>NC_068571.1:6497916-7797500 GCF_025698545.1 Gossypium raimondii | reverse complement strand
CTTATTTTCATTGTCTGTGATATAAAAGGGTATTTATAGCCAGCATGTTTTACTTTTGCTTTTTTCTCTATGTTCTCTCCTACATCATTAAGAAATTTCTTTTAAGTTATCTTGTAACACCTCAAAGTTGGTGGATCTATAAAGAAGGTATGAAGATATGAATCTAGCGCGCTATGGTTGTGTAGTCCGTCAATTTATAGGTTTTGGGAAAATTAAAGTTCGCATATCAAGTATTCGCCTATAGAAGTATCTAAGGATTTCATTTAGGGGTATTCTTCAATTGAAGAAAGAATACGACAAATAAAGGATACACCTCAGAGTTTTGACTAAACATGAAACGCTTACTAAATATATGGGAAAGTTGTAAAGGACTAAATTGTCTTTAAGACCTTGCCCTACAAGAGTTTTCGCCAAGATATAGTACGCCCTAAGTATATGCAGCTTGTCTATAAAAACTTTTTATCAAAAAAACCTTGATGGTTCATCTACCCTTTTTATTACTAATGGTTTGTCCATGAGTGCTTCGTCCACAATGATGAGTGGTTTATCCACAATGTGGTGTAAAGGTAGAGGAGTTATGGAGAACTCCTACTGTGATGTGTAGTGGTGGAGTAGGAACTTTACTTTTTTCTATTCAACTGAAATTGCATTGCATTGCATCGACACGCATAAGCATGCTCGAAAGAATTGTCAAAAATTATTCTATATTGTGTGATTGTAACTGTATTAAAATATGTTATTATGTATGTTTAGTTTATTGTTCTGCACTGATTTTCTTGTGATGGAACTCACTGAAATTCATATCTCACTCCCCTTTTATTTCTATCTTTATAGATAACCCACCAGGTTAGGAAGCGGACATGGCATCCGAAGGGTCTCGGCTGGATTCTATTTATTAAAATAATTTGGATTCATCATTTGATATTTTTAATATTCAGAAACTACATTGTTCTATTTTGAATTGTGGCATGGGACATAGGATTTGGGTTTTTTTATATATATATAGCATGCATGACATTTAGTTTTAGGATATCAAATTATGAATATTAATTAGTTATACATTAACTTCAGTTTTTATTAAAATTGTTGGACAAAACACATTAGCGAACAAAAATATATAATAAAATAAAGTGAATAATTTATATTTAAATTACCGGATATGAAAAACACAATAAATAACATAACAAAAGCCAGAAATCAAAAAGAAGAAACGAGTTTTACTAGATGTTGAGGCCTATTTTACACAGTTTCCTTAAGACAGATTAGACCGCTCCTACGATACTTGGAGAAACGTTGGTCGAATGTCTCTTAGAATACAACAACACGATGATCAAAGCAGTAGCACCTCTGTAGTGATTAACGAACAAGCGTTGTCTTTTTCTATCACCAAAACATTGGAAAACATGGAGAGGAAAAGAGTAGAATTTTGGAGAGAAAATAATCTTGGTATGAGAGAGAGTGATTGAGCAAAAAATTTTGAAGAAGTCTTAGTCTTTTATATGCATTCAAAGTGGAGGAATTTTGGAAATATCCATGTATAAGGAGACAAAATCTGCATTTAAAATGGCATTTCGCGTGGCATGCGTCGTGCGGGTGCGCCCCAACTCTGACGGGTTTGGATTTACACCCTCATACACGCGAGGCAGTATTCCAAGTTTAGTCATTCAATCACTCTTAAAGTGAGTTTCAAGCTTAGTCATTACAAATTAAATTAAATAATATAAGATAATTGTGCTAAATAAACAAACATTTTTTTTGTGATCCTGAACGTAATCAACGAGGGTATGATGGTTATGATTCACGGAAAGAGCGAGAGAAGAGAACCGTCGCTCGAAGAGGATGATGATTCATCCTATTCATGCACGAGTGTCCAACTCCCCACCCAATCAAATTCCAAATTATGACATGAGAAGAACATCATCCCACGTGGTCTGTGCTTCACGCCACCATGTCCCACGTGGGCTCCATTTTGGTGGGGCCCTTCCCCACCGCCCAAGCTAATCCCGGGTTGGCCATCCCTACTTTTAATTATCAGAGCCACCTCCCCAATCTGCAAAACGACGGAAATGGAACTATAATTTTCTTTATTTTCAACGTACTTATAAAATATTTTTCAAAAAAGTATGAATAAAATTGTGATATTGCTTGGCCTAAGAGGCCAATCTTTTGCAAATCTCGAAGTCGGGAGGCACAATAAAAACTTGGAAAGTTTTTTCAAGTGTCTGCTTTATAAAATTATTGAAATGCATTTATTCGTACTTGCCTTATTTATCGACAATTTAAATATTATTATTTCATGAAAATGTCCTTCCACCGATTTCAATGACAAAACCAATAATTACTACTTTTTATTTTCAATTATGTCGCGGTTCACATGTTTATTAGGGTTTAGGTTGAGGTTAAAACTTTCGACTCTCTACTCGTAACGCTTAAAGATGTAGGGTTTAGGTTGAGGTTAAAACAATCATGTAATGTAAGGATACCTGAAAAGTTGTCATTAGTGTAAGTGTTTATGACTAGGGTTGTTTAAATTCATGTTGATGTCAAGCTTGAATAACCCATTTTACTAAAAAAATAAATGAAGTCCCAAAGGGCATTGGGAATCCTATCAAAGATGGGAAAATTTTTCAAAATTTTAACCTAAAAAAGAGGTGGAAAGTCTTAGTCCAAATAATCAGCCACATCAGAATTTGATTCGTTTCTTTCAAGCAAATTATACCTATTGGCTGCAATATCTTTAAGTGGAATGGTCGGCCAAACTTTTCCATATCAGCTTGATTCATCTCTAAACTTGATTATTCTTTTTTATTAATATTAAATTCCACAACTTGAACTTTAATTTTTTTAATTAATTAAAAAAATTGTCACCTTTCAAGCTGAAAAAGAAAAAAAAAACTTAATTATTATCACTAGTATTAAATTTCTAAACTTGATTTGTCCTAAATTTGAAAAGGGTCTCCTTCAATTCATATATGTAGTCATGAAGATTATAACTTAGCTGAAAATGGCCTCCATTATTTGGCTTATTCAATCAAAAGTTTACAAAACTAGTGCAAATTTAATATGATAATGTCTACAAGTACTAAATACGAATTGAGTAAAATTTTTTGACTAAAATAAATTACGAATTGATGAATTATCATTTTAAAAGTTCTTTTAACCATTTCTTTTACTGAATTAAAAAGGTTTTATTAATCATATATATTACAAATTACCCATTAAGTAGCCAAATTACAAATTTTAATTCAATGTAGTGTACATATAGGGAATATATATTACAAAGCTATTTGCATATAACATATGCGAAAAATTTTGTACTATAATCAGGGGTAAAATAGGAGGGGCTTGTAGGTCTCTTTGTCTTAAAATGAAAAATTTTCTATTTAGTGATTTAAAATTTTAAAAGTAAAATATAAAAATTTTATTTAATCCTTTAAAATTATAAAGATATAGACTATTAAAATGATGAAATTACAATTTTACTATCATAAAATTATAATTTAATTTCTAACCCCTAACAAAATTTTCTGATTTTGCCCCTAACTGTAATATTTGTATGAAAACATTTTCCTTTTGCATTTAATGATTTCTTTAATTCAGTCCAAGAAAGAAATTTATTAATTGCATATGCGAAAGTTAGTCCTTGCCTAGTGATATTAAAGGAAAGAAACATAAAATCAATAAATTACTTTTTAAAGCAAATAGTAAAAATAAGGAAAAACTTTCTACGATAGTCTATAATTCAAAAAAGAAATAATAATCTTTAACCATTGAATTTTAAAATAACATCAGAATAATCTATTTATTTAATTTAATAAATAATAATAACACATATATTAATATTAAAATTTTATTGAGCTTAGTGTCACAAATCAATAAAAATTTCTTACAAAGTAAATTATATTATTTTGAGGGTGTTTTATTATTTTATATATTTTATACAGACATATAGAAATATAAATACACATAATAAAATTTGAATCCAAATTTTTAATTTTTAACATTTATAATTTACTATTCAACCAAAATTTTATTTATTATTTATATCAAATTTTATAAATATATTTATCAGATAATGCGATTTTTTTACCTATATATAGATGACATAATCTACTTTAAATTAAGTCCTAAAATAATATATCATACCAAAAAATTCTTAAAATGAATCTGATAATACTTAATCCCTTTTATAAAAAATCTTAACCCCTTATATATTTTAATATTAATATCATTATAAATATAAATCTATTGAGCATATGTTTTAAACCAATTAATGTCGAAAAGCGGTAGTAAAACTCATTACACTTTTTAAGTAGAACGATGTTCGAATCTTGGAGAAGAATTTGTTAATAAAAACAACCATAAATCTCAAACATAAATCATAAACTAGAATTAAAAATATTAAAATAAAATATCATCATAATCAATTTCATTAAACATCATTAACATTTTCATTACAAAATCTAATTAATTCATTAATTACAATTTTCTTTCTATAATTTCCTTACATTCTAATATTGTAGACTAGACTTTAAAGGGTAAATTAGAAAAAAAGTCATTTTAAAAGTTAATTAGGATTTAGGTCATTTTTCCCTCTAAATTTAGGAAAATATGACGATTTTGAAGAGAGAAACAAAAACGTGTCTTGTAAAAAACGTTTTCTCGATGTGTTTGAACCGCGTTTACATAATTACATGTGTAAATAAAGGAGTTATTAATTAAAATATTTTAACATAATAATATATATAAAAGATATATTATATAATTAAATATTTATTATTTTATTTATATAAATAAAATAGTTATTAATTAAAAGATGAATTAAAAACTTGAAAAGAATATATTTATTAATTAAAAACATTAATTAAAAATAAAAAAATAAAAACACCATGAAATAAAAATATTTCAAAAATCAAGAATAAAACCACTAACATTTATCCGTCTATATTAAATTATTAAAAAATGTTTTTTGTAGAATACGTTTTCAAATACGTCAGCAGAAAACGCTTACTGTAAAACGTGTTTTCTGTTTTGTTTTTTTCAAAATTCAACTATTTCCTAAAATAAAAAAAGCTTAAATCCGTAATTAACTTTTAAAAACAAGACTTTTTATTTTCTAATTTACCCAGACATGCTAATTAGTAATTTACCTTGTACATGTTCAAAAATAAAAAGAAAAAAACAAAAGTTTACCTTGTACTGGGTAAGATGAGTTGTCGAAATCCAAGATTCTTCAATGGCATTGGCACCCACCACCCTCTCCTCTCTCTCTCTCTCACATAAACTTTTAGGCCTCTATCTGCTTCTATATAACCCTACTCTCTTTTCTTCATCTATCTACAACACAGAAAGAGCAACCCTTTCACTGCTTTCCTTCAATTATTTCCCACTTCCTTTTGCCTTCAAAATTTCCTTGGGATTCCTATGGCTACTGCTGAGGTATTGTTTTTCTTATTAACTATTCCATTTAAGCTTTGTTTATCAACTGATCTTTTATTATGAAGTTCAAAGCAAACCATCATGATCTTCACAAACCCTTTTCCTGATACTTTTTTAATTTAGATTCCATTAACCAATATGTTTTTGTAGGTTGCATCAGTTCAAACTGCACTTCATGAGGAGAAAACTGAAGAATCAGTGAAGGATCAAGAAGCTACAACAGATGAAGTAGTTGCCGAAGCTCCAGCAGCGGAACCAGTTGCCGAAGAGCCAAAGGAAGCGGAGCCTGCGGCGGCGGTAGTCGAGGAACCTGAAGCCTCAGTTGAAGTTGAAACCAAGGAGGTGGTAGAAGAACCAAAGGCTGTTACTGAGGAGCCAGTAGTAGAGGAGGCTCCTAAGGAAACAGTGCCAGAACCAGTTGCCGAGGAGATCAAGGAAACCACTGAACAAACCGTTGAAACCAAAGAAATTACAGAGTCTAGTGAGGCAGCAGCAGAAGCACCCAAAGAGGAAGTTAAGAAGGAAGAAGAAGCAAAACCAGCTGAAGTGGAGGAGAAAGTTGAAACAGAAGCTGATCCAGCAGAGAAGACTGAGTAAATAATGAAGCTTTTGTGATGAAAATGCGGGTGTCAATGGAAGTGTGTTCCAAGTGGCTACAGTTTGATAAGTTTGCATGTCAAGTCAACTAGTTTTCTTCTATGTAGGTCAATAAGGATGTAGTAATGTGGCTGATGGAGGCCCACCGATAGTAGTCCTGCAATGTGGCTAGGTTAACATGCATTTGCATATGTCAAAGAGTGACATACTTCAAGTTCCATTGTGGGGGAATTTTTATGGGTCATCTGTTATCTGTAAAGGGATGGGTTTCTTGGGTCCCAAACCACCTTTCTTTGCTTATGTTTATTGTTTTGCTTGTATGGTTATTAGGAGAGGCTGTATCAAGTATGCATGTTGTCTTGGTTATAATAAATCTTAGTCCTTTTGTTTAACATTTGTTCAATGTCCAATTTCTTCCTATTTCTCCAATATACCCAAAACCCGAGATCAGCTTTTTCTTTTAAAATAATTTAATGCAAATGCAATTTTTTTCCTCACACTTTCAAATTAGCCTACATTATCCATTTTCACATGGTGCATTGTTTCGACACTTAGGATCTGTTTTGAAAAACACAATAAAGTGTAATTATTAAGAGTAATTAAGTATAAAGAATTGTAATTATCTAGACGTGTTTGGCTGGTTAAATATAATTATATTGTAATTCATGTAATTCTTTATGTCATGTTTGATAGTACAAATTGTAATTATATAGTTATATAATTTATATTTTTAAAATATAAATTATTGTAAAAATTATTAGCATGATAATTTTTTCCAAACAAGTAATAAAAATAAAAATTAAATTATCATATGTATTATGTTAGTTCAAAATGTAGTTGATAATAATATTACTAATAAAAATAACAAGAAAATAAACATCATATGTAATTTTATCTAATTGTTCTAGTGTTCCATATTTGTTGAGTTATTCTTTCTTTAATATTTAACATAAGCTCATTTTCATCAAATATTGCTCCTTGACCGAGTTTATCATACCCTCACGATATGGTGCAAGAAAACTTTTGTATTTGTATCATTAACATCTACCATATAATATTTTGGTTTATAGTGCAAATAACTGTAGCCTTAATCATAAAAACTTATATAAACTTAATTTGGAGAAAGAATTATGCTAGACTATAACCCTTTTATAATATGTAAATTAAGTAAAAATAATATAATATTTATAATATTTAACCTTTATAAAAAGTGTTTTTTATAAAGTGTCCAATAACTTTCATAATACTTTTATAAAAATATATATTTTGTTATAATTTTAAAAAAATATTTTTCTACAAATGTTATTAAAAAATTATAACATTTTTTATGAATAAATATATTATAACACTTTTTATAACATATAAATTATTTTTATAATAATTTTTTGCCATAACTTGAAAATATATTTTTGTTATAACTTTATAATTATGAATAAATTGTTTTTATAATATTTTTTTAGGATTTATAAGATACTAAATCTTTGGCCATAACCATCAAAAACACCAATTGGTGCTCATGCATATAATATAAAAATTATAACTTAAACTTGTACAAAAATATTTTTAAAAAATTTAATTTGATGTAATTATTTATGTAATTACTCCAATTTACACCCCCATGAATTGGAAAGTGTAATTAGGGTGCCTTAATTACAGTTAATTCAATGGACTTATCAATTACAATGGTTACCCAAACATGTCATCTATGTGTAATTATAAGTAATTACATCCAAATCCAATTATTAAGTGACTTTCCATTGTATAATAAGTTTTCAATTTTAGAAGTTTTTGTCTGCTCTTGTAGTACGTTTTTTAGTCTTGCTTAAGCATGTAATTTTAGTTTTATAAGTGATTTTAGGGATGATTTTGTTGTCGTCCTCTCTAGTTTGGTGAATGCTCGATTTTTTTGTTGATTTTTGCTTGCCACTTTGGACCATCCGAGGCTGATTTTCTTATCGTGTTAAGTACTTTCAACCACTCCACATATGTCGTGCTTGAATTGTAACAAAGCCAATTGTCAACGTGTCATAATGTGTAATACCCCAAACCCGGCCTAGACGTTATGGCCGAATCTGAAACGTCACATGGTAGTGATTTTCGAAAAATGTGTCATCACTAAATCCTCTTTCTATTTAACTATTTTTTTATTATCTTATGTTAACTTCAAATCGTGTCGTTCGTTTTTAAAACATTATTCATTTACAAATCATTATTCAATTTCAAAACATTTTCTTATTGCGAAAGCTTTTAAACAGTTTGTGTATTCGTGGTATTTTTGATAAAATATTAATTTCATTTGAAAACCCGAGTTTTACCTAACTCTAGCAGATTTAAATCATAAAATCGTATAAAAAACAAATTTAAATCAAAATCCGTAAAGGCCATAATTACAACAAAATACTCCCAAATAAAAGTAAAATCATAAATTGGTAATAAACAGTGTAAAAGAAGTCGTGTGGCCACCACTGAGTCCTCTGCCGCGTCAATCCGCCTAAATCTGGGGATTACCTGTACAGATTAAACAGAAGGGGTGAGTTTATGTAAACTCAGTGTGTAATCCTCATACAAATGAACAGACAGTAAACATATAATCACAGTTTGGCCTTAAGCCCTTTTCAGTATCAGTATCAGTATCAGTCCAATTTGGGCCTTAGCCCATCTCAGTATAAAAACAGTCATGCAGTAGGGCTTTAGCCCATCACAGTATCAGTAGCAGTAATAGATATGCAGTCACAAAAATCCTACCCATCCAGCTTCTACACACCATCTCCATACAACCCTACACTCCATATGGGGATATAATCAACCCACCCATCCATACACTCTAAGTAGTACCGAATGCGACATTAGACAGTAGTTTGCAGCTGAGCTGCCAGTAAATTAGGCTCGAGGCCTTTTAGTACACTTCATCCGAACATTATAATCCCCCAACCCAATGCAATGCAATATACAAATATGACATGCTATAACATAATATCATGCATGTAAATAGGGCATACAGTATCAAATCAGTGGGACATCGTCAGGCTTAATCATATCAGTCATACAGTCATTTCAGTCAATTAGGGGTCTAGGTAAGCTTACCGACCCTACAGTAGGTTCACAGTCGACTTGAGCGACCTGTGCAACCTTATCAGTCAAACAGTGAAAATGGGCCTACAAGCCCATGATGTTCACCCGTGTGGCCCACATGACCCAAATTGGCCTTGGCCTTGTGATTCATTTTAATGTAACCCGTGCTAGTTAAATTATTCATATGTGTTTCCACTATTTACTCATATGATCCTTCAAAGCTATCTACTTGAGTCACTGTTACTAAATTATTTGTATCTTAAGCTACAGAATTCCGAATTAAGATCTACAAATTTTCCTTGAAACCAGGCTCACATATCTTCTTACCATAAAATTTTCAAAATTATTGGTTTAGCCAATAAGTACAGTTTATTCTTTAAAATTTCCCTTGTTCTGCTGTCTGACAATTTCGACCTTTCGGTACTAAAAATTAATTATCTTCTCGTACAAAATTCAGATGATGTTCCCATTTGTTTTTTTTTTTGAAATAGACTCATTTAGGATTTTAAACATATAAATTCTAAACCATAATTATTTTTATATAATTTTTAATAATTTTCCAAAGTCAGAACAGGGGATTTCGAAATCATTTTGACCCTGTCTCACTAAAATCCAAATATCTCATAATATCAAATTCTTTTGCTTACTTTGTTTATTCTACGAGAAACTAGACTCAAATATATTTAATCCCGTATTTTTTTTCATCCTCTAATTCGAGTTCCATAATTTATGGTGAATTTTCAAATTTAGCCTACTGTTGTTGTCCAAACAGCAAGCAATTTCGGCTTTTCGCCGAATCCCTTATTTTTGTGTTTCGGGTACACACTTGGTTTTGTTTGATGCTAAAACAGTCCCTGAGCACTCCAAAGCCTATAATTGAACAAATGACACCATAATCAGTATTACCTCACGATTAATCAAAATCCTGAAACCAAAATACTTACTCATAAAACGATGAACACTTATCGCAAAAACTTCAAATCGGTACGTTTACGAAAATCATGAGGAGAGCCTTAATCCTCGCGAAATGCTACTGCCAACACCCTGAAATTAGACTCTTGAACACAAAATAATCTCTTAAAATGATACCCAACAACTTATTGAATTTGCACAAATGCTGCTTAACGCTACGAAATCAAGAGAAAAGAATGGTTTTTGGGGAACAAGGAAATTTCGACAGTAGAGGAAAGAAAAGAAAAGATAATCGAGTAAGAAGCAAGGAAGAAAAAAATCGGTAAAGATGGGGGAGAGAAAACGTCAAAAAGATGGAGAGAAAAACGACTCTTTTTTTATTCGAAAAAGGAAAAAATGATTAGTTTTTGGATATTCTCCCCCATAATCCCCTCCTAAAATCGCTCCCTCACTTCCCACTACACATCCACCACTCAAAAACCCAGTTCAGCACAAGTCTTGCTGAAATTAGGAGCAAAAATACAACCTTGACCGTCCTAAAAATTCAAACCCATGACCTTCCTCACACCAACACTCCACTTATCTACCAAACCAGTAGGCCCATTCTGTTAATTATTTGTCAACTTTTACTTAAAAGCCTACTGACCAAAGATAGAGCTTATTCATAAAAGTACCAAAATTTGCCCAAGTCTTGGCTTGAACTTGGAACCTCCCAAACACTCCCAGAACACATAACCACTAAAGCTAACAAATGTTTGTGTTATACATTCACAATACCCAAAATTAAAATTTTGGGGCATTACATAATGTTTTATTGATGTTGAGGCTAAAGCGTTTGTTGTGTTGATGGAGCTTGTCATTTACCATCTACGACGAGTTTTTACTATTTTTTGTCTCTGAATTATATGATTCTTTTCATTGAATGAATTAATGAATTTACCTTTCGACTTTATTTTGTGATTTATTTTTAATTATGGGAACTATGCTAGGATGATGTACATCCTATTAGATGTATTTTAAGGCATATTATTATGTGGTTTACTATATTAAGACATTTAGAAAAATTTCAGTATAAATAAATTTTATTTATAACATTATTAGTTTATTATATTCTTTTAATTTTTTTGAAAAATTATTATTTTTATACTAATTGAACCAAAACAACAAGCCTTTTAATTCATTATAAAATTAGGATTTCTTTGAAACATCTTCATTCTCTTTTAGATTTAACCACTCTCAATCTTGGAAGAAAGACTAATAAGGGTAACTAAGACTTCCTAACTACAAACTTGATTTAGCACTTATATTTGTATGAAATACTAATTATTTTTGTAGAATATGGGTAGAATTTTTCATTTAAGTTGTATAGGAATTGCGGGTTAGACTACTTATAGTTTACATTCCTATAATTTAATTATTTGTAGTTTTGCTCAAGGCAATACCTGAAATCAACTTCTCCTTTTGTAATATTCCTATAGATTAGTCTTTAGTAAAAACAAAACATGATTTCAAGTATTTTTAAATTTATTCTAAAACTAGTTTTATATATACTTAAATTTTATATACGTATTATTATATTTAGAAAATATATGTAAGTCAAATTTGAAACAATTTTGTTTCCAATTAAAACTATAATTTAAAATTATCAATTAAATTTTATTATTAAATATTTAATTCAAATATTTGTTTAGAATAGAGTTTATTACAAAAATTAAATACATGAACTTTAACTTTTATTTAATAAGGGTAAATTTGTGAATTATCATTACATTTGCAATAAAATACTCAGTGAACCAAATATTGTAAAGTAATTGTCTCAACAATCATATTCCAAAGAATTATTTTCAATTACAATTATAACATGGGAAAGCACTAAACGCTACCTTAAATATTGCAATATTAATGACAAAACTTCTATGATCGTAAAAGATATTATTAAAATTAAAATAAGTTACGGGTGCAATCATACTAACACTAATACATCGAATCCCATCAGAACTCCGCAATTAAGCGTGCTTGGATGAGAGAAGTACTAGGATGGGTAACCTTTTGAGAATCATAAAAAGAATTAAAATAAGCTGTATAGATCTTAAAGATATAGAGATGAACTGAAAGTATTATGAACGAAGTATCTAAAACTGGTTGGTGAATAATCTACGAACTACGAATGTTGCTGTTGAGGAAATTGTAAGGTACCGATAAGTTTGCTTTTACTGGATTCTATTTCGCAGGTAATGAATGATAGTATTATGATAAGGGTTTCTGAGTTTGTTTGTGGTCTGAAACAAATTTAATGGTAAGTGGCAGTGTATAAGGTAATTCATGTAATCAGTCTATTGTGTCATAATAAATGATTTTATATAATTCTTAACAATGATGTAAACATATTTAATTTAAGAAAAGCATGTTGTCACTAAAACTTGAATTCTTGATTCTATAATTTGATTTACAATTGTTGATATAAGTAATCGATAAGAAAATATTTGGCTGAGGTGAATGGCTTTCACTCTTAAAGAGCGGAGAGCCGCTGTGATGAAGTCGAAGAAAAAAACTTTGGAGGGAGTGATAGAGAGAAGTATTGGTTGAATAAGAGTGTGTGTAGGATTCATGTCCGCTAGTCAAGTGAGGCTGCTTATATATGAAATGTTAGAGATGCCATGTGTAAAGGTTATGTTGGCGGTAGGGTCACCTTTTATCTCCTTAGAAAGATAGTGATGTGACCCTATAGAAAATAAATTACATAAATTACTGAGAATTATTGCTATCATGATTTTATACTAAAATTTAATATTTTTTTTTTACTTAATGTGACATTATATTTCTTGAATGTATGATTTCTTTTAATATTTTTAAAAATATAATTTAGTTTACTATAATTTAAGGATAATTAATTTATTTTATGTAAAAAAATCAATTTTTTATGTACCAAATAATCAGTTTAATGATATATAAAGTATATGTAGCGACCTAAAAATTGAGCATCGGGCGCTAGTCGAAGTAATTATTGAAAACTTAAAAATCGAATCTCGATTTTATTTGAAAAAGGAGTCGCCACCGATCTTTTTTTCTAGGTGTGATCGGACATCTAATAAATTCTCTTTTTAGAAGAATTTTTTTTTAAAATTTTTCTAAAAAAAGAGGTAATTTTAGGTCTACGTGAAAATCCAGAGAAAATTAGAGTTCGAGAGTCGGTTACGTGCGAGGAAGGTATTAGCACCCTCGCGACGCCCAAAATTGGTATCTCGTTAAACGCGTATTGTCTTAATTTTCAAAAATACAAGTTCAATTTAATAGCTAATCGCGATTCGATCAAAATACGAGAATTTTTTTAACATGAAGATTTTTGAAACAATTATTTTTTTAAAACGAAAATTTATGAAACACGAGATTTTCTTTGAAAACACAAAAATTTTCAAAACACCGAAATTTTTGAAAATACGAGGATTTTTGAAACAATAGAATTTTTTGAAAACACGAAAAATTTTGAAAACCCGAAAATTTTTAAAACGGGAAATTTTTTGAAACAACGAAATTTTTGAAAACACAAAGATTTTTGAAACACGCAAAATTTTGAAAACACGAAAATTTTTGAAATACGAAAATTTAGAAACACGAAAATTTTTAAAACACGACAATTTTTGAAACACGAGAATTTTTTTTAAAACATGAAAATTTTAGAAACACGAAAATTCTTAAAACACAAATTTTTTGAATATTTTCGATTTTTAAAAGGGCGACGATTTTAACATAAACCGTTGATATTCACCCAACATAGCGATGAAATCAACAATTTTATATTAAATCGATTCGTTGCCTTATTTATTAAAATTATTTAAAATAAAATAAAATTAAAATTGAATTAAACTAAAAATATAAATATAAAAATATAAAAATGCATAAAATACTAATAATATTAAAACGAAATAACATAAAAATACGAGCTTTAAATTAAAAGAAAAATAAATGAAATTACCAAAAAGATCCCGAAACACGAGCTTCGTCGAACCGGTTACACGAATTGAACCTTTTTTTTCTTTTTTTCTTTTTTCTTTTTCTTTTTTCTTTTTTTTCTCTTTTTCTCTTTTTTTTCTGCTGGGCTGCCTGTTGGATTTGGGCTTGCTGGGCCGCGCTGATGGGCCTGAGGGGCTGCTGGAACGGGCCTGGCTTGCTGCTGTGCTGCTGGGCTGTGCTGGAATGGCCTGCTGCTTGGGCCTGGGTTGCTGGGCCTGAATAGGCCTGCTGCTATTTTTTTGCTGTTTTTTTCTTTTTTCAAAAAAAATCAATGGGCCTGCTGATTGTGGCCTGCTGCAGTGCGGGTCGGGTCGCCGGATCGGGTCGGGTCGGTTTGACCCGAATGTCAATTATTTTTTTCTTTTTTTCCTTTTTCTTTTCTGTTTTTCTTTCTTTCTTCTTCGTCTTCTTCCTTCTTCTTTCTTTTTTCTTCTCCGTTTGGCCTCCTTCACGCCGCCGCTGCACCGCCGTCGCTCCTTCCCTCTCTTACTTTCTTTCCTCTTCCTCTTTCTTTTTGTTGCTGAAATATTTTTTTGAAACTTTCTTTTTCTTTTTTTTTTTAATTTTTGTGGGTGTTCCTTTTTTAGGAGTAAAACACACCTTTTATAGTTGATTTTTGCTTCCTTTTTGCAGGTGGTAGGTGGCTAGGGGAGAGGGAGGCCATGCCTTAGGCCGGTGGCGAAAAAATCGGGATTAGGTGAGCAAATCGCTATGGGTGTAGGACCAAACTACAAATGTAGTAAAACTTTTGGGGCCAAAACATAATTTTGAGAAAGTTTATGGGTCAAAATGTAATTTTGTGAAAGTTTAGGGGTCAAAATGTAATTTAAAAATTTTAGGGGTTGAAATGTAGTTTTAAGAAAGTTTAGGGGTCAAAATGCAATTTTAGAACATTTTAGGGGTCAAAATGCAAAAAAATTTAATTTTTTTTATATTTTTTTAAAACACTAAATTAATCCCGGACAAAATTCAATGATTACAGCTGCCCCTCTTTGCTCATCGCTGTGAAACAGGGATAGAGCAAAGACTAAAAAGCACTGAATTTTGTTCGACCATCCAAAATTTTTCTTTTTATTCGAAAAGCAGAAATCGAGAATAGCTCGGCGTGCGACTCAAAGCTCAACTCACCTCTCGAAATATGAGTTGATTTTTGAAAACAGAAATTTAAAAGAAATACCTCAGCGTGCGACCCGAGGCTCAACTCACCTCTCGCAATATGAGTTGATTTTTGAAAAATGAAATTTAAAATACCTCAAATGCGACCGAGACTCAACTCACCTCTCGCAATATGAGTTGATTTTGAAAAAAGAAATTTAAAATACCTCAACGTGCGACCGAGGCTCAACTCACCTCTCGCAATATGAGTTGATTTTTGAAAAATGAAATTTAAAATACCTCAACAGTGCGACCCGAGGCTCAACTCACCTCTCGCAATATGAGTTGATTTTAAAAAAGAAATTTAAAATACCTCAGGTGACCCGAGACTCAACTCACCTCTCGCAATATGAGTTGATTTTGAAAATGAAATTTAAAAGAAATAACTCAAAGATGCGACCCGAGGCTCAACTCACCTCTCGCAATATGAGTTGATTTTTTGAAAAACAGAAATTTAAAAATACCTCAGCGTGCGACCCGAGGCTCAACTCACCTCTCGCAATATGAGTTGATTTTTGAAAAAACAGAAATTTAAAATACCTCAGAGTGCGACCCGAGGCTCAACTCACCTCTGCATTATGAGTTGATTTTTGAAAATGAAATTTAAAAATACCTCAACAGTAACCCGAGGCTCAACTCACCTCAGATTATGAGTTGATTTTTTTAAAAAGACATAAATTAAAAATACCTCAACAGGACTCGAGGTTCAACTCACCTTTGTATTATGAGTTGAAAAAGACATAAATTAAAAATACCTCAAGATGACCCGAGGCTCAACTCACCTCAGATTATGAGTTGATTTAAAAAAGACATAAATTAAAAATACCTCAACGTGACCCGAGGCTCAACTCACCTCTCAGATTATGAGTTGATTTTTAAAAAAAGACATAAATTAAAAATACCTCAGCGTGACCCAACGCTCGACTTACCTCTGTTTTATGAGTTGATTTTTTTAAAAAAAGACATAAATTAAAAATACCTCAGCGTGACCTGAGGCTCAACTCACCTCTGTATTATGAGTTGATTTAAAAAAAAGAGATAAATTAAAAATACCTCAGCGTGACCCGAGGCTCAACTCACCTTTGTATTATGAGTTGATTTTAAAAAAAAAGACATAAATTAAAAATACCTCAGCGTGACCCGAGGCTCAACTCACCTCTGTATTATGAGTTGATATTTAAAAAAAAAGATCGAAATTAAAAATACCTCAGCGTGACCCGAGGCTCAACTTACATCTGTATTATGAGTTGATATTTGAAAAAAACAGAAAGTGAAAAATATTTCTTGAAAGAAACAGGGTTTCAAAAAATGTCTGGTAAAACTAAAAGCCTTCTTCTTCATTGATTCTGTGCAGCTTTCTCCTAGTATTCCTTGCTCTACTGGTATACCTGTATATGTCATGTATGATGTTATTATGATATGCACATGTTTGTCCTAAATGCTTTTGTGTCTACATGATCATGCAATGCACCCTGGGCTATTTGTCACGTGCCCTACTTTTGATTTTCGTGAGGGTCCGCATTCATTTCCTCAATTCTTGACTTTTCTCTCCAATTTTGTACTCATCCTCAAGTTCTATGAGTAATCCACATTTTCGTACACCACATTCCTGCCCCCTTGTTGAACTTTGTTCTTGCTTCAGGGTCCTTGTATTTATCATATTCTCATCCAGGTAATGCTCAACATTCCTTTTGCTTAGAATATGTCATCTTGCTATTTATCATTTAAATGAATCAAACACGAGATGCATGAAAATATGGCAAAGTAGGCATGAAAGAAAGACCTCACATTCATTTTTTTTCTCAAAAGCAACAAACAAAGAAAATTGACAAGGAAAAATTCAAATAAAAAAACATCATAAAGAAAAGAAAGCGAATTCAATGGCCACAAATGTTCTAGATATCCAATGCATGAACTTTCTCTGTTTCTTCATCCTGGATCTTTTCGAGCACGGCTTCTTGTGTAGAAGATTTTGAGCTTCTGAGAATACTTCAAATATTGTGACTTTGTCATTCAACTCCCCGTTCAAGTCATCTTTCTCCTTTAAGTTCGAGCCCGTTTTATTAGGACGCCCTTTCGGGTTTTCATCCTAATCTTTTTTGTTTATCAAGACGCCCTTTTCGGGTTTTCATTTTGATTTTTCTTTCTTTTTTTCTTTTTTCCTTTCTTTTGTTTTTTTTGTCTGTTTTTTGTCTGTTTTTTTTGTTTTTTTTCTATTTTTTTTGTTTTTTTAAGCATAATATTTCTTCACAGCATCTGAGTTCACTGGATTAGGTAATTCTTTCCCATCCATCTTAGTGAGAATCAGAGCCCCTCCTGAGAATGCCTTTTTTACAACGTATGGCCCTTCCAAATTTGGCGACCATTTCCCTCGAAAGTCTTTTTGTATCGGGAGGATCTTTTTTAGTACCAGTTCCCCTTCGCGGAATTCTCTTGGCCGTACTCTTTTATTATGGGCTGTGATCATTCTCTTCTGGTACATCTGTCCATGACAAATTGCCTTCAAGCGTTTCCCTTCAATAAGTTTTAGCTGATCATATCGAGCTCGAACCCACTTTGATTCTTCTAACTTTGTCTCCATCAAGACGCGCAGGGATGGGATCTCTACTTTGATGGGCAGAACGACCTCCATCCCGTAGACCAGAGAAAAAGAAGTTGCCCCTGTAGACGTCCGTACAGAGGTGCGATATGCGTACAAAGCGAATGGTAGCTTCTCGTGCCAGTATTTATATGTCTCAGCCA
Organism: Gossypium raimondii; assembly: GCF_025698545.1. Classification (NCBI taxonomy): domain Eukaryota; kingdom Viridiplantae; phylum Streptophyta; class Magnoliopsida; order Malvales; family Malvaceae; genus Gossypium; species Gossypium raimondii. The sequence goes on along the minus strand of NC_068571.1, from coordinate 7,779,572 downwards.
TCTTCCCGAGAATCCTCTTAATGTTCTTATTAGCCGCTTCTACTGCTCCGTTCATCTTCGGGCGATAGGGTGAAGAATTATGATGCTTTATCTGAAATTGCTCACATACTTCTTTCGTCATCTTATTGTTCAAATTTAAAGCATTATCTGAAATGATTCTTTCAGGCAGACCATATCGACATATGATCTCCTTTTTTAAGAACCTACAGACTGCAACATTTGTCACATTAGCAAATGAAGTGCCTTCTACCCATTTTGTGAAGTAGTCTATAACCACAAAGATGAATCGATTCCCATTGGAAGCTTCCAGGGAAATTGGCCCTATAACATCCATGCCCACATGGAAAAAGGCCACGGGGAAGTCATGACAGGAAGGGGCGAAGGAGCTGCATGAATTTTATCACCGTAAATTTGACACTTGTGGCACTTTCGTACGTATCCAATGCAATCTCTTTCCATTGTCAACCAAAAATAACCAAGTCTCATAATCTGCCTAGCCATAGTGAAACCACTGGCATGCGTCCCACAAATTCCTTCGTGAACTTCTTCAAGTATCTTTCTAGCTTCAACAACATCCACGTATCTTAGGAGCACTTGATCTTTTCCTATTTTGTATGGGATATCCCTGTCAAGAACAAATCTGATCGCCATTCTCCTGAGAGTTCTTTTATCATTCTCGTTTGCTTTCTCGGGGTACCTTTGATTCTTGATGTACTCTAGGATATCATGGAACCATGGTCGTCCATCTGACTCCTCCTCAATGCTAAAACAGTGTGCGAGGGTCTCATATATGCTCATTTGGATAGGCATTATTTCAGTTTCTTTGTTTGCTTTGAACATTGAAGCCAGGGTGGCCAGAGCATCAGCCAATTGGTTCTCTTCTCGTGGAAAGTAGTTAAAAGTCACTTCTTTAAATTCTTTGACCAATTCTGCAACGAAATCGCGATATTTGACTAATTTCAAATCCCTTACCTCCCAATCTCCACGGATTTGGTAAATGACTAATGCTGAGTCCCCGTGTACTTATAAGATTTCAATTTTCCTCTCGATAGCTGCACGAAGTCCCATGATGCAAGCTTCATACTCTGCTATATTATTGGTATAGAAGAAATTCAATCTGGCAATGAGCGGGTAATGATCTCTTTCTGGGGACACTAAGACTGCTCCGATCCCATGCCTCAATGCATTCGATGCACCATCAAAGCTCATATTTCATGATTTCTCTTTTGATGACTCACCCTCTTTTTCTGAAATGCACATCAAGTCTTCATCTGGGAAATCAAATCTCAAAGGCTCGTGTTCTTTCACTGTTCGACTTGCCAAGAAGTCAACTATCGCGCTTCCCTTTATCGACCTTTGGCTCATATACACAATGTCAAACTCAGACAATAAGATCTGCCATTGTGCCATTCTCCCTGAGAGTGTGGGTGATTCCATCAAGTACTTTAATAGATCTAGCTTTGAAATTAACCACGTTGTATGATACAATATGTATTGTCTGAGCCTTCGAACTACCCAGACCAATGCACAACAAAATTTTTCAATTGACGGGTACTTTGCCTCATTCTGTGAACTTTTTGCGGAGGTAATAAATTACTTTTTCTCTTTTCCTGACTCATCATGTTGCCCCAGTACGCAACCCATTGAGTTTTCAAATACGGTCAGATACAATATTAAGGGTTTTCCAGGGATCAGTAGTACCAGCAACGAAGGATTAGACAGATATTATTTTATCTTGTCAAATGCCATTTGACACTCCTCATTCCATTCTCCCGGATTATGTTTTCGGAGGAGTCAAAAAATTGGATCACACTGATTGGTAAGTTGGGCAATGAATCGAGCAATGTAATTCAACCTTCCTAAAAATCCTCTGACTTCCTTTTGTGTGCGCGGGAGAGGCAGTTCTTGTATAGCTTTTATCTTGTCTGGATCAACTTCAATACCTCTCTCACTGACAATGAAACCTAGTAGTTTTCTCGAGGTAGCCCCAAACGTACATTTGGCCGGGTTTAGTTTCAATTGGAACTTTCTTAGCCTTTTGAATAGCTTCTTGAGATTTCCAACATGTTCTTTTTCTTCCCGAGATTTGGCAATCATATCATCGACGTAAACTTCTATTTCTTTGTGCATCATATCATGGAACAACGTCACCATGGCTCTCTGATATGTTGCCCCAGCATTCTTTAATCCGAACGGCATTACTTTGTAGCAGAAGGTCACCCATATTGTCACGAATGTGGTTTTCTCCATATCTTCGGGAGCTATCTTTATCTAATTATAACCTTGCCGTCTTTCTTCGGTACCGGGACTATGTTAGCCACCCACTCTGGATATTTGGAGACTTGTAGAAAGCCAGCGTCAAATTGTTTATGGACTTCTTCTTTTATCTTCAACAACATTTCAGGCCTCATCCTTCTTAGCTTCTGTTGAACAGGTTTGCATTCTGGTTTTAGTGGGAGCTTATGGACCACAATATCTGTGTTCAACCCTGACATATCCTGATAAGACCAGGCAAACACATCCTTGTACTCATGGAGCAAAGCGATCAAGTCTTGCTTGGTATTTTCTGCAATAGAAGTCCCAATCTTCACTTCTTGTTTCTTTTCTTCACTCCCCAAGTTCACTACTTCAACAGATTCTTGATGGGGTAGGATCTGTTTCTCTTCTTGTTCTACCATTCTCAATAAGTCAGGAGACGAGACACAATCTTCAACATTTTTGTCAGCTTCAAATTCTCCTAAACAAACAGTCTTCTCGAAATCGATTTCAGGACTCGTAACGGGATTGTTCATGCCATGGATATCTGAGCACCTGAGAGGTGAATGGGAAAGAAAACTATGGAGGAGCATCAAAGTATTGGAATCAACACACACAATGTTATGGAATGAGATACATGGAGAGAAATGATATGAAGCGATGGGGGTAATCATGAAACTGATAGAAATGAAAAGATCATGAAAAAATGCATCTTCATTGATGTTCATTGAAATGATAAAGAGCAAACATAAGCTCTTACAAAAGGAATCCCACTATTTAGTGGCACACAAAATAAATGGAGAAGTAACATTGGGCATTACTCTGGAGAGGACTTAAAAACTACAAGAAGGTCCACAGCAGTTCAATTGTTCAAAACATATCACGGAAGACAGGGGTGTATCATTGAAACATCCTCAATTGTATCACTTTCGTTGAGCTCAATATCCATAGTTCTAGCTCTTAAATGCGTTCTATAAGAATGACGTGATTCCAGACTTGTAGTGTCACAACTGTGGATTATGCGGTTCTAGCCTTAGTGAATGGTTAGGGTGATATGTACATGCAATGCATGAATAAATGAATGAATGACAAGTGAATGTTAGTCATGAATAAATATACAAGAATTTGGTGTTGATTTCAAGATAGCCCCATATTTTGGCGTTTCATTAATCAAAAGAGCCCATTACAAAACATTTTTTTCATCTTGGACTTAACAGTTACACAAATTCCTTGGCTACATCGCCTTGTTTCTTCACGCGTTCTAGGAACTCCGACATGTTTGATCTTTGGCTTGGAGGGAATTGACAACTGAGGATTACACTATTTTCATAGTCGCCTTTCGAATTTCATTAATCAAATTACTGAAGTGCGTATCCTTTTCTTGGAGGGCTTCTTTGTAGGCACGAATGTCTCTGTTATACTAACCGTTCTTCTCTTTTAGGGCACTTAGGAGATCATCCAAATGTTGCTGATGAGCTTGCAACGCATTTTCTAAATCTCGTATCTTTCCTCTCAGCTCTTGATGCTCAAACTGACTAGTCATTAATTTTGCAGATACGGTTTCAAACTCAATATTTTTTTCCTCAACCCTATCATTGCCCGTACAGCTCTTTCCTCCTTCTTCTTTGCTTTTGCTTTCCAGAACTCCATCCCACATTTGATATTACTTAGTTCCTCCTTCCATTCTGCTGATGATTTCCCCAATCTACTATTCCTTATAGTGCCTCTTAATTTCTTGTTTTCCAAATGAAGGTCCTTTAAATCCTTTCTTGTAACTTCAACTTATTTTTGGACCTTTTCGGTTATGGATTTTTCAATTTGGACATCAATCTTCAGCTGGTAGTTTTCCTCCTGGAGAGAACTAATATCTCGCAATAGTTTGGCTTTTTCACGTTCAAATTCATGTCTTGCAATTTCTAGCTCGGATGGGATTTCCTCTGAGAACGGATTCTGGCAAACTTCATCAGTTGGTGGGGTTATTTGACTCTTTACTCGTCGTTGCTTCCATATGCCATAATCTACAGTGATAGTATCAGCATAGAGAGCCAACTCCATTAGGTAGATTTTCCTCCAAGAATTTGCGGTATCTCGTACCCTTTCAATGTAACCCTAACCCTTAAAAGCAAACTCCGATTGTGCCAATCCATCAGTAACTGGTACAAACTGTCCCGAAGCGAATTGTCTCTGAACCATCAACGGAGCATATCCAACTCCTCCCCATAATCCTAACAAAGGCACCCAGTCTTGGTTCTCACACTTGTATAACAATGACAGAGGGACGAATCCAATGTGCTCTCCAAGTTATATATTCAGCACGGAGGTTCTGAAAAATCGAGACCCAATGTTGTTCAGTGACATCCCTTGGCCAATCTTTTTCAAGGTGTGCTTCCAACGGAGCGAATGTCTTTGAAAATATGTGGAATGGCGTGCGCTCCACCTTCCAAAAGTGGTTAAAGATCCAAACATTCAGTAACTGAGCGCATCCGATAAAACGCCCTTCCCCTTTCTTCCTACAAGCATTTAGGGATCTAAAAGTCTCGGGCAATATGGTTGGGACGGGGTTGACTCCTTGCATTAACTTTTCAAAGAAACCCACTACCGCGACTTCAATATGCCCGAGAACCTTTGGGAATATGACTAGTCCGTAAATAGCCAAGGCAAATATATCTATCTTTCTCAAAGTATCTGGATGATTCTGAACTAACTCTCGAAGAGAAAACCATGGAACACAACTGACTTCATTCTTCTTCTTTATTTGTTTTTCAGCCCATGTATCAGTCATCCCCGTCAACTTCATTAACTTCTTCTTGAAGGTCATTGGTTTAGGCTCCTTCACATATATCTTATTGAATTGTACGTTGTCGATCGGCGAGCAACATACTCTTCTATAGTCGGAGTCATATCTTCTTGATTGAAAGTAAAACACTAATAGGCAGGGTCCCAGAATCGAACCATGGCTTGGATCAACTGCTCGTTCACATTAATTGCTACCAAGTGAGCTATATCCCCGTATTTTTCAGTAAAAATGCCTCTAGTATCTGAGTCCCACTGCTTCCAAATCCCAATCAAGTCTTCAAGATCATTCTGACGCACATTCAAGGTTACACGCTCAGGAAGATCAGAGGTGTATCCTTCCTTCAAACTGTCCCCTTTCGCTTTTTGAGTCCTCAAAGACCAATCTCGGACTACAGTATTTTTCTCGGTTGCTCGTGTAATTGACTCCTCCATTAGAAACCCGTTTTTGGCAACCAATCTCTAATCAACACCTTCCTAATGAGATGCCTATGATGCATGATGACAAAAAGAATAAAAAAACGAATAACCTCGGTTAGTAATCACAACAGATATAAACAGAAGAAAAAAGAAAAATAAGAACTATGGAAAGTTTAACGAATTAAGCTATTCAATCATGCAATTTGGAGGAACAAACCCACATTTTTTTTTGCCCCAACAAGCTTTACAAAAACCTACCCCACATACCATCAGACAATCTATCCGACCCAATTTATTAAACAGACTCAATTCATTTGCAAATAAGTGTAAATGTAAAAGAAATAGAAGGTCAGAGGCATTTCCCATGTACTTATTTTGGTAACTATCAAACGGACAGAGGTTCGGCATAGCTCTAATTAGGTGGCTCGTACGGTTTACTATATGTGGTTTCGGTTCTAGACAGGTACTCGAATTGTCCATACTGTCACCTACTAAGGTTAGTACGGAGCCTCGGTTATCACCCGTCATGGGCTTGCGAGTTCAATTCGAGGGATTACATTTACTTATGCCTATGCGGAGGGACAAGTTAACTCACGAAAGCATAAGTCATATGTAACCCGGAAGTAATTACTAGCCTGTGCGGAGGGACGAGTTAACTCACGAAGGCGTAGCGTTTACTTCCACTTAAACGGACGGAGCCCAGGTAGAGAGCTCACGTTATGCAAGAATGCAAGTGCACGGTGTGTGGGGAGAAACTCACAAACCTTTTATTTTTTATTTACTAAAACAAAAAGCGTAAAATGTAAAACTTAGAGCTGACAAAAACAGAAAAATAAAACACGTTAGAAAAATATTAATTTAAAAACCGAATGCAAATGCATGACTTTTCAAAAAATAAAATTCAAAGATCACGATTAAAAATTAATTTGAACAAAGGATTTTAAAAATTTGACAACACGCGTTTAACATCAGACTCGACTCTCAAAAACATTTTGTCCCCAGCGGAGTCGCCAGCTGTAGCGACCTAAAAATTGAGCATCGGGCGCTAGTCGAAGTAATTATTAAAAACTTAAAAACCGAATCTCGATTTTATTTGAAAAAGGAGTCGCCACCGATCTTTTTTTCTAGGTGTGATCGGACACCTAATAAATTCTCTTTTTAGAAGAAAAATTTATTTATTTTTTAAAATTTTCTAAAAAAAGAGGTAATTTTAGGTCTACGTGAAAATCCAGAGAAAATTAGAGTTCGAGAGTCGGTTACGTGCGAGGAAGGTATTAGCACCCTTGCGACGCCCAAAATTGGTATCTCGTTAAACGCGCATTGTCTTAATTTTCAAAAATACAAGTTCAATTTAATAGTTAATCGCGATTCGATCAAAATACGAGAATTTTTTTTAACACGAAGATTTTTGAAACAATTATTTTTTTTAAAACGAAAATTTATAAAACACGAGATTTTTTTTGAAAACACGAAAATTTTCAAAACACCGAAATTTTTGAAAACACGAGGATTTTTGAAACAAGAGAATTTTTTGAAAACACGAAAAATTTTGAAAACCCGAAAATTTTTAAAACGGGAATTTTTTTGAAATACCGAAATTTTTGAAAACACGAAAATTTTTAAAATACGAAAATTTAGAAACACGAGAATTTTTAAAACACGACAATTTTTGAAACACGAGAATTTTTTTTAAAACATGAAAATTTTAGAAACACGAAAATTCTTAAAACACAAATTTTTTGAATATTTTCGATTTTTAAAAGGGCGTATCGATTTTAACGCAAACCAGTGATATTCACCCAACATAGCGATGAAATCAACAATTTTATATTAAATCGATTCGTTGCCTTATTTATTAAAATTATTTAAAATAAAATAAAATTAAAATTGAATTAAACTAAAAATATAAATACAAAAATATAAAAATGCATAAAATACTAATAATATTAAAACGAAATAACATAAAAATACGAGCTTTAAATTAAAAGAAAAATAAATGAAATTATCGAAAAGATCCCAAACACGAGCTTCACGAACGTGTTACACAATTGAAACTTTTTTTTTTTTTTTTTTTTTTTTTTTTTTTCTTCTTTTCTTTTTTTTTTTTGTCACGCTGTTGTTGGATTGGGCTTCTTGGCCGCTACTGATGGGCCCGAGGGCTACTGAACAGACTGGCCTGCTTCTGCTTATTCTTTGGGCTGTCTTGGAATGGCTCTTGCTTGGGCTGGGTTCTTTGGGCTGAATAGGCTCTTCTATTTTTTTTTGTTTTTTCTTTTTCAAAAAATCAATGGGCTCTTGATTGTGGCCTCTTTGCAGTCTTGGTCGGTCGCCGGATCGGGTCGGGTCGGTTTGACCCGACTATCAATTATTTTTTTCTTTTTTCTTTTTTTTCCTTTTCCTTTTCTCTTTTTCTTTCTTTCTTCTTCGTCTTCTTCCTTCTTCTTTCTTTCTTCTTCTCCGTTCGGCCTCCTTCACGCTGCCGCTGCACCGTCGTCGCTCCTTCCCTCTCTTCCGTTCTTTCCTCTTCCTCTTTCTTTTTGTTGCTGAAATATTTTTTTGAAACTTTCTTTTTCTTTTTTATTTTTATTTTTGTGGGTGTTCCTTTTTAGGAGTAAAACACACCTTTTATAGTTGATTTTTGCTTCCTTTTTGCAGGTGGTAGGTGGCTAGGGGAGAGGGAGGCCATGCCTTAGGCCGGTGGCCTAAAAATCAGGGATTAGGTGCGCAAATCGCGCTTGGCTGGCAGAAGGACCAAACTACAAATGCAATAAAACTTTTGGGGCCAAAACATAATTTTGAGAAAGTTTATGGGTCAAAATGTAATTTCGAGAAAGTTTAGGGGTCAAAATGTAATTTAAAAAATTTTAGGGGTTGAAATGTAGTTTTAAGAAAGTTTAGGGGTCAAATGCAATTTTAGAACATTTCAGGGGTCAAAATGCAAAAAAATTAAATTTGTTTATATTTTTTTAAAACACGAAATTAATCTGGACAAAATTCAATGATTACAGTATATATTTAATAAGTTTTGATTTGTTATATGTTTTAAATATTTCTAGCATCGTACTAATTTAATAGAATTGTATTTGAAAATTGGTTTACAAAAATATTAACATTCAAACAAAATATAATTTGAGTTAACATTTAAGAATAATAACATTCAAATAGATGTTTAATAATAAATGAAATATTTGGGGATAACCTACAATGATTTCTCTTTGAATGTAAGTGTTGCAATAGTAATGATAAAACTTTTATGATCGTAAGAGGTATTATTCAAATAAAAATAAACTATATAGAGTTAAAAGATTTAGAAATGAATTGAAAGCATTGTGTAGGAACTATCTAAAATTGGTTGGTGAATAATTTATGTAATTCGAACTATTAAATAGATTTTTTTTGGATAAAATTTTCATGATTTTAACGGAATTAAAATTGGGTTAAGATATTGAAAAATTAATTTATTATGTTTATTTTGGTAAATAGAAAATATGTACTAGATTTAATTAAATTATAAAGTGTTGGGTTAAAAGTCCAAGAAGCACATATGACCCAAATCCCCATCATAATACGTACGAGGGGAAGCACACATTATTAGCCCCCTCTATCCTAGTTGGACTAGGAGTTTTTTATTGAAACAAACTTATACTAAATCAACAAGGGTTTCACTTCTTCTCCCTATAAATAGATGACACCAGTAGGGATAAACATACAATTTTGAGATATTGTTATTTTACCCGAAAATAGTGAGAGTTTATCCTCTAAGTATTAATTCTATTTTCCGAAATAACAATTCTACCGATTTCTATTTAGAGAGAATTTTGCTTTCTCACTGAAAGTAAAGTAAATAATATTTGGTTCTGTGTTTGACTCGAATTTGTTCGAGCCCACACTTGAAGAAGTTCGTGGTACGAGAATAATGGAGAAGGTCGTTTAGTTAAAAGCTAGGAACGACAAGGATCTGTTTAGTCGAAAACACAAGTGCAATTTCGATAAAGGGTTTACTGCTATAAATATCACAAACTGACTCAATTTTTAAAATTTTTATTTTTCACTGTGCAAGAAAATCATTTTCGAACTTGATTTTTCTAATATTTGGTATCAGAACCAGGTTGTGCTATGTTTATAGTATAAATCAATACCAAATTTTTTCTCTCTTCTTCATGTGTGATTATTTTTGATAAGATGTAACATTATGGCAATCATATAAATGTTTAGGGTGATGTATGAGAATGCATATATATTATTCTTTTATTATTATGTATGACGGAGTAATTTTGTCAAAGTTGTGATTCCTAAAAAATTAAATATAATTTTATTAATTTCTTGAGTATGTATAAATTAGATTGTGGACTATCATCTCCATGCAGGGTTTAATTTTATTATTTTAGAATAAATTATGTGAGCCGGAAACAAACGTAGGATCTATGTAACCTATATTTTTCGATGGAACTCGGAGAACCGAGACGCATCAAGGCCAATCAAGACAACATAAACTCGAACCAACCAAATCGAAAATAGATTGATGGTGGTCTGAAAGTGGGAGGCTGCCGGTGGTCCGAAGGTGATGTTCAACAGCAAGGGCTAGCGGTGGAGATCGATGGTGATGGTCTACAACAATGGTCGGTGGCTATCGGTAGTGGCTAATGATGGTGGTCTAGCAATGGCCGACGACGGTGGTTGGTGGTGGTACAGTAATGACCCATGATAATTCGACGGTGGTGATGACACATAAATGATGAGAGAATGACAACGACGATAATAATGTGAACTTATATCGTAGTAGAAGTCCATGATGGCAAAATAGAATACCTTAAATATGTTTTGGGGTGAATTTTATAATTTATTTTTTACTTTTCTAGAATGGAATCATGAAAAATTTAGCTGGTTAGGGTCATTTAAATTTGTATGCTTTTATATATGTTAGCATGACGATATTTATTTGACTACGAATATATGTTCATGCATAGGTATGATAAACATGCCATATAATTTAGGGCAATAATGCCACATGTACTTGTCATGCATATATTGATCATTCATGTTTGAAATCGGACATTAAAATCTTACATGTTTTTAAAGGATTAAGTGGGAGAAGGTCCCTAAACAAGACCTACGGTCTCCATCAATGGTCTCTTGTGATTGCATAACAATTTAACTACCCTACAGTAGGACTGTCATGTGGACCACACTGAAGAGATTTCCTGAAAGTAAGTAGAACTGTCTTGTAATCATATGATAGTTGAATCGACCCTGTTATAGGTATTATCATGCGATATAACAAGAAATTCTTTCTTCAAAGAGGAAAACTAGTCATAGCATGTTACTCGGCGAGATTATCCCATGATGACTCATTTTTGGTAAATGACGCGATAGGTGTTAAGTCAATGGTTATACACTCAAACTCTTCTAGTTAAGTAACTTCCCACAATACTTTACTTAAGTTAGAATAATGACCAAACGTTAAACAATTATTAGTGCATGTGAATGCTTAAGGAATTACGTTGATGTACTGATTGAATGAAAATCCATGTTCTTACTAGTTGATTATGATCACCGCATGGCGACTTGATTCAATAGGTGTAAGAATTATTGTTGCAACGGCTTACAAATGTTTTCAAGCTTTAATGTAAGACGCATGCATCATTTTAATGCATATCATAATGCTGCAAAATGTTTTCAAATATTTGCTTAATACAAAGATATTAATGAATGAATGTTTTTATTTTAGTTCGAAAATAGAACCTACTCCGTTATTAAATATACTCACATAAAATAAACTAATTAAAAATAACTATAAGGAATAGAAAAGGAACCTGATGATTATTCTAAGTTGTGAGAAACTAAGGGCAGTCATTGATAATAAATGCCCACTAGCCACTCAAGCTGAGGCTAGAAAACACTAGGAGGAGTCTGATAAGATAACTCGTTGCTATATCTTGGTAAGCGTGACCAATACCCTTTATAAACAACCAAAGAGTTGTAAGACTGCAAAAGTAATTCTAGATAAACTAGAAGACATGTTCAGAGGCCAAGATGTCTTTGACTGGTCAAAGACCATATGATTACTCTTATGGGATACTTTACTGAGGCCGTGGATAATGAGGCTAATTTGGATCAAAATAATAAAATTATGATGGTGTTCAAAAGCTTGTCCAAAGCTCTTGTAGGCTTTTGAGTCGCATATAACCTTGAGAACAATAATCTGACGCTTACACAACTCATGAAGGAATTACAATCCTATGAGTTAATGTTAAATGGTAGTCAATTGGTACGAAGAGCCGGAAGCAAACTTAGCTGTTACTTCTTTCTCAAAAGGGAAGGGAAAATGCGCTGAGAAAAGTAAGGGTAAGTTCTTTGGGCCACCATAAGTGGAAATGAAGATATCCAAGAAGCCTAAAGACTTATCTAAGTATAAATGCTTCTTTTGTAGTAAGAAAGGGCACTTCAATGCAAATTGTAAAGACTGGAAGGAATACCTTACGCCAAAGGCAAAAGTATTGAACTCTTTATGATAGAAACTTTTTTAGTGGAAGATTCAATAGACCATTAAGTCATTAATTTTGGAGTCACTGATCATATGTGTGTTTCTTTGTAGGGGTTCGAAAAAATGAAAGATCTTAGAGATAAGAGTCTATCGTTTCAGCTAGAAACGGGACAACTATAACAGCTGAAGAAGTGGGAGATGTACATATTTACTTTGATAATTTTAGGAAGATTATTTTGAAAGACGTTTCCTATGTACCAAATTTTAAAAGAAACTTGATTTTTGTTACATGTTTATATAAAGACGGCTTGACCATGACTTTTAATAATAGTATTGCAATATTTAGAAATCACAAACTTATCTGTAATGGATGGATGTCAAATAATCTCTATTTTATCAAACCAAATATGTACACACTAATTGAGACTAAAATTTTGAATAAAAGACTTAAAACTTTTTACTCTAATGAGGTGTACCTTTGGCATTTGAGACTTGATCATATTAACTAAGAAAGAATTACTAGACTTGTGAAATATGGTTCTTTAAGTTCGGTTAAACAAGTTGATCTTCCACAATGTGAATCTTTCTTCGAAGGAAAGATGACTAAGTGATCTTTTAATGCAAAAGGAACGAGAGTTGTGAAACCCTTCGTGTTGGATCTGGTGCCCTAAGTATAGTAATTTCTTATAAGTACACTTGTAATTTTTTTAAACAGATTGGTTACTAAAATTATTCATAGATTACATTAATATACTTTGTATAATGTCCTCATGTGGTTTTTTGCATGCAAAGAAAAATAGAAGCAAATGTTTCTCACTAGTTGTCTAATGTTTAAATTAATACTAAGCAGTATTACATGGTCAGATCGTAATACGAAAAGATAACTTATATTAGTAGATGAACCTAATCACGTCTTTAATAGAATCAGAAATGATAAAATGGATTGAAAAACCAATATGTCGTCTATCAAGTCCAATTGGGAAGATGCCTTGTCTTGGACATCAGAGTGAATGACTCCAAGAAGATAGAGTCATAGATGTGACTGATTGTACTGACAGTACATTGGACTGGACCCAAGAAGAATAGATCCTAAATTTATTTATAAATTTATCCACTTGTGACATTTATAGTGTGACATACCTAAATCTTGAGTGGATGACGAATCATGTATGTGTGACTCGTATACTTTGATGTAAGTAAAAGCCTGAGTTCGAATAGATAAGGAACCGAAAGCTGGTGCGTTGGGTATATAACTTCTACAGTGTGTAGCGTCATTCACAATAGTGGAATTCATAGCCCAAGACATTAGTAAATGATATCTTTTCATTGGCATTACATGGTTGATGAAAAGTAAATGTGGCTACAGGTTGTTCATCTTTATGATGACTGACTTGATTACTATTTGATAGTAATTGACTTGTAACATCCATAACCTATTTCCATCGCTAGATTAGGGTTACGGAGTATTATCGTACATTTCAAAACATTTAACAATAAGTAATATCGAGTTTATCAATTATTTAACAACATTCATAAATAATTCAGATTGAAGTTAAACATAAATTTACGGGCTTTAAATCAAACCTATGAGGCCTAAAAATAGTTTAGAAACAATTAGGGCCAATTTAATAATTTAGAAAGTTTGGGAAAAAACTAAAAATTTTCAAAATAGGGGTCATACAGTTGTGTGTCCAAGCTGTGTGATAGAGCCTAGACCGTGTGGCTTTGGACATGGTCATATGGCTACTCCACACGTTCGTGTGTCTACTCCACACGTTTGTGTGGCTATTCCACATGCCCATGTGACTATTTCACACACCCGTGTATGTAGATCGTGTAACTTACTGTGCCCGTGTAATATAAGGTCACACGGCCATGTGGCTAGGCCATGTAACTCTTTGTGACCGTGTAGCTTAATGTCATATGGTCGTGTAACTCTTTGTGCTTGTGTGGACCAACCTGCACCAAACACACTAAGGGAACACGCCTGTGTAGGTTTACTCATGTGTGACACATGGCCGTGTGGCAACCCGTGCCCCAGGCCGTGTGTGCCCAAAAATAACCCAAAACATGCCCATTTCACATCCAAAAACTTAGGTACCTAAACATTCTTTTACACACATGTTTACAATACCTTGGAATGCAATTTAAGACACTCAAATCAAGTTAAACAACCAACCTATGTGCCTAACCAATGTGCCATCATTGACACCACATTTCAATCACATAACAAGCCACAATTCAAGCTAAACTTTCAAGTTAGAAGTATATAGCACAACTCATAACAAAACTTACCATTTCATGCTCAATTAGCATCAACCACTTATGCTTTAACTAGAACTAAGCATGCATACTTCAAATGTCTACTTAACACAATAACATTGCAAGCACATAAAACTTTATCACATATGTGTTTATGAATATTACAAAACACTCACCAATTTTCCTATTACATGCGATATAAGAAAAAGTTTGTTTTCAAAATATACTAAGGACCCTCATATAGTGTGATTCTTCAAGTTGATCTGATCACTCGACTATCCACAAAACGTAATCTACAAGGAAGTAAAACAATAATACAAGTAAGCTTTTATAAAGCTTAGTAAGGACGATGGTTAAAATGATAATGCTTATCGAATAACACAATATATCAAATAATAAGGTTACTAAACAGAGGTCCTATCAACCACAGTTCAAAACATGTGAGTAATACTCGAACAATAATTGAATCAACTTTTGACATTTCAATAACATTTGAATATCACTGATACATTGTTGATGAATGATATACGAATATGAGTACACGGTTAACCATTTGAAAACATACCAATCGCTATAACGAGCAACACACCTCGACACTAATTGTCTAGCCCATAGGCAAACGTCCGTGTGGCACCCCAAACCCGACCAGGATGGACCGACCCAAATTCAAAGCATTACATTAGCCACCTAAGTGACTCTCCGGCTAACGACCACCCAACACTCTAAGGGCATTTTTGTCATTTTACCACTTATGGTAAAACTAAGAACACCTCAATCTTATCTAATTATTAGTTATTAGATATTTAATTATTACTTGACCTTAGAACACCTCAATCTTATCTAATTATTAGTTATTTAGTAATACAGAAGCAAATTATGAGCCAATTTTATTTTTTTCCTAGGTAATTTAACCTAAGAGCATTTTTGTCATTTTATCACTTATGGTAAAACTAACTCAATTTTATATCTAAGTGTTTACCGACCTTCTTTTCGTCAAATTATGTAAGCCTAAAAATTTCAACTTAATTTGAGTTCGTTCACTATGTCTAATTCAAGTTTTATTATTAGGGACTAAATTGTAACTTAAAAAAAATAGAATACCAATTTAAAATGACAAAAATTCAGACCCCTTAAAACCCACACGACTGTGCCCCCCAAATTGTGTGTCATTAAATGACCGTGTTTGCATCGTGAAAAAATTTTAGACCGATCGCACACCCCCGTGTGGAAACCACTACACCTATTTTTGCGAAAAACTAGTTTTTAAACCCAATTTTACATATTTTAATGGCCAATTAAACCCGATTTAACTACGATTAATTAATCATACATATACATACACCTTCAATCGAATTTATTGACATCATTTAAGCTTCAATTATAAAGAATTAGGCAATCAATTTCATGCATAACAAACAATGAATAAATCAAACAAGTGGCATACCTTAGTCGCTAGTAAACCACTCTATGGAAGCTTCATATAAACAATCATTAGTATAAATCTTATGCCTCACACACTGTGTTATCAAGTAATAATACACTATAAATCATTCAATAATTAAACTCAAATGTGCCTCAAATTTATTATAAAACTATCCAAAATAAAATGTCCAGTGTCCCAAAATCCAATTATAGCCAAAATTAAACTAATTCCTGGGAGTTTCACAATGCCTAATTACAATCTCTAAAACGTGTAATAAAGTCTCTACCAAGCCTAAATCTCTTGGAACTCTCTTGCTCGGCTCCTCAGCTCCTCAAGCCTAGCGATTATCTGCACAAATTGTGAGGGTGTAAGCTTTAAAAAGCTCAGTGAATGTTAATAAAAACGAATAGTAAATCAACATCCAAATCATGCTTAAATCACATCCAATCAATCACAAATATTAGCCATAATAATGAAACATGTCAATTTAATTTCAATATGCTTTATCAATAACAAGAATCAATTATTCATGGCTTACAAACATCGAATGATATAACAATAATCACACATAAATATATTGGCATACACTTCTCATGGCTTAATCGGGTAATCATACATCAGATAAAACTCCCACAAATATCAAATACAGTCCATCGAGCTGAGTAGGCCGAAGCACACGCTCCCTTATAGCGCCTCAAATAACTTAATGTGTGGAGACTCATGCTCAATATTCCCTTATCTACTCCAAATAAATCAGTCCACCTAGAGCCATATGCTCACAATGTCACAAATAAAGGTGAGTACTCACAAATCCTATGGCATGTCAACTATATCCAATGAATCCACTATGCATGTTACCAATATATTCAATCAAACATAACATATAAATCAGTCATTATTGTGCTCAATTTAATGTGACAAAATGCTTATGTGTAACATGTAACATAGCCATTTAACATCCAATGAAATTAAGCATTTCATTTTCCATTTTCCAATGTTCAATTACCAATTGTAACACCAATATATCATGATCAAAAACTCAGGTAACCATGCTTTAATCATCAATATAATTAGCCTAATTAAATTGCACAAAACCACCTAAATACTTACTTACCATTATTCAATAAAAATTCAACTCTTGTACATATAATATCAATCTTGCAAAAATCAGCCATTCAACCATAATTAATCAATTTAAGTCATCAATTAAGCTACTAACTAAACATAAATGAGGGTTAATTTACCAAATCACCCTTAGAAACACTCACCACACAATTTATTCTACCACAAACAAGTGATCAACCAAGCAAATTTAAGCTTCAATTTCGGTTAGCTCAGTCCTCTTCAAGATTCAGAGCTTCAATAGAGATAAAATAGACATTACCACCTTTCCAATGCTATAATAAACACGAATTTTAATTAACTATACTAATTGAAATCCTCTCACAAATATACTTTACCGGATTCGTAACATCATGTCGAAAACTCTATTCCTCACAAAATCAATCTCTCCAACCCTCCAAAACACTTTCAATCATTAATACTGTAACACTTCGAATTTTGGGGTTAGAAGTTTTGAGCTTTGTGGTTAGGGTCAGTGAGTAGGTTGTGCTATTGTGTTTAGTTGTACATTTAAGTGACAGAATATGTTTGCTGGTCTGGGGGTTGGTAATGTGTTAGTGTGTCTTTAGGTCCCTAGCTCGAGTCCTCAAGAGTGTTTTGAGGGACCATTTTTGTTTTGTTTTAAAGGTTTAGATAATTATTTTTTTTACTTAGTGTTTATTTTATTATTTTTATTTTTTCTAGACGTTCTCTTCTTCCCCTTTCTTTGTTTTTTTGTTCTTTCTTCTTTTCTTTTTTTAAAAACTGTTGTGTTGTGGTTTTTGGAGAGCTTCAGTTTCTTGGTCATTGAGTTGGGTTTTGGACGTCTCTAATCGCGAATCAGGTATGGGTTCAAACTCTTCAATTTCAATTTGTTATCTCTATTGTGTAGAACTTGACATGTTTTAAGTGTTTTGGTGAATGTGTGGTAGGTTTTGCTTTTAAGTTTCATAAAACTTGGTTTTCTATGGCATGCTTCTAATCTATTAGATTTTAGGGGGTGTTTGGTGTGTGAATCCATGATTTGCAGGATGTTTCGAAGTGGTTTCGGGACCATATGGGTGACTATACGGGCGTGTACTGGTTAGCACGACCGTGTGGCTATTTTGGGGGAATTAGTCGATTTTCACACGGTCGTGTTCCCTGAGCATACAGGCGTGCGTGTTTAGGAATTAAGATTTTAGTGATTTGGTGCCACATAACCGTATGCCTAATCCTCTCAATAATCTTATACGGCCTAATGAATCGCGAACTAAGCTTCCCTTTTCAGCGAAAGTGAAGAATTTTTCTCCAATGCGATACTTTTAAAAACACTTTGTCGCCAACTTGAAATTCCATATATTTTATTTTCAAATTTGCATAAGATTTTTGACAATCGGAAGTAGCTTTCAAACTATTACGTATTACTTTGACCTTTTTTTTGGTTTCTCGAATCAAATCAACATCGAATAGCTTTTTCTCACTCAACTCAGTCGAGTATAATGGGGTTCGACACTTTTGACCATACAAAGCTTCGTAAAACGCCATTTTAATGCTCTTCGTACAACAACGAAGCATATCTTCAAGTACCTGAATCACTCGCTCAGACTGACCATCGGTCTATGGATGGAATGCTATACTGAAATGTAGTCGAGTACTTAGAGCTTCGTGTGGTTTACTCCAAGATCGAGAAGTAAATAATTGATCTCTATCAGAGATAATAGACACCGACACAACGTGCAGTCTAACAATCTCAGAAACATACAATTCATCCAATTTCTCAAGTGAGCAATCTGTATGTACTGGAATGAAATGTACAGATTTAGTCAAACGATCCATAATATCCCAGCTAACATTTTTCTTTCACGAAGACAAAGGTAATCCTGATACAAAATCCATAGTAACTCGTTCCTATTTCCACTCTAGAATCATCACAGGCTGTAACAGTCCAGAAAGATACTGATGCTCGGCTTTGACTTGTTGACAAATCAAACATTTTGATACAATCTCTAATATCTCTTGTTTCATATCTGGCCACTGGTACATCTGTTTCAAATCATCGTACATTTTGCTACTACCAGGGTGTATCGATAAATTACTACTGTGAGCTTCCTGTAAAATCTTCTGAATAGCATCAAAATTCCTCAGAACACATATTATGTTTCAGAAATACAAACCACTATCAGAACTTAACTTGTTCCTGTTTAGCAATCAACTCTACGTCACTTTTTGAGCTTCACAAGTCTGTTACAGAAATGTCGATTTAGCTTTTTAGTTTTGCTATAATAGAACTATCATCAATTAACGTCAACTGAGTGTTTGAATCTCGTAAAGAAAATAAGGATTTTCTACTTAAATCATCAAAAATGACATTAGCTTTTCCCGGATGATAGCCGATGATCAAAGCATAATCTTTTAGCAGTTCTAGCTATTCTTTCTGTGTCATTAAATACTTCAGACTTTTATGATCTGTAAAGATATGATATTTTTCTCCGTACAGATGATGTCGCCAGATCTTTAAAGCAAATACAATAGCTGCAAGCTCTAAATCATGAGTTGAGTAATTTTTCTCGTGCGGTTTCAACTGACGGGAAGCATAAGCTACCACTTTGCCTTCTTGCATCAAAACGCATGGTAAACCATTTAATGAAGCATCACTATAAATCATAAATTCTTTACCGAACTCTGGCTGAACCAGCATAGAGGCTTCGGTCAACAACGCTTTCAACTGATCAAAGCTTTGCTGACACTTTTTAGACCATCCGAACTTGACATCTTTCTTAAGAAATTTCATCAACGGCATAGCAATCATCGAAAATCCTTTAACAAATCTCCTATAATATCTGGCTAATCCTAGAAAACTTCTAATCTTTGAAACATTTCTCAGAGGCTTCCGGTCCATTATAGTTGATATTTTACTCTGGTCAACTCTAATTCCATCTGCCGATACCACGTGTCCCAAAACTCACACTTGCTAAACTTAGAAAATAATTGTTTCTCGTGCAAAGTTTGCAAAATTATTCTCAAATGCTGTGTATGCGTAATTTCATCTCTGGAATAGATCAAAATGTCAGTAATGGACACAACTACAAAATTGTCTAGATATGGTCAGAATATTCTATTCATCAAATCCATAAAAACAGTAGGTTTATTGTTTAAACCAAATGACATAACTAAGAATTTGTAATGTCCGTACCTGATTCTAAAAGTAGTCTTCGGCATGTCTGAATCTTTAACCCGTAACTGGTAATATCCAGAACGGAGATCAATTTTTAAAAATATCGTCGCACCTTTCAACTAATCAAACAAATCATCAATACGTGGAAAATGATATTTTTTCTTGATCTTGACTTTGTTAAGCTGTCGATAGTCGATACATAACCGCATTGACTCGTCTTTTTTCTTAACAAGTAATACAGGAGAACTCAAGGAGAAAAACTAGGCCGAACAAAACCTCTATCTATCAACTCTTGCAACTGTGCTTTCAACTCTTTCAATTTAGTAGGTTTCATTCTATACGAAGCTATCGTACTAACTCAATAGCAAAATCAACCTCTCTAACTGAAGGTAACCTTGGTAACTCTTTAGGAAATACATCCGAGAATTCACAAATAGTCAGAACCACTCTAATTTCAATTCTAAAGCCCTAGAATCAAATACATAAGCTAGACACGCCTCACAACCCTTTCTGACATATTTCTGTACCGACATAGCTAAAATCACATTAGCTGTATCATCAACTCTATTAGATTCAACCCAGATTATTTGACCATTCTGACATTTCAACATAATTTGCTTTCGTCTACAATTAAGAAAAACATCATGAAGACTCAACCAGTCCATACCGAGAATTACATTGAACTCATCAAATGGTAATAACATTAAATCAACCGAAAAGTTGCAATCTTGAATCATCAAAGGATAGTCTTTATAGACTTTATCAACTAACACATACTGACCTAAAGGATTCGTTACTTTGATCACAAAATTAGTTGACTCATAAGGTATTTTCTTATTAGCTTGGACTTTTTGACCATAGTTTAATCACCATTTTAGTCCCTTTGCTATTTTAAAACTATAGCTATTAACTTTTACCTCTTATTTAATTAATTAACTATCTAAACGATAAAATTTCTTAACCAAAATTTAATACAACCCTAATGACCCCATAAATATCAAATAATTAATATTTACAGACTGACATGTCAGAGTTGTAGTCCTGAGCCCACTATTTTCGACAACACTAGAAAACGGGCAGTTATATGACTTTTCATGCAGGAAGATGTAATGGTTATGAGATAAAATATGATCATATTGGGAGAAAAATATTATCCCAAAGAGATTAAGGATATCTTATGAGGGTAACACTGTTATGACTATGTCATTTGACGAGTACTAATCGAGTTGCTTTCATAATGGTATGCCATTAGGGAGAGCTCTGTCATGATACTATAGTGGAATGACTTCGTGACTAATTGAGTTTATAATTAATAGGCAAAAAACTAGAACTTAATTATAAATCCTTTAAGTCCTAATCGTATATGTCCAATCGGTCCCTCTACTAGATCATTGAAACCATAAATGAATTGCATGTTGAATCAAATGAACATAAATGGATAGAAATGGTGAAAATGAAGAAATGAGAAACAAATGTAAATGATTATGATTTTCTCCAAAATGAAAATGAACTTAAGCAAACTGCTTAAGAAAATGGATTGAAGCTAAAAATGAATTCATGTTAATCAAATGAACAAAAATGGATACAAACGGTGAAAATGGAAAATGAGAAATATTTGGAAATGATCATAGTTTTCTCTAAATGAGCATAAAGTTTACAAACTACTCAAATTCATATATGGACTTAAGCAAATATCCCACTCATGGAATCAAAAATTTGATCAAATGATCAAGACTTTTGGATTTGAGCAAAACGTAGATGAAACTTATGTTTATAAACGTATTGGGGATGGAAATGTAGTCTTTCTCGTTCTATATGTCAAAGACTTTTAACTCATTAGGAATGATGTAGGGACATTGTCATTGGTTAAATTTTGGTTAACCCAACAGTTTAGCATGGACTTAGGAGAAGCTAATTTTTTTCTATGTTTTTGAATCCTAAGGGATCAAAAGAATAAAGCGATAGCACTTCGTAGGCTTTATACATAGACAAGATATTGAAATGTCATGTAATGACCAGTTTGAAGAAGGGAAATCAACCTTTTGTATTGGGATTTCATCTTTCTTTGGAGACTAACCTAAGACAACAGAAGAAAGAGAGAACATGAGAAAAGTTCCTTATTCTTCGTCAGTAGAAAGCCTCATGTATGCTATGTTGTGCACATATCCAGATATTTTTTCGCAGTGGGGTTGGTGAGCCTATATCAAGTGAATCTAGGACCAAGAGACTAACAAGCAATTAAGCATTTACTCAAGTATTTATGGAGAACGAGGGATTACATGCTTGTGTCTTTTGGAGGAGATCTTATCCTATCAGATATAGTGATTTGGACTTCCAAACTTGTCGGCATTCAAGGAAATCACTCGAGCTGTGTTTTTGTCCTAGGTAGTGTTGCGTGTAAAATGATATGGGATTTTGCGCAAGTATACAAGTCGGTTCAAGTAATAAAATGTGAGTATCATTCCCAAGAGGATCAGATTGCAGCACAAAGTTGGTCAAGTTATTTTAATAAAGTTGGATTAATGCTATGGAAAAACGATTGAATGAAATGCTATGACAAAACTCAGGTAAATATACAATGATGAGTAATATATAGAATTAGTAAATAACTAGAAATGTTATGGAAAAGGTGATAAAAAAATGTAAATATGGGAACTATTGCGTGAGCTATATACAAATGAACAATAATCAACTAAGAATGCTAAGGCGAGGGTATTTCGGTAGAGAATCAAGTATAGTGTAATAGCCCATTTTTCCCGGGCCCGGTTAAAACCCAAATAATAAATAAAAATAATAAAATATAGTCCAAATTACAAAAAAATAATAAGTCCATCAGAACCCAAATAACCCTAGCCCAAATACGATGGGGCCCAAAATAATTTTTTAGAAGCAGAAGCCCTAGTACCTTCCCTTCTTCGATGCCGCAGCAATCACTCCATCACCCCCACGTCGTGGTGACCTCGCCCACATTTAGCAGCCTTCGCACATGTCTTCTCGCCTGTATTGGCCTGCAATAAAATCACAAACCACGAGCAGCAAATGGCAACGGAAATCACGATAAAGGGAAGGGAGTTTTTGAGAGTTTTTCTCCCTTATTTCGGCTATATAAAGCCAAATAGAAATTTGTAAGAGGTTTTTTGGAGGAAGGTTGTATTGAAAGAGAAAACATACAAGAACAAAGAATCAGAAAACATATTTTTTTTGAAAGGTGATTTTTGTCATTTTTTTAGGGTTTTTTCGATTTCTGTTTACTTGTGTTTATATTTTCTAAGAGTAGAAAATTAAAATGGAAAGAAGGGGTTTACCTGGGTCGTGGTTTCGTCGTCAGAGCCTCCTCCCCCGCTACCAAAATCGGGTATGGTGGGAGCGAAAGGAGTTTTTTCCCCTCTCTGTTACTCACCAGAAAGGGTGGCTACGAGGGCCCCGCTTGGTGCGACTCTGGCTTCTGTTCTTGAAGGCGCTGCAACGGGGTGCGGCGGCATGGCAATTGGGCTCTGAGCTGGGTCGAAGCCCTAGCAGAGGGGAGAGGAAATCCCTGCGGCTGCTGTGGTTGCAAGTAAAATAGGGTTTCATTTAGGGTTTAAAAAGGGGTTTTATTTGGTTTGAAAAACGGCACCGTATTAGTGTAGCTCGAAAGCCCGTGTGACTCTACCCAAAAACCCGATCAGATCTGCGTGTTTTAAACATTAGTGTGCTATTTATGTTTTTAATCCTTTTCATTTTTCCATCATTTCAAAACCATGGTTTTTGTTTTCAAATTTTTCCATGAAATATTGAAATTGTTTCATTTTAATCCAATGTTGTGCAGTGTTTTGAAAGCGGGATTAATTTCCCTTTTTGGCCCTTCATGTTACGTGCATTTTGCAAATTAGTCCTTTATTTTAATTTGATTTTGTTTTTTTTTCTTCAATTTTGTTTTCATTATAATTTAGTCTATTGTATTTGTTTTATTAATTAAGTTAAATATTAGTTTGTTAATATTATTATTGTTATTAAGCTCTGTTATTATTATTATTGTATTATATATAACTATTATTTTTAGTATTATTAATTATTGTTATATTTATTTATATTTTCACTTATTTTTGAAGAATATATATATCATTTTACTACATATTGCTCTATTTTAGAATTACTTGGTATATAATTTTATTTCAAGGTGTTTTATGTATTAATTATTTTCATATAACATTTATTTAAATTTCTATTGTCTATTAAATCGTTTTATTAAACATTTTTTAAAATCATATTTGTATATTTGTTTTTTCTAAAAATGTTTGTTTTTTATTGAAGCATGAAAATCATCTTATTTCGTAAATTTTCAAAATATTTGGTATTCTCGATTCTCGAGAAAGATTGTGTCCTAATTTACTAGGCTTCAATTCTTTTCGATGAATTTAGATAGCCAAGTATTTATTTTGCAATAAAATTGTACAAATTTCAAATAAAGGCTTATTCTCGGGAATTCAAAAATGTTGGGTCCTAACTCACTCTACATGACATTTTATCATTTTGAAATAAGAATTTCTAAAAAAATAAAGGTAATATTCGGTATTTGGAATTTTGAGAAATTGTGCCCTAACTTACTGGGTTTCGATTTTTTTCATTTGAGCTAAATAACCGAATATCCTTCTTAAGTTTAAAAGCATGAGTGTTAAAAGTCAAAAGACAAGCTTAATTTCGGGGATTGGAATTGCTGTACCCTAACTTTCTGGGTGTGACATTTTACTTCTCTGAAATAAGAAGGTTTTATCATCCAATTCAATCTATTCAAATTTTCTTTTAAGAAAAATCGTATTTCTCAAATTTTCGACACTAAGACATTAAATAATCAATTTGGTACCAATTTTGGGCGTTACAAGGGTGCTAGCCCTTCCTCATGTGTAACCGACTCCCGAACCTACTTTCTCAGAATTCGTAGACCAAAAATTGTTTTCAAGGTGATCCGATCACACCTCAATAAAAGATTGGTGGCGACTCTAATTTTCGTTTTAAAGTCTATCCACGTTTTTTCGAAATATAAAAAAATGGTTTCGACAGCTTGGCGAATTCGCTGGGGAGTTTTAGAGAAGTTGAGCCACGAATTGATTATTTTTTGTCTTTTTTGTCGAAAATCAAAAAGTTGTTTTAAATCGTGATTTCCCCTTGCATTCATTGGTTTTTATCATCATATGCTTGCTTGATTGGGCTAAGCCTGTTAGCTTATTTTCATTTTGCATTTCATAAGTCGGTCAATTTTACCCCTCTAAGTGGGAGTGAGAAGTGAGGTTTTCACCTCCGTATAGGATAGTGGATCACTTTCGGGATACATTCGTACCTATGCCTACGTGAGATCTACATCTCCGTATAGTCATAGGGAAATGTATTCCCCTGAACCGAACTTGGTCCATATGAGCCTATAATGGGTGAGGATCGAGGAATCCATTGGTTCAAGTACCTGTGCTCTAGAAATCGAACCGCATATAGTGAACCTTAAGAATTCACCCTAGGTAGAATTACTCTTAACCTTAGTAGATACCTAATTAGGAGTTTTTATTATTTCTTGGTTGTATTGTATTTAATTGATACTGACTTTTTGGTGATTTACTCTGATTGCATGGCATTACAATTACATGGCATTTCATTATAAAAAGGCGTTGGTTTGTATTCGATTGCTAGATAGAAAGTTTATCATGGAAAATGGTTTCTTGATAGAGTGGAGGATAATGCGGCTTTCCAAACTTGGGCTGAGATGACACAGCGTGAAAAAGGTGATAGTTTCACCGAGGGATACGTATTAGAATTATGGGACTTCACCTGTGTTAGCGTAACCCAGAACAACTTGCAGGAGTTGAAGGAAATTTGGGAGTAGTTAAATAATGAGGTTAGGCAGTTATTCTATTCAAATTATGAGGATTTGCAATATTTACTTGATATGAAGGTAGACAAGCATCTGTTTTGAGCTCTTGCCCAGTTTTGGAATCCAGCCTACAGTTACTTCAGATTCTGGAAGGTTGATTTGGTGCCTACAATAGAAGAATACATGACTTTACTTTGGTGTTCAATGATTCAAATGGATAGAATCTACTCAAAAGCGGTAAATGTACCGACCTTTTTAAGGAAGCTGATGAATATAACGGGGATGAGTGAGCAGTGGGTTACATCTCGGATCAAGCAAAAGGGGGATAGTAGGTGCATTCCTTGGAAAAATTTGAAGGACCTCATTCTAGCATACCCAGATGCGAAGAAGATGGTAGATATCTTTGCTTTAAGTATATATGGTTTGGTTGTGTTCCCTAAGGCTTTGGGGCAAGTTGACGAGGCGGTCACTGACGTATTTGATCGGCTTGATAAGAGAGTTACACTAGTCCCGATAATTTTGGCAGAAACTTTTAGGTCACTAAATGCATGCCGGAGAGTGGGAGAGGGTAGATTCATTGGATGTGCGCAGCTCCTACTTGCATGGTTCCATAGTCACTTTTGGAAGGTTGATAATGTTTCATATCGGGTCTTATCTGAAAGTTATTCACCATTGAAGGAGATAGTTGCTACACTAAGGAGGGATGACATCTCCGAAGAGAAATGGATGGAAATTTTTCAGAATTTTCAAGAGGAGGATATTGAGTGGAGAGCTCCATAGTTGCTTCTAGATGAGATCCTATATTGGTGTGGGGATTTTGACTGGGTTCCTTTGCTTGAAATTTAGGGAGTTGTTGGTTATGCCCCATTTCTAATGCTAAGGCAATACAGGTCAAGGAAGTTTGTGCCCTCAACTCAGGGACTGGCCGAGTGTGAATTCTCGTATACGGGTGATAGTTACAAAAAGAAAGTTTGTGAGATGGCCAGTGCATGGAATCAGACTCGCCGAATGAATGGATTAGCTGTGGGTCCAATGATAACTTCCGAGTATGGCGAATGGTGGGTTAAGAGGATCAACGATAATGTCCCTGGGCCAATTCAGGAAAATAGTCAATCGATAGAAGAACACTTGCGGGTTGTCCCTTCTGAGCTGGAAATCATAAAGCAGGACTTTGAAAGAAGAAATGCAGAATTAGATAAGAAAATAGAGCAAATGGAGGAAGAAAAGATGAATTTGAGACTGGATGTGGATGTTCAGAAGCTCGAGGCTGATAAAATAAGGAAGGGGAAAAATAAGGCCGAAGAAGAACTAGATAGCTTGAAGACGGATTACAAAAAGCTATGTCTGTCAATAAGAACTGACGGGCTTGGAAAAACTTTAGAGTAGTGGCGTGAAGAGATTCGAGAAGAAAGAAACAAGCCAGACTGGTTGGAAAGAAAATTTCAAGAGGTTCAAGCACGAAATGAAGTATTGGAAAAGAGCTTGTTAGAGAGCCAAAAGGAAAAAGGCGAACTAAAAGACAGAGTGGTTGAGTTAGAAGGGTCTCTTCATCAACATTGAAGTCAAAATTCTGCAGTAGAGCTAAAGGAAAGTCTAAGCAAGATTAAAGAGATGAAGAGTAAAATAGATGGGTTAGAAGCAGCATTGCGAAATTGTGAGGATCAGATTGAGCATCTAGAGGCAAAGGAAGGTCGTCAGAATGAGCAAATTCATTATTTCCAAAATCAAGTTAGAAACAGGGATCATGTTATGGGAGAAGCTGTGGTTCAGATTCGAGAGGTAGCAGATCACTTAGAAGCTCTGGCAGTATAGGCCGACACGTTGAGCGTGAAGTATGAATTAGAGTCAGACCGGGGACAAGAATTGGCCTCGTTACTTAAGAAGATTAAGGTCTTGAGTATTGGAGCAAAGCCTTATTTGTAGCCCATTCTATGTAAAGAGATTTATTTTCTAATAAAGTTTTCTAAAAGTAATAGAAATTAGAATTGACGCCTTTTTGCATTTTCATACATCGCATCATATGCATTAAAAACTATTAAAAGGTTCTAATTAATCAAAATCATTCCTCAGTTAACCTGGAAGCTAACCAGCTAACCCAACACTGTTACGGTACACGGGTGAAATAAAAAAAATATGGACCAAAGATTAGAAAAGCTCGAATAGTTCCAAAAGGAAATGCAGGATCAACTTCAGCAGCACATGCAAGAGCAGCTCGAGAAGATCCAGCAGAATATGATGGACAAAATGATGGAATCTCAAAGGAGCATGATGACACAATTAACGCGACTATTGACTGAAGGAAAGGAGAAAGGAAAGAGCCCTATGGCTAATGTTGAAGTGGAAGGTGGTGATGGACCCTTATATCCTCCAGGCTTTATTCCTCCGCATGCGCAACCCCAAGCTGAAGTATACCCGCGCAAATCTTCTGTTACAATTAGGCCTCAGCAATTTCAGGCCGATGCTTCGAGTTCAATGAATTTCCAAGCCAGATCAGGCTCCAGCCTTGAGAATAATCATGTCAATCTTGTTATCCCTAATTTCAATGAGGTGGTTGAAAAAGAAAAATTGAAAGAAGAATTGCCAAAGCAATTTGAGGAAAGGTGGAAGTGGGTTGAAGAGAAGTTCAGGGCAATGGAAAGGACCGAGAGATATAGTAGGATTGATGCTAAGGATTTGAGTTTGGTTCTAGACTTGGTGCTCCTTTACAAGTTTAAGATGCCAGAGTTCGAGAAGTATAATGGGACCAATTGCCCTGAAGCCCACATCACCATGTTTTGTATGCAAATGACTGGATATGTCAATAATGACCAACTCTTGATACACTACTTTCAGGATAGCCTCACAGGGGCAGCATCTAAATGGTATAGTCAATTGAGCCGTGCTAAGATTAGTTCTTAGAGGGATTTGGCACAGGTTTTTATGAAGCAGTACAGTCATGTGGCAGAAATGGTTCCTGATAGAATTACCTTTCAAAACATTGAGAAGAAGTCGAATGAAAGTTTCAGGCAGTACGCTCATAGATGGAGGTAGGTTGCAGTTCAGGTCCAACCGCTGCTCATTGAAAGAGAAATGACAATGCTTTTTATAAATACACTGAAAAGCCCCATTCATCACACATATGTTAGGAAGTGCCACAAAAAGCTTTTTTGACATAGTCATGAGTGGTGAGATGATTGAAAGTGCTATAAGGAGCGGGAAGATTGATGTTGGAGAGAATAACAGAAGGCAAGCCTCAAAGAAAAAAGAAAGTGAGGTAAACAACGTGAATACATAAAACAAATTGATTACGGTGAATCAGCCTAGAAAGGTAGTGGCTAATCAACAGGGTTTATCAAAATAGGAATCTGGTGCGAGGCCAAGTACTGAGAGGCCTCAGTTCACACCAATTTCAATGTCATATAAGGAGTTGTATCAGAATTAGCATGCCCCTTTTTACTTGACCCCTTTACAGCCTCTGTATCCCAAATGGTATGATGCGAATGCACAATGCGATTACCATGCAGGAATTACGGGGCATTCCATAGAACATTGTACAGCTTTTAAAAAGCTTGTTCAAAAGCTCATCAACATGGGCTTTGTCAAGGTAAGTGATGCATCTGGTACAGGAAATCCGTTACCTAATCACACTGATAGTGGGGTAAACATGATGAGTGAAAATGTGGGGAGAAGGGTCAAGGAGAGCATTGCTAAGGTAAAAATCCCTTTGAAGTGGGTTTGGAAGGAAATGGCGGGAAGAGGGTTAATCGTCTCGGATCCAGAGGGAGGTGGTGAGACCCAAAATTATTGTGAGTTCCATCATGAGGTGGGATACGAAATTCAAAGATGTGAAGAATTTAGAGCTCTGGTCCAGAGCATGATGGATAATAGAGAAGTGGAGTTTTTCGAAGAAGTGGAAGAAAAAAGAAGTATATGCGCACTGGAGTCAATGAAGAGGATTCCAAAAGTTAATCATCTTATGATTTTCATCTCGCGCCCTAAGGCTAACGAGGTTAGGGCACAGGTGACACCGAAGATCGTAATTCAAAAGCCGACAATTTTTTCGTATAAGGATAGTAAAAAGGTCCCCTGGAATTATGAGTGCAATGTAACAATCTCGGGAAAAGAAGCTTTGGTTAGTATTGCAAAAGAAAACCAAGGGACAGGTTCTTATACGCATAGTGAGAAACACTGCGATTTGATGAATGCCCAAGCAGAATCGGCGGAAGGAAAATTTTTTGCGGCAGAACAAAAGAAGGAGAGGACAGTTGAATCTAGGTCATTGATTAATGAGCCAATAAAGGAAGAAGAAGCCACTGAATTCTTGAAATTTTTGAAACACTGTGAGTATAGTGTTGTAGAGTAGCTGCATAAGCAACCAGCTCGAATATCTGTGTTAGCGTTGCTCATGAGTTCAGAGGTACATCGAAATGCGCTGATGAAGGTGTTGAACGAAACATATGTGGCTAATAATATTTCTGTCAACAAATTGGATCGGTTGGTCAACAATATAAGCTCCGATAATTTTATCTTCTTCAATGATGACGAAATACCATCTAGAGGTATGGGATCCACTAAAGCCCTACACATTACTACTCGGTGCAAAGGGTACATGCTACTGGGAGTTTTTTGATAATGGATTCGCGTTAAATGTATTGCCCTTATCTACTCTCAATAGGCTACCTGTGGATA
This sequence comes from Gossypium raimondii, assembly GCF_025698545.1. Lineage (NCBI taxonomy): Eukaryota > Viridiplantae > Streptophyta > Magnoliopsida > Malvales > Malvaceae > Gossypium > Gossypium raimondii. Next base: position 7,749,169 of record NC_068571.1, on the reverse strand, counting down.
GCTCACATATGAAAACGTGTCAAAATATAGTAAGGGCGTTCGATAGAACAGAAAGGAAAGTTATGGGGAGAATTAAGATACCATTGTTGATTGGCCCAAATACTTATGAAGTGGATTTCATCGTAATGGATATCAAGTCTTCCTATAACTTCTTGTTGGGGAGACCTTGGATACACCCGGCAAGAGCTGTGCCTTCATCGCTGTATCAGAAGTTAAAGTTAGTGTCAGAGGGACGGTTGGTGACAATAAATGCCGAGGAGGGTATTATCGCGACAATAACCAGTAATGCACCATACGTGGAGACTGATGAGGAGGCGGTGGAATGTTCTTTCTAATCATTAGAGTTTGTGAATGCAACATTTATTGTTAAGGGGAATAGAATCCCAGTGAAAAAGATATCCAAAACTACAAAAATGGGTCTTCAATTAATGGTGGGTAGAGGAGCTGTATCAGGAAGAGGATTGGGAAGACATCTGCAAGGAGAAGTTAAGGCACCAATGATGAAGGATAAGTTTGATCGTTTTGGTCTAGGTTATAGACCAGACATAAAACAAAGGAGGAAGAAGTAGAAAAAAGACGGGAAAAGGAGAAAGGCACACCTGAGTGGAGTTGAAGTTAAGTGGGAGCCTATGGCTTTTCCTCACATATCTAAGACCTTTGTATCAGAGTGGTTCATTTATCCTGAGCGAAGAATGCTTAAAGAGGAAAGTATTGAAGAAATGATGGGAGATGTTCACATCAATGCCATAGACACAATTGAGAGAGAGACATTGCTAGAGATTCGCCCTTACAAACCTGGAAGCGAGCTGAACAATTGGACTGCGGAAGAGATTCCTGTAGTTTTTAGAGCTTGTTCAGAGTAAATGTTCAGAACATCCTTATTGGTTTTTACTTAAAAAAATAGGAATTTCTTTATGGAATATGCACATGTTGAACGTTATGATTCTAATAAATACACTTTTCGTATTCATTTTTGAGCCAGTAGTCTTTCATTCTTTTTCGAGTAATTATTCTTTTATTTTTTTCCACATCATTCTTTTATTCATTTATAATCATACTTGTTCATAAATTCATACATTCTTTGTATATTCTTTGGCACCTACCATAGGTTCCCGGATATCAATGATATGAATGACGCTGCTTCAGACTTAGAATTCCCTTTTGAGCAAGACATGTGTTTAGAGGGATCACAAGATTTTGAAGATGACGTAGACTATGGCGTATCTCCGAACTTATTGAGAATGGTAGAATAAGAGGATAAGCAAATCCTACCTCACAAAGATTCATTGGAGATTTTGAGCCTAGAGGAGGGAAATGAGGTAAAGATCAGAACTGACTTACCGCCAAGACAAGGCGAGACCTCATTGAATTACTCTGTGAATTCAAAGATGTCTTCGCATGGTCATACCAGGATATGCCCAGGGTAAGCACTGATATTGTGGTACACTGTCTTCCTATAAAAGAAGATTGCAAGCCAACTCAGCAAAAACTCAGAAAAATGAGGCTCGATATTGTGCTAAAGATAAAGGAAGTCAAAAAGCAGTTTGATGCTAGGTTCTTGCAGGAAGTCAAATATTCAGAATGGGTAGCCAACATTGTCCCTGTCCCTAAAAAAGATGGGAAGGTGCGAATGTGTGTGGATTACAAGGATTTGAACAGGGCCAGTCCAAAAGACAATTTTCCGTTGCCTCACATTGATACTTTGGTGGATAATGCAGCATGCTATTCACTGTTTTCTTTCATGGACGGTTTTTCGGGGTAAAATCAAATAAAGATGAATCCAAAAGACATGAGAAAGACCATATTCATCACTTTGTGGGGAACGTTCTGTTATAAAGTGATGCCCTTTGGATTAAAGAATGCAAGAGCAACTTATCAAAGAGCCATGGTGACATTGTTTCATGACATGATGCATAAGGAGATTGAGGTTTATGTCGATGATATGATTGTAAAATCCAGAACGGAAGAGAAGCATGTTCAAGTTTTGAGGAAATTGTTTTTGAGACTAAGAAATTTCCAGCTCAAGCTTAATCCAACAAAGTGCACCTTTGGAGCCAGATCAGGGAAGTTGCTGGGCTTCATAGTCCATAGAAAAGGAATTGAGGTTGACCCAGACAAGGTCAAGGCAATACGACATTTACCTCCACCACACACTCAGAAAGAAGTACGAGGTTTTCTGGAAAGATGGAATAACATTGCTCGGTTCATTTCACAACTAACTAAGAAATGCGACCCCATATTCCGTCTTCTGAGGAAGCATAATCTGGGTGTATGGAATGAAGAATGTCAGATGGCTTTTGACAAAATAAAACAGTACTTGTCCAACACTCTAGTGCTATCACCACCTAGTCCGGATAGGCCATTAATACTATATTTAACGGTATTTGACAATTCCATGGGGTTCGTATTAGGCCAACATGACGAGAGAGGAGGAAAAGAAAGGGCAATATACTATCTCAGCAAGAAATTCACCGATTGTGAAGCGAGGGACTCGTCTATCAAGAAGTTATGTTGTGCCCTAGTTTGGACAACTCAAAGATTACGGCAATATATGTTGTATCATACGACGTGACTGATTTCAAAGTTAGGCCCCTTAAAGTATATGATGGAGTCGACTACTTTGAATGGAAGGATGGCCAGATGGCAGATCTTGCTTTCTGAATTTGACATAATGTATGTGAGTCAGAAGGCCGTGAAAAGGAGCGTAATAGCTGACTTTTTAGCTAGTAGAGCCTTGGAGAATTATGAGCCCTTAAACTTTGATTTTCCAAATGAGGATTTGATGTATGTGGCAGCCACTAAAGAAAATCCCCAAATGGATCATGTGTGGAAGCTAAGTTTTGATGGAGCCTCGAATGCTATGGGTAACGAAATTGGGACAGTCTTGGTATCTCCAAGCGGAGATTATTATCCTATTGCTAGTAAACTGGATTTTGACTGTACGAACAATATGGTAGAATATGAAGCATGCATTATGGGCATTCGTGCAGCTATTGAACGTAAAATCAAAGTGCTAAAAGTGTATGGGGATTCTGCATTGGTGATACATCAACTCAAGCAAGAATAGGAGACAAGAGACCCTAAATTGATCAGCTATCGAAGGATGGTTCTTGAATTGATGGACGAGTTTAATGACATCACTTTCTGTTACCTTCCGCGAGATGAGAACCAGATGGTTGATGCGTTGGCCACCCTAGCCTCTATGATCCGAGTGAATAGGTTAGAGGACATGAAGCCTATTTAGATGAGTATTTCTGAAACCCTGGCTCACTGCTATAATATTGAAGAAGAGGAAAAAGATGACCATCCTTGGTATCTGAATATATTGCAATATGTGAAAAATCATGAGTATCCAAATCAGGCAACGGAGAATGATAAGAAAGCATTGAGAAGAACGACCATTGACTATGTCCTAGATGGAGAGATCCTATATAAAAAAGGGGAGGATCATGTACTGCTGAGATGTGTGGACGCAGTGGAAGATAGAAAAATTTTGGAAGAGGTCCATGAGGGTATCTGGGGAACGTATGCAAATGGTTTCTCAATGGTCAGGCAGATCATGAGATTTTGGTACTACTGGTCTAATATGGAAAGAGATTGCATCAATTATGCTAGGAAGTGCCATAAATGCCAAATTTATGGTGATAAAATGCATGCACCTCCTTCACCTCTTCATGTTATGATTTCTCCATGGTCTTTCTCTATGTGGGGTATGGACGTCATTGGGCCAATATCGCCAAAGGCTTCTAATGGGCATCGCTTCATCTTTGTGGTTATTGACTACTTTACCAAATGGGTGGAAGCTGCTTCATATGTAAATGTCACGAAGTCAGCAGTTAGTAGATTCTTGAAAAAGGAAATCATATATCGATATGGAATGCCTGAGAGGATCATATCCGATAATGCGCTGAATTTGAACAATAGCTCAATAGAGGAGGTCTGCAGTTAATTCAAGATTCGACATCATAACTTGTCGCCATATCACCCAATGATAAATGGTACAGTAGAAGCAGCCAATAAGAATATCAAGAAAATTATGGGAAAGATGACTGAGACTTACAAAGACTGGCATGAGAAATTACCATTCCCACTCTTTGCTTATAAAACGTCTGTCAGGACTTCGACCAGGGCAACACCTTTCTCTCTAGTTTATGGCATGGAAGTGGTTTTACCTATTGAGGTTGAAATCCCTTCTCTCCGGGTATTGGCTGAGTTGAATTTGGATGAGGTAGAGTGGGTTCAATCTCGTTATGATCAGTTGAACTTAATAGAAGGAAAAAGGCTAAAGGCTATTCAGCACGATCAGATGTATCAAAGGCGAATGATGCGAGCCTACAATAAAAAGCTTCATCCTAGAGAATTCCACGAAGGGGAGCTAGTGTTGAAAAAGATCATTCCTATACAAAGGGATTTTAGAGGAAAATAGATGCCAAATTGGGAAGGTCCATACGTTGTAAAGAAGGTCTTTTCAGGGGGAGCTTTGATCTTGAGCGAGATGGATGGCAAAGATTTTCCAAACCCTGTAAACTCAGATTCGGTTAAGAAATATTTTATTTTTAAAAAAGGGAGAGACCAAGGTGAAAACCCGCAAGGGCGCTTTGAGACCAAAGGGGATTTGAGTTGAAAACCCGAAAAAGGGTGGCTCAAATGTTGATCAAGTGGGGCATCCGATGATTTTACTATGATTGAATCAGTGGGAAAGGGGACGTGACATCTTGGGGCATCAACAAAGTACTACTGGTCTTCTAAGCACATGTCAAACTCAGAATGGTCTTTAGAAAGTCTGCACAGAGAAGTTCAAGCTGCGATATCTGGGGCGCCTAGCCTTCCCAGTATTTATATTAAATTTGTTGTCTTGGAATACTTCATTTTTTTTTCAAGATACGTGTTTCCAATCAATTTCTCTTTTATTCTTATTATTCTTGATGATTTATTCATCTCGAGTTTTATTCTCAATAAATTTCATATTGTCCATTATAATAATCTTGTTCAAGCATTTTCCATTAAAACAATGATTAATGGGCTAATAATACTTTTACAAAGGAAGTTTTGCATATTACTCTGGAAGTTTCTAAAATAATATAGGGCCATTTTTTAGAATACACCAAGTTCAAAGGTTGAAATGTCTAAAAAAGAAAAATTCTAAAGTAAGATTATCCTTTCGGATTTTGTTGTCCAAACACTGACTGAACAAAATGACAATATGTGGTGTTAGTGACAAAGCTTCATTGAACAAATAAGAAATGACCACCTTGAGATAAGAAGAGATTTTCTCAGAGAAGGAAATCCTTCATTTGCGCATAGGCATTTGGTATGAAACCCTGATAATGGTATAAAAAACTAAAGTGCTTCACATTGCGATAAGAGAAGATTTAGAAAAAGTCATATTTTTCTACCCTTGGGTTAAAGTGAAAAGATGATACAAGTTTTGTGTCCCAGTGGATTAAACTTTAAGGTTTACAGTGGGGGCAATTGGATTCAGTGTTTTTTTAGAGATGCTAGCCGAGCAAGAGGACGTTGAAGTGCATCAGTGATACGGCTTTAATAAACTTTGAGTAATGACAACCTAAGCATTAAAAAGGGATCATTCTCGGAAAAAATGACATTCTGCAAATGTCATTCATACACGTCTAGTTAGGAGCATTTGATTCATCCTGATCATGACATCCTAATCACTAGGTATAATTAGGTTCATAAAATGAATTATACATGTCATGTTCCCCAGAGAACAAATCAGTGAAGATTGCAAATCCTATATCCCTGAAGTTGCAGTGGAGTGGATTGAAGATAACAAGTCTTATCTCCCTGAAGTTGCAGTGGAGTAGACTAAAGATAGCAAATCCTATCTCCCTGAAGTTGCAGTGGAGTGGATTGAAGATAGCAAGTCGTATCTCCTTGAAGTTGCAACGGAGCAGACTGAAGATAGCAAATCCTATCTCCCTGAAGTTACAGTGGAGTAGATTGAAGATAGTAAGTCTTATCTCCCTAAAGTTGCAGTGGAGTGGATTGAAGATAGCAAGTCTTATCTCCCTGAAGTTGCAGCGTAGCAGACTGAAGATAGCAAATCTTATCTCCCTGAAATGACAGTAGAGTGGATTAAAAATAATAGATCTTATCTCTCTGAAGTTGCAGTAGAGCAGATCGCATCAAGTCTTATCTCCCTGATTGCAGTGGAGAAAACTGAAGATAGCAAGTCTTATCTCTCTGAAGTTGCAGAGAGTAGATCACATTTAGTCTTATTTCCCTGAAGTTGTAGTGGAGCAGACTGAATAAACCAAACTGATTTCCTTGAAGTTGCAGTGAAACAGATTGAAGAAAATAATCCTATCTCCCTGAAGTTGTAGTAGAGCCGATTAAAACCACAGATCTCATCTCTTTGAAGTTGCAGTAGAGCAGATCGCATCAGACTTATCTTTAAAGTCTTATCTCCCTGAAGTTGCAGTGGAGCAGATTAAAGATAGCAAATTTTGTTCTTTTGAGAAACTACAACGTACAAATTCTATCTTTCTGACATTGCAGTGGAGTAGATTAAAGCACTAGTTCCTATACCTATGAAGATGCAGTAGGAAGGAATGAGGCTATTTGAAGAAGGAAAAGAGCACTAAGGTCCAGCACGACCTGGCAAAATTGGCCATTTTTAATTCTTTGTTCTATTCCCGTTACTCGTCAACGAGAAAAGAGGGGCAGCTGTAATAGCCCATTTTCTCAGGCCCCGTTAAAACCCAAATAATAAATAAAAATAATAAAATATAGTCCAAATTACAAAAAAAATAATAAGTCCATCAAAACCCAAACAACCCTAGCCCAAATACGATGGGGCCCAAAACAAATTTTTAGAAGCAGAAGCCCTAGTAGCTTTAATTCTTCGGCGCCGAAGCAATCGCTCCATCACCCCCACGTCGCAGTAACCTCACCCACATTTAGCAACCTCCGCGCACGTCTTCTCGCCTGTATTCGCCTACAATAAAATCACGAACAACAAATGGCAATAGAAATCACGATAACGGGGAGGGAGTTTTTGAGAATTTTTCTCCCTTATTTCGGCTATATAAAGCCAAATAGAAATCTGTAAGAGATTTTCTGGAGGAATGTTGTATTGAAAGAGCAAAAATACAAGAACAAAGAATCAGAAAACATTTTTTTTGAAAGGTGATTTTCGTCGTTTTTTTAGGTTTTTTCGATTTCTGTTTACTTGATTTTATATTTTCTAGTAGTAGAAAATAAAGAGGGAAAGAAGGGGTTTACTTGGGTCGTGGTTCCGTCGTCGGAGCCTCCTCCCCCGCTGCCGAAATTGGGTATGGTGGGAGCGAAAAGAGTTTTCCTTCCCCTCTCCGTTATTCACCAGAAAGGGTGGCTACAGGGCCCCGATTGGCGCGACTCTGGCCTCTGTTCTTGAAGGCGCTGCAACGGGGTGTGGCGGCGTGGCAATTGGGCTCCGAGCTGGGTCGAAGCCCTAGTAGAGGGGAGGGGAAATCCCTGCGGCTGCTGTGGTTGCAAGTAAAATGGGGTTTCATTTAGGGTTTGAATAGGGGTTTTATTTGGTTTGAAAAACGAGGCCGTATTAGTGTAACCCGAAAGCCTGTGTGAGCCGACCCAAAAACCCGATCAGATCCGCGTGTCTCAAACATTAGTGGGCTATTTATGTTTCTAATCCTTTTCAGTTTTCCATCATTTCAAAACCATTGTTTTTGTTTTCAAATTTTTCCATGAAATATTGAAATTGTTTCATTTTAATCCAATGTTGTGCAGCGTTTTGAAAGCGGGATTAATTTCCCTTTTTGGCCCTTCATGTTACGCGCATTTTGCAAATTAGTCCTCTGTTTTAAATTGATTTTGTTTTTTTCTCTTCAATTTTGTTTTGATTATAATTTAGTCCATTGTATTTTTTTTATTAATTAAGTTAAATATTAGTTTGTTAATATTATTATTGTTATTAAGCTACTGTTATTATTGTTATTGTATTATATATCACTATTATTTTTAGTATTATTAATTATTTTTATATTTATTTATATTTTCACTTATTTTTCAATCATATATATATCATTTTACTACATATTTCTTTATTTTAGAATTACTTGGTATATAGTTTTATTTTAAGGTGTTTTATGTATTAATTATTTTAAAATTATTGGGATATAACATTTATTTAAATTTCTATTGTCTATTAAATCATTTTATTAAACATTTTTTAAAAATATTTGTATATTTGTTTTTCTAAAAATGTGTGTATTTTATTGAAGCATGAAAATCATCTTATTTCGTAAATTTTCAAAATATTTGGTATTCATGATTCTCGAGAAGGATTGTGTCCTAATTTACTGGGCTTCAATTCTTTTCGATGAATTTAGATAGCCAAGTATTTATTTTGCAATAAAATTGTACAAATTTCAAATAAAAGCTTATTCTCGGGAATTCAAAAATCTTGGGTCCTAACTCACTGGACATGACATTTTATCATTTCGAAATAAGAATTTCTAAGAAAATAAAGGCAATATTCAGTATTTGGAATTTTGAGAAATTGTGCCCTAACTTACTGGGTTTCGATTTTTTTCATCTAACCTAAATAACCGAATATTCTTCTTAAGTTTAAAAGCATGAGTGTTAAAAGTCAAAAGACAAGCTTAATTTCGGGGATTGGAATCGTTGTACCCTAACTTACTGGGTGTGACATTTTACTTCTCTGAAATAAGAGGGTCTTATCATCCAATTCAATTTATTCAAATTTTCTTTTAAGAAAAACCGTATTTCTCAAATTTTCGACGCTAAGACATTAAATAATCAATTTGGTACCAATTCTGGGCGTTACGAGGGTGCTAGCCCTTCCTCGTGTGTAACCGACTCCAAAACCTATTTTCTCAAAATTCGTAGACCAAAAATTATTTTCAAGGTGATCCGATCACACCTCGATAAAAGATTGGTGGCGACTCCAATTTTCATTTTAAAGTCGATCCACATTTTTTTCAAAATATAAAAAATGGTTTCGACATATAGTATCTATGATATTTATGCGGTAGGTTGGGATTATTCAGAATTAACCTTCACTGTCGATAATACCATGAAAAAATCTTGATTAACTTACTGTGCAGAAGAGTCCTAGAGTGGTCTGCCTCTTTAAGGGGCGAAACCTCAAGTTACTGTCCCAACTCATACAGGGTCTTATTATAGTAACCTGTGTAACTCCTTCTTTATGAGGCAAGCATCATTTGAATGTTGCTCATGCCATTCAATATTAGTTAAGTAATCTAACCTTTCCCACATTAAATCAACTTAACAAGAATAATATGCCATTGACTATTCCTAGAGATTACACTTAAACAATTGAATGGGCATTAAAATAATCAGATTTATACCATGGAAACTAAAAATAGTTAAGTGTCATCAAAATCATCACAACCCGATGAGATTTGACTCATCGGTTGGGAAATAAAATTCCAAACCATCACCATAGTTTACAACCAAATCAATTCACAAAATAATGGAAGAACGTCGGGAAAACAACTTTTGTTGGTCACACTACAGCAGCACAATCTTGTTGCAACCGAGAGGATGACTTCCTCTTCCACTCGAGATATCTTGATCTTCTACTCTCCGGGATGCTTTTTGAGGCCTCATTGTCATCGTTTTATAGATAGAGTTCAGCCAACCAGTTTGTGTTAATCTTCTTCTCTTTTCTAGGGTGATTTATCTGGTATGATTTTAAATTTTAAATTGAAAAAATTGCACGTGAATCATTTGACTCAGTCTTCCCTGCATTGTTGTGACACTCGTGCTGGCATATCATTTGCACTTTGCCCTTAAAAAACTATACTCATTTATTTCCTCTCTTTAAAAACCTGTTCCTTTCCTACCACCATACAAAACTTCCACAAAAACCAATTAAAAAGACTAAATAATTCAACATAGTCCAAGTTCGAATGCAATATAAAAAATGCTAATTAAAATGCCCTAAAATGCAAAAAAAATATACCTAAGTACAAACAATTAGCTAGGTTGAAAGGCAAAAAAATATAACACTTTTCAAAAGTTATCACACCCCCAAACCTAAGCTATTGCTTGTCCTCAAGCAAAAATTTCCTATTTGTACTAATGCAAATATTTTGCCCTAGCATGAAACCCTTTCATACTTCTTATCTATCCAAAAAACAATGTATGTCTTAGTTCTTAGCAATTTTCTCTGTCCTAAAATCTGTTTGAATGACTAAGGTTTGTCTAGCAAAGGTAGTGCAGAAATATCTCCTAAAAACAAAAACTCCTAAATACTCATCCACTCTCTCCTTCTGTTGTATAACAAATATCTTCTAACTCACTTAGTTCATTTGCCACCTAACATCAATTATTTATTATTATTCCAGATTTTTTTGAATGGGTTAGGGAATTTAACATGTCACAATATATTTCTGCCCTAACAATACAGCAGAGCATACACCGAATTGCTGAGGCATTACATATGTCAAAATTTAAACAAGAAATCATTCGTGAAGCTAGGGCCTTTGACTAAAAAGATGGATGGAGCAAACAACTATCTCCTTAGTTACTCAGTCTTTAGCTACAGTGGAATGTCCTTAACAATTTTTTATTACACACTAATACTTAAACCCACCCTTCTAATCCACAACACGATGGATAAAACAAGGTGGTGCTGACCTACTTAGTGATGCTAAAGCATTGGAGTGTCTACTATCCTTTATTTCAATAATATGCCGTAGCATTGTTAATAATACTAAGTTCTAAAATCCATAAGGCATTAAAAGATACTCATTATAATTCAAAAATTAAAAGTGCTGAGTATAAGGCATCCTATTTTTAGAAATCAATTTCCAAGCAATCTAGCCTCAACGAAACTTACCAAATCCATTTTTACAAATTCAGGCAAAATTGAAAAATAATATTTATAATCATCATCGAACATCATGAATAAAAATTATAGTTTGTATAAATAAACAATATATCGATACTCACAATGCCATGGCAAAATAATCCTATATGCAACAATATGGATATATTCTAAATACAAAATGCAACCTAGAGGCCCAATACACCCCCAAACCTAAGGGGTGCATTGTCCCCAATACATGAAACAACACAAACATAAATAAATGCATGGATATATACAAAAATAATATGCAATGTATTAAGAAAATAAATAAGGAAAGAGAGAAAAAAAACTTATCAGACTTAAGCTGGGTTGTAGGTGCATCATTCAAGTTGTCTCACAGTCTTGCGGGCTTTGGCTTTGTACCTCATTTTTCGTTTCAAAGTGTTTCTCTCTCAACCTTTCTTATTAGTTTTGGTAAGATCATCGATCAATTGATCGATTACTTTGTCTTGCTTTTTCATAGAAGTTAGTGAAGACACAGGTACAGAAGTTTTACCCTTATCAGTAGCAATGGCAGTGGTAGTGGCATCGGTAGTGGCAGTGGCTTGCTCATTTTTCTGTGTTTCTTCTCTAGGGTCCTTTAATGTAGATTTTTCTAGCTCATCCTCAGTAGCTTTCTCCTTAGCAGTCGCTTCTTCTTCCACGAAATCACTGCTAGTAGCAGGCTCATCTAGTTTCTTCTCAGAGTCATTAGATGACAATAAGGTTTATGGAAATACAGAAAATGGTGACTTGAGTTTTGAAAAATTCTTCTGAAAGGATTTTCATAAATCGAAGTCTCGATTTTTTGTATACGCCCAATACTGAGTCTGTCTTGCATTGAGTTTTTCTAACTATTCAACGAGGTGGTACTATTGGACTTCAAAAAGATACAACCTTTGCTCGACTTGCGTCAAAGAACGTTAGATTTTTTAGTTAAGGGAATCAAAAAAGTTAGGAGACGTTGTTGTGGGAATTTGTCTGGCAAGTGAAGCTTGATGGTGTTGGGATGTCACGGTAAACTCAACTCCTCTGAGTTTGACAAAAATAGCTCGTGTTATCCCACCCTTGTTGGGGATAACATCCTCAGCATCACTTAGTGGCATATTTTCTGATTCACATAAGGCCGAGATAAGAGAAGGGAAGTTTAAACTGCCAAGATTATTATTTGCGCACTTGTAAACTTCTTGGAATATAATTCTCTCAATATTAATCATTCGTTCTAGAATAATAGAATGCAACAACAAAATTCTTTCCTTTGACACCATCGTATTATGCGTTGATGGCATCAGTCTACTTCTCAGGAAGTGATACCAGACCTTCCCTACTAGCTTCAACGTAGTGCGCTCAACGATGTAATAGTCGTGGCTTGAAATAGTCCACTGTGTTCCTTCAACACACAAATCAACCAAGACCTGTGTTAATCCTTCTGATGTAATATTGTCAGAAAACTCCGAATGTTCATCTTTAACCTCCCCGAGATCAAAATGGGTAATTATTTGGTCTTCATCAAACAGAACATATTTACCCCTCATGTAGATGAATAAGGAATCTAGAGAGTAAATATGAGCATAAAAATCTCGCACCACTTTGCCCAAAACATCTCCTGGATGTAAAAAAAACTTACTCCAGTTGTGCATTTTGATAACTGAGGCCACCGATTCATCATATCCAAAATGGGGTTCATCTTTCAACAGAAATCTCTGCTCAAAGCAAAATAGTTGTTTAAGAATGTTAGATGTGTACCTCATAGTGGCAGCAACATTGAAGAATATCTTTGGTTTAGAACCCCTAGCACGAGAAGATCTCTCATTTTTGAAGTACTCTTTGTATGGGCCATAAAAAAATTTTGAAAAGAAATTTAGGAAAAGTACCCGAATGTGAAGAGAGTAACAGAGGAGTTAAAGAAGGAATTAGTGTAAAAATGAAAAATTTATGAGATGTAAGAGACGTGAGGAATTGGAAGAAAAAGAAATTAAAAGGGGATAATGATGGTGGTTGTTAGGGAATGGCAAACGCTAGGAAAGGGTTATGACGTAGGGAAAAAATAAAAAAGAAACTAAGTTTTAGGGGGGAAATGAAATATATGGGCTCTCCATTTAGGGCTTCTATTTGAGTATCCCAAAAGGGTTTACCAACAAATCTTTCTTTTGGATTTTTCCAACTGACCAAGTCATGACACCTCATCACCCAGTTTGTGGTGGCATCATACTCCTTTCTAATGTTATAGCATTACTGCTCAGTGTTTACTAGCAGATCCTGATCCTTTTATTCTGCTTCAATTTAAACTGTAAATAACAAAATATTAATAATAAGAAAATAATGAAAAAAAGTTATTTAAAATATAAAAATTAAAATAAAAATTGTTAAATTAAATGTTATGAAGATTAATGGTTTGCTTGTCACATTCAACAATAGCACCGCAATAATGCTTCAGGCATTGTCCGTTAACTTTGAATGTTGCTCATGTTTCCAAATTTTTTTTACAGTAACAGCTTCATGCAAAAACACTTGAATTACTTCAAAAGGTCCTGACCATCAAGCTTTTAATTTACCAGGGAATAACTTGAGCCTGGAATTAAACAACAACACCTGCTATCCAGGTTCAAATTGCCTTGGCAAAATTATGGTATCATTCCATTGCTTGGCCTTTTTCTTATATAAACAAGCATTTTCATATGCTTGAGCCCAAAATTCTTCCATGTCATTCAACTCTAATAATCTTTTACTGCTAGCAGTGGCCCAATCCATATTCAGCCTCATAATTAACCAAAATGCTTTATGCTCAAGTTCAACAGGCAAATGACGTGGCTTACCATAAACAAGCTTGAATAGAGCTTCATCCACTCTGGTAGACCAGTCTTTTCGACAAGGATTTATTACTTTTTCCAAAATTTTCTTAATTTCTCTATTAAAGATTTCAACTTAGTCATTGGTCTGGGCATGATATGCTGTAGCAATTCTGTGTTTCACCCCATATCCGCGCAAAGCATTGACCATTAGTTTGCATTCAAAATGGGATCCCTCGTCACTGATAATTGCTCTTGGTGTACCAAATCATGTGAAAATCTTCTTATGTAAAAATTTTAATACCGACTTAGCATCATTAAAAGCTAAAGCTATTACTTCTACCCTTTTACAAGCATAGTCTACTGCCAAAAGTATGTATAACTTGCCTGCAAATGGTGGAAATGGACCCATAAAATCTATTCCACATACATCAAATAATTCAATATCTAGTATACTATGCAAAGACATTTCCTGTCTTCTTGAAACATTCTACGTTCTCTAACAGCAGTCACATGACTTATAAAATTCATGACCGTCTTTAAATAGGTTCAGCCAATAGAATCCCAACAGGAGTACTTTGGCAACTGTCTTCATTCTTCCAAAATGTCCTCCATAAGGAGCTGAGTGGCAATGCTGTAAAATGCTAAACATCTCCTCATTAGGTACACACTTCTGAATTATCTAGTCTACACAATGCTTAAATACATCCCAATAGTATTGTTTTGCATCATGAAGAAACTTTCGTTTCTGGTGCATATTAAAGTCAGGTGGCATTATACCATTCATCAAAAAGTTGACTATGTCTACATACCAAGGTAGTGCCTTGTCAATGAGTAATTATTCATCTGGGAAATCCTCGACCATCTTCATTTCTAGATTCTATCCTTGACAAATGGTCAGCCACTTGATTTTCGGTTCCCTTCTTATCTCTAATTTCGAAATCAAACTCTTGCTACAAAAGTATCCACCTAATTAATCTCAGCTTGGCATCCTTCTGGAGCATCAAATATTTGATAGCCGAGTGATCTATGTAAACCGTAACTTTTGTCCCCATTAAGTAAGATCAAAATTTGTCGAACCTAAAGACTACTGCCAACAATTCTTTCTCTATGGTGGTGTAATTAAGCTGAGCTTATGTCAAAGTCCTACTCATATAGTATATTGTGTGTAATACATAATCCTTTCTTTTCCCCAACACTACTCTCATGGCAAAACCACTGGCATCGTACATGAGTTCAAAGGGCAATGACCATTCTAGAGCAACTACAATTGGTGTTGCTACTAGTCGCTCCTTGAGTACCTTGAAAGCATGCAAACATTGATCATCAAAATTAAAAGGTTTTTTATTTCAAGTAGAGTACATCAGGGTTTACAAATTTTTGAGTAGTCCTTGATAAATCTTCTGTAAAATCTTGCATGTCCTAGGAAACTTTGAATACCCTTCACATTGGTGGGAGGTGATAATTTTTCAATCACTTTTATTTTTACTCGGTCCACCTCAATTCCTCACTATGACACTTTATGCCCTAAGAAAATGCCTTCACAGACCATGAAATGGCATTTCTCCCAATTTAACACAAGATTTGTTTCTTCACAACGGCATAATACCATCTCTAAATTTTTTAAACAATCCTAAAAATCATTCCTAAATAAAGAGAAGTCGTCCATAAAAACTTCAAGGAAATTTTCCACCATGTCTGAAAATATATCCATCATGCAACGTTGGAAAGTTACCGAGTCATTACATAACCTGAACGATATCCGTCTAAACACAAAAGTGCCATATGGACAGGTGAAGGTGGTCTTTTCTTGGTCTTCTGGTGCTATGGCAATCTGGTTGTAACCAGAATAACCATCTAGAAAATAATAAAAAGCCTTACCAACTAATCTATCCAACATCTTATCAATGAATGAAAAAGGGAAATGGTCTTTCCTTGTTGCCTTGTTAAGCTTTTGATAGTCCATACACACACTCCATCCTATAATGATGGGCATGGGTATGAGCTCCTCATTGTTGTAACTTACCATTATGAAACCTCCTTTGTTGGGTACGCTTTGCACAGGGCTTACCCACGAATTGTCAAAAATGGGATAAATAATGTCAACATCAAGCGACTTGATAATCTACCTCTTGACAACTTCTTTCATAATTGGATTTATTCATCTCTGTTGTTCAATGGAATTGCTGTGGCAATCTGCCAACAAAATCTTGTGCATACACAATGCTGGGCTAATTCCTTTTATATTAGCAATGGTACATCCTAATGCCCTTTGAGATCGTCGTAACACTTCCAACAACCTATTCTCTTGCTCAAGTGTTAACTTTGCAGAAACTACAACTGGAACAGTACTGTTGTTCCCCAAGTATACATATTTTAGATGTTGTGGCAGAGGCTTTAACTCCAATACAGGTGATTCCTCTACAGAAGGTCTAGAAGGCTTAAAGGATTTTTTGGATAAATCCAATGCCTCAAATTTCTTCCCTGGCCTGCCCAATATCTGTTGATCTTCCTTAAATTCACCAACCTCTTCAAATCTTAAATCTTCACCTTGCTCCATCAAGTACTCTTCGCTGTCAGTGCTGCTGTAGCAAAATTTTGCAAATTCGTCTATTACTATTTCTATCACAATAACCGTGTGGCATTCCTCCTTCTCATTCGTACACTTCAACGCATTAAACACATTGAAGGTGACCTGCTGATCATTCACTTTCATAATTAGCTCATGTTTTTGAATATCAATTAGAGTCCTGCCAGTAGCAAGAAATGGTCTTCCAAGAATAATTGGAATGCCATGGTCAACTTCACATTCTAAAATAAGAAAATCCATGGGAAAGATAAATTTATCTACCCTTACCAACACGTCTTCAATTTTACTTTCTGGATGGTCATAAGATCTATTAGCTAATTGCAACATCACTGTGGTAGGTCTTGCCTTCCCAATTCCTACCTTCTTGAAAATAGACATAGGCATTAGATTTATACTTGCACCTAAATCACATAATGCCTTATCTACATAGTGATTTCCAATTCAACTTGGGATAATGAAACACCCTGAGTCTTTTAAATTCTAACGTAACTTATTCACCAAAATTATTGTGCACCCTTTAGTGAGAGAAACAGTATGAAATTCTTCCAATCAACGTTTCTTCGACAATATGTCCTTTATGAATTTTACGTAATTGGGAATTTTCTCTAATGCTTCAACTAGCAATATGTTAATATGGAGTTGTTTCAAGACATGATTTTTTTTCAACTGAGCATCTTGCCTAGAATTATGAAGTCACTGAGGAAATGGTAGAGGTGGTCATCTTTTAGGTTGCTAGTACTGTTTTGCTGTGGCATTTTTGTTAGCAGCCTCATCTAGTTCTGCCACAACATTCTTCTGCTTACCCTTTTGAAGTGAAATATGTTTTTTAGATGGTTCTAAGATATTTACCTGGTCACGTCTTGAGTCGTCCTCTTCTACCGCGGTATTTTGATCAACATCATCTAGCTGAATCCCGATTCTGCGAGTAATAGCCTTGCATTGCTCCTTGACTTGTGTCCTCAAATTTTCAATGTCATTGGGTAACGCTCCCTGTGGTCTTGTGTTCAAAGCATTGGCTATTTGCCCTATTTGATTCTCAAGCACTCGGAGGGATGCAACCTAACTCTAGATCACAACATCATTCTTGGCCATATACTCCTTTAACAAAGCTTCCATAGAAGTAGATGCCTGACCATATTGATTATTTTGTCGGGGCATTGGTTGAACGTATCCTGGTGATACATTATTGACATTCTTCCTTGCGACAATATTGAAATTTCCCACACTTTGATTATTTCAACTAAAATTCGAATATTGTCTCCACCCAGAATTGTAGGTACTTAAGTATGGGATATGGTTTCGATTAGAGTTCCCCATATAGTATACTGACACAGAATTGGATGGACATTCATCAAACATGTGATTTTCACCACAATAAACACATGATGGTTCAAATGTTTTTATTTCATGTAAAGTAGTCGAAGGTTTCATGGTTTTAATTATATTAGCTAAAGAAGATACCTGGGCCATCAATGAAGTGATTGCATCGAGCTCGATGGTACCAACAATTCTCTTACCCATCCCAACTTGTGTAGTTGGATACTAGTAATCATTGTTGGCAATTTTTTCCAAAATTTCGTATGCTTCATTATACATCTTATCCAACAAAGTGCCATTTGTTGAGGCATCAACTACCATTCATGTATGCGCATTTAGCCCATTGTAAAACATCTCCATTTGAGTCTAGTGTTGGAATTCATGCATCAGACATTTTCTAATTAACTCCTTAAATAGCTTCAACGCTTCATATAGCATTTCATCTTCAAATTGTCAAAAAGATGTAATATAATTTCTCACTTAGTCCAACTCTACATATGATGTGAAAAAATAATCTATTTATTTTTAATTGGTAGATATCATAAATGATGTGATAAGGAAATTTCATAAAATAATTTCTCCCACTAGCGATGTATCAAATAATTATCATTTATTTATTATATATATAAAGTAAATATCGTTTAAGGATATATGATGATTTCTAAAATTAATTTGATTTTATAAGCCATAGACATTTTTTTGGTAGAAAAAGAATATTTATACAAGACGAATAATCCAAGAAAAAAAAAGTATCCTTCAGTCACTGTGTGCAAAGAAAGTTGAATATCCTCCTTCAATAGACTCCTCACATATGGTGGTGGATCAACAAGAACAACCAATTGATCAATTCTGCTTCCAGCCACTTTGGCGATGCAGTCTTGATAACTCTAAAATATAGAGTTATTTTTATACATTTTAACCAACTATCAATTCCACTTTCAAGTCAAAGGTGATTGATGGAAAATTTTGGTGTAATTGTTGTAATTTTTGTTCATTGTAAAATTCATATTGGAATAATTCACTTTGGACGATTTAAATGCTAAAATAGGAAATTTTCATCCATAAAGGTAGTTGGTGGACTCAGAGGAAAGAAAGACTTGAAATTCACATGTTGGTGTGCAATGTCACAACATTGCTGTAGCCTTGGACTGATAGGGTCAAGGACAAAAATATACACTTTAGATGCCTCAATACAACATGATTCGACTCCATAGCTTCAACTTGACCCAATGCTAAGTGAAATTACAAGCCTAGACGTCCAAGAGGCCCAAAGCATCCTAATAGACTTCAAATCATCCATGAGGACCAAGTCTACACATCAAAGGTGGCCCAAACCGTCCATTAGTAGAAGAGGGGAGCCCAAACCATCTATGAGACTTAGTCTCTACCTACCTCAACCACCAAATCAACCATGAATAGAATCTTGCAACCACCAACAATCTATGGAGAAAATCAAGCAACTCCTCAGGTATGATGCTTGCATATGAACCTATTTCAATTACTAATGGACACACTAATTACCATTCAAATAGTGTTGGGAAGTATATGAATTAATTTATCATTCTAAACAAGATGGTAATTAGTGGACACACTATTTGAATGGTGCATGTTTGATTTCTTAATAATTGAATTAGGTAATGATATTTAGCAATATTGTTACATTGCATAACCCTCAGGTATGATGCTTGCATATGAACCTTGAAGTTAATTAAACATAGAAATATGCTAAAGAAACTAAAAGGTTAAAAATGAGACTTTATAGCTTATAGATTAAGGGTTAGTTAATTGCTAAATTGCCACGGGTTCACCATAACATTCATTAGCATTATTTTCGATGATCATAAGTTAGGGGAAAGTAGTTATTCTATCCCTTCATGTCATTGTGACTAAAACTTGTTAATATTTGCTGCTTACATTTTGTGTTACATTTTAATTGTTGTGCACACTTAGTTAATTTAAATTAGGTTTATTAGTTAACTAAATTCTCTCTTTATTATTTCCATCACCAACTTGCTAGTTGTTAATTGCACAATATTTTCCTTAATAAAGTTCCTGTGGAGACGATACTCTTTACTCACTACTTAATTACTTGTTGGCAATTGTGTACACTTGCACATCATTCGATAATTTTGCGAACAAGTTTTTGGCATCGTTGCTGGGGACTGTTTTAGATTATTTGTGAAGTTAATTATTTCGCAATTTTTTTTATATTTCTAGTAATTTTAACTTTATTTTTCTAATTTTTCAGGTGTTTATGAACATAGACCAAATTATTGATCTACTTTCAATTGACCCTGAGATTGGACGCACCTTTAGATAGAGAAAAAGAGAACAAATAGCTTATAGACAAGTTGCAGAAATGAATCCTGCACAACAAGATCAAAGAGACGAAATTGCTAATGCTCAAAATTTGGTCATAGTTGCTGATGACAAAGACCGTGCCATCCGCTAATATGCTACGCCTTTATTCAATGAAATCAATTCGGGAATTGTAAGACCCAAAATTGAGGCATCGCAGTTTGAATTGAAGTGAGTGATGTTTCAAATGCTTCAAACGGTGGGACAATTTAGTGGGATGCCTACTAAAGATCTACACCTTCATCTCCCCTTATTCATGGAAGTAAGCAACTCTTTCAAATTAGCCGAAGTATCTGAAGATGCTTTGATATTGAAGTTATTCCTATACTTGTTGAGAGATATAGCACATATATTATTCCTTTTTTAACCAATCTACCATCTCGTATGGAATATATAAGTAATTTTTTAACATCATCCCAAACATTAGCTAAAGACCGCCAAATGCATGAACAGTTGCTATGGTGAATATCATAATGCATGATGGTTCGAACAAGAATTTTTGGCAAACCGGTATCATTCAAAGTGTTTTGCAAGAAGTTCCAACAAATTTTGTCATAAGCTTTTTCTATGTCCACTTTTATTGCCATCCAACCCTTTTTTGCTTTTCGTGTACTTCATCGTATGAATTACCACCTGTGCAATGATGATGTTGTCTGAAATGCAACACGAGGTTATGAAGCTAGATTGATTTTGTTTTACTAAGACTTGCATGACTTTTCGAAGTTGGATGACTATTGTCTTTGTAATGATTTTGTATAAAACGGTACATAAACTAATGGGTCTATACTAATTGATGGATTCCACACTGAAATTTTTTGGAATAAAGACCAATAGGGTTTTGTTTAGTCTTAGATCCAGAGGTCCTCCTATGTAAACATGTCTAACTATCTTGAATACACTGTTGCCCACTATATCCCAATTGGCTTGATAGAATTTGGCATGAAATCCATCAACCCCACGTACCTTTAAAGGTGCCATGCTGAAGACCGCATGTCGAATCTCATCCATAGTAACCACAACATTCAGTACACTTAAGAGACAATCCTCAAACTTTGGGAAACGACCCTGGACAGGGAAGTTCCCGATCGAGTATTGCTCTAAAATATACAACTTTGAAAAAAATACTCAATAGCATGGCTCTTTATTATTTCATCATCGTAGCACCACCCAGTACCATCAATCTTCAAAGCCTCAATTTTGTTCTGTTTGCACCGCTTCATGGTTCGATTGTGGAAGAAGCTTGTGTTTCTGTCTCCATTAGAAAGCCAGTCACTTCTTAATTTTTGAAAGCATAAGAATTCTGCTTGAGTTAGAACATTTTCAATCTTAAGATTAATGTCAGCTTCTCTTGCTCTGAGTCGCACAGAATTACAATGCTCCAATGCTTTCTGTATAGGTTCCAATTTTAGCATGGCTCTCTACTTTCGCACAAAAATGGTTTTATTCCATGCTTGGGCCGATTGAGTGAAATTCTCCAGGTTCATTGCAATATCATCTTCTAGTTTCCATGAATTTTTGATGACGTCACAAAATTTAGGATGTATTAACCAACTTGCTAAGAAATGAAAGGGTCTCTCCCCATGCTTGCCTTTATCGGATTAGTCAAAACAAGGATAGGACGATGGTCAGACTTTGATTTATACAAATTTCGAACACTGGTGTTTAGTGCGAATGTTTGCAAAAGATCGTTGTAAAGAGAGCAATCTAATCTCTGGAAAAAACTGCCCCTATTCCAAGTAAACATCGAGCCTTGGAACCCTAAATCATGTAGTCCATGCTAAAAAAAGAAAGACCTGAGCTGATTGCATCCTGCTCGGTGCGACTCAAATCCGCCTTTCTATTCGTCGTTCATAATAATATTAAAGTCACCCACAATCAACCATGGTTCCTTAAGGTTAGTAGCAAGCCAACCCAATTTCTCCCATAATTGTTTCCTTGTACCTTGCTATCGACTAGCATATACAGCAGTAAGAGAAAAGAAAAACGGTTTACGTTATTATGGATGCGCATATGCATAAACTGCGAATGAACTTTCAGAACATCTAAAAATTCTCAAAACTAGAAGCTTCAACTCTGAACGAATTATTAAAAACCAATTTCGCAATAATTGAATCAGCCTTATTCCCACTAATTCGTGTTTCAAAAAGAGTCACAATATCTGGAAAAAAACTTTTCCCTATATTTTTTCAAAAAATTATGAAAGCAAAGGTGTCCACACCCTTGGTAGTGTTAAGAGTAATACCGTTGTTAGTTTGTAACTATTTGTAACTGCAAAAGTTGTTAGTTTGTTAAGCTGATATTACTTAGTCAGCAGTTATTTTGGCTACGTCTGTTAGTCTTCATCTGTGTATAAATGCATGCAAAAGCATGCATATTCGATATATGAAAAATATTATTCTTCTCAGCTTTTTCATTTCTCTGTTGCTTTGCTTATAGTTTAACATGGTATCAGATATAGGTTTTATCCTGGTATCATTTCTTTAAGTCTGTTGTTTTCTGTTCGCAGTGCAGTTTCCTAGTCTTGTCGAAATGGCATGCAGTGCCACTGATGGGGTTGTTGAAAATAGTTTATTCTCTACAAAGAAGATTAGTGTTCTTCTTAATGATAATACATATATGTTGTGGCGACAACAGGTTCTTTTAGCACTAAAAGCGCATAAGCTTCAAGGCTTCTTGGATGTGCAGCAAGTTCCTCCTACCCAATTTGTTTCTGATGGAGATGGCGATCTTCATGCAAACCCGGAGTTTGAGCGCTTCGAACAGCAAGACAGTGCGCTTGCATCGTGGCTGCTTTCTTCAATCAGTCAAACCTTCCTACATCATCTCATTGGTATGGACACCAGTGCTAAAATCTGGAATGCCATTGTCACTTTATATGGCAGTAAAACTACCTCCAAACTGATGTTTTATCGCAGATCCTTGCACTCTCAACGCAAGGGTGATGTGAGTATGACGGAATTCTTGATGAAAGTTAAAAGCTGCTGTGACAATCTAGCCAGGTGTGGTGAAGTTATTAGCGAACATGAGCATGTCACAGCAATTCTCAATGGACTGCCCTCTGAATATGAATCTATGATTTCTATTGTTATAGCCAGTCAAGTTCCCTACACAGTTCAAGGAGTCACCTCCATGTTCTTGATACCGAAACTCGCCAGTAGGTTATCAACTGTGACATTTCTAGTTCGGCAAACGTGGTCTCTTATCAAAGTTCAGAAACTTCTGTTGATAATGGCTTAATACCTGCTTATAGGCCATCGTCTGCTTCTCGGGGGCGTGGGAGGGGGCGTTCCTCTAACTCAAGGATTTAATGTCAGTTATGTGGCAAAGCTGGACATCTTGTCGATCGTTGCTACTATCATTTTGACTCCTCTTACAAAAGTAATAACTTTCGACCTCCCCCACAAGAAAATTTTTGTATGATCAGTCTCGGTTCTCCTACGGTACAGTGGTCACCACCCACCCAGCAAAATGTTCAGTGGTGTCCACCAGGTTGGTGTTTTCCCACCCCTCCTACTTCTATTTGGCCTAATTCATTTGCTGGAAGTACTTCTCCACAGGTCAACATGCCGGCATCTAGTATAGCTCAACCTCAAGCTTATGTGGCAACTCCTGAAACTGTGGCAGATAACTCTTGGTACCCAGACTTAGGTGCTACGCATCATCTTACAAATTCGGCTACCTCACTTAGTGACAGTGAATCATACAAAGGTCCAGGTAAGGTGTTTGTTGGAAATGGTTCAGCTCTTCCGGTTTTGTCTACTGGGCAGTCATCTCTACTTACTCGATCTAGACCGTTGTACATGAGATCATTGTTTTTTCTGCCTAGCATCACTAAAAATTTGTTGTCTAACTCCAAGTTTGCAAAAGATAACAGAGTAATGTTTGAGTTTTTTCCTACTCAGTGCTAGGTGCGTGACTTGCAAACCAGGGAGGTTCTTCTGAAAGGTTCTTTGCATCATGGTTTGTACCGGCTTCATATTCCCAAGCCTATTGCAGGTGGACTGACTTCTAAGCAGGCTCAATGTCTTACAGCTAGCAAAATGCTTCCTCTCAATGTTTGGCATTCTAGGTTAGGCCACCCCTGTCGAGCTATTCTTACAAAGGCTCCTCTACGATGTAATATTTAGTTTGCTGACAATAATAAAGTAATTGAGTGTGTTGCTTGTCATTTGGGTAAAGAGCATAAGCTTCATTTTTCTGAGTCCAACACTACATATAGTTCACCTCTCCAGTTGATAGTTGCTGATGTTTGGGGACCGGCTCCAATGGTGTCCAATGGTTATCGTTACTACGTCGCATTTACTGATGCATACTCTCACTATACATGGCTCTATTTCTTGAAGAAAAAGTCTGAAATTGTTACTGTGTTTCCATAGTTTCATTGCCAAGTTGAAAGAGTACTTGGCACAAAAATTCAAATGCTACAAACAGATGGGGGAGGGGAGTTTCAGGCATTAAAAAGCTATTTAACACAGCAAGGGATTGTCTAACGTCTCTCGTGTCCATATACATCTGCTCAGAATGGTCTTGCTGAGCGTAAACACAGGCAAGTAGTTGAAACGGGTCTGCCTATGCTTGCTCATGCTGCTATGCCTTTGTGGTTCTAGAATGAAGCATTTTGCAGTGCTATTTTTCTAATCAACAGGTTACCCTCTCATCCTTTAGGAGATATATCACCCTATAAGAAGCTATTTAAAATAAAGCCAGAGTACTCTTTTCTTTGCACCTTTGGTTGTTTGTGTTTTCCCAACCTACGGCCTTTTAACAAAACAAAACTTCAGTTTCGATCTTCACCCTGTGTGTTTCTCGGCTATTCTCCAATACATAAAGGTTACAAATGCCAGGATTCAACTGGTAAAATTTTTGTTACTCGTCATGCCACTTTTCATGAAAACACATTTCTATATAAAACTTTTTTCCCAACCCCTATCACGTCTAATCCTGTGTCACAGTCTAATGCCAAACTCTTTGTACTAGATCCTAGTCAAATACCCTGTACTAGCAACCCAACTATTACTACATCTAATAATTAGTCTACAACACCTAGCCACTCACATGCAACACCTGCGCCACATCCCACTACAACACCTAGTCCCTCACATGCAACACCTGTGTTACATTCTGATCACCACAATATAACACAAGACCTGTCCAATCCAACTGACTCACCTAGGCCATCTACACCTCAGCTTTTATCTCATGCCACACCTACCCCGCCTTTTTTGCCTAGACCACAAAGTCCACAACTGGTTCCACTTAACACACATTCTATGACCACCAGGAGTAAGGTCAGAATTTTCAAACCAAAAGTCTACTTGAGCACAACACCTTGCCCGTCATCTGAGGTACCCTCTGATATTCACACTGCAATGGCCTCTGAGTACTGGCAGACCGCTGTCCGCAATGAGCTACAAGCCTTGACTCGCAATAACACTTGGACCCTATGTTCTTTACCAGCGACTCGACGAGCGGTTGGATGCAAGTGGCTCTTCAAGGTCAAAAAGAAGGTTGATGGTACAGTAGACAGGTACAAAGCTCGGTTGGTCGTAAAAGGCTTCTCTCAACATGCAGGGCTTGATTTTTGTGACACTTTTAGTCCGGTGGTTCGAGTGTCCACAATCCACACTATCCTTGCTCTCACTGTTATGAAAGGATGGTCATTGTGACAAGTTGACATTAATAATGCATTTCTTAAAGGTGAACTTACTGAAGATTTGTATATGGAGCAACCCCCTAGTTTTGAAGTTGTTGATACTTCTGGTCAGAAACTCGTCTGTAAGCTGAACAAAGAAATCTATGGCTTATGACAAGCACCTCGTGCATGGTTTCAAACTCTCAAGCAGTATCTTGTTGATCAGCTTGATTTTCGAGCATCCAAAGCTGATTTTTCACTGTTTATTCGAGGAACTAAAGAGAAGTCTATGCTGCTCATGGTTTATGTTGATGACATTATTCTCACGGGCAATTCGGATCAAGATATGGCAGACGTGGTTCTTCATCTGCATAATAAATTTGCTCTCAAGGATATGGGAGCACTTAATTTTTTCTTGGGCATTGATGTGCAGCGCACTACACATGGAATACTACTTAGTCAATAGAAGTATGTTCCTGAACTACTTCAAAAAGCTAGAATGGTCGGGCCAACTCCCACACCTACTCCCATGGTAAGCACTCCAAAGTTAGTGGCCTCGGATGGCAGTTCTCAGTTGGTGGATGCTCACTTGTATAGAAGTGTTGTAGGAATGCTGTAATATGTATGTATCACAGGACCTAAGCTATCGTTTAGTGTTAATAAGCTAAGTCAGTTCATGAACTCACCAAGTGAAACTCATTGGAGGGCCATCAAACGAGTCTTAAGGTATCTAGCTGGCACAATGGATTATGGACTGTGGCTTACACCAGGTCAGCTAGATCTGATATGTTATTCTAGTGCGGACTGGGCCGCATTTGTTGAAGATCGTCGATCAACTTCAGGGTATGTGGTGTTTCTAGGTCTAAATTCGATTGCCTGGAGTTCAAAGAAGCAGTCAGTTGTATTGAGGTCGTCAGCTGAAGCAGAATATCGCAGCCTAGCAAATTGCGTTTCTGAACTTCTCTGGCTTCAGCAACTGCTGACTGAGGTGGGCATTTCGTTATCCAAGTTACCAGTGGTTTGGTATGATAACTCTTCTGCAGTAGCTGTGGCTGAGAATCCCACACAGCATGCCAGAAAGAAGCATGTTGAAATAAATCATCACTTTGTTAGGGAAAAAATCCTTGTAGGGCTTTTACAAGTCAATTTCATACCATCTGATCAACAGATTATTGATGTTCTAACTAAACCAATTACTCCTAAGTTGTTCTCTTCATTTCGACATGCTCTTGGAGTCTTGTCTCTCAATGAACTCAAAACTCAGAAATCAACTAGTTAGGGGAATGTTAAGAGTAATACCGTTGTTAGTTTGTAACTATTTGTAACTGCAAAAGTTGTTAGTTTGTTAAGCTGATATTAGTTAGTTAGTAGTTATTTTGGCTGTGTCAGTTAGTCTTCATCTGTGTATAAATGCATGCAAAAGCATGCATATTCGATATATGAAAAATATTATTCTTCTCAGCTTCTTCATTTCTCTGTTACTTTGCTTATAGTTTAACAGGCAGTTCCAGAAAAATAGAAGAAAATTAAAAGACACCATTAAAAGATGGAGAAATGTGAGAATGGTACCAAGGATTTCAAAACGATTCAACATCCATCAGAGTTTCATCCTCTGAACCTTGCGCCCCATCTATATCTCCTGACATTTTCGTATTCTCTCCAGCCGTATGACTTAACCCCTAGATTATGCCATCCATGGCTAGAGCAACCGGAAGATATGAGGGGTCATCATTTGAACTATTAACTGGCTCTTGACATGTGTTCTCGCCTGATCTTTCACTGTTCACGTCGAGTGGGTATTGGCCAAAATTCTCCCCCATGTTTCATTTAAGTTCAAGGGTAAAGGGATGATTCATTTCTTTGTTTACAGTAGTATTTCCTGACTTAGCCAAAAATTTAATCGCCACATTTTTCCTACTGTTCAAATCTGAGCCCACTATTTGAAATTGAATTGGATCTAGATCATTGTCTAGGATTTTTCGGCCCATCTGTGATCCGTCATCAAAAGGATTAACAGTTTTTCCGAAAGCGGATGCACATTTTTTGTTGGAAGGCTTAAGAATGTTTAGGTCTTCATTTTGTTTGGAAAACCTACCGAACCTTCCTCTCTTACCATATCTTCTATGCCCGCATCTTGTGCTCCTAATTTTCGGCTTTCATTAATGCCATCTAATCCACAAGATTGCTTTCTTTTTTCCTCTTTATGATTAACATTGAGGGCACCGAATCTGGAACCACCAACTACACCACCATCTATGTCATTGTTGGGGTTCGCCGTCATTCAAGGCTTCCTCCTCTGTTTGCATTCAACAAGCATCCAAGGACCAAACTGCTCCTCCTCAACTTTTTTTTGCATCTCAGAACCTCGTATTTATGACTGGTTGTTTTTTTTCTCCGAGGCAACACCTTGACCAGATTTGTGCGAAGAAAACTCTTAGTTGTGCCCAAATCTCCCGTAATGAAACAAACCATAGGTAAGGATTCATACTCGACACATTGAGTTTTCCCATCGATTTGTGTGGACAAAACTCTCGGTTGTGCCCAAATCTCCCGCAATCGAAGCAAACCATAGGTAAGGATTCATACTCGACACGTTGAGTTTTCCCATCGTTTTTAACTTTTGAGACTAGAGGCTTTCCCAAGTCAACGTAGACCGCAAGTCTAGAAAATTTCCCTCTAGAGCTATTATCTATATTACGGTCGATCTTCACCACCAGGCCGATTACACTTCCAATAAACTGTAGCAAACTATTGGTGCACATACCCCCTGACAATCTCGGTAACATGATTGTACAAGCCCAAATATGCTCAGGCCCAAATAAATAAACCTAAAAAAGAATAAAACAATAAACAAGCCCAAACATCAGACCCAACCCACTAGCCTAAAACACACACAAAAAATGACAGAAACCCTAAAACAACCTCCAACACAGTCCCCAATCGCCGCACGTCTCGGAACCGGCCTTCACGCACGTGCGTCTTTTCCACGACCTCCGTACCTGCGAGAAAAGCAGATCCAACACCAGCATACAACGCAACAATAACAGAAAATAATGATTCTTTTTGTATTTTTTGGTATTTTTATTTATTTATTTTTCTTTATTTCGGTTATATAAACCGATTTAAAAAAGAAAACATAGGGGATTTTTTTATACGAACGAAGAGAAATAAAAGATAGAAAAGTGGAAAGGTAGTTGATTTTTTTCGTTTGTTTTATTTTTATTATTTATTTTTTACTAGAAAATAAAAAAAATGAAAGAAAATTATTTACTTTGCCACGTTTGGCGCCGTTTGGAGGCCAAGGTTCATCATTTCCAAGGACAAACGACACTTTTTTTTAGCCGGGGAGTCCAAAAAAACCAAAAAAAATTTTGATTTTTCGACCTTCGTGGACTGAGGTGCCGTCACCAGCGACCGGCAACCGCCACGGTGGACCGGTGCCGGAGTCATGGCCGAATTCTGGGGAATTGAGAGAGAATTGAGAGAGAGTGGAGAGGTTTTTGAAGTTTTTTAAAAAAACCAAAGGTTGAAATGAATTTTTTTAAAGTTTTTGGGCTTAAATATCTCTATTAAAACGGCGCCGTTCTGAGTTTTAAGTTCAGTGGCCAAAATGACGCCGTTTTGGCGTTAGTCCCTTCCTTACTCGCGTGTCGACCCGACCCGAAGGGAGGATCTGCGTGTTTTGCTTCGATGGGCTAATTGCGCTTCCAGCCCTTCTTTTAAATAATTTTACAATCTAGTTATTCTTTTTTCAAATTTAGCCCAGAATTTTGTTTTGATTCACAATATGATCCCTTGAAGCTGCGCGTTTTTGAGGAGAAGGGATAAGTTCTCTTTTAATCCCTCCTTGTCATTCGCGCATTAAAAGTGGTCCTCCCTTTTTATTTATTTTCAAATTTGACCCCAAACTTTTGTTTTAGGCTTAATTCACTCCTTTTTGTTATTTGTGCTATTTTTTAATTAATTAATTTAATGTTATCTTATTTTCCATTATTATTATTATTATTATTATTATTATTATTATTATTATTATTACTATTATTATTATTTCCATGGACATACATACATTTTTTTATTTTTTTAAAATATATGTGCATATATGTTTTAAACTTTTGTAGAAGATATACATGTACATATTTTATTTATATTTTATTTTATTATTATTTTATCTTTACAATTTTATATACATGTATATAAACATACATTTATATTTTATAATACATATACATTTTCCTTATTTTATAATCCATGCACATATACATGTATTTTTATAATATATATACATATTTTTAGAAATTATTATATGTTTTTTTCTTTTATATGTTCCATTCTTTTTTATATGTATACTTATATATATGTGTTTTAATATATGCATACACATATTTTCAAATTTACTTATATATTGTACTTATATATATACGTATTTTGTAAATACATATACATATATAATTCATATTAAAGTATTTATTTTATGTTGTATATTAACATTTTATCTTTTTTTTTAATATATATTTGGTTTCATCAAAGCGTTAAAATCATTTTTGTGCAAAGGCTTTCAAGATAATGTAATATTCGATATTTGGGATTTTCGAGAAGATTGAGCCCTAACGTATTGGGTTCCAATTTTCCTTGTTAACCCTAAATAATCGAGAATATTTTTTTCAAAACGCATGAATAAAAAAATCATTTTTGGGAATTCAACATGTTGTGTCCTAATGTATTAGGTATGACATATTGTTTTCTTGAGATGAAAATTTTCCTATAAGAAAAGGTAATATTAAAAGTTTGGGAATTTTAAGAGATTATACTCTAACGTATTGAGTTTCGATTTCTTCACCTAACTTAAACAATCGAATATTACCTAAATAAGAGGATTTTAATATGTAATTTGGTTTATACAAGTTTTTAAATACAAGGATCATATTTTAAAAATCTTTTCAAACTTTTGACACCAAGACATTAAATAATCAATTTAGTACTGATTTTGGGCGTTACGAGGGTGCTAACCCTTCCTCGTGCGTAACTGACTCCCGAACCTGTTTTCTCAAATTTCACACACCAAAATCATTTTTAAGGTGAGCCGATCACACCTCAATAAAAGATCAGTGGCGACTCCAATTTTTGTCTTAAAGTCGACAACTAAATTTTTGTTTTCAAAAAAATGGTTTCGGCAGCTTGACAACTCCGCTAGTGACACTAGAATGTCGAGCTATAAATTGATTAATTTTTGTCTTGTGATCGAAAAATCAAATTTTGTTTTAAAATCATGATTTCCCTTCGCATTCATTGATTTTCATCATGATATGTTTGCATGATCGGTTTGAGTCGATTAATTTGTATTTGCATTTTGCATTGCATTGGTTGGTCAAGTTTTACCCCTTTAAGTGGGAGCGAGAAACTAGTCCTTCGTGAGCTTTTCACCTCCGTGCAGGGTAGTGGACGGCTTTCGGGATACATCCGTACCTATGTCTTCGTGAGATTTTCATCTCCGTGCAGCCATAGGGAAATGTATTCCCCTTAACTGAACTCGATCCATATGAGCCTATAATGGGTGAGGATCGAGGAATCTGTTCGTTCAGTTACTTTTGCTCTAGAAACTAAACCTCATATAGTGAGCTTTAGGAACTTGCCCTAGGTAGAACTATACCAAACCCTAGTGGACTCCTGAATAGGTGCTTTTATTATTTCATGTTCATATTGAATTATGTCTTTATGTGTGATACTAACTTTGGTTTATTTTGCTTTGACTGCATGACATATTGATTCCATGACATTTCATTATAGAAAAGAGGTGTTGATTCATGTTCGGTTGTTGAATAGAGAGCTTGTCACGGAAAACGAATTTCTTGATAAGGTGGAAGATAATACGGTTGTCCGAGTATAGTATAAGAAAACGTGACATGAAAGGTGTAATAGTCTAACAAGAGGAGTATACGACTTTGCTGCGTTGCCTGAGGATTCAAGTTGACAAAGATTATTCAAGAGTCATCAAATGTCCCAACCTCTTAAAGAAGCTAATGAACATGAGTGAGAACGGAGTTAAGACCTAGATCAAACAAAAAGGAGCTGAAATTCGCGAGATGCATCTTAATATCCAAATGGTCGATGTCTTCGCTTAGAGTACGAGGGCGAAGCCATATATATCTACTTTATGTAAAGAGATTTACTTTCTAGTGAAGCTGTTCTAGTAAAGAATTGAACCAGAATCAACGTCTCTTTTTGCATTCATTTCATGCATTTGCATTACATTACATCATATGCATCAAAGACTATTAAAATATCTTAATCAACTAAAATCATTGCTTAATTGACCTGGAAACCAACCAACCAACCAAACACCGTTACGGCACTCGAGCAAAAAAACTAAGGACATGGATCAGAGATTGGAAAAGCTGGAATAGTACCAGAAGGAAATGCAAGACTGACTCCAGCTACAACTGCATGAGCGATTAGATAAAATTCAATAAGATATGTTAGAAAAGATGGTGGAATCCCAAAAAGATATGATGGCTAAGTTGACCCAACTGTTGACTAAGGGAAGTGATAAGGGAAAGGGCCCTATGGCTAATGTCGAAGAGGGAAACGATGATGAACCCCTCTATCCTCCAAGATTTACTCCTCCACATGTGCGAACCCAAGCTGAAGTATACCCGCACAAATCTTCTGTCACAATCAGGCCTCAGCAGTTTCAGGCCGGTGCTTCAAACTTCTAGGCTGGATCGGGCTCTAACCCTGAAAATAAGCCTACTAACTCTGCTATTCCTGAATTTGATGATGTGGCTAAAAAGAAAGAATAAAGGAATAATTGCCAAAATAGTTGGAAGAAAGGTGCAAATGGCTCGAGGAGAAGTTTAAGGCAATAAAAATCACTGAAAACTATCGTGGGATTGACGCTAAAGATCTGAGCTTAGTCTCAGATTTAGTACTCTCTCACAAGTTTAAAATGCCAGAATTCGAAAAGTACAATGAAACTAGTTGCCCTGAAGCTCATATCACCATGTTTTGCAAGCGAATGGCTGGATATGTTAATAATGACCAGTTGCTAATACATTGCTTCCAGGATAGCCTTACAAGGGCACATCTAAATGGTATAATCAGTTGGGTCGTACCATGATTGGTTCATGAAGGATTTAGCGCAAGCGTTCATGAAACAATACAGTCATGTAACAGATATGGTTCCTGATAGAATCACCCTTCAAAATATGGAAAAGAAGTCGAACGAAAGTTTTAGGAAATATGCACAAAGGTGGAGGGAAGTTGCTATCCAAGTTCAACCACCGCTATTGGAAAGAGAAACAACAATGCTCTTTGTCAATAAGCTGAAAGCCCCATTCATTACGCATATGTTAGGAAGTGCTACAAAAAGCTTTTCTGACATATTATGAAGGTGAAATGATTGAGAAAGCTATAAGAAGAGGGAAAATTGATGTAGAAGAGAGTAACAAAAGGTCAGCCTCAAGGAGAAGAGAAAATGAGGTGAACAACCCAGGTTACTCTAAATCAGTTACTGTGAGTCAGCCAAGAAAGGTGGTTGGTAATCAACAAAATTCATCAAGGCAAGACTCCGGCATGAAGACTGAGAAATTCCAGTTTACACCAATCTCAATATCGTATAGGGAATTGTATCAAAATTTGTTTGATGCACATGTAGTTTCCCCTTTTCATGTGGAACCTCTACAACCTCCGTATCCCAAATGGTATGATGCGAACGCACAATGTGACTACCATGTAGGAATTACAGGGCACTCAATAGAGAATTGCACTGCCTTCAAAAAACTAGTTGAAAGACTCATCAACATGGGTGTTGTCAAGTTTGATGACTCATCTAGTGCAGGAAATCCACTACCCAATCATGATTGATAATGGAGTGAATGCGATGTATGAAGAAGTGGTAGGAAACGTTCACATCAATGCCATACATAGAGACACAACTGAAGAAGGGGCCTTGTTAGATGTTGGCCATTGTAAATTTGGGAGTGTTTTAAATAATTAGACTACAAAAGAAATCTCTGTAGTCTTTAAAGCTTGCCTAGAGTAATGCTCAAAACACACTTATTGCTTTTAGCCTAGAGGCAATAAGAATTTCTTTATGAAATAGGCTCATGTCTGAACGTCGTTATTCTAATAAAATACATCTTTGCATTTATTTTTGAGCCAATATTCTTTCATTCTTTTCGAATAATTATTCTTTCATTCTTTTGGATTTTCTTCCACATCATTCTTTTATTCATTCATAATCATATTGTATAAATAATTATTTATAAATCCATACATTCTTTTGTATATTCTTTGGTACTTACTATAGGGCCCCAGATATCAATGACATGAGTGACGCTGCTACAGACTTAGAGTTTCCTTTTGAGCGAGGCATGTGTTTAGAGGGATCTCGTGACTTTGAAAATGACATAGATTGTACCCTATCTCTGGACTTATTGAGGATGGTAGAGCAGGAAGGAAATTTTACTTCGTGAGGAGACAATGGAAATTGTGACCTTGAGGGAATATGCATAACCGAAGAGACAAAGTAAGACCTTGTTGAGTTACTTCAAGAATTCAAAAATGTCTTCGTATGGTCATATCAGGATATGCCCGGGTTAAGAACTGTCATTGTAATCTGAACAATAGCATGATATCAAAAATATACAGTATTTTCAAGATTAACATAATGAATGATGCGGTGAAAATTCTTTGTCGGGACAATGCCTTTCTCTTTGACTTATCATAGCTTTGCCCATTGAAGTCGAGTTGCCATCTCTCCGCATTCTTTGTTGGATTTTACCCTAATTGAATAGGAGGATCCAAAGTTTTTCGTCATATTTAAATGTGCCAAAAACAAATCTCGCCCAGAAAGCTCTATGCAAGAAGCCAGATACCAAATAAGATCATTCGCCTACAAAATGAAAGTGGATAAGAAAGATCTTGTATGAAAGATTTCATTGATTCTGATCGAAAGGGATAACAAAGACTTGCCTAATCCTATGAGTTTCAAAAAAAATGAAAATGAAAATGAAAATGATGGAAAAAGAAAAGGAAAGGAAAAATAAAAAGAAAAGAAAAGGAGAGGCCAAGGCGAAAACCCGCAAAGGGCGCCTTGAGACCAAAGGGGATTTGAGTTGAAAACCTGAAAAGGGTGGCTCAAATGTTGATCAAAATGGCACTTGAAATTATCAGAGCAGCTCAGATACTGATCAGAATGGGGCATGTAGTGGTCTTGCTATACCTGAATCAACAGGAAAGGGTGCGTGGCATCCTAGGGCATCGACAAAGTACTGTAAATCTCTTAAACACATGCCAAACTTAGAATGGTCTTCAGAAAGTTTGCACAGAAAATTTCAGGCTGCGATATCTGGGGCACTTAGTCTTCATACTATTTATTTATTTTGAATTCGTTGTTCTTGGAATACTTCATTCTTTTTCAAGATACGTGTTCCCAATCAATTCCTCTTTTATTATTAATATCTTTGATAATTTATTCATTTTATGCTCTAAATCAATTCTATTCTTACCTATTGTTATGATCATTTACAAGCATGTTGCATTAGAATAATGATTAATGGACTAATAAAACTTTCACAATGGAAGTTTTGCATATTACTCTAGAAGTTTCTAAATAATACGAGAATCTGGAACAGGACTATTGTTTAGAACGCACCAAGCTTAAAGGTTGGAAATTTGAGAAGGAAGAGTCTAAATTAAGACTTTCTCTTTGGATTTTGTTGTCAAAAATATTGATTGAACAAAATGGCAAGATGTCAGGTTGGTGACAAAGCTTAAATGAACAAGCAAGCAATGATCACCAAGCAATAGAAAGAGGTTTCCTCGGAGAAAAAATTCTTCATTTGAGCATAAGCATT
Organism: Gossypium raimondii; assembly: GCF_025698545.1. Taxonomy (NCBI): domain Eukaryota; kingdom Viridiplantae; phylum Streptophyta; class Magnoliopsida; order Malvales; family Malvaceae; genus Gossypium; species Gossypium raimondii. Next base: position 7,713,771 of record NC_068571.1, on the reverse strand, counting down.
TAGTATGACACCCTGGGAATGGTGTAAGAGACCAAAGAGTTTCACATTCTGTATCCTTGAATTGTGATAGCAGAAGATTGAGAAAAGGCCAGATCTTTTTACCCTTGGGTTACAGCGAGAGAAAGATGGTACAAATTTTGCATCCCAATGGATCAAACTTGGAGGTTTACAATGGGGGCAATCTGGTCAAGTGTTTCTTTGGAGATGCCAGTCGAGCAAAAAGACGTTGTAACACGACAATGATAAAGCCTTAATAAACTTTGAGTAATAACAACCTAAGTTATAAAGAAGGATCATTCTCGAAAAATTTTCATTCTGCATTCATTCAAATGTCATTCATACACGTCCAATTAGGAGCATTTGATTCATTCTGATCATGACATCCTAATCTCTAGGCATAATTAGGTTCATGAAATAAATCATACAGGTCATGTTCCCAGAGAACGGATCGGTGAAATCATAAAGCCTTATCTCCCTGAGCAGCAGTGGAGCAGGTTGAAGATAGCAGATCTTGTCTTCCTATATTAGTAGCGAAGTAGATCGAAGATAACAGATCTTGTCTTCCTGTATTGGCAGCGAAGTAGATCAAAGATAGTAGATCTTGTCTTCCTATATTGGTAGTGAAGTAGATCAAAGATAACATATCTTGCCTTCTTGTATTGACAGCTAAGTAGATCAAAGATAGCAGATCTTGTATTCCTATATTGGTAGTGAAGTAGATCGAAGATAACAGATATTGTCTTCCTGTATTGGCAGCGAAGTAGATCAAAGATAGCAGATCTTGTATTCCTATATTGGTAGTGAAGTAGATCGAAGATAACAGATCTTGTCTTCCTATATTGGTAGTGACATAGATCAAAGATAATAGATATTGTCTTCCTGTATTGGCAGCAAAGTAGATTTAAGATAGCAGATCTGGTCTTCCTATATTGGTAGTGAAGTAAATCGAAGATAATAGATCTTGTCTTTTTATATTGGTAGTGAAGTAGATCAAAGATAATAGATATTGTCTTCTTATATTGGTAGTGAAGTAGATCGAAGATAACAGATCTTGTCTTCCTGTATTGGTAGTGAAATAGATCAAAGATAGCAGATCTTGTCTTCCTATATTGGTAGTGAAGTAGATCAAAGATAACAGATCTTGTCTTCCTATATTGGCAGTGAAACAAATCTTGTCTTCCTATATTGGTAGCGAAATAGATTGAAGATAGCAGATCTTGTCTTCCTGTATTGGCAGTGAAGTAGATCAAAGATAACAGATCTTGTCTTCCTGTATTGGCAATGAAGTAGATCAAGGATAGCAGATCTTATCTTTCTATATTGGCAGCAAAGTAGATCAAAGATAGCAGATCTTGTCTTCCTATATTGGCAACGAAGAAGATCGAAGATCGCATCCAGTTCTATCTCCCTAAAGTTGCATTGGAGTGGATTGAAGATAGTAGGTCTTATCTCTCTAAAGTTGCAGCAGAGCAGACTGAAGACGGCAAATATTGTCTCCCTGAATTTGCAGTGGAGTAGATTAAAGCCAATAATCCTATCTCTCTGAAGTTACAGTGGAGCGGATTAAAGGGATACATCTTATCTCTCTGAAGTTGTAGTAGAACAGATCGAAGATAGCAGATTCTGTTAATAAACTACAAGTTACAAATCCTATTCCCCTGATGTTGCAGCGGAGTGGATTAAAGCACTAGGTCCTATACCCCTGAAGATGCAGTGGGTTAGAACGAGGCTACTTGAAGAAGAGAAGCACTGAAGAAGTCGAGGCTCAGTAAGACAGGACATAATTGGGCTTTTTAGTCTTTACTCTATTCTCGTTACACGACAACGAGCAAAGAAGGGCAGCTGTACAAGCCCAAATATGCCCGGGCCCAAATAAACATAAAAAAGAATAAAAAAAACAAGCCCAAACATCAGACCCAACCCACTGACCTAAAACACAAAAAAAATGACAGAAACCCTAAAACGGCCTCCAACACAGTCCCCAATCGCCGCACGTCTCAAAACCGGCCTCCGCGCACGTGCGCCTTTTCCACGACCTACGTACCTGCGAGAAAAGCGAATCCAACACCAGTATACAGCGCAACAATAATAGAAAAAATGATTCTTTTTGTATTTTTTGGTATTTTATTTATTTATTTTTCTTTATTTCGGTTATACAAACCGATTATAAAAAAGAAAACAGGAGGATTTTTTTTGATACGAACGAAGAGAAATAAAAGATAGAAAAGTGGAGAGGTAGTTGATTTTTTTCGTTTGTTTTACTTTTATTATTTATTTATTTTTTACCAAAAAATAAAAAAAGGAAGAAACTTATTTACTTTGCCGCGTTTGGCGCCATCTGGAGGCCGAGGTTCGTCGTTTCCAAGGACAAACGACACTTTGTTTTAGCAGGGGAGTCGAAAAAAACCAAAAAAAATTTGATTTTCTAGCCACCGTCGCCACGGTGGACCGACGCCGGAGCCATGGCCGGATTCTGGGGAGTTGAGAGAGAATTGAGAGAGAGTGGAGAGGTTTTTGAAGTTTTTTTTAAAAAAAAAAGGTTGAAATGAATTTTTTAAAATTTTTTGGGCTTAAATACCCATATTCAAAACGGCGTTGTTTTGAGTTTTAAGTTCAATGGCCAAAACGACGCCGTTTTGGCGTCAATCCCTTCTTTACCCGCGTGTCGACCCGACCCGAAGGGAGGATCCACGTGTTTTGCTTCGATGGGCTAATTGCGCTTCCAACCCTGCCTCTTTTAAATAATTTTTCAATCAAGTTCTTCTTTTTTTAAATTTAGCCCAGAAATTTGTTTTGATTCACAATATGATCCCTTGAAGCTGCGCGTTTTGGAGGAGAAGGGATAATTTCTCTTTTAATCCCTCCTTGTCATTCGCGCATTAAAAGTGGTCCTCCCTTTTTATTTATTTTCAAATTTGACCCCGAACTTTTGTTTTAGGCTTAATTTAGTCCTTTTTGTTATTTGTGCTATTTTTTTAATTAATTAATTTAATGTTATCTTATGTTCCATTATTATTATTATTATTATTATTATTATTATTATTATTATTATTATTATTATTATTTCCATGGACATACATACATTTTTTTATTTTTAAAATATATGTGCATATATGTTTTAAACTTTTGTAGAAGATATACATGTATATATTTTATTTATATTTTATTTTATTATTATTTTATCTTCACAATTCTTATATACATGTATATACATATACATTTATATTTTATAATACATATACATTTTTCTTATTTTATAATCCATGCACATATACATGTATTTTTATAATATATATATACATATTTTTAGAAATTATTATATGTTTTTTGTTTTATATGTTTCATTCTTTTTATATGTAAACTTATATATATGTGTTTTAATATATGCATACACATATTTTTAAATTTACTTATATATTGTATACATATATAATTCATATTAAAGTATTTGTTTTATGTTGTATATTAACATTTTATCTTCTTTTTTAAATATATATATATATCTGGTTTCATCAAAGCGTTAAAATCACTTTTGTGCAAAGGCTTTCAAGATAATGTAATATTCGATATTTGAGATTTTCGAGAAGATTGAGCCCTAACGTATTGGGTTCCAATTTTTCTTGTTAACCCTAAATAACCGAGAATATTTTTTTCAAAACGCATGAATAAAAAAATTATTTTTAGAAATTCAACATGTTGTGTCCTAATGTATTGGGTATGACATATTGTCTTCTTGAGATGAAAATTTTCCTATAAAAAAAGGTAATATTCAAAGTTTGGGAATTTTGAGAGATTGTACTCTAACATATTGAGTTTCGATTTCTTCACCTAACTTAAACAATCGAATATGCCCTAAATAAGAGGATTTTAATATGTAATTTGGTTTATACAAGTTTTTAAATACAATGATCATATTTTAAAAATCTTTTCAAAATTTTGACAACAAGACATTAAATAATCAATTTGGTACCGATTTTGGGCGTTACGAGGGTGCTAACCCTTCCTCGTGCGTAACTGACTCCCGAACCTGTTTTCTCAAATTTCGCAGACCAAAATCGCTTTTAAGGTGAGCCAATCACACCTAAATAAAGGATCGGTGGCGACTCCAATTTTTGTCTTAAAGTCGACAACTAAATTTTTGTTTTCAAAAAAATGATTTCGACAATGATCCAAACCATTAAACTTTTGGGTTGAACTTGGTCAGTCGAGAATGCTAGTGTCCACGACTGCATAGTGAGGTATTTAGCCAAAAATTTTCCATGGTCTTCTCGACAAAGCAACAAGGTACTCGTCGTCATCATGAAACTTGACGAAAAAAAATCATTCTCCAAATCTAGGATTTGCAACGGCATTTTTTCTTCTAAATTTATTGCAATTTGCTGGACATGGTATGATACAAAATCCTTCTACCTAGCAACTTGACAATCACGGTCCAAGACATACGTTTTGCAATGAACCGGTGTACTCACTTAGAAAAAAGGATGGAAGGGATGCCATCTACAATCTCTTTTTTAGCATCCCCCTCTAGTAGTTCAAAATCCTCTTCCTTCTTTGTGTTCACCAAGGCAGTCGTATTGCCCAAAAGTTTATCTTTCCACGACTTTGTTGTGACATTAGTAGTATTCACTTTTATGCCCTTATCATCCACTACAGGATCGTCTGGATCAGGAGGTTCCGTCGACCTGCGTCGTACCTTTTTAGTTGATCTATCAATGCTACCACTAGGAAAGATAGCCTCTCGATCACAGTATCCATCTTTCTTTTGAGATATTGTACTTTGTCAGTCTCAGCCAAGCCTTGAAATTCTTTTACGCAACTTAACAATTGTTGCAAATTAATATTATTAAAAATAATTAAAAAAATAATTATTAATTTATTGATGAATTATTAAAAAAATAAATTTCAACTCAAATAATTATGCGTGGAATTAGAAAATTAAAGAGGCAAATAATATACAAAAGCCAAAATATTTCATAAGTAAATATTACTAACTTTTTTTTAACAAACTCATTGTAGATTTTGATCATATCTATTCTTTTTGGCACAATGTTTAGAACTATCCATATCCCCTCTCCAACTCATGAATAGGAGGATAATGCGCTTCATCTCACTCAAACCAACGTCCTCCTACGTTGATAATAATACCTATGACAATTGAGATAAAACTCAATCCGCAAATATTATTAACTTTTAGTTTAGTAATTTAGTTGTATTAGAGTGTTATTAGAATAAAAAGAAAAGAATTCTTTATCATTTATGTTAATAGCTTTTGAATATATAAAATTATTTTTCATATATATATATATATACATTTAATAAAATTTTATTCCAAAATTATTCAATGTTAAAAACTTTTGTTTTAACAATTTTATAAAAAAATCATTTTCAAATGCTTTAATTAAAATTTCACTAAATTTATTAATTTTGAAGTTTTGTAAATATTAATTAATTTATGTGGTGTTTGGAAATCAAGATTTGGGCAAAAAGAAATAGATTTAAATTTTCTAATCAATTTTTTTGTTTGGATATCTAATAAAATTATGGATTTGAATTTGAGCAAATCCAAGCTCAATTTTATAAATCATAAATTTTGGATCTTAAAATTTGGAATTTGAAATTTTAAAATCCAAATATCATAAAATTTTCTTTCTTGAATCAAACTATATCAAATTGTTAATGAATTAAAACTATATCAAGTTTGTATAGCTACAGTTTTTGAACTCTGATTATATTTGATTTTTCAAGATTTTAATATAATTCTAACTTTTTTAGTTTAACCCCCAAAATTTAAGAATGAAATAAAACTTATCAAACTTTCTACAGCTACTTTGGATAAGAATGAAATAAAGCTTAAATCTAGTGGAAGCCAAAATTTAAATTATTAAAATAATGTATGTGAATTAATTCAAACTCTTATATTTGAAATATTTTATTCCCAAGCAATGATCTAGAATTTCAAGTTTAAATTTTAAAATTCAAATGTAAGTTTCAAAATGTTACCTAAATGTTGAATCAAAATTAGTCTAAATCTGAAGCATTGAAGTTGCTATGATGAGTACCTAGTGCAACGCCCATTGTTATTTAGTAGTGTTCAGTCTCGTAACTTATTAGGAGTTGAAAATTTTTGTAAACAAAATTTCTGAGTTGTGATTTTTGCTGATATTTTGAATGTGTAAGTCCAACTATGAAGTCCAAACCATCTATAAAAATATATATTGAAGAATTAATTTGGATAGGGTTAAGCAAATTGGCATCCTTGTTTTGAGGAGATTGAACTAGATTGGGTAAACTTGGTAACATATCTTGAAGATGAAGACTTATCTTGGACTTATTGAATATATTCTTTGAGCTTATTATCTCGCCATTTTGATGGAAAGATTGACTGTAATTAATCTAGCATGTTAGCAAGTCTCGAATGCTTATATAGCTGACAGTGCATTTGAAAACAGGTGAATTACTTGATTTTCAACCTAAGTTTTCAAATGAAAAATTTAGAGGAGAAATCTAGATCTTAAGTGTAAAAGTCAAGTGGCTAATCTAGTTAGTATTAGAACTTGAATCACTAGCTATACAAAGTATTAAGATAATAAACTACATAATTATATTGCTGTGTTTATCTTTATTCTTTAGCAGTACACTGCTCGTAGCACTCTTCTAACGCTACTAAAGCATTCTTACAAATATTGTTCTCAATCCTCAAGCGAAAGTAATCAAAACCCATTGAGCAGGTTAGAATAGTAGGAGCTCTTCATACCTGTTTTTTTATTACATCTTTAATCTCTGTTCATAAATATGATTTTTATAATTCACAAATGAAATCTTATACATATAAATAGTCTTGAATTTACCCGTTTTCCACTCCAAAAAAATTTGACATGTAGTCCAATAATTTGGTTAGACTCTTGAAGGCCCGTTAGTTGTGGGCCGAGCTTGTTTGCATTCATCTCTTTTAAAGTAATAGTATTAACGGTTCAAGTTCCATATCCAAATGCAAAATGTCAGCTCTTCTATTCACAAAATCAACTCTGACAAGAAGCAAAGATGAAGTTTATGTGGCAGCAGTGGCACTAAGAGCTACAAAGGGACCAGCCCAGCTTTCGATGTCAACTGCTTACTCCCTCAGTGTCTGGGACTTGCAACACTTCATGGTCATCATCAAACCCTCTTCTCCTCTCCTTTCTCAGGTTCTTTCCTCTTCATTACCTCCCCATAATTTTTCTGCTAGTAGGAGCTAGCTTTGTCTGAAAAATCTAACTGAAGCAAGCTGCAATAAGTACAACAGCCCTTATCATCCTTTGAACTCATCTCTCTCCATTTTAATTCAAATAAATTCTTTATTATTTATCTTTGGTAATATTTGTTTAAAATTTTAGGGATATTCAATCTGAATCTGAATCTGAAAATTTTAAGTGTAGGTCATTGTCTTTGATTTTCAACCTGAAGATCCAGAGAACATATACACGGCACTTGCTGCTCTGTCTGGTAGAGCAGTACCAGGTTTGCTATAGTAGACTTCTGCCAAATTTTATTTATTACTATCACAATTCATCAATGTATCAGATGTATCAACCTTCCAGAATTGAAAACTTATATATAGTACATGCGATTATGGTTTAGTTAAAATTTTGGGATATAATTATAGTAACACTTGGAATAGGAGTGGTTCTTACAAGGAAGTTAAGGAAGCTGCCGAGGAGCAGATGTTGGTTCGTTGGATATGCTGAAGGGAATGCTGTTGATAAGGCCTATGACTTCAACAACACATGGGAGGTTGATTTGAGAATTGGGCTTCATGACTGTCGAGATTATACAAATGGTACTAATCTCATTATTCTTCTTCTCATTTTCTTAAGTCGAATCCAAATTTATTAGCATAAACCAATTAGGCTAAGCCACTTTGGATTCATTTTCATGCTTTTGTTGATATAATTAGGGTACTAATTTCTCACTTGATTGTTTGGGCTCTAAATTTAGTTCCCTTGAAATGTAAGGATTGGTTGAACAGCTGACTGGTGAAAAACTTGTGTTGGAGCATCTGAGAAGGAGAAATGGTGGTCAGAGTTAAATCATTACTTTTTATACCTCGCTTGATAATAACTCATAAGCGATGGCATCCATGTCTTTGAAGGAGCATTTGCTGAAACATTAATCACTGTCAATTCCATGGAATCCAGATTGTAAAAATCTCAGGTTAAGTAGTAGAAAAAGAATGATCTTTTTATAACAAGGAAATCTATTTGTCATGAATCTCATTATAGTATACAATTATAGAATGTTGCATTATATGTATTTTTATAATTAATGATATATATAAACTTTATTAAAGAAATTATTAATATAAATATTTTGATTATGAATATGGATAACAATTTAACACAATATTAATTTTTAAAATTTTGCTAAATTTTTAATATATAAAATATTATATTATATCAGTTCTATACCACATTTATAATATAACATACAAGTAGTTATTCTATATCATAATCTAATATGTAACTATTCTACGTAACTTTTGAATTACTAAAATAGATAAAAGTATTAAAGAAGTCTTTGGATTTAGAAGCAGATCCCATCTCGGCTATCCTATTGAAAAATGGGTAAATTAACTCTTATACATTTCAAAGGTATGTTAATTTAAATTTTAATTATTAATTTGGTCTCTTCCTTATAGCTAAAAATATCAATTTTTTTATTTTTCTTAACAATAATTTTAATTTTTTTAAATCTTAAAATAAATATAAATTATTAAAAATATTAAAATTATGTTAAAATATTTTTAAAATAAACATTATAAATAAAAATTTCTAAAAGTTCAAAATATATATGTAAAAAATCTTAAAAGTTACAAAAAAATCTTTAAAATTTTATCAAACTTTTGAGTTGAAACTTAGAAACCATTGTCTTTTACAAGACTTAATTCCGTATTTTATAAAACCCATAAAAATAAAAAAATTTCTCATGCTTGATTGAAGCCAAGAATAAATAAATAAAAACTTGATTGAAGCAAAAAAAAAAAAATCGACTAAAAGTTTTGATTAGAGGTGATCATGGGTCGGACCGGGCCGGGTTCGGGTTGGGCCCACATAAAATTTTAGGCCCGGCCCAAAATATGGGCCTAAAAATTTGTCCAAGCCCGGCCCAAGAGAAAATTGTTAAGCCCGAGCCCGGCCTGGCCTAGCCCATATTAAATATATATATTTAATATATATAAAATATAAATTTGATTAAAAATAAAAAATATATATTTGATTAAAAATAAAAAATATTTAATATATAATTCGGGCCGGGCCGGGCTGGGCTCGGGCCAAAAAAATTTACCCGAGCCTGGCCCGTTTTCTAAACGGGCCTAATTTTTTTGCCCAAACCCATATTTCGGGCCTATATTTTTACCCGAACCCTCCCATTTTTCGGGCAGGCCGTCGGACCGGGCCGGGTAGCCCAACCCATGATCACCTCTAGTTTTGATTACTCACTTTCAAATTTCTCATGCTTTTGTTAATGTTTAGTTTTATCTTGGTCGCCCATGCTTCGAGCTAAAAGATACATAAAATTTTATTTAATGTTTACTTTCTTCTACTTTAGTGAATACTAATTTTTGCACCTATGCTTTTTGTATCTCTTTATGGTGTGTAATTATTGTTATAAAATTTCGATTACTCATTTTTCATCCCCTTAACTATTACAAATTTCCTAGTTTGAAGATATTAATATTTACTACTCTAAGAAGCTTTAATTTAATGAGTTTAAAATTTCTAGATTTTAAATTTTAATATAAATTTTAGGTTTTGAACAAGAAATCCATGGGTTTTGAAATTTTAGAAAACAATGTTTTAAATTTATGGGAAGAAATAAAATATAAAAAGTGAAATTTTAATTTAAAATAAAATCTCAAAACTATCAACACGTTTCCAAATATGGAGAAGTAGCGAAAGGAGCTCATTGTCTTTATCTTCTTCTTCATCGCCAAAAAGAGATGCAAAATCGAAAGATTGTTTCTACGTAAATGTGTTGTTTATTTGGTTTGATTTATTTTTACAGTTATAAAACCATGATTTTATTGAAATGGATGCTTATAGAATTGCATTGGAGAGCATATTTAAAAGGTAAAGTTAGTGTTTCATTGCATTAGATAGTTCTCATAAAATCGAGAATCTTATTGAAAATGAAAATGTTTCTTTATTATTAAAAGAGAGCTCAATTAATTTTTCAATAAAAAAATACCATGATTCATAAAAGAAAAAAAATTCTTTGAATGTAAGTTTTGGCTTTAATAAAATTTTGTTTGATCTTGTTTTCATGGAAATATGTGTTTATGTCTTAAAAGAAAGAAAAAAGGATAACAAAAGATAAAAAATATGGATGTTTTTAAAATATATATTTTAATACCTTTTAAAAATATTATTACTGTACATTTTAAGAATTTTTTTAAATTTCTTTAGAATTATGGTTATTTTTTTTAAAAGTATCAAAGTAAAATTTTAGCTATTGTTCAAGGGCTAAATTAATAATTAACCATTTAAATTAACGTGTGACGTCATCCTCTTAATGGTAGTTAACGGGCAAGCGACCAAAATGCAACAATTCGACAAAATTAGTAACTATTATGTTAGTTTTGAAAGTTGGGTGACCGAAATGTAATTTTAAACAAAGTTTAGGGACAATTGGTGTAGTTTACCCTAAATTTTCAACTTTTTAGAGTTCTTTTGCAAGTGACTTGAAAGAGTGTAATATTTTTCTTATTTTAATATCTTACATGTGTTAGTCGATGGGTTACAAAGGGCTAAAATGATTTTTTTAATGTTTAGAGTTAAGACCAAATTGACAAATTTTGCAAATATTGAAGGTAAAATTTATTAAATTTTTGAATTAGAACCAAAATGAAAAATTTTGTAAGCATTAATTCCTAAATTTTTTGAATTTTTAACATAATTTTTAATATATTTTAATAATTTATATATTTTTAATTTTTTAGAATTGTTGTTAAGCAATTTTCTTAAAAGAATCAAAATGATATTTTATCTATAGTTCATAGAACAAATTAGTAATTAATCATTTAAATTAACGTTTCACGTCATCATTTAACAAAAAAAAATTAACAAAAGGGTTAATTTGTCTATTTTTCAGTAGAGGAGCCAAAATGCAATTCACCCCTAAATACAAGAGCTTCCCTAATACTTTTACCACCACAATTACCGTTTATTGTTGATTATATTACCACATTAACATTTGCATTATTTTTATCATTATTATATTTTATATATTAAAAATATTTTTATTAGATTTATAAACTCTAAACCCAAAACTAAATGAGCAAAAGCCGACTAAAACACTTAATGATACAACCTAAGCCAATTCAATGAAATTGATTCTGTTAAGGGTGGGTTTGGAAGGCGATTGGGTGCAGTGCATTTAGCTTATTTTTTGTCTCACGCTACAGTACCGCTACAGTATCTAATCTCACCGCCACCGCTATTTTTACACTAACCACAAGTAAACGCACTGCCCATCCAAACTCACCCAAAGTCAGTTTCAGTTTTGGGATGATTAGAGAGATCAGTTAAAGCATGTTATCTTCTTAAATTTATATATATTTAAAATATTTATATTTAAATCAAAACTCAAATATATTATATTAAAGTTTAAATTCACTCTCTAAAGCTATAACTTAAATAAATATAAACCTGTTATTTAAAAACTCAAATCTAGAGTATAATAATATATAGATAAACCCAAATCCGTAAACATTAAATAATTAGATTTGTAAAATTAACCCAAATCTAATTAAAATTTATTTTAAAGAAAAGGGTTAATATATATTTTGGCCTTTGAATTTGTCCATTTGTATTTAGTTGGTCCTCGAACTTGTATTCCGTCAACTAAATTAGTACTAATATTTTTAGTTTGTACTGATGTGGCATTGCTAGAAAAACCAGTGGTGCCACATGATAGCCTATCAATATGTCATGCGGCAAACATAAATTAAAAAAATATAAAATAATTAAAAAATTATATTTTTACATCATGAACTTGGACAAGTTATTGTCCAGATACTTCAGTATCTGGACAACTATTTATCTAGACAACCTTTTGTCCAAGTCCACTTTAAATGTGATTTTGGTAATTTTTAATTTTTTTTTATAAAACTCAAAATTTTAGGTTATTATTATTTTGAAAAATATATAAATTTATAAAAAAAATTTAAATATGTAAAAGCAGTTTTATTCATTTTAAATTATTCATTCACTAAGTTAAAAAAAACCCTAAATTTTTTTCTCCAAATCTTTTGCTTATTTTTGTTTTTGCCTAGCGGCTTAGCCTTCGGGTTAGCTACTGCCCGCCTTTTTCTCCTACTCATCAACCCTTTTTTTCTTTCTTCTTTTCATTCACTCCATGCGTCTTCTCTCTTTTTAGTTTACTGATCTATTTTGTGGGTATCCTTGTTGTCTTCACAAGTTGTAATGGACAAATGACGGTGCCTATCATCGTTGAAACACCACTGACCACCAACAGTTTCTTTTAGAAAATAGGTAGCTCTTTGTTGACCTTTTAGTCTGTTTCTATTTTAAGAGTTTCAGAATAATAAATGATTTCATGAGTCAATTTGGACTCGTGTTATCTTAAGTTTTATATATACTTTTGTTTGCTTTTCCATTATTTAATAAGTCTTCACTTTTAGAAGTTTTTGTCTACTCTTGTAGTACGCCTTTTAGTCTTGCTTATGTATGTAGTCTTGCTTTTGCGAGTAATTTTAGGGTTGGTTTTGTTGCCGCCCCCTCTAGTTTGGTGGACGCTCAGTTCTTTTGTTGATTTATGCCCACTATTTTGGACCATCTGGGGTTGATTTCCTTATTGTATTAAGTGATTGCAATCACTCCTGATATGTTGTGCTTGAGTTTTGACAGAGCCGATTGTCAACGTGCCATAATGTTCTATTGATGCTGAAGTTGAAGCTTTTGTTGTGTTGATGGAGCTTATCCTTTACCGCGTACAATGAGTGTTTGTTATTTTTTTTCCTGAATTGTATGGTCTTATGAATTTCTCTTCAAAAAAAAATTCATTCACTAACTTTTATAAACATATATAAAAAAAATATATGTTATAAATTTGTATAATATATATTTTTATAAATTTATAAGCTTTTATATATTTATATAATTTTATAATTTTATATTTTATATGCTTTTCAAAATAATAATAACCTAAAATTGATATTATATAAAATATATATAAAAATCACCAAAAACACATATGGAATGAACTTATACAAATGGTTGTCTAGACATAAATGTATTTGGACAACCATTTATCTATGTTCATTTGATATGAAAAAAATTGTATTTTTTCATTAATTTATATATTTTAAATTTATGTTTGTCACGTGGCGTACTGAGAGGCTGCCACATGGCACCACCAAATTGGCTAGTAGTATCACGTCAACACAAACTAATAGTGTTAGTGTAAAGGTACCAACCTGATTGATGGAATACAAGTTCAGGAACCAATAAAGTCAAAAAAAAAAGGACCAATTAGAAGCAAAAGGACAAATTCAGGGGTCACAATATATATTAACCCTAAAAAAATTATGTTTTAGATAATTTTAGTGATAAATGCGATTTAAAATTAATTTAGTAATTATATTATTAGTAGTTCATAATAAATCATTTTTAATCATTTGAAAAAAAATTATTAATTAATTTTATTATATTTGACTTATTATATTATTTAATTAATGTATTATTACTATTATATCACTATTATTTTATAGAGTAAACTACATAGATGATCCCCTGATTATTAGTAAGTTTCTTGTTGGGTCACCCAACTTTAAAAAAAAAACAAAATAGTCACTCAAGTTATCTTTTTTTTTTAGTCCAAAACCATTAAAACACTAACTACAGCTAATGTGACCGTTAATTTAATTGCTTTGCTTCCTTTTCATTGTTTCCCAGGGATTAAATTGCCAAGTTCTTCAATTTTTTGGGGGCTTTTCTTTGCAAGTAAGTTCTTCTTGGTCTTTCTCCTTTTTTCTTTTCCTTTGGTGTTTGCATATTAACTGTTGTTCGGTTGTCGAGAAAATTTTGAATGTTAGTATTGAACTTTGCATCTTGGAAAATATTGGAACTTTTAGTCATGTTTGGGCTGCTGAGTGGACAACAACTAATGGGTTTCAATTTCTTTGAAGTTTTAACTTTTAGAATGGCTAAATTAGATTCCTTATCTTGTTAGGTTTTGTTTGAACATTTGTTCTATTCAAAGGTGGCAACAACAGCAGCAACATGCAAGAAACCATGCAAGGCAGACATTGCATGAAGAGAACCAGGAAACCAACAGATGCATGCTAGTGTCCACTGTGTAATTCCACAGTAGCTTGTTTTATTTTGTTGACTTTTGCTAGTTAATGCTGTAATCATTTTTTGCTTTGGTCAGCTAAGATTAATTGTGTGCTTAGCTGATTTTATAGTCATATTAGGTTGTCATTATGTTGATGTAAACCTTTAGACACTTGCACAAGCAAGTCTTGTTTTCTTTCAATGTATTTTGATCTATTTATGTATGTAACAATGTTCTTATTCGGGTAATGAAGAAATCACTTTGTTCATTTAATTTTCTTTCTATTTTGCTTCTGTTTTAATCTTTCAAACACTTCAACAATTGATTTTGATTATTTTTAAACCTTATTGCTGAGTTAAAAAACCAACAAATGGTATCGAGAGCCTGTTGTCTTTGAGGGCCTCTTGTTGTGTGCTGTGTTTGTTGAAGCTAAGTGCTTGAAAGAAAAGAAACAAGAGCTATCTTTGTTGCTCGGTGTTTGGAAGCTGTGTGAAGATGAGCTTTTCACCACCACCTCCACCTGTGTTTCCTGGTGAAAGCTATAATATATGGGCTGTAAAAATGAAAACATACCTACAGGCACATGACCTGTGGAATGTTGTTCAAAATGATACTGAGCCACCACCCTTGAGAGCTAATCCAACGATAGCTCAGATAAGGCAGTATAATGAAGACTGTGCAAAGAAGTACAAGGCCATGTCATGCCTACAAAGTGGAGTTTCAGATGTTATCTTCATAAGGATAATGGCCTGTGACACAACAAAGGAGGCCTGGGATAAAATCAAGGAGGAGTTTCAGGGTTCAGACAAAACCAGACAGCAACAACTGATCAAATTGAGAAGGGATTTTGAGAATTTGAGAATGAAAGACTCAGAAACCATCAAGCAGTATGCTGACAGAATTATGGCTACTGTCAACAACATAAGACTGCTTGGGGATGATTTTAGTTATCAGAGGGTAGTTGAGAAAGTCATAACAACCCTACCAGAGAAGTATGAATCAAAGATCTCTTCCCAGGAGGACTCGAGGGACTTATCAGCTATTCCCTTGACAGAGCTGATAAATGTTCTCTATGCATAAGAGCAAAGAAGAGCAAACAGAATGGAGGAGTATTCTGAGGGTGCTTTTCAAGCTAGGAGCAGAGAGAGCACAAGCACAAGCTCGAGCTCAAATCACAAAGGCAAGAAGCCTTGGTCAGAAAAGAAAGAAAAAGTGAAGAATGAAGCTGCCAAGAAGAAATTTCCACTCTGTGCTCACTGTAAAAGAACAACTCACGTTGAGAAATATTACTGGTACAGGCCTGATATTCAGTGTAGAGGCTACAAACAGCTTGGCCATATTGAAAGAGTGTGCAAAAACAAACCAAAAGCTCAGTCACAACATCAGAATCAAGCTCAAGCTGCTGAGGACATCGAGGCACAGGAAGAACATGTCTTCACAGCCTTCTGTTTTGCAAGCTCGAGCAAAGTCAGCAAGATTTGGCTAATTGATAGTGGATGCACTCATCATATGGCTTCAGATGAAAGTATGTTTAAGGAGCTTGACACATCTTTTGAGTCCAAAGTCAGAATTGGAAATGGTGAGCTTCTCAAGGCTAGAGGCAAGGGCAAGGTTGTGATTTGCACCAAGTCAGGTATTAAAACTATCTCTGAAGTTCTTTATGTACCTGAAATTGACCAAAATTTGTTGAGTGTTGGTCAGCTACTGGAGAAAGGTTATTCTCTCCTGTTTGAAGGCAAAACTTGTATAATCAAATATGCTACTGACCAAGTGTTAGCAGCAGTAGCTATGCAAGACAGAACTTTCAATGTAAATGTGAATCAGTTGCAAGCAAGAGCATATGCAGCTCAGGCTGATGAGGCAAGTT
Source organism: Gossypium raimondii (assembly GCF_025698545.1). Lineage (NCBI taxonomy): Eukaryota > Viridiplantae > Streptophyta > Magnoliopsida > Malvales > Malvaceae > Gossypium > Gossypium raimondii. The sequence continues at coordinate 7,697,570 of NC_068571.1, read as the reverse complement.
TGTGGCACAAAAGAATTGGGCATATGAATTACAACTCACTCGGGCAATTGCAAAAACTAAATGTGGTTGAAGAAATGTCCAAGTTCGAGCCAAAGAAAGAAGTATGTGAAGACTGCCAGCTTGGCAAGCAGACCAGACTGCCTTTTCCAATCAACAAGGCATGGAGAGCCCAGGAGAAACTTCAGTTGGTTCATACAGATATCTGTGGACCAATGAAGACTATCTCACTAAATGGCTGCAGGTATTTTACCCTGTTCATTGATGACTGCACCAGGTTTTGTTGGGTAAGCTTCTAGAAACAAAAGTCAGATGTTACTGACTTCTTTTGCAAGTTCAAAGCTTTGGCAGAAAACCAAGCCAACAGCAAGCTTAAAAGCCTAAGGTCAGACAATGGAGCTGAGTATGTATCTCAGAGGTTCCAGAAGATCTGTGATGAAGCTGACATTCTACACCAACTGACTACTGTCTACACACCACAGCAGAATGGTGTTTGTGAGAGGAGAAATAGGACTGTCCTCGATATGTCCAGATGCCTTCTGTTTGAGGCCAAAATGCTAAACAACTTCTGGGCTGAAGCAGTAAACACATCTGTCTACTTACTGAATAGACTGCCAACTAAAGCAGTTAAGGGTAAAACACCCTTTGAGGCCTGGTTTGGATAGAAACCAGTTGTATCACACTTGAAAGTGTTTGGATGCTTGTGCTATGCATTGGTGCCAGCAGAGAAAAGAACCAAGCTGGAAAGAAAGTCTGTGCCAGGGGTGTTTGTAGGCTACAACAGTGTGAAAAAGGGGTATAGAATCTTTGATCCATCAACCAAGAAAGTTATTGTGAGCAGAGATGTCAAGTTTAATGAAGCAAGCTGTTGGAAGTGGAATGAGACAGATGCAAGCTTGGCTGAAGAAGACTTGCAGGACCTTGATCTCCAGCATGCTGAAGTTGAAAGTGAAGCTGTGGATGATTTTGATGATATGCCTGTCAGAGGCACTAGAACATTGGTAGACATCTATGGAAGATGTGCTGTGACCATGTTTGAGCCATCCTGCTATGCTGAAGCCTCAAAAGAAAGATGCTGGCAAGAGGCAATAGAAGCTGAACTAAGAATGATACAAAAGAATGACACTTGGGAGCTGGTTGAAAGACTAGAAAATAGAAAGATCATAGGAGTCAAGTGGGTGTTCAGGATCAAGAGCAATGCAGATCGATCACTGAACAAACACAAGGCCAGATTAGTTGTGAAAGGATACAGTCAACAGCAAGGAGTCGGTTTCTTTGAAACCTTTGCTCCTGTTGCAAGGCTGGACACTATAAGGCTGTTATTTGCCTTAGCAGCTCAGAAACAATGGCAGGTGCATCAGCTGGATGTCAAATCAGCATTTTTAAATGGATTTCTCATGGAGGAAATATTCATAGAGCAACCTAAAGGTTTTGAGGTTCATGGAGAGGAGCAAAAGGTCTACAACCTCAAGAAGGCCCTGTATGGCCTAAAACAGGCTCCAAGGGCCTGGTATGATCGAATAGATGCCTACTTGACAAAGCTCGAGTTCACAAAGAGCACTAGTGAGCCTACTCTTTATGTTAAAAAGGAAGGAGATGAGACTTTGCTGATCGTGTCACTGTATATTGATGATCTGTTGGTCACTGGTTGCAAAAAGGAGCCAATTGAGACATTTAATAAGCAAATGCAAAGTGTGTTCAAGATGACTGATCTTGGCTTGATGACATACTTTCTTGGTATGGAAGTGAACCAGAACGAGCAAGGCATTTTCATAAGCCAGAAGACTTTTGCATCAAAGGTCTTGAGCAAGTTTTGCATGTCAAATTGCAAGCCTACTAGCACTCCTGTGGCACTAGGAGAAAAGCTCACAAGCCATGGTGATGAAGATCGAGTGGATTAAAAGAATTACAGAAGCCTGGTTGGTTGCCTGCTCTACTTGACTGCAACTAGACCAGACATCATGCATGCTGTTGGTCTTCTATCAAGATTTATGCACTGCTGCACTGTTACATACTTTAAAGCAGCAAAAAGGGCCCTAAGATATGTCAAAGGGACTTTGAACTGTGGAGTGAAGTTTGAAAGAGCTGAGGAGTTGAAACTAGTGGGATATTCAGACAGTGACTGGGCTGGCTCAGCTGATGACATGAAGTGTACATCAAGTTACTTCTTCATTTTTGGTTTAGGTGTTTTTTGCTGGAGCTCGAAGAAGAAACAGACAGTGGCTCAATCCACTACTGAGGCTGAGTATATTACTGTTGCCTCTGCTGTAAATCAAGCCATTTTCTGCCTCTGCTGTAAATCAAGCCATTTGGCTTAGGAAAATATTGTGCAATTTGAATGCTGATCAAAAGGAGGCCACAATGATTAAGGTTGACAATCAATCTGATGTTGCCATTGCTAAAAATCCAGTTTTTCATAGTAAGACCAAGCATTTTAAAATCAAATATCATTTTGTGAGGGAGGCTGAAATGTCCAAAGAAGTAAACTTGGTTCACTGCTGCTCGCAAGATCAACTTGCTGATTTGTTGACCAAACCATTAACTGCTTCAAGATTTGAAGATTTGAAGGATAAGATCGGGGTTTGATGCTTTGTAGCCAAGGACGAGTGTTCAAAGGTGGCAACAACAGCAGCAACATGCAAGAAACCATGCAAGGCAAACGTTGCATGAAGAGAACCAAGAAACCAGCAGATGCATGCTAGTGTCCACTGTGTAATTCGACAGTAGCTTGTTTTATTTTGTTGACTTTTGCTAGTTAATGCGGTAATCATTTTTTGCTTTGGTCAGCTAAGATTAATTGTGTGCTTAGCTGATTTTATAGTCATATTAGGTTGTCATTATGTTGATGTAAACCTTTAGACACTTGCACAAGCAAGTCTTGTTTTCTTTCAATGTATTTAGATCTATTTATGTATGTAACAATGTTCTTATTCGGGTAATGAAGAAATCACTTTGTTCATTCAAATTTCTTTCTGTTTTGATTATGTTTTAATCTTTCAAACACTTCAACAATTGATTTTGATTGTTTTTAAACCTTATTGCTGAGTGAAAAAACCAACATGTTCTCAGTAACCAAACAGGAAAAATGTTAAAAAAGAATGAAAAGTCAATAAATAAACAGGATCTTTTAATAATTGTGTTTTTTTTTACTCTGGTTTAATCAAGTTCATGTAGATATATATATATAATATATGCCCTCTTTTACTGAGAATTTTTTTGGTTTGAATTGTTGGGATTTTGAGGTAGCTCGGAAAAGTGGGCAAGAAAATGAATATGAACCCATTGTTCATATTCTAACGGGGTACCGTTTTCACATCCATAGTTGCTGAACCAGTTAAAGGTAAACAAGAATTGCTAGATTTCATTCAACATATTCATCATTCAAGGTTTCTCAAATGTAGCAAGGAAGATTGTTTGCAACACTTTGGCTGGTGTGGCATGCAACAGCGACCATTCTAAGGTTATAGGTCTGCAAACGTTAGCCGACAATGGAAGCGCGGCTGAACCAGAAAGAACTGGTGAAGCTGTCGTGCAAACACCCCTAGGAAACAATGAAAAGGAAGCAAAGAAATTAAATTAACGGCCATATCAATTGTCGTTTGTGTTTGACTGATTTGGACTAAAACACAAAAATATAATTTATTTTTGTAATTTTTTAAAGTGATATAATCCAAATGAAACTTAGGGTTAGTTTGGATGGGCAGTGTCTTTACATCCGGTGAGGTTAAAAACAGCGGTGGCGGTGAGATTAGTTACTGTAGCGGTGAGATTGGATACTGTAGCGGTGAGATTAGAAACAATGGTGGAGTGTGTATTTGGATTCAAACGCAGTTGTAGCGGTGATGTGAGAATAAAAAATGACTATTAAGGACATCATATTAGAATTGATATATAATAGAAGTTTTTTAAATTATTTTACTTTTTTAAAATTATTAAAATATGTGAATTTATAAATTTATTTAATAAAATATTAAAATGTATCTTCCAATATTTTAATGAATTATATAATTAATTTAAATTATTTATTAGATAAAATGATAATTATTTTAATTTTTATAGTTAAATTTTTTTATAACAATGGTAAATATTATTTTCACAAAGAGTAACATTATACTTGGATCAAATTTTAAAGTATCTAAACGGATGATTTTTAATAATAAAAAATATAGTAACATAAGACATAACAAATTTCATTATTACTAGAAATTAGGTTATGATACAAAATGTTTTTACAAATATGGATTCATTAAACTAGTTCCAATGGTTTCCCTTAACATCGTGATTTCAAGGTCACTTTCTCTGTTAGAAGAACTCGATTCACCTCTGTCAAACTGGCTTGAAGAGATTGGCATGTCAAGTATATTCTCAAATTCTCGAAAATTCTCATCATTTGACCAAGCATGTCTTCGAATGTAATTATGCAAAACCATTGTTGCAATAACTATTAAAACTTGCTTATTGAATGAATAACTTGGAATATCTCTTAATATTGGCCATTTTTTTCTACACTCTAAATGTTCGTTCAATCACAGAGCGTAACGAAGAATGGGCATGATTAAAGATTTTTTTTTCCAGATACTTGATGATTAAATATTATCATTAAATATTAACGGTCGATGTTAGTAAAAGGATCTATTGTTAATTCAAAAACTCAATTGGATGTAAAAAGTTTAGAAGGATTCAATTGATTATTTTGAAAAAAAAATTTGAAAGCTTATAATACCAATAAGCCTTATTATTTTGAGCTGAATATCAACATCTCAAGCCCCAGAGTCGTAGAGCTCGTTCTCTAACCCCCCCCCCCCCCAAAATCCCTTGTTTACAGGGTCCTTTTGTATCATAAAGAATATACAAGCATGTAAAATGATTTGATATTAAGGGAAATTAACATTGTTAACATGATTCAGCAGATTGGAGTGACTTCCATGTAAATGACATCTTCACAAGAACGATAATACGGAATACAAGTACAAAATATTGTAGAATGTGAGATCTGTTCGCAATAAATAAGATATAACATCCTACTACATTCCACATTTCATATATATACTTAGTCGGTTGATCAGCTATCAGAGACTGAAGATTCAGAAGCACCAAAACTGATTTTGAAATCGAAGGAAATGCAAGTTAACTGTTTAATTCCCGCACCTGATAATGTCATCTTAAGCTTGTAGGAACCCTGCAAAATAAAAAGTAAAGATAATTACCTATTTATGTCAATTGTAATGTAACTAGTTGGTGAATGAAGCCTAAAAGAATCTAATTAGGATCTCAGAAGTTTGAAACCCATATGATCTGTTTTCACTTCCCACCGGAGTTCTTTTGGGATAGAACCACCAAGGCAGCTAAATGGAGCTAATACATAGGTGCTACAAAGGATAAACCTCTGGATTCTGGTCACTATTGACAGTTTAAGTATGTAACCAAGTATAATAATAAAAAAGTAATCAACCAAATGGAGCATATCTTCCATATGAAAAACTAGATAGAGGGAGAAATTACCAAATTGACTACATTCTGAAATCTAACAAAAATCCCAAGTGAAAACAAGCTCTAAAGAAAACCAATTAAGAAAGATTAACTAATGGAATGATAGCAAACCAGTTAGCAGAATACAAGAAAAAAGGAGCTGAAATAGTCCATATATGACTGCAGTGAAAGACGGAGTTGGTTATAAGTTCATCAGCTTGTGTGCAAGACGAGGTCCTTGGTTTGAACAAAGGCGTTAGAGTTCTACTTTTAAAGAGAAACGATAGCCAGTAGGTGGAATACAAAAATCCCTTGAAATATTCATTACGCTAAAAATTTTAAAAATATAAGTTCAAGTTATTTCTTCCTTGAGACTATTTTTTTCGATAACTCCAGATTGTTTTCTTTTGTTCAGATTACTCTTTATATAGCTTCGCTAATGGTTGGAGCACATCACAGGTTAACAGATCAGGAGCAGGAAGATGGCAACATAAAAGGCCAAGTGGCAAACAACTCATAAACTATCAGTTTAAGGCTACTCAGAGAGGATACTGCCCAACAGAGAAATGAGACCTCAGGAAATAGGATATCATTGCTTTAAGGTCTCTAAGCTCATCGTTCACTAAAGAATATCAAACAGGCAAGGATTTAACAGAATAAAGCCAGGGTAGCATAATCTGAAATCAAAACAAGTTACAGTCTTCTTATTCTTACTTGAACCTCAGAGAATATCCTGTGCAACGAAGTAAGTACAACACAATATAGATATATGAATGTAACCATCCATTTTATTAGAAAGTTCAGATTGGTATTAGCAAAAGATGTCACATATGAAAAGTGTTTATGAGGTTTTCTTACTGAGCCTAGCAAAACTTGAGGATATTGAGTCATTTATATAATACAAATGTACATACAAATATAAATATTGAAGTGAGGCTTAGAAAAGAGAGATACTAAGATCAATCATGAAGCATTGCAAACAATCGGTGGTTTCTTTAACTGAATATATAAAAGAATAGGTTAGTTGAATATCTCAAAAGTTCAAGTTATAAGGGAACCTCACAAGTGTTATAATTTGAACATAGCTTCGAAAACAAAAAGTGTGTCCCAGTTAAGTGAAACTTACAGGTGGAGTAAAACCAGGTAAAAATTTATTGTGAGAGAGCACAAAGTTGCCAACTGTAATAGGGCAAGATGTTTCCTCACAAAGGTCATGAGTTTCTTGATGGATATGAAACCCAAAGAAGTAAACTTCAATCACCGCTTTGCCACCAGTGATAGCTTGACCTGCAAAAATGCATTCATAAGATGCCAAATAAGGCCCCCTCTATGAACCGTGGATGTGAAAACAAAAGGCAATTCTCATATAAATATACACCAAGTGTACTGCATATAAAAAGGCACTCATTGACACAAATGACGAAGGTTCTCAATGCCAAGAAATGGCTTTGCCGGTAAAAGACAGCACAATTTGAGCAATTAAGAATGAACTTTACATGCAAGAGCATAGTCCACTAAGATTAGAAATGTATTTACTAGATAAATTGGATAATAATGTAGGGTATTGTAAATCAGAAAGAATACTAGGAAGAATTAACTTTCATCAAGAGGGTTTCAAAAGAATTGATAAATTAATGATATGGATTTTGGGGTTGTGCTGCAACTTGAATAGTACTGAGACCGTTATTTAGGGGTTTTAGGGTTAAGTTTGACAAGAGCTTCAACCACTGTTTCATACAAGTCAATACATTGAAGGTTAGATTCTTAATTAAAAGAAAACCTGAAGCTTTTAACCTAGATTTGTTTAACCTTCATGCTTAATGTCCCTAAAATTTAAACATGGTATGATATATGATCTTCAAAGACCCTTTAAATACATGATAAACTGAAGAAACAATTGTATTCATACTCCAGTTTAAGTAACATAGATAAAAATTATCCTTACACACTTCTAATCTTACCCACAACAAACTTAGAAAAAGATTTTATTATCTTTAGTTTATGATCCAGAGAACTAAACAAACCCTAAAGCTCACAAAAAAAAAAAAAGAAGAAGTCAAAAACCATTTAGAAATTGCAAAAGCTGAAAGTTACCAGTAGAAGATGAGACCGTGAAGGTGGCCGGTTTCCCACTAATCATAGGATTAGGTGATATGTCGACTCCATCCACTTTTACAACGTAATTACCTTTATTATTTGCATTGATTTCAATCTAGGAACTCAGGCATATTGAACACACAAAAAGAACTAAAAGAACTGAAAAGCGATTAACTCAACCAGAGGCTGAAACTATCTGAACAACATCAAATCACAAGAACCAAATCAATACAATAGATAACTGAACAATTCCAGCTCTTCAGTTGAGAGAAAAAAAATAAAAATTTTAAATTAGATCCAGGCATGATAATCATGTAAACAGAAAATAATAATTCAAACAACTGGTGGAAGCATTGAGTTAAAATCAATGAACGATAGAAGCAAAGATAGAAAAGGTTTGAATCTTGGGAGAATATTTAGATGGGTTACCTTAGATTCAAAGGATTTATCTCTGTTCTTGGTGAGGAAGTAAGGAGAAGTAAATTTCTGGCAAAGAATTGAGGGAACCTAACCTCAATGAAAAAGAAAACGTCTAAAGATTTTCCCAAATCTGAAAACAAATAAGATTGGGAAAGAATATACTTTATAAAATTGTAAAATAATAAATAAAAATATTGGCATTTTTGTCTGCAATAAAACTTGACTGCCCACCGTGTTTAAGCTGGAGCTTTTACCTCTAGTTGGAAATGAGGCTGGCAGTGAGGTTCAAACCTTCAACTGCATCTCACCATTGTTTCTCCAAACACCAATACAGTGCAGGGAAAAAGAATATTCCTTCAAAATTCCATCTCACCATGGCTGATTCTGCATCCAAAAGAAGCCTTAGATCATTTATGTAGTTTACGTTATTTTATATAATCATTAAATTTAAATTTGAAAATTATTAATTTTGTATATTTATAATACATTGTTTTAAAATAAATTTTATATTCAAAATTAATGTTTCTTAAAATTTATTTTAATTTATAATTTAACAGAAAAAATTATTATTAATTAGTTTTATTATTGATCAATTTTATGTAATTACATGATTTTATAAATACATTTTCATATATTAAATAATGATCATTTATTCACTTATATTTTAATTTTATTTTAAATATTATCTTATATTTAAATTAATTATTAATATTCGCTTAATTAAAAATTCAAAATATTTTTAAAATTTTAGATCACAACTATTTTAGATTCGGATCATTACAATCTTGCACTTGAGTTATCTCAGCTCAAATTATTTTGGGCCTATGCTTTGTTGAGCTAAAATTTCCTTCAACTCGATTTTAATAATAAATATTATTAATTAGGATAAATACTTTATTTAAACTATTAACTATCATAAATATTTTTACATTTAAATAATAAGACTTAAGGGTGTAAAAGCCCTTAAATTTTTTAAAAAAGGAATTAAGCCCTCTTTTTTTTTTTTTTTTTGCACTCAATTGAGCACTTAAACTTTTAAAATGCATCAAAAGGTTCTCAAACTTTTTCAAAACAAATCAATTAAACCCATGTTCTTATTAAAAATTAGAAAAATAAATTATAAAAATAATAAATAATAAAATTTAGAAAAATTATTAAATTTTAATAAAATATAAAAATATAAAATTTATTAAAATTAATTTTTTTATAAAAGCGTAAAAATTAAAAAATGTAAAATTTTATAAAATTCATAAAAATTAACGACCTCTAGTTTTTTTAATTAAAGTCATCACGTGACATGTGGTGAAAGATGATAAAAAAATAAAAATCAATAAAAGTTATAGAAAAATAATAAAATGATTCTTTTCAGATGATAATTTTTATAAAAAATTTACTTAAATTTATATTTCTTTACATTTTGTATAATTTTCTTACGACTTTATAAAATTTTACAATTTTTATTATTTTACGATTTTTATAAATTTTTTCTAATTTTAGTAAAAGCATGAATTAATTGATTTTTTTGTTAAAGATTTGAGAGTCTTTTTATGCATTTTGAAAGTTCAAGTACCCAAATGAGTGCAAAAAAAAAAAAGCTTAATTGCTTTTTTGAAAAAGTTTGAGAGGTTTTACACCGTTAAGCCAAATAATAAATAGGTAATAGTTTAATAATAAAAAATATATCCTTTGAAATAAAAATAAAAATTCTGTTTGTTTTAGTAATGAGTATTATTACATGTAACATTATCACAATTTCAATAATATATTTATTAATTTGAAATATTTAATATTTAAAAATTATAGTCTTTAAATATTTTAGTAAGAAAATAAATACCCTTAAAATTAATAAGTGCCTAAACTCTTATCGTTTATTGCAATTAATTCTTAAGACATTTATTTTCACCTATTTGAACTCTTAATTAAAAAAGATGTTATAATATCATCAATTTTCATCTAATCCAGCGCCCGGTTAGGTGAAAAATTAGATGTTTGAGCAGTTTATTGCAATAATAAATAATGGGATAAATACTAAATTTATATATCAATTTAGGTTTAACATGTAATATCATACATGAAATTTGATTTTGTGTGATTTTATATATAAAATTTTGATTTGATCATTTTTCACAAAATATTAACAAAAGTTATCAAATTAGCTCTGTTGACACCATTTTTTTGGTAAAACGGGGTCGGCTTGGATTTGAAAACGAAAATTAAAATGTGGGTCGCCACCAATCCTTTTTGATGAGGTGTGATCGAGTCACCTCGAAAAGTTTTTAATAAACGATTTGATTTTATTAAAGCAATGCTTTTGGTCTACGAAATTCAGAAAAACTAGTTCGGGAGTCGGTTACGTACGAGGAAGGATTAGCACCATCGCAACGCCCAAAATTGGTACCTAGTTGATTAATTAGTGTCTTAGTGTCGAAGATTGAAAACTTTGAAGAGTTTTTAAAAATACGATCCTAAAAAAAACTCGAATAACATGGATTGGAATTTAAGAGGATATTTGGCTATTTGGTCGGACGAGAAATCGAAACCCAGCATGTTAGGGCACGTTTTCTCGAATTTCCAAACACAAAATATTTCCTTACTTTGAAATTTTAAAAGGATATTTGGCTATTTGGTCGAACGAGAAATCGAAACCCAGCACGTTAGGGCACGTTTTCTCGATTTTCCAAACGCAAAATATTGTCTTACTTTGAATTTTTTATTTTTGTATGTTTGGGTAAAAATAAATGTAAGGTTTGAAATAGTGTGTTAAAAAGGGCTACGTTGATGGAATGACAATTTACAACATGGAGAAACAATTTTTCGAATAACAGGGTACATGAATGAATTACCATAGCACAAAAATACGAATAAGCGAATTAAACACATAATGGCAATAATTACACCATACATCGAATACAAATATCAATAACCAAAATGAACAAAACGAAACAATACATAAATTAATTAAGAAAACAATAGCTCAAAATGAATGATTTAAAGACACTTCAAAACAAATGATAAACGATCCAAATAAATGAAATAAAAAACTACAAATAAATAACAAAGAATATAATTAAAAAATAAATAATACATAAAAAAACATGCGAGATAATTTTAAAATATATACGTACATAAAATTTGGAAGATACACAACATGAGCTTACAATAAATAATATACAAATAAAATTTAAATAAACTTAATGTCAAATAGCTTCAAATAAATAATAAATATAACCATTTTAAAATAAATCATGATAGAAGAGTATTATTTAAAAATAAATAAACTAAATGGACAGAGGACGAGGTTGAAATGGAATTAAAATTCGGGGCTTTAATTGTAAATTTACAAACAGGTTACAGGGGACTGAAATAAGACGCTCTCAAAGCTCGGGGGACCATCTGGGAAATATTCCCCAGTCCTAAAACGCAACGCTTTAACGGAAGGTCTACACATGGTCTAAGGACTAATTCGAATTACCAACAAAAATCACAACCCAAATAAAAAAAAACTAAAAAGGATCAGATTGCGCTATGCTGCAAAAGCGGAGGGGCTGAACATGCAATTAGCCCCTCCAAGCAAAACACGTGGATCCTAGCCATGTAGTGGGTCGGGTCGCGGGTCAGAGGTCCAAAACGGCGTCGTTTTGGCCTTTGAACTTACTCCACAAAACAACGTCGTTTAACAGAATTTATAAAGACCAATTTTTTGAAATTTTAATCTGTTTCTTTTTTTTTTTTGAAATTTCAGAAAAAATATCCTTTTCTCAACTCTCTCTCTCTAAAAAAACAAACGCCCCTAAGGGCTGGCCATGGGGCCACCGCAGCCACCGAGCGCCGGCGCCATCGACCGTCGCATGCGGTTGCTGGAGTTAATCGAACAAAGGCCATTTTGGCCATTTCTCCTCCCTTAGTCCGTTTCTTGAGATGAAAAATCTAAAAAAAGCAAAGAAAAATAAAAACCTTCCCTTTTTAAGCTCGATTCCGACGTCGGCGAAGGGACTTCCGTCGACGGAGCCACGGGGCGAATCAGGTACGTTTCTCTTTTCGTTTTTTTGTTTATTTTCTTAGATAAAAAATAAAGTAAAATAAAAACAAAATAACGGATTGAAATTAAAAATAAAAATAGTAGTCACCTTAAAGTGTTTTTTCTGTTTTATTATTTTTCAATGTTCGAAAAAAAAAAGAGAGAGCTACAAGCATTAGATTTAGGCTTTTATAGTCGATTTGAACAACTCTATATTTCTATGGTTTTGTTTGTTTCTTTTGTCTGCTTCTGTTTGGCTTCTTCTTTTGTAGGTGTCAAAGGCGTGCTGCGGTGGTGGCTGGCAGAGTCGTGCACAGACGCATGCTTACTGACGTGGAGGAGTGGGGCAACTGATCATGCGGCTAGGATTTCTAGAGTTTCAGTTTTTACTGAAACTTAGTTTAGGTTGTGGGCTAAGGTTAGTTTTGGGCTGTTTGGGTTTAATTTGGGCTTGATGTGTAATGGGTCATTTTCCTTGTAAATGGACTGTCTAAACTCTTTATTATTTTGGTTTTATTTTGGGCCTGGGCAAAATTAGGCTATTACAAGCTCTATTTTACGTTGATGTATTGTATACGCAAATAATTATATTAATCAAATATGAAAATAAATAAATGTATTCATTTATTTAAATGTGTACAATTGAATCAAAATCAAAATTCCATCTCTATATATCAACCACAAATCAAGTGTCATGTGTATAATTGCACAAAATTGAAATTCATGTATTGAATTCTACATTACACCAAAATTTATGTACAAATTTAATATTTATTTTCAAATAATGGGTCGGATTATTGTTAATTTTAGTTGAGGGCAATTTTTCCGCTTAAGCCTATTAAGAATTGGTTTATATATTTCTATAATAAATATTACTTTAATTATATTCTATGTCATATATAAAATTACGTACTTATTAATTTAAATTTTACTATTAGTCTTATATTATGCATAAGTTATGAATTTAGTCTATCGTACTTTAATTTAAGTGTTGTTTGTGTTAGAAAAATTCGGTTTAGAAAAAGATTTTTTTGTCAAAATGGAAGTTTAAAAATTTTGAAAAATGAGTCGGTTTGTGATATTTATAGCAATAAATTTTTTTCTAAAAAATACATGTGCTTTGTGTGAGACGGACTTAAACCGTTCCCGGCTTTCAACCGAATGACCTTCTCTTCTATCCTCGTACCCCGAATTGTATCAAGTGTGGGCTCGAGTAACACGAACCAAACAAAGAACAAGAAACGATTTAATTACTTTTAGTAGGAAAGTAATTCTCTCAAATAGAAACCGATAGAAATTTTAATTCCCAGAAAATAGAATTTATTGTTGGAAAATAAATTTTTACTATTTTCTAGCAAAATAACAATATATGAAACTTTTGTGTAAAACTTATGTTAATAGCTTTACAAACACCATTTATTTATAGGGAGAGAGAAAAAGATCCTGATTGAATAAAAATAATATTTATTTAATAGAAAACGCTCTCCTAGTCTAATTAGGAGAGAAAGGGGGCATACCCTAGATAATATCACTAGGGATGCCGCCCCTCACATATATTATGAAGGGAATTGGGCATATAATGTATTAGGTCTAATTATATGTGCTTCATGAACTTTTGATACAATACTTTATAATTAATCCAACCTAATACTTGTTTTCTATTTCTCAAAATAAATATTTTTATTTAATTAATTTAATTAAACAAATAACTAAATTAATTTTCTAATTAAATAATTCTCTCAACTCAATTCTAATTTTGTTAAAGTCATGAAAATTTATCTTGTATAAGAATCTATGAAGAAATATATTTATTTTTCGCATTCAAAGGATTCATAATGACCAATTAATTTAATTCTATTTTTGAACTTTAATTATTTAATTACCAAGTCATTTCTATATTTATTTATTCATTTGTGAATGCGACTCATTTCTCTAACTTCACCATTTCCATTCATTTATGTTCATTTGGTTCTATATACAATTCATTTATGGTCTCAACGAGTTAGTGGAAAGACCGATTGGACATACATAATTAAAGCTCAAATAATTTATAATTAAGTTCCAGCTTTTCGCCTATTAATTATAAACTTATTTAGTCACGAAGTCATTCCATTATAGTATCGTGACTAAGTTCTCTCTAATTACATACCATTATGAAAGCTACCCAATAAGTGATCGTCCAATGACATTGTCATAAGTGTGTTACCATCATAGGATATTCGTAATATCTTTGGGATAAATCCATTCTCCCAATATGATCTTATTTTATCTTATGGTAAACATTACATCATTCTTGATGAAAAGTCTATTACTATTAAATAATAATTAAGTCATTTATCACAAAGACAAATGATCTATGACCATGTTTACTTTTCATCTATCATGTAATATCGATGAGATAATATCATCTACCCATTAGTTGGGCTATGAATTCCACTATTGTGAATGATGCTACATACTGCAAAAGTTGTATATCCAATACACTAGCTTTCGGTTCCTCATCAATTTGCACTCAGGCTTTTACTTACATCAAAGTATATGAGTCACGCATACATAGTCCATCATCCATTTAAGATTAAGGTATGTCACGCTATAAACATCAGAAGTGAATAAATTCATAAATGGATCTAGGTTCTATTCTACTTGGGTTCTATCCGATGTACTGTTAGTTCAGTAACTAACATCTATGTCTCTATCTTCTAGGAGTCATCCGCTCTGAGCTCAAGACAAAGCATCTCCCAAATTGGACTTGATAGACAACATATTAGTCTTTCAATCAGTTTTCTCATTTTCGATTAGAGTAAGGACATGTATAGGTTCATCTACTAATACAAGTTGTCTTTCCAAATTACGATCCGACCACATAATACTGCTTAGTATTAGTTAAATGTTAGATAACCAATAATTCAATATTACTTCCATTTTTCTATGCGTGCAAAAACATCGTAGACAATATATAAAAGGTATTAATGTAATTAATGGATATTTCATTAAACCAATTTGTTCGAAAAATACAAATTTACTTAGACGAAAATACTACACTAAGGGCACTAAATCCCAATAGTCTCCCACTTGACCTAGTAAAGTAGATGAGTCATATTCGCATTATCATACCCTCCATATATTTTCCCATACTCCTACCCACCAGAGTCTTGGTAAAACAAATCTATAGGGTTGTCCTTAGATGTGATTTTTATTACATCCATTATTTCGTCAATTGTTATCGTTTTTCTTTTGATACTTTCTATCAATGTGGTTTCTTTGGTGTTTAGTTATTTTTGCATTGTTATGGTGTCATGGCTTTATCCATACCTCATACTCAGCCTACATAGTGAAGTTAATAATGGAACCTTACTTGACATTTATTCACACTATGGACCTGCCGCCTAGGCCAAAGACACAATTCGATGTTGATTTCCCAGAATCCCAAGACGTTTGGAAATCAAAATTGTTATAGCCGATAGCAGTAAGATCCCCTCTAGAATACACAAGCATATAATCCTTCATTTTTTGTAAATACTTGAGTATATGCTTAACTATTTGTCAGTGTTTTGTTATGGGATTCTTTTGATATCGACCCTTCAACCCTACTACGAAATAAATGTTTGGACTTATGCATAACATAACATGCATGAGACTTCTTATTACTGAAGCATAAGGAATCTTTCTCATGAATTTTCTTTTTTTCCTCTGTCTTAGGATAGTATATTGGAAAAAATTCGGTTTGAAAATAGTTTACTTACACATCAGAAAATAAATGTTTTTAAAATCGAGCTAGTTTGTGATATTTATAGCAATAAACAATTTACTAAAATCACACATGTGTTTTCAACTAGATGAATCCTTGTCATTCCTGGCTTTCAACCGAACGACCTTCTTCACTTTCTTGTATCACAAATTGCTTCGAGTGTGGGCTCGAACGATTCGAATCAAGCATAAAACCATAAATAGTTTTCTTTACTTTTAGTGTGAAAGTAAAACTTCTCTCAATAGAAACTGAGATAATTGTTATTCCAGAAAATATAATTAATACTTAGAGAATAAGCTCTCACTATTTTCGGGTAGAATAATAATATCTCAAAGTTGTGTTTTTAGCCCTATTGGTGCCATCTATTTCTAGGGAGAAGAAGTAGAACCCTTGTTAAATTGTAGAATTTTATTTCAAATAGAAAAACAAACTCCTAGTCTAACTAGGAGTATAGGGGGCGACCACTCTAGTTAAATAAACTAAGGTTTTTCATCCCTTTCTTTAAACATAAGGGGCTCTTGGGCCGCTCCATATCGGGTTACAAGTACTTTTGGGGACTTTTAACCTAGTACTTTATAATTCAATCCAACATGATATATTTTTTTCTATTTCCAAGATAAACATCTTAAATTAATTTTAATTAATTAATTTTTCAATTAAATAATTTTCTCAACTTAATTCTAATTCCATTAAAATCATGATGACTTTACCGTAAAATAATATATGAGAAAATATATTTAATATTTCTACATTTAATGGATTCACTTTGACCAAATGATTTTTTCCATAATCAAACTTCATTTAATTCAAAACCATAAATTCAGTTTTAGGTCATTTTAATTTTGGAGAAAACCACATTCATTTTCAAATGTTTCTCATTTCTATATTTTTACCATTTTTATCCATTTTTGTTTATTTGATTCAATATGCAATTCATTTCTGGTTTCAACGAGCTAGCAGATGGACCGATTGGACATATGTGATTAGACTCAAATGATTTATAATTAAGTTCCAGCTTTTCGCTTACTAATTATAAAATAATTTTGTCACGAAGTCATTCCACTATAGTATTGTGACTAAGCCCTCCCCAATAACAAACCATTATGAAAGCAACTCGATCAATGCTTGTCTAGTGACCTTGTCATAAGTGTGTTACGCTCATAAGATATCCTTAATCCTTTTGGGATAAATAATGTAACGCCCCAAAACCCGGCCTAAAAGTTTAGACCAAATTTCTGAAGTCACATTGATCACTGAAGTTATCTTGGGAAATTTTACTTTAACAACTCGAAAAACCTTACAGTATTAATAACAGAACTTACAGTCCAAAATCATTTACATAAAATTAGATTTACAGAAAACACTTTATTAACCAGTTTTAAAAACAACGTGAAGCTTTTGAGACCTCCGCAAATCGAGTCTAGTTTCAGAACACGTAAATGTACCTGAAAGGGAAAACACTAAAGGGGGTGAGCTACACAAGCTTAGTGTGAGTTCGACAAGTGACTAATAATAGAATTACGGAACTTAATTCAATAGTGAAACAGACTTACAGATATACGTAGAGTTAGAACGTAAACTTGGAACCAATGTCCCAACAGAATGTAACAACTCAAGACACCAAGTCTCACACAGACACTCAGTCACAAGTGTTATTCAGTCAGATAATCTTACACCTAGTACTCTCAAACAAATGCATATGAATGCAGTCAAGTAATAAAACCCCACCCATCCAGCCAAAACACCTCTCTGTCCCTCGATCACACCCCAAAAGAGCTGTTTAAGCTCATCCAACCAAACACACCACATAGGACCTCGAAAGGCCCATCCAACCCTACACACCATGTATATGGACTAAGCCACTCAGATATTAATACGCAGCAGGGCTGGCGTATATGCAGTACAGTGTAATGTGGTAATCTACTGTACAGACATGTTGCAGTTTAAACTGCTAGATCAGATAATGGTACGTAACAAAGCTGATGTACGTGTAGTACAGCGCGGTAAACCGCTGTATGAATAAGTTGTAATAAACTGCCAGATCAGATCAGAATCAGTCTTCCTTCTCTTCACAACCAAAACCCCAAAAGTTTTATGCAAATGCATGTATGCAGACAGACGTACAGAATCAAAATACAAAATTTCCAGACAGTCATTCGGACATAGAAACTCACATCCAGTCAAACAATTATAGAATTCCCGTTCAGTCAAAAAATGCACACCGCACACAACCACTCACACACCAATCACTCAGAACCAGAATTGCGTACATTTAGCTACCTAGATTCAAAATCAATTGCATAGTAACCTCAAGTAACAATCAAACAATCTGCTTAAATAAAGGTATACCTATATAACCCACACCAATCTAGGCCGAACCAAAGTCCCAATCACCCTTGCTAAGACTTAGCGAGGAGTTGGAACACACAAAACCACAATCAAGGTTTAATTTGACACAAAACAAAATTTGGCGAGGTCGGGCCACACGGCCGTGTGTAAGTGCCTAGGCCGTGTGGGGGTCAACATGCCCATGTGGAGGGACACACGCCCGTGTGGAAGGAGGCACACGCCCGTGTGACCTAGGGACATGGCTGTGTGATCCGGCCGTGTAACTCTCTGTCCAATTGTACTAAAATAGAGTGCATGGCAGACACGGCCTTGTAAGGGTCTCACACACCCGTGTGCCCACCAGACACGACTGTGTGTCTAAAACACACGCCCGTGTGGAATCTTTAAATCCTTAAATTAGCCACATGACCGTGTGGCCAGGCCGTGTGGCACTAAACCAATAAATCCCTAATTCCCAAACACATACGCCAGTGTGCCTAAGGAACACGGCCATGTGAAAATTGACTAATTTCTCCAAATTAGCCACTCGACCGTGTGGCACCCAAATTAGCCTAGAAACCCTAATTCTCAATTACACACAGCTGTGTGAACCGCTCGTGTGGGGGAACATGCCCGTGTGGCCACCCTTGTGGTCACAAAACCATACTAAAATTGAATGAAAGCTCAGTTTTGTGACATCAGAATAAACCCTAGTCAATAACCACTCTTTAAACAACAAAATCTTACAAAAAATCCTCCAGATTCAACAACAATTTCATGTAAAAAATAAGCAGTTCAGAACACACTCACTAGATGCCATATTTCATAGCAATTCGGTACCAATACCCAGGTCAGTACACACTCGGGATTAACAAATACTAAAAAATTGAATTAACAAATAAAAAAAGAAGAGAAGAGGTTCGAAACCCACACTTGATTTGTGATATAAGCACCCGAACCATTCGATTCGCTTCCCAAGCCAATTCAGAGACCCACCGGTCAACAACGTGGAACTCAAAATTAAATTTGGAACCAACAGAGGAAAAAAAAGATAAGAAAATCTCTCGATTGAAAAAAAAACCAAAAAGGGAGATTGAGGGAACGTCTAGGGAGAAAAAAAAGAGAACGAGCAAAAATTTTCCCAAAAGTAAAGATAATAAAAATAAAAAATAAACCAATCAAAATAACAAAAATAAAGTTAAAAATTAATAACTATCTCTAACTCAAAACAAATAGAAGGTGCAAAAATAATTCCTCACTAACACACCTGGAGACTCAAACCGGAGACCCCAAACTAAACTAACACATAACCAACCACCAAACCAGCAGGCCCACTCTGACACTAGTACGCGAAAGCAAACTCAAATGCCCAATCTAGCCACTGACCCTACCTACAAATCTCAAAACTTCTAACCCCAAAAACCAAGACATTACAAATACATTTTCCCAATATGATCTTATTCTATCTAATGGTAACCATTCTTCTTTCATAAGAAGTCAATTACTATCAAATAGTAATCCAGTCTTTCATCACAAAGATGAACGACCTGTGGAAGCTTTTACTTTTCATCAACCATGTAATACCAATGAGATGATATCATTTACCCACGTCTCGAGCTATGAATTCTATTGTTGTGAATAACGCTATATACTACAAAACTCAGGTTTTTTACTTACATCAAAGTATATGAGTCACACATAGATAGCCCGTCATCCACTCAGGATTAAAGTATGCCACACTTTGAATGTTACAAGTGAATAAATCTATAAAAAGATTCAAGATCTATTCTTCTTAGGTTCAGTCTGATGTATTGTCAGTTCAGTCAGCCACATCTATGTCTCTATCTTTTGAGAGTCATCCGCTTTGATGCTCAAGATAAAACATCTTCCCAATTGGACTTGATAGATGGTATATTAGTCTTTCAATTGGTTTGCTTATCTCCAATTAGACTAAGGACATATTTAGGTACGTCTACCAATATAAATTATCTTTCTGTATTATAACCTAACCACGTAATACCGCTTAGTATTAGTTTAAACATTAGAGAACCTATAAGCCAATATTTATTTCTATTTTTCCTTACATGAAAAAACCACATGAAGACATTATGCAAAACCATAGGTTTCCTAAAAAACTCTCTAGCAAGCAGACTCTTGGAAAAATAAATCCCTATAGTTTGTCCTCGAATGCGATCTTTGACTACATCCATTGTTCCGTCAAACACTACCCTCTCCCTTATGATACGTTTTATCAATGTGTTTTTTCATTCTGTGGTTTTTTTGGGGTTTAGCTATATTCACACTGATACAATGTCATAGCTTTTCCATTTCAGCCCTTCACAATGAAGTAAGTAATGTAACCCTGCATGACACTTATTTACACTATGGATTGGATTCGGCTTCTTGCCATGCCACAATTCGTATGGAGTTTTCAATACTGCCTTAGTTGACACATCATGCAAAATATAACAAGTCATTTTTACTACATATCCCCAAAAGGAGATTGACAACTTCGAATAACTTAACATCGAACGAACCATGTCTAACACTATTTGATTTCTTCTCTCTGCTACGTCATTCTGTTGTGGAGTGCCCAACATAGTTAACTGGTATATAATCTTATTCTCTATGAGGTACCCTAAGAACTCATTTGATAAATATTCCCCACCTTAATCAGACCGAAGTGCCTTTATGGGTAAACCTTGTTGTTTCACCACTTTTACATGAAACTCTTTGAATTTATCAAATGTTTCACTCTTACGATGCATTAGATACACATACCCATATCTAAAATAACCATTAATAAATGCTACATAATACTCGTAACCACTTCTTGCACTGACACTCATGGGGCCATATATGTTAATGTGCACAAGTTCTAAGGGTTTTACGGCCCTCGTTCCTTTTGCAATAAAAGATCTCTTAGTCATCTTACCTTCCAAGCAAGATTCACATTGTGAGAGATCAACTTCTTTAAGTGAACTTAAAGTGTCATCTTTTACAAGTCTAGTGATTTTTTTCTTGGTTAATATGACCAAGTCCCAAATGCCAAAAGTAAGCCTTATTAGAGTGAGAAGTTTTAAGTCTTTTATTCGAAATTTCAGTCTCAAGCAATGTGTACATCTTTGGTTTGATAAAATTGAGATTATTTGACATCCATCCATTATAGATAAGTTTGCAATTTCTAAATATTGCAATACTATTATTAAAAGTCATGGTTAAGTCGTCTTTATATAAATATGAAATAGAAGCCAAGTTTTTTTTTTTGAAAATTGGTACATAGAAAATGTTTTTCAAAATAATATTTATAAAATTATCAAAATAAAGATGTGCATCTCCCACTGCTTCAGTTGCCACATTTGACCCATTGTCAATCTATAACAGTGGACTCTTATCTCTAAGATCTTTCATCTCCTTGAATCCTTGTAGAGAAACACATATGTGATTATTGGCTCTCAAATTAATGATCAAGTGGTCTATTGAATCTTCCATTAAACAAGTTTCTATCATAAAAAGTTTTATACATTTTCCTTATTGGTTACGTATTCTTTCCATTCTTTATAGTTTTCCTTGAAGTACCCTTTTTTACTACAGAAGAAGCATTTAGACTTAAATAAGTATTTAGGCTTCCTAGTTCTCTTTCTTATAAACTTGTGGTGGCCCAGAGACCTTAACCTTAACTTTCTTAGCGCGTTTTCCCTTCCCTTTTGAGGAAGAAGCGACAACTATGTTTTCTTATGCTCTTTGGGCTGGTGATCTCCATTCAACATTAACTTATAGGATTTTAACTCTTTCATAAGCTGTGTAAGCATCAGGGTCTTATTCCTAAGGTTATATGCGACACAAAAGCCAGCAAAATCTTTGGACAAGTTATTGAACACCATCTCAATCTAAGTGTTTTGGCCCAAATTGGCCTCATTATCCACGGCCTCGGCAAAGTATCCATAGGAGTAATCATATGGTCTATTATCGGACTGCTGAGCTTTTGTTGGGCATTCATCAAACTAGTAATAGCCGACTGTTGAGCCAAGGCAACTTGGCTTCCGAACATGTCTTCTAGTTTGTCTAGAATCGTTTTGGCAATCTTACAACTCTTCAGTTGCTTTTAAAGGGTGTTGCTCACACTTGCTAGAATATAGAAATGAGTTATCACATCAGTATAATAACTCGATTTTTAATGGTACCAGAAATGGTGGTTTTGAAACCGCATTCTTCGATGATCGATTCTGTAATTATTATTAATTAATATTTACAAGTTAATTATAGTATTATATTTAATTTTGATATGAAATATTTATTAATTGGATAGTTAGTTAAGGTAAAGTGTAGTGACCGTAAAGTCATTTGTGTTGGAAAGTGAAGTATTGGAATATTTATGGAGTTATTATATAGGTGAATTGAATTTTGGATAGATAATTTTGTTGAATTAGTGATTAATTAAGGTACAAGGATTGAATTGTAAAAGTGGTAAAAGTTATTCTCTATCAAATTTTAATTAATTGAAAGACCAATTGGACAATTAGTTATTGTTAAAAGGTCAAACAGTGGTGGATGACACCTTACATCCACTAACTTTGTTAAATTGTCATTAACATTAATTAGTTTAGTTTAGTTAAAATTAAGATCAATTAATTTAATTAAGGTATATATATTAAGTTAAAAGAAAAGGAAAAACAAGCCATTTCTTATCCATCTTTCCATTCATATGAAACAAAAATGAATAAGAAAGGGTGTGGAGTTTTTAAACTTTAATCCTTCAATTGGTAAGTGATTTCAAGTTCATTTCTTATAATTTTTATGTTTTTGATGTCTTAGGAGCTTGATTTAGCTAGCTCACGCACCAATTTGTAAAACTGTTAAAGTTGTCAAAACTTTTAATTGATGAAAACTTGATGAAATTAGTGTTAATTTGTTAAATTTTAAGCTAGAAGTGGAAAAGGACTAGTTTGTAAAGTTTAAGTTCTAATTTTTAACATAGGGACTAAAGTGCATAAATTCTGAAATTGATGTTTAATTTCTATAATTATGGATAATAGAAGGTTCTAGAAGGATGAATTTGAGATCGGTTTTGAAATCAAGGTGGAATTTGAAAGATATAACAATTTTGATTTTAGGGACTAAATTGAATAAAATGAAAAAATTTAGGAAAATCCAAAAATGAAATTGAATTGATATATGATTACAATAAGATGTTATAAGGTATTTGGAACTGATAAATTGAAATAAATTATTGTATAGATCGAGAATTGAACCAATTGGAGGATAACGCGAAAAAGGGAAAATTGTAGATTAGTCCCTATCACCTTGTTTATTGCTTTTTTCGTCAGATAAGTTCATACGAGACTTACTTATTAATTCATGTTATGTTTGTATTATTTTGTTTTACTTTTTAGTTCGAATTGTTTGGTAAATGATGTCTTTTGGCATCAAAATGACTAAATCGTAAACATCAAATAAATGACTAATATGAATAGATATATTATAATGATTAAATTTGAAATTGATATATAATTGAGTAGTATGTGTATGATGATGTTACAAGTTTAAAAATGCATATGGATTATTATTCGAAATGTTAAAAGTGAATATATAGTTTTAGAGTTTGTAATGATATAGAATTGGTAACGATGCTGGTTGAACTTAGTAAACGATTGGGATACGAATGACAAGTCATTAAGGTCTAAAAAGAAATAAAGTGTTAGTTAGGGATGTTTTTATGATGGTTGAGATCCAGCATGTGTTTCAAATTCTCGACAGCTCGAGTAAGCAGCATTGAATAAAGTTACAAAAGTAAACCTGACCTACAGCTTGAGTGAGCAGCCTAAATATCACAACTTAAGAGAGAAAATTCAAATATCACAGCTCAGGTGAGAAAATTGAATTATTCTTTATCGATGTCTGAGGTCCAACACATGTTGCAGATTCTCGACAGCTTTAGTGAGAAGCATTGAATAAAGCTTGTATAAGCAAACTAACTCTATAGTTTGTGAAAGTAAATCAGTTCGATGCATCCGAGTGTAATATACTTTAGTTGTCGCATCCCGAAAATCGGGCTAGAAGGAAATTGGATTAGTGGACAAAGAGTTGTCACGCTATGATTTTTGTTTAAGAGTTTGTAAAATTATGACAAGAATGAGTCATTGACCTAATGGCTAAGAGAGAATACGAAGAGAGTGCATTTGGCTTAGAGACTCGAGTTCGATTTATTGAAAAATTTTCTCCACTTTTCTTTTTTTTCCCCTTGTGTTGTCCCTCTCTTCTTTTTCCTTTTCCTTCTTCACTTTCTATTTTCTTTTCTTTCTTTTCTCCTCCTCCATTGTTGCCGCCCAAGCTAGCCCATTTTTTACCATTATTTTCTCTTCTATTGATCCAATTTTGTTGCTACCAATATCATCAAATTATTGTCAAATTGCTGGTTTTCTTTTCTCTACATTTTTTTCACACATTGAGTTGGAAGTGGCTATATTTTCCCTTGCATTTGCTGCCACTCCAAGCCTAATTTCCATCAATTTTTGTCTTTCAATTACGCTGTTGGTTTTTGCATTTTCTTACCCTTGGCCAAACCTCTTTGGCCCTCGTGGTGGTTATTCGGATCATTACTTGTCTATCGTTCATTATAAAGCTGAAATGGGTAAAGCGTAAGTGTCGATTCTAGTAAGATCTAATGTTGTTTCTCTTATCTTATTTTCCTATTTTTATCGATAGTGTTTAATGCTTTAGATGATCTTTTTATATTGATTTTGTAAATTATTCTCATTGAAGGGACGAATTTGAACATTCCGGATCAACAGTGACAATAGAAACTGTTTGTATCTCCATTGTTAGTAGAAAAAAAGTAAGCAGGAATCTCGAATATAGATCTAAGTGGTCATTATTTTTTCACTATTATGGTTGAATCCTATAAGGTTATTTTGGGCTAGTTCTAACTCATGTTATTCTCGGGAATGTACAAATCTAAAAAAAAATTAGTCGGATCTAAGTCTTAGGAACTGTGGTGCTAAGTTAGGGCTTCATATTGACGTTAATCAGGTGTGGGTCTTCCCTAAAACTAAATAAGTTAAATTTAAATTAATGCATTTAAATAATATTGTTTGCTTGGAGACTGTGGTTTGGTTGAATGGCCTAAATGTTAATAAGTGGGGTGTCGAATCAGGTACGCAAATATTTCAAAATTTGGTTGTTAAATGTTCTGTTTGGGTGACGAATATGTGAACTGAATGAAAATATAACATGCTAGATTGTGTATCATTGTTTATGTGCATGTATGTTTCCATGACTGAAATTGTGATATGTACGAAACTATGTTTCATGCCATATTTAATTTTGACCGTATTGAAAGCATTTACACATGTCACTTATTCTGATAATTGAAAGTATGCTAGACGTACACTGTTACTGTTTACTAAAAAGCTTGATAAGCATGCCAATGTACCAAAACTTTACTGATAAGCATGATATGCTTCACTGATGGTATGTCATAATTTCATTTGCATGGGGTGGGTTTTTTGAGGTTGGCGTAGGGGTTCTGTGGAGAACCATGTGGCATTTAAAGTTTGTATTACTATTGTCAGTGCACTGCATCGGAGATTTGAGGTGATTGGGTGAGTTATCGCATTTATACTAGCAGCTTGTCTGCAATTATTTTTATTGGCAGTTTTATCTACATACTGATATTGGTGGTTTTAACCACAACGAGCTTAAGCCCATACTATTTTGGAGTTTGGTTGATGGGTTTTGGGGAACTTGTGGTGTGTAGCGGATGAATGGGTAGGATTATTGCATTGGAACATTTAGCATGCCATACTCATATGTTGCAATGCCATGATAGATTGGTTGAATTGTGTAATAAATGAATATTTGTTTGATTGATTAAATGCTATATTGTATGGACACACACTAGGCTTTTTAAGCTCACACCTAGTTTACTCCTTATAGATAATCCTCAAGACTAGGCTCAGATTCGGTATTCGGAGGTCTCTTTATGGAATTTCTAGCACTTAAATTTTTATTAAAATTTCTTTAATTATTTTGGTTTTATTTTTATTTGGGACTGTAATTTTCATTTAAGTATGGTCTATGGTATGAGACATTTTTGGACTGGGATTTTTGCATGCATGAATTTTGATAGAAACTAGTTTAAATATGACTTAAAATATAAAAATTTGTTTGGCATGTTTTGACTCAGGTGAAGTTAATTCTTGATGAATATATTGAGTGGTTGCAATTGGAAGTTTTGAAATAGGTACCAAATGGTTCATTTTTTCCAAAAATAAAGTCCACGTCCCAGCAAGCAACCTACCTCGTCGCAACGTTAACCAAAAGTGAGTCACGTCGCGATGTCGAGTGGCTGGAGGTCAAGACGTAACATACTATTTTGGTGACGCCACGATGTGGAAGAGAAGACATCACGATGTCGACCTTAAAATTTTAAAACTTTACAACTTGGTCATGTTTCGTGCTTGGGTTGACAAAAGAGCTTTCGTAAGCTCGATTAAGACTCGATTTTGATTATTTAATGATAAATGAATATGTTTGACATTGAATTGCATATGCGAATGAATATTTTATATTAAATTGACTATAGTTGCTCCAGCAACAAATGTAGTATCCTGCAACTCAGACTCGATAATCGTGTCGTGCAAAGGGTGTTATATTTAGTGGTATCAAAGCTTTAGTTTATTCGATTCTGAGACTGCAACGTAGCACGTGTTGAGTCTAGAAATACATGTCATAATAACATATAATTGTGTGATGCCTTCTAATCTGAATTGACTATGCTTTCTTATATAGATAAACCATGTAGGCTAAATCCAATAAAGCCATGTCTGATAAGGTAGAAAGTTATATTCCTACTTTTGAATAGGGAGCCACCGAAAGATTGCCCATTCCGCAAGGGCTAGGGAGTGAGGCAAGAGATGTCTTATTTCAAATGATGAATTAGTTGTTCAACCAATTTATGGGAGCTACCCCTTAAGCTCTACAACCACAACCACAACTGCAACCACAACCACAACCACAACCACAAATGCCTTGTCTTCAAGGTCCCAACCCTGTATTTGTAAATCGTTCATCGATTGATAAACTCTATAAATACCAAGTGGAATAATTTAAAGGCAAGAAAGATGATTATCATGTGAAAGTTGAATACTGGTTAGAGAATAACTTGAGAGTTGTACTCTAGAAGATTGCTTGAGATGTGTTGTATCTTTGCCTAAAGTGGAAGCCTATCAATGGTGTGTAACTCAGACATATATAACTCCAAGAAATCGGGTGAATTGGGAATTCTTCCAAACCGTGTTTAAAAAGAAATATATCAACCGGTTATACCTAGAAAAAAAGAAACGAGAGTTCATAGAATTGAGTTAGAGGGACATGTCAATGGTTGAATATGAGCACGAGTTCATTCGCCTTAGCAAGTATCCTAGAGAGCTTGTATCTACTGAAGCTGAAATGTATACTTGTTTTGACTGGGTTTTAATGAAGATATTCGTATGCTTGTAAGGGCATTAGAACTAAAAGAATTTTTTGTATTGTCTGAGCGAGCCCAGAAAATGAAAGATATGAGATATGACAAGAACCAAGCTAAATCGAGAAGTCGAGATACCAGAAACTGCAGTTTGGCTAGATCTTTTTATTGGATCTAGTGCCCTGAGTGTAGTATATTAGTTTGTGAACTTGTAATTTTTTTAGAATATATTAATTAATAAAAAAATTCATTGATTATATTAATACACTTTGAATGATTCTCCTCAAATTATTTTTGCATGCAAAGTAAAATGGAAGCAAATGTAGCTCATTTGTCTAATATTTAAACTAATACTAAGCGGTATCATATGGTCGGATTGTGATATGGAAAGACAACTTGTATTAATAGACAAACCTAAACATGTCCTTAGTCTAATAAAAAATGAGAAAATTGATTGAAATACTAATATGCCGTTTATCATGTCCGATTGGGGAGATGATTTGTCTTGGGCATCAGAGCGAATAACTTCCAAAAGATAGACACATAAACTGGTTGGATTGACAATACATCGGACTGGACCCAAGAAGAATAGATCTTGGATCCATTTATGGATTTATTCCCTTGTGACACTCATAGTGTGACATGCCAAAATCCTGAGTGGATGATGGGCTATGTATGCAAGACTCGTTCACTTTGATGTAAATAAAAGTTTAAGTTTGAATAGATAAGGAACCGAAAGTTGATGTGTTGGGTGTACGACTTCTGTAGTGTGTAGTGTCATTCAAAACAATGGAATTCATAGCTCGAGACATGGGTAAATGATATCCTCTCATTAGCATTGCATGGTTGATGAAAAGCAAACGTGGCCACGGGTCGTTCGTCTTTATGATGAATGACTTGATTACTAATTGATTTCAATTGACTTTTCATGAAGGAAGATGTAATGGTTACCATGAGATACAATAGGATCATATTGGGAGAACATATATTATCCTAAACAGATTAAAGATATCCTATGAGGGTAACACACTTATGACAATATCATTGGACAAGCATTGAGTAGTTGTTTTTATAATCGTATATTGTTAGGGAGAGCTTAGTCACGATACTATAGTGGAATGACTTCATGACTAAACATGTCTATAATTATTAGGTGAAAAGTTGAAACTTAATTATAATTCATTTGAGCCTTAACTAAATATATCCAATCGGTCTCTCTGCTAGCTTGTTGAAACTAGAAATGAATTGCGTGTTTGAATCGAAATGAACAAAATGAATAAAAATAGAGAAATTAAAAACATTTAGAAATGATTATGGTTTTCTCCGAAATGGAGAAATGGAATCATTTGGAAACGAATGTGGTGTTCCCAAAATGGAAATGGAAATGAAAAAGAGAAATGATTCATTTGCAAATGAACATGGATTACTCAGAAATGATCTAAAGAAAAGTTTATGTTTTTGAGGTATTTTGAAGATTGAAAATGAAAACAAATCATTTAATAATAGTGAACAAGTTGAATGGTGAAATATTAAATATATTTTATCAAAAATTTTACTAGGGGTAAAATTGTCATAATTTTACCAGGGGTAAAATTGAGATGAGAAAATTATTTAATTAAATATAAATATTAAAGTTTATTTTGGGAAATAAAAAAACAGAATCAGGTTGGATCAGATTACAAAGTACTGGGTCGAGAAGTCCAGGACATACTCGTAATTGGACCCGAAGTGAGAGAGACCCAAAATCCCCTCATGGAATATGAAGGGGAGGCAAACCTAGTAGGAATACTAGGGGATGTTGTCGACCCTACCCTTACTCTAAGTAGAAAATTTTTTTCTAGTTGAAATAAACTTCTACAATTCAAAAAAGGTTCTTATAAATAGATGGCATCGGTAGAACTATTTACACAACTTTAAGATATTGTTACTCTATTGAAAAATAGAAAGAATTTGTTCTCAGCTATTAAATATGTTTTCTCAGAATAAAAAATCTACAGGTTTCTATTTGAAAAGAGAATTTTTTTTCTTTCCACAAAAGAAAAGAATTTCTAGTTCTGTGTTTGGGTTCAATTAGTTCGAGCCCACACTTGAAGTAGTTCGTGGTACGAGAATAGCGGAGAAGAACGTTTGGTTTAAAGAAGAGAATAAAAAGATTCGTCTATCCAAAACATGGGTATGATTTTGGTCCAGGGTTTATTTCTATAAATACCACAAATCGGGTCGATTTTCAAAATTTTTATTTTTCGCTGTGCAAGAAAACCCTTTTCAAACAGGATTTTTTTCCAACACTTTTTCGACTCCTCCATCTAAAAAGATAAGAGATTTTTGAAATTACTCTTCCACCTTACAGGAAATCCAAGAGAGATGTCCAGACAGAGCTATTTGAGGCCTCAAACTACATTAATAAACCAAGAGAAATGTACAAGAAGTGTTCGAAACACAAATAAACCAATTTACGAGCACTGTGGAAAAAATCACTTCGGAGAGTGTAGTGTGAAGAAAAGGAGCTTATTTCAAATGTGGTTCCACTAATCACTTTATGAAATATTGTCTGAGTAAAGTCGAGATTAGTATAAAGCAAGTTGCAAAGCTGGTGTTAGCTCCACAGAGGAGTAGAAGACAAGGAATTGGTGGTAGGGTTGGTATTAACCGAGGTGGAACTAGAGATACATCAATGAGATCCAATACTTGTGTGCCTACTAGAGCTTATTCTATTCGAGCCAGAGAGGAGGCTACTACTCTCAATGTTATTGCTGATATTTTTTCTCTATTAGATATACTCATGCATGAATTGGTTAACCCTGGGTCAATGCATTCATACATTTGCACCTCATTAGTAGCTGAAAGAAATGTATTAGTAGAATTGACAGAGTTTGATGTCTAGGTAACCAACTGTTAAGACAAAGTGTTGTTGTTAATAAAATTTCTAAAAACTATCCACTAAAAATCTAAGGCTGTAAGTTTCTAGCTAATCCGATGTCATTGTTGTCTGATAAGTTTTATATAATTCTCGATATGGATCGATTAACTATTCATGATGATGTAGTCAATTATAAACAGAAA
Organism: Gossypium raimondii; assembly: GCF_025698545.1. NCBI lineage: Eukaryota > Viridiplantae > Streptophyta > Magnoliopsida > Malvales > Malvaceae > Gossypium > Gossypium raimondii. Next base: position 7,666,964 of record NC_068571.1, on the reverse strand, counting down.
AGAATATTATTGCAATGTCATGACGGTGAGTTGATAAATGATATAATGTCAACGATATAATGTCAACGATATTATTTGGACCAATTCATTGATGTGTTCATAGATGATATTTTTATTTACTTGAGAAATGAAAATGACCACAATTAACATTTGAGAGGTGTGCTGCAGATTTTGCAAGAAAAACAATTATTTTCCAAGTTTAGTAAATGTGAATTCTGATAATGAGAAATAGGATTTCTAGGTCACGTGATATCAGCTGAAGGTATAAAAGTTGATCCAAGTAAAATTCAGCTATTGTTAACTGGAAACTCTGAAGAATGTCACAGAAGTAAGAAGTTTTCTAGGGTTTTAGGGTGCTATCGGTGATTCGTAAAATGGATTCTCAATGATAGCCTTCCTGTTAACGAAATGATTACAGAAGAATATCGGTTTTTTTCTAAAAGCGCATAGAAGCTCTAGTTTTAACTCAGCCTGAATCTAGAAAAGAATTTGTTGTGTTCAGTGATGTTTCACTCAAATATTTGGGTTGTGTACTGATGCAAGAAGGGAAAGCAATTGCCTATGCTTCTTGAAAATTAAACAACATGAAAAGAATTATCATACTCATAACCTGGAACTTGCAATAGTGGTTTTTGCTTTGAAGATTTGGAGACACTAAAATGTCACATGTTCATAAATCACAAAAGCTTAAAATACTTGCTAACACAAAAAGAATTGGATTCGAGATAGCGCATGTGGCTTGAGTTACTTAAAGACTATAATTTGATTATTGACTATCATCCGGGTAAAATAAATATAGTAGTTGATGCTTGGACTCAGAAATCCCTATTTGCTTTAAAGGCGATGAATGCTTGTTTGACTCTAAAACGAGATGGTTCTAGTTTAGCTGAGTTGAGAGCTAAACCCGTATTTCTACAAAAGATCTAAGAGTTGCAAAAAAAATGACACCGTGTTGCAAGCAAAACGAACACCTTTTGAAAATGATCAAACCTATGAGTTCAGTATCGACGATAATGAGAGTCTATACTTTCAAAAACTATTTGTGTGTACCGAAGATTTCAAAGTTGAAATGAGACATTCTTCACAAAGCTCATAATAGTGCTTACACAATACATTCGAGTAGCAATAAAATGTATAACGACTTGAAACAATTATACTAGTGGCCAAGAATGAAAAGAGAGATCACAGGATACGTGGAAAAATTCTGGTATGTAAGCAGGTTAAAGCAGAACATCAAGTTTTGTTAGGTTTATTGCAATACATAATGATTCTTGGGTGGAAATGGGAGTGAATCACCATGAATTACATATTAGGTTTGCCATTAACGCCGAAAAAAAGATGCAATCTGGGTAATAGTTGTGTAACACCCCAGACCCAGCCTAGACGTTATGGTCGAATCTGACGATGTCACAAGGTAGTACTTTTTGAAAAATATGTCGTCGCTAAATCCTCTTTTCTATTTAACCATTTTTTTATTATCTTATGATAATTTCAAATTGTGTCGTTCATTTCTAAAACATTATTCATTTACAAATCGTTATTCAATTTCAAAACATTTTCTTATTGCGGAAGCTTTTAAACAGTTTACGTATTTGTGGTAGTTTTGATAAAACATTAATTTCATTTGAAAACCCTAGTTTTACCTAACACTAGAAGATTTAAATCATAAAACTGTATAAAAACCAAATTTAAACCAAAATCCGTAAAGGCCATAAGTACAACAAAATACTCCCAAATAAAAGTAAAACCATAAATAGGTAATAAATAGTGTAAAAAAAGTCGTGTGGCCACCACTAAGTCCTCCGCCACATCGACCTGCCTAAATTTGGGGATTACCTGTACAAATTACACAGAAGGCATGAGTTTACGTAAACTCAGTGTGTAATCCCTATACAAATGAACAAACAGTAAACATATAATCACAGTTTGGGCTTAAGCCCTTTTCAGTATCAGTATCAGTCTAGTTTGGGCCTTAGTCTATCTCAGTACAAAAACAGTCATACAGTAGGGCTTTAGCCCATCACAGTATCAGTAGTAATAACAGATATGCAGTTATAAAAATCCTACGCATCTAGCCTCTACACACCATCTCCATCCAACCTTACACTCCATGTGGGGATATAATCAACCCATCCATCCTTACACTCCAAGTAGTACCGAAGGCGGCACTAGACAGTAGTTTGCAGCTGAGCTGGTAGTAAATTAGGCTCGAGGCCTTTCAGTACACTTCCTCCGAACATTATAATCTCTCAACCCAATGCAATGCAATGCAATATACAGATATGACATGCTATAACATAATATCATGCATGTAAATAGGGCATACAGTATCAAATCAGTGGGACATCACCAGGCTTAATCATATCAGTCATTTCAGTCAATTAGGGGTCTAGGTAAGCTTACCAACCTTACAGTAGGTGCACATTCGACTTGGGCAACCCGTGCAACCTTATCAATCAAACAATGAAAATGGGCCTACAAGCCCATAATGTTCGCCCGTGTAGGCCCACACGCGTATGTTGCCTACATGACCCAAATTGCCCTTGGCCTCGTGATCTATTTTAATGTAATCCGTGCTAGTTAATTATTCATATGTGTTTCTACTATTTACTCATATGATCCTTCAAAGCTATCTACTTGAGTCATTGTTACTAAATTATTTGTATCTTAAGTTACAGAACTCCGAATTAAGATCTAAAAATTTTTCCTGAAACCAGACTCAGATATCTTCTTACTATAAAATTTTCAAAATTTTTGGTTTAGCCAATAAGTACAGTTTATTCTTTAAAGTTTCCTCTATTCTGCTATATAATAGTTTAGACCTTTTTGGACTAAAAATTAATTATCTTCTCGTACAAAATTCAGATGATGTTCCCGTTTGTTTCTCTTGAAAGTAGACTCATTCAAGATTTTAAACATATAAATTATAACCATAATTATTTTTATAAAATTTTTAATAATTTTCCAAAGTCAGGACAGGGGATTCCAAAATCATTCTGACCTTGTCTCACTAAAATTCAAATATCTCATAATATGAAATTCTTTTGTTTATTTCGTTTCTTCTATGAGAAACTAGACTAAAATATATTTAATCCCATATTTTTTCATCCTCTAATTTGATTTCCACAATTTATGGTGATTTTCAAATTTAGCCTACTACTGCTGTCCAAAAAGCAAGTAATTTCGGCATTTCGCCGAATCCGTTATTTTTGTGTTTCGGGTACACACCTGGTTTTGTTTGATACTAAAATAGTCCCCGAGCACTTCAAAGCCTATAATTGAACAAATAACACCATAATCATTCTTACCTCGCGATTAATCAAAATCCCGAAACCAAAATACTTACTCATAAAATGATGAACACTTACCGCAAAAACTTCAAATCAGTACGTTTACGGAAATCACGAGAAGAGCCTTAATCCTCGTGAAATGCTACTACCCACACCCCAGAATTAGACTATTGAACACAAAATAATTTCTTAAAATGATACCCAACAACTTACTAAATTTGCACAAGTGTTGCTTAACGCTACAAAATCAAGAGGAAAGAATGGTTTAGGGGGAACAAGGGAATTTCAGCAATAGAGGAAAGAAAATAAAAGATAATCGAGTAAGAAGAAAAGAAGAAAAAAATTTGGTAGAGATGGGGGAGAGAAAACGTCAGAAAGATGGAGAGAAAAATGACTCTCTTTTTTTCGAAAAAGGAAAAAGTGATCAGATTTTGGATATTCTCCCCCATAATTCCCTAATTCACTGCTAAAATCGCTCCCTCACTTCCCAGTACACGTCCACCACTCAGAAACACAGTTCAGCACAACTCTGACCAAAATTAGGAGCAAAAATACAACCTTTGTCGTCCCAAAGATTCGAACCCATGACCTTCCTCACACCAACACTCCACTTATCCACCAGACCAGCAAGCCCATTAAGTTAATTATGTGCCAACTTTTACTTAAAAGCCTACTGACCAAAGATAGGGCTTATTCATAAAAATACCAAAATTTGCCCAAGTCCTAGCTTGAACTTGGGACCTCCCAAACACTTCCAGAACACATAACCACTAAAGATGACAGATGTTTGTGTCACACATTCACAATACCCAAAATTAAAATTTTGGGGCGTTACAAGTTGATAGGTTGACTAAATTGACTCATTTCATTTTTGTGAGAATAGATTATTCACTTGAAAAATTAGCTAAAATTTATATCTCTAAGATTGTGAGATTACATGGTGTGCCTTTTTCTATTATTTTAGACTGAAATTCAAGATTTACCTCTAGATTTTAGGGTAAGTTGCATAAAGCTCTGGGCATTAAACTAAATTTTAATACGGTGTCTCACCCTAAGACTGATGGACAATCAGAGCGAGTCATTCAAATACTCGAGGATATGTTACATGGTTGTGTAATTGAATTTGAAGGCAACTGGGAAAGATTCTTACCATTAGTTGAGTTTTCTAACAACAATAGTTATTATGAGGCTTTATATGGTCGTAAATGTCTATCTTTTGTGCAGGTCAGAGTTGTGTGAAAGGAAGCTGGTAGGAACTAATTTGATACTTAAAATAGAAGTGAAAGTTTAGGTTATTCGAGACTATTTGAAAGTTGCTTCCAATCGCCTTAATCTTATGTTGATTTGGAAAGAAAAGACATTGGATTAAAAGTTGGTGATAAATTCTTTCTAAAAGTGTCGCCTTGGAAATTTTTTTTACATTTCGGCAAGAAAGGAAAGCTCAGTTCGAGGTTTATTGGGTCGTATGATATTCTTGACAAAATTGAACCTGTAGCATACCGACTAACTCTACCTTTGAAAATAGATAAGATTCATAATGTCATGTATCGATGCTACAAAAATATAGATCCAATCCCTTTCATATGATTCCCTATGAAATCGAATTGCAACCTGATTTGATGTATGGTGCAAAATCGATTAAGATTTTGGCTCTAGAAGTAAAAGAATTGAGAAATAAATGTGTGACAGTAGTAAAAGTGTTGTGGCACCATCACAGTACAGAAGAGGCTACGTGAGAGTCGAAAGAAACTATGAAATCTCAACACCCTAATCTTTTCTTAGGTAAATTTCAAAGACAAAATTTCTTAAGTGGGAGAGCCAATTTTCAATGGTGCTGAAAAAGGCTGTTTTGAAACCCCATTTCTAGAAATTGAGTCTGTAATATGAAATCTAAATATTTACAGAGTTAGTATAAAATAATATTAAAGTTTGGCCCATCAAATTTGTCTATTAATATCTTAATTTTGGTGCAGGGACTAAATTGTAAAAGTTTATTGTTATAGGTTTTTAATTGGCCAAAGACTTAGGGGCTTAAAGTACAATTAGCTAAATGTTTGAAATGAAAATTAAGTCATTTTATAATATGTTTTAGTGGAATATGATGGAAGAATCCACTAATTTATGATTAAGGACCAATTAAACTAATTAAAGTAAGATTAACTTAATTAAATCAAATTAATTAACACTTAAACAAGCTATAAACAGATAAGATGGTGGGGAATTGTTATCTTTTTCTTCTCCACTGTTCAAGCATATGAAAACAAAGGAAGGTAGGGTTTGTTACGTCAAAAATTTCGACAATCAATGTTAAGGTAATTTTAAGTCCTTTTCTTGTATTTTTTTATGTTTTTGAGGTCATGAAAGCTTGATTTAGCTAGCCCATGTACCAATTTGTAGAATTGTTAAAGGTTTTTAAAATTTTCATTATTGATTTCTTGAAGAAATTTGTATTAAATTAATATATTTTAAGCTTAGATGTGAAAATTATTAGATTGTAATGTTTAATTATTAGTTTTGTACAAAAGGACTAAAGTGAATAAAATGTGAAATTGAGGTGAAATTTTGGTATAAATAGATAGTAGAGGGTCCCTAAGGATGTAATTAAAGTCGATTTTCAAACCGAGGTTCAAATTGAAAGATATAGTTATTACGATTTTAGAGACTAAATTGAATAAAATGTAAATCTTTAGGGTATTGAAAATGAAATTTCATAGGTTCATTCTTGTCATGATATAGTGTATAAATTTTCAATATTTATGAATTGAATGGAATAATTGTATAGATTGAGAATTTGATCAAACCAAAGATAATCGAGAAAAGCCAAAATTGTCTATTAGTCCCTAAAAATTCTACTTGTTTGTTGATTTGACCAGGTAATTTCATATGGTATATATGTATTTAAGTTGTTATGTATTTGATTTGTGTATGTCTATTTGATTGTGGGTTGATTGGTGGTGAATTGATTCAAAAGGCTAGAATTGGACTAAATTTTAAATAAATGTTTATATGTGTAAAAGATGATTGGGTGAACTTAGTAAATGTTAGGAAATGATTGGCATGCCAATAGGATTTTGTGCACACTTATACAGGATTGATTAGAGATATTATCGAGGTTTTGCATTTGTTGTGGATACTTAAATACATGTGACATAGGTTTAGCTCGGACGAGTAACCTAATGTCATTTTAAAGGTTTAGACCGGACAGGTAACTTGACAGTATATATACTTAGTTTGGACAAGCAATGAAAGTTTAATTATAAATGTTTAGCTCAAACGGGTAACCTGAAATGAATATATTTAGCTTGGACGAGCAACTAGTGTGGTATAGTTATTTGTGTATCCGAGTCCATTTACTAGGGTTCATTGGGCGAAACAATTTATATGAAATGAGATGAAATGAACTCTATGTTCAAATGAAAGATTATTAAATGATTTTTTTATAAATCTATTGATATATATATATATGTGATTACATTACTCTTTAATTGAATGAGATTTGAGTTGTTATCTATTGTGACATGAAATGGAATGTTAAATACTTGTGATATTACATGGTTTGATTATATACTAAAACTCACCTTATTGATGTTGTGATTTGTCATGTCTAGGCAAACTATGTCAAATTATGATAGCTTATTGTATTTAATTGAAAGATAATATAAGTTTTGTTTAATACTTATGAACTTACTAAGCACCTTATATGCTTACCCCGTTTATTTTCCCATTTCCTTGTAGATCATCACTTTGCGGAACACGTCAAGCCAAACCGCTTCAAAGGTCACACTATCCTCTATTCGGTAGTTATTTGGTCATTTTGAGTCAAGAATTGTGACATGTATATAGGTGACATGGTGTATATATTAACATGTAAATGTTATTACTTATGGCAAGTTGTTTTAACCATGTTGAATTGGTGTTTTGGTATTGCCTATGGTGTTGGAGATATATATTCTTTTATGCAAAAGATGTGATATTCAATAAGTATATGAATGGCATGTGGAATAGTACGAAATGAGTTAGAAATAGTAGCTTAATTGGTTATTGAATGAAATGGAAATGAATTTGAACATTTGCAGTTTGAAACATGATCGTAAAAATGTGGCCTAATTCTTATGGTTGATGGTTGAACTTAAGGCATATATGTCATATATGTGCACAAAGTTCATAAGTGTAGAGAAATGAAATAAAATGGTATGTTTCATAATTGTATGGCATAGGTAAAGATAGATGTTTGAATGATTTGTGATTGGTATGCCTTAATGATATGGAAATGTTTAGGTTTAATTGATGTTTAAGTAGTGAATGTCTTGTTGAAAATTTGAACATGAGTATTGAACCTGTTTGGCATATTTTGAGTGGTTGTAATTGGAAGTTTTGAAATAGGTACCAAATGGTTCATTTTTTCCAAAAACAAAGTCCATGTCCCGATTAGCAACCTACCTTATGGCAACGTCGATTGACAGTGAGTCACATCACGATGTTGAGTGGTCGGAGGTCATAATGTGACATACTGTTTTGGTGATGTCACGATGTGGAAGAGATGATGTCACGACACCGGCCCTAAAATTTTAAAACTTGCAATTTGGTCATGTTTTGTACTCGGGTTGACAAAAGAGCATTTGTAAGCTTGATTAAGACTCAATTTTGATTGTTTAACGATAAATGATTGTGTTTGACATTGAATTGCATGTGTGTATGAAGATTTTACTATAAATTGATTGTAATTGCTCCGGTAAAAAATATAGCATCCTGTAGCTCAAACCCAACAATAAGGTCATACGAAGGGTGTTAAAATAAATCTCCACTATTTTCTAGTAGAATAGCAATATATGAAACTTATGTGTAAAACTTATGTTAATAGTTGTACCAGTGTCATATATTTATAGGGAGATAAAGAAGAATCCTTGTTGAATAAGAATAACAAAAATAATATTTATTTAATAGAAAACAATGCTCTAGTCTAACTAGGAGAGAGGGGGGCGTCACACCCTAGATAATATCACTAGGTTTGTTGTTCTTCACTTATAATATGAGGGGAATTAGGCCTCTCATGCATTAGGTTCAATTATATGTGTTTCCTAAACTTTTGACCTAGTACTTTATAATTTAATACAACCCAATACTTGTTTTCTATTTCTCAAAAATAAATATTTTTTATTTGATTAATTTAATTAATCAAACTAACTAAATTAATTTTCTAATTAAATAATTTTCTCAATCCAATTCTAATTTCGTTAGTCATGATAACTTTCTTGTAAAAGAATCTATGAGGAAATATATTTAATTTTCACATTCAACAGATTCATGATGACTAATTTATTTTATTTTATTTTCAAACTTTAATTATTTAATTATAATTAATTAAATGATAAATTGGAAAAATTAAATTAATTCCTGAATCATTTCTGTTTTTGGTGAGAAAACACATTCATCTGTGAAAGCAACCTACTTCTCTAACTTCACCATTTTCATTCATGCCTATTCACTTGGTTCTACATGTAAATCATTTATGGTTTCAATGAGTTAGCAAAGGGATCGATTGAACATATAAAATTATGGCTCAAATAATTTATAATTAAGTTACAACTTTTCGCCTATTAATTATAAACTTATCTAGTCATGAAGCCATTCCGCTATTGTATTGTAACTGAGATCTCCCTAATTACATACCATTACAAAAATTACTCAATAATTGTTCGTCTGATAACCTTGCCATTAGTGTGTTACCCTCGTATGATATTCTTAATCTCTTTAATATAAATTTGTTTTCCTAATATGATCATATTTTGTCTAATGGGAACCATTACATCTTCCTTTATGAAAAATCAATTACTATTAAATAGTAATAAAGTCATTTATCACTAAGACAAACGACTTGTGGCTACATTTACTTTTCATCTATCATGTAATGTTGATGAGAGGATATCATTTACCCATTAGTTGGGTTATGAATTCCACTATTGTGAATGATGCTACATACTGAAAAAGTTGTATACCCAGCACACCAGCTTTTGATTCATTATCTATTTGAACCCAAGCTTTTACTTACATTAAAGTATACAAGTCACACATACATAGCCCATCATCCACTCAGGATTAAGTTACGTCACACTATGAACTATCACAAGTGAAAAAATCCATAAATGGATCTAAGATCTATTCTACTTAGGTCTTATTTGATGTATTGTTAGTCCAGTTAGTCACATCTTTTGACAATCATCCACTCCGATGCTCAATACAAAGCATCTCTCCAATTGGAATTGGTAGACGACATTACTCTTTCAATCGGTTTGCTCATTTCTGATTAGGCTAAGGACATGTATAGGTTCATCTACTAATACAAGTTGTCTTTCCATATTACGATCCAACCACACAATACCGCTTAGTATTAGTTAAATGTTAGATAACCAGTGAGCTAATAATTGCTTCTATTTTGCTTTGCATGCAAAAACATCGATGATAATATAAAAAGGGTATTAATGTAATTAATGGATATTTTATTAAACCAATTTGTTCGAAAAGTACATGTATACTGTAAATCCCCAAAATTTCTAATTTCATTATTGTGACAATATGACACAAATATCTGCCAGTTTTAGTGGTTATGTGTTCTAGGAGTGTTTGGGTGGTCCTAAGTTCAAGCCTTCGCTTGGGAAAATTTTGGTATTTTGAATGAATTAGGCCTTACTCTTGTTTAGTAGGCTTTTATTTGATTGTTGGGTAAATTACATCAGAATGGGTCTTGTGTTTGAATCCCTATGAAGACAAGTGTATTATTTTTTGCTCAAATTTCGAGATAGAGTTGTGTAATAGGGGGATTCTGAGTAGTGGATGTGTAATGGGAATTAGGAGAGAAGATTAAGGGATTTTTTTTCCCATAATAGAATTTTGACTCTCTTTTCCAAAAAAAAATTATGCTGTCTATTCTTCTCCCTCTCCTCTTGCCGAAATTCTTTGAGTTTTTCCATCTTTCTCTTCTTTTTCTTCTTCTTGATTTTTCCCTAATCCATTTATTTTCCTTCATTTTCGCACGCGATTAGTGCTCCCTTAGTTTCGGTAAGTGTTTCTCTTCGTTTCTGTCATGAATCTCTTAACGACTGAAGTGGTGATGCTTTTTCTCTGTGATTTGGGCGTTGGGGGAGGCTCGGGCTGGTGAATTCAGTGTTCTCATCTTAACAATAGTTAAACGGAGGGTTATTGTTGGTGGTAAGTTGGGTTTCTATTCGTTCTTAGTTGTCAATTCACTTGTAAATCCATTAAATTGATGTTGAGTATCTTGATTATAGGATTTGGAGAGCTCGGGGATTGTTTTAGTATCAAACAAAACCAGTTGTGTACCCGAAACGTAAAAAAAAAAAAAGATTCAGCGAAAAGCTAAAATTGCTTACTGTTTGGACAGCAACAGTATGCTAACTTTGAAAAATCTCCATAAATTGTGGAAATCAAATTAGAGGATGAACAAAATATGGAATTAAATCTTATTAAGTCTAGTTTCTCATAGAAGAAACGGTGTAAGTAATGAAATTGTAAATCGTGAGGTATTATAAACTTTGTGAGACAAGGTCAAATTGAATTTGGGTTCCCCTGTTCTGACTTTGGAAAATCATAAAAAATTGGAGAAAAATAATTAAGGGTTAAATTTTACATGTTTAAATTATTAATGAGTCTATTTTCAATAGAAACAAATTAAAACATCATCCAAATTTTGTACTAAGAGATAATTAATTTTTAGCAAAGAAGGGACGAAGTTGTCAAACAGCAGAACAGGGGTAAGTTTGAAGATTTTACTGTACTTATTAGCAGAACCAAAAATTATGAAAATTTTATGGTAGAAAGGTATTTGAGTCTAGTTTCAAAGACATTAAGAAGATCTTAATTCGGAATTCTGTAGCTCAAGATGTAAATAATTTAGTAACAGTGACTCAAGTAGACAACTTTGAAGGAACATATAAGTAAATAGTGAAAACATATATGAATAATTAACTAGCATGGGTTATAATAAAAATGGATCACGTTGCCAAGACCAATTTGGGCTGAGTGGGCCACATGAGTGTGTGAGCCTATTTTTCTAAAAAGTTCTTTAAGGTTGCATGGGTCGCCCAAGTCGACTGTGGACCTACTGTAGGGTCGGTAAGCTTTACTTAGACCCTTATATGTGTGACATGTCTGTCTGATTTCTATACCGAGCATGACTTATGATATTTGAATGTATGTACTATTAATTGCATAATGGCATGACATATTTTGTATGTTGCATTGCATCGAGGTGGGTTGATGATATTTGGAGGAAGTGTCTAAAAGGCTATTAAGCCTATTATCTGACAGCTTAGTTACAACCTTCTGATTATGTGCCGCATTTCGGTACAGCATGGTGTGTAGGGATGAGTGGGTTGATTTAATCCCCACATGGTGTGTAGGGTTGGACGGAGATGGTGTGTAGAGGCTGGTGGGTAGGATTCGATTTCTCTGTATCGCATTTCAGATCGATATGGGCCAAGGCCCTAATGTATTCTGAGACTGTATCTGAATAGGCTAAGGCCCAAACTGATTCTGTGATGGGTACGTGCCCCAGACTATATCTAACTGAATTCTGTTGATTATCTGTATGCATGTTTTCTGTGGGGATTACACATTGAGTTTGCGAAAACTCACCATTTCTCTGTTTAATCTATACAAGTAATCCTCAGACTTGATGGGTCAGTGCAGCGAAGGGCTCGACGGTGGCGACACATAAATTTTAGTTTGTTTTCCATTAATGCCTAGAATTTGTTACTTATTTGGGGTTTTTGATGTATCTTCTGGACTATTGACTGGTTGGCTTTAAATTTGGGACTTTATTCTGGTTTTTTATGGATTTTTTTTAAACTGCAACTCCACAAAACACAGTTTTTTTTCTAAAAACTAAGGTTTTTCGTAAATAGAAATGATTTTCCCTAAATTAATTGGTTACAAAAGCTTCCGCTAAGAGACAAGTTTTAAAGCAAATCAACTAGTTTTTTTTCGAATTAAATAAAAGCTAACTTACTGTAACGGTTTTAAACTCAACAATATTGTCTTCAAATCCCTTTCCATGTGACATCGCCAGATTCGACCATAACGTCTAGGCCGGGTTTGGGGTGTTACATATACTTAGACATAAATACTACAGTAAGGACATTAGATCCCAACAGTTTGATAAACTGAAAAATTATGTGCTGAAAAAATAAGTATTAAAAATTTAAGTACTAAATTTAAATTATAAAAATTGTTTGATATATTACTTAAAATTAATTACGGAATATAATTAGATTGTTTGATAAATATATATTGTAAATTATAAAAAACTATATTTTACATTTTTATCCTTAATTTTAAACATTTGACCTTATTTTAAACAAAATCAAATTTCAAACGTAAAATTTTTATCGGATGATATAATATTAAAATAAAAATAAAATTGAATTAATTGAAAATATTTTCCATTAAGTGATAATTAGCTTTTATCTACATATCATTTTCTACACTTTATGGTAAAAACTACTATTTGTTTTCATTTTGAATTATTAACCATTTGTAAAAATTAAATATAATTTCCAATGGATTTGATTTTTTTCAACAATTTATCTAACCAGACCTTAGTCATTTTTCGTTCATGTATTTTTGAATTTTAAAATTTCATTCTTAATCCAAACCGTTATCATAAAATTTGTAGGTTAAATTTTATTATTAGTCATGCAATATATGTGAGTTGTCGATTTAGTCAATATTCTCTAATTTGATTAATTTAGTCTTTATAGTTTTTAAATTTGAAATTTAAGTCCTAACTCAAACAATAACAATTAAATTCAATAACTAAGATGACGTGGCTTTTGTGAGTATTATGTGAGAATAGAAAACGAAAATGACATTTTCTACATGTGCCGTATGAGATTTTACAAGTTGAGGGAAAAGGTTACATTTGGATTAAAAAATATTCTGTTTTTAGAAAATAATTATCACTCTCTAATTTTGTAAAATTAATTATAATTTTTAAAATATTTATATATTTGATGTACTTTTTAATTTTTTAGAATTAAGATTAAATTGAGAGAATTTGTAATGTTGAAGGTTAATTTTTAAAAATTACAATTAAATTAATTTAATATGTAAAATTGAAGACTAAATTTTGTTATTATACTAATTTTTGAACTGTCGACTCACTCTTTGTCAATCACTTTAATAGAAATATAAAATAATAATAATAAACTAACAAGGTCTAAATTCACAACTTATGCATAATACAAAGATTAATAACAAAACTTGACTCCATGAATTTAATAACCATTGATTGAATTAGAACTAAAATTTTAAATTTTAAAAATTATAAAATTAAAAATAACTAAATTAAAGTATAATAATTAATCTGATGGAATACCAGTAGCAAAATTTCAATTAGTTTTTATTCCCCTTTATCCACTGGTTCCTCTAAATACACAACAAAAAGAAAGTTGTATTTGGCAGCATTAAAATAACAAAAAGCACAAAACACAGAGTTGCACCATCAAGCTTTTAAAAATGAAAAAGTAAACACTAATTCCCCATTAAAGCTTTAACCAAAAACTACATCTTTCTCCCGTGCTTAGATTCATTAGATGTTAGGGTGAAGCCGAAAGGCTAAGAGAAAACTAAAAGGCAAAGCCTATACATATAAGCTGTCCAACTGGGGCCATGCGCAAGATTTATAGTCTGTGAAACAGATAGGGCGATAGGACGTTGGGTTTCATAATGGTGAGTTTCATTTCAGTGAGGTTAGGTTTCATCACACCTTCCTAGCAGCAGTGGTCCTCCAAATATATATTACTCCGAAATCCACACAAGACATGACCTTTGAAAGCTTTGCACCAACAAGCTTTTCGTAACTTTTTGGTGCTTTTTTTTTTTGTAATAATAAACAAATAAGACCTTGTTTTCTTTTCTATGGTTCAACTTTCAATTTGAAAAACTATGCTTCAATGGTTGATCTTCAAATATGAAGTTAGAGTTTGGGTATTAAGTGGGATAGGTGAAGGTGACACACTGCCATTGTTTTGTCCGATATCCCCAAAGCATATTCTTCTTTCAAGCAGTCCTTCTGCTGGTCCAATGATTAGAATAATAGAAAGATAGTGTTTTTATTGATCTCACACTTTAATTCCCGATTTAAAGCAATGTAAACTATTGCAGCCTGCAAAGGGATGGGGAGAAATAGTATAAAAAAAATTCAAAGTAAAACGGGAAATGATTGTTACTTTGAGAAGAATTCAACGGGGAAAGAGTCCCATTCTGAAGGGAATCTCTCATTTCTCTCAGCATGTGCCACTAGAAGACACATCATAGAGGCCCCCTTTGTGACTTTACTGCATTTCTTTTTTCAACTTTGGATCGCTGGAAAAAAATAAAAGCATGATCAGAGGACTTTTCTCTCTTTCCATTAAGTTGTTGAACCACCATCCTATTGCTCTTTAAGATCTTGAACCATTTAATGAAACTATAAATCTAAATTAATTGAACACTCTTCTTAAGAACTTTACCTTTGCTTTGGCTAGTAAATCCATTAAAGATTGCTGTACTCTTCGTCCTTCCCTTGAACAGTAAAGGACATTTCAGAGTCACAATTATTGGGTCATTGCAAGTTGTTGGTTATTATAATGCAGGTGAGTTAGGAGCTTGACAAAACCCTCTTCACATGCATAAAAACGGCAGTCCATTTTTGGTTTATTCTTCAAGGTTGAATTAGGTTTCATATCGTTGAATGCCTACTTATTTATTCCCAGTATCCCTAATTTGAATTACCTATACTATGGGTGGTTGGGTTCTTTTTATTTATTTTTAAACTTGGTCTTTGATATACAATTGTCAAAATCACTTTTGTTCATTTGTTTGGTAACGTTATCTTTCTAGTCAGCTTTGAAGGGATTGTTATCTAACTTTTACAGGAAAAAGATAAAATTAAAATTAGGTAATGATTTATTTAAAATGGGGGAAAAAAATCAAACTACTACATTTAAATAAGAAAGAAATTCATCATCTAAAATTTCCCAAATTTGGATTGTATATAATTAACAATACTCATAAAATGACAATGCTATGTATCAAGCTAAATTGAGGAATTACAAAAACAAATTAACATTGGAATGCATAAACTTTTTTCTTTTATCTAAAACGAGATCAGCAAACTCACAATCAATGAACGGTGTTAAGCCAATTCAAACTGCCTGTATGAACAACTGTTTGAAACCAATTAGGTAACCCATGAAATACAAGATCTCTGAATTTCCCTTTCTTTGGATTATAAGACACCAAAACCCTGTTCTTATACTCCAACAATACTTCCCCATTGTTTAGTAAACACAGAACTCGAACCACTTTCCCATTGGAACCAGTCTTCCATATCTTCAAAGGCCTATGTCGATCCAAATTCAGCTTCAAACACTTGGGCATGTATGCTCCAATGGTGAATTGTTTAACCCAAGATTCATTCACGTTATAACACTTCATAACCCATATCTCCAACTTCCCATAATTCCCATAAACAGCTGCAGCAAGACAACCACCTAAAACAGACAGATGAAAGTTACACCTATTTAAACCACCACAATCCGGTTTCGGGACTTCCCGGAATTGTTCATCCGCTAAGTCGAAGGAGATAAGACGGCGAGCCGGATGGTATCGTCTTGGCCTACTCACCCAATGAAGTCTTCCATTAACCAAAGCCTCCGAAGGCCGCCTTACGAATTGATATGATACTTTCCCTAGACTCCTCCACGAAGAGCTTCCTAGTGTGTAAATTTGAACATCTGATTGTGGATAGACAGTTCTTCGGGCACGACTGTAACTACTAGTATTCCTATAGTAAACTATCTTAACTACCTTGTATTCCTTGGTTTTGGGATGGAATCCGAATCCGAAAACGAGTTCTTGATCAGAGTATTGTCTAGATTTTGGTAGCTCTATACAATCCATGGTGAAAGGATTGTGAACATAAAGTGCATCGTTGTATAACGAGTCAGATAAGCATAATAAACCATTACAGGAACCTACAACATCAAATTCAGGCATGGTAGCTTGAAAAGGTACATATAACCTTTTTACCTTGTCTTTGTCTTGGTTGTGAGCTGATAAATCCAGGAAATAAAGCTGGTTTCGTATGGGAAAATCACAGTGAAGGATGAGGCAGGAGTCGTTTCCATCAGCTTTCCATGAAAGATGCATATCGGCAAGAACAGGGTCTTGAGTTAAGGCACGCCATCGTTTGCATACGAACTTGAATTGCACCAAAGATGTGATGGGTAACCTCGAAAGTATGTCGACGATGATTTCGTTGGGAAGGGTTTCCATGGCTGTTGGCTGTGGTTGATGATGATGATGATCATCATCATCTTCTTCAGTCTGGGTTTTCCTTCTTTTAGCACGTTTATCATCGTCCAAATCCATGGTTGAGAGATTCAGAGAACACATGGAGGGGGGGGGGGGGTTACAAAATTGTGGGTTTGGAGATCAGGTTGAAGATAAACATGGTGGACTTGGATGGAATCAAGTTGCGGAAAAGAAAATAAAAAAGGAGAGACGAAACCGAAAGGAAATTAAATAATGTTTATTTGTAGAAATAAAAACCAATCTATTGAATGAACTCACTTGTAGAAAAGATAAACACGACGATCCACACCGTCCAATTAAGTATAAAATGACCAAAATGTGAAGGCAGAAAAAGCAAATTTTATGAATCAATTCCCATGTCATTGTAAAAGATTGGCCCTACTGATAGTGACCCTCCAACATTAAGTCTTGAATATTGGGAGCAAAAAAACAAAAAGAATAGCCATAAACAATATATATGCTTCTCATTCAAAAGACAGATGTGCCTCATTCTTTACATCTTTATGCATAGCATTGAATTAAAATTACAGGTGAAATATTTTGTTTGTAAAAAAGTTTAGGGGGATATATGAATGAAAAGTTGGATTGTAATTCTAGAGTTCGAAAGAAATTTAGCTTCCCGCAAGATTAGTAAACTGTTGTCAAAGTGATTTCAGTGAGTGCAGATTGCACTTTGCATTTGCATCTACGAGTACATTACTGTAGCAGTAACCACAGTGCCCATATTTTGTGGATCAGTCAAAACACATTTTCCAGGAAATACTGTGAACGTTGGCCACCAAGTTTACCTCCCCCTAGAAACAAAACAAAAAACCTCCCCAAGTCCCAACTACCGTTTCTGGAAAAAAATTTATTATTTTGGTTTTAGATTTTTAGTATCTAGGTTCTAATCTTATGTTACGTAACTGTCATGTGTGAGTCTTCAATCTCATCACGTACTGACATTTTATATGAATTTTGTTTAGATTATTTTAAATTTTCGTCTTGTGATGCATTGTAATGATTTGTAACTATTTTGTAATCATTCGAATATATATTTATATTTATGATTACATTGCATTAGTTATAATTTTTTTATAGTAAAAGGTCATTCATAACTTGAAGTATCATGAATCACAAGACCATGCATAGAGGTGGTTAATTCAATCCAAGTGTGAGAGTATCCTCACGCTCTAAGCTCACACGGCTAAGACAATCCGCAACTCTATTGTCCGAATGGGCTATATAAGAAAAAAATATAAGATTGATGTATTAAATTATGGTCATTAATTTTTATCATAAATGTAATTGGATTTAATTATGCTTTCAATCCTTGTACTATTTGTACATTTAAAATTTAGTCTCTTTACTTTATTTCTAGATATTTAGTCTCCTTATTCTTTTGATTTAATAATTAAAATTCAATTAATAACACTAAAAAATATCGTTAAATTAGATATGTGACAATTTTAAAATAAAAGAAATTTGCTCACATGGCCAATTTAAAGCCTCGTGGAAGTCCTGTAAGCACAAAAAGAAAAGTTTGCTTATCTTAATAATATTGAAGAACTTTACAACCTCATTCAAAAAAAAAATTACAATCATAGGTTCTATATTCTTATTTGTTCATTTGGTCTTCCACGCATGTAATTTTGACCAAACGAGTAAATATTTTATTTTTAAAATGTCATAGAATCCCATTTGACAGAATTTATTTGATAATGTTATCAATTGGATTTCATTTATCATAAGAATAAAAGGAATAAATTTTAAAGATAAAAATAAAGAAATTAAATTTCATATGTGCAAAGAGTAATTTTGTTGGGGATAAACCTAGTTTAAGCAATGAACAAGTAAAATAACTAAGAAATTGAAAAGATCGAATACAAATATTTTACGTGGAAAAACCTCTTTAAAGAGGATAAAAAAAACATAGGCAAAGATAATTTCACAAAAACAGTAAAAACGAAGAGTACAAAAGATGAGTATAAAACTAAACCCTGAACCCCAAAATAAGAACCTTCAAAACATAAACACAAAATTCTCTGAAAGCTTGTAAAAGCTAATACCTAAATGTGTAATGGGTTATCTTTCTAGGGTGGAAAAAATGGGTCTATTTATAGGCTAAATTAATAGGTCAAACAATATTAAAATAACCTAAACTAATTAGAGTTTAAGTGGGAAACTAATATTAAAATAACCTAAACTAATCAGAGTTTAAGTGAGAAACTAAAAACATAGTTTAATTGGGAGAAATACCGAAAAATGAGAGATATAACTCCACAAATCTCCACATTGACTCGTATTTTCACAACACCTTCTATGCCAAAGCCCGCCATGGGCTTATATCGAACTATGCAGGATATTAATTGTGTCAAAGTTTTGCTTAGAAGCTGGAAGTCCTCTAGTATTTTCTTTGTGCACTGTCAAATCAAAACTGACCTGGGTCTAATTTCCACAAATGTAGTGTCCTATCTTTTTAAAACCTGCATCCAAAAAAGAACCTCTCTTATACAAAATGGTCATTACTTTTTCCCTCCTATGACCAAGTTGTCTCCACTTCAAATGAATCGACTTAGACTCATTAATAAATGAAGGACGTCCTGTTTCATTGGTCACCGTTGATCCTTCCAAAATATAAAGACTGTCAATATTTTTACCTTTCATCAAAACAAGATCCCCACAGGATACCTTAATTTCGTTTGACTTGATGTTAATTCTACAACCCTTCAAGTCCAAAATTCCCAAGGAAATGAGATTTTTTAGTCAGGCACATGCCTGACATCTGACCGTGTCCTAATTGTCCCATCGTACATTTGGATTTGAACAGTACCAATATCAGTTACTTTATTGGGTGAACCATTCCCCATGTGCACAACTCCACCTTCAATAGAACTGTATGTGGAGAACCAGTCCCTGTTGGGACACATGTGGAAAGAACATCTCGAATCCAGGATCCACTCGGACATAAGCTTGGAGTTTTCACTTGTTGGCACCAGCAAGAAATCATCACCCTTTTCATTAGCCGAATTAGCACCAACAAAATCTTCATCATTGCTCTCAGCAGCCCTTTTATTTCGCAGTTTGTAACAATCTGCCTTAACGTGACCTAACTTCTTACAATAGTGACATCTCTTTTCTCGCTTCTTTGATGCTTGCAAAACCGATGATTGCCTATCTGAACCGAACTCATTGTCGAGTTTGTCTTTACTTAACATATGACCCTTCACATCCTCGAATAAGAGATTAGCTCTACCATAAATCAGGGTCTCCCTAAAAGACTTGTATGAATGAGGTAAAGAGCACAATAATGGCGTAGCCTGATCTTCATCGTCAATCTGAACCTCAATATTTTTTAAATCATTCAAAAGAGTAATAAATTGACTGATGTAACCTTTAAGGTGCTTACTTTCATTCATGTAGAACGTGTATAGATGATGTTTCAACACCAATCGGTTAGCCAGAGATTTTGTCGCGTAAAGGGTTTCTAACCTTTTTCATAAGGTGAATGTCGTTTTCTCCATCAAAGCCTCCTACAATATATCATTTGTTACACATAATTAAATGATGGATAAAACTTTTTTTTATCTAACATATCTCATTTTGATTTATCCATGTCTGTAGGCTTTTTCTCTATAAGGACCTTCTCAAGATTGTCTGAACTTGCCACATATTGAAATTTGCGATGCCATCGAACTTATCAATATCAAACCTTGTTGCTGCCATCTCTGAACAGGTTGATTGCAGAAATCAAACTAGCTTTGATACCAGTTTGTTGGGGATAAACCCAGTTTAAGCAATGAACAAGTAAAATAATGGAAAAATTGAAAAGATCGAACATAAATATTTTACGTGGAAAAACCTCTCCGAGGAGGATAAAAAACCACTTGCAAAGATAATTTCACTAAAACGACAAAAAAGAATAGTACAAAAGACAGAGATAAAACTAAATCTTGAAACCTGAAATAAGAACCCTAAAAATGTAAACATGAAATTCTCTAAAAGCTTGTAAAAGCTAATAATTAAATGTGTAATGGGTTATCTTTCTAGGATGGAAAAAAGGGTCTATTTATAGGCTAAATTCGTAGGTCAAATAATATTAAAATAACCTACACTAATCAGCGTTTAAATGGGAAACTAAAACAAAGTTTAACTAGGATAAAAAAAGCTGAAAAATGAGAGGCATAACTCCACAAACTCTACAAAAATAACAAAAAAGTAATGTACAATAACAAAGTTAAATCTACAATACAATTATGGATACTTAATTAGTTAAAATATGTACTCTTCATAAATTCAAAATTTAGTCCATGTACTTATATTTTTAAGAATGAGTCCTCTACTTTTAAGATTTTAAAATTTAAGTCCAATTGTTAACAATGTTAAATTTGTTAGTGTGACATTTTGAAAAAAATACTTGGTAGCAACGTAACTAAAAAATTGACATTGTAATGAACATGAATTTAACAAAATAAATTTAACAATGATAACGATTGAACCTAATTTTGAAAATAGAGAGACTAACTTTCTAGAAATAAAAGTTTAGGGACTAAATTTTAAATTTATAAAGAATATATGGAGTTATATATTTTAATTTATATAATTTTACATGTTACATCAATTTTATTTAATTCGCTTTTAAATTCAATCTCAAGTATAGTTAATTAATTTGCTAGTTAATTAATTATTCATTTAATTATTGAATTAATTAATCGGTTTAATGCTTGTAATGGTGAACATATTAAAATTGTTATAACTTTTAAAAAATATATCATATGAGATCATAAAAGGTAAAATTGAGTATTTTTATTATTATTCATGTCCATTTTACAATACTTGTTTGGGATTCATAGTTGTCCCTCCCAGCAATATTGTTTTTAAGATTTGAACTTACGATCTTTTCTTACTAGTGTAATGTGTTTTACATTTGCATCCAATATTTATTAGTAAAAAATTGAATAATCTTTATATTAGTGCAAGTTAATTTGTTTAGCTTAGGATTTTAGTATTTTCAAGGTCGGATAGAGCCACGTAAGATGTTATTTGTGAAAAAAGATAAGCCCATGGGCTAATGAAATTTGTTCTAGACTCAAACCAAGCTTCACTGGCTACTGTCTTTAGACATATAATCTCCATTTAGAGGCTAGTTCTTTTTTATACAATATTAGCTACTGTCTTTAACTTTGTAACACCCTAAACTCGGCCTAGACGTTATGGTCAAATCTAGAAATGCTATTGCAAATTCATTTGAAAACCCAGAATTCATTGGTTTTGAGAAGGCGTTGTTAGTTTTTGTTATGTGAAAATTTGATTTATTCGAGAACATATCTTTCTTAACCGATTTGTGAAACAGTTGTCTGTTTACATATTCTAAAATGTATAAGTCCGTAGTAGAAATCTTTAGCGCGTTAAATTTTGGAAAACACCATTTGTTGCATGAAAATTCACTGTTTTGTAGGAAAATCGAGCGACGTCAATAAAAACAATTAATCAATTTTGAGCGAAAAAAACGATATTAAAGTCCAAAACCAAAACAATCCCAAGTGTCCAAACAATCCAAATTTAGAAAACAACTTAATTCCAAATTTAAATAAATCGAGCTCCCATCGCTTCAATCCGCTAAGTCTAAGGCTTACCTGAAAGTGACAGACAAACAGAGAATGAGTTTTTGAAACTCAGTGTGTAACTTATTAAATCAGTATCACAGATTAAATTTTAGACATAACTCATAATAGAGTAGATACAGAACATATATCACATATGGAAAAAGAATCAGATGCAAATTTACAATCCTACCCCCATTTGCTACACACCATCTCCAACCATCCCTACACACCATATAGGGTATTAAATACCCATCCAACCCCACATACCGCTTAGTGCCGGTATGACACTTTTCATAATATTTGCAACTTAGCTTCCATATCATTAGTGATTTATCGCTGTTTACAGAAATATGTTTGGCTGAGCCACCAAATACGACAAGTTATTATACTGTCCACACTTCCTCCAAATACATAAATCTCATCCCAAATGCACATACAAAAATATCAATTGCCAGATATGTATATGTCATACATGCTCAATATCAAAATCAGGTCATGCTTATCAAATTTCAGGACATACATAACATTTTTCAATTCATACATAGCATATTACAAATTTTACCTATCTTATATAATTTCAACATGCGTATTTATATATAATTTTATGCTAATAAATGATCAAAATTTGTGTTTTATAGCTTAATTTATAACATACTGACCCTATGGAAGGCCTACGATCGATCCAAATGATGTTTACGGACCTAGAAAAAATTCAAAATTTTAGACCCACATGTCTTTGTGGCCTACATGGCCCAATTGGCCTAGACCGTGTCTCACATAGTTCTACACACGGCCTGTCACACGACCGTGTGGCATCGACGATCCACTTTTTCAGCTTTCATCGTTCGCTATTTTTTGGGTTTTTCGTTACAAAACTAATCCGATTTCAATGCAAATGGAACCACATGACTTCCATAACCTAAAAATGTCATTTAACACGCTCAATCAATAATGACTATATATGGACACCAAATCAAATGATCCAACAAAAACACCTACAATCGGCTTCCAATAACCGTTAGAAACTTATGCTACGAAACGACGACCACCCGCTGCTTAAGTGGCTGGAGTAAAACCAGCGGCCTCGTGATTCTCTACTGACAACGCGCAAATGAAAACAATTATAATCATTACTAACACCCGATTCCTCATCAAGATTCAATAATACTCCCGAACCTAACCTACTAAAACAAAATCACGATGTTACCTGACGAAACAACTACGACAAACCAACACTGAAAATCAATCAAACAGCAAGAGAACGAGAAGCAAAGTCGTGAAGAGAGAATCAATATAAGACCAGAATGGCAGCCAAAATAAAATAGAAAAAAAACATAAAAGATCAAGAATCAAAAGAAGAATAGAAAGGAACAAAATAGAACCGGTTGCAAAATAGGGTAAATGGCTGCATGAAAATGGGCTAATATTTGTTTGTCACAATTTCACTATGCATGCAAAATATAAAAGACATAAATACAAAAGATATAATAGTGAAATGTGAAATTAACTTTATTTATTTATTCATCGTTCAAATAAATATAAAATAGTTACATATGTACTACAATATGGGCATATTTCCCAACAATTCAAACACAAAACCAAAGGGTAAGCTAACACCTTACCATAAAACCAGCAAGCTCATTTTAACACAAATTGAACAAAAATAATATTTAAATCACAAAGACCAAGATAGGTGTAGGGACCCAAAAAAACAAAATTTCTAAAAGCGAGATTCGAACCCAAGACCTCAAACACATACCCAAAGCACTTAACCACTAAAATATATACTTAGTTATGACAAATTTTATCAAATCAAAGATTAAATTTTTGGGGCGTTACAACTCTCCCCCCTAAAAGAAATTTTAGCCTCTAAATTTACCTGATTCAAACAGATGTGGATATTACAATCGAATTGAATCCTCAAGTTCCCAAGTGGCTTCCTTAATCCCATGATTCCTCCACAGAACCTTTACCAACGAGATGGTATTCCTCTTCAAGACCTTAATATCTTGATCTAGAATCTGAACCAGCTCTTCTTCAAAGGTCAAATATGATCTTACCTCAATCTCCTTAACATATACAATGTGAAATGGGTCAGATCGATAATGCCTTAACATAAAGACGTGAAACACATCATGAATACGGTTCAACTCTAGAGGTAGCTCTAACTAATAGGCGACTGGTCCCACATGTTTCAAAATTTGATAAGGTCCAATAAACCTAAGGCTCAACTTACTTTTACGTCTGAATCGTAGAACTTTCTTCCACGAAGATTCCTTCAAAAAGACTTGATCCCCTATAGAATACTCGATATCTCTCCTCTTTAGATCCGAATAAGACTTTTTCTATCAGAAGCCGCCTTAAGACGACCTCGAATCAGTTTAACCTTGCCCTTAGTCTCATAAACCAATTTAGGACCCAAAACCCATCTCTCACCCAACTCAGTCAAACACAATGAGGTATGACACTTACGACCATATAGAGCCTCGTAAGGTGCCATTTGAATACTGGAGTAGAAGCTGTTTTTATACGCAAACTCATTTAGTGGTAGAAACTCCTCTCAATTACCTCGAAAGTTGATCACACTACTCCGTAACATATCCTCCAGTATCTGAATCGCCCTATCAGATTGTCTATTTTTCTGAGGATAGAACACAATATTGAAGTCCAATCGAGTACCCAGAGCCTCATGAAGTTTCTTCTAAAATCGAAAAGTGAAGTAAGAATCCCTATCAGAAATAATTGAGATCGAAACCCTATTAAGTCTAACGATCTCGAAAATGTACAATTTAGCCAACTTCTTAAGAGAATGTCCCGTCCTAATAAGAAGAAAATGGGCAGATTTGGTCAAATGATCCACGATGACCTAAACAGAATCTTACTTAGTGGGTGTTAAATGGGCAAATTTGGTCAAATGATCTACAATGACCTAAACAGAATCTTTCTTAGTGGGTGTTAAATGGACAGATTTCGTCAAATAATCTATGATGACCTAAGCAGAATCTTTCTTAGTGGGTGTTAGGGGCAACCCACTAACGAAGTCTATGGTCACCTGTTCTCATTTTCAAAGACAAATATTAACAGGTTAAAGCAAACCTAAAGGAAATTGATGCTCAACCTTAACTTGCTAGCATGTCAGACAATGAGAGACAAAATTCGTTACCTCTCGTTTCAAATTAGGTCACCAGTATAACTTTAGGAGATCCTGATACATCTTATTTCCACTGGGATACATAGCATAAGGGCTACTATGTGCTTCTCGCAAAATAGATTGCCTCAAATCAGAATCATTAGGCACACAAACTCGACCTCGGAAACATAGGACTTCATCACTGTTCAGCCCAAAATCAGAAGTACTACCTTCCTCAACCTGACAAAATCGCAGAATCAAAGAGTCATCCCTAACTGTTTAACCAAAATTTGGTAAATCCTAGTTGGCTTAACTTGTAACTCGACTAATAAACCCCTGTCATCAAACAGACTTAGGCGAGCAAACATCGCCCTCAAATCAGACATTGCTTTACGACTAAAAGCATCGACCATCACATTGGCCTTACCGAGATGATACTCAATCATACAATCGTAGCCCTTAGGCAACGCAATCCATCTATGTTACCTAAGATTCAACTCTTTCTGAGTTAGGGGATATTTAAAGCTCTTGTGATCGGTGCAAATGATATACCTCTCACCACACAAATAATGCCTTTAAATTTTCAAGGCGAAGACAACCACATCCAACTCAAGATCGTGCGTAGGATAGTTACCTTCGTGTAACTTAAGTTGTCAGGATGTATAAGCCACTACCTTACCATCTTGCATCAGAACACAACTCAATCCAACATGCGATGCATCACTAAAAACCACAAAAATCTTTGCCAAATTCAGGCTGTATTAGAATAGAAGCCTGAGTCAAAACAGATTTGAGCATTTCAAAGCTCGATTACTACTCATCTGTCTAGAAAAATAGTGCGTTCTTACGCAACAACTTAATTAGAGGAGCTGCAATAAGTGAGAACCCTTTAACAAACCTCTGATAATAACCCATTAAACCAAGATTTTCTTAGGACCCCTAGGCTGCTTCCACCTGAGCACAGCCTCGATTTTCTTAGGATCAACTCAAATCCCCTCAACAGACACCACACACCCTAGAAAAGTTTCCCCTTTAACTAGAACTTGTATTTTCTTAACTTAGCGTAGAGCTTTTTCTCACAGAGTATCTAAAGAACTACTCTAAGATGTTCATCATGATCATTCTTAGTCTTAGAGTATACCAGAATGACATCAATGGAGACCACGATGAACTGATCCAAATATGACTAAAAAACCTGACTCTTAAGGTCCATGGATGCAGTCAGAGCATTCGTCAAACCAAAGGGCGTAACTAAAAACTCGTAGTACCTATAACGAGTCCTTAAAGTAGTTTTATAAACGTCAATCCTCTTAACCTTAAGTTAATGGTACCCAAAGTGGAGATTGATCTTAGGAAACATAAAGGCCCCACGAAATTGATCGAATAAGTCATCGATCCTCAGAACTGAGTACTTATTCTTTACCGTCAACTTATTCAGCTAACGATAATCTATAGACGTCCTCATTATATCATTCTTATTCTTTACAAACAGAATTGGAGCTTGCCAACACACTAGGTCGAATGAACCCTCAATTGAAAAGTTTCTGAAGCTGAGCCTTCAATTCTATAAGCTCCTTCGATGCCATGCAGTAGGGAACGATGGACACTTGAGCTGTACCCCGTGGGATCTTGATACCAAATTCGATGTTCCTATCCAAAGGCAACCTCAGTAATTCCTTGGGAAAGACATGTGAAAATTCCTTTACAATCTGAATATCCCCAATAGATAAATCCATAGAAGTTGAATTCTACACAAAGGCCAGAAATGCCTCACATCATTTTCGAACCAAATTTTCAACCACAAGAGCAGAGATCACATTAGAGAGGTAATCTTGATGCTCGCTGATCATAACAACCTCCAAACCATCCTCAAATCTGAAGATCACCCTTTTAGTAGTATAATCCAAGTTGACTCTATGCTCCACAAGCTAAACCATTCTTAGAATTAGATAAAATTCCTCGAACGAAAATTCCATCAGATTAACCAGAAACACTGCACCTTGTATCTCCAGCTGTACTCTCCTATAAATCCTATAAACCCGAACTGAATGACTCGGTGGACTGATCACAGTAACCTCACCAAAAGTGCTCTCAACAGAAATACTCAAGTTTAGAAAAATGAAGCTAGCTATATAGGAGTGTGTTGAACCTATATCTATCAATGCAAAATACAGTACATAATCAATGAAAAATGTATCAGCGATAACATCTGCGGTGTCTTTGTCCTTACAGTGCCTAGCAGCAAAAACTAGTGTAGGCTGTCTAACTTCAGTTTGATTAGAACCTCTGCCCAGTGCTCTCTGATACCTACCCATACATTTACCACCATTGGCCAGACCATGGCCCCTAGGTGGTTGTTGTACTACCTTCTAAAGCTGAACCAAACCCAGAGCTGGAGCTTGTGTCTAATCAGAATGTTGTAGATAATTCCTGATACCGTGCTCCATCAACCCGCATCATAGACAAACTCCTAACCTCCTCCAACATTCGTCTGTATGGTGTCTACCATAATCTCCACATGTTTGAACCATAGTAGGAGTAACAGGAGCCTCAACCTTCGGAGGCACATCAAATCTGACACATTTCTTAGGCTTCTAAATAGAACTAAAGGGCTTTGAATCCCTCTTAGTCCTACCTCTCTCCCGATCCCTATTTTCGCACTCAGTACGCTTAACTTCCTTAGCAATCTTTCCCTTGTCCACCTAGACGACAAAAACCCGCTCCCTCTATGGAGATATCAGAACCTTGAGATCATACTTCAACCTTTCCTCAAAACGGATACACTTGTTATAATCAGTCGACACAAGCCCATGAACATATCTGCTCATTCTCAGAAATTCGGCCTCATACATGGCCATGACCCTATCTCCCTGAGTAAGGCCCATAAACTCGTGTCTATGAGCTTTCACATAACTCACCCCTACAAACTTGCTTTGGAAGGTATTCTTAAAACACTTCCAAGAAATCTGATCAGACTGAATACCCTCCTAAATGTCAACCACTATTAGTATGTCTCGTCATAAAGCAAAGAGCTGTGCCCTTCAATTTTTGCTCGGGAGGTGCAGTAAATATCATTCATAATTCTTTCTGTGGCCTCCAACCAATATTTGACCACATTCAGGGTGACTTCAGTGACACCCCTAAATAAATTCAGCACCATTAGACTTGAGTCGTTTAGTTACTAACCCACGACTCCCAGATCTAGAATGGGGCTCAACAACACTCTCCAAAACCCTCAATATGGCTTGGGACAATGCGTCGTCCCTAACCGTTTGAGTCTGAGAGCCAATCTCAATAGTAGGTGTACCTAGCATTTCACTTGTATCTAAATTGGGCATGTTGTCCATCAAGGATGGTTCACCTCGAGCTCTTCTTCAGTCTCCACCTTGCCCACGGGCACCACGGCCACGAGTTTCATGTGCACTCATTGTATGTTTATCTATATTACATAGTTTTATGTATCAGTTCTGATATTTATTAACATATATTTTATGCTCAGAAAGCTATCAAAAGAATTTACGGAGTTTCCTACATTCTAGCTATCGCGGAGTAGTTCTAATGGTTTTAGAATTTTCTAAACTATAAGTTTAACTAAGTTAGAAGTACTTACATGATCGACATCGGAGACCTAGTTTTTCATAAACTTATTTTTTTCAGATTAAAATAGAAATAGTTTTGTTCGAAAATTAGTTTTCACAAAATTTTAAACCCAAAATTTCACAGCTCAAGTTTTGCAACCTGACTCTGATACCACAAAATGTAACAACCCAAACTCGGCCTAAACGTTATGGCCATATCTGGATATGTTATTACAAGTACATTCGAAAACCCAAAATTTTTTGGTTTTGAAAAGGCGTCGTTATTTTTTCTTATGTGAAAATCTGATTTATTCGATAACATATCTTTCTTAACTTATTTGAGAAATGGTTGTTTGTTTACATTTTCTAAAACGTATAAGTTTGCAGCAAAAATTTTTAGTGCGTTAAATTTTGGAAGACATTATGTTTTGCTGTAAACTCTACTGTTTTGTAGGAAAATTGAGCGTCGTCAATAAAAATAATTAATTAATTTTGAGCGAAAAAATGATATTAAAGTCCAAAACCAAAATATTCTCAAGTGTCCAAATAGTCCAAAATTTACAAAACACCTTAATTTCAATTTTAAATAAATCAAATGAACCAAATTATTATAACTGAGCTCCCGTCGCACTGATCTGCCTAGGTCTGAAGGTTACCTGAAAGTAAAAGACAAACAGAGAGTGAGTTTTCAAAACTCAGTGTGTAACTAATTAAATCAGTATCACAGATTAAATTTTAGACATAACTCATAACAGAGCAGATACAGAACATATATCACATACCGAAACAGAAACAGAATCAGATGCAAATTTACAATCCAACCCCCATCCCTACACACCATATAGGGTATTAAATACTCAATCTAAAAATTGTTTACGGCCTTGGGGAAAATTAATAATTTTAAACCCACAAACTCATGTGACCCACACGGCTTAAATGGCCAGCCCGTGTGGTCCACACGGCCAAAATGACCTAGACCGTGTGTCTCACATAGTCCAGCACATGGCCCGTCACACGGTCGTGTGTCACACATGGCCTACCACACGGTTGTGTGGCATCGAGAATCCACTCTTTTGGCTTTCTTTGTTTACTATTTTTTGGGTTTTTCATTACACTCCTGATTCGATTTAGATGCAAATGGAACCACAGACTTCCAAAACCTAAAAATGTCATTTAAAATGCTCAATCAATAACGACTATACGAAAACTAAATCAAATGATCCAACAAAAACACCTACAATTGGCTTCTAAGAATCGCTAGAAACTTACGTTACGAAACAACGGACACCTAATGTTTAAGTGGCTGGAGCAGAATCAATAGCCTCACAATCCTCTACTGACAACACGCAAAAGAAAACAATCATAATCGTTAGTAACACTTGACTCCCCATCAAGATTCATTAATACTCCCAAACCCGAACTACTAAAACAAAATCAGATGTTACCTAACGAAATAGCTACGACAAACCACAACATCGAAAATCAAGCGAACAACAAGAGAATGAGAAGCAAAGTCGTGAATAAAGAATCAATTTAAGAGCAGAATGACAACCAAAATAAAATAAAGAAAAAAACACAAAAGATTAAGAATCAAAAGAAGAATAGAAAGCAACAAAATAGAACCGGTTGCAAAGCATGGTGGTGTGAAAATGGGAAATGGGGGAACAAATGTGGGGAAAAAAAGAAAATGGGAGCAAATTTATTTGAAAAATTAAAAATAAAATTAAAATAATAAAAACAAAAGAAGTGAAAACGTGACAGGAGGCTGGAAAGAGATAAAACTAAATTAATAAATTAAATTTTTTTTAAAAATTCAAATCTTATCCCACTTTCAACGAAACTGACATGAAAAATATAATTTCACTTTGCTCCTGCAGGGATTCGAACACAAGACAAAAAAAAAATAACACCTTACTATCGAACTAGCAGGCTTATTCTAACATAAATTGAACAAAAATAATATTTAAGTCATAAAGACCAAGACAAGATTAGGGCCAAAAAATAACAAAAAATCTAAAAGTGAGATTTGAACACAAGACCTAAAACACATACCCAAAGCACGTAACCACAAAAGCAAATGCTTAGTTATGATGAATTTTATCAAATCAAAGATTAGATTTTGGGGGCATTACAACCTTTACCCAATTATCACTTTGATACTTAAAGAACTTTTTATATCAGTTTAGTACCTGAAGTTTCAAACAGTGATGTAGTTCATCCAACCATTAACAACATTAAAAAAGATTTACTTTTGAAATAAATTCAAAAAATCATAAAAAGGAAAATCATTTAAACAAATAGCAAAAAATCTAAAAAAAAATTAGAAAATTTGGCAAGAACTAAGAAATTCATAAAAAGTAATTTGATAAACTTACGCTACATACAAACACAATCCAAAAGCAAGTATCCCGAACGATCACCAAAAGAAGAATGGACTACAATAAGTAACAATTAACATCAAAAGAAAAAGAAAGAAATTTAAAGAAGAGAAAGAAAAGGAGAAAAAAATAGAATAGAGAAAAAAAAAAGAAAAAAAAAACGTGAAGGGAATGGGGATTAGACGGTTGAAAGTGGGAGCAAACTTAGGGATTTTTTTGATAATTCAAAAATAAAATAAAATATTTTGTTAAAATCCTATCGCATTTATTTAGAATTTGAATGTAACTCAACTTCTAACACATTGCAAGAAACAAAAAGAATTCCCACTTTGCATACACAAGGATTCAAACACAAAACTCGTGAAATAAGATTTAAGTCAAATATCAAGGATAGGAATAGAGCCAAAAGTTAACAAAATTTTCAAAGAAAGAATTTGAACCTAGAACCTTACACACACAATTACAATCCTCAGCCATTGAACCAAATTAAATTACTTAACACAACCATTAAACCAAATTAAATTACTTAACATACTTTAACATTCCTAACTTAAGAAAATTGGAGCATTATAAGTAATTTGATACAAACTTTAATTTTAAATGGGCAATAACATATATGTTTATAAGTAAAGGTTTTAGAGATTTCTACAAAATAATCTATTAAATTGATGAATTATTGAATTGAGTTTAGGTTCGGAAGTACGAGCATCACCGAGGAGAATACTGACGTACCAAAGTGTATGGAGTTGGCAACAATTAAAAAAGTATCATTGAAATTTCAAGTGTTGTCATTAATTGAAAAAAAATGAGGGTAATAACTTTTCTTAAGACTTTGAATTAAGTGAGATTAAACCATGACTTGGGAAAAGAAATTGATTATATAGAGTTGAATTATGAAAAGAAAGTTAGTAAACCAATTCATTTATGAAATTGAAAGAAATATTAAGGAACTAATTCAATTGAAATAAGAGTCATCATACATTTAAAAATTCACTAAATATTAAAACTTTAAATGATGTTAGATACAATGGACTCAAAAGAAGAAATTAGTTTCGAGATTGAATTATTACATGGGATCATGGAAAATATCTAGATTAAAAGAAAGTGTCACCATTGGCAAAATTCGTGTACAAAAATAGTCTTAGAACAAGTCTACCGATGGTATTGTACAAAGCATGATAGGAAGTAGAAGCTGGAAACCAATGTATTAAATTGAGATGTGAAATAAGAATTGGTCGGTTAACTGATAGCACCAATTATGTCAAAAGAAAAACTTGATGTTCATCCATTGTCGATCATGTTGCAAAGTAATTAACAAGCTTTTTCTTTAAATTTCTTATAAATTTGTCAAGTAGAAAACATGATGAAGCTAACCCATTAGTTAGATTTTATTATTGATAATGTTATTACAAATTACCATTAAAGGAATCATAAGGTAGTTGAGCTAGAAATCATGAGATACTTGATAATTTAAGCTTAGCTATGTAGAGATCTTCACAAAAAAATAAAGTGGCTTAGCTTGGATATAGTTAGATTAAGCTTAAAGCTTTAAAATCAATTTTGAGTCATTAGAGAATAAATATGAAGTCAAATTTTGATTCAATCGGGTAAATAACGAGATACGCACATTTTAGATATTAAGGCTAAAAACGGATTTAATTGTGAAAAAGTGCAATTATGCTTGGTTTTTGACTATGCTTTGTTGAATGTGAACTAATTCTACTTTTGTAAATGAATTATCAAGCGTAGTTGAGACAAGGTTGGAATGTTGAGGGACAAAGGCAAAATGGACAATGGATAATGGTTTTAGCTTGTGCTTTCTTAACTTGACTTTAATTTGCACTTTATTAGATAGTCTAATATAATCAAATAACATTGATGTCACACATGATTTGAGGTACATATAAACTAGATCATTTGAGTCTTTTGGACAACGTTGGAAATTTGTATGTGTATATTTTAGATATTGATGTGTTACATGTTTGAGGATTTGATATTGATTACTATAAGATGAATCTTACTTAGTTGAACATGAACGGTAAGTTACCAAGTATGTGTACATGAATTAGATGAATTTATAATCGTGTTAGTGATCCCGAGAATTATGCTTAGGTATAATTAATTTGACAATATGCACGGGATATTAAAGTAATAATGTTGTGATTTGATTGAGTATATATGATAAAAATTATAAAGGATATGTGTTATAATTTTATTCAACTTTGAATGTTACTAGACATTATTAATTTTAGTACGATTTATATGTCATAACTAAATGAAATGATTATAGGTAAATATTGTAATATTATATGACTGTGATGTTAATTTTCTTTGTAAATACAATTTAATTGTATTTGATAAAGGAATCATGTAAACTTAAGGTACATATATACTTGACTACATGATTTTGATTGAGATATGTCAGAATATGTATACATTGGTGACTGGAAAACCATATTATGATAATGTTATGTTTCTTGTTATAATATGTTTCAATGATCATTGGTAATAATTAATGCCTTATTATCATTATCAGATAGAGTCACAGGTATAATTGGCATGCTATAGGGTTCATTTGATAGGTGGGAGATTCAACATTTTATGTGTGTTACATTGAATCTAGTGCTTAATGCATGTTATATTACAATAGTTCTCTAATTCCTTTAAGGTCAATAATGTATCTCCAGCTCAATTCCCTGAGGGTATGAGCGTATTCGGGTGTGATTAGTGGGAACAGTACATTTATGCCCGATTAGCACTTTGGTGTGTATACTGGTGTGTTGGTGGGTTGATCTATGTTTCCATCCTCAAATTCGACATGATTATATTATAGACATGAATGGTGTTATAAGAAACGAGACACTAATTCCTTAAGGGTGAATCGATATTATTGATAATTAAAAATGTATAACAAATGCCTCAAGAGTGTTTTAAGAGTTGCATAACTTGTAATATTATGTGGCTTGTATTATTAAAATGAGGCTTGTTAATATGTCATCTAATGGTTTCTATTTATATTGTTAATTTAGTTTCAGTTTATTTATATATATTGATTTCAAATTATGTTAGTGCCACTAAGTATACAATGCTCAATGTATGGTTATGTTTGTTTTCCGTGCGCAGGTCTTAGACAGGTTTTTAGTAGATCAGAATCATAAAACATCCAAGGGTAGTAGCTTAGCTTAGCTCGAGTCAAGTTTGTGTGCTTTTGTATGTATGTTTATAGGTAATCGCATGTATCTAGTTTGAGTCTTGTGACTTAATGCCTATTTTATTATGGTTATGGTATATTTTGGTAGTTTGACTTGTAATGCCTATTTGATAAATTTCAATGCTTGGTAAGTGAAGAAGATTGCATATTTTTAAGTATTAGTTTATTTATTTAACTTGGTTAGTTGGTGATGCATTGAACCCTAAAATTATAGGAATGTATGGTCATGATTATTAAGTTAAATTGATGCATATGAATTTGTTTATAAGTTTATATAAGTTAGGTATGAGATTGGTTGCAAATTGCATACATTAAAATGTATGTTTTAAGCATTTCTACACTAGCGTCTTGAGATGGCATGAACGCATCTTGAGACATCAAGAAAAAAATTGACCAAATTGTACATTTCTAGGTATAAGTCTCGAGGCATACCAAGAAAGTCTTGAGACATCATGATTCAAGTCTCGAGACATAGTGACCTATGTCTTAAGACAACAAAACATCAAAGCTAAAAGTTTGCAACAGGGGACTTGTGTCTCGAGACATGTCCGGAGACATTATGGTCCAAGTCTTGATACATGTATTCTTTTATCTCAATACCTTCGAACATCAAATCAAAAATAAAATTCACCACGTCTCAAGACATGAAAGCCATGTCTCGAAACCCCTATTTGAATTTGGATAAGTGAGTTTGGATTCGAATCCTAACTTCATTTTAAACCCCATATAATCCTTAATTGTTTTAAATGAGTTCAATTAACATTCATTGAATGTATTTTTTTGATTAACTAAAATGAAATGTCATTTATTTGATTGAAAGTCACATTACTTGTTAAATAAGATTGAGCTAGTCTGAGTTGCTCTAGATTCGACGATTGAGTCGAGTTTGGGGTGTCACAGGTAGTTTCTACATGCATATTTGTGTGATAGAATTTCTTATTGATTGAGTTAATGTCACAAGTCAATTAGATGCCAACTCAAGAAAACTAACAATATTATAATAAACAATTAGAGTGCATTTAATATTTTTAATATGATGTATTTACCTTTTTAAATATTATTTTACTCACAATTTAAACTAAATATTTTTTAATTTTCGTACATATTGCATATGTGTTATTATTATTTTCAAATTTACATTTCATTATTTATTGTATGTATTTTTTTTACTCACACGTGTTCTAAATCGTGGTTTCTACACATACACATATGACCTAATTTTCTAGTGTGTTCTAATCGTAGTTGTCACATGCATATGCATGTGACAATTTATGGTATTAGTAATATTCTTGGTTGAGT
Organism: Gossypium raimondii; assembly: GCF_025698545.1. NCBI lineage: Eukaryota > Viridiplantae > Streptophyta > Magnoliopsida > Malvales > Malvaceae > Gossypium > Gossypium raimondii. The sequence continues at coordinate 7,631,119 of NC_068571.1, read as the reverse complement.
TAATGTCACAAGTTAACTTGACTCTAACTTAAGATGGATGACAACAATATGATAAACAATTGTAAAGTTTATTATTTATTGTATAGAATTTTTATGCTCACCATGTGTTCTAAATACGTACTTTCTACATGAGTACGTGTGTGATAAAATTCCCTCTTGATAATGTTGTTGATTGAGTTGGTGTCACAAGTCAACTCAATGCCAACTCAAGAAAACTAATAATACTATGATAAAAGAAAATTGGGATGCATTTAATATTTTTAAAATGATAAATTTTTAAATTTCATTAATTTTTTATTTTAATTTTGTACCTATTGCATGTATTATTTTTCTTTTTAAATTTTAAATTTTACATTTTATTATTCATTATATGTTATTTCCAAAAATATAAATATGTTCTAAATACATAATTTTAGTGACAAAATTTTTAGTATTGATAACTATCCTAATATGATATGAATCCTAATTTGATTTTAATGTGTAAAAACTGCTTCCAACCCTTGTTAAAAGAAAACTATGAAAACCTAACTTGTCAATGATCGGGCCTAAAATTGGCCTCTAACATAAGGCCTCGATTGGGCTTTGAAATGGCCCAAAATTGCTTTTGTTGGACTATACTGATATCCGATATATCATACTATCCTTGGACCTGTATTTGGACTTTCAGGCTAAATTTGGACTTGTATTGAATGTGGATCGGCTTCCTAATTGGGCCAAAATAAATAATAATTAAAAATAAATTTATAACAAAACCAAATTTAAATCTAAAAAATACAATTTTATTTTAAAAATCAATTTCTAATTATGTTCTTTCTTTTTTAGGCTGAAGGCCTATTCCCTAAAAGTATGTAGTTAAATTTAGAATTGTTTTAAAAATCAAATCTAAAATTAACTGAGATCCGAGTAAAAATAAACTTGGATTTAAACCAGACTATTTAACCCCCAATATCAAAATTTGATTAAAATTCAATTTGGTCCTTCAAATTAAGCATGAAAATATCATTTAAACCCCAAAAATAAGTCAAAATTTAACATAGTCATAGGATTAAGTCAGTTTTAGCGAACCAAAGCTCAATCATTCTTATTTCGAATCAAGTGTCTACACTAAACTTGTTTCTTTCGACTATTCTTAATTGGTGTTGCTTTGGTGTGTTGGTTTCAATGATGTAATGAGTTTTATTGAATTGTGGTTTGTTCGGACTTATGGTTGTTGGTTGTATTATCTAGTTTCCTTTACAATCATTTCTTATAGAGGCTTTGTCAAAAATGCCCAAGGAAGAATTTGTACAACACTGCAAGTGGCATGGTAAATGTGATAAATTACAAGTTACATCATGTGACTTTTTTAATTGGTAATTTTTGAATTGTATCAGTTGATAATTTTTAGTAGTTTATCTGTAAGAGAAGTATATGAAATATCTTAAGCACTTTTGGAAACTAGATTATATAAACTGCTAAAAGATAATCTTTCCTTATTAGGCTAAAGATTCGATATATAGTTCACAGCAACTTCTATTATTGATGCGTTTTGAAGATTAATTGGCACTTTAAGAGAGAGGAGTACTATAGCTTTAGGAGGAAGGTATGTGGTAGGTAAGATGATCTTGTTCGAAGGTGTACACACATTTTAGATTGCCCTGAGTTCTTGTAGACGGTTGTATTGTTGATTTGATTAGTGGATTTTATCGCTAGGCATGGCCTTGCACAAAGGCCACGTTGGGCAGTCCCTCATTTTAATCTTTTCTCATAAAGAAAAAAAAATTGGTTAAAGTGTTTTAACATTTTCTATCTTTTCAATAGATATTTCTCCATGAAAATTGATATTTTAATGTAGTACAAGATGATCACATTTGAACAAATAAAATTTTGATAACCTACTTAACCCATCTCATCCATTATAAGTCGATAATAGAGCCGGAGAAAGATATTTTATCCATTCTCAAATCATCCAAAATAGTGGGTTTTAGCAATCATTCAACAATATCCTCAATATTTTTAATTAAACTAATTTCTAGAATATTGTGGTAAAAGAAAAGTTTCTAGAATGCAAGCACTCATTTAAAATTGTTTTCCATATTTATCACAATCATTATTATTAGAATTCCATCTAAGTTTGCTTTAGATGTGTGGTAGCAGTTTGTGCTTCATATTTATCGTATATTAAGAGTTTTCTTATAAATTATTAAATGGGTTTTTTTTTCTTTCCATAAATCTAAGAGCAAAGCTCGTGATTCACGAACTGCCATGAATACAGGTATTAATTAATTAGTTAAAAGAATAAAAGAAAAAAAATCAAATTGCTTTTAGGTCAATCACTTTCCCATATTATATATTCCCCATGTATACAAGGAATAAAAAGTCACCCGTAGTTTTTTTTTTTTTTAATTCAACTATACGGGAGAAACTGTAGTCAACAACCTGGTGACGCCACCAAAATGACAAAAATATATGATGACAAAATGATGTCATTCAATAAATTGATTTACTTATTTCGTTTTCTATATAAATATATAAAATATATTACTAATTAAATACGAATTTAATATCTATTTGTGTTATATATATATATTTGTCATAAAATAATCAAATAAAAGAACACTAAAAAGTAAACAATAGATCAAATCAACAAAAGTTTTATAGTATCTTATTTTCACTCATGTAAGAATTCTATTTGTAAGTAATTGACATTCAATGCAATACAATAAATGAAGCTTACTTAAGTTTTTATTAACACATACATTAAACAACTTGCATAATGAATGAGAGGTTTTACCTCATAAATGAGGGAGGTTAGAATATGGACATTCATATTTATATATTTGTAATACTGCCCCTCGGATGTCCATTAGAGAAAACTATGCCTCGTTAAAACCTTTATTAGGAAAAACCCTGTAGGATAAAAACCCAATGAAGGAAAAAGAGTATACAATCTCCTGTTACAAGTTGCCTTGTTAAAAACTTTTGCCAAAAAAATTCAGTGAGACAAAACATTGGTTAAAGGAAAAGAGTGCAACGTGTTTTGGACTCCCCTAATGGTAATATCACATTACATCTTTCAGTTGACGCATTCCAATCTTGTGTAGTAGTCTTTTAGACGTTGAAGTTGGCAATGCCTTGGTAAAAAGATCTATTAAATTATCACTACAACAACTTTGTTGAACTTCTATGTCACCTTTCTTCTTAAGATCATGGGTGAAGAATAATTTTGGTGAAATATGTTTCATTTTGTTACCTTTGATGTAATCACCCTTCAATTGAGCTATGCATGTTGCATTATCTTCGTATAAGATAGTTAGCATATTTTCTTATAAAGATAAATTACATATCTTCTGGATATGCTGGGTTAATAACCTTAGCTAAACACACTTTTGGCTTGCCTCATGCATTGCAATTATTTCAGCATGATTTGAAGAGGTAGCAACTAATGACTGTTTTATTGAATGTCATGATATGACAGTACCTCTACATGTAAATAAGTACCCCGTTTGAGATCGACCTTTATGTGGATCCGATAAATATTCAGCATAACATAGCCAACTAATAGAGATTTTGAATCATTTGAATAAAATAACCCCCTATCAATGGTCCCTCTGAGATATCTAAATACACGTTTAATTTCATTCCAATGTCTATGTGTTGGAGAAGAACTAAATCTTTCTAATAAGTTTACAACGAAAGCTATATCAAGTCTTGTGTTGCTTGCAAGATACATTAATGCCCTTATGACACTTAGATATGGTACTTCAGGACCGAGAAACTCTTCATCATTCTCTCAAGGATGAAATTGATCTTTATTCACATCTAACAATCATACAACCATCGGGGTATTCAATGGATGTGCTTTATCAATGTAAAATTTCTTTAAGATCTTTTCCGTATAAGATGACTGATGGACATGAATTCCATCTTTTAAATTCTTGATCTGCAGGTCAAGACAAAACTTTGCTTTTCCAAAATCTTTCATCTCAAAATCTTTCTTTAAATAATTTATTGCATTTTGAAGCTTTTTAGAAGTTCCAATAATATTTAGATCATCAACATAAATAACAAATTATCATAAAGTTTGATCTAGACATTTTTATAAAAACACATTGACAAATTGAATCGTTTTTATAACCTTCTTTTAAAAAATATTAACTTAGATGATTGTACCACATACATCCAGATTGTTGTAATCCATATAAACTTTTATTTAATCTGATTGAGTAATTTTCCTGAGAAACTCTATATCCTTTAAGGACTTTAAATCCTTTAGGGATTTTCATATAAATTTCATTATCAAGTGTACCATACAAATAGGCTGTAACAACATCCATTAGACACATGTCAAGTTTTTCACGTACTACCTGACTAATAAGGTATCTAAATGTGATTGCATCCACCACAGGAGAATACGTCTTTTCATAATCAATGTCGGGCCTTTGCAAAAATCCTTGTGTTACAAGTCATGCTTTATATGTTACGACTTCATTTTTCTCATTTCGTTTTTGCACAAATATCCATTTATATCCTACCGGCTTTACATATTTAGGTGTTTGGACTATAGGTCTAAAAACCTCACGTTTAGAAAGTGAATTTAATTTTGCTTGAATTGCGTCTTTCCATTTTGGTCAATCCTTTCTATTTCTACATTCCTCAATAGATTTAGGCTCAGGATCCTCATTTTGTTATTTCAATAGCAACATTATAAGCAAAATTGTTGTCGACAACTATATTTTTTCCAATTTCATCTTTTTCTTGAAATAACATGATTTATTGAGGTCTCGTTGTTATCACCAATTTTAGATACCTGAACCTCTTTTAGGGTTTTTTATTACTTATATCTTTAGTTTCTTCTTGGGCACTTGCCTCCACAATATAACCATCTTGAATATTTGTTCCTTTCATTTTACAGGGATTTTTATCTTTGGAACCGACTGGTCTTCCACGCTCTAGGCATAGATTACTTTCTTTTGCACTAATAGTTTTCCCTATTAGGACATCAATTTATATTGCCGACTGGTCTTCCACGCTCTAGGCATAGATTACTTTCTTTTGCACTAATAGTTTTCCCTATTAGGACATCAATTTATATTGGAGCATTTTCAGTTGGTATGTGAGATTTTGTAATTCTCTTTAAGTCAATAAATGAATTTGGCAGTTGATTTGCAATGTTTTGAAAATGTATGATCCTTTGAACTTCTTGTTCACATTGACTTGTATGAGGATCTAATTGAGATAATGATGATCCATCCTATGTAATTTCTTTTACCAATTGTATTTTCTCTCCCCTTAATGCTGGGAATGTTGTTTCATCAAAATAAAAATCAATAAATCGTGTAGTAAAAAAATCTCCAGTTAATGGCTCAACATACTTAATTATAGAAGGAGATTCATAAGCAACATATATTCCCAACCTTCTTTGAGAACCCATCTTTATACATTGTAGTGGAGCAATTGGAACATATACTGCACATCCAAAAAATTCTAAGATGGGAAATATTTGGCTCTTAACGAAAAGTCAATTGTAATGAGGAGCATTTATTATAACTTGTTGGTTTGAAGCGCACAAGTGCTTTTGTATACAAAATAGCATATCCCCAAGCTGTAATAGGGAGTTTTATTCTCATAAGCAATGACCTAGCTATTAGTTGGAGGAGTTTGATAAACGATTCAGCTAAACTATTTTGTGTGTGAACATGAGCTACAAGATGTTTAACTTTTATCCAATTGACATACAATAATCATTAAAAGCTTGGGACATAAACTCACCAACATTATCAAGACGAATAGTTTTGATTGCAGAATCTGGAAATTGTGCTCTTAATCGAATTATTTGAGCAAGTGGTCTCGCAAATGCCAAGTTATGAGTCGATAATAAACACACATGTTATACCAGCCTGATTTTTAGTGGTGACAGAACAATGGTTTGAAGACCACAAATTTCCATCGTGTCGACTCGTAAATATTATTTATAGAATATTTATGGAGTCATTAGTGTTTTATTAAAATTTGGTCAAGAAATTTTAACGTTTTGATAGTTAATTAAAGAAAAATGACTAAATTAAAAAAGGTGCAAAACTTGAAATTATAGCATTTAGATGATTTAATAGCCTAATTAATAAATGAGGAAGGATTTAAGTAGTAATCATACCCTAGTCATTATGGTGGGATGACAACTTAGTTGAAATTAATTAAACAATAATATGATCAATGGCAATTTTGTAATTTAAACAAAATTAAATGAAAATTAAAAAAATAAATGAAACAATTTTTACTTTCATTTCTTCTTCAAGTGATCGAAAGCCATAGCTAGGGAGAAGAAGAGTTTTCGTTTGCTTAATTCCTTTGTATGTAAGTATTTTTGTGTCCATTTCTTGTAATTTTTTATGTTTTGAGATCGTTGCAACTAGGTTCAATTAGCCCGAACCTTCGTTTTCGAATTTGTTAAAAAGTTTTAGAAGTTTCTATTGATGAATCTTGAATATTTTTTATGATAACTATGCATTTGAAGCTTTGATTATGTTGTTTGGTGATTTTGTGAAGTTATTTTTGTTAGATTTTGATTTAAGGATTAAATTGTGAAAATGTCAAAATTCCAGGGTTTGATAGTGAATTTGATGTTTATTAGGGATTTTTTAAGGGCCTAGTATATTCTAATGAAATTTTGACTTGTGAAAAATGGTTAATTTGATGATTTTCGGGTTAAGGGACTAAATTGCAAAAGTTGTAAAAGTTAGGGGTAATTGTGTAAATTCAAAAAATAAAAGGGTATAAAATTTAAATTGAATTGGAACATAAGCTAATAATAGAAAAATTTTACATTTTAGATCAAAACTCAGTTGATACTCGTGGAAAAAGAAAAATTACGGAATAATCCTTAAACTTCTACAACTACTACAATTCAGTCCAGGTAAGTTCGTACGGTTTAAAATTCAGCATCTATATATAATTGATTATAGTTGATGTAAGGTTATTTGAGAAATGTTATTGAATTTCAATATTTGGATTGGATTGAAAGCAGGATGGAGTACAATCGAGATATGGTCTGTTATGTGGGATTGGAGTGCAGATTATTGTGGAGTGATATGTATATATGTTTCCTAAGTAGGCCGAGGTTCAGCATTTGTTGCGAATTCTCGTGTTATACTCCCTAATCTGGTGTGTTTTGGATGGATTAGCTTTTATGAGCATCTGGTGTGGTTCGGTTGGAATATCGATGTACTAATATCTGTAAGTTGTTCATCAAATTGTGAGTGCAAGTAAGGAAGATGTTTTAATGCAAATATATGGTATGTGTTAATGGAATGTTGTGATTGAGGTGCCTAGGTTTGGAAAATTGGTTGAATGTTGATAGTGTTATTTAACATACATTGAATGATAGTTTTTTTTGTTGTAAAATTGTATATACTTTTGGTATCAATGAAGATACATTTGGTTAGGCTTATAGAATTATTGATTTAGCATGTTTTTACCTAGTTAATGACACTTTGAATAGGTCTTTTGGCTAGTAAATGGATTACTTAGAGTCCAAGTAAGCCTGAAATGGTAAACTTGTTGTTTAAGGTGCATTTTGGGTTCACATGGCCTAAGATACGGGCGTGTGACTTAGCCGTGTGAGGCACACGACCTGGTGACACAGCCGTGTGTCATCTGATCAGTTCTTTAGGGTGCAAGTCAGAGAGTTACATGGCCTAACACATGGCCTGGCACACAGGCCTGTGGGGCAAGTTACACCGCCTGGTACACTGTGACACAGCCGTGTGACCCTACTCAAGGAGTTACACGGGTGAGGACACGGGCTGAGACATGACCATGTGTGTAGCGCCCCTAACACATATCCACCGCCAGAACAGTGTTACAGAGCATTACCGAAACAAATATAGTTAATTCATGTCATTTACTATTCATAATCGATATCAATCATATTGTCCCTTAAATGGACCCTCGAGGCCCAAAATACACGTTAATAGCAAGTTGGGACTAAACCGAAAACTCAGAGAACTTTTTGTAAAATTTCAAAATTTTTCCTAGGTGCAGGGGACACACGCCCGTGTGGCTAGGCCGTGTGGCTCACACGGCCAAGTGACATGCTCGTATCTCAGGCCGTATGGGCATTCGATGTCAGACACACGACCATGTCCCAGCCCGTATCCATACCCATGTAACTCTTTGACTTGGGTCACACGGCCAGCCACATGCCCGTGTGCTAGGCCATGTGAACAATTAAAATTTCAAAAATTAGGTGCAGTGGACACACGGACAAACCACACGCCTGTGCGCATGGCTGTGTGTCACATATGGCTGAGACACACGTCCGTGTCTCTGCCCATTTGGACGAAAAATAGGCCATTTTCAAGGCCACTTTTCTCACCCAATTTGCATTCCACCTATAACATCATCCAAGCACATTCAAAAGCCAATTCACAACCCTCAATTCAAACCAAAACTTAACTTCCTTTATATACCGAGAAGTCTGAGGGATAGTGTAATGTGACTCCGACCAAGTTCCAACCTTCACGAGCTTCCAAGTACTATAAAACAGAGGAAAGAAAACTGAGCAAGCATTTAATGCTTGATAAGTTCGCATAACAGAAATTAACTTACCATGCATATTCATTTAAAATTAACATATATAGTACTTCCAAGTCAACGTAATCAATACCCTATACACACATACATCCTCATCAAACATGTTAGTTACATTATATAAATACCAAAAGATATAGATGAGCTCATCAATATATCATTTCCACATACATGATTTTATCTCTCCAAGTGTTCAATAAACATCTACATATCATATTTTTGTACTTCAAGTATTTCTTATAGTAATTCATTTTAAATTTATATCATTTCATATCGAAACTTTACCCGTTGAATCATTTTAAAATATCGATGGATACATGGGCAATATACATGAAGTGTAAAGTACAGTAAATCTGTCAATTCATATTCAGGAGTGCTTACAAAAGCACATAAATAGGAAGCTCATTCGGGCTAAAATAGGAAGCTCATAAGAGTCATATTCAAGAAGCTCATATGAGCCAATAACGGGTAGCTCCGAAGATCTATTAATCAAGAAGCTCCTGATAGCTATATGTCGGGAAGTTCAAGCAAGTCGTATCGGGAAGCTCACAAAGAGACAATTAATGGGAAGCTCACGAATAGCCTATAATCGGGAAGTTCATAAGAGCTAAGGTGTGTCCACAACACATGTAGGATCACAACCTATCGAGATCCTCTGAAGAGCTATAATGGGAAGCTCGCAAGAACCATATAACGGGAAGCTCATGAAAGCTATTAATGGGATTCTCTTTCGAGCTATAGTGTGTCTGCAACATATACAAGACCACAACCAATACGAGAACCCTGTATCCAATCGATTTTCATGTATTTAGACGGGATTTAATATTTATCGAGCATTTTTTTGATATATAATTATTTTCATAAATATATCAATTTCACAATTCAACATGCACATATACAACATTCCATTCAAGTATGTAATTATACACAATTTAGTTAAACGAACTTACCTCGTCACTTATTCGTATTCGAGAATCTTCTAATTCGATAATTTTTTGTTTTCCTCGATTCAATTCTGTACTAGGTCTATCCGGATATATACTAGTAAATTTAACTCAATTTAACATAATTCATATTCAATTCAATCCAATTCACATTTTAGGTAAAAAGTACCATTTTCCCCTATACTTTTAATTAATTCCAATCTTGTCCATAGGCTCGGAAAATGAAATTCATGCAATTTAATCTGTATTCCAAGCCTAGGTAAATTTTTCATATAACAATAACAGTCTATGTATTCCATAAAATTCAGAATTTTCCATGAATTCAACATCTTTCCAATTTAATCCCTAAATCATGTTTTCTTCGAAATTCTTTAATAAAACACTTTAAAATACCCATCAACACTTCAATTTCACCATCAAATAACTTAGATCATATGAAATCATCAATGGTAACTTCCAAAATTTTCAATAAAATCAAAAACAAAGGTAAATGTTACTTGGACCTAATTGTAACAAACACAAAAACATAAAATTTTCAAGAAACGAGTGAGGATTTAACTTACATGAAGCAAGAGTTGAAAAACCAGATTAAACCCTATTCAATGTCTATTTTTAGAGCTGAAAATGATGAAGAAATGTCTAGAATTTCTTTAATTTCATTTGTTTATTTTTATTTGGAAATTTTGTCTTTATTTCACACCATTTTTTGCCCTATTTTTAAGCCTATGCCACCCAGCCAATTATTTTAGGCATATTTATGCCTAAAGTCCTTCCTCATTTACCGTTTAAGCTATTTAATCATTATTTCTTTTAATTAAAAAATTGTGCACCTTTTTCAATTTAGTCCTTTTTAACATATTAGACATGTAATCGGTAAAATTTCTCAACAAAATTTTCATACAACATTCCTATCATACCATAGACTATAAAATAACATTAAAATAAATTTTCTTCTGACCTCAGATTTGTGGTTCGTAAACCACTGTTCCGATTTCACTGAAAATAGGTTGTTATAACTCTCCCCTTTTAAGAATTTTCGTCCTCGAAAATCTTTCCAGTAAATAGATTCGGGTATTGTTTTCTCATTTTTTCTTTCGATTCCTAGGTAGCTTCTTCAATCTCGTGTCGTTGCCAAAGAAATTTTACTAAAGCTACCTTTTTATTTCTTAACTCTTTCGTCTCATGTGCCAAAATTTTGATCGGTTCCTCACTGTAAGTCATGTCAAGCTGAATCTCAACTTCTGTCGGAGAAATAACATGTGAAGGATCTAACCGATACCATTGCAACATAGACACGTGGAAAACATTATGAATTCTATCAAGCTTAGGTGGTAATGCTAATCGGTACGCAACAGGTCTGATTCTTTCGGTGATCTCATATGGTTCCATGAACCATGGGCTCAGTTGTCATTTATGGCCAAACCGAAGAACTTTCTTCCAAGGTGATACTTTCAAGAATACCTTGTCGCCAACTTAAAATTCTATCTCTTTTTGTTTAAGATTAGTATAAGACTTTTGACCATCAGAGGCTACTTTCAGACTATCCCGAATCACTTTCACCTTTTCTTCAGTCTCACGGATTAAATCAACTCTGTGTATCTTTTTCTCATTGAGCTTTGTCCAATACAATAGAGTTCCACATTTATAGCCATACAAAGCCTCGTACAGTGTCATTTTAATGCTTGACTGATAGCTATTATTGTATGCAAATTAATTTAAAGGCAGATACTTTTCTCAGTTACCTTCAAATTCCAAAATACAACATTGAAGCATATCCTCTAAAATTTGTATCACACGTTCGGATTGTCCATCAGTCTGAGGATGAAATGTGGTACTAAAATGTAATTGTGAACCCAGAGCTTCTTGCAACTTGTTCTAGAATCGAGATGTAAACCGAGGATCCTGTTTGAAATAATGGAAACCGCCACTCCATGTAGTCTAACAATTTCAGAAACATATAACTCTTCTAATCTATCCAGGGAGAAATCCATACGTATTGGGATAAAGTGTGTAGAGTTCGTCAATCGATCAATAATTACCCAAATGACATCTTTCTTTTTCGAATATAAGAGTAATCCTGCTACAAAGTCCATAGTAACTCTTTCCCATTTCCATTTCAGTATCGTCACTAGCTGTAATAATCCCGATGACACCTAATGTTCAACTTTAACTTGCTAACATACCAAACATCTTGAGAAAAATTCAAAAATATTCTGTTTCATTCCTAGCCAATAGTATATATTTTTCAAAGCATTATACATTTTATTACTCACCGGATGAACAAACATAGTACCATTATGAGCTTCATTTAAAATCTTCTGTACAATCTCTGAATTCTTTGGTAAACATATTCTTCCTCTGAATAGCAAATAACCATCAGACCCAATCTGAAATTCAGAATCAGAGTTTAACTCACATTGTTTTCATTTAGCTTGTAATTCATCACCATTTTTCTAAGCTTCGCAAATCTACTGTAGAAACGTCGGTTTGACTTTTAACTCAGCTAAGATTGAACCATCATCATATAATGACAACCGGGTATTCATTGCTCGCAAAGCAAATATTGACTTTCTGCTTAAAGCATCTGCAACCATATTGGCTTTTCCTAGATGATAGTCGATAACCAGATCATAGTGTTTTAATAATTCAAGCCACCTGCGTTGTCTCAAGTTCAAATCTTTTTGCGACATCAAATACTTTAAACTCTTGCGATCAGTGAATATATAACTCTTTTCACCGAATAAGTAATGTCGCCAAATTTTTCGGGCAAAAACAATGGCTGCCAATTCTAAATCATGTATCGGATAATTTTTTTCATGTGGTTTTAGCTGTCTAGAAACATAGGCTATCACTTTACCTTCTTACATCAAAACACAGGCTAAACCATTCAACGATGCATCACTGTAAATCACAAATTCTTTACTCGATTCAGGCTGAACTAGAATCGGTGCTTTAGTCAACAAAGCTTTCAATCTGTCAAAACTTTGCTGATATTTATCAGTCCATTCAAACTTCACATCTTTTTGTAACAATCGTGTCATCGGAGAAGCTATTATCGAAAATCCTTTTACAAACCTCCGATAATATCCAACTAGTCCCAGAAAACTTCTGACTTCAAACACATTTTTCGGTGGTTTCCAGTCAACAATTGCTGAAATTTTACTGGGGTTAACTCTGATACCTTCAGCAGATACTATGTGTCTAAGAAAACCAATTTCCTGAAGCCAAAATTCACATTTACTAAATTTGGCATACAATTGTTTCTCACGTAGAGTTTGCAGCACAATTCTCAGATGATTAGCATGTTCATCTTCATCGCGGGAATATACTAGAATATCATCAATAAATACCACCACAAATCTATCTAAATATGGTCTGAAAATTTTGTTCATCAGATCCATAAACACTACAGGTGCATTTGTTAAACCAAATGGCATCACAAGTAATTCATCATGCCCATACCTGGCCCTTAAGGCTATCTTTGGTATATCCGAGTCTTTCACTCGTAACGGATAGTAACCGAAATGGAGATTTATCTTCGAAAATACAGTGGCACCTTTCAATTGATCGAACAGGTCATCAATACGAGGCAGTGGATAATTATTCTTAATAGTGACTTTGTTGAGCTGTCTGTAAGCAATACATAATTTCAACGACCCATTTTTCTTCTTAACAAATAAAACCGGTGCACCCCACGGTAAAGAACTAGGTTGAGCAAAACCTCTGTCAGTCAATTCTTTCAACTGTGCTTTCAACTCCTTTAATTCAGTAGGAGCCATTTTGTAAGGTGTTATAGATATTGGTGTTGTCCCCGGAACAAAATCTATAGAAAATTCAACCTCTCTATCCGGTGGTAATCCGAGTAACTCCTCCAGAAACACATTAGGATATTCACAGATAACTGACACTGATTTAATTTTTGATTCAGACACTTTAGTATCCAACATAAAAGCAAGATAAGCATCATACCCTTTTCTAATATATTTCTGTGCTGATATAGCTGAAATCACATTAGACAGCCCATCTAGTTTAGATTCGACACGGAGCAATTCACGATTTAGACATTTTAACACAATATATTTCTATTTACAATTTACCATTGCATCATCCTGAGTTAGCCAGTCCATACCCAAAATTACATCAAATTTATCAAATGGCAACAACATCAAATCAGCCGAGAAATAGTAACTTCGTACCATTAACGGACAATTTTTATAAATTTTATCTACCATCACATATCGATCTAGGGGGTTTGAAACTTTAACCACGAATTTAGTGGACTCGACAGGTAAATTTTTAACAAACACTAAATTCGTGCAAATGTATGAATGTGTTGAACCAGGATCAATCAAAGCAGTAATATCAGTATCAAGAAGAGAAAAAGTACCAGTAATGACGTCTGGTGTAGAGGCATCCTCTCTTGCACGAATAGCATATGTCCTTGTTGGTGCTCGTGCTTTAGATTTGACTGTTGAATCTTTTGTCACACCTCCGCTACCACTGACATTACCGGGGTGACGGGGTGGTCTACCTTTGGAGGCGGGGTTGTTTGGCTTTGAAGTTTGAACAATTTCCTTTTAAGGCTTTCCCAAGCAGTCTCTAAGATAGTGGTCAAGAGAACCACATCTAAAACATACCCCACTTCTCATGCGACACTTCCCAAAATGCAATTTATTACAATGTTTTCATCTGGGTTTGAGACTTTTAACACTTCCAACACTTGCTTCTGGTGGGGATGGAGATCTCAGATTAAAGCGTTGAGTGCCTCGATCTCTCCCAGAATACCTAGTAGATGTGACAAAACGATCATGATACTTCTTCGACTTCTTTGAAGCTGATGATTGTGACTTTCCCATAAATCTTTTACTAGAAATCCGGGCTTCCATCTTTGTCTGTCTCTTTTCTTTACTTAACTCTTCGGCTTTATGTGTCTGATCAACCAGTACCACAAGTTCCTTTAGTTCCAAAATCCCAACTAATAGCTTGATGTATTCATTTAATCCCTCTTCAAACTGTTTGCACATGGCAAATTCAGTCAGGATACACTCTCTGGCATATTTGCTTAATCTAACAAATGCTCGTTCATACTCAGATACTGTCATGTTCCCCTGTTTAAGCTCTAAAAACTCTTTCCATTTTTGATCCAGGAATCTCTGGCTAATATACTTCTTTATGAATTCTGTTTGGAAAAATTCCCATGTAACACTCTCCCTCGGTACAACAGAAACCAGTGTATTCCACCATTGATAAGCCAAATCTTTTAGCAGGGATACATCACACTTCAAACATTCAGCAGATGTGCAAGATAATTCATCCAAAACTCTGAGGGTATTTTCTAACCAAAAGTCAGCCCTTTCTGGATTATCTTCAGCAGTAGCTCTAAATTTTTCTGCCCCATATTTACGGATTTTATCTACCGGAGGCTTACCAGATCTAATAGGCTTTGTACCTTGTGACATACCAGAAACTGTTTGAGGAACAGGAGGGGGAGGTTGTTGTATAACGTGATTTGTTCTCAAGTATTTAGTGAACCATTCATTCATCATTTGAAAGAAGGCTTCTTTAGCCTCCTTACCTCCGCCCTTAGTTACGGGCCTTCTACTACTTGAAGTAGCTCTTTGTATTGAAGCTTGAGCATTGCTCTCAGCTTCCTCGGATTCAGCTCGATTGGACGACATTACTATATGAAAAACATGTTTAAAATGGTCAGGAGATATCACACTATCACAATTTATATAATGAAATGTATAGCTAAACTCATACTTTCTATGTTAGTTTTGAGAATCGACTAAACTGTAGCTTTAATACCAATAAATGTAACACCCCAAACCCATATCCGTCGCTAGAACAGGGTTACAGAGCATTATCAAAACAAATACAATTAATCTATGTCATTTACTATTCATAACCGATATCAAACATATTCAATGATATTGTCCCTTAAATGGACCCTCAAGGCCCAAAATACGTGTTAGAAACAAGTCAGGACTAAACCGAAAACTTAGAGGATTTTTTACGAAATTTCAAAATTTTTCCTAGGTGCAAGGGACATACGCACGTGTGGCCAAGCCGTGTGGCTCACACAGCCAAGTGACACACCCGTATCTCAGGCCGTGTGGGCATTCAATGTGAGGCACACGGACTTGTCCCAGCCCATGTCCATACCTGTGTAACTCTTTGACTTGGGTCACACGGCCAGCCACAGACTCGTGTACTAGGCCGTGTGAACAATTAAATTTTCAAAAATTAGGTGCAAAGGACACACGGCCAAACCACATACCAGTGCACATGGCTGTGTGTCACACACGGCTTAGACACAAGCCCGTGTCTCTGCCCGTATGGATGAAAAATAAGCCACTTTCGAGGCCACTTTTCTCACCCAATTTGCATTCCACCTATAACATCATCCAAGCACATTCAAAAGCCAATTCACAACCCTTAATTCAAACCAAAACCAAGTCTTATTGCATAACATATAATCTTATATGTTCAAGTGTTTAAACTTACCAAATTCATACTTATGTATATAGGCAAGATTTTATCGATTATGCTAATTCAAACCTATTCATCAATAGATTTATATGTTTCCCATAATATAACCATTTCAACACACATTGAGCATGATAAGGCATTATATAATTACATCAAAAATATGATTAACACTAGCCATTCCAATGGCAAGTTACAACCAAAATATTTCATCACTTGGCCTAGAATATCCTATACATGCCATTATACCAAAAGTTAACTTGCTTTATATACTGAAAAGTCCAAGGGATAGTATGATGTGACTCCGACCAAGTTTCAACCTTCACGAGCTTTTGAGTACTATAAAATAGAGGAAAGAAAACCGAGTAAGCATTTAATGCTTAGTAAGTTCGCATAACGGAAATTAACTTACCATGCATATTCATTTAAAATTAACATATATAGTACTTCCAAATTAATGTAATCAATACCCTATACAGACATACATCTGCATCAAACAAGTTAGTTACATAATCCATATAAATACCAAGAGATATAGATGAGCTCATCAATATACCATTTCCACACACATGATTTTATCTCTCCAAGTGTTCAATAAACATGTACATATCATATTTTTGTACTTCAAGTATTTCTTATAGTAATTCATCTTGAATTTATATTATTTCATATCGAAACTTTACCCGTTGAATCATTTTAAAATATCGATGGATACATGGGCAGTACACACGAAGTGCGCAATACAGTAAATCCATCAATTCATATTCAGGAGTGCTTATAAAAGCACATAAACGGGAAGCTTATCCGGGCTAAAACAGGAAGCTCATAAGAGCCATATTCAGGAAGCTCATGCGAGCCAATAACGGGTAGCTCCGAAGAGCCATTAATCAACAAGCTCTGGATAGCCATATATCGGAAAGTTAAAACGAACCAAATTGGGAAGCTCACAAAGAGCCAATTAACAGGAAGCTCATGAAGAGCCTATAATCGGGAAGTTCATAAGAGCTAAGGTGTGTCTACAACACATGTAGGATCACATTTATCGTGATGCTCCGAAGAACTATAACGGGAAGCTCGCAAGAACCATATAACGAGAAACTCATGAGAGCTATTAACGGGATGCTCTTTTGAGCTATGGTGTGTCTGCAACATATACAAGACCACAACCAATACGGGAGCCTTGTATCCAATCAATTTTCACGTATTCAAACGGGATTTACTATTTATCAGCCCTTTTTTTTTATGTATAATTAATTTCATAAATATATCAATTTCACAATTCAACATGCATATATACAATGTTCAATTCAAGTATATAATTATACACAATTTAGTTACACGAACTTACCTCGTCACTTGTTCCTATTCGAGAATCTACTAATCCGATACTTTTTGTTTTCCTCGATCCAATTCTGTACTAGGCCTATCCGGATCTATACGAGTAAATTTAACTCAATTTAGTACAATTCATATTCAATTCAATCCAATTCACATTTTAGGTAAAAGTACCATTTTTCCCCTATACTTTTAATTAATTCCAATCTCGTCCTTAGGCTCGGAAAATGAAATTCATGCAATTTAATCATTATTCCAAGCCTAGCCAAATTTCTCATATAAAAATAACAGTCCATGTATTCCATAAAATTCAAAATTTTCCATGAAGTCAACATCTTTCCAATTTAATCCCTAAATCATGCTTTCTTCAAAATTCTTTCATAAAACACTTTAAAATACCCATCAACACCTCAATTTCATCCTCAAATAACTTAGATCATATGAAATAATCAATGATAACTTCTAAAATTTTCAATGAAATCAAAAACCAAGGTAAAGGTTACTTGGACCTAATTGTAACAAACATAAAAACATAAAATTTTCAAGAAACGGCTGAGAATTTAACTTACATGAAGAAATAATTAAAAAACCAGCTTAAACCCTCTTCAATGTCTATTTTTAGAGTTGGAAATGATGAAGAAATGTCTAGAATTTCTTTAATTTCATTTGTTTCTTTTTATTTAGCAAAATTTCCAATTTTACCCTTATTTCACACCATTTTGTCCTATTTTTAAGCCTATGCCGCCCAACCAATTACTTTAGGCATATTTATGCCTAAAGTCCTTCCTCATTTACCATTTGAGCTATTTAATCACTATTTCTTTTAATTAAAAAGTTTTACACCTTTTATAAATTAGTCCTTTTAAACAAATTAGACATGTAATCGGTAAAATTTCTCAACAAAATTTTCATACAACATTTCTATCATACCATAGACTATAAAATAATATTAAAATAAATTTTCTTTAGACCTCGAATTTGTGGTCTCGAAATCACTATTTCGATTTCACTGAAAATGGGATGTTACAATGTGTCCCTAGTATGATTGTTACATGGCTTGAGACACGAGCATGTGTCTCAGTCGTGTGAGGCAGACGGCCTGGCCACACAACTATGTGACTCCTTTTTTGCAAATTTTGTATATTTTTACTAAACTTTCCAAACTGTTTCAAATTGGTCCCAAATTGTTTCTAGGTTATTTTTAGAGCCTCAAGGACTCGATTTAGGGACATTGTGTATGAGTATAAATGGTTTGTGATATGATTATTATATTGATTGATTAAATGTTCCAATTTTTTTTATTGTTTTGTAATACTCTGTGACCCTAATTTGGTGACGGAGACGGGTTAGGGATGTTACACATGTGACCACCTATTAGATGCATCTATCAATACCATAAAATATCTTAATGGTCCAAATGGTGGATGAATGGGCCCCTATATATCACCTTAAATACGTTCCAAAAATTGCAGGAGATTCAATCCCAACTTTAGCTGGTGATGGTCTAATAATCAATTTTCCTTGAGAACAAGTAACACAAGATAAATCCTTGAATTCAAGAATCTTCTGGTTCTTTAATGGGTGTCCAATTGAATTCTCGAATATTCTTCACATCATAATAGATCCTGGATGGCCTAATCAGTCATGCTAAATAGTAAAAGTATGTGGTTCTATAAACTTCAGGTTTGTAGTAACATGTGTCTCAATTACACTAATATGTATATAATATAAACCTAATGAAAAAGCAAGTAGCCTTTCGAAAACATAATCTTTCCACATTCAACATTTGTAATATATAAATATTCAATATTTTTCTCATTCATAGTCTCAATATGATATCTAGTAAGACGAATATCTTTAAAACTTAATAAATTTCTTTGAGACTTAATGAAATATAAAGCATCATCAATGGCAAATTTTGTACCTCTAGGTAATAATAAAATAGCTCTTTTGGAGCCTTCAATAAGTTTTTAACTACCCTGTATTGTTTTACATCGGTATCACTTATTGTCAAATGAGAAAAATATTTTTATTTTTGAGTAACATATGTGTTGTAGCACTATCTGCAAGACACATGTCTCCATTGATTTTGGGTGCAATGAAATTTTATTGAATATTCATATTCTTCATAAAACAAACAAAATATAATATGAGAAACGTTGCAAATATTTATTAAATGTATAAATTATTCTTTATGCAAGAAATTAAAACAACATAAAAATGTCAAAATAACATCAACTTTTCTAATGATTTTCAAAGAAATCCGCCACATCTAGGTGAATATCTTCATCATTTGCCTCTATTTCATCATTTTGGGATATAAAATTTGTCTCCATATTCTTTCCCTTCTTTTTAATAGATGCTTGATAAAATTTTACTAAATGCTCAAACGTACTGCAGGTACGTGACCAATGCCCCTTCATACCACATCGATAGTATATATTCTCAACAATCTTTGAAGGATTATTTTGCCCACCTCTTTCTTGTCTTTCATTATTATTTTTTTTTTGTGGTTAAAAGTATTGTTGTTATGACCACCATGATAACGATTACTAGTACGTCCTCGACCACGTCCCCCACTACGTCCACGACCACGGCTGTGACCGCGACCTCTATATTTTCCATTTTCATAGTTATTCTGTACTGCTACATTCACTTTAGGGAATTGTGCCAAACTAATTGGACGAATTCCATGATTTTTCATCAACAACTCATTATTTTGTTCAGCCACAAAATGACATGAAATCAATTCAGAATATCTTTTAAAACTTTTTTCACAGTATTACTGGTGTAGGAGCACATTAGTAGCATAAAAAATACTTAAAAAAACTTATAATCTAATACATCCAAAATTTTCATCATTATAAAAACTACTACATGAAAAATACATTTTATATTAATTAATCTTGTAAAACTTAATAAATAATAAAACACAATGTGTCCCGTTAATTTGAATCATAATCATATAACATATAAACATTATGAAAACAAAATTGAGCAATTCATATAAAAAGTAATCACTAAATCCCAAAAACTTGTGCAAAACAATTGAAAGAAAATTATGAGATTTTTTTAAATCATGGACTTCATTAATAATCCAATATCAATCTAATGTTCAAAATTTTAAAACAAAACATTTATCTAATAATCAAATTTCATTAAATTTGTTTTTGGCGAAAATAAATAAAATAACAAACAATCAATTATCATAATAGATCATATGAAATTTATATATTATTTATCCACATGCTTAATATTACGCAAATGAAAATCTAATTTTACATAAACAATAATTCCATAATCTTTAGAATAATATGATTTTTATAAATATATAAAATTATTTAAGTGATTTGTCCCTCTTGATCTTTTTCCTTTTGTTACATAACTTCTAAGTGATGAATGCTATAATTTTCTATTAATTTTTGTATGTGTAATCCTTTTAGATAGAGTTAGACCTGTCCATGGGCCGGGCGCCCTACTGCCTCGACGGCCCTTAGAAATATGGGAGGGTTTGGGTAAAAATATAGGCCCGAAATATGGGCTTGGGCAAAAATTTAGGCCCGTTTAAAAAATGGGCCGGGCCTCGGGCAAGATTTTTTTGGCTCGGGCCCGGCCCGGAAATATTAAATATATATTTTTTATTTTTAAAATATAATAGTTTTTTTATTTTAAGTTTATTTACTTTCATTTCCTTGACTAGTGTTACAAAATAATAATAATAAAACATCAAGTTTGTTTTACTAATCAAATGTTAGATTTTGTTACAACAATTAATACAATTAATACAACTAATAATTTGATAAATTTACTAATCAAATGTTAGATTTTATTACAACAATTAATACAATTAATAATTTGATAAATTTACTAATCAAATGTTAGATTTTATTAAAACAATTAATACAATTAACAATTAATAATTTGATAATTTTACTAACAATTAATTTTAATAACAATTAATTTTAATTTTATTAAAAAAATAGTTTTAATTTTAATTTTAATTAAAAACAGGCCGGGCCGGGCCGGACCGGGCTCGGGCCCCATATTTTTTCTCCGGGCCGGGCTTGGGTAAAATCTCAGGCCTATATTTCGGGCCGGGCCGGGCCCAGGCCTAGTAAACGGGCTGAATTTTTTTGTGGGCCCGGCCCGGCCCATAGACAGGTCTAGATAGAGTGATTAATTTATAATGATAAACTCTTAATATGTTATGTCTCTCAAATACTCAAAATGACAAATATAATTTAATTTACATTAAAATAAACAACTTAATCTAAATTAACCACATGATTTTAGAGTTGATTGGGTGGATGATATATATAGGCTAACATTTTACAAAAATTCCTCGTGAGCCTCAAAAATTTCCCTTGAACATCATCGTTGTCTTCTTGAAACTATATTGGTAAATGTAAATTTTGAGTTTAAATTTCAATATTATTGGTATTTTTTAATAGAAAAACATAAAATGTATCTAAGAGAAATAGGATTCGATCCAAACTCTCAAAGGGTTATGATTCTATTGATCAGATATATCTAGTCCAATAATTGGGACACCTCAACCTCGAATATTGAATGTAGGATCTTCTTCGACTCAACTTTTTGTCTCTAAAGCTTTAAATTTGGCAGCTCTAGTTCTCCGAGTTCGTACGTACTCCAATCAACTGTGAAGGAACCTTGACGAAAAACAAAAAAGAAGAAAATCTTCATTGTATTTGCTACAATTAGATTATTTTCCATCATTTTCAAAAACAAAAGGGAAAATTAAGAAAAAAAAAAAAGAGAAAAAAATTCCTCCATTAAAAAGCTTTGTATATAAGCAGGCAACTTTGTCGGCATGTTGGCCTTAACCATACCCCACAATCATAGAAAAAAAGAAAAGCAAAAAAGAAAACGTAGGTGAAAAAATGGCCTTAAAAAAGGAACCCAATGAGGCTTTGTGATAAACATTAGCACTAACAACACTTCCACCAACTTGTCATTATCAAAAACCCATCTACAAAAGGTGGTTGGCCCCTTCATTCCATTTCAAGCTCTCACGCTCAACACAAATTCCTCTTATTAAACAAATCTCTCATTAATTACCTCTTTACCCATTGCCAGAAACACCGAGAAAAAAATGTGGCGTATGCTGGTGGTTTTGCGACGGAATCTTCAAAACATCAAGAAAACTCACCGGGTAGCCGATGAGAACATGGTTAATAACAATAATAACGGAGGCGAGATGCCGATTTTCATTAACAGAAGGAGATCTCATGGATCGTGGAATGGTTTTTCTGTGATTTGCAGCGTTGTTAGAGCTCCTCTTTCCTTAGTTTCTTGCTTGTCTCAACCCCATGTTAATGGAACTGATGGTGTGTGGGTGTCGAGTCATGAGTTTGCTCAAATTTCAGAGATGAATCATTTGATGGTAAGTGACAGCATGCGTTATGCAATCTTGATGTAAAAGAGAACAAGATTTGAAGTACTAAATTATAGAATTGTTTTCTTTCTTTCTTTTTAGATGTCTTGGGATTTTTATTTTTTATTTTTTTTAAACATCAGTCTTTTATATAGTATTTGTATGAATGCTAAATATATATATATATATATATATATATATATATATATGAAGAAATACATATTACAATAGCTGTAAATTTCAGGTTTTAATCATAGGAACAAAATCATGAGTTTGTTTTTGTATTGGGTGTTTGCTTGATATATTTATTTACTCTGGTTTTCAAGATTTCTTAGTCTGTTCCTTCAAACTATAAATCAAATCAATCTAAACTATAATTTTATTATGCTGAAATAGAAAAATCTCCCAAAAACCCTAACCTGATGCTTTTGCCACTGCCGGGAATCAATGCTACATGTACTTAATTAATAATAAAAAGAGAAAAGATAAGTTGGAAGCATTATTTCCCATAAATGAGAACATTGTTTATTTACTTTTAATTTAATTATATATTTTAATATTCTTTTATTAAAAAGATAAGGTATGAAACAGGTATCATTTGTTTTATCAAATCATTTTGCATCTTAAAATATTTAATAATTAATTATGAAATTTAACTTTTTGGGGTGGAAAAAATGTAATCTTATACAAATAAGAGAGTTGGGAGATTAATTTATTTGGGGTGCTTATATTTTTATTTATAAATTATCGTCACTTGGTAATAAAATAAGAAATCAAATCCATAAAAATTTTCAATGAGAATAGCATCTCTTTAAATTAATTTTAAAAGTCTATAACTTAGCTAGGATCACTAGCCTTAGCTCCCCGCTCACGCTGAGGATTTACAATATTTTCAATAATTTATTTGATTAAATAGTAATTAAATTTAAGTTGCAAAATACATTAGTTAACTATTTACTTAATTATTTTAATGATAATGATATTATTAATAAATTTTAATATTTTTGTTAAAATTAAATTTAGTTACAATAATAGTTTAGAATTTATTAAGTATATCAAATTTTAATACTTGATATAATTTTTATTTAATAATTTTATCATTTATCAATCTTAAATCAATTTATGAGTTAATATCCAAACTAATAATTTTAAATACATTATTTAACAATAAAATAATAACTTTATCTTCCTATAAATCTATAACAATAAATAAATAATATTTTTAAAATAACCATCAACACAAATATACTAAATTTCAAAATTAAAAAAAAGTACAGGGATTGATGTAGGGAGAAAAAAAACCATTTTTGGACGGAAAATAACCTTGCAAAAGTACAGGGATTGATGTAGACAATTTTCTCTCTTTTCCCCACTCAAACGGAAAATAACCTTGCAAATGTAGGGAGAAAAATACCATGGAAACGTCAATTTTTGGAAGCGAATCTTCTTCAGTGTTCTATGTATGTTGTTTTAATATATAGTTATAGATGTTAATTTTATACATTATTACAAAACATAAATTGATTATAGGATTATATATAAAAGAAAAGCTCTTAAAAATGTAAAAAAAATCAATCAATTTTAATATTTTTAATATCTATTTGAATTTATAATATTTTTTCTTATTTTTAATCATTTTGTGGAAAAATATTAGATTAAACTAGAAGCTACCATGTATCACCATTTAATTGGTCCGTCAATTTATTTTAACAGTCAACATGGTCAATGAGGGAAATTTATTTTAATTAACAATAGAGACTTAATTGGATATGAAATTAATATTGATATAAACTTATTAAAATTATAAAAATTGGAAAATTATTTAAAATTAAAAATATATTAGAATTTTTAAGAAATAATAAAACATTGTAAAAATTATAAAAAAAACTATTAAAAATATTAAAATTGATATAAAATTATAAATATTATAAAAAAAAGAGTCATAAAAACTTGAACTGGACCAGTTAACCCGAAGTCAATAAGGGAATTGGTCCGGGAAAAGCTATTAGACCGGTTGATCTGAGAACTAGATGGTTGAACTAAATTTTTTTATTTTTTTAATATGTTTATCAAACCAAAATTTCATTATCCAACTATTAGCTTAAGTCAGAATGAAATATTCTAACCAAGATTTCTAAAACTGGATCGGTGGTTGAACCGATCAGGCCACCAATTTTTTAGTTCAATTGATCCATCCAGCTCAAGTAAATAAAACATTAAAAATAAAAATAAAAATAAAAAATTTAGTTTAACCATCCCAAGTCAATTGATCTATTGCCTTTCTTCGAACCGATACCCTTGTCGATTTTGATCTAATCAGTCCAACCGACTAATCCAATCCAGTTCAAATTTTTATGATTTTTTAAATAATTTTTATAACTTTATAAATTTTAATACTTCTAATAATTTTTATGATTTTTATAGAATTTTAATATGTTTTTATAAAATTTTAAATATGTTTGATTAATTTTATAGATTCATTTATAAATTATTAGAATTTATTAATTTTTTATATTTTTCTAATATTTTTATTATTTTTATATTTTTACAAGTTATTATCAATTTTATATTCTTTTAATATTTAACATTTTATACATTTTATAAGTTTTCTGATTTTTTATTTTTATAAAATTTTCTAATTTTTATGATTTTAATCATTTTATGGAAAATATTAGATTAAACTAGAAGTTGTCACATGTTCTTGTCTAATTGATCTTTCAATTTATTTTAATGGTCAACATACCCTCAATGACGAAAATCGTTAACTAATGGGCTTAATTAATTATTTTAGTTAAGAATGAGGTTTAATTGGGTGTCAATTTAATACAATGACTTAATTGTTTTTTTACATTTTCTAAAGGGCATTTTTGACATATAAGCCTACATTAAAATATACTAGCAATCATATCACATACCTATGCATGTGGAAACCACATATTTAGTACACATGTGAGTTTAAAAATAACATACAATAATTAATGAAATGTATAGTTTGAAACTAATTAATCATAATAACACATGAAATATGTACGATCTTAAAATTAAAAAATTAAATTGTGAGTAAAACGAAATTTAAGCACATAAATACATCAGATAAATAATACTAAATGCACTACAATTATTTATCATGATTTTTCAACAATTGTGAGTTAGTGTCGAGTTGACTTGTGACACCAACTCAATTAACAACATTATTAATATTCTAAATCTTATCACAAGCGTACGCGTACGGAGACTGTATTTAGAACACATGTGTGCTTTAAAATGACACACAATAAATAATGAAACGTATGGCTTGAAATTAATTAATCATAATAACACATGAAATATGTATGATATTAAAATAAAAATAGATTAAATTGTGAGTAAAACTAAATTTAAACACATAAATACATAAGATAAACAATACTAAATGCACTACAATTATTTATCATGATTTTGTCAACAATTGTGAGTTAGTATTGAATTGACTTGTGACACCTACTCAATTAACAACATTATTAATATATACAATTAATGGAGATAATAACTTGTGTATATTAAAATAAAATGTATAAAATGCATTAAAATAAAGCTTTAGTTGAATGACAAATTTAAGGTTTTACTAATCCAATTGGCGTGGGTGCAAATCCCATTATATGCATATTTTAATTGGTTTTGTTAAAATGAAAATGCTAAAATACCCTCAAACAGTACAACTTATTTTAGTTATGGAAAGACATTTCTATAACTTTCTAACATAGTTGGTGACCCGATTGAGGAAGACTCTCAAGAAAATACTTAATAAGTAGTACGTATAAATATACAACTAATGGAGATAACAACTTATGCATATTAAAATAAAAATGTATTAAATATACCAATATGAAGCTTTGATTGAGTGGTAAATTTAAGATTTTACTAATCCAATTAGCACAAGCTTAAATATTATTTTATGCATATTTTAATTGGTTTTGTTAAAATGAAAAGATTAAAATGTCATCAAATAATATAACTTATTTTACTTATGGAAGGGCATTTTCGTAATTTTCTAACCGAATTGGTGACCCAATTGAGGGTGAACAAACTTAGTAAAACACTTAATAAATATTATAGATAAACAATTAATAGAGATAATAACTTGTGTATATTAAAATAAAATGTATAAAATACACCAAATGAAGCTTTAGTTGAGTGGTAAAATTAAGTGATTATTAATCTAATTGGTTGAGTTTAAATTTTATTATATGAATATTTTAATTGATTTTCATTAAAATGAAAAGACTAAAATACCATCAAATAGTATAACTTATTTTAATAATGAAAGGATATTTTCGTAATTTCTTAATTCAATTGGTGACCCAATTGAGGGTGACACCAACTCAATAAAATACTTAATAAATAGTATAGATATAACATAATTTCTTTTTGGTATTCAAACAAAGTTGAATTAGCGTAATGATTTATTAAGCCCTCCAACTTTACATAAAAAGTTATTTTAGCCCTATATTAAAATTTTACCTCCTTTAACTAGCAAGGAGAGAGATGGAGGATTCTTATTTTATTTAATATTAATGTAAAATTTAAATTTATTATTATATTTTTGAAAATATTTATTTATATATATTTAAATTTATTATTATATTTTTAAAAGATCTCTGTATTTTGTATATTTTTAATTTTTTTAGAATTATGATTAAATTGAGAATATTTGTAATTTTGAGGATTAATTTTAAAATTATAACTAAATCAATATAATATATAAAATTTGATGGCTAAATTTGTTATTATATTGCTCTTTTTAACTCATCACGTTAGCTTGCCGTTTATAATTTTAATGGAAGTGACCAAAATGATTGAACTATGTATCATAGGTGCTTAAAGTACACATTTTTATTTTGGGTGCCTAAAATTAAATATTATTATTATTAGGTGAATATTTATATAATTTACTCTAATTTTTATGCTCTATTATTTTCGAACTTATTTGTTTTTTGTATTAGCATGCATTGAGACCATGTTTCCTTTATATTTGTAGTCAATTACTTTTAAAATAAAAATTGAAATTGAAAAAATTCAGTAAGTCAATTTCAAAATCGACTAGGTAATCAATCAAGATTTGCTAGGATTATATTTGGTCTCTTTTAATTATAGAAAGATTTATACATACACATTCTTATTGGTTAAATTGGAGATCAATACAAATTTTCTTTAAATAAATAGTTTTACTAAAATTATTGAAAAAGTGATTAAACTAACTATCATTAAAAAAAAACAAAGACAATTTTCATAACCACAATAAAAGAAAATCAATACAAATTTATTTCCTGAAATTTGGGTTTTAAAATGAATTATTATTGCTCAAAATTCAAAGATTCTTTTAAGTCAAAGTTTGACAAAATTGTTAGGATTTGAGGATATTTTCAATTGGAAGTTCACTCAATTAACTTAATATATTAAGCATACGTATCAGCATTAGAGTGTCAAATGTCACAAAAGTAATTTGCACATCAAGGATTGTTGTCTCATTAGCTTATGCACCTTTGTAATATAATATATATTATTATATAGAAAATTATAATTAATTTTAAATTATAACCTTCTCTCATATTTTTATTTTTTAAAGAAATTTTATAGAGTCTATGTAGATAGTGAAGAAATTGACATTTATCTATAGTATAACTGTGAGCTATATAGGTGTTCTTTAGAGATTTATAGTATAAGTGTTTAAAATTGAGACAAACACATGTCAGAAAATTGTAATGTGAACATAATATTTATTTTTTATTTAACCAAAACCTTGTAATATATATGATATATAAATAAAATATAAATAACTTTAAACTAAAAGTCACCTCTAATGAATTTCTTTAGATGGGGAAGCTTTAAATAGCTTATACAAATAGTGAAGAATTTGATATTTATTTATAGTATAAGTATGAGCTATGAAAGCGTTTCCAAGCAAAAGTAAGATTTATAATATAACTCTTTGAAATAGAGATTAAAATGTGTAAAAAATTATAATATGAGCATTGTAACACTCCAAAAATTAGGGGTTAGAATTTATAAAATCATTATGAATTGAGCCTTACTATTAGTGGTTAAGAACTTAGTAAAACCCCCAAAGAACCAAGATTTAACTTTGCATTTTTTCATCTTTATTTTTTAGCAACTAAAGATGAAAGCTAAGCTGGTATAATAAATAAATGTGGTAGAAAATAAATAAGAAATGATTAGCAGCCCAGTGGTCAAGCATCACTCCATTCTCCTTGGTGTCCTAATTTCTATTCACATAAATTTCCTTCTATTTAACTCCAAAGTTTGCGTAACTTGCCATTTGGTCCTTTTTCTATTTAAAATAGAATTTTGATTATCCTTTTCAACCCTATTTAGAATTTCTTTTCTCTCTTCTTTAAATACATATTTTTCTTTTATTTTTTATTTTTATTTTAAATAAATTTTCATATTCTTTTGCTGGAAATCTATTGTTGAAATCTCGAACTCGAATTCAATCCCGTTCAATCTGTTCTTTGTATCAATTTAACAAAACGACGTCAATTTCCGTTCTAACGAGCCAAGATCGTGTTATGGAAGAAAAATCTAGCAGCAATCGAGCACCAGCTGAGCATTACAAGTGTCTTTATAATTATGTTATTTTTAGTTACTTTAATTGTTGTAAAATCGTTGCGTTTTGGGTCTTTTCATTATATGAATACGGTGCATGTTTGTTTAGAGTGGGTCGATATAAAACAATTCGTTTTGATGGACAGTAACTGTTTAAGTGAAACGGTGCAGTTTGGAGGACACCTGGACTCATAAGTGCCAGGTTATTTTGAAGCTGTTATTTTAACACCTCAAACCCGGCCTAGAGTTATGGCTGAATCTGGAGGAGCTACATTGACTCGTTCTAAAGACTAATTAAAAATCAAGCTTAGAAACCGTGTGATTTGAAATCTTAATTTGTCTAAGCTCATACGAGTTTTAGGAAATCTCAAATTTGAAAACACCTATTTCATAGCATGACCTCTTAAACATTTATTCATAAAAACGATGAAAACTTTTAGAGATCGCAATCTAACTTTAGTAATCACGTGATTTGAAACTAGTAATTTTTGGCAAAACTCTTACATTGTTATTTAGAAAAACTCATGTGCGGAACTTATTCATTTTACAGAAAAACATTTAGTTTGATTCTTAATTTTGTAGCAGATATTTTCAAAGTTTTTAAGTTTAGAAAACTCAATTCCAATTTGTCAAATTTGTATGATTTTGCAATTTTACGTTTAAAAACACCCAAAAACCGACGAACAGATAAAAACCCAAAAACAAAACCAAATTTGAAAACTTAACCCAAAAATAAAAAGTCCAAAAATCTTAATTAAAAATAATTCAAACCATCTTATGTGGGAAACCAATCCGAGCTCCCGTACGACGTCCGGTCCTAAACTTGCTGGTTACCTGAGAGGAAAACGTACAAAGAGTGAGGTTTACAAGCTCATTGTGTAACACACCCCAAGCAACAAATCAGATACACATAAATCAAGAAATACTTTTTTAGATACATATTCAAACATATTCTCATATACATAATCAGATTTATTTTCATAATCAGATACAGATGCATATCTAGATTTAGATACAAATGCAGACACACATGCAATCACAGATTCTACCCCCATCCGCTACACACCAAATCTGTCCAACCAATCACACCAATTAGGGCTACAAGAGTCTATCCATCCAATCACATCGATCGTGGTGGTATGCCACTGCTAAAGGTGCAGCTAAGCTGCTAGACGGATATTGCGGTTTAACTGCTAAAATTGCGGTAATACTGCTAGAATACACTTCCTCCAGCACATATCAAACCCACCCCGATGCACATTGATAAATAAACTAACACATAGATTCCATAAACAGATGTCACGCATGCTTTTCATACGTAATCATACTTTTAGAATTAACAAAACACAAATCGTACATGTATTTTTCTCATACCTTACTTATTTCACGTATAGACACATATAAACAAATGTCACGCTTCAAGTCTTATTTAAGCAAAGCGAACCCTATGGAAGGTCTAATTATGAATTCCAGAGTCAAACGGGCCTAGATGGAAGTTTTTAAAAAATGGGCCCATATGCTCGTGCGGCTCACACGGCTTGACACACCTAGCCCATGTGGCCCACATGGCCTACCACACGCTCGTGTGACCCACACGGCCAACCACAAGACCGTGTAACCCACATGGTCTGCCACATGGCCGTGTGACCCACACGGTTTGCCACACGACCATGTGACGTCGACAGAATGCTTTTTGGCTTTACGCCATTCACTATTTTTTGTGTTTTTGTTACACACTTGGTCAATTTTTGAAGCTAACACCACAACGAAGATTCGAGCACCTAAAACGTCATCATTCAAACCGAGTTTAATTAACAATGATTCACTAAAATCCCAATCACAAATTCGGCCACTATAGTTAAATTTTAGGCCTTAACCCAAAACATACTAGCCATTAATCGAAGGTTTAAACACTCACCTAACAGAACAATGATCCTAAAATTCACTAGTACGCTAGAGAATTACGTGTCTCCTGCCTTAAAATTTTCTCCTAAACGGATTCGAAAATAGTTAAACCGAAAATCCATAATAAATCCACTAACTACACTTAACAACAATTATGAAAAATAACCAAAGAGTACTTACCAACCAAATGCTTAAACCACACGAAGGGAAAACTGACTGGGTAGACGTCAACAATGAATCAAAACCAAAATAACATAAACATAGATAAGCAAGAATAAGGAAAGTTTTTGCAACAACTGAATAGAAGATTGTGGTGCCCCAAACCCTTGTCAGAACAGATCGACTCGAATTTGGAACGTCACGTTGGCCACTTACGTGACTCTCCTTACCAGTTGACCAACACACCACAAACCAACTATCACACCCATAAAAAATTCTTAAATTGATTATTTTTTTAACAAACAAACCTAAATCATGCTTCGTTCTTCATAATATAACAAAAAGGACCAGGGGTAAAATTTTAATTTTAAACAACATTAATGATAAACACTTAAATCGTAAAATTAATCCCATGAGTGTCCTGGGCAATATATTTTAAGCCATTAAAGAAAATTGCAACTAAAAACGACATTTAAAACTCATTTAATTTCAAAACAAATTTTAAAGACTAAATAAAAATTTTATTCAAAATATCCAGTAAAAACATTTTAAGAAATTGAAGTTACCATATTAAAATTCAATATACAAAACCAAGTCATGTAAATTTTCAAAGCGTTTCGTTGTAAACATTTGTCCGAACCAATTTTAAAAGATCCATTTAGGTCGTCCATACTATCCATTTACAAACCATTAACAGTTCAAGTCTAAAACCCTTTAGATTAGTCTCAAATTGGCTTCCTTAATGAGTTGGAAACACATCAAACAAGGTAGATTGTTTTGCTTTGGATCATTTGGTAGCTCACTTCTCCTCGATTCATCTATATCTCTGCATTGTTAAACATAAAAGAGTGTGAGCTTTTTCAGGCTCAGTGAGTGCTCAAAGATTGCCACAAGTAATCACAGTATACAAGGTTAAAAGAAAGCATACAATCACAATTAATCATGGTAAGCAATCAAGCATAATTCATAACATTCACATTGATATGTTGGCACAATGTGATCATGAAGCATACATACAAAATATATTACATTGGATAACCGAATTCCCAAATACGACCAATATAATGTGTAGAATAAATCTATCATCCACCAAACATAGCCTCCAAGCACAACCAATTTACCCTCCAAACACAACCATATGTACCTTCCAAACACAACCAAATATACCCTCCAAACACAACCAAATATACCCTCCAAACACATCCACTTAAACTTGTATACTTACTACTTTATGCACATTTTCACATACCACACAACTCATGTTCATATCACATTTTCAAGTCTCATATCATATTCAATCATAAACACATAACATTTTTACTGTCACCTCAATATACATCACATAGCATATCACATTTAAACATCATTTGCAAATCATTATTAATTTAGGTAGAAACACTTACTCATGGAACTTAGTATAGATAATTAGGGCACCTAAGCTCCCCTTTAATACTTTTATTTGTGCATAATTGTAGCACATAAAACCATTCACCTTGTCAATACCTCTTGCACAACAATGTCAACCAAGCTTTCTTTCCCTATCGCCTTGCTCGTGGAAGCTCTCGACGAGTCTGAAACTTTGAATTCACATTAAATACATTACAAACACATTATAAACAGCCTCAAAAACATTTAAATCATATAAAAAACACAAACCAAAACTCATCTATCATACTTACCGAAAACTAGCTAGATTTGTCGAAAATACGATTTCACCACTCAAATCTAGTTTCTAAACATTAATTTGATTCCAAACATCCTTAATATTATCTAATTACATATTTAAACCTTCAATTTAGGCCAATTACATGGATCTCATTTTTCAGAAAAATCAAGCTAAACATTTTCATTAAAAGGGGGAAAACATCCAAATCCTTTGAATTCATTAAAATTGACTTTAAAAACCTTTTAATAAATCAAAATAAGTTGAAAATAGCTTTGAAACTGTAACTTACCTTAGTAAAATGAGATCCACCATTTTCAAGCTTAAAATTAACTTAAAATCAAATGATTTATTGATATCGTGATTTAATCGATTAAAACTCAATTTGAAAAGCTAACACACTTAGTTTGATAATGAAAAGTTAGAATGTTACCTCAAATTTTCAAAATCGACGAGCTACGAAGCTAATTCGAGTTTTGAACTTGTGAAGAACTTTAGAGAAATTGAGGTTGAAAACATGAGTATTCTTCAAAATTGAAGAGAGATTTTATGTTTGGAGAGCTTAAAAATCAAAGAGAATGTACTAATTTTGGGAGAAAAGTTTTGATTTGGTGTTTGACAATTTTTTTTGAAGAAGATGAAGAATGGGAGGGAAGGAGACGGTGGGGGTTGTTAAAGAAGGAAGATGAACAATTTTTTTTAAGTTAAGGGAAAATTGCATTTCAAAAACTTCCAATTTTCCCTTGTTTTTGAATTCAGTCCTTAGTTTAATTAAAACACATTTTTCTTGATTATTTTCAAACCCGTTTTAAAAAAAATTCATTTAAACCAAATTAATTTTCGAACACTTAATTTTAATTTCTTAACCTAAAACTATTAATTCTATTTATTTTAATATTTTATTTAATTAATTCATAATTATTTAAATAATCTAACTTTATTATGGTTTTCAATTCCCTAACCCCCGATTTACTAGCCCAATTTTTAGGATGTGGCAAAGATTTTCAAAAAGAACCATGGGGAAATCTCACGCAAAAATAGAGGGACTAAAGGGGAAAAAAATGAGGGAGAGGGAGAGTAAGGAGAAGTGGACATACTTTTGGTAAGAGATTTTAGGGAAATCAATTTTTTTTAAAATAATAAAATAACACAAATAAAATCATATCTTATTAGATTTTACCTTAGAGTTTAAAATAGAAAATAATTTCCATTAAGCAGACATAGGGATTCGAACACAAGACCAAAGGATAAGCTGAAGCCTTACCATTGAAGCAGTAGGCTAATTTTTGTCATCAATTGATCGAGTATATTATTTATGCCAGATGATCAAGGATAAGAGTTAAGACAAAAATAAAAAAAAATTCAAGGGAAATATTCGAACCTAGAACCTCTCACACACAAGCACAACACCTATGCACCTGACCAAATTAATTCACTTGACATAATTTCACAATCTTAACTCAAGAATCAGAACGTGACCACTCTAGGTTTCAATAACCCAATTTCTTCTAACTTGATTTTTGGGATGTGACAATTATTCTGACACCTGTAAGGCACCAATCAAGGAAAGAAGGGTGTTTAAGCAATTTCATTGATAGAATTCTCAGTCTCTTTCTTTCAAATTCTCTCAACTCTCTCTTTCCCTCTCTCCCCCTATGTTTCTTCTGCAAATTTTATGTTCTTTTCATTAGAAGGTATTAGAGCCACTCTTTTCTCATGGCCAAAGAAGGCATCACCACCAGACTTCAGAAGGAAATGAGCCAAATGCAACAAGAGCTATTTCAGTTACAGCTGAAGGTTTCTCAGATTGTCACCAAGATCGACTTGCATTTGAAGGACTTCCATGAAAATATCAAAGGTGAGATTTGTTTAGAACTTCATTCACTCTTTGAACAGTATTTTGGTTAGTCACCATTGGCTAATGTTGTGGGAGCTAGGGTAGACAAGGGAAAAGACATTTTGGGAGGCCATCCGTTAGGGGCATCTAACTATATCTCCTATGACAGATCTCGAACATATGAATACATCTCCTCAAGTAGTTCAAACTGAGCCGGCAAATAAACTTTTGAGGTTGGATTGTCCACGTTTCGAATGAGGTAAACTTTAAGGGTTGGTGGGCTAAGCTTGAGTAGTTTTTTAAAGCTAAATGTATGGGAGACCTAGCTAAGGTGAGAATGGTGATGCTTCAATTATATGGGAAGGCTTTGGATTGGCCTCAATTCTTTGTGTAGAGAAAAAATGGTTTGCATCAACTAACTTGGGAGACTTATGCTCAAGGATTACAGGAAAGATTTGGATTTGACACCTTCCTAGATCTTATGTTTGAGTTGGTTGCCTTCAAACAGCAAGGCTCTGTGGATCTTTTACATGATCACTTTGTAAGGTTACTAAATCAGCTATAACTGTTAGAGATCTACGCCTTGAGTATTTTTATCAATAACCTAAAACCCGAGGTTGGTCAGTATTTAAGGTTATTTAAACATTAGAACTTGGTAAAAGGGTACTTACTAGCTATACAAGTGGAGGGCATATTGATGGGACCATAAAAAAAGGGTGTTACTGTAGATAGTAGTATAGAACAGTTTAAACCATTATTGCCTAGTACCAAGGTGCATCAGTATTCAAGTGGGGTAGTAGAAGCTAGAGGACAATCTACTCATCCTGTGAGTCAAAGAGCCCCTATCAAATCTCTATCCCAAGCTGAACTGAATGAGAGGAGGAAAAAGAGACTTTGTTTCTAGTGTGCTTCCAAATACACATGATAGTACTAGAAAGAACATATGTTTTCTCCCTACTTATTGGTTAATTTGTCGCTATTTAGTTATCTTTAGCTCATATTTTAGCACTTTCAGTTTAATAAATTGCATTTTATAACTCAATGGATCTTAACCTATTTATCCTTAATTTTGTCATGTTTTGGTACTGATATCATTGTATTAGTATTTCCAGATTGCACCCAGAATTGTCGCCTTACCTCATAGTTGTCCGGATAATAACAAAAAGGTGTGAGCTGTTCAGTTTGGTACAACCAACTTGTACGTATAGAGGCAACATGATTCTGATGAAAGGACACTTGTGTTGTTTGGATAAATATTAATATTGACTTGAAAAGGAGAAAAAAAGGGATTATCTTCTTCAACCTATCTTTTGAAACTTTTCGGCTATGGCGACTTAAGCCTCCTTCGGATGAATCGACATGAAAATGATACAGATTAGCTCTTGACGAGGAGCCCTGAGTGCAACAGAAGAGAAAGTTAAGAGATCAAGTCGAGATTTTCTAGGAATAGTACTCTCCACTTGTTTCTTTTATATTTCTTTCCTAAACGATGGCGATTACTTTCTATTTCATGTTTGTACGGAAGCATACATGATTTCTAGGTTAAATGTTATTTTATTCAATCTTGCTTCTACTGTTTAATCTTTGGGTTTGAATATTTTTAGTATGGCAGTGTTATTGCGGTCACTGACACTGGAAAGTGCAGCGATAGTTCAAGCTAACAAGCATGACAACGGAAGTTGCTTGAGGATTAAAGGAATTTAATTCACTTGTTCTTAATAGTGTTTCATTGCCATCAACAGAAGGTGTGGTTAATGTGCATGTTTAAGTCTTAGATTAAATATAAAAGTTAAGCTTGGTAAGATATTCATTGCAATTTAATGCATCGACAATCACCTATCCTTTTATACCTTGTGAGCACTTAGTATTTTGTTGAATATTCACGTTGGGGATCCTAGTTTATCATTATCATATTTTATCTTATTGTTTTCAAGTTATTGCTTCGACAACTACTCTCACAATTTATCTCGTTTCTATATATTTATTGCACTAACATTGATAGACAAAAGAGAACCATCCTCGTGGGATCGATATTCGATAGACTCATATCTGTCTACTATACTTGCATTGACAGTGTACATTTACACATTATTGCTGTGATGTTAAACAGTCGATTAACACACCAAGCTACAAATATGCCAAGTCACAATTATTCCAACTAGTAATCGAGGCTCCACAAGATAGTGAGGGTGATGCCAAGAGTCCAATTGCTTAAGAGTTCTAGGATTGCAATGAGTAGTTGGAACCTAGTAATAAAGACACAGAACCTACTTTACCGATTTTGTCCTTTCATGCTTTCCAAGGGTCTCAAGGGCACAACACGATGAGATTCTCAGCTCATATTGACTGAGTTCAAGTGATTGTTTTGGTGGACTTTGGAAGTACACACAACTTCCTAGACTTTAGGGTGGCTAGGAGGTTGAATATTCTAGTAGAACAATCTACTCCACTGGCTGCTATGGCAGCTAATGGGGTTAGACTATCTACACAAGAAATTTTTTAAGATGTCCAAAGGGAAGCATAGGGCTCTAGTTTCAACATTTATGTTTTGATAATTCTAGTGAATGGATGCGACCTTGTGTTAGGTATCTAATGGCTCCTATCCCCAGTTTCTATCATTGGGAATTTTGCTTTACTAAGGATGTAGTTCAATTATGGTGGCCAGACTCATGTTCTTCAAGGAATTATTCCTAGAAGCTTACAAGTGATATCGGGGGGGGTCAATTATCCAAGTGCTTTAGTTTGGCAGGTTTGAGTCCCTAGCCTATGCTGCTTGCTTCCTGCTAGCAAACATCCTTAACCTTGCCTCATTCACAGCTAACGTTAGACTTGCAAACACTCATTACTAAGTTTGGTAGTGTGTTCTAATTACCCTTAGGCCTACCTCCTGTTAGACTACACGATCATTGAATTCCCTTAGTTGATGAGAGCCAAGTGGTGAATGTTAGGCCCTACAAGTATCCAAAAATCCAGAAAGCTAAGATAGAAAAACTTGTCCAAGAAATGCTACAGAATGGAGTGATCAGGGATAGTTATAGTCCATTTGTTTCACCTATTGTGATGGTGTAAAAGAAGGATGGAAATTGGCAGTTGTGTATTGTTTACAGACAACTCAACCAACTGACCATCAATGACAAGTTCCCTATACTTGTTATTGAGAAGATACTTGATGAGTTGGGTCAGGCTTCCTTCTTCTCAAAGTTAGATCTAAGATCAAGCTATCACCAAATCAGAATGTGTGAGGAAGACATATGCATGACTGCCTTTAGAACATATGAAGGGCACTACTAGTTCATGGTGATGCCATTTGGCTTAACCAATGCACCCTCAAGTTTTTAGTCATTAATGACTTTTGTTTTTAAGAACTATTGAGAAGATTTTTTCTAGTATTTTTTGATGATATACTAGTGTACTCGAGGGATTGGTCAAAGCATCTTAGGCACCTAAGAGAGGTTTTGCAACTTTTAAGGGTGAACCAGTTGTATGCAAAGAAAAGAAAATGCAGTTTCCGCATCACACGAATTGCATATTTGGGACATGTTATTGCTACAGACACAATTAGCATGGATTAATCAAAAGTAGAAGAGGTTTTAAATTGGCCTACTCTTACATCTATTAAGGAGTTAAGAGGATTTTTAGGTTTGTCAGGCTACTACAATAGATTTATCAAGGGTTATGGTGTATTAGCTAAACCCCTTATTGCACTCTTGAAGAAAGAGGTGATCTGGCAGTGGGATGATTAGCTACAAGGAGCCTTCCAACAACTGAATGAGGTTACCTGCCAAGCACTAGTGTTGACATTACCTAATTTTCAAGAAGATTTTTTGTGTTAAAATCGACTCATACAGTCTTTCAACAAAAGGGGAGACCAATAGCCTTATTTAGTAAGGCTTTAGGGGCTAAAGATCATATCTTGTCAATATATGACAAAAAGATGCTAGCAGTGTTGGCTATAAAAACGGGCATCCTTACCTAGTTGGCAGACATTTCTTCATGAAGACAGATCAACAAAGCTTGAAATTTTTGTCTAAAGAACAAGCCGTCACCCGATATCAACAAAAATGGGTGGCTAAAATGCTTGGCTATGATTACTCCATTTCCTATAGGAGGGGAACTCAAAATACAGTTGTTGATGCCTTATTGAGAAAACCTAATGAGCAAGAAGGTCAGTTGTTCCAATGTTCTGGTAA
Organism: Gossypium raimondii; assembly: GCF_025698545.1. Taxonomy (NCBI): domain Eukaryota; kingdom Viridiplantae; phylum Streptophyta; class Magnoliopsida; order Malvales; family Malvaceae; genus Gossypium; species Gossypium raimondii. Next base: position 7,592,031 of record NC_068571.1, on the reverse strand, counting down.
AATGATACTGATTTGGTCTGAAATGTGGGATAAAATTTTGGGTGTTACTTCAATTGATCCTAGGCTACTATAGTTGTGTAAGGAACTAGAGCAACAACCTCATCTACATCCTAAATACTCCTGGGATGGTAAGGCTCTAAGAAGAAAAGGAAAAGTGGTAGTAATGCATAATCTCAAGCTAAGGAAGTCCATCTTTAAACTCTTTCATGGGGAAGTTATAAGGGGTCATTCTGAAGTACACACTCCTCCTTTACTGGAAGGGACTCTCTAAGGCTGTCAGAGGTGGGTGAGAGAATCTGTTACATGTCAGACATGAAAGAGCGATAATGCAACATATTCAGGGTTGTTATAGCCCTTGCCTAACCTGGTCGATCTTGGGCAATTTTTGGCATGGACTTTGTGGAAGGCTTACCCTTATCTAAAGGCAAGAGCGCCATTCTAGTGGTAGTAGATAAACTGACCAACTATAGTCACTTCTTGACCCTGACACATCCCTACATTACTACAATAGTGGTCCAAACCTATTTGGAACACGTATATAAGTTACATGGAGCACCTGCCACAAATGTGTCTGATCGTGATAAACAGTTCATTAGTCAATTTTGGTAGGAACTATTCAAATGTTTGGGCACCAAGCTACACCTATCAACTGCCTACCACCCCTAAGCAGGAATTTTAAATAAATTCTTGGAAGGGTATATAAGGTGCATGACAAGGGAAAAAACTTTTGAACAGGTCAACTGGATTCCTCTTTCAGAATGGTGGTACAACACAATTTATCATTCACCCATTTCCACCACCCCTTATGAAGCTTTGTACGGCTAGGAACCACCCATTCACCTGCCTTATTTAGTTGGTTTCTCAAGCAGAACTCTCTAAGACAGGGAAATAATGAAGAAGTTGCTCCAATTTCATCTAAATAGGGCTCAGGAGGGAATGAAACAAATGACAGATAAGAAGCATTCAGACAGGGAATTTGAGATTGGGGACTTAGTATATTTGAGGTTCCAACCTACCGGAAGCAGTCCATGAGAAAGTTGAGTAATAAAAAACTATCTCTAAGGTACTTTGGACCTTATCCTGTAGCAACTAAAATGGGGAAGGTTGCCAAAAAATTGAAGCTACCAGAGGGTGCTAGGATCCACTCCACCTTCTATGTTTCTCAACTGAAGAAACATGTTGGAATAGAGATTAGCTCACTTGCATTACCCTTGTAGGTCCAGATGGGGCCCTTACTAAAGGGTTAGTTGAATAAGGCATAAGTTTCCAGATGATGCAACTTGGGAGAATTGTAATGAACTGCATCAAAAATATCCTTCTTTTGATCCTTGAGGACAATGATAAGCTCTACGAGAGCAGTATTTGTTATCGAAGAAAAGTTTAGCAGCAGTCGAGCACCAATTGAGCATCAAAAGTGTTTTTATAATTATGTTATTTTTAGTTATTTTAATTTCTGTAAAAACGTTTCATTTTGGGTCTTTTCATTTTAAGAATACAGTGCATTTTTGTTTAAAATGGGTCGATATAAAATGATCTATTTTGATGGTCAGTAATCGTTTAAGTGAAATAGTGCGGTTTGGAGGATACTTGAAAGAATGAGTGCTAGGTTGTTTTGAAGCTGTTATTCTGACACCTTTAAGGCACCAATCAAGGAAAGAGGGTGGTTAAGCATTTTCATTGACAAAATCTCAGTCTCTTTCTCTTTAATTCTATCAACTCTCTTTCTCTCTTTCTCTCTCTCTCTCTCTCTCTATTTCTTTTGCAAATTTTTTGATCTTTTTGTTACAAATCGACCCATTGTAGGTGACCAAATCAGATTTGGACGTAAGGATCGTCATACAAGACCCCAAAACTTAGGTGTGTGTTTTTTATGAGAAAATTGAGGCAAAATTGAACCCAACCCAGACCACACGGCCTGACACACGAGCATGTAGGTTTCTGTATGGACCACACAACCTAGACCCTTCCACATGGCCATGTGACCGACACGGCCTAAGCCATTCCACACAACCATGTGCCTCTGTTTATTAAATTTTACAATTTTGACCCAAAATTTTATGTTTTGCTCAGTTTAGTCCCTAAATAGGTTTCACATTATTTTTAGAGACTTAAATTATGCAATTAGATCCTTGATTATATATGACATGCTAGAATCCATGAATAATAAAATTAATGTGGTATTTATTTGTATCTATGAATATTTGCATGAACTATAAATCATATATGTGTTACTCTATATATTTGTTTGACCGTATGAATAATATGCCTTAAATTATTGTCGAATTGAATGTTTGAGTATTCTTAAATTTGTTATTGATTTTCCATGTGTTAGAACATTAAATGTTACAATATATGAATGCATTAAATTGATTGTATTGCATTGCATGGGATGTGACATTATGATTGGAAGAAGTATACGGAAGTATAATTGCATTTAATTATGCACTTTGCATCCACAAAAAAACAGATTCCAACTCCGTCCATTTTACCATGAAATTACAACCCTCTGGCAGCTTTTATCTGTGAGTATGTTGTGCTTCCACAGATATTGGTAGGTTTTATCTACATTATTTTGACGTGTACCCACAGCTAGAGCAGATTCCAACTGCGTCAGTTTGCTGGGTGTCCATAGCCATTGGCAGTAGAAACTGTAAATTAACAATGGTTTATCCACATCCCAAAGTGATTGAAGAAGAGAGTTCTATTGAACTCCCATTATGGAGTGTAGCGATGGGGTAGGATATGTTCTGTATGAAACCAAAATTGAATGACATCTTTGATATTATGAGCATACATGTCAAAAGTTATGTTATGAGATTTATGTGCATATGAATCATATATATTTATATAAATAAATGTGTGAATATCCTATATAATTGTAATGGGAAAATCTAAGAAATTGATTATTATGATATCTGAAATTGTGAGTTCTAATGCTTAACTGATGGTTGCATAGAAAAATCATACTATCGAATTGAATTGTTATCTATGATAAATATGTGCACTAACATTTATTATACCTTAATATCTGTCTATATTGGTTTTATTGTAAATGAACTCACACTGAGCTTTCATAGCTCAACCCCTTTAGTTTCCTTGTTTTCAAATAACCCATAAGTCGGAGGGCTCAACTCGGAAAATTGATTTCTATATAAAAGCATTTTAGACTGACTATTTTATAATTCCAATTATTTGAAACTATATTTTTATTGTGACATGGGTCTAAGGTTACGGTTTTACATAGGCATGCATGACATTTAAATCATTTAGGCTATTAGAATATGAACTTTTATTTATTTATGCATGAAACATGGTTTTTATTAAAATCATGTTAGTAACACTTTTTCGCTGCTAAATTGTAAATGTGTTTTGTTAAGAAAGTAATTCGAATTTTCAACTAAATTTTCAATAGTAAACACCGTTATAATGAAGATGTTAAACTAATATTTTTTTTAACTCTTGAGTTTTTCTAAAAATAGACTAAGCTTTCTTCTAAGAATATCTGTTTTAATTAAATGTTTTAAAACTCCGATAATTCTGCCAGACCATTTTAGTGGTCGATGTAATCTCCCAAATTCGGGACCAACATCTAGGCCGGTTTGGGGAGGTTACAAGCATGATGTTTATTTCCATTCTTAGCCAAAACCTTGTTTTATATATATATGATTTATATACATATTTGACCATTAAATATAATTTGTAACATGAAAAGTAATGATGATTACTTGGTAATTTGACAATAGAGTCTTTTTAATTTCATAAAAAGAGTTAATTGTAACACCTCGATACCCAACCCAATTGTCGGGTTCGAGCTACAAGGTGCCACATTTGTTGCCGGAGCAACTACGATCAAATTTACTTTCAATCTCAAACCTATTAAACATTCAAATATAACTAAAACATGTGTATAAAATGATACATAATCATTTTAAGGTATTATTCAAGCCTATGAAAGCTCTTTTACTAACACGAGATCGAAATTGGATTGAATTGTAAAGAATGCAAGGTTTTTAGTTGACGTCGCGACTTTGGGATTTCCTCGTCCCGACATGACTCTCTGGAATGGCTCGTCGTGATCTCGTAGCAACGACGTCACCACTAGAATCCTGCTGTATTCCTTGTCGTGACGTTGAGAGTATGTCGTTGTGACGTGACTCACTGTTTTCACAAGAACCAACTTGGTAAAAGTTTAGGAGACTTGAAATCATATATAAACACATTCCATACAACCATATCAAGCACATACCAAAACAGTCAAGCCAAATTATGCATAATTGGTACTTTCAAATACCAGTAAACTGCCAATTTCTAACATTAACTAATAACTTATACCACTCATATATCCAAAAACTAACCAAAATTCATTAAAGATCATAACAAAAAATATTAAGGTTTACTAACCAGATGAACACACTCAAACACAAATTCAAAGAATTAGCATAAGATTATATCATATACAACCTAACCATTTGAGACAATTAGCCAAAAGTCCCTAGGTACATGCCAAAAGACCAAAATGAACCATTTTATACAAACTTGTTGGGTCGAAAACAATAGTCTGGATGTTGACTTCAAGTCTCAAGGCTTCGAGAAATGCCTGAACCTGCGCATGGAGAAAAAAAATTGTATGCTGAGCAATAGGGCTTTAAATAAACATTAATAAGACATAAATAATAAGCATCATAATAAACCAATTCGTGTTTGCAAGGTGACAAGAAATTTTCAACCATCACTTGCATATGGAAAATACTTATTATATCAACCTCAAAACAACCTTACCAATATTTCATTTTATATATAACTACCTTAAACTCATTCAAGCATTAGCAATCATTTAATTCATACTAATTTCATACCATTCCATTATCAAGCATTCATTTATACAACATACAATATGCCATTAGAATCATATCATTTGTGTACCAAGACATTCATCTCTTATGCTTTGGTCTTTATATCATTCGAACCGGCTCTAAAGTCTGATGACTCATTTGTATTCACAGCAGCCTTAAGGGCTTGTTTACAACTAAATCACATTTTGATAATGTATCATCCTTATTTCAGTCCACTACCATATCCAGATTATTTATTATTTTATGGTTCATAATCCCCATTGACCTGACTCAGACTTGAACGGATACTTGGATCGTCCAACCAAAACACCACACTGGCACCGAAGTGCATCATCAGATAAATTGAAGTAGATTTAATTGGCACGTAAGTGCATACTGGCACTCGAAGTGCGTACTGGCACACATAGTGCATTCTGGCACACGAAGTGAATCTTGGCACGTAAGCACATAGTCCCGTACACAATCCAATCCTATTGCATGCCAATTATATTCGACTCTGCCCAACTAGTTAATAGGGTATAAATATTCAATTACATTTATAATTTAGTACACATAATTTTCAATCATATCCACCATCATAATTCAATTCGTTATCAAGTTATAAATAATTCATATAATTCAATACATATTTTCACTCAATTCCATAATACATATAATATTTCAAACAATTCATTTTGTTTTACATTTTATTCACTTTAGTCCTTTAATTCAATAATTCAAACTCAAACCAATAGTTCAATTTATCTTCACATACTTATCTAGACAGTCCTATATAGATAACATGAAAATGCATAGTTTAAAACAACCTGAAATCATAAATGTACAAACCAAGATTTTTGTATGTTACTCGTCGACGATTTTCGCTTTTCTTTTCCCTCTTGATGATTCAATGTTGTTGTTAGCTACGAATAATCATAAAACACATCAAATTATCAAATTCCAACCGAACCAGAATTAAATACAAGTTTTTACAAATTTTTCAAATTAGGGCCTCAGATTAAAATTCGATTTCACCAAAACTCATTAGAGACCCTTTATTTTCTATCCTTACCAACAATTCATAATAAATTTTCATTTTATTCAATTTGGTCCCTATGGTACGAAACTAACGATTAAGCTTTACAATTTAGTCCTTTTCATAAACTAAGCTTAATTTATAACATTTTCACACTAATTTCATTTAATTCTCAACAATGTGAACTTTCAAAAATTTAAAAGTTTTACAAATTAGTATATGGGTTGGCTAATTCAAGCTCCCACGACCTCAAATCTATAAAAATTAAATAAAAATGGCTAAGGACTTACTTGAAATTAAGGGCCAAAAGTTAAAAACCAAGCTTCCCACCCTTCAATGAAGAAGAAGAATAAGAAGAAGAAGAAGAAGAAGAAGTTTCCATCTTTTTCCATATTAGCTTAATCATGCTTAATTAAGCTTTAATCCTTAATTAACTTAAACTAATGACATCTAACATCATACCTCGCTATCATCTATTTAAAATAGGTTTAATTTCCATTTTAGTCCTTTGGATAATTGCTATTTAAGTCCCCAAGCCTTAATCTAATTAAAAATCTATAGCGATTAAACTTTTACAAGTTATTCCTTGAGCCATTAATACTCACAATTTCGGTTAAATCACTTCACCAAATTTCAATTCATCAGTACTTTAGCTTTTTAAATATCCTTATTAAATATTTACAGACTCGGTTTATGAAAACGAGATCCCAAAACTGTCTTTTCCAGCATCACTAGAAATCGGGTCGTTACATTAACAAACCTTTATATGTCTTATTTATATTTTTAGGCTTAAGGGTGTAAAAAGCCCTTGAGCTTTAAAAACAAATTAGGCCCCTCTTTTTCCACTTAATTGGGTACTTAAACTACAAAAATGCATTAAAAAAAAAGACTCTTTAACTAGTACTTTAATGGTCAATGACTCCTGGATTTTAATTTTCTTTTCTTTTTTTCAGTTAACTATGTCATGTGTTAGCCAAGGTTGTGACACGCGGTATAAAAATGATAAAAATAAATAAAAAATTAAAATATTGAAAATACAAAATTTTTATAAAAATATAGAAAATATTTAAAATTTACTAAAATTTAGAAAAAATATAAAATTATTACACAACATAAAAATTATAGAAGAATTTTATAAAAATATAATTTTCCTTTAAAATGCTCTTTACTACATTTTATAATATTTAAAGTTATTATCCCCGCCACGTGTCACGTAATGATTGCGGCACGTGGTGAAAAAATCAAAAATTAAAATCAATAAAAATGATAAAAATATAAAATAATTAAAGTAATTATAAAAATATGTAAAAGTTATTGAAAAAAATATATAATTATTGAAAATTTATAAAAATATAAAAAAAATATGTATTTATGTTTGAATAACTACTATGAATCTTGCCCGTCATTGAATAACGACTTAAAAAATGGTCATGGTGGGGGACTATTCACGGGCCATTTACATGATGTCGTTGTTCTTTTTAATGTTTGAGATGATTAAATTATATATTTTATATGTCTTACACTATTTATAAATTTTTTAATTTTTTAAAAATTTCTACAGTTTTTATAATATTTTTATAAATTTTCTAATTTTTATATTTATCATAGGTTCATAATGTATTTTTTAATAATTTTCTATAATTTCATTTTCTAATTTATTTTATATTTTTTTCTAAATTTTCAATAAAATTTAAATATTTTCTATATTTTATAAATTTTATTGATTTAATTTTTTATCATTTTTTCACCACGTGTCACAACCACGGCATGACAAGTGACGGGATAATAACTTTAAAATTGTTAAAATGTAGTAAAGTACATTTATAAGGAAAATATTTTATGATTTTTATAAATATTTTCTATATATTTTAATAAAATATTTTTTTATTTGTTTCAATATTGATTAAATATATTTTAATTTTATAAATTCTTTTTAAATTTTAGTATAAATTCAAACCATACGTAATTAACAATATGATTTTTAAAAATTAAAATTATTTTAAATATATATCTAAAATGTAGTGAAGTTGACATGGTTTAAGTAAAAGAAAAGTTAATGTTTGCTTAAAAAATAAAAGGATGTTTGTTATAAAATAAAGAGAGATGAAGAGAATAAAGAACAAAGAAAATATGAAAGCAATAGAGAATGTATTTTATTGATCAAAGGGATGATTACAATGCTTCATCAAAGTCTCTATTTATAGGCATAAAAAGTATATAAAAAAAGTAGAGATCTAATTCTAATAACTATTAGAATTTAAAGTACATCAAAACTTTATCTTGATCATGATGGGCATCCACTTAATAATGTATTCATAACACTCCCCCTTGGATGTCCATTAATAAATAATGTGTCTCGTTAAAACCTTATTAGGAAAAACCTTGTGGGATAAAAACCTAATGAAGGAAAAATAGTACACAATCTTCTATTACAAGCTGCCTCATTAAAAACCTTTACCAGAAAAACCCAATGGGACAAAACCTTGGTTAAAGGAAAAGAGTGCAACTTGTTTTTAGACTCCCCCTGATGGCAACATTACATTACATCTTTGAGTTGAAGCATTCCAATCTTGTGTAGTAGTCTTTCAAATGTTGAAGTTGGCAATGCTTTAGTAAAAAAATCTGTTAAATTCTCACTAGAACGAATTTGTTGAACATTTATATCACCTCTTTTCACAAGATCATGGGTGAAGAATAATTTTGGTGAAATATGTTTCGTTTTGTCACATTTGATATAACCACCCTTCAATTGAGCTGTACATGTTGCATTATCTTCGTATAAGATAGTTGACATCTTTTCCTGAAAGGAAAATTACATATCTTCTGGATATGTTGGGTCAATAACCTTAGCTAAACACATTCTTGACTTGCCTCGTGCATTGCAATTAGTTCTGCATGATTTGAAGAAGTTGCAGCTAATGCTTGCTTTGTTGAACGTCATGATATGACAGTACCCACACATGTAAATAAATATCCTGTTTAAGATCAACATTTATGTGGATCTAATAAGTATCCAACATCAGTATAGTCAAATAATAGGGATTTTGAATCATTTGAATAAAATAACCCTATATCAATAGTCCCTTTGAGATATCTAAATACATGTTTAATTCCATTCTAATAATTATGTGTTGGAGAAGAACTAAATCTTGCAAATAATTTTACAGTGAAAGCTATATCAGGTCTTGTGTTGTTTGCAAGCTACATCAATGCCCCTATGGCACTTAAATATGGTACTTCAGGACCGAAAAACTCTTCACCATCCTCGCAAGGACGAAATTGATCTTTATTTACATCTAATGATCGTACAACCATCGGAGTACTTAATGGGTGTGCTTTATCCATGTAAAATTTCTTTAATATCTTTTCCATATAAGTTGATTAATGAACATGAATTTTATCTTTTAAATGCTCGATTTGTAAGCCAAGATAAAACTTTGTTTTTCCAAGATCTTTCATCTCAAATTCTTTCTTTAAACAATTTCTTGTTTTGAAGCTCTTCAGAGTTCCAATAATATTTAGATCATCAAAATAAACATCAATTATCACAAAATTTGATCCAAACCTTTTTATAAAGACACATGGACAAATTGGATCATTTTTGTAACTTTTTTTTAACAAATATTCACTAAGACGATTGTATCACATACGTCCAGATTATTTTAATTCATATAAGCTTTTCTTTAATCTAATCAAGCAATTTTCTCAAGAAACTCTATATCTTTTTGGGATTTTAAATCCTTCAGGGATTTTCATATAAATTTCACTATCAAGTGTACCATATAAATAGGATGTAACAATGTCCATTAGATGCATGTCAAGTTTTTCACGTACTACTATACTAAAAAGAAATCTAAATGTGATTGCATCCACCACAAGAGAATATGTCTCTTCATAATCAATGGTGGTCCTTTGCAAAAATCCTTGTGCTACAAGTCGAACTTTATATCTTACGATTTCAACAATTTCATTTTGTTTTCGCACAAATACCCATTTATATCCTACCGGCTTTACACCTTTAGGTGTTTGGGCTACAGGTCCAAAAAATTTACGTTTAGAATGTGAATTCAATTATGCTTGAATTGCATCTTTCGATTTTGGCCAAACTTTTCTATTTTTACATTCCTCAATAGATTTAGGCTTAAGATCCTCATTTTCTTTTATTATTTTAATAGCAATATTATAAGCAAAATTGTTGTCGACAACTACATTTTTTTTGGTTCCATCTTTTTCTCGTATTGACATAACTTATTGAAATCTCTTTATTTTCATCATTTTCATTTTCACTTTTAGGTACCTAAATCTCTTCTTGAGTTTTATAATTAGTTATGTCATGGGTCTCTTCAGGAACCCCTGCCTCAATTATATGACCATCTTGAATGTCTTCTCCTTTACTTTTACGATGATTTTTATCTTTGGAACCGACTGGTCTTCTAATCTTCAGGCATGAATTACTTTATTTTGCACTAACAGTTTGCTCTATTAGGACATCAATTCATATTAGATCATTTTCAGCTAGTATGTGAGATTTACTGAATTTGGTAGTTGATTTGTAAAATGAATCATCTATTGAACTTCTGGTTCACATTGCTTTGTACGAGTATCTTAGATATTGATAATTTATTTCAAGTATTTTATTAATCCAATTTTTTATCCTCTCCCCCTAATGTTGGGAAAACTGAGAACTCATGTCATAATTAAATCTCGAATTAATAGCTCAAAAGGACACTCATATAAATATACATTCCCAATCTCTTATTATGACCCATCTTCGTGTATTGTGGTGGAGCAGTTGGAACATATACCGCACATAAAAAAATTGTAATATGGGAAATATTTGGCTCTTGATAAAAAATCAATTGTAATGGGGAATATTTATAATTTATTGGCTTGATGCGTACAACATGTAAATCAATACAATCTAATGTTGAAATAGAAAGTTTTGTTCTCATAAGTAATGATTTAACTATTAGTTGGAGGCATTTGGTAAACAATTCAGCTAAATTGTAACACCCCAAACCCAGCCTAGACGTTATGGATGAATCTGGCAATGTCACATGGAAAGGGATTTGAAGACAAGATTGTCGAGTTTAAAAACCGTTACAATAAGTTAGCTTTTATTTAATTCGAAAAAAACTAGTTGATTTGCTTTAAAACTTTTCTCCTAACGGAAGATTTTGTAACTAATTAATTTAGAGAAAATTGTTTCTTTTACGAAAAACCTTAGTTTTTTAGAAAAAAAACTGTGTTTTGTGGACTTGCAGTTTTAAAAAATCCATAAAAAACAGTATAAAGTCCCAAATTTAAAGCCAACTAGTCTATAGTCCAGAAGATACATCAAAAACCCCAATTAAGTAATAAATTCTAGGCATTAACGAAAAATTGTCTAAAATTTACGTGTGGCCACTGTCAAGTATGGGGATTACCTGTACAGATTAAACAGAGAAATGGTGAGTTTTCGCAAACTCAATGTATAATCCCCACAGAAAAGATGCGTATAGATAATCAACAGAATTCAGTTAGATACAGTCTGGGGCCTGTCCATCACAGAATATGTTTGGGCCTTAGCCCCTTCAGATACAGTCTCAGAAATACATTAGGGCCTTGGCCCATATCAGATACAGAATGTAGATATAGTAAATCAGAATCCTACCCACCAACCTCTACACACCATCTCCGTCCAACCCTACACACCATGTGGGGATTAAATCAACCCATCCATCCCTACACACCATGCTGTACTGCAATACGACACATAATCAGAAGGTTGCAATTGAGCTGCCAGATAACAGGCCTAATAGCCTTTCAGACAGTTCCTCCAAATATCATCAACTCACCCCGATGCCATGCAACATACAAAATATGTCATGCCATTATGCAATTAATAGTACATACATTCAGATATCATAAGTCATGCTCGGTATAGAAATCAGACAGACCGACCCTACAATAGGTCAATGGTCGACTTAAGCGACCCGCGCAACCTTACAGAACTTTTCAGAAAAACGGGCTCACACGCCCATGTGGCCCACTCGGCCCAAATTGGCCTTGGCCACGTGATCCATTTTTAATGTAACCCGTGCTAGTTAATTATTCATATATGTTTTCACTATTTACTTATATGTTTCTTCAAAGTTGTCTACTTGAGTCACTGTTACTAAATTATTTATATCTTGAGCTACAAAATTCCGAATTAAGATCCGCTTGATGTCTTTGAAACTAGACTCAAATACCTTTCTACCACAAAATTTATAGAATTTTTGGTTCTTCCAATAAGTATAGTAGAATCTTAAAATTTACTCATGTTCTGTTGTCTGACAGCTTCGTCCCTTCTTTTCTAAAAATTAATTATCTTTTAGTACAAAATTTGGATGATGTTTCCATTTGTTTTTATTGAGAATATACTCATTAATAATTTAAACATGTAAATTTTAACCCCTAATTATTATTCTCCAATTTTTGATGATTTTCCAAATTCAGAACAGGGGAACCCGAATTCAATCTGACCTTATCTCACAAAGTTTATTATACCTCACGATTTACGATTCCATTACTTACACCATTTCTTCTATGAGAAACTAGACCCAATAAGCTTTAATTCCATGTTTTGTTCATCCACTAATTCGATTTCCACAATTATGGCGGTTTTTCAAAGTTAGCCTACTGGTGCTATCTAAACAGCAAGCAATTTTGGCTTTACGCCGAATCCCTTTTTTTTTGTGTTTCTGGTACACACCTAGTTTTGTTTGAAGCTAAAACAGTCCTTAACCACTCCAAAGCCTATAATCAAGATAATCAACATCAATTTAAGGGATTTACAAGCGAATTGACAACTAAGAACAACAGAAACACAACTTACCATCAACGATAACCCTCTGTTTAACTATTGTTAAGACGAGAACACTGAATTCACCAGTCTGAGCCTCTCCCTATGCCCAAATCGTAGAGAAAAAATAGTACCACTTTAGTCGCTAAGAGATTCATGACAAAAACGAAGAGAAATACTTATCGAAACTAAGCAAGCACTAACCACGTGTGAAAACGAAGGAAAATAAATGGATTAGGGAAAATCAAGAAGAAGAAAAAGAAGAGAAAGATAAAAAAACTCAGAGAATTTCGACAAGAGGAGAGGGAGAAGAATAAACGGCAGAATTTTTTTGGAAAAGAGATTCAAAATTTGATTATGGGAAAAAATAAAATAAAGTCCCGATAACCCCCAAAATCCTTTAATCTTCTCCCCTAATTCCCACTACACATCCACTACTCAAAATCCCCCTATTACACAACTCCATCTCGAAATCTGAACGAAAAAAATACCCTTACCTGCATAGGGATTCAAACACAAGACCTCCACCATAATAACACACCATTTAACCACCAGACCAGCAGACCTATTCTGATATAATTTACCCAACAATCAAATAAAAGCCTACTAAACAAGAGTAAAGCCTAATTCATTCAAAATACCAAAATTTGCCCAAGCGAAAGCTCAAACTTGGGACCTCCCAAACATTCCCAGAACATATAACCACTAAAGCTGGCAGATATTTGTGTCATATTTTCACAAAAACGAAATTAAAAATTTTGGGGCGTTACAACTCTACCCCCTAAAAGAAAATTTTCGTCCTCAAAATTTTACCTAATCAGAATAGATAAGGATATTGCTGACGCATCGCATCCTCAGGCTCCCACGTGGCCTCCTCAGCGCTATGATTACACCACAAAACCTTCACTAAGGGAATAGACTTTTTTCGAAGGACATTCACATAACGATCCAGAATCTAAACCAGCTCCTCCTCGAAGGTCAAGTCTGGCCTAACCTTAATCTCCTCAATAGAAACAACATGCGTGGGATCAGAGCGGTAGTACCTCAACATCGAGACGTGAAAAACATCATGAATGCGGTCCAACTCCGGAGGTAACTCCAACTGATAAGCGACAGGTCCCACACATTTCAGAATGCGGTAAGGTCCAATAAACTGATGGCTCAGCTTGCCCTTGTGACCGAACCTCAGAACCATTTTCTGTGGCGAGACCTTGAGAAAAACTAGGTCCTCCACAGAATATTTGATCTCACGCCTCTTCAAATATGAATATGATTTCTGTCTATCAGAAGCCGCTTTTAAACGATCCCGAATCAATCTAACCTTATCCTCTGTCTTAGAGACCAACTCAGGACCCAGAACACGTCGCTCGCCCAACTCAGTCCAACATAAAGGAGTACGACACTTACAACCATACAGTGCCTCGTAAGGTGCCATCTGGATGCTAGACTGGTAACTATTATTGTAGGCAAACTCCGCTAATGGCAAGTACTCCTCCCAACTACCTCGGAAATCAATAACACAGCTCCTCAACATGTCCTTCAATATCTAAATCACCCTCTCTGACTGACCATCTATCTGAGGATAGAAAGCAGTACTAAAGTCTAATCTTGAACCTAGAGCCTCATGAAGCTTCTTCCAGAATTAAGACGTGAAACGAAGATCCTGATAAAAAATGATCGAGACAGATACCTCATGCAGTCTCAATATTCTTGATATGTAGAGCTTAACTAATTTCTGAAGAGAAAAGTCTATCATTACTGGGATGAAATGAGCAGACTTGGTCAATCGATCCATGATGACCTAGACAGAATCATTCTTAGTGGGTGTTAGAGGCAACCCACTAACGAAGTCTATTGTTACTCGTTCCCATTTCCATAGTGATATCTTAACCAGTTGCAGCAAACCCGAAGGTAACTGATGCTTAGCCTTAACCTGCTAACAAGTCAAACAATGAGCAATAAGGTTGGTAACCTCATGCTTCAACCCTGGCCACCAGTACAATTCCCGAAGATCTCGATACATCTTGTTCTCCCTGGGATGCATAGTATAGGGACTGCGCCTCTCTTAGAATTGACTGCCTTAAATCCTCATGATTCGGTACACAAATCCGACCACAGAAACAAAGTACCCCATCACTGTTTACCCCAAAATCAGTAGTACCACCATTCTCAACCTGATGAAAAACGCAACCTGAGATTCTTATCCCCTAACTGTTTACCTAGAATTTGTTCAATCCATATCGGTTTGACCTGAAGTTCTTCCAACAGACTTCCATCGTCAAATAGGCTAAGTCGAGCAAACATCGTTCTCAGATCGGTCATAGCCCTACGGCTCAACGCATCGGCCACCACATTGGCCTTGCCGGGATGGTACTAAATGGTACAATCATAATACTTAAGCAGCTCAACCCATCTACGATGCCTAAGATTTAACTCCTTCTGAGTGAGGAGATACTTGAGGCACTTATATCAGTGTAGATAATACAATTCTCATCGTACAGATAATGCCTCCAGATTTTCAATGCAAAGACTACGGCGGCCAATTCCAAATCGTGTGTCGAATAGTTTCCCTCGTGCGTCTTAAGCTGACGAGACGCATATGCAACCACCTTACCATCCTGTATCAACACAAATTCCAAACCGACATGTGATGCATCACTATAAACCATTAACTCTTTGCTAGGTTCAGGCTGTACCAAAACATGAGCCTCATTTAGTACAGTCTTAAGCTTTTCAAAGCTCTCTTGCTGCACATTAGTCTAGTCAAATGGTACACCTTTACGTAACAACTTAGTCAAGGGTGCTGCGATCAGTGAAAATCCTTCCACAAACCGTCGGTAATAACCTGCCAGCCCCAAAAAACTACAGATCTCAAACACATTCTTAGGCTGCTTCCAATCCAATACAACATTAATTTTTCGAGGACCGACTCGAATCCCCTTAGCAGACACTACATGACCCAGAAATGTTACTTCACGTAACCAGAACTCGCACTTACTAAACTTAGCATAGAGTTATTTTTCCTTTAAAATTTAAAGAACAATTCTAAGGTGCTCGTCAAGCTCATCCTCAGTCCTCGAATAAAACAATATGTCATTGATGAACACCACTACAAACCGATCCAGGTAGGGCTGAAACACTCAGTTCGTCAGATCAATAAAAGTTGCTGGTGCATTAGTCAGTTCAAATGGCATCACTAGGAACTCGTAGTGACCATAACGAGTCCTAAATGTAGTCTTACGCACATCTGCCTCCTTAACCCTCAACTGATGATACCCAGAACATAAGTCAATTTTAGAGAACACAGACACCCTTCGAAACTGGTAAAAAAATCATCAATCCTTAGAAGTGGATACTTGTTCTTAATAGTCAACTTATTTAGTTGTCGGTAGTCGATACACATCCTCATATATCCATCCTTTTTCTTAACAAATAGTATCGGTGTTCCCCATGGGGACACACTAGGGCAGATGAACCCATGATCTAATAACTTCTGAATTTGAGCCTTGAGCTCCATAAGCTCCTTCGGTGCCATTCGATAGGGAGCGATAGACACCGGAGTTGTACCAAAGATAAGCTCATTCCCAAACTCCACTTCCTGATTCGGAGGTAAACCTGGTAGCTCCTTAGGAAAGACGTCTGGAAAATCCCTCACAGTTCTAATGTCCTTAACAGTAGTCCCCAGAAGCGGAAACACTTACGTAGGCCAAATACGCCTCACATCCCTTGCGAACCAGTTTTTCAGCTACTAGTGCAGAGATCACGTTAGCCAAGTAATTTCGACGTTCCCCAATCAAAACTACTTCATTACCCTATTCAATTCTCAATACGACCCTCTTAGTCACACAATCCAAACTGAAACGATGCTTGACCAACTAGTCCATCCCCAATATCATATCAAACTCCCCAACCAGAAGCTCCATCCTCGAAGCGGACACAACGCTCATATTCAGTCACCACCATGCGTAGAGTATAATGGCTCAATCTCAGAAACTCGGCCTCATACTCGGCCATTGAATGGTCCCCTTGCGTGAGATTCAATAACTCACGTCTTCTAACGTCAATGTAGCTTGCCCCCACATATTTACCTTGAAAAGCAGACTTATAGAAATCCCAAGAAAAAAATTAAACATAAAAAAATTATGCATAATATAACTTAATTAAAAAAACTTCAAAAAAGTAGAAAAAATATCAAATTAATAGAAAACATATCTAAACAATAATTATGTCTTTTACGTAAAAAAAATTTAACCTAAAAGGCAAAAATCAAATACCATTAGAATATGAAATTTATGTCAAATAAAAATTAATAGTAGTCATACCTTAATTGAAAAAGAAAATATGGTCAAAATATAACAGTTTCTTACCAAATCTATACTTTACCCATGCTTGTACAATAAATCAAAGATTGAGAATAAGAACCATAATCTATTCTGGAATTGAACTTTCAACATCCGGAAGATGAAATTGTAAGGGTGAAAGTTTAATGTGAAAAAGAATTTGACCTGTGGGATAACTTCGAAAGATTTTGAAAAAATAGAGAATCATCGTGCTGATAACGTGTTATAAAATAAAGAGAGATGAATAGAATAAAGAACAAAGAAAATATGAAAGCAATAGTGAATTTACTTTATTGATCAAAAGGAATGATTATAATGCTTCATCGAGTCTCTATTTATAGGCATAAAAAGTATAAAGATGTAGAGATCTAATTCTAATAACTATTAGAATTTAAAGTACATCAAAACTTCATCTTGATCATGATAGACATCCACTTAATAAATATTCATAACAATGTTAATATTTATCATATATTAAAAGTAATATCTAAAATGTAGTGAACGGAATTTTTAAGGGTAAACTAAGCAGATTGTGACTTAATTATAAAAATAATTCATTAGACACCTAAAATAAAAATTTATAATTTAAGTATTCATATTACATAGTTCGGTTATTTTGGTTACTCTCGTTAAAACCGAAGTGGAAAACTAACATGACATAATTTTAAACTTTTACATATTATATCGATTTAGTCATAATTTAAAAAAATTAACTCTTAAAATTTACTAATATTCTTAATTTGATCTAATTCTAAAAAAATTAAAGAAATATATAAAAGACATAAATATTTTTAAAAAATATAGTAATAATTTTAATTTTATATTAAATAAAAATACTTATATTAGTACTAAATAAAATAAAATAAAATAAAACCCTCCACCTCCTTGTCCCTCCCCCCTCCTGGCCATAGTTCCCGGTTCCTCGCCTCTGACGATGTGAACAGAGTCATTACCTTCCAAACCACATCTGATGTAAGTAGAAATCTGCGACCCTGAACTACTATAAATGGTTCTAGTCTTCTTTTTTTATCATATATTGAGTCAGTGAAGCATTTTATTTATCATTTCATGGTATTTTAATGATTTTTACTCTTGTTTATTAAGGGGCAAAGGGATTATAGACTTGAAATATGCTATTGAGGTATACGTGAGTTACCATGTTTATCCTTAACTTAAATCTCTTACATCTTGAGGCTTTTCTGATTTTGTCTTTTTTCTACATATTTTTTTTTTGCTCTTTTGGAGAAAAAAGATGACTTCTTGCAAACCTTTCCAACTGATAATAATTTTATTAGGTATTATGCCATGAAAATCTTGCACGCATATAAATATGTATTGCTCTTTTATCTTAGGTATTATGCCATGAATACCAGGTAAAATATTAAAATATCAAATCTAGATTTGATTAAGAATAATTGATATTCACTTTCGAGTGAAATTCAATTTAGGAATCATGTCAAAGAAACAAGAACTTGATTTATTTGATGGATAAAGATTATGGTTCTTTTGTAAAGAATATGAGAAAAGAGAAAATAAAGGGAAAAATAAAAGGAAAAGAAAGAAAAATTAAATTGTTCAAAAAAATATAAGTATAGAGACTAGTTTTAACAATGGAAAACATAGAAAACTACATTAAAAAAATGAGAAGAGGAAAAGGAGAAGAGAATGGAAAATAAAGAAAAGAAGAAGAAAACTCAAAGAACATAAAAGAAAAAATTAAATTGCTCAAAAGGAAAAAAATATAATGACCAATTTTATAATTTAACCTAAAATTTTCATTTGAAATGATGATTTAACGTGACACATCAGCTTACCATTACACTGATAACGACAATTAACACTTAGTGAGTAAAATGTTATAACACAATAATGTAAGTGACTCAAACATAAGTGACTAAAATGTAACCTGAAAGAAACAAAATTGACTATTTTAGTAGTTTACCCTTTTAATTATGTTGTTTCGAACGAAGAGAAATTGCAAACCAAAGCCTCAAATAGTCATACAACTTATTTTAATGGTGAGGAAAAAATTTGGTTTGAAAACGGTTTTCTTGCACAACAGAAAAATAAAAATTTGAAAATCGAGTCGGTTTCTAATATTTATAGCAATAAACTTTTCTTGACAAGTACCTGTGCTTTGAGCGAAACAAATCCTTGATGTTCTCGACCTTCAATCGAACAACATTCTCCGCTATCCCCGTATCACGAATCACTTTGAGTGTAGGTTCGAACAATTACGAATTAAACACAGAACCAAAAATAATTTTCTTACTTTCAGTAGTAAAGTAAATCTCTCTTATAGAAACCAGTAGAATTGTTATTCCCGAAAAATATAATTTATAAATAGAAATAAATTCTGACTATTTTCAGGAAGAATAACAATATCTCAGAGTTATTCGTAACTTCTAAATTTATCCCTATTAATGTTATCTATTCATAGGGAGAAGGAACCCTAATTGAAATAGTAAAGAATACAAATAATATTTATTTAATAGAAAAAGAATCTCCTAGTTGAATTAGAAGAAAGGGACGACTAACCCTAGTTAATAATACTAGGGTTGCCACTCCTCATACTTCTTATGAGGGATTTTGGGCCTCTCCTATATCGGATCTAATTATATGTGCTTATTGAACTTTTAACCCAACACTTTATAGTTTAATTTAACCCAATACATGTTTTTTCTATTTCTCAAAATAAATATGATTTATTAATTTAAATAAAATAATTTTTTAGTTAATAATTTTTCAATCCAATTCTAATTTCATTAAAATCATGAAAACTTTATCGTAAAAGAATCTATGAGAAAATATATTTAATTTCAACATTAAACAGATTCACAATGACCAATTAATTAAATTTCATTTTCTAACTTCAATTATTTAATTAAATAATAATTTGAAAAACTTAAATTAATTCTTAAGTTACTTCTATACTTAGGGAGAAATCACATTCCTTTTTTAATATAATCCATTTATTTAATTTTATCATTTATATTCATTTGATTTAACATACAATTCAGTTCTGGTTTCAACGAGCTCGCAGAGGGATCGATTGGATGTTTGTAATTAAGGCTCAAATGATTTATAATTAAGTTTCATCTTTTTACCTATTAATTATAAACTCATTTAGTCGTGAAGTCATTCCACTATAGTATCATGACTGAGCTCTCCCCAAGTACATACCATTATGAAAGTTACTTAATCAATGTTCGTCCAATGACCTTATCATAAGTGTGTTACCCTCATAGGATATTCTTAATCTCTTTGGGATAAATCTGTCCTCCCAATATGATCCTATTTTATCTCATGGTAACCATTACATGTTCCTTCATGAAAAGCCAATTACTATAAAAAAGTAATTATATCATTCATCACAAAGACAAATGAGGGCCACGTTTACTTTTCATCTATCATGTAATGCCAATAAGAGGATATCATTTACCCATGTCTTGGGATATGAATTCCACTATTGTGAATGATGCTACATACTGTATGTAACGCCCCAAAATCTCTTATATATTTTTCCGTATGTTTGTGACACAAATATCTGTCAACTTTAGTGGTTATGTGTTCTGTGAGTGTTTGGGAGGTCCCAAGTTCAAGCCTTTGCTTGGGTAAATTTTTGTTTTTAATTGAATAAACCCCTATCTCTAGCCAGTAGGCTTAAAAATAAATATTGGAAAAATATGTCAGAATGGTCCTACTGGTCTGGTGGTTAAGTGGTGTGTTGGGGTCTTGAGTTTGAATCTCTATACGTGCTAGGGGGTTTTTTTGTACATGTGTCGTGAAGGAGTTTGAAATGTGGTAAAATTCAGAGTATTTGAGGAGTGTGAGGATGTTGTGGCCGATTTTTAGGAGGATGTTGAGGGAATTTTGGTTGTTAAGGGATTTGGGGATTGAGGGGGGTGTTTTGTGGAGATTTAGATGAAGGAGTTTGGATAGAACAGAAACTAGCAGTGGCAATTTCGGCTACCCTATCTCATTCCCTAATTTTCTCATAGTTTTATCGTTTCTGCTTTTAGTTTTTCTCTCTGTTTTCATCTTTTATTCTTTTTTTCTTCCCAAGCCGAATGATAACTATTTCTTTTCCAAAATCTCGGTTGCTCCTAATCTTTTGACGTTTTGAATTTATTCTCTTTGCTACCAAATTGCTGCCAAAATTTCTATCGAAAGTTCTTTCCCCTCTCACCTATTTTCTGTTCCTATTTGCTTCTTTGTGTTCATTCGTTCCGTGAGTAAGCGTACATTTTTGTGGTACGATAAGTTATGTTTCTACTTCTTGATTAACTTTTGTTTGGTTAAGTGGTTTAAGGAGATTTTCTATTGGTTGATTAGGAGATGACCAAAGGGCTGGAGGTCTCTAATTGACGTTTTAAGTGGGCAAAACCTCCCTCTTTACTTGATCGAAGGTAATGTTGTTGTAAGTTTAATGCTCGGTCAACTTGTGTGTATTCGATTGAGTAAATTTTTAAGTGAATAATTGGTGATTGTTCGGTCAAGTGTAGGTTTCAAAGACTTGGGGCAGTTTTCTCAGCAAATAGAAACCAGGTGTGTAAACACAACTGCGGAATTGAAAATCGACAAGAGCCGGAATAGGTAAAGGGTGATGCCACACGAGCGTGCGGTTGCACGTGTGGTGAGCCGTGTGACTGAACACAGGTGTGTGATCAACGAGGTTGGCAATATGCGATTCATGGGCCGAGTTGAATTGGGCTGTAAGGGCCCACAGGGTGAACCACACGGGTGTGTGAGAATATTGGGCGAGGCCGTGTGATCTACACGGCCAAAGCCATTTTGGGCCGTATGGGCCACACGAGTGTGTGGGCTCACATGGGCATGCAACATGGGCCTGTGGGCCCATTTTCACTGTTTGACTACTAAGGTTGCATGGGTCGCCTGAGTCAACTGTGGACTTACTGTAGGGTTGGTAAGCTTTCCTAAACCCCTAATTAACTGAAATGACTGTATGATTGATATGAATAAGCATGATGATGATCCACTGATTTGATACTGTATGCCCTGATTACATGCATGATATTATGTTATAGTTTATCATATTTGTATACTGCATTGCATTAGGTTGGGGGTTTATTTTGATCAAAGGAAGTGTACTGAAAGGCCTCGAGCCTAATTTTCTAGCAGCTCCGCTGCTAACTACTGTCTAGTGCCGCATTCAGTACTTTTTGGAGTGTAGGGATGAGTGGGTTGATTATATCCTTATATGGAGTATAGGGTTGGACAGAGATGGAGTGTAGAGGCTGGCTGGGTAGGACCTGTATACTGTATAATCTGTTACTGTAATAATTGTTATTACTGTAATGGGCCAAGGCCCAAACACATGATTTCTTCTATGCTGAGATGGGCTAAAGCCCAAACTGATATTGTAACTGATACTGAAAAGGGCATAGGCCCAGGCTGTGATTGCTTTCTGTCTGTTTGTTTTATATGGGATTACACACTAAGTTTTCATAAACTCACCCTTCTGATTTGATTGTACAGGTAATCCCTAAACATAGGCGGATCGGTGCGACAGAGGACTCAATGGTGGCCACACGACCTATTTAATTCGACTTAGTACTTACTTATAGTTTTAAATTTATTTTGGGGGTATTTTACTGTAATAATGGCCTCTTTGGATTTATATTTTTAATTTGAGATTTTTATTGTTTTGATTTATAACTGCTAGTAGTAGGGATACTTGAGTTTTCAAAAAGAACCAAATGTTTTAAAAAAATTCACTCAAATACGTAACTGTTTTAAAAAGCTTCCGCAATAAGTGACGTTTTGAGAATTAATTATGTTTGAAAATGAACGACACGTCCTGGAATTAACATAAGATACTGTCAATAGGTTATATAGGTAGGAGGTTTTTTACGACAACTCACTTTTTTAGTATTTACTATTTTATCCATCAGTTTACAATTTCAGTATTTATTAACAGATATCTTATGAGAGGTAGTATCAGAAGTGTAAAGTTTGTTTTCGCCCAACGCAGTGTCTATCAGTGTCTATCAGTTTTACTACAGTATTAGTATACACTAACTTGAGTGTTTTCCGTACAATCTACCTATAGTAGTCTCAGTTTGTACTATCTATACTAGTTTCAGTATCAAATTAGTTTCAGTTTAAAACACATAAAGGCTTCAGAGAACTTACAAGATCGGCGCCGGAGACTCGGTGTACCACACATTCAGAAAAAATGTTTCAAATCATTCAAAAATCAGTGCTTTAAAAACCAAGTTTTAAAACCCAAATCCACAGTCGAGTTTTGCAACCTGGTCCTGATACCACTAAATGTAACACCTCAAATTTGATCTAGACGTTATGGCTGGATCTGGCGATGTCACATGGAAAGGAATTTGAAGACAAGATTGTTGAGTTTAAAAACCGTTACAGTAAGTTAGATTTTATTTAATTCGAAAAAAAAACTAGTTGAATTGCTATAAAACTTATCTCTTAGCGGAAGCTTTTGTAACCAATTAATTTAGGAAAAATTATTTCTATTTACGAAAAACCTTAGTTTTTTAGGAAAAAAATCGTGTTTGGTGGAGTTGCAGTTTTAAAAAAAATCAATAAAAAATAGTATAAAGTCCCAAATTTAAAGCCAACCAGTCCACAGTCTAAACTTTACGTGTGGCCACCGTCGAGTCCTCCGCTACACCGACCTGTCAAGTTGGGGGATTACCTGTACAGATTAAATAGAGAAATTGTGAGTTTTCTCAAACCCAATGTGTAATCCCTACAGAAAATATGCATACAAATAATCAATAGAACTCAGTTAGATATAGTCTGGGCCTTGTGTCCATCACAAAATCAATTTGGGCCTTAGCCCATTCAGATACAGTATCAGAAATACATTAGGGACTTGGCCCATATCAGATACAAAATGCAGGTACAGTAAATCAGAATCCTACCAACCAGCCTCTACACACCATCTCCGTCCAACCTTACACACCATGTGGGGATTAAATCAACCAATCTATCCCTACACACCACGCTGTACCGAAATGCAGTACATAATCAGAAGGTTGCAGTTGAGCTGCCAGATAACAGGCTTAATAGCCTTTCAGACACTTCCTCCAAATATAATCAACTCACCCCGATGCAATACAACATACAAAATATGTCATGCCATTATGCAATTAATAGTACATACATTCAGATATCATAAGTCATGCTTGGTATACAAATTAGACAGACAAATCACACATATAAGGGTCTAAATAAAGCTTACTAAACGTACAATAGGTCAACAGTCGACTTGGGCGACACGTACAACCTTACATAACTTTTTAGAAAAACGGGCTCACATGCCCATGTGGCCCACTCGATCCAAATTGGTCTTGGCCACGTGATCCATTTTTAATGTAACCCGTGCTAGTTAATTATTCATATATATTTTCACTATTTACTTATATGTTCCTTCAAAGTTGTCTACTTGAGTCATTGTTACTAAATTATTTATATCTTGAGCTACAGAATTCCGAATTAACGCCCACTTGATGTCTTTGAAACTAGACTCAAATACCTTTCTACCACAAAATTTATAGAATTTTTTGTTTATCCAATAAGTATAGTAAAATCTTAAAACTTACCCCTGTTCTATTGTCTGACAGCTTCGTCTCTTCTTTTCTAAAAATTAATTATCTTTTAGTACAAAATTTGGATGATGTTTCCATTTGTTTTTATTGAGAATATACTCATTAATAATTTAAACATGTAAATTTTAACCCTAATTATTTTTCTCCAATTTTTGATGATTTTCCAAATTCAGAACAGGGGAACCCGAATTCAATCTAACCTTGTCTCACAAAGTTTATTATACCTTAAGATTTACAATTCCATTACTTACACCGTTTCTTCTATGAGAAACTACACTTAATAAGATTTAATTCCAGGTTTTTTTTTCATCCTCTAATTCGATTTCCACAATTTATGGCAATTTTTCAAAGTTAGCCTACTGCTGCTGTCCAAACAATAAGCAATTTCGGCTTTTCGCCGAATCCCTTTTTTTTTGTATTTCGGGTACACACCTGGTTTTGTCTAAAACAGTCCCTGAGCACTCCAAAGCCTATAATCAAGATAATCAACATCAATTTAAGGGATTTACAAGTGAATTGACAACCAAGAACAATAGAAACCCAACTTACCATCAACGATAACCCTCCGTTTAACTATTGTTAAGACGAGAACACTGAATTCACTAGTTCGAGCCTTCCCCTATGCCTAGATCGCAGAGAAAAACATTACCACTTCAGTCATTAAGAGATTCATGACAGTAACAAAGAGAAACACTTATCGAAACTAAGCGAGCACTAACCGCGTGCAAAAACGAAGGAAAATAAATGGATTAGGGAAAAATCAAGAACAAGAAAAAGAAGAGAAAGATGGAAAAACTCAGAGAATTTCGGCAACAGGAGAGGGAGAAGAATAGACGGTAGAATTTCTTTTTTGGAAAAGAGAGTCAAAATTCGATTATGGGAAAAAAATCCTGATAACCCCCAAAATCTCTCAATCTTATTCCCTAATTCCCACTATACATCCACTACTCAGAATCCCCCTATTACATAACTCTATCCCGAAATCTGAGCAAAAAAATAATACCTTTGCTTGCATAGCGATTCAAACACAAGACCTCTACCATAGTAACACACCACTTAACCACCAGACCTATTCTGATGTAATTTACCCAACAATCAAATAAAAGCCTACTAAACAAGAGTAAGACCTAATTCATTCAAAATACCAAAATTTTCCCAAGCGGAGGCTTGAACTTGGGACCTCCCAAACACTCCCAGAAAACATAACCACTAAGGCTGACAGATATTTGTGTCATATTTTTACAATAACAAAATTAGAAATTTTGGGGTGTTACATAAGCCTTTTTTTAGTATCAGTAACAGTTTGGGCCTTAGCCCATCTTAGTACCGTATCAAATATGCAGTAGGGCCTTATCCCATTACAGTATCTGTAGCAGTCATGTAGTATTCAGTAACAAAGTCCTACCCAACCAGCCTTTACACATCATCTCTGTCCAACCCTACACTCCATGTGGGGATCAAATCAACCCACCCATCCCTACACTCTAGGTAGTACCGAATGCGGCACAAAATAGTAATTTGCAGCTGAGCTGCCAGTATGTTAGACTTAAGAGCCTTTCAGTACACTTCCTCCAAATATAATTAACCAAATCCCATGCAATGCAACATACAAGTCATGACATGCTATCTCAGGACATCAGTACATATAACCAATTCAGTATACAAGCATACTATCATCATGCTCAACACATATATAAATCAAACAGTCAGTTCGTACAATTAGGGGTCTAAGTGATGCTTACCGACCCTACAATAGGTTCACAGTCGACTTGGGCGACCCGTGCAACCTTAGCAATCAATTCAGTGAAAATGGGCTCACACGCCCATATGGTCTGCCCGTGTGGGCCCACATGGCCGTGTGGCCCACTCAGCCCAAATTGGCCTTGGCCGCGTGGTCCATTTTGAATGTAACCTGTGTTAGCTAAATATTCATACATGTTTTCACTATTTACTTATATGTTCCTTCAAAGCTGTCTACTTGAGCTACTTTTACTAAATTATTTATATCTTGAGCTACAGAATTCCAAATTAAGGTCTGCTTGATGTCTTTGAAACTAGATTCAAATACCTTTCTACTATAAAATTTTTAGAATTCTTAGTTCAGCCAATAAGTATAGTAAAATCTTCAATCTTACCCCTGTTCTACTGTCTGATAGCTTCGACCTTTCTTTGTTAAAAATTAATTATCTCTTAGTACAAAATTTGGATGATGTTACCATTTGTTTCTATTCAAACTAGACTCATTAATAATTTAAAAATGTAAATTTTAACCCCTAATTATTTTTCTCCAATTTTTGATGATTTTCCAAAGTCAGAATAGAGGAACCCAAATTCATTCTGACCTTGTGTCACAAAACTTATTATATCTCACGATTTACAATCCCATTACTTACAAAGTTTCTTTTATAAGAAACTAGACTAAACAAGATTTAATTCCATATGTTTTTCATCCTCTAATTCGATTTCCACAATTTATGGTGATTTTTCAAAGTTAGCCTATTGCTACTGTCCAAACAACAGGCAATTTCGACTTTTCGTCGAATTCCATTTTCTGCGTTTCGGGTACACACCTGGTTTTTTTTATGCTAAAACAGTCCTTGAGCACTCCAAATCCTATAATTGAACAAATAACACTAATTTAAACTCACATAACGTGATTGCAAATCGAACTTGTATCGAGGTTTTAACCCATAAGCGACTAAACCTTACCTTCAACCGATGAACAGTAATTCCCACACAAACTAAGACTCCGATTGGTGATTACGAGCCCTTGTATCCTCCCCTAATTGGCATAAACAAAACACTTCAAAAGAAAGTTAACAAACGAAGACAAATCACTTATCTATAACTTACCGAATAGTTGCAGATAAATGTGGAGCGACATGAGGTAGAGTGGGAAAAGAAAAATCAAGAAGATGAAGGGTGAAAGAGAGCAAAAATTCGGCAGCAATGATGAGAAAAAAGACAAGAGGGTAGAGGATTTTTGGGAAAAGTAAAAAAAAGAAAAAAAAAGACAAATAGGATATTTGATAACCACCTCAATCCCTTATTTCTCTCCATCAAACTCCCCACTAAATCCACTACTCAGATTTTTAGTCCATCTCAAACTCTCCTGGACACACAAGCAAATATATTGCCCACACCAAAATTCGAACACAGGACCCCCTTCACAACAATACTCCACTTATCCACCAGACCAGTAAGTACATTCTGTTAATTATTTGCCAACTTTTACTTATTCATAAAAATACCAAAATTTTCTCAAGTCCTGGCTTGAACTTGGGACCTCCCAAACACACCCATAACACATAACTACTAAAGCATACAGATATTCTGTTAATAGTCAACTATTAAAGTTTACGGTTAAAGGGCTTTTTTGATGTATTTTGGAAATTGAGAAAAAAAAGGAGCATGGGCTTAATTGCTTTTGTTGAAAATTTTTGAGGGTCTTTTTGATGCATTTTGACAGTTCAAGTACCCAATTGAGTATAAAAAAAGGAGCATGGGCTTAATTACTTTTTTTGAAAAAGTTTGAGGGCCTTTTTGATGCATTTTAAAAGTTTAAGTACCCAATTGAGTGTCAAAAAAACAACAAGAGTTTAATTTCTTTTTCTAAAAAAGTTTGAGGGCTTTTTACACCCTTAAGCCTTATCTAACCATTACCCATTTATGAGTTACTGGAAAGATGATGATTAAACCCACTTAACCTTTATATTATAATTATAATATATAATAGTCTTAGATTAGGAAATTAAGCATGATTAGTTAAGTTAATTAGATTATTAATCTTAGCATAAATAACAATGAACGGGGACAGAGATGAAGTCTTCATCTTTTCTTTGGTACCGTCCAAGTGAGGAAGAAAACTAAAGAAATGCTTTGTTTTGTTTTTTTAAAATTGGCTCAAAATCTCTAAGGTAAATATGCTTTTCTTTTTAAGTTTTTATGTTTTCATGATCATCTAAGCTTAATTCATCACACCCATGCTTTACATTCTTCAATTATTGAGTGTATATCATGTTACCATTTGAGGGGTTTAGTGAGTTTAAGCTTGATTCTAATAAAATTATGAATAAGGAACTTAGGTCAAGTTAAGACTAAGTTAGAAAGTAGTCAAAAGTATTGGATTTAACTAGAAATTAAGCTAAGCTATATAGTAGAATTATGACATTAGGGACTAAATTGAATAATTGAAAGTGTTAAGAAATTATGCCATAGATTAAAAATATAAGGTCTCTAATGAAAGAATATGAAAATAGATTTTGATTTGATGTTAAATATCAAAAATATGAACATTTTGGTTATAAGGACTTAAATGAATAAAATGAAAATTATGTTAAATTGTTGTGTTTTTCATGTGATTGAGTGAAAATTGATATTATACCTATAATTGAATTATCATATGTAGCTAAAAGCGACGCTGGACTGTCTCATGATAAAGGAAAGGTGAAGGTTGTAGACGAATAGCTACCCCGGTTTGTGCTTTCGTGATTGAGTTCAATTTATATGTACTTGGTTGTTACAATTAACTTGTTTAAGGTAATGATCTCACTTGTCTCATGAATAGGTAATTATGAAATAGTTATTAACTTGTGAAAAATGAGATAGTATGCACATGATAATATGCAAATGTGTGAAATTGACTAAGTACATGTGAACTAGTTATGTATTAAACTATGTCTTGTGAATCATGTCTATATGTTTGAAATCATTGAACACCCTATCAACGATCTCGGGAAGAGTCGGGTATAATTGGCATGATATAGGATTAGTGTATACTAATGAGGCGTAAAGTGCATATTATACTTCAAACGTACCAATAAGGTGCTAGGCACATTTATATACTTCAGTTTATATTGATGATGTACGAAGCACATGTTACACTTTGGACGTATAAATGAAGTACTGGATGTTCGATATATTGGTGTGATGGTTGGATGATCTATGTATCCATCTTGAGTCCGTGTTCGGTTAATAGGGATAATGAAACGTGTATCTTGTTCATTGACATTTGATATAGAATGTAAAGGTGAAATGTGTATCATTCATACTAATGTTAAAGAAAAAAATATGTTATGTGAAAGATTATGTGATTTGTTTATTACAAGCCATAAGGGTTGATTCGATTGTAAAACAAATCAGTGGATTCAAGAAAGTAATGATAAAATGAAATGGATCTTGTGATATGCTATGACTTATATGTAATTGAGATATGATGATAAAAGGGATTAAATATTCATGTGTGAAATGTTAAATGACATATAGTATGAAGATATGCCCTTGAGACATGAAATGGAAACTTGACTTAGTTGATAGTTGGACATATTGATTGTATTTGATATCTTGCTTCTATTTGATTATTGTTTTAAATCATATTAGCACCACTAAATCCTATCTACTTAGCATACGATTTTTTTTATTTTTGTATGTAAGTATTGTTAGATCCCGGGGATTCGAGGAGTGTGCAACATTCAAAATTCAACTCTCGACTCAACAAACTTTATATATATATTGTTTTGTTTATAGCAAGTGGCATGTACCTAAGATCTTGAATTGGTCTTTAGGCACATTTTGGATGTTTTGGTCCATATGGTAGAAAATGATTATATTTTGTATATCACCATTTATGTTGGTCAAAAGTATATGTATTAATTTAGTAATTTAATGGTTTGGTTGCCCATTTGGCCATATCATGCTTATGACTGAGTTATTTCTTGCATGTCAAGTAAATGAATATATATATGTATACTTGTAATCATGTATCAGTAGATGTTTGATATGCCAAGAATGTTAATTTTACATTTTTGGTTATACTTATAATATGTTGAGTTGAGCTTTTAGGTCATCTTGACCATTTGGTATTTGATGCTTGGCAGGTTTGAGGAAAAATGATGCAACATTAAGCCCCCTGTCTTCAAGGTCATGACCTTAATCTCGTGACATTCCCCTATTGAACTCACAATGTCAAGTTCCTGTCTTCATAGTCACTACTCACCCCAAATGAAGTCACAACATCACACAATTGTCTTCATGGTTAGGAGTGGGGTGTTACAGTGAATATGGATGGTTAATTAAATTTAAATATTGCACCACTAAATAATTTATTGTAACATTATTTTTAATTTTAAATATCTATTTCAATTTTAATAGTGCATTTAGTTTATAAAAATAATGATAAACTTAAAAGACCTTTTAAACGATTTTAAAATTTACAATGACTTATTATGTAAAATTGAATATTAGCAAATTGAAAAGGGAAAGAGTGAAAAATAGACTTAAGGTATAAAAAGCTCTTAAACTTTAAAAAATAAAACAAAAATATATTGAAAATATTAAACGATCTTTATTTAAAAGTTTTGTTTTCCATTTACAGGCCTGTTCTTAAAATGGTCCTAGGCAAAATAATAAAATAGAGTTTTAGGTTTCTTAAAAGTTAGAGAAAAAAATTTTAGATCCCTTAAAAGTTGGCAAATTTTTTTTTACCCTTAAAAGTTTTAAAAAAAAAAATTCAGGCCACTAAAATTGGAAAATAATATTTTGGACCACTTTCAGCCTTGGACTTGAGCCGCCACACCTCCAGATGGCCGAGTCGGGACGGTCCATTTACAATCTATTTTGTGTATTTTAAACATATCAAATTATCAACCTTTTAAAAATTTGCTTTCAGAACTTCGCTGTTTCATCGGGTTTTAATACTCACGAACCAACAAAATCCAAAAATCTCAAATTAGTCAGATTAAAACTCAGTATATATATATATATATATACATCTTATGCATGTATACATTTTGATTATCAGAAAAAATGGTAAGTTTTTCATTGAGTTTTAACACCTTTATAGCCAAAGAAGTCAAAACTTTTAGGATTGAAAAAGAAAATTAAAGAAAAGAAAAATTCATTGGTTTCAGTTTTCAAAGCCATCAAATGGAATCCTTTTTCCATTCTTTCCATCAATTTGAAAAAAGATGACAGGTAGAACTTGAAAGCATGAGTTCTTTTTTGAAAATTTTTCTAAGAAATCTGATGAAAAAGTTGGGAAGGAAGCTTAGGAAATTTTGGATATTTACCTTGTATATTAAATCAAGTCACCTGTTTTGGGTTATTCACACATTTAATATATTTTTTCTTTTCTTTTTCAATTTAGTATTTCTTTTGAGCTAAAATTGCTAATATTAAGAATTTGTTTATTATTAATATCCATTTTAGTCCATCAATATTGTTTAGTATTTATTTTCATATATTAATTTATTTTTAATTACGAATATGTTTTATTTAATAAAATTGTTTTGGTCATATTATAATTACTAATATTTAATAAATTATTTGCTATAACCAGTTTTAAAATTTTCTATAGTGTTAGAAAAATATAGTGTATATACAAATTTATTACGGCTTAATATTTGATGCGTTGTCGTTGCATGGGTCTCATGCACCATCAATTAATAATAAGATGTTACATAATCATGAAATAAAATAAAAATATTGAAGGACTTAAAAGTAAATATTTTTAAATTTATTTAAATATAGTTCAATATTAATTATAATTATTTTATTTCTCGTTTGGAGTATTAGGTTTTGAATTTTGTGTTTAGGTTCTAAGTCCCGATTCAATGTTTTTATATTTATTTATGTTTAATAGTTTTAATTAATATTTATCTTTTATAATAAAATTATTTATATTTATTTTAAACTTTTCAATTTTTTGTTTTATAATAAAATTAATAGAATAAATATAATAAGGATTAATCCAAGAGGATAGGGGAGGGTTGGCCTCTTGATTCAAAGGAGTTAACTGCAATATTAATTTTTTAAACATTTTATAGTTCAATCTAAAGGTTTTTAATGTAAAATTCATGTTTCGGTCCCTTCAAAAAAAAAATTTTATTTCGACCCTTAACAAACAATTCTGGCTTCCCTTTGTATATAATGAAAAATATTTAACCTTGTTTTGGCATTAGCAAAAAAGTTAAAGCTGGGATGCTCAATCCAGCTTATATCGAATCAATTCTACAGCCTCTACTTTCCCAGACACTAATTAACTCTTACCACGTCATTGATTCCTGAAGAAATATTTGAACTTAAAAGTTGAATTTAAATGGAATTAAATTAATTACTTTGATGTTTTCAATTAGTGATGCTCGGGTATACTAATTAATTAATCTTATTTATTTATATTCGTAAAAAGAGTGTGCAAAATTTGTATTCAAATTTTAAATATGATGTCGATGGGACTGATTTAAATATAGGAAAATTAGGAACACAAATAATCTTTTTAAAAATTGTTATTTTTTCTTTTGGTACTTTCATTAGGACCATTAATTTTAATTAGCTTTAGTTTTGGAGCACTGAAATGTTATTCTTAAGGGATATGCAAAGATTTATAACTTGAAAGATTCGAAATGAAAGATATGATGTAAAATCGATGTGATATTTTATGGAATTGGAGGACTTAAATCTTTAACTTATGATCATCCATGATTATATCTGAATAATGAATATATAGCACAAATCAATGAATCACGTTTTTCCTTTAAAGAATAAAAATATTAATTAATAGTGTGTTAATCATGATATGCATAAGTGTGCAAATGAGGAAAGAGTATTCTCAAGAAAAAAAGAAAACTCTAACAACAAAAGATGTGGTTGTCGGTTGGGTATATATGTATAAAAAGTCAACTGCTCCTACACCATGTTTTGACACATATAGATGAATGAATGATGAAAGATGATAATAGGATTGTAGTGAGTGGTGTTGAGTGCTGTCCTTAATTGGCTACGACTAATTATATTAGAAATATTGGTTGGTTTCAGATTATTCCTTCAATTCTCAATGGATCGCATCCAGTTTTGTTGGCAAAATAGATTGATTTTGCTGATATCTTTTCTTAAAGCATGGACTGTATTCGTTTCAAAGTCACCTCAACTAATACTTTAAACCCTTGGAGGGAACGATACTTTAACTAGTTTAAACGTAGACCACATGAAAGAGTTGTATATATATATGGGTTAGTAATTTTTAGTTTCTCAACTTAGTAATTAGGTTCACTTTGGTATATATATTTATCTATTTTGGCATCTGAACTTAGTAACTAAGTCTATTTTGATCCATGAACTTGAATTCCATTAAAATTTGATGATACAATATTTTGAGATTTATTTATATCATCACTTGAAAATTAACAACTTTCCCATTTAAAGTTAGGAAATGTTTTTCATTGGGTGCGTTTGGTTTGTTTTTGTTTGAACCCACACTCAAAGCAGTTCAGGGTTTGAGGATAACAAAGAAGGCTGCTTAGTAGAAAGTCGGGAAATGACTTAGATAGCCTTGTACAAAGCATAAGTATAATTTTGTTTAAAGGTTTATTGTTATAAATATCACAAAACTCAAATTTTTTTTAAATTTTTTTTAACTTCCACAGTGTTTAAAAGCATTGTTTTCTAAACCTATTTTTTTAACAGCCTTAGGGCAAAACACTTTTGCGCTCTCTACTGTTATCTAGATGATTCATATGTGTCTAAGTTATTTTACTAGAGTTTACACACTATAGTAAAACAGGTTTTTAGCGGCGTTTTTTTGGGCCTATAGAAGCATCGCAAAAAACACTGCTAGATAATGCCGCTAAAGAACATGACCTTTAGCGGCGTTTTCCCACAAACACTACTAAATAACATGTTCTTTAGCGGTACTTTTGCCAAAAACGCTACTAAAGGTCATGTTTTTAGCAACATTTTTAGTAAAAATGCCACTATAAGTCATGTAAGACACAATGTCCTATCCACCAGCTGCTCCTTTGCTTTTTATCGTTCTTTCATATTTCACATTTGATGTTCCTCATAATTTGTTGTTCCAGTGATTTTTCTTCATTGTTTACCTTTATTTTTAGTTCGTATAAGGGTTTTTTACAAAAATAGTATAAAAAAAATTAAAAATTACCAAAATGTTATAATTTTTTTTATTTACCAAAATATATATAATTTTTTTATTTACTAAAATATATAAAAAACCAAAAAACCAAAAAAAAACAGAAAAAAAAATCTGGACTGATTTGACAACTCCCTGGGACAAGGGAACATTGTTGGCGGCACCAAACAAGGGAACCCTGTTGGCGGCACCAAACAAGGGTTCCCTGTTGGCGGCACCAAACAAGGGTTCCCTGTTGGCGGCACCACTCGTGTTATAAACACGAACTCATCCAGTGAAACAAGAAAAATCGGAAGAAAAGAAAAGAAAGAAAAGGTGGTTCGGAAAAAAAAAAAAAAGAGAGAAAGAGAAGAGAAAATCAGGTATTTTTTAAAAATAATTGATTATGTTATTGTTATTGTTTTGTATAATTTGTATTTTTTTGTTTTAGTTTAGTTATTAAGATTAAAATTAATAAAACTCACATTAATAGTTTTAGTTAGGTTTTATTATCAAAATATTACAAAAAATAAAAATTTTATAGTATTATTATTATTATTATTATTATTATTATTATTATTAAGATGTTACTTAGTATTATTGTTAGTAAAAATTAGTATTATTTTTATAGTTAGTTATTAATAATTTTAGTTAGTATTATTTTGTATATAAAATTATTAATATTATTATTGTGTTAGTTATTAGGATTAGTGGTTAAATGGCTTTCATGTACAAAATTGAATATTGAAACATTAAATTTTTTATTTAAGTTATTTATTATCCGTGCGAGATGTTTTACGAGATTTTGTTTATTTTTGATGATTAAATATTGAAGATAGATGCTAAGTTTTTGTATGCGTTTATTTCGATGAGTCATCTTGACAACAAGTGTTGGATGTGTATTTGAATGTCGACAACAAATAGCAATGAGATTTAATAGAAATGTCTCGTTTGATGAAATGAAGGCAAGGATTAATGCAAAAATTTTAAGGCGTTGTGGGAGAAGGATAGTAAAATTTTCTACAAGTTTCCGGTTCGACAAATCCGGTCAAATTCATCGAAATGGAACTTGCGAACGACGAAGACGTTGAGACAATGGTCGATCTCTCTTGTGGGAGCGGAGTGACAAGAATGCACCGATTCACTTATTTGCTGAGTTAGTCGGTATGGAGCAAAATGCAACTGATGAAGAAGATGGGGCTGAAGAACCGCGGATGGTGGCTCCAATATCATATGTTGATAGTGAATCAACTATGGGTGGGATCGGTATCGACCTGAATATTACACCCGATGTTGATATGGTTGGTGGTGAAGAAGAATGTGGTTGCGAAGAAGAAGGTGGTGGCGATCATTGGGATGAAGAGGTCGATAGTGACGGTGATCCCGATGTGGACGATGTACCTGATGATATCGACGATGAAGACATTAACGCTTCTTCGATCGGGGAGCAGATGCGGCATATTTTGATACACAATAATCCTGGGCCACATATGTCGCTCATAGACCCCGATGCAGCGTATGTAGCTAAGGTCCCAGAGTACCCTGAAATAGTTCATCGTCACGGGCTGGCCGTAACATCTGATGATGAGGAGTTATTCATAGGCCAGAGATTCAGCTGTAAAGAAGAGTGCGTATATGCCATCAAACGGTACAGCATGAATATATCAGTTGATTATAAAGTCACAGTGTCTACTTGACAATATATGTTGGGGAGTGTTGGAAGGCGTGGAAGGTCGCAATTGGCGAGTCTGTTGCATTCATTAAAAGTTCTCGATGTGGGAGATACGAAAATTTGTTGGTCCTCATACATGTACATCAACACGTATGACTGAAGATCATGGAAAACTTGATTCAAAAATAATCATCGTGTATCATGCCAATGGTGAAGGACATGCCGACCATTAAAGTTTGATGCTTGATTGCGAAATGCAAGCACGATTCCAGTATCGAGTCTCATATCGGAAGGCATGGATTGCTAAACAGATGGCGATGGAGCAACTGTATGGAGATTATGATTCATCGTATAACGAGCTTCAAGGTTGGATAGCTGCTATGCGGGAGTATGTACTGGGGACTGTGATTGAGTTGCAGACAAGGCCATATTACGGCCCGGATGACCAGTTACAGCCGGCAAAAAGGATTTTCCATCGGATGTTCTGGACGTTCGATCCATGTGTACGGGCATTTCCCCACTGCAAGCCACTTGTGCAGGTGGATGGGACCTGGCTGTATGGAAAATATACACAGATCCTACTTCTTGTAGTTGCTCAAGACGGCAACAGAAACGTGCTCCCTATAGCATTTGCTATCGTAGATAAAGAGAACATGGAGTCTTGGGAATTCTTCCTCACAAACCTGCGGAGGTATGTTATTAGCAACGATAACATTTGCATCATCTCCGATAGAGGGAAGGGTTTAATTGCAGCAATCAGGCGTTCCGGTGTGCCGTGGTGATCCGTTTACTGCATCCATCACATTGCGGCTAACTTCCACAAAGATTACAAGAATGCAGACTGGAAGAGACAAGTCGTGGCAATGGGTAAATGATAACCTTATATTTTCAATATAAGTTGTAATGTTTCATGTTATGGAGTTACTAGAACTTATTTTTCTTAATACGTATGCAGCGTACGAGTTAGAGCCACATATGTTAGGGCAAAAAATGATCCGACTTGAGAGTGACATGGAGGGGTAGACAAACACATCTTTCCGACAATGGTTGGGCACAATGGAGCCGTGGCAATGGGCTCAAAGTTTTGACGAGGGCTTTCGTTATGGCCAAATGACCACAAACTTAGTCGAGGGGATCAACGCTGTTTTGTTAAAAACACGTCATCTTCCGATTGCATCTGCATTTTCGCTACTTTCTGAGCTAGCTACTTTGATACCAAGAATGGGTCGTGACAAGTCGACCAGATTGAGGCGGACACGTGTTTGTCGAACATGTCAGGGATACAATGGTCGCAAACCGTCGGTTGGCGAGGTCAATGAATGTAGAAATATATTCACGACGACTGGAAATATTTCGAGTTACTGAGAGCATCAGTCGTCGACCTGGTATACCAACTAGGTCCTACGGAGTTGATCTCTGGAACCGACGGTGCAAGTGCAGAAGGTTCGAAACACTTCATTATCCCTGTGCGCATGTCGTGGCAGCGTGTGCTAAAGTTAACGTCAATGTTGAACAATATGTCGATGATGTGTACACGCTGGAGCGCACATTGTGTGTCTGGGAAAATGAGTTCCCCGTCTTGCCTGACCTATCAACGTGGGAGGTGCCTTTGACGACTTTCGAGCTTCTCCCAGACAGAGGGCTGCGGAGGAATCCGAGAGGTCATCCGCAGTCAAGCAGAATCCGTAATGAAATGGACATCAGGTAGAAGTCTGACAGAAAGCGTTGTGGAATATGCAGGTTAAGTGGTCATAGTCGGAATAAATGCCCTAACCGAAACTTTCATCTTTGGGCGATCATCCGGATCGGGTCGTAATTGACCTAATATTGTAAAATTTTATGTGTAATGATAAAACTATACAAATGATTATGATTACATTGTATCCAAATTAAATTATAAAATAGTATATGGCGGTTGGAATTATTAATATTATATCGAAAATGGAGGCATATAACCTTAAATTAAGCTTTAATATAATGCAACTTTAAAATAATTATATTGGTAAAAAGAAATTGAACAATAACCATGGCCCAGCATGATGCAGATCCCATGGCACATGTTTGTACATTAACACGTTTGTACTTTTTTGTATCAATTTAATTATTCTAATTTAATTATTCTAGTTTCAGTTATTGTGGTTATTGTTCAATTTCTTTTACCAATTTAATTATTTTAAAGTTGCATTATATTAAAGCTTAATTTAAGGTTATATGCCTCCATTTCATCAAACGAGACATTTTTATTAAATCTCATTGCTATTTGTTGCTGACATTCAAATACACATCCAACACTTGTTGTCAATATGACACTGTCGAAATAAACGCATACAAAAAACTTAGCATCCATCTTCAATATTTAATCTGTCAAAAAATAAACAAAATCTCGTAAAACATCTCGCACGGATAATAAATAACTTAAATAAAAAAATTAATGTTTCAATATTCAATTTTGCACATGAAAGCCATTTAACCACTAATCCTAATAACTAACACAATAATAATATTAATAATTTTATATACAAAATAATACTAACTAAATTATTAATAACTAACTATAAAAATAATAGTAATTTTTACTAACAATAATACTAAGTAACATCTTAATAATAATAATAATAATAATAATAATAATAATAATAATAATAATAATACTATAAAATTTTTATTTTTTGTAATATTTTGATAATAAAACCCTAACTAAAACTATTAATTTGAGTTTTATTGATTTTAATCTTAATAACTAAACTAAAACAAAAAAAAATACAAATTATACAAAACAATAACAACAAAATAATCAATTATTTTTTAAAAAATAACTTCTTTTCTCTTCTCTTTCTCTCTTTTCTCTTTTTTCCATGAGACCTCTTCTTTCTTTTCTTTGTCTTCGATTTTCTTGTTTCAATGGACAGAGTTCGTGTTTATAACACAGTGGGTGCATAACAGGAACCCTTGTTTGGTGCAGCCAACAGGGTTCCCTTGTTTGGTGCCGCCAACAGTGTTCCCTTGTCCCAATGAGTTGTCAAATCAGTCTAGGTTTTTTTTCTGTTTTTTTTGGTTTTTTATATATTTTGGTAAATAAAAAAATTATATATATTTTGGTAAATAAAAAAAATTTATAACATTTTGATAATTTTTATTTTTATATTATTTTGTAAAAACCCTTCATATAATAACATCAACTGTAGCGCTCCCCATGAAATTAGTTTTATTTATAAGAATTTTAAATAATGTGTTGAAATTCAATTTATTACGACAGTTTAAATAAAATTCAGTTGAAAAATTTTCTACCAATCAAAAACAACAAACAATAAACACCAACTTTCTTCCTTTCACTGAAAAATGATGTTCAAAATTGTTACACTGAACTGCAAAATGAAAATCTTATATATCACTGGGATCTTAAGGATTTTTCAATAATTAATCAACAACGAAAATAAGCATTCTACTCTAAACAGGTTCATTGTTGCTACGATGGAGATTTGATACCTTATTCGGTTTCCCTTCAACATCTGCTTTAGTAGCCGTATCCTGACATAATAAATGAACCCAACATATTAGCATGCAAAATATAAAGAACAAGAAAGTGTTCCATTACTAATCATGTTAGATTTAGAAGTGCAAACCTGAATTATCCACGGGGTTCCCAGCAGGCACGGACTTGGGTTCCTTTATTTCCACAACCACACAATTGGACATCAAGAATGTCTTGGCCACTGATGTTGCATGCTCCAAGCAACATCTGACCACCTATATCAAGAAAAATATAATCATTAATCTTAGAGGGTAACTCAAAGCTCTTTTAACTATATCTGCTCCAACCTATAGTAAATCAAGATATTTAGGGTTTACGAACTTTATCTACAGCCAAATATTTCAACAAAAAACATTCTGAAGTTTAAGATTTTTTTAAGTTATCAAAACGATTTACCTTTTCTT
Organism: Gossypium raimondii; assembly: GCF_025698545.1. NCBI lineage: Eukaryota > Viridiplantae > Streptophyta > Magnoliopsida > Malvales > Malvaceae > Gossypium > Gossypium raimondii. The sequence continues at coordinate 7,551,887 of NC_068571.1, read as the reverse complement.
CATCATTATCAAGTGAATCCTTGATAGCATCCACCTTAGAAGCAAGTCTTAGCAAAGTACATCCACCACCGACAACAATACCTTCCTCAACTGCTGCCTGATAAATAGTTCAAAACATGCAGTTTTATATGGTATTGAAGGACAATAATTACAAAACAATCATCAAGACAAGCTTCAAGATTTATATATTACCTTAGTTGCATTAAGAGCATCTTCTACTCTCACTTTCTTTTCTTTAAGCTCTATTTCGGTTTGAGTTCCAACCTTTAAATTTTCAAAAGAACATCACATCAAAAATTGGTTAGAAATAATATAAATTTTATAAAACAAATTCCATATGGATAAACTACATAGAATGTCCCTTCAACTAACTAGTGGTTACCTGTACCACTGCCACACCACCAGATAATTTAGCAATCCTTTCGTTAAGTTTTTCCTTCTCATAATCCTGTTCTACAACCCGCATTAAAGTAATAATAATTTAGACATTGTAAGCCTGCAAGAAAGCCTGGTAACCACAATTAGCGCAAACTTGAAAGACAACCTCAATGAGATTTTTAATCTGTACAACTTGTTTATTCACTGTTCAATGTCTTCAGCAATTATCAAAATCGGGTATCCGCTCCTAATGGCATCTTCCAAGATGTTGATAAGATCTCTTGCATTAGTAATTTTTGTTAGTTCAACACTCCGGTAAGAAAAATCTTGAACACAAGATCGAAACTCGAATAGAAAAAGAAGAAATAGGACAGGCTCCAAGGCGTGTATCAAGCCACTATCTTTAAGGTTATATTCGCCCCCACCTAACTTCGGTGTGCAAATGAGTTCCAAGCAAATTAACCTCGAGGATACAATGAAGCCAATGACTATTTACATTTTGCACTGATTAGAATAGTTCACTATGCACTGAGTAATGTATAACAAAAAACTCAATTTCTACAAAGGATTTCTGCAGTAATACTTTATAGAATAATCTAATAAGAAAATGAAGGAAGGAAAGAAATAATATTAGAATTTTTGATATGATTACCTAATGAAACCCCATTCCTATTTATAGAAATTTTCATGTCTCTTCATAGAGACATCTTTCAATAGGTGTCTTTATGAATAAATAAATAATAATTATTCATTTAATTTTGTAACTATTCAAATAATATTTTTGAATAGTTATAATTCTTTAAAAAATCAAATGATATAACTTTTGACCAACGACCAAAAGATTTATCTTTTGATTAATTACACCATTCATTTATAGTTATTGGGATACTATAAATATTTGAAAATATTCCAACAATCTTCCCCCATTTTCAACATATTTAGATTTTGATATTATTGGAAATCAATTTGCATAAATAAAGGTGCCTTACGATTGAACCTTCACTTAGTGAAAACATGTTAAAGTTAATTGAAATTACATGGTAGACTAAGCTTTGAACCAACTATTCCATTTGATTAACTGAACACATCTCACACAATGATTTCAACATCGGTCAATGCATAGTATCTAGGGACACTATTATGGCCATGTGTCTATGTCCTCTTTTCATGAGTGTTGTCAGAGCCAAGCCCTTGAGCTCCTAGAAACGGCCACACTTCTACTCACATAGCTGGATCCCATCAAAAGTGTTCCCGTAATTATATCACTCTAACATATTTATGTTATGGGTCCATTAATAGTACATTACTCATCTTTCCCTTATCATTACAGGTACCTAGCACTTTAATCTTAGGATGGATTTATTTATAGTGCTAACAGTCACATACTAATGATGTACTTTGTCTCATTGAACTCAAGACTTGACGTTATACCAAGCATTGAGTCGAGTTTCCATCATGGGTGACTCTAATTAATAGGCTTGAGTCCCATCCCTTTTGAGGTCCTTTTTACTGCATCTCTAACAAGACTTTTTGTCAAAGGATCTGCCAAATTTTCACTTGACCTCACATAATTAATAGTGATCACTTTATCAAAGATTCATTGTCGAACATAACTATGTCTTAATCCAATGTGTCTAGACTTTCCATTATATACTTGGCTATATGCCTTTGCTAGAGTAGCCTCACTATCACAACGGATAGAAATAGGTGAAATTGGCTTAGGCCATAAAGGTACATCATAAAGCAAATTTCTTAACCATTCTGCTTCTTTAGATGCAGCGGCTAATGCAATAAATTCTACTGCCATGGTGGATTCAGTAATACATGTTTGTTTCTTGGAACCCCAAGAAATGACTCCTCCACCAAGAATGAAGATCCATCCACTAGTAGATGCATGATCTTCCAAACTTGTAATCCAACTAGCATCCGAATACCCTTCTAAAACTGGAGGATATCCATTATAACACAATCCATAGTTAATAGTTTTCTTTAAGTACCTAAGTACTCTATTCAAAGCTTGCCAATGCAAACTACTTTGGATTACTTGTGTACCTACTCAATTTTCCAATAGCATATGCAATATCTAGTCTTGTACAAGTTATTATGTACATAAGACAACCAATTAGACTTGCATATTTCAATTGATCAATTTTCCTACTAGCATTAGATACTAATTTTAATTGAGGATCCATAGGTGTAGATGCTGGTATACAGTTCAAAAGATAAACTTTTTAAGCACATTTTCAATGTAATGTGATAGTGATAAAGCTATAGTGCTTTCATCTTGGGTTATTTTAATCCCAAGAATAACATCTGCTACACCCATATCCTTCATAGCAAAGTTGTTTGACAAGAATTTCTTTGTGTTTTCTATTTGTTCCAAATCTATGCCAAAAATGAACATGTCATCTACATATAAGCAAATTATGACACCTTTTCTGTTTTCAAATTTGCTATATATGCACTTATCGGATTCATTTGTTTTATAGCCATTAGCTAAAACAACCTTGTCAAACTTTTGGTGCCATTGTTTTGGTGCTTGTTTAAGCCCATATAAAGATTTAACAAGCTTACATACCTTATTCTCTTGTCCTGGAACAACAAATCCTTCCGGTTGCTCCATGTACACTTCCTCTTCCAATTCACCATTTAAAAATGTAGTTTTAACATCCATTTGGTGAACAACCAAATTATATATAGAGAGGTAAGTGATATTAAGAGTCTAATTGTAGCAATTCTTGCTACTGGAGCATAGGTATCAAAGTAATCAATACCTTGTCTTTGTGTAAAACCTTTTGCTACCAACCTTGCTTTAAATTTATCAATGGTTCCATCGACCTTCATTTTCTTTTTGAAAATCCATTTACAACCTATTGGTTTGGAACCTGGTGGAAGATCAACTAAGATCTAAGTTTGATTTCCCATTATTGAATCCATCTCATCATTTATTGATTCTTTCTAAAAAACAGAGTCTTAAGATTTCAATGCCTCTTCAAATGTAATAGGATCAGATTCAGTATTATAACAATAAGGTACCTTATTGCATATACTTTCACATTTTCCTTCTACAAGAAACATAATGAAATTTGGTCCAAAATCTTTGACCTTTTTAATCCTCTTACTTCTTCTTAATTCTTGACAAGATTCATCATTATTATCAATTTGTTTCAATGGAATCTCATTCTCATTTGAAGAATGAATCAATTGTTGTGGTTGTAATTGTCTTGATATAGAATTAAATCTATTTTCATAAAAATAGCATCTCTTGATTCAATAATAGTATTAATTGAAATTGAATCATTTGGTTTAATTACCATGAACCTATATGCCTTGCTATTATGTGTATAACCTATAAATATGCATTCAATTCCTCTTTCACCTAACTTTTTACGTTTAGGTGTTGGAACTTTCACCTAACCTTCAAATAATTAAGGTTTGGTTTCCTTTTTTTTCCATTGTTCATAGGGGGTTATTTTAGTTTCCTTATTAGAAACTCTATTCAATATATGACAAGCTGTTAGAATAGTTTCTCCCCAAAAACCTTGTCCAAGACCTGAATATGGTAGCATTGAATTTACCATTTCAGTCAAGACTCTATTTTTTCTTTTAGCTACACCATTTTGTTGTGGCGTGTAAGGGGCTGAAACTTGATGGACAATTCCAGTGAGTTCAAAATAACCTGGATTATAGTATTCTCCACCTCTATCCGATCTTAAGCACTTGATAAATGATTCACACTAAAGTTCAACTTCAGATTTATGAACTTTAAATTTATCAAGCGCTTCATCTTTTGAATGCAATAAATATACATAACAATATCTAGAACAATCATCAATAAAAGTAACAAAATATTTCTTTCCACCTAATGTAGGAGTATTATGCAAGTCACATAAATCACTATGTATCAAATCAATCAATTTCGTTTTCCTTTTAACCTTAGGGAAAGGGTTTCTTGTAATTTTAGTCAACATACATGTATTGCATTTTCAATATTATTGTTAAAACAGAATTAAATCTAATTTATACATGTCATTCAATTTTCTATAATTCAAATTTTCTATAATTCAAATGACCTAATCTATAATGCCACAAACAAAAAGATTCAATCATATAAGCAGAAATAGTATTTTTATTCTTATTAATAATATTGAGTTTGAACATGCTCTCATACATATATCCTTTCCCCACAAAAATTCCTCCCTTAGACAAAATAAACTTATCTGCCTCAAAAACAAGTTTGAAACCAAACTTATTTAACAGACTTTCAGACACTAAATTCTTCCTAACTTCTGGTACATAATATACATCATTTAAGGTTAAAACCTTTCCAAAAGTGAATTGTAGTTCAACAGACCCTTTGTCTTTAATTACTGCAGTGGAAGAATTTTCCATGTACAAAACATTGTCATTTTCACATTGTGTGAACTTTGTGAACATACTTTTGTCTTTGCACACATGTTTGGTTGCTCCGGTATCAATCCACCATGTATTATCATCTTGTGCTATATTAATTTCAGATATCATTGCAACAAAAATTTCGTTATTATCAGCCTTAGAAGATGATTTCTTCTTTAAAAATCGACATTCATTCTTGAAATGTCCCGGCTTTCCACAATGATAGCATGAGCCCTTTTGTTTCTGTTTGAACTTAGGTGCTCTATCAGTTCTGTTTGAACTTTCTCTTGAGTGGTTTAGTAGTCTGTACTTCCTCCGTAACATGTACTTTGGGATTTTTAGAATTTAGGTTCTGATCTTGTTTTCGATACTCTTCTTCAATACGAAGATGATTTTCCAAAGCTTCAAGAGATATTTCCTCTTTCTTATGTTTTAGACTTCTTTTGAAGTCTTTCCAAGATGGAGGAAGTTTGTCTATTATGGAGGATAGCACAATCATTTCATCCATTTTCATATCATATTACTTAAATTGATTCAGCATCTTTTTAATATCACAAAATTGTTCCATAACAGAACGACCATCAATCATTTGATAATTATTGAAACGACTGACAAGAAATTTCTTACTTGTAACATCTTCGGTCATGTATCTTGCCACCAATTTGTCCCATAATTCTTTAGCGGTGACCTCATTTTGGTAATTTTCGAGCAAACCATCAGATAAACCATTCAATATGTGGCCCATGGATATGTAGTCAGCATTGTCCCATTTTTGTCTTTCTCAGGTTGCAGCAACAGATTCGTTTTCATTCTCTTTAGGTCTTGAAGTATCCAAAACATAAGCAATCTTCAAAGTTGATAATAAGAAGTGCATCTTTTTCTGCCATTATCGAAAATTGCCACCATCAAACCGATCAAGTTTAACAAAGTTGGAAGCCAACTCCCTTAGTGTTCCACTTTCATGTGTTGTGTTAGTCATCATTTAATATAACCTTAAAATTGTTAGTTCAACACTCCGGTAAGGAAAATCTCGAACACACGATCGAAACTTGAACAGAAAAAGAAGAAATAGGACAGGCTCCAAGGCGTGTATGAAGCCACTATCATTAAGGTTATATTTGCCCCCACCTGCCTTCGGTGTGCAAATGAGTTCCAAGCAAATTAACCTCGAGGATACAATGAAGCCAATGACTATTTGCATTTTGCACTGACGAGAATAGTCCACTATGCACTGAGTAATGTATAACAAAAAACTCAATTTCTACAAAGGATTTCTGCAGTAATAATGAAGAAAGGAAAGAAAGAATATTAGAATTTGTTGATATGATTTCCAAATGAAACCTCATTCCTATTTATAGGAATTTTCATGTCTCTTCATAGAGACATCTTTCAATAGGTGTCTTTATGAATAAATAAATAATAATTATTCATTTAATTTTGTAACTATTCAAATAATATTTTTGAATAGTTATAATTCTTTAAAAAATCAAATGATATAACTTTTGACCAATGACCAAAAGATTTATCTTTTGATTAATTACACCCATTCATTTATAGTTATTGGGATACTATAAATATTTGAAAATATTCCAACAATTTTTTTATCAACAAGTAGCAACTGTAATCTGAATGCATATGCAATTGTCAACATGCAATACGGGAAAGTTCAATGTTTACAAGAAAAAATGTCAATCTCATGATTATAAAATGTATCTTTCAGTTATCATATTCTACTGCTATTTTCTCACTATCAGTGACAAGGTAAGGTGAGTTATTGTTAAGCAGTGGACTGCAATGCAACAAGTAACCAAGAGCAGTAGTAGCAGCAGATCAGCTAGCATGCCAGCATCGAGACAGAACCAGAAGCAGTCCACTTCCTTTCTTTGATTTTGTTCTTTTGTAATGTGATCAAGTTAGCATGTAACTTGATATCTAAAGTTGGTAAATTTCAGATTTGAAACTGATGGATGTAATAGCTAACTTTTTTAGCTTTGTTTTTGTATTACTTAAGTTATCAATTAGACAAAATAGTGGGAGCAGTTACAAGTTTAGGTAACTGACTAATTAGTTTGTAACTTCAATATATTTTAAATTTAGTGAATGAAATGGATAACTTCTTCTTTCAGTTAAAATTTTGATCATCAGTTTTCTTTTATTTTTGCTTGTTGTTTGTGTTTGCTCATGTTTGCTACCATTTTGTTCCAACATTTGCTCATGTTTGCTGCCATTTTGTCCCAACAAATGGTAATCAGAGCCTCTTGTCTTAGAAGACCTCTGTTGTTGTTTAAGCCTTTCTGTTTAAAACAAACTTGGAAAAGAAAGAAATCGAGTTTGTCAAACTTGTTTTAGCAACATGAGCTTTACACCTCCTCCACCACCAGTGTTTGCTGGAGTGAACTGCCACATTTGGGTAGTTAAAATGAAAACTTACCTCCAAGCACATGATTTGTGGAGTGTAGTTGAAAGTGGTGTTGAACCACCTCCACTGAGGGCAAATCCAACTATTGCACGGATGAGGCAACATAGTGAGGAGCGAGCCAAAAAGCACAAAGCCATGACCTACCTGCAGACTAGGGTGTCTGATGTGATCTTCACTCGGCTTATGGCCTGTGATTCACCTGAGCAAGCATGGGATAGGCTGAAAGAGGAGTTCATGGGATCAGACAAGACAAGGCAGCAACAAGTAATCAACCTTAGAAGGGAATTTGAGAATTTGAAAATGAAGGAGTCAGAGACTATCAAGCAATATTCTGATAGGATCATGGCTACTATTAACAATAGCAGACTCTTTGGAGAAGATTTTAGTGACAGCAGGGTTGTTGAGAAAGTTATTACCGCTCTCCTTGAGAGGTTTGAGTCAAAAATATCCTTATTGGAGGACTCGAGGGACCTAACAACCATTTCTTTGTCTGATTTGGTAAACTCACTTTGTGCACTTGAGCAAAGAAGGGCTAGTAGGCAGGAAGAGCATCTTGAAGGAGCCTTTCAAGCAAAAGTCGAAGAAGGCTTTAGCTTAAGTCAGAAAGCAAAGAAGCCTTGGTTTGAAGGAAGGGAGAAATCAAGAAAAGATGCAGTGAGAAGGAGGTTTCCACCATGCATTCACTGTAAGAAAACAAACCATTTGGAAAAGTACTGTTAGAATAGACCAGATATTCAGTGCAAGAGTTGCAAACAGTATGGCCATCATGAGAAAATTTTCAAAGACAAAGAGAAGGCTCATGTTTAGCAGCAAGTACAAGCTAAAACTACTGAGGATCTTCAAGCTCAGAAGGAGCATGTTTTTACCGCCTTATGCTTTGCAACCACAAGCAATGTCAAATACAGTTGGCTTGTAGACAGTGGCTGCTCACATCATATGGCAGCTGATGGAAGCTTGTTCAAAGACCTTGACAGAAGTTTTACCTCGAAGGTCAGGATAGGTAATGGGAATCTGATTGAAGCCAAAGGCAGAGGTGATGTGGTGATCAACACTGATTCAGGTAACAAAGTTATCTCAGATGTGCTTTATGTACCTGATATAGATCAGAACCTACTTAGTGTAGGTTAGTTGGTTGAAAAAGGCTACTCACTAGTTTTCAAGAATGGTTCTTGTGTTATTAATGATGTTCATGGTATAGAAATTGTCTCAGTACCAATGGCAAATAAGTGTTTCATGCTTGATGTAAGCCAGCTTGAGAGAAAAGCTTATACAAGCTTAACTGACAATACTGGCCTACGGCATAGAAGATTAGGCCATGTAAATTACAGGTCACTCGATTTGCTGCACAAGTTGAATTTGGCGGAGGACATGACCAAGGTTGATTCAAAAGAGTTTATTTGTGAAGTGTGCCAGCTTGGTAAGCAGGCTAGACTACCTTTTCCAGTAAACCAAGCATGGAGGGATTGAGAAAAGCTTGAATTAGTGCACTCTGATGTCTGTGGACCAATGAAGACCCATTCATTAAATGGTAGTAAGTATTTTATACTATTTATAAATTATCTGACCAGATTTTGTTGGGTTTATTTCATGAAGCACAAGTCTGAGGCATTTGGAGCTTTTGCAAAATTCAAAGCTTTGGCAGAAAATCAAACAGGCTGCAGGATTAAAGCTTTGAGGACAGATAATGAAACTGAATATTTGTCTGAAAGATTTCATAAACTATGTGAGCAAGCTGGGATCCATCATCAATTGACCACTATGTATACTCCTCAGCAAAATGGGGTATGTGAGAGGAAGAATAGAATAGTGATGGACATGGCTAGGTGTTTGCTATTTCAAAGCAAACTTCCAAGCACATTTTGGGCTGAAGGTGTCAACACCTCTGTGTACCTGCTTAATAGGCTGCCAACACATGCTGTGAAGGGTAAAACTCCTTTTGAAGTATGGTATGGTCTTAAACCAACTGTTTCCCATTTAAAGGTGTTTGGATATGTGTGTTATGTCCTTGTACCTGCTGAAAGAATACTTAAGCTTGAGAAAATATCAGTTCTAGGGATATTTGTTGGCTACAGTAGGACCAAAAAGGGCTATAGAATATTTGATCCTTCAACCAAGAAAATTCTGGTGAGTAGGGATGTCAAATTTAATGAAGATAAATTTTGGAGCTTGGATGGTTCAAACACAAGTCAGTTTGAAGAAGATTAGATTGACAACAGTTTGGAATTAACAGAAAATGAGTCCAGCAATGGAAATGTAGATGATTCTCCTGTAAGAGGGACCAGGTCCATTGCTGACATCTATCAAAGATGTAATGTGGCCATAGTTGAGCCTTCTAGCTTTGAAGAAGCTGTACGAAATAAGCATTGGAAGCAAGCCATGGAAGCTGAGATTGATATGATCCACAAAAATGACACTTGGAATCTAGTAGATAGACCTGATCACAAGAAGACCATAGGTGTCAAGTGGGTTTTTAAAGCCAAATTCAATGTTGATGGCTCTTTAAACAAACACAAGGCAAGGCTTGTGGTGAAAGGGTATATCCAACAGTTTGGCATAGATTTTGTGGAGACATTTGCTCCAGTAGCAAGGCTAGACACCATTAAGCTTCTGTTTGCCTTGGCTGCACAGAAGCAATGGAGAATCCATCAGCTTGATGTCAAGTCAGCCTTCTTAAATGGACTTCTTAAAGAAGAGATATATGTTGAACAGCCTGATGGTTTCAAGGTCCAAGGAAAAGAGGACAGTCTATATGCTGAAGAAAACACTTTTTGGGCTGAAACAGGCACCTCGAGCCTAGTATGACAGGATTGATTCTTACCTGTCTAGGCTCGATTTTGAGAAAAGTTTAAGTGAGCCAACACTTTATGTGAAAAATTGTCAATATGAAACTTTGCTGATTGTTTCAATCTATGTAGATGATATGTTAGTGACCGGAAGCAAGGTTGATTTGATTCAAGAGTTCAAAGTAAGAATGCAAAAAGTATTTGATATGACTGATTTAGGAGTCATGACATACTTCCTTGGTATGGAAGTAAGCCAGTCTAATCAAGGCATTTTTATCAGCCAGCATGCCTTTTCCTTAAAAATTCTCAACAAGTTTCATATGACAAACTGTAAATCAGTGAGCACACCATTGGCTCAAGGGGGAAACTGACTAACTTTGGAAGTCAAGAATAAGTTGATGAAAGGGAGTACAGAAGCTTAATTGTTGCTTGCTCTACTTAACAGCAACTAGACCTGACCTCATGCATGCAGTTAGTTTATTGTCAAGATTCATGCACTGCTGCAATAGAACTCATTTCAAGGCAGCTAAGAGGATACTCAGGTATGTCAAAGGAACTTTGAAGTTTGGGGTTATGTTCAAGAAAGAAAGTGAGCTTAAGCTGATTGGTTACTCAGATAGTGACCGGGTTGGATCTGTTGATTATATGAGAAGTACCTCGGGCTATTTCTTTACACTTGGCTCGGGAGTTTTCTGCTGGAGCTAGAAGAAGTAGCAAACAGTTGCTCAGTCAATAGCAGAGGCTAAATACAGAGCAGCTGTAGCAGCAGTAAGCCAAGCCATTTGGCTTAGAAACTTACTATGTGATTTAAATGAAGAACTTGAACCTACTGAAATCATGGTGGACAACCAGACAGCAGTTGCCATAGCCAAGAATCTAGTTTTTCATGGCAAAACCAAACATTTTAAACTTAAGTTTCATTTTTTTTGAGAGGCTGTACAATCCAAAGAAGTTGGTCTCATTCATTGCAGCTCACAAGATCAATTGGCTGACATTTTGACAAAGCCTCTTGGTGCAACAAGGTTCAAAATCTTGATAGATTCAATTATTGTTTGTTGCCTACAGTCCAAGGAGGAGTGTTAAGTAGTGGACTGCAATGCAACAAGTAACCAAGAGCAGTAGCAGCAGTAGATCAGCTAGCATGCCAGCATCGAGACAGAACCAGAAGCAGTCTACTTCCTTTGTTTGATTTTGTTCTTTTGTAATGTGATCAAGATAGCATGTAACTTGATATCTAAAGTTGGTAAATTTCAGATTTGAAACTGATGGATGTAATAGCTGACTTTTTTAGCTTTGCTTTTGTATTACTTAAGTTATCAATTAGACAAATTAGTGGGAGCAGTTACAAGTTTAGGTAACTGACTAATTAGTTTGTAACTTCAATATATTTTCAAATTTGTGAATGAAATGGATAACTTCTTTCAGTTAAAATTTTGATCATCAATTTTCTTTTCTTTTTGCTTGTTTATGTTTGCTCATGTTTGCTGTCATTTTGTTCCAACATTTGCTCATGTTTGCTGCCATTTTGTCCCAACAGATATAACCACGGTCAAATTGCATCCCTTCAACAACATATAGACTATTCTCATCACTTTTTCCCTCCTCAAGGGTAACTACACCCTTTCGACCAACTTTACTCATGGCCTCAGCAATCATATTTCCTACTTCATTGTTGTTCCCAGCACTAACAGCAGCAACATCAGCAAGTTCACTGTCTTCAACCAAAACCCCAAGGCACACTAATTATATTCTCTTCAAATAGTAAAATACAGAAAACATGAAAGCAGGTGAACATTAAGATTACCTCTTTTGAAATAGCCTTAAGCTCATGAATATATGAATATATAGAGAGAGAGAGAGCCCTAAATTTAATGAGCAATCCTAGAGCATATCTAGTCTTAAACTAGGTTACCTTAAACTTGGTGAGTGTTGGATAAGGATATGTACCAATACAAGTATATATTTTTTATCAAAGTTTTTTCATATATTTGGAGGATCTTACCCCATATTCATATCTAAATATGTGTCAAATATGGTTGTCGAATATGGATCCTTTAGACATGATTTTGTACCTTCACAAACATTGCATATCGAGTACCGAGCGTCTACAACTCTAGTACAGTTAACAAAGTCAGCATTATAATTAATATTGAAATATTAGTTAAAGTTTTTTTTTTCATTTTATCACTACAACTTACAGCCTACTACTTGCCTTACTTGACTGATACGAGGCACAAAGGCCCAACCCAAATTCTTGAAGGCAAGGCCCAATAAGAAGATTCCAAGCCCAATCAAGAAATCCACCCATACTTAGTTGAAAATCAGGCCAAATTGTCAAAGTGGCCCAAGTTGTAAAGTTTTATTTTTATTTTTATTTATTTATTTATTTTTACTTAGTTTAATTTTTATGTAAATATTCAGGTCCCGAGTCCCAAATAAAGACCCTTGGTGAATTTCCATATTAAAATAATTAGGAGTTTTTATTTTATTTTAGTTTTCTAATTAGATTAGGACTAGTTATAAGGCCTATTTATATGGATTGGCCACCACCTACATTACATTACAATTACATTGAAAATTTGATTTGATTTGAGTGAAAATTCTCTTTGAGTTCTCCAAGGATTTTCTCTTGAGTTTTCTTTAGAAGTTGTTTTAACAATCTTTTTTATTGTGGGAGCCATCTTCAACCTTCTTCTTGCCATTGATATTCTTTGGAGGGAGATTAGAGCCGTTTGAAGGGAGTTGTGAGATCTTTCGGATTTCAAGGCTTCTTAGGACTTATCTTTTAATTTCTTACTATCAATTCTTTCTTTATTTACGCTTATTTGAATCTTTATCTAATTTATTTTTTTGTTTTTATTGTGTTTTCAGCCTTTTTCTATCTTAAGGAATCAGCCAAAAAATCCCCAATTTCTAGGGTTCTTCCATACTCTTTTGGGTAAAATCAGTTGTCGAAATTTGGGAAAACTATCTTGGTGTTCAATTGGGCGAATCGCAATCTCCTCTAGGGTTTCAAGATTCCTTATTAACACTTATTTCTATTCTCAATTTGATTCTTTATTATTTTGGAGATTTTATTTGAGATCTGGAAATTCAAAATTCTAATATTTTAATTTTCTTTCGTTTGAGATCGATTGTTTAGGGTTTTCATAGGAGTTTCCGTGACTTGGCAACTCGATCTTGGTCATGCGCAACCCTCGTATCATTGAATGATACGAGGCACAAAGGCCCAACCAAATTCTTGAAGGCAAGGCCCAATAAGAAGATTCCAAGCCCAATCAAGAAATCCACCCATACTTAGTTGAAAATCGGCCAAATTGTCAAAGTGGCCCAAGTTGTAAAGTTTTATTTTATTTTTATTTATTTATTTATTTTACTTAGTTTAATTTTATGTAAATATTCAGGTCCCGAGTCCCAAATAAAGACCCTTGGTGAATTTCCATATTAAAATAATTAGGAGTTTTATTTTATTTTAGTTTTCTAATTAGATTAGGACTAGTTATAAGGCCTATTTATATGGATTGGCCAGCCACCCTACATTACATTACAATTACATTGAAAATTTCAGATTTGATTTGAGTGAAAATTCTCTTTGAGTTCTCCAAGGATTTTCTCTTGAGTTTTCTTTAGAAGTTGTTTTAACAATCTTTTTTATTGTGGGAGCCATCTTCAACCTTCTTCTTGCCATTGATATTCTTTGGAGGGGAGATTAGAGCCGTTTGAAGGGAGTTGTGAGATCTTTCGGATTTCAAGGCTTCTTAGGACTTATCTTTTAATTTCTTACTATCAATTCTTTCTTTATTTACGCTTATTTGAATCTTTATCTAATTTATTTTTTGTTTTTATTGTGTTTTCACCTTTTTCTATCTTAAGGAATCAGCCAAAAAATCCCCAATTTCTAGGGTTCTTCCATACTCTTTTGGGTAAAATCAGTTGTCGAAATTTGGGAAAACTATCTTGGTGTTCAATTGGGCGAATCGCAATCTCCTCTAGGGTTTCAAGATTCCTTATTAACACTTATTTCTATTCTCAATTTGATTCTTTATTATTTTGGAGATTTTATTTCAGATCTGGAAATTCAAAATTCTAATATTTTAATTTTCTGTTTCGTTTCAGATCTGATTGTTTAGGGTTTTTCATAGGAGTTTCCCGTGACTTGGCAACTCGATCTTGGTCCGCGCGCAACCCTCGTATCATTGACTCTGCAGTGCTTCTTGTAATTGGTCCCAGACCAAACACATTTAGCTATGCTGAGTTGAAAGCTGCAACAGAAGACTTCAGTCCTTCAAACAAGTTAGGAAAAGGGGGGTTATGGAGCTGTCTACAAGGTATGCTATGTTTTACATTTTTAGGATGCAATAATCATATTGATTGAAACACTTTTGAGAGGATGACATATATTTCAACACTGCTAAGTTAGATTACCTTGTAGGGTACATTATCAGATGGGAGGGTGGTAGCTGTGAAGCAACTTTCAGTAGCATCTCACCAAGGAAAGAGTCAATTTATTGCTGAAGTAGCCACCATATCAGCAGTGCAACATCGCAATCATGTCAAACTAAGTAGATGCTGCATTGAAGGGAAAAGGCATCTTCTTGTTTACGAGTATCTTGAAAATAAAAGCCTTAATAAGGCACTCTTTGGTATGATCACACTGTAATATATGATTAACAAGTGCAAGATTCTTTTCCCTTTTCAGTCTTTTTGCAGGAAATATATGATGATGAGCATTTGAATTTACTCCATTGTTGATTACTCATTACTGAACCAGTTGATTAAGTTTTTTGACACTATATATGCAGGACGTAGTGACTTGCATATCGATTGGCCGACCCGCTACAATATCTGTTTAGCAACTGCAAGAGGGTTAGCTTACCTTCATGAGGAATCTAGGCCAAGGATTGTACATAGAGATGTTAAGGCAAGTAATATTCTCCTTGATGCAGAATTGTGCCCCAAAATATCTGATTTTGGATTGGTAAAGCTATATGATGACAAAAAAACGCACATCAGCTCTCGGGTTGCTGGAACCTTGTAAGTCTCTTTAGACTTCTGTTCAGGAGTTCTTAATGCCCTCAAAATTTTCAAAATTTTGCTCCCCAGGGAAAAGCTAAAATTCTTGAAAAGCCCTTGCACTTTTCAAAATTTTCTAGATAACCATACTCAATAACAACATATTATTTTTGTCTAATTGAGCCCTCAAAGTACATTTTTTATCTAATAAAGCTCTTAAATTATTATTTTTGTTAGTTAAACCCTATGAGTAACAGCTTTTTATTTTTTAGTTTTCATGCAAAAAAGGCTTGCTTAAACAAAAGTAATGGTTTTGGCCGGAAAAGAAAAGAACAAAAGTAACAGTTAAAGGGTGTAATTGGGTATATAGAAGGATAAGAGTTCTTTTAGTACTTTAGCCATGTGTTTTATCAGCATTTTTGTAAAAGCACAGTATGTTAATTTAACTTGGCAGACAAGGATAACTATAGTTTGGGGGCAAGCATTCGACCACATCTGATAAACAAAAGGCTGAAAACATAACAATTATGTAAAGACAGAATTTAGTCCCATTAACAAACCACTATTATACATTACACATTTCAATAAAAGCTACTCCAAAAAAGAAATTATAATAAAATGAATTGAAGTGCAAACCTGATTATACTCAGGCAGGTCCCCAACTTCCAAAGCAAATCGAGCATGAGCTTCATAAACCTGATTAGCAGTGAAATTATGCTTGAAAATCAGCACAATATCCAGGAATTATCAGTTTTAAAAATGAAACCCTCATCAACATAAACACGTCTTATTCTTCCAAAGACGGGGATATGCATCAGATATACCTTTACTGTTAGATGGTTACGAGTTCTTTGGACAATTAAGTCTTGGCGAATAGACTTCAACTGATCACACTTATAAAGGTAGTTCTTTTGGGAATTTTGAACCATAAGAAGAGCTTTTTCCAGAATTTCTTCTGGTCTTACCTGTAGATCGATGAGGAAGCTCAATTATGCAAATATGGCATCATTCTTTCTAAATAATTCAAAAGATGGAATGCAAAGATTACGACAACAAAACTATAAATATTGATGATTACAGTGGAGGGATCTGGAGCAGAAGTAAGACGCAAGTATCGTTTCTCTATTTCCTGGCATGTTCCTCTCACAGTTAGTGCATCCCAGTCAATGTCTTCAACAGCCCTGTTGCCACCATCTTCAAAACTCTTGCTAAGCACCAATTAATCTCGATAACTTTAAAGCTAAATCCTACCAAAGAAAAACCTTTTCCATAGCCTCCCTTATAAAGAAACATAAAAGCATACACGTAGGAAGTCAAAATGTTGTCAAAAATCAGTCCATAAAGCTAGGCACATGAATCATTGTTCTCAATCTTCCTTTCTAGTTGACCAGTACCCTCTTTTAAATGCAGACAATCAACAAGACAAGGTCAGCTTAGTGGCTAAAGGCTATCCTAAGTTTCGAGCTAGCCTCCTTGCTCTGTCAATTTGTAAAGATGAAATTTCTGTAGTGAAACACTTATATTCTTCATTTAAACAACTTTTAGTTACAAGCATATTAAGAATTCATTAACCCAAACTCTTAATGAATGCTTGATGAACATGGCATGAATAGAACTTTTAAAAAACCAGAGAGAAGAAAGAAAACAATTCATTATGCACATAATCCTGAATAGCAGCTGCCAAAATTTTACTTAAAAGAATATCCTCACCTCCTTCATGATTTCCTAGCAAGCTGCCGATTGCTTTTCAATCTTACATAGAGCCAATGCCCTTTGAACATAACTCTTTAACGATTTTGGGAACACACCAGCCTGAAAGCAATAAAGCAGCCATCAATTGTTGTTCAAAAATCTGAAATATGTAAACCATGATAAGTCTTTTCTTTTTTCATAGGGAGGTAGGGGGCAGTTGAGGGCGCTTGTAACTAAACTATACAATCTAAATCTAAGAGAATAAAGGACTTAAGAACAATTTCCAAGAGTGATTTATGTCTAAATCATCATCTGCCACATTGCAAAGATGCATTGTAATTCAGCTCTGCATAATCAAGCAAGTTTAGCCATATTTGGTATTAGGAGCCAAATGTAAAAAGGAAGATTGCCTCTATAATGAATAACAGGACTACCACAAAATAGGATTGAGAATAAACCACATTGCTTGAGAATAAACCACAAAATAGGATTAACAATAAACCACAAATTAGAAGTAAATCGGATCCGTTTTACCAAATACAATCTTTAAGATTGTAGTTCGGATTCTTAAAAATACACTTAAAAGTGATAAAACTGTAAAAACTTATAAATTTCTCAAGAGAATAAACCACAATTTAGAAGTAAAACGGATCCGTTTTACCAAATACAATCTTTAAGATTGTAGTTATGAGTCTTAAACAAACACTTAAAAGTGATAAAACTGTAAAACTTATAAATTTCTCAAGAGAATAAATTATTCTTTGTATTACAATTCAATTATACATCATGGCTGTTGTTTCCCTAAACAACAGGACTACCACAAAATAGGATTAACATAGACCATCATACTAACATAGTTCTTTTTACTTCTAATTTGCTTCAAAAGCTCTTTCCCAAACTCGCTTACCGTAAGGTTAACTTCCATCAATAATATTACAAGCATGAAATGAGTATTTCCTCGTTTGGTGAATTTTATCCTATATTGCTCTCCTAGCAAAACAATGAAGTTCTTCAAAGATACAAACTAAATGATCCTTACAACTGCAATTTAAAAGGTAAAAGACAAAGAGTAAGCAGCAAAGTCGAAACTAACCTCTTGTGCCATTCTTCTTTGAAGTTATAAATGGCTTGAAGCCGTTTGGGCAAATTCTCCCACAGGCATTCTTCCCTAACCGCTTTCAAAAACAACTGTTCCTCCACCGTCATTGGAATGTGCTATAAATCATTGGCAAAACAATATCGATCCATAAATTGAACCTGGAAAAGAGACAGTAAGGAGTTTTGATCACAATGGCGATGGCAGATCGAGCTACGATTTTAAATTTTTTTTATAAATCGCGGGTCAAATAGAACCCTAAAAATCTTTTGACTGGGTGAAGCCATCGTGAAAACATAATAAAAGAAATGGAGAGTAGTGGAGGAGAACAAAGTTGTAATTGCGAGAGGGTTAGAGCGGAACAAATTTGTAATCAAAACGGCACCTAACAAAATGTTTGCCGCGTTTATGGGAAAAACGCCGTTATTGCTTTACCTTTAGCGGCGTTTATGAAAAAATATTGCTATTGCTTTACCTTTTGCGGCGTTTATGAGAAAAATGCCGCTATTGCTTTACCTTTTGCGGCGTTTATGAGAAAAGCATCGCTATTACTTTACCTTTTGCGGCGTTTATGGAAAAACGTTGCTAATCCTTACCTTTTGCGGCGTTTTCGATCTGAATGCCACTAAAAACACCGCTAAAAATCTATTTTACAGTAGCAACAAAGGGAAAAATGAATTAAATTTGTATTATAAAATTTTCTTATGAATATAAATCTTTATATGTAAACTAATGTAGTATGTGTTAAGGACTAAAAGCTTTCTAAGTAAAAGGAATTTGAGTAAACGTGTATGCTAATACATAATATGCCATGTCATAGCTGACGCTATGATATTATGTCACATAAATGGATATACTATGTAAGTAGATAAGCTTAATGGTTATGTTTGGAACTATGGATGAATTCTTGAGATTAAAACTTCTGACTTTGTATGACTTAAGAAGGAACTTAAAATGAAATATATAGCTTGCATAAGGGTTAAATGACAATAAGGTGAACATGTTAAAAAACTATGGCTAAAGG
This sequence comes from Gossypium raimondii, assembly GCF_025698545.1. Classification (NCBI taxonomy): domain Eukaryota; kingdom Viridiplantae; phylum Streptophyta; class Magnoliopsida; order Malvales; family Malvaceae; genus Gossypium; species Gossypium raimondii. Next base: position 7,533,087 of record NC_068571.1, on the reverse strand, counting down.
GAGTAAACATTGGATTAATTAGCAAATGAACTCTCAATAATAGTCTCGAATATGAATTTCTTAATATGATTGGCTAATAAACCATTAATGGGAAGTTGAGCCCTTATTATTTAGTAATAAGAAAAGGATTTGATTGAAGCACTAAATAGTGATATGAGTGAATTTTATGGCATCAATTCCAACGGGTCGATGCAAATAAGAATTAAGACAAATAGGTTTATCCTTGAGTTCTTATTGAGCTCATCAATCTCACGTGTTAGTTGTTTAAAATGCATAGATTAAAGACTTGTCGAGAAGCTTGGACTTTGAATTGGGAGCATCATATCATCATTTGAGGTTTTAAGGTTGTATTGCATTGATGTTAATTTTTATTTTTATAAGAAACTTGGCATGTATATCAAGAATTAAATTGCATATGTAAAAATCTAAATTTGAGTTTTATTTTCGAACCCCCATTTGTGTTATCAATTAAATTTTGATTTCACCATTTAGTTTAAACATTTATATGTTTTGTATTTGAAGTTTAAAATGGAACGCAAATTCTTTTTATAATGTCTTGGAACTTATGGAAATTATATGGATGTGTTTGAACATGTTTTTAAGTGTTTTTGGGAATGTTTTTAAGTTTTTTTGAGCGAGTTTTTAACTTTAGGACCCAAGGTTCGGTACTCAAACTATAAGTATTAGAACATGGCATGTTAGTAACTAAAAAGCTATACATATGATCTATGTATCAGAACCTTAGCCCAGGTATCGGTACATAGATTCTATGTACATCAACATAGCCCCTAAACTTGGGCTTCTACACTATTGCTTGAATTTTGAGCTCATCAAATCTCATTTTTTTATCCCAGTTACTTCTAATCACCAACAAAATGATTTTGATTGGTTTTAAGATGTTTCTAAAGGAATCAAATGGCTTCAAACTTAATTTTATGATTATAAAAATGGTTTAAGGTTTGAAACTTTAAAAACCTCTGATATTTTTACTCTGTGTGTACTCTGGTGACATCTCTCAGCTATACCGTACGCCGAGATAGGTGAGGGGTGTTACATTAGTTGCCGAGAGGGTGATTGTAGATTTCAAGCTGAAGAGGATTTTGTTGGGATCTAGTGCCCATAGTGTAGTATTTTTGTTTATATGTACTTGTATTTTTCGAACAAATTGTTTAATAAAATATCCATCAGTCACAATAAAATCCTTTGTATATTGTCATCAAAGGTTTTTTCCACGTAAAGTAAAATGAAAGAAAATATTAGTTCAATGATTATCTAACATTTTACTAATACTAAGTGGTATTACGTGGTCAAATCGTAATACAGAAAGAAAACTTATATTAGTAGATAATCTAAACATGTCCTTAATCTAATTGGAATTGAGCAAACCAATTGAAAGACTAGTATGTCATCTATCAAGTCCAATTGGGGAGATACCTTGTATTGGGTATCGAAGCGGATGACTCCTAAATATAGAGACATACATGTGACTAGACTGATAGTACATCAGACTTGATCCAAGCAGAATAGATCCTAGATCCGTCCATGGATTTATTCACTTGTGACATTCATAGTGTGACATACCTTAATCTTGAGTGGATGATGCTCTATGTATGCGTGACTCGTATAATTTGATGTAAATGAAAGCCTGAGTTTAAATAGATAAGGAACCAAAAGCTGGTACGTTGGGTATACGACTTCTGCAATATGTAGCATCATTCCACAATAGTGGAATTCATAGCCCTACTAATGAGTAAATGATATCCTTTAATCGACATTTCATGATAGATGAAAAGTAAAACATGACCATAGGTCATTTGTGTTTGTGATAAATGATTTAATTACTATTTGATAGTAATTGAGTTTTCATGAAAGAAGATGTAATGGTTACCATGAGATAAAATATGATCATATTGGGAGAATGAATTTATCCCAAAGAGATTAAGAATATCCTATGAGGGTAACACATTTATAACAAGGTCATTGGACAAACACTTATTGAGTAGCTACCATAATGGTATATAATAGAGGAGAGCTCAATCACGAAAGTTTAGTTGAATGACTTTGTGATTAAATAATGTTGGCGTAAAGCCGGAACTTAATTAAAAATTATTTGAGTCTTAATTATATATGCGTAATTAGCCTCGCCACTAGCTTGAAATAACTAGAAACGAATTGCATGTAAGAACCAACAAATATGAATGAACGAAAATGATGAAGTAAGAGAAATAAATTGCACGTATCATTATTTGCGTGAATGTATTTTCTCACTAAGTACAAAAATGACTTAGGAATTAATTTAATGTTTTGAATTATTATTTAATTCTTTATAATTAAATAATTGAAGTTCAAAGATGAAATTGAATTAATTACTCATTATGAATTTGTTGAATAAGGAAATTAAATATATTTCTTCATATATTCTATTACGATAAAGTTGTCATGACTTTAACGAAATTAGAATTGGATTGAGAAAATTATTTAACGAGAAATTAATTTAGTTAATTTAATTAATTAAATTAAATAATATTTATTGGATAAAATAAAATAAATATTGGGTTGAATAAATTATAAATGTTGGATCAAAAGTCTAGAAAACACATATAATTGAACCCAATACATGAGAGGCACAAACTAGGCCCTATGAACATGTGAGGGGTGAGAACCCTAGGATTATACAAGCCAAGCCTAAAGCATTTTAAGATTTGGGGATGTCTGACCCACGTATTGGACAAAAATGTGAGAAAGTTGGATTCATGGACAAAATTATGCATGTTTGTAGGATATCTAAAGGAACGAAGGGTGGCAAGTTGTATAACACGAAAGAGCAAACAATTATAGTGTCAACTCATGCTACCTTCCTTGAGGAGAGTTAAATGAATGAATTTAACCTTGAAGTAAATAGGTACTCGAGGAACTTTTGGAAAATACACAAAGCCCTCCAGAATTGATTTCGGATCCAACTCCTAATAGTAGACCTACAAACGATCAATAGCATAGAGAGCTTCATCCTAGTGAGAGGGTCTTTCATTGGCCCAAGTTTTTCCAATCTGGTAGTAGTGTTCTTAACATTGAGTCTACTGAAGAGGAATATGATGACCCACTCACATTTGACAAAGCGATGTAGAGTGCTGATTCTAAGCTTTGGGAAATAACTATGAAACTAGATATGAATTCTATGAAGTGCAACTCAATTTGAGAACTTGCAGACTTGCTGGAATGGATAAAACCCATAGGGTATAAGTAGATCTATATGAAGAAAAGAAACGTGAAAGGAAAAGTTGAAACTTATAAGGCCAGACTTGTAGAAAAAAGGTATTGATTATGAGGAAACCTTCTCTCCGGTTGCCATGCTCAAGTAGATCTGCATACTATTATCCATTGCGACGACTCTCGATTACGAGATCTAGCAAATGGATGTCAAGACAGTGTTCTTGAATGACTATAGTTAAGAGAGCATTTATATGATTCAACCCACCAGATATATAACTAAAGGAAATGAGCATAAAGTTTGCAAACTTCTTAGATCCATATATGGAATTAAGCAAGCATCCCACTCATGGAGCCAAAGATTTGATCAAGCGATCAAAACTTTTGGATTTGAGAAAAATGTTGATAAACCATGTGCTGATAAACATATTAAGGATGGAAAGGTGGTTTTACTCATTCTATATGTTCATGACATTCTACTAATTGGAAATGATGTAGGGAGATTATCATTAGTTAAACTATGGTTAACCCAATAGTTTAGCATGAAAGACTTGGAAGAAACTAACTATGTTTAGGTATTCAAATATTAAGGGATTAAAATAACAAAGTGATACCTCTGTCACAAGCTTCATACATAGACAAAATATTGAAATGTTTTGCAATGACTAATTCAAAGAAAGGAACTCAACGTATCAGACTTTCATCTTTCTTTTGAGGATTGTCCTAAGACATCGAAAGAAATAGAATACATGAGAAAGATTACTTATGCTTTGGTAGTAGGAAGTCTCATGTATGCTATGTTAAGCACACGTCCAAATATTTGTTTTGTGGTAAGGTTGGTGAGTAGATATCAGGCAAATCCCGATCCAAGACACTGGCGAGCAATTAAGCATATAATCAAGTATTTACGAAGAATAAAGGATGCTTGTGTATTTTGGAAGAGATATTAATCCTATTAGTTACATAGATTCTGACTTCCAAACATGTTAGGATTCGAGGAAATCGACATTAGGTTGTGTCTTTATCTTAGGCAGTAGGTCCATAGTGTGGAGAAGTGCCAAGCAAGGTTGCACTGCTGACTCAACTATAGAGGTTGAATATATGGTTTCTTCTAAGGCAACAAAAAAAGTAATATGACTTTGGAAGTTCCTTATAGATCTCGAAGTCGTTCTTGGTATGAAAAAAACTATCACACTATATTGTGATAATAGTGTGGCAATAGTTAACACTAAGGAAACCATAAGCCACAAAAGGAAAAAAAACACATTGGAAAGTATCACATCATAAGAGAGGTAGTGGTAGGCAGAATAGTCGATGCAATCAAAGTCGCATTAGAGGACAATCTTGTAAATTCGTTTACTAAGACTTTAGTGGCTAGGAGTTTTGAGAAACATGTAGAGGATATGGTAATGCAAAATAAAACTCTATCTACTTCACTAGGGCGAGTGCGAGACTGTTGGGATCTAGTTCCCTTGGTGCAGTATTTTCGTCTATATGTACTTGTATTTTGGGAACAAATCGGTTTAATAAAATATCCATCAGTTATATTAACATCCTTTGTATAATGTGCTCAATGGTTTTTGCATAAAAAGTAAAATGAAAACAAATATTGGTTCAATGATGATCTAACATTTAACTAATAATAACTTGTATTATGTGGTTGGATTATAATAAAAAAAAGACAACTTGTATTAGTAGATGATCTAAACATGTCCTTAGTCTAATCAAAATTGAGCAAACCGATTGAAAGACTAATATGTCATCTATCAAGTCCAATTAGGGAGATCATTTGTCTTGTGTATCGGAGCAGATGACTTCCAAAAGATAGAGACATAGATGTGACTAACTGGACTGACAGTACATCAGACATGACTCAAATAAATCTTAGATCCGTTTATGGATTTATTCACTTGTGATATTCATAGTGTGGCATACAACAATCTTGAATGGATGATAGACTATGAATTCATGAATCGTATACTATGATGTAAATGAAAGCCTGAGTTCAAATAAAATAACTAAAAGTTAGTATGTTGAGTATACGACTTCTACAGTATGTAGCATCATTCCACAACAGTGGAATTCATAGCCCAACTAAAGGGTAAATTATATGCATTCATCGGCATTACATGATAAATGAAAAGTAAAACATGGTTATGAGTCATTTGTGTTTGTGATAAATGAGTTAATTACTATTTGGTAGTAATTGACTTCTCTTGATGGAAGATGTAATGGTTAGCATGAAATAAAATAGAATCATATTGGGATAACAAATTTATCCCAAAGATATTAAGGATATCCTATGAGGGTAACACATTTATGATAAGGACATTGGATGAGCACTTATTGAGTACCTTTCATAATGGTATATAATAAGGGAGAGCTCAGTCACGATACTTTAGTTGAATGACTTTGTGATTCAATAATGTTGTAATTAATAGGCGTAAAGTTGGAACTTAATTAAAAATTATTTGAGCCCTAATCAGATGTGCCCAATCAGTCCCTCCACCAACTCGAAGTAACTAGAAATGAATTGCATATAAGAACCAACAAATATGAAATGAATGAAAATGATGAAGTAAGAGAAATAGATCGCATCATCACTATTTACGTTAATGTATTTTCTCACTAAGTACAAAAATTACTTAGGAATTAATTCAATGTTTTCGGATTTTTATTTAATTATTTATAATGAAATAATTGAAGTTCAAAGATGAAATTAGATTAATTAGTCATTATGGATTTGTTGAATAAGAAAATTAAATATATTTCATCATAGATGTTATTACGATAAAGTTGCTATGACTTTAACATAATTAGAATTGAGTTGAGAGAAAAAGTCCAAGAAACACATATAATTAGACCCAATACATGAGAGACCCAAACTAGGCCCTATGTAACATGTGAGGGGCGGCAACCCTAGTAATATACAAGGGGATGCCACTGATTTGCCACAATTTAACGTGTTTATTTTTCATTCCTTTGCACATATTTTAGCATGTTTTTAAGTATAATCGAGTCATTTTGGTATTAATTTGTGTTTTTGGGTGTGTAAGTAATAAAATTGTGATTTTTAGTAAAGTACATGCTATTTTATATTATTTTATATATAAATAAGATTGTGTGGTTATATAGGACTAATTGGGAGCTAAAAATGCACTTCAGGGATGAAACTACAGCTGAGGTCGTGACCACATGTCAATGATGTCACGACATTGAAGACAAATGCAAGGGGGGACCAAAATAGATAGCTCATCACGGCGAATCCTACGAGAGTGAACTCACGTTTTAAGGAAATTTCAAGGTCATTTTCTAATGTTAGGCCCTAAGTACTATAGTAACAAGAGAGGCACTTTAGTCTTTGAGTTCTTTTCTTTATAAACAATATTTTATTTCAGAGTCAAGGAGTTATAGATGGATAGTTAGTAGAGATTAAATTAAAGTTTTCTGTTATGAAATTTTCTTAGATTAGGTTTTATTTTTATTTTTATTTTTATCTTTTTTTAATTTCATGTGTGGAAATCTTATTTGACAATTAATTTGTGATTGGAGACTACTCAAGAGTCGTGCAATTACCTGGATTTATCATTGAGAATTTCTCCACTTTTTCCTTATTTTATATTTCGTTCATCATATATTTGATAGAATATTTGTATGATAATGAGAATTTGAATTATGTGCTTTTATGAATATATTGTACATATTAATTGATTAATTGATTATATAATTGAGTGTTAATTTCTATTCGATTGGGTATTTTATTTAATTTTACCAAATGATACGAGCCAAGGAGGTGACACTCATGGGGTTGTTTTTCTTAGTGGTCCAATCACTCGAAGCAAGGCATGACAATTAAAATCAAAGATGAATGCTTTTGTCCAAGACTTTGTTGCTACAAATTTAAGTCATCATGTTTGTGACGTTGACAAATACGGGAATACAATTCACTGGACCAATCTTGGAATAGTGAAAGCCCATAAATTGGTGGATTAATCTTTTATGTATCTTATTATTATTATTTACTTAATTCTCATTGGTTGGGACACATCACTTATGAGTTAAGTAATTTTATTAGATAATTTTAAAGAGTTTTTATTAGGATTCAATTACTCTTGAAAGAGTTTTATTAGGATTCAATTACTCTTGTAATTTGCCTATAAATAGGCTTGCTTTCTACACATTGGAGGGGGGAATAAAAAGAGAGTATTTGTTTTCTTCCAAATTTGTGTGAGGCAAATTTTTGAGAGTAGAGTGATTCTTCTCTTGCTATTTAGTTTGGAGTTTGTTACTTTCGAGGGTATTTCGAAGTTACAAATATTCAAATTTCTTTCCCGTTCATCGGTGTTTCTAGAGGTTCTTCTCCTAGAGGTTTCGTAGGGAGCCACTCAATCGTTGGCGTTTTTGGTTACAAGTTAACCCAGGGTTCCATAGGGCAAATCTATCATTTTATTATTATTATTATTATTATTTAACTAATTTTATTTATTCTCGTTTTATTTCTAATTTGTGTTTCTCTTGTGTCTAGATCTGGGATTTCCGCATCAGTTGGTATCAGTTTCAGGCCATTCGGTGTTATTTTTTAAGCTAAAATCATATCCAAAACGAGTCAAAATACCAAAAACACTTCTCATCGGTTTCGTTGATTTTTTTCTCCTCTTATTCTTTAATAAAAAAAACTGCAAAAAAAAAGAAAAAGCAAAAAGCGCAAAAAAAACTGCAAAAAAAAAAAAGTTGCCTACCTTTCATACGTAGGTTTCTTCTTTTCTTATTATTGTTATTATTTTTTATTTTTTTTCCCAAAATTGAATTTCTTTTCCTTCTTCTTTTCTTGACTCAAGTATAATTAAAGCTTCAATTTTTGAAAATCTTAACACACCAAACGTTTCCGATTTTTGTTTTTTTTTTAAATTGGGTAGAGTTTTGTTAAGTGTTCTTCTTATTAAAGCTTTTCTTTGACTCTAGAGTTAGGGATCTTTGCAGGTCTATGTTTTTTGTTTCTCTTACGCTTTCTAACACTTTGTTTCTTCTTGTGTTAGCAGATATTAAAAGCACGCACAATTCCTTCATCCGTGTAGCCTCCATTACAAATTGCCTCGTCAAGTTTATTGGCCTCTTAGAGCAATTAGGGTCTTCATTGTCTCTTTGAAGTTTGCACCTCCGTTATTTGATCTTGATTAGTAACCCTCTCCAAACATATTTACAAGTTTTGAATCATTCAGAGAGTTATTCTTTTGAGAGCTAACGAGTGATGTTATTATTATTTTTTCTTTCTTGTTCCTATTTGTTTGATCTTTCACAGATACCATGCCGCTCACTAGATCCCAAACTAGTAAAAATGAAGAGGATAAGCAAAAAAGAGAGAACAATCCTTTGGTCGAGTTGTTACAAAAAGAGATGAAAAAGTTGCAAACTCAATTCGAACATCGCATGACCCAGATGTTACAAGAGCAAAGGGAGTATCTTGATACAAAACTTACAACTCAAGAGAGATACATTGCCGATAATTACAAGAAGTTGAACGAAGCCTTTATAAGCCGATCAAATTCGCGAGATCGAACTTTTAAACGAAGGGAGGACCATGTTTTTGATGATGACTTTGAGTCCAAGTATGTACCTAGAGGAAGGTTGGAACGAAACAATGACACCCCCAAACCAAAATTTCCTTCTTTCTCAGGGAAGAATGATCCTGATGCTTACCTTGATTGGGAGGAAAAGATGGAAGCAGTCTTTGCTTGTTACAATTACTCTGATAAGAAAAAGGTAACATACGCTGTCTCTGAGTTCATTAGTTATGCACTAACATGGTAAATATTAAGAATATTAGAATTGACACCTCTAGTAAAATATCTAGACAAAGGAGACTGATAGGAGAATTTTTCATGTATTGTTTTGGTAAATGTGTGTTGAGCGATTAGACCGAAAGGAAAGTCGCATTCCTAAGTGAGATCAAAAGGATAGCTTAGGTGGTAATTCTTAAGTAGGAAGTGACCGAAAGGGTATTCCTAAGTAAGAGTAAACAACTCAATCGGGATAAGGTATTAGCTTAAATATTAGTCAATTAATTAATTGATTTTGGATTAATGAAATTTCATTGTTTAAATAAGAAATAGGAAATTCCTTAATTCCTAGTATATATTTAATTTAGGATGAGTTTTCTCTCAATTCGATTTTTGCTTGCACTATTAAATTTTCACTCGATTAGATTAATATTTGCTTTCAAATAATTGATTTAATAACAACATTTACAGATTTTTAACAATCCCTTGTGTTCGATCCTTAGAATACTCTTGTATTTCGTTGTAAATTTCTATATTACAATTTGACACTATACGCTTACAGTTAAAAATTGTTTTTAAAATTGTTTGTTTTTGTGCACATGTGCTTGCAGTCAAGTTGTTGGCGGAATTGCCAGTGATTGTAACGGTGTAAATGTGTTATTAAGTTAGTTGTTCTTAGCAAAGAAATATTAGTCGAAAGATAAACGAGTTAGATAGTGCTTTAATTTCCTTGTATAGTTATTTTAATTTTAGTTTTCTATTTTTATTATTTTGTACAACGATGGATATAGGCAGCAAGGTGATCAATATGGATATGATGAAAGGTTGAGTTGGGCGAATGAAAGTTCGATGAACCAGTGGATTTATGTTGGCGAGTTTGGAGGGCAGAAGTATTCATACTAACATTCTTATCATTCATATGGATATGCAACCAAGATGAATAGCTGCAATCAAAGATGGTCCACTCATTATCTGAATTATGATCCACTTCCTCAGTGTTACTATCTAGATTGGGGTCAGGATCATAACGAATATGAGGAGGACCCATCACTTGTTGCTCGTGTTAGTACATTGGAGGATAGTGTATCTTTGTGCAAGTCTACCTTGTCTTCCATGTCCAACACGATGGAGCAGTTGTTGGAAGTTGTTCGACGATGATTCGAAGTGCACACTCCATCGGAAGAGGTAGAGCATGATATTCCTAACTCTAACGATGAGGGCCATTCTACTAGTGTTGATCATGATGAGTTGAATAAGGACGTTCAACAATAGTTTGGAATTAGAAATTCATCTAACACAAATTGATAAGTCAAATTAGACCCCTTTTTTCACTTAACAAGTTTTTTTTCAAATGTTTTTAGTGTTTTTTAGTAGTTTTATGCAATTTTAGTTTTTACAAATAGATTTGTGAATTCGCCTCTTTTTCCTCATTTTTCGGTCCAAAATGGCCAATTGTGCCATTGGGGACCCTAACGGTTGATTGAGTATTGTGAAGAGCCATCAAAGGCCTAAACATGAGGGAAAACATCGCATAGAAGGGGGTATTGCAACATCAAAGCATGGAAGTCACAACACGTCCGACAGGCCCAAATTGAAGAAGAAAAGGGACCATCTACAGTGATATCGCAATACCCAAACTTGGGTATCGCGACCTCCACTTGGCGCACCCCATTTTTGAGATTGTCAATGATATCGCAATATCCTACCTTAGGTGTCACAATATAACTGTCATGTGGGGACAAAAAATGACTTCAAGAGGTAGAGTTTGTCCACCCGAAGCACCAATCAAATGCTAGTGTTCAAGGGCACTTTAGGCAACACTTTTGGGTTAGAAATTAGCTATTAAAAGCCACTCTTGGATAAGGAAAAGATGAGGCTTTTGGTTTTAGGTTAAAAAAGCTCATTAGTTTTAGGGTTTCTTCATGTTTTAGCTTAGGAGTAGGGTAGTTTTCTTCTGTATATTTTTAGGGTTTAGTTTATATTTCTTTCTAGTTTTACTTAGTTTCGTAGTTGTCAGTTAAGTTAGTTTTTACTGTAGCTTATTTTGATTTACATGTTAAAGACTTTAAACTTAGTTGTAATCACTCTTTAATCTTTGAGTTAATGCTATTTGATTTTTCTTTCTTTTTTTCTATTAAAGCTCTCATCTTTAGTGTTCTTTTTTCTTTATCTTTGTGTTAGTTGCATTTAAGTTTATTAAGTTAAAAAAATCAAAGCTTTCTTTTTTTTGTTCAAGTTTATGTTAATAGCTTCTATAGTTGTTTCTTTAACTTTAATATGGTAATAGGTAACTAAACTTTAGGTGCTTGGTTGATGGAGATCTAAAAACTTAGGAAGTGACACCCCTAAAGGAATATCTAGACAAGTGAGACCCGAAGGTAATCTTGTTGTGCACCCTTTCATTAGTCACAGATTAACCGGTGAGATAGGAAGATAAACCAAAATTAATTCATCCAAGTCGATAAAGTTGAGATCGGAAGATAAAATAGAGTCACTTAGTAATTTTAGCGATTGAAGTTCCTTGTTCAAGATCGGTGAACCACATCAAAATTAACCAACCACCATTAGTTATTTATTGTATAATTTCTTAGTTTTATACTCTTTGCAATTTAGTCCTTTGGATAGTTAATTTAGAAATTAGTATTAAAAATATTTGTTTATGCTCTGTCGTACAATAGCAATTAGTCAGTAGCTAGTTAGACTCCTTTCTTGCATGTATTTTTTAATAGAAATCATTAAATCACTGACTCCTTTGGGTTCGATCTTTTAAATACTCTGATGTTTCATTGTAACACTACAAATATTACAACTGACCAGTACGCTTGTAGTAAAAATGTGCTTTAAAAAGTGTCTACTAAAATCATTGTGTTATGCGCACATACACGATGTCAGTTAGGCACCATAATGAAGACTTAATGTGGAAGAAAGTCTCTTTAGCCTATTTGATGTCAAAGGATGAGTAGGAGTGGGAATGGGAGTGGGAGTGGGAGTAGGAGTAGGAGTGAGAGTAGATGAGTTAGATACTGAAATAGAGTTTAAACTGATATTGAGTGAAGGTGTCTTAGGTTGATGCTGATATGTGGAAAATGTAATGTTTAGGGAGTCCAAGTTAGTCAGTGGCTGACCTACCACAAATCGTAGTGGAAATTTAAGTACTTTTTGGCACCTAACGAGCTTGATTTCTAGGCATTTTATCTGCTTTAATTGCATATTCAGTTTTATTATCTTAGAATTAAATTATTGCAAAATAAGCATTTTTACACACTTTTTAGTGATTTGATGACCAATAAGGCCAACTCGGGTCTCTGGAATGACTAACAGGCTATTTGAGTGTGTAAGGTGTTAATTCACATCGAACAATACAAGGGACGACAGCCATGTTGCAACACAGGGAGGCCCATGTCGCGACATAGAACTTCAAAGTTGCCAAGGTTGAAAATCACTCCACGTCATGACAAGAGATTTTTCCACATCACGGTGATGGGACAAAAATATGGAAAGATGTGACTATTTCTTGGATGGAAAATTAGGGTTTGTTTTCTTAATTAAACCCATATCATTTAATAGTATATAATTTAAAATGTATCTAGGGTAGTGTAGGCACCAAGCCACAAAAATTCAACCTATATAAGTTGCCTTAGAGTCACTAGAAAATGAGGCTAGACCTAGACAAACAGTTTTATTTACTTTTTTTTTCATTCAAATTTATTTCTATGTTCTTGTAGTTGGAATATTTTATATTTCGATGTGAATACGATGCTAGGTAGTCACGTCCTCTCCGGTTTATCTCCGAAAAATTTTGTGCCACCAAAAATATAAGGTTCCTACACATAAAAAAATTTATTTATCAAACTAAAAACGAAAAAAATAATAATCCTTCTTTTTATTTTTTATTTTTTAAAAAGAAATTAAGTGGGTAAAGGAAAAACTCCTTCATAAGTCACCAAAAAGGTTGTCATCGAATTTATCTGTGCTACCACCATTCTCTTCTTAGACAACCTTTGTCTCATTCCCTTTTGATGTGGACGGACCTGCTTGTGTGGGCTAGGTGGTGTCCAGTGGGTCACGAATGGAGATCATTCCTTCAGGTCTAAAATCGTACACCACCACTATATGGTGGACTCGGGTGATCAGCAACTACGGAGAGGTCCAAAATAGGGGCCACTGGAAGGTGCTTACGCCTGATAGCTCAACAAAACGGGCCATCCACCTTGATTGGGCCTCGACATACGTAAGCATGTGCATGAGTATTTCTTTATTTGTCAGGTCTGTGAATCGCCTATGATTGTTGTACCCTTGGTGGTACAGATTGAGGCTCTTCCATTGGTTTCGGGAGCCTGTGGATTTTGGAATACTCTCGATGTGCTGCCACCTGCTACTTCTTCCTTTCCACCCAATTTGCCTGTTGATTACAGAACCACTCAAAAATAATGTTGTTTAAAACACCCTTTGGTGGGCAAGTCGATTCCTCGGGATCGATTGCAAACCACCCTCCTACACATCTCTATGATCAAATGTGGGTATGGAAGTCCTTGTGTGTACCCTCCTGCATATTGTCGTATGTTGTAGAGGATTGGGTCCCCTCTAAACCCAAGTACCTCTTCCTTTAGTTAAAAAATGTATGATTTAATTGTAATCCACCTCACACGTAAAAGTCCGGGGTATAGTGAGGTGTCCTATGGATTGCCTCGGTTGTGGCATAAGAGGCATCTACGAAAATGCCTCTTACGAATAGTTTATTGTCTTGTGTCTCCAATAAATTCAGGTAGAATTCCTGCACTATCGATAAAACAGTCGATTTTAGAGGTTGTCTGCAAAATTGAGACCACCTTAAGCGGTCGACCTTGGGTTGTGAAATAATTGCATGGAAAAATTGAATCTACGCTCGGGAATTAATGGTTTGTACACAAAATTATCGGCTTGGGTTGAGACGTCATTGGGGACAAAGTCTCCTCGGCTCAATGGGAGCATTGTATTCCTCAATTTCCTAGGATGCTGGTCGTTTACGATGGGCCATACTAACCAATTATGTAATTCCAACAATCAATCAGACAAACCGAATCGGTTCCAAAAATTTAGATTCTCTAATGTACTGTTATAAATTGAACTCAAATATATATAAAGACTAGAAAAAGATATGATATCACCAAGTTTTTGTTGAAGCCGATACTTTCGTGTCACCGTGTGACGTGGGAAACAATGCAGTTGTGACATGGAGACCTGAAGTCGTGACTATGTGATACTATGTCGTGATGAGAGTAATAGAGACAAAACTAAGGTCTCCAAGTCAATAAGTCAAGTTGCGACGTGGTAAGAATTGAGGTCGCGATGTAGGGCTGCGAAGTTGTGGCTATGAGATATGATGTCACGACGAGAGCAACAAAGACAAAACTAAGAGATCCAAGTTAGTAAGTTACGTGGCGACGAGGTAAGTCTTGACGTTGCGACGTGCTACCTTGAGGTCCTGATGACACTAATTGAGATCACAACGAGCTCTAATGTAGCATCCTTACGACTTCAATTCTAGACTCGACATTACAACGAGTAGGACTTCGACATCACGAGGCTACAAATTTAAAACCTTATCGTCTTGACGTGCGCATTTAAACAACCTCTAAAGTCTTCGAACTTCTTCCACTTGCCGTTTTTCCTCTCCAAACCTTCAACTCTTATTTTTCTTTATTTTAATATTGAAATATTCATTTTTACTCTACTATTTTCTAGTTATCTTGTTAAATCTGTAGTTTTTCTTCCTCTAGTTTCTTATAGTTATCTAACTGCAACAATATTCTTCTCCTGTGGGCACCCATTGCTGATTAGAGGATATTCTCACGCAACCATTAACTGAAATAGAATCACGGTAATATTAATCTACCTCTAATATCTAATGGTTAAATAATCGTTTACACTTTTACTAGCATATAAAGAACTTGAGTAGGTAGTTGCCTTGAACATATATTGTGTAAATTGGTTGTTTATTATTGTTGGATATTTGGTACTTATGACTTCTCGAAATCAGATGGTGGCTTGAAAGCTAGTCAAGCGTGATGCTTCGACTCTAAAGAAGAGACGATTCGTCTTTCAAAAATCTTTTGAGCATTTCAACAAATTGGACAAGCCACTAATAGAGAAGCATGGATTCGATTTTTCCACACAACTGTTTTACAACTCGATCATCTCAGTGGTAAAAAAATTAAGGTGGACAACATTTTGTGGACAATTCGCTCAACCCACTGTTATCTCAATTGTTCAGGAATTCTATGTGAATTTTTCTAAAGCAAAGGAATAAAAAGTCTCTATGAGGGATGTTATCATGGACATTTCTCCTACTGCAATTGAGACTTTTCATAAAACACCTCACTATGAATCCAATTTTTATGATACTTTGAATGAAGATGAGATGGATTATGATGAGATTATTGAATTCTTAATTGATGGTCGAGGTAGTTAGGTTCAAAAGTTAGTTACTAGAGAACCCATCTGTTTTAAACAATCAATAATGTTCCTGATTGCCAAAATATGGATGTACTTTATCTGCACCAAATTATTCCTTACTCAACATGTCACGAAAGTTACTCGTGATTGTGCTTTTCTTTTGTATGCCATTTTGCAACAGGAAAGCATAAATGTGGGTGACCAGATTTAGTACAACATGAGGCGATGCACAATGGTCATACAAGTGAAAATTCATATCCACACTTGATTATAGAAATGTGCAGACGAGCAAGTGTGGAGATAGAACTAAATGAGTTGACTTGCCCTCCAAAAGGCATCAGCAATGATGCTATCTACGAATAGTTTTGCAATAAACATTCAAGTTAAATTAAGAAGTAAAATTTGAATGTGGTTGCATATAAGGTGTACACTCGGGATCATGGACTCTCAGAATCCATGGAGGAGCCGAGACTTGTGTCACCAAGGTTGCTGCAGAAGAAAGTATCTTTGGCAGCTCCATTGAGGGGTGACCCCAACATATAAGTGTACATCGAGAATCTGACGCAATGCATGGTAACTCTTGGGTTGGTAGTGACTCACTACACTGAGAGATATGGTTTACAGATGGCTCTGAGGCCTTGTTAGTAAGTGTATGAGAACAGAATAAAGAGTAAAGTAGAATGAAAAAACTAAATATTCTAGTATTATTTTCTTGATTGGCTGAGTACAAGAATATGACTTATATACATGAGTGAGAGACTAACTGCTGCTAAACAATTCTATTAACAATATACCAGGTTGTATAACTGACTACTAACAACCTAACGTAACCTTATACATTAACATTCACCCAGCTTCTCGATAGGTAAGGCCCGAAGCAAATTACGAAACTGAGTAAAGAAAGAAACAGACAGGGGCCTTGTGAAAATGTCAGCAACCTGGTCATAGGCTGGTACCTCACCAATAACGAGCAAGCCTTTAGCTACCATTTCACGGACAAAAAAAATGATCAAGTTTAACATGTTCGAATTTGGAGTGTAAGACCAGATTAGTAGCAACTACTACCGCACTAGAATTGTCACACCAAATAGAAGGCGAATCGACAAAATGAATTTGTAACTCCGTTAGTAGCGACACTAACCATGTAATATCACTGGTAGATGGAGCCAGACTTAATACTCAGCCTCTGCTGTCGTTCAGGAAACAACTTGTTGCTTTTTCGAACACCAAAAAACGGGCGTATCACCAAAATATACACAATATCCTATTGTAGATCGGCTATCATCGAAATCCAATTCCCAGTTGGCATCAGCATAACCAATGAGAGATAGTCTATCGGATGGGCGAAAAATCAACCCATGATCAATAGTCCCATGTAAATACCGTAAGATTCTCTTTAAGGCCACCAAATAAACTGAAATGGGTGCATGCATGAACTGACACACACGATTTATGGTATAAGCAATATCAGGTGGAGTCAGGACCACATATTGGAGTGCATCGACAAGGCTTCGATATTTTGTAGAACCAGCAATACGATCGCCCTCATCTTTATATAATACTGACAAACTGATCATTGGTGTATGGACACTTTTTGCATTAGTCAAAGAACTTCTGTCAAGTAGATCCCTGATGTACTTGGGCTGGTATTAATGAAAACTTATAGTGGAGGAACGATTGACTTCAATACCTAAAAAGTAGTGAGGCCGCCCATATTCTTAAAGGAAAATTCATTATCTAACTGCTGAATAAAGTTATTTATACTATCAGCCACACTCCCTGTAATAATAATATCATCCACATAAATCAGAACATAGATGGCAGACTCGGTCGTTACTCGACCAAATAGAGACGCATCAGATTTGGATACGAGAAACTCAATAGAAACAAGAAACGTCTTCAATTTATCAAACCAGGCATGGGAAGCTTGACACAACTCGTATAATGCCTTCGTTAGACGACACACCAAGTGCTCACCAATTGGACCAGGCTGAATATAGCCTGGAGATTGTAGCATGAACACTTCGTCGGTGAGATCACCATTTAAAAAGGCAGTGTTAACATCGACCCGACAAAGTTGCCAACCACGAGAGATAGCAACCGAGGGTATGGTTCGAATAGTAAAAGGTTTGACCGCTAGATTGAACGTTTCCTTAAAATCACACCCGAAAACCTGCGAACACCCCTTTGCTACCAACTGAGCCTTACGTTGAGCAATAATCCCATCAGGATTTTTATTTACTCTGAAGAGCTACTTACACCCTATTAGCTTCCATTCATGAGGGAGAGAAACCAATTCCCAAGTGGAGTTAGCCGTGAGAGCATCAAATTTCGCTTGGACTATTGGTCTCCATTCTAGATCAGCAAGAGCTTCCTCAATCGTTCGTGACTCATAGTCAACAACTTCAATAGATAGAGCCTTGGGTTTAAAAATCCCAGCCTTAGACCGATTAATAATGGGATGAGTATTCCCCAGCAGAACAGACGTTGAAGCTGAAGGAATTATGTCTGGAGCAGACGGACTACCCTCATTTGTCGAGGTTGAGGGCCAGAATTTGTCATGAGCAGACCCCAACTCAGTCGATGAACCACCTATTGTAGACTGTATGAAACTACAATGAGGAAGAGAAGAGGAAATACCAGTGGGACGCTCGATTGTTTCAATAGGGCGAGAGGCAGTAGACTGAACAATAGAAACATATGTCGAGACACGCGGACTAGGTTTACCTCTGTCCAAGGTAGATGAAGAAAACAAGAATCGTCGTTCATCGAAAACAACATGACGAGAAAAAATTACTTTAGCATCTGGCGTTAGATAATGATAACCTTTATGTTGAGAACTATACCCAAAAAATGTACATGGTTCAGAATGAAAATCTAACTTATGACGTACAAACGGTCGCAGATACTGTAAACAACAGCAGCCAAACACTCTTAAATGATCATATGTAGGCTCACGACCATAAAGAACCTAGTATGGAGACTGACCTTTCAGTACTGGAGTAGGTAGACAATTTATGAGATGAACGACACTACAAAAGGCATAACCCTAATAATCCATGGGTAGACTGGCATGGGCTAAGAGAGTAAGATTGGTCTCAACAATGTGTCTATGTTTTCGCTCAGCAACTCCGTTCTGCTCAGGTGGATTTGGGTAGGATAGGCGTGTAGTATTCCAAGATTAGCCAGTACGAATGTGAATGCACGATACTCACCACCCCAATCACTTTAAAAGCTCTTAATACCTTTCCCAAACTGAGTTTAGACCATCTTTTGAAACTGCAGAAAACACTCAACTATCTGGGACTTACGTTGAATAAGATACACCCACGTAAAATGACTACACATGTCGATGAATGAAACATAATACAGATTAGTACCACATACAACCGACGCCGGTTCCCATAAGCCAGAGACAACCAAATCAAAAAACTCCTTATATTCAGTAGAAGAGTTTGAAAAAGCCAGTTTATGAGATTTCCCCTTTTGACATGCAATGCAAATATTATCAAGACACATTTTATTGGAGATAACTTGGCACTTATCAAGAAAAATTTTAACAATCGAGGCAGGCAGATGACCAAGTCTTTAATGCCATAATGCGAAAACATCATCACCATCATTACAAGTCCGTAGTCTAGTGTTGTGGACAGAAAGAGCAGTGATAGAAGGATTAGAAGTAATCGGTGAAAAATAATAGAGCCCATCACGAATGTGTCCCCGCAGCAAAATTTCCCGAGTCGGGATGTCCTTAACAACACAATAAGATGGATGAAATTCAAAGAACATGTTATTGTCATTAGCAAATTGAGAAACAGATAATAGATTCTTCCATTTATTTGGAACGTACAGAACATTAGACAGATGGAGCATCTTACTCTTCGTAGGTAAAATAGAGTTTCCAGCACACGATATTTTTGTAGGGTCCCATCACCCATGAGAAGAGAATATGTACCTGAGTATGGAGTGGGTTCATGCAAAGCAGTGGCCTCCCAACAAACATGATGCGTAGCCCCTGAATCAAGGCACCAAGAAGAAGTCCCATAGGTATAGTAATATAAGAATCGTCATTATCAAAGTTAGATCCATATTGAGTCGTATTGGCATTAGAACCAGAGGTAGTCAAAAAATTGGAGGCATGAAATTCAGGAATCTGAGGTAACCCAACGCGCAACGAGGCATTAACATCATGAACACGGGCCCTCAGTTTAGTTCACCACGACACACCAGCCCTATTATTCTAAACTGAATTATTTCTATTTGTCTCAAGCCCAACAAAGTTGGCATTTGTCCCAATATTCTGGCCACATTAGGGGCTAAAGTAACCGACCTAGCATATGGCCCAAAACCATGGCATAAAGCAACCGGCCTATTAACACCAAAAATCAGCCCACTTTGAAGACCCAAATCGTGCGGCAAGAGATGGGCACCATGGTGGCCATTGTGCGGGCCCGATTCATCACCATTTGGCTCAACCATTTGGCCTACCCCATAGCAATGACTAGCAACAAAAGGTTTAGTAACCCTAGTAGATGGCAGATTGGACGGTGAAAAATTATTTAGCAACCCTCCTCACGAAGCGCCGTGAGGAAACGCTATCGGGCCGTCACCGAGGTTCTGACGTACTGCCCAGGTCCTTCGAATGAAATCGGACCACCATGAGCCATCGGACACCAACCAGGCTCACCAAGACCGCCCTCGCGCGACCCCTGACCCGCACAACTAGAGAACATCGGAGCCATTATTGGAGCTAGAGCAGAAGGGCCACCATAGTCACCATCGAACCGATAATAACATCTTTGCACCATATGTTCATATCTACCATAGATTTGGCACTAAAGCCGAGGCTAGAAACTACGCCCATGAGTAGTAGAAGAAGAACGACCACTACGCGTGGAGTTCGTCGCCGGTGTCATTGGAGCGATCTCTACCAAATACACATGAAAAAGCGTTTTAGTCACCACACGAGCTTGCCAATTCTCAAACTCCAGAAGCACATCGATAAGCTTCTGAAGAGGAAGAGGTTCAGTTGAGGATGAGGCCAAGGTGAGAAGGGCATCATAGTCTGATTAAAGACCGGTAAGGATGATCTCCACCTTCCCTGCCTCCGGAACCACAGATCTAGACGCCTCAAGCAACGCGCAAGTATTTTGTATTTTAGCAACATATTCTTTTACCGATATCATTCCTTTCTTGATTGAATGGAGGTCGTGCTTTATGCGTCATAACTTTGCTCTAGTGGCAGCGGCGAAGAGGTGATTCGTAGTGCTCCACACCTCATACGTTAATTTCGCAGCTGTAAAGGAAGACAATAAAGAAGAGCTAATCGTTGATAGTAACCAAGATACAAGAAGCTTATCTTGCTAAACAAACAGAATGGTGTCGAGATTCAGAGTCAAAACTCCATCCAGAAAAGAGACAAAATGAGGTGGCACAGGTAAGGTCCCTTCAAGAAATCCTAGCAACTCATAACCTTCAATTATTAATCAAATGTGTTGTTGCCATTGCACAAAATTTCCTTCATCTAAATTTACTGTATCATGACGAAGAAACGTCTAAACCAAATGAGATCTAGAAAAAGAGGGATTGTCACGATTAGCAGCGGTGGAATCACCAGAATTAGCCATGAATTAGCAGCGGGAATAACCACCAGGAGCTTCAGGCAACTGATACCATGTTAGCAAGTGTATGAGAACAGAATAGAGAGTAAAATAGAATTAAAAAGACTAAATATTCTAGTATTATTTTCTTGATTGGATCAAAACAGGAATAGGACTTATATACATGAGTGAGAGTCTAATTGCTGCTAACCAATTCTATTAACAGTATATTAAATTGTATAACTGACTACTAACAACCTAACACAACCTTATACATTAACAGGCCTCAACCACGCCCACCATGGCATGCTTCTATTGGTGTTGATCCCATAATTCCACCAGAACAGTCCACTTCAGCATCGAGTGGTGGTGCACGTACAACGCCAAAATAGAAAGGGACCACCATTTGTGACCCATCTGACACTCCACGAACCGCAAAACAAGTACATTCCTCATCGAGCAAAGGGAATGAGAAAATGATCATCTCAAATGAAGAGAACGATGATAACACGAATGAGTTCAATGATGATTATTTTAATGACATTTGATGAATTTTTCTTTATTTTATTATTTTTGAACTTGAATAATGTTTGTTTTTTTTTTACTTTTACATTATTTTTTTATGTTATTTTGTTGTACTCTTTTATTTTTCTTTAGGTATTTTTCCGTTCGTTTGGAACACACGTTGACCTCGTCGCCAGTGTGATAACAAGTATTTGGCCTTTTCAAGGGAGCTTCTTGTTTTCGCCTATACTTTATTTCTTTTACATTGAAGAGAATATATACTCTAAGAGTGTGGGGGGGGGAGTACCTAGTTTTATAGTTTTCTTGTTTTCTTTGTTTTTCTTATGTATCTTTTATATTATGTATATACTTTAAAAAAGTTTGTCTTTGAATTGCATAGTGCTTGGATTATGATGGCATTGAGATTATTGGTTGTGAATAATAAATTATGTATTGTTCACTTTTAAGCATGTAAATTCTAATTGATGTTAGATAATTTGGTTCTTTTAAGGTAACTTAGTTAGTTCACTTTGTTAAATTGCATAATAAACTAGAGGTAATTACTTTTGTAAATATGTTTGATTTTGTTCCTTATGATAGATAAGTTATATAGATGTTTGTATACAAATAGTGATTGAATTAATTATCATTCATTTGTATAATTATAAGCATGAAAGAAATGGTGTTTTGCGAAATGTTTAGGGATGATCTAAGACATTGTTTGAATAGTTCATTTTTATATGAACTTACCATTATGCTATGTATCCCTAGTTTCCCATGTTTTAGCCTCTTTTACTCTTTCTTGATGAACCTCTAATTATTGAAACCTTGAGCTTGAATTGAGTTGAAACTCAAACCTTTCTCTATCATTATTCTTTAATTACACTAAGGAATGGACACTAGGCCATGGATATTGAAGGTTAGGTAGAGACATATTGGTGGTTCCAAAATGAACTTGTGTGAAAATAGAAGAGATGGTGCAATATGGTGCGTATAAAACTCTTGCTAAAATGTGCTTAATGAAAAATCTTTGAGGGAATAAAAGCATGGTGAGAGTTAAAAGCAAAGTGAGTGGATAAAAACATGGATAGTGCCAAAAGCATTGTAAGAGAAAAGAGTGAAATTTTTAGAATGCGCTCCAATGAAAAAACCATTTTTCGAGTTTAAAAGAAAAATTTTCACTTCTATAATGCACTAATACTTGCTGAGCTTGTATGCTCACCAATATTGAACCATATCTTCCACGTCTTTGGAGAGATAAGGAAGGAGAAATAAGAAGGTGAGCTTAATGGATAAAATTGTGGGTGAATAGGGAAAAATTTCATGTGCCTTATTATTTCTAGTGCTTGAACCATTTTGAGCTACATTTTCTTCGAATTCAAACCATCCTAAGCCTCAGAACATTACAAGCTTAGAAGACTTATGTGACCTAAGCATTTCCTTTATATGATCTTCTTAACTTGCTTATAATTAGCTTATTGAATGTTCTTTATTCTCATTTTTGTGTCTACTATGTATCTATATGATTTATGTTGATGGATAACATAATTGAATATTTGTTCATTTGAGTTGTCTTTAGGTTTGTTAGTTTTTTAACTTAGTGAACTAAATAGATTTGCTTTAAGAGTATTTAAATTATCAAAATATCAATCTTAAGTTGTGTGTGAGATAAGTTTGATACAAATTCAATATTCAATTTCCATGTTTCTTAGTGCTTAACATAGTCCAAAGTTCGTCTTTTGCATGTTTGGTGTGTTTAAACTCAGTTTTGCTTGAGGACAAGTAAAAATGTAAGTGTGGGGGATATGATCTGTCACAATTTAATGTGTGTATTTGTTATTCCATTGCACATATTTCAATGTTTTTATGTAAAATCGAGTCATTCTAGTGTTAATTTGTGTTTTGGGGTTTGTAAGTAATAAAAGTGTGATTTTTAGTAAATTTTATGTTATTTTATGTTACTTTATAACTAAATAAGATTGTGTGGTTATATAGGACTAATTGGGAGCTAAAGATGCACTTCAGGGATCAAACTGCAACCGAGGTCACGACCACAAATCAATGAAGTCACGACATCGAAGACAGACGCAATGAGAGACCAAAATAAATAGCTCATCGCGACGTGGAGATGACTGATGTCGCGACAATTCCTGCGATAGTTTACTTGCATTTTAATGGCATTTCAAGGTCATTTATTAATGTTAAGCCCTAAGTCTGGTAGTAACACGATGGACACTTTAGTCTTTGAGTTCTTTTCTTTATAAACAACATTTTATTTCAGAGTTAAGGAGTTAAAGATGGATAGTCAATAGAGATTAGAGTAGAGTTTTCTCTTAGGAAATTTTCTTAGATTAAGTTTTCAATTTTATTTTTTTATCTTTATTTTTATTTAATGTGTTGAATTTTATTTCGGCAATTAAACTTTGTGACTGAAGATTACTCAAGAGTCGTACAATTACCCGAATTTATCAATGAAAATTTCTCCAGTTTTTCTTCTTTTTTTTAATATTTCATTCATCATATATTTAATAGAATGTATGTACGACAATGAGAATTTGAATTATGTGCTTTTATGAATATATTGTATATATTAATTGATTAATCAATTATTTAATTGAGTGTTAATTTCTATTCAATTAGATATTTTATTTAATTTTGTCAAACAACTAAGAATAATAAATTTGATGCCTCTAGTAAAATATCTAGAAAAATGTGTCGAGCAATGAGATCGAGAGAAAATTATATTAATCCTAAGTGAGACCAAATAATAGCTTAGGTGATAAATATTATTAAGTAGGAAGAGACCGAGAAAGTATTCCTAAGTAAGAATAGTAAAAAACTCAATCGGGATATCGTATTAGCTTAACATTAGTTAATTAATTGATTGATTTTGGATTAATGAAATTGTATTGTTTAAATAAGAAATAGGAAATTCTTTAATTACCAGTAGATAGGATTAGTTTTCTCTCAATTCAACTTTTGCTTACATTGCTAATTTGTTATTCAATTAGATTAATATTTACTTTTAAATTATTGATTTAATAACAACATTTATCGATTTTAACAATCTCTTGAGTTCAATCATCAAAATACTCCTATATTTCATTGTAAATTTCTATATTACAATTTGACATTATACGCTTATAGTTAAAAACCGCTTCTAAAATTATTTTATAAATTGTTTGTTTTACGCACGCATGCAGTTAACCCCCTCTACTCTAATTAGAGTATGATTGTGTTTTCTATTAAAATAATGTTATTATTTAGGATTTATTGAAGCAGAACTCTTGTACTTTTCTTTACAAATAGAGAACATCGGTTTAGATATTTACACATTTCATGTCATTATTCTGAGAAAAAATGGTGATAATTTATTTACAAAAATGAATTCTATTTTTGAGTAATATTAGAAAATGTTCGATTTATAGAGAGAATTTACTTTATTACTGCAAGTAAATAAATCATTTTCATTTAATGACTGGTTCATGTTGCTCGAGCCAATACTTAAGATAACTCGTGGTTTGATGATAGTGAAGAAGGTTGTTCAGTTGAAAATCAGGATTTATTTTAGACCACCTCGCACAAAACATAGGTGCATTTTGCTTTAGATTTATTATCATAAATAACACAACAGGGTTGAGAGGCATAGCTAGCAATAGCTTCCTAATGAGAGTGAGATTTAGAGCTACAATTTCGAGCTATACGACCAAAACGATCATAAAGTTGACATTGAATGGTTGGAAAAACTTACTGCATGGGAAAAGATGGTCTACATTAATTATTTGGAGAATGTCATGTAGTATTAAAAGGCCACCATTGGTTGTTTTGAGGACGTTATTATACCATGGGAGTGCGCCACTAGTTGGAGGGTGATTGTGATGTATTTGGAAGACTACAACGAATGTTTTGATGAGGATTTTCTAATGTAGTTTTTGTAGCCACAGCTCCTGTAATAGAGTATGTGTGGCTTTTATCTTCATGTTGGAGAAACGATTCATGGTCAAGAAGCTTTTGAATAACACCTCATATTCAACCGGGGTGTCGCATGTGCGAATAGAAGCTGAGACTTTCTTGAAATCAGAATTGAGACCACTGAGAATATTAACCGTTAACTCTTCGTATGAAATGGGAGCACCCACAATGGCAAGTTCATCAGAGATCATTTTTATCTCAAGTAAATATTGAAAAACTCCTTTTAATCCTTTTATAACACGATCAGTTAGTTGATCTTTGAGACTGTAAATCCGTGTGTGGCTTTTGTTGGCGTGAAGAGTATGCCAAAGTATCCATGTTTGTTTTTGAAGAATCGGCAGAGACAACAGTGGAAGCAACAGTGTTTTCTACATAAACGAAGAATTGCTTGCTAAAGAAGGCGATCTTGGTGAAACCATTTTACGTAAGTAAGGTTCTCTTGATTAACATCATTTGTTAAAATTGTCGTTGGAGGAGGGGGTGTAGCACCTGTTAGATGACCCATTAGACCATGGCCATCAAGTAACATGGTCATTTGCTCTTTCCAGATTGGAAAGTTGGCACTATCATTGAGTTTAATGGGTAGTTGAGAAGCAGGATTGAACTGAATAATACTATTGTTAGTCACAGCAGTAACATCGATATTTCTTTAAGTTTGAGCCATGAAGGATTGGGGGAAGAAAAAAATTGGATCGTTTACTCTATTAGAGAAAAAACGGAACACTTGATATTATAAAGAAGTTTTGAATATGATGAATAAATGGCTATGACTTTATTAATTGATGAACTTCAGTTTTTAGTAAAAATCTCAAGTACTACTAAAATCCAAAAAAACTCAACTAATTAAATCGAAAAAATCTCAACAAAATAATCCTAAAAGATAAAGATTGAGTCAATGGAGAATCAGATCACTCTAATACCCATCACGCCTGCAAAAAACATGAGAGAACCACCACCAGCAAAAAACGCAGCCTTCTTGATTTGCTTTTTAGAACTCGTAAGTATTGAACGGATAAGCATACGTGGCTGGCAGTTGTTTTCTTTTCTTAAAATAAATCCCAACAATTTATTTATGCTGCAAGTTGTGTTGGGAGTATTCTTTTTATTCTATTATTTTTATTTTTACAAATGTTGTTTACAAACGCTGCTAAAGCTGCAATTGTTCACTGTTGATGCTGCAAATTTAGTTCGATGTTGTTTATTGTGTACATGGCAAGTGTTTTCCATCCGTTTCCATATCCATAGCCCAACACTTTATAATTTAATTTAACTCAACTTTTTTTTTCTATTTTCTAAAATAAGTATTATTTATATTATTATTTTCAAATTAAATTAAGGATTAAACCTTATGGATAGCTTTTTAATTTTTATTTTTTCCGCCTACACTTCCAAAAGACCCAACCCACATTAGTCATATTACATTAATGCATTTCTTTACAAATGGGCTAATTGCCATTTGACCCCAAACTTTTCTACTCAACCCAATTCTCTTAAAGTCTTTTCCTAATTCAATTAGAATTCCTATTTATTATTTTAGCAAATAAAAACCCTACCTCTACTCTCATCTTCACACAATCTCAAGAAAACACTTTGCTACAATCTTATTCTCAAAACCTTGCTACTAGAAATTTCTTTGAATTCTTGTATCTTTACAATCAAGCCCTAATCCATTCTATTCATCAAAATCCTTGGATCTTGTGCCACTAACTCATCAAAATTCCTATCAAAATCAGTAAGTATTTCGTTCCCTGCCAATTAGGACTTTTCAATTTTAGGTAACAATGTCCTATAACAGATTAATCAACCCATTATTGAATCTTTATTGCTTTTTTTGAACCTCCTCAAATCTTGAAAACCCATCAATAATCGTCGCGTTTGGTCAATTCAAATACCCCTGTAAGTGTTTGGATCGAGCTTGAACGTGGGGTGGTCACTTGAGGTCACGAGAAAGTAATGTGGGTGACTTTACGAAAAATCGGGTCAAAATTTGAAACTGCCCAAGTACACACGGTCGTGTCCCCTATTTTTCCCCTTGCATTTGCGCTTCGCACACGGTCGTGTGGCTCCTACACCCTTCCCCCTTCACGCGTACATAAGCTAGAGCCCCGTACATGGTCAAACACACAACCGTATGGATCCATCATACATGGCTTGAAGGCTCGCATACGGCCTGGACATATGGCCGTCACTACAGCAAAACAGGCTTTTAGCGGCATTTTTTTAGGCCTATAAGCGCCGCTAAAAGTATTTGCGGCCTTTTACAAGCGCCGCAAAAAATGCCGCTATAGACCATGTCGCTAATTTTGGTGGCGTTTTTTTTCACATAAACGCTGCTAAAGAACATGACCTTTAGCGGCACTTTTATCACAAACGCCGATAAAGATCATGACCTTTAGCGGTGCTTTTATCACAATCGCCGCTAAAGAAAATAACCTTTAGCGGCGCTTTTATCACAAGCGTCACTAAATAACATGACCTTTAGCAGCGCTTTTATCACAAACACCGCTAAAATTACCGTTTTTTAGCAACATTTTACAAGAAACGACACTAACTTTGGCAGATTTGTAACATCCAAGTTTCATCCATATGCAACCCTTCCTGTAGCATGGAATCCAACCAAAAACAACAAATCTAAATGATACTTCAAAGTCAACGAAAGATATATGATAAATTGATAAATGAAGTATAATAAAATTATTCTTACAATAATGTTAAAAGTTAAAATGTTAAAAATATTCATACAATAGTCTAAGATGGCGGATTTTGCGACTGCTGAAACATCTTCATCATATTTTGAAGCTGTAGCTGGAGTGCATCGTACTTTTTGCTCTGCTCTGCTTCCCTCGTTGTTGCCTCCGCTTTAAGTTGTAGCTGGAGTTCTTCATATTTTCTTTCAGCTTCCGCTTTAAGTTGAGCAATTCGCTCATCTGTGCTTGCTTGCATCTGTGCCATCTGGTCTCCTAACCTCTGAACTTCAGCTTGAGCCTGACTCCCTCAAAGGCATGTATTGTTGTAAGCTGGATCCAAAATATTGGGTTGGGTTAACAAAAGATCTTTGAAATCGAACCCGACCATAACTTTCGGGACCCAAAACTTCAGTAATAATCCGGTTATCAATGTCGTCAAGATGACCAGAACTATCACTTGAGGCAATCGCTTCATACTCTGCCTTTTTATCCTTTAGTTTCTCCTAATATATATTATAAAAACAAATGCAACATAACTTAACATTATTTGCATTATAAACAAAGAATTAAACCATTATAATTAAACACTATAAATATTTAAAATTATTCAAATGTTATTAAGTAAACATACCATAATTTCTGCAGCTTTAGAAGTCATAGGAGATCCATCTTTCTTCCTATGTGTAATGTCAAAAAGCTGAAGGCGTCTAACTTTTTGACCAGACAACAGTTCCTACAATATAGTAGTAAAAATATTATTTAATAGAACGTAATAAATATTTGACACTATTAATAAATTTAAAATACCTCGGCCTCAGCTACACAAGCAAAACTTTTCGACCCAACGTGTGAGTGAATTTCTGTTTTTGCCTGCTACTTGTTCTAACTCGTTCATGATCCTACATTATGAAATTATTATTACGTATATAGTAAATACTATAAACTGAAATAATTATAAGAGTTTGGAAGTACGTAATACCTCTCCTTTCTTTGAATTCCAAAATCTAACCGCATCTTCCCATTGGTACCTCAACATTCCCGGAGGACATTTCGCAATTTCTGTTCAAGGGTTGTTTTTGTCTTAAAATATTATTTCTTTAAAGTACTTTTATGGTCTCTCCATCTTTTTCCCAATGCCTTCTTGACATAATTATCCGAGACCTCTAAAGCAAACCTCTCGTACAAAAAACACAAGTTTAGAAAGTAAATATAAATGAAACTTAAACCAAATTATTATAAATTACATTCACGTTTTGTTACCTTAATATTATTCAGAGGTTGATTTTTGTTACTATCAGGCATTTGATGTCATGACTCGTAGTTGATAGGCAACATATTGCCATTTCATGCTATAATGCCCAAATATCCTGCTAAAAGTCGAGCTTCTGATGCAACAGGCTGACCAAAATTATTTCTCGATACTTTGACACGCTCGACAGGATTTAACTCGTATAAATATTTAAGTAGCGTACGTCCTTGACCTCTACGCGTCCCATCACTTTCAGCTGAAAAATGGTATATTATAATATAAGAATTTGAAAAAGAAATTAATAATAAAAGTCAACACGCATGTAAATTAAATTTAACATTACTTTGAATTTCTGCAGGTTCGTCAGGTGTATTCTGAACATTCAAAGATCTAATAGCAGTCTGTTGTTCACTATTAGTTTCTTCCGAATTTGGAGTATTTTGAACAATACTTAGATCTCGCAATCTTCTTCTAGGCATTTTATCTGCAATACGCATAAAATAGTTAAATTTTTAGTAACTAACTACAAAAATAATAGTACATATAAAATAGTTGAAATATTTAATAAGACCAAGATTTATGTATTATGATATTACATATAATTAAAAAATCGTAAAATCTTACTACATCATAATTCGTAAATATCTTCATCAACATCCTGGCGAATCCATTAAGATTGTGTACTAGTACTAGGGATATTTTCATTTAAGTTTTATTTTAGAAAAGGCAAAGTTTCTGATCTTTCGCCGATGTCATCTCTACTTCCATTGCTCATGTCAAACAAGTCTCTAGGGATGTTACGGAATACAACGTACCAACCCTCATCAGTTGGATCTTTTGATTAAAAAACTTGTTTCACTTGAGAAGAAAATACATACGGCTCATCTATCAATTATTCTCCAGTGTGAATCAATCGAGAGAAGTTCACTATTGTAAAACCAAATTGATCTTGTTTGATTCCACGAGCAGTATTAACATCAGCCCAATCACATCAGAATAAGACAACTTTCCATTTGTCATAGTAATCCAACTCAATAATGTCATTAAGAAGTTCATAATACTCCATATTTCCCTTAACAGGATTACTGTCCCTAGCACTAGCATAACTTGTAATTGAAGAATTAAAAACTATTCCACAATTTTGAGTTCTCCTTAATCTCTCGCGATATTTCGTATGAAATCTGAATCCATTGATGAAGAAGACACTATATCTTTTTACTACTCTATTCGGATCTTGGGAAAGCCATTTAACTTCGTCATTGGTATCCTTCCCACTTCAAACCTATTGAATCGAAAGTAAATTGAGTAATTATAAATGTTATGAGAAAACATTATTATTTTTCAATGAAAGCTTCAATTGCACACTGTTTGGCTTAACCATTCATGAAAACATTCTGTGAATAACTTATTAATCTCTCGATGTTATAATCTTCGGGAGCGTGAATGATATCTCAAGATTTGTTTGTACTCACTATGTTAAAAAGAGGTTTACTTTGTTAGAAGATAAACAAATTATAATTGATGAATATTTATCAAATTCTAGAACTTACTTTGTTAAAAAGAACATATCGATGTGCTTGTACCCACGATCTATCATCTAATTCTGCAATTTCAACTTTGTCGATTGGTTCTCCATAACTTTGAAATAAATAAGTTTCGGCCAAGTTATGATTAGTAACCCCAGCATTTCTACTTGGTATGTTCAGTCTTGTGTCAACATCTTCTAAATATCTAAAACAGTAAGTCATACACTCCTCTGCCAAGTAGCCTTCAGCAATTGATCCTTCTGGATAACGCTTATTACGACAATAAGACTTCAATTTGGATAGGAACCTAAACATGATATACAACATTATCAAAAGTTATAACTAAAGGCATAGAGGTAAATGAATGAATAATTTACAAATAAATTAACACCTTTCTATAGGATACATCCATCGATAGAAAACGAGTCCACCAAGTATTGCTTCATGAGGGAGATGGATTAGCAAGTGCACTATAATAGTGAAGAAGGAAGGTGGGAAGATCTTCTCCAAATTGCATAAAGTCAAAGCGGCTCAATCTTGTACTTTCTCAAGTTCTTGAACATCCAAAACCTTGCCACAAATGGCTTTCACTATATTGGATAGTTCAATTATACAAGACGTCACCTTTTTTGACATACAACACCATAAAGCAACTGGCAATAAATCTTACATCAAGATGTGATAATCATGTGATTTTAAGGAATATAGTCTTCGATCTTTAAGACTCACACATCGAGATATATTTGATGCATACGCATCTGGAACCTTTATATCCTTCAACATCATGCAGAACACTTCTTTCTCCTTCTTCGACATTGAAAAAATAGAAGGCGGCAACCGATATTTCCCATTCGGAAGTACTTGGGGATAAAGATCACACCGAATTCCCATGTAAACTAAATCAAGGTGACTCTGAATATTGTCTTTCGATTTTCCATCGACATTCAAAATTGTCCCAATGATGTTCTCACAAACATTTTTCTCAATATGCATGACATCAAGATTGTGTCATAAACTGTGATGCTCTCAATAAGGTAACTCAAAAAAATACTTCTTTTTTTTCCACAAGCCCGTCTCATTAGAATCATCCTCTTCATCAGATTCATCATCTTTTTCATCCCTCGATCTTCTATTTGTTTGCGTGTTAGGTGGTTGATTCATCTTCCCATAATTGAAATTCATATCTTTCAACATGAATAAGATTTCAGATCCAATGGTCTGCGAAGGAGCTTCTCTAAACTCTTTAGTACCATCAAATAGAGTACTCTAAAATCTAAATTTATGATTTCCCGATAACCACCGACGATGCCTCATATAAGAGAACTTCTTCCCATTATATAACCATTTCGAACATGTTTACGCAGCACAACAAGGACAAGCATAACGTCCCTTGGTACTCCAACCAGATAAATTGGCATAAGCAGAGAAGTCATTAATAGTCCACATCAAAACTGCACATAAATTAAAGTTCTCCTTTTTCAATACATCATATGTCTCAACACCAGCCCATAATTGTTTTAACTCTTCAATAAGTGGCTGCAAATAAATGTCAATATCATTTTCGAGACCTTTCTCTTCAGGGATAATCATAGATAAGATAAAGGAAGATTGCTTCATACAAATCCATGGAGGCAAATTGTAAGGAACAAGCACTATAGGCCAAGTACTGTACGAAGTGCTCATGATTTTATAAGGATTAAATCCATCAGATGTTAGCCCAAGCCTCACACTCCAAGGATAGCTTGCAAAGCTTGGAAATTTACTGTCAAATGATTTCCAAGCTAAAGAATCCGCAGGATGCCTTAATAATCCATCATCGATTCGTCCATCATGATGCCACGTCATAGACTTGGTTGTCTTCGATGACATAAAAAGCCTTTGAAGCCTTGGTATTAGCGAAAAATATGGCAAAATCTTAATTGGCTTCTTCTGTATTTCTATTCATCCAACGAGATTGACCGCATACATGACAACACTGTTGGTTTTTCCGATCACCCCAATACAACATGCAGTCATTTGGGCAACTATGAATTTTGTTGTACCCAAGGCCTAAATCTTTTATCAGTTTCTTCATATCTTTGCATGAATGAAGGATTTTTGCAAACAGAAACATATCTCTCAAAAACTCTAACAGCATTGTCAAAGAGTTTCCAGTCCACCCTCCCAAACACTTCAACTGAAAAAGACGAATACAGAAGGACATTTTTGAAAATTTTGATCCCTCATAAAGTTCTTCATTCATTTCATTAAGTAACGTGTAGAACTTTACTGCTTCTCCATTCGGCTCTTCATCCTGTACACTTCTTCCCGTTTTGGTAAAGCATTGCCACCAAGATTACAATCATCTGATGCAACAAAGTCGGGTGGAAACGATTGCAAACCATAACTAAGCATGTTAAATGCATCCCACAACATACCTTCCATGTCATCTTCTCTAACAGACTGATGGTAAGCACTATGAGGATAAGTCGGATTAATCGTTGAAGAGGTTCTACTAGATGTGCACTCTCCATAGAAAATCCATTTTTTATACCCCCTAATAAACCCATCAACAACAGATTTAATAATCTAGACAAGGACGTCACTGTTATTGGCGCACGGATCAAGGAATGCAAAGCTGCCTTTAATTTTTTTAAATCTGCCAAGTTAGTTTGGACCGAACGGTCATGTAATAATGTAGCCCATTTACTTTGTAAAAAAATGTTTAGCGAGGCCATTAACAGTTTGTTTGAAATGGATTATCCGTGGATATCCATAATGATGTAATTCGTGATGTTTCGTAATAAATTGTGTTGACCCTTATGGTCGTTTTTGTTTCAAAAAAAAACAATTAGATGTTCGTAGACAACTTCACGAAAATGCCAATTGATGTTGTCACACTTCTTACACGGGCAAAGAATCATATTCTCTTGGCTTGCATTTTGAAATGCAAAATTTAGAAAATTTTGTACTCCATTTTGATAGTCGTTGCTTAACCTTGACAAATTCATCCAAGACCGGTCCATTTCTTAATTCTTGAAGTCTAAAGTTGACAATAATTTACACAGGTAAGTTTTTTATTTATAAGTATAACTAAGTTGTGTAAGTTATGATATGATATATATTTATGTATTATGTAAGTTATGTAAGTTATGTGAGTTAAGTAAATTATGTAAGTTTTGATATGATATATATTTATGTAATTTATGTAAGTTGTGTAAGTTATGTAAGTTATATTTATGTATTACGTAAGTTATGTAAGTTATGTATTATGTAAGTATAAATAAGTTATGTAAGTTACGATATGATATATATTTATGTATTATGTAAGTTATGTGAGTTATGTGAGTTATGTAAGTTATGTAAATTATGTAAGTTATGTAAGTTTTGATATGATATATATTTATGTAAATAATGTAAGTTATGTATGTTATGTGGAAATTAGTATTTCAAGATTTGTAGTTAGATTTTTAAAATAATGTAAATTGAGTGATATAATATTTAAAAATATAGGTTATATATCCATACTAGAGGTGCTCATGGGCCGGGCGGCCTGGCTCGGCCCGACCCGACGGCCCGCCCAAAATATGGGAGGGTTTGGGTAAAAATATAGGCCCGAAATATGAGCTTGGGCAAAAAAATGAGGCTAGTTTAGAAAACGGGCTGGGCCTTGGGTACCACTTTTTTGGCCCAAGCCCTGCCCGGCCCGAATATAATAAATATATATTTTTATTTTTTTTAATTTTAATATATTTTTAAAATACTTTTTTTAAAATTTTTTATTTTTAAAATAAATTTTTAGTGTTTTATTAAAAAAATGGGTTGGTAGGGCCGAGCTCGAGCTTAGGAATTTTTCCGTAGTGGGACTGGACAAAATCTCGAGCCTATATTTGGTAGGGCCGAGCCCTGCCTAGGATCTTGGTGAAATTTTTTCGGGCCTACCAACCCGACCCTTACCGACCCATATGAGCACCTCTAATCCATACTAATATAGGTTATATATTAAAAATATAGGTTTTAAGTTATTTAAAAATATAATAATTATAATTATTTTTAAATTTTAAAATTTATTAGTAATGAATTTGAAATGTAGGTTATATATCCATACTAATATAGGTTCTATATTAAAATATAATTTTAAGTTATTTAAAAATATAATAATTATAATTATTTTAAAATTTAAAAACTTATTAGTAATGAATTTGAAATGTAGGTTATATATCCATACTATAATATAGGGTATATATTAAAAATATAGGTTTTAATATTTAAAATATAATATTTATAATTATTTTAAAATTTAAAAATTTATTAGTAATGAATTTGAAATGTAGGTTATATATCCATACTAATATAGGTTATATATTAAAATATAGGTTTTAAGTTATTTAAAAATATAATAATTATAATTATTTTTAAACTTTAAAAACTTATTAGTAATAAATTTGAAATATAGGTTACTTATCCATACTAATATAGGTTACATATTAATTCTTCAAAGCATGAGTAAAAAGGAAGAAAGCATTGAACTTGAATTGGTAAGTGTTACACTACTTTTGATTAAATAAAACAAAAGGAAAAATCGCATTACTTAACACCAATAATATTGGTAAAAGAATTATATAAAATATAATAAAAAGTGAATGAATCTTTAGTTAAAATGATAAAATTAAATATTTAAAAATTTTAGTATTTTGAATTTAAATCTCATTATACGTAGGATTTTATTGATTTTACATCAAAATATTAAAAGATAAAAACACTCTTACACTACACCAAAACAGGTCTTTAGCGGCATATTTTGTGGCGCTTGGACGAACAACGCCGCTAAAAACCCAGCATTAGCGGCGCAAAGAACTAAACGCCGTAAAAGAACATCATTAGCGGCGTTTACCACAATGCGCCGCGAAATCTCTTAACCAAAACGCTGTGTTTTCGTCTTGATGTATCCTAAAAGTAGTGGCGTTTACGCGAAACGCCGTTAAAGGACAGTAATAGCGGCACTTTTTTGAAACGCCGCAAAATAGCTTAACCAAAACGCAGAGTTTGGTCTTGAGGTATCTTAGAATTAGTGGCGTTTATGGGAAAACGCCGTTAAAGGACAGTAATAGCGGCGCTTTACGGAAGCGCCGCAAACTATCTGAACCGAAACACATCGTTTTGGTCTTGATGTATACTAGAACTAGTGGCGCATGCGGTAAAACGCCGCTAAAGAATAGTATTAGCGGCGATTCGTGGCTAGCGCCGCAAAATATCTTAACCAAAACGCAGCGTTTTGATCTTAATGTATATAAAATTAGTGGCGCTTACGGTAAACCACCGCTAAAGAATATTAATAGCGGCGCTTTGTGAGAAACGCCGCAAAATATCTTAACCAAAACGCATAATTTTGGCCTCGATGTATAGTAGAATTAGTGGCCCTTAGGGAAACGCCGTTAAATCATAGTATTAGCGGTGCTTGGATAAAAGCGCCACCAAATATCTTAACCAAAACGCATAATTTTGGCCTCGATGTATAGTAAAATTAGTGGCGCTTAGGGAAACACCGTTAAAGCATAGTATTAGCGGCGCTTGGATAAAAGCGCCACCAAATATCTGAACCAAAACGCATCGTTTTGGTCTTGATGTATACTTGATTTAGTGGCGATTACGGTAAAACGCCGCTAAAGCATAGTATTAGCGGCGATTTGTTGCTACCGCCGCGACATACCATAAACAAAACGCAACATTTTGGTCTTGATTTATACTAAAATTAGTGGCGCTTTGTTGAAAGCACCGCAAAATATCTTAACAGATTTTTGGGTTTTAACCATGCATTATATAATGTAGGTTACTATATATTTAGTTTATCATATTTGGTTTAGGTATAGGGTATTAGGGTTCATTATATAATGTTTAGTATTTTTGGATTACAGTGTAAAGTTTAAAGTTTAGGGTTTACGATGTAGGTTTAGGGTTAGGGTATTAGGGTGTTTA
This sequence comes from Gossypium raimondii, assembly GCF_025698545.1. Lineage (NCBI taxonomy): Eukaryota > Viridiplantae > Streptophyta > Magnoliopsida > Malvales > Malvaceae > Gossypium > Gossypium raimondii. The sequence continues at coordinate 7,496,175 of NC_068571.1, read as the reverse complement.
GGGTTAGGGTATTAGGGTGTTTTGGGTTTAAGGTTTAGGAGTCTGGGGTTTAAGGTTTAAGGTTTAGGGTTTAGGCTACTTTAGTCATGTTAATAGGTTAATTATTGTTTCAGATTTTGGGGTCTGATTGTTGGTTTTAGGCCAAGTTTAGGGTTTAACGATTTAGCAGCTTAGGATTTCAGGGTTTAGAGGTTTAGGGTTTAGGGTTAAATCCCAAAAGCGTGAATGAACAACGGTTTAATGTTCAATTGTATACATGAACTTTAATTTGATCTAAATATTGTAAAATATTTACACAATTATTGATATAATTAACATCATTTTTCATTTATATATTGCATACATAAATATTTATATTTATTCAATATAAAAATATATTGATGTAAAAATTTTTATAGATCATGAAATAAATTTTTAAAAATGCATTATTCTCCCATTTTTTATTAATTGATAATTTCATTTTATAAATTTTGTTTTAATTTTGGATCAATTTGGCTTGAATCTTGGAGGAAGGCATTAGCGGTGCTTGAGCAAAAGACGCCGCTAAAGGTGATGTATTACCGGCGTTTTATGAAGAAACGCCGCCAATTTCCTTAAGTGTAACAAAGTCACGGTGCCGTTTTTTGTTTTCATTTAGTGGCGCATTTGGAAAACGCTGCAAAAATTTATAATGAGTTGAGGAAACGGCGTCGTTTCCTATTTTTATTAGTGGCGCTTTTGCTAATGCGCCGCAAAAATGTTACGGTATATAAGTGAAAACGGCACCGTTTTATTCTGAACTTGGAATTTTAGTGTCGTTTTTATTTAAAACGCCGCAAGTGTGGACTCAATAGCGGCGTTTGTTCTCAACGCGCCGCAAATCTGACTTAAAAATTTCTTAAACGGCGTCGTTTCTTAAGAGGACATTTAACTTAATACCCTTCTGTCGTCCTCCAAAAGCAGAAAGAGTGAATTTGCAGAAAAGTTAAGTGCAGACCTCAAGTGTCGAAAGGGAACAAATTTCAGACTTCTTACAAAGGAAAAAAGAAGGTCGGGGTCGGTCTTGAAAGAAGTTTGGCACAGCTGCGAGATTTTTCGATTAAATAGGTAAGGCGTTTCTGTTATTTTTGGATTAAATTTTTAGGGTTTTAGGTCAGTCCTAGTTATTTGGGGTTTTAGGGTTTCGATTAAACAACTTCAACAATGTACTATTCCGATTAAATATGTAAGGCGTTTCTGTTAAATAGGTAAGGCGTTTCTGTTATTACAGCCACTTATGGATTTGAGTTTCATATTCCGATTTCTGGTATTGATTTGTGGTATTGAAAAAATTTATATTACAGCCACAATATTGATTTGTGGTATCAATTTACTATTCTGATTTAGATTATAGCACATGAGAGGGTGGCAAAATTTATATTCCGATTTAGATTATAGCACATGATTATGTTGTTGTGTTCGAAATAATTGAGTGGATTTGAAATAATTTGTTTTGATTATGTTGTTATGTTCGAAATATGCTTTGGATTTGAAATAATTTCGAGTCTCGAAATAATTTGCTTTTGATTATGTTGTTATGTTCGAATTATGCTTTGGTTCGAAATCTGGATCTGGTTTTGTCTGCGTTGCTTTCTTAGCTTCTTTGGGTTGGAGCTCGTTTCATTCTTTGCCGAATTTGGATATTCTTTGGTGTGGAGGTAAATTTTGTAAAGGTAAATTTTATGTTGCAAATAAAAGGTTTTAGTTAATCATCTTTAGTTAATCATCTTCTTTGTTCGTGGTAGTTATATACCCGTTGCATTTTGGTCACTGTCATGTATTATGCAAATCCGAAATGGTTTTAAGCAAGTGGACTTTGTTTATTTAGTTATGCACATAATACTTTTCTATTTTATTTGTTGCGAAGTTGGTATCTCAGTTTCTCATCAAATGTAAGTAGTAGTATCGAATGCAAATTGTTTTAATGACCATTTGATCAATTGTTTGCTTTTTTGTAATATTCCTTTATAACATATTGGAAAATATGTTATGTTTTAACTTAATATATTTGAAACATAATATCTTATGCCTCACAAAATCCAATTTTTGATGATTGTCTTATTTTAAATAATGCTTCCAATCAATGGTATGTATATTATTTAACAAAATCCACGAAATAAAATTACTTACTAAAACTTGTAATTCAAATTTTAATTTCAAGTCCAAATTAATATTTTACTTAAATACATTACTTACAATTTAATTTAACTTATTAATAATATATATATTGTTAAGTAATAATTTTTGAAATTTATATCTTACATTACTTAAATATATATTTTAAGTATATTTTACATGACTTACATTACTTACTAAAACATATTTTTTACTAAAATTTACTTGAATATATTAATTAAATAAATTACTTAAATACTTGATTGTTTGAAATTGGTTTAAATTTTAAATACATTAATTAAATATATATTACTTACTAAAATTTAAGTATATATTACATTACTTACATAACTTGTTAAAATATATTATCATTTCAATTTTTATTCTATTTTAAATATATTTTTACAATTTAATTTAACTTATTAATAATATATATATTGTCTCATAACAATTATTTAAATTTTATTAAATTTTATTAATAATAAATTAATAATAAAGATTGCTTATGTAAGCTATATTTAAATTTTATTAATAATAAATTTATAACTTAAATAAGTATTACTATTTTTAATATTATACATATATTCATTTACGTATGTAAGCTATATTTAAATTTTATTAATCATATTTAAACATATTTTGTTGTCAAATCATTGACACATATACCTCTCCACAATTATTAGGTGGAAGATTAGTTTAAAAGCAAAGATTGCTTATGTAAGCTATATTTAAATTTTATTAATAATAAATTTATAACTTAAATAAGTATTACTGTATTTTTAATATTATACATATATTCATTTACATAACACATAACTTACATAACCTACTTAATATATAACTTGCATAACTTAAATAAGTTACATAATAATACATAATACACAACTTACATGTGTAAATAATATGAACTTACATAACTTACATACCCTACATAAATTAAATAAGTTACATAATAATACATACCCTACATAAATTAAATAAGTTACATAATAATACATACCCTACATAAATTAAATAAGTTACATAATACACAACTTACATAACTTACATAAGTTTCATAATACACAACTTACGATCTTACATAAGACATAACTTACATGTGTAAATAATACATAAATTACATATCTTACATAAGACATAACTTTCATAATACACAACTTACATAACTTACATAAGACATAACTTACATGTGTAAATAATACATAAATTACATAACTTACATAAGACATAACTTTCATAATACACAACTTACATAACTTACATAAGACATAACTTACATGTGTAAATAATACATATTTTACATAACTTACATAAGACATAACTTACATAAGTTTCATAATACACATCTTACGCAACTTACATAACTTACATAATGTATATCTTGTTGTCAAATCCTAAACCCGTGCAATTTATTGTCAATGTCAGACTTCAAGAATTAAGAAATGGACCGGTCTTGGATGAATTTGTTAAGGGTAAGCGACGGTTATCGAAATGGGGTGCAGAGTTTTCTAAATTTTGCATTTCAATATGCAAGCCAAGAGAACATGATTCTTTGCCCGTGTAAGAAGTGTGTCAACATAAACTGGCATTATTGTGAGGTTGTATACGAGCATCTAATTGTTGATGGGTTTGTTCGGGGTTATAAACAATGGTTATTTCATGGAGAATGCCCGCGTAGTACTTCCTCTTCAATGATCGATGTATCTTACTCTGGTACTGCTTACCATCAGTCTGATAGAGGGGATGACATGGAAGGTATGTTGTGGGATGCATTTAATATGCACAGTCATGGTGTGCAATCGTTCCCAGGGGATTTTATGGCATCTGATGATTGTAATTTTGGTGGAACTGCTTTTACCGAACCGGGAAGTAGTATACCTCATAAAGAGCCAAATGGAGAAGCGGCGAAGTTCTACGCTCTACTTAATGACATGAACGAAGAACTGTATGAGGGATCAAAATTTTTAAAAATGTCATTCTGTGTTCGTCTTTTTCAGTTAAAATGTTTGAGAGGGTGGACCGGAAACTCGTTGACAATGCTATTAGAGTTTTTGACAGAAATGTTTCCGTTTGCAAAAATCCCTCAGTCATGCAAAGATATGAAGAAAATGATAAAAGATTTAGGCCTTGGGTACAACAAAATCCATAGTTGCCCAAATGACTGCATGTTGTATTGGGGCGATCGGAAAAACCAACAGTGCTGTCATGTATGCGACCAATCCCGTTGGATAAATAGAAACACAGAAGATGGGAACGATGATGAAAATGATGCACAGTTGAGGAAGAAGCCAGTTAAGATTTTGCGGTATTTTCCATTGATACCAAGGCTTCAAAGGCTTTTCATGTCGTCGAAGACAGCGGAGTCAATGACGTGGCACCATGATGGACGAATCGATGATGGATTACTAAGGCATCTGGCAGATTCTTTAGCTTGGAAAGCATTTGACAATAAATTTCCAAGCTTTGCAAGCGATCCTAGGAATGTGAGGCTTGGGCTAGCATCTGATGGATTTAATCCTTTCAAGATCATGAGCACGCGCCTACGATTGCTTGGCCGAGAGTGCTTGTTCCTTACAATCGCCTCCGTGGATTTGCATGAAGCAATCTTCCCTTATCTTATCTATGGTTATCCACGAGAGAAAGGGCAGGAATGATATCAACATTTATTTGACTACTTATTGAAGAGTTAAAACAATTATGGTGCGGTGTCGAGACATACGATGTCTTTGAGAAAGGAGAACTTTAATTTACGTGCAGCTTTGATGTGGACCATTAATGACTTTCCGCTTATGCCAATTTATCCGGTTGGAGTACTAAGGGCGTTATCGTGTCCTTGTTGTCTTTGCACAAACATGCTCCCAATGGTTGTACAATGGGAAGAAGTTCTCTTACATGGGGCATCGTCGGTGGTTGCCGGAAAATCATAGATTTAGATTTCAGAGTTCTGTATTTGACGGCACTAAAGAGTTCAGAGAAGCTCCTTCCCAGACCAGTGGCTCTGAAATCTTGTTCATGTTGGAAGATATGAATTTCATTTATGGGAAGATGAACCAACCGCCAAACACGCAGAGAAACAGAAGATCAAATGATGAAGCCGATGAAAGCTCCGACGAAGAGGACGATCCTAATGAGGCGGACTTGTGGAAAAAAAGAATTATTTTTTTTAGTTGCCTTGTTGGGAGCATCACCTTTTACGACACAATTTTGATGTTATGCACATTGAGAAAAATGTCTGCGAGAACATTGTCGGTACAATTTTGAACGTCGACGGAAAATCAAAAGACAATCTTCAGAGTCGACTTGATTTAGTCCAAATGGGAATTCGGCCTGATCTTCATCCCAATCCACTTCCGAATGGGAAATATCAGTTGCCGCCTTCTATTTTCTCAATGTCCAAGACGGAGAAAGAACTGTTTTGCATGGTGTTGAAGGATATAAAGGTTTCGGATGCGTATGCATCAAATATATCTCGATGTGTTAGTGTTAAAGATCGAAGATTATATTCGCTAAAATCACATGACTATCACATCTTGATGCAAGATTTAATGCCGGTTGCTCTCACGATGTTGTATGTCCAAGAAGGTGACGTCTTGTATCATTGAACTATCCAACATAATGAAAGCCATTTGTGGCAAAGTATTGGATGTTCAAGAACTTGAAAATGAGGATCGAGCCGCTTTGACTTTATGCAACATGGAGAAAATCTTCCCACCTTCCTTCTTCACCATTATGGTTCACTTGATAATTCATCTCCCGTACGAAGCAATTCTTGGCGGACCCGTTTTCTATCGATGGATGTATCCCATAGAAAGGTGTTAAAGAAGTATTTTTAAAATTTTCCTTCATTCACCTTACAACTTTTGTTAATGTTGTATATTGTGTTTAGGTTCCTATCCAAATTAAAGTCTTACTGCCGCAACAAGCGATATCCAGAAGGATCGATTGATGAAGGCTACTTGGCAGAGGAATGTATGACCTTCTGCTCAAGATATTTGGAAGATGTCGAAACAAGGTTGAACAGACCAAATAGGAATGCTAGACTCACGAACTATAACTTAGCCGATACTTATTTGTTCCAAAGTTTTGGACAACCAATCGGCAAAGTTGAAATTGCGGAATTAGAAATTTTTTCGTGGGTACAAGCACATCGATATGTTCTGTTTCACCATGAATCATTGGAACCTTTACGGAAGTAAGTTTTAGAAATTTTATAAATATTTATCAAACTAAAAATTGTTTATCTTCTAACAAAGATCACATTTTTTTTAACATAGTGAGTACAAACAAATATTGAGATCTCGTGCGCGCTCCCGAAAAACACAACATCGAGATATCAATAAGTTGTTTACAGAATCTTTTTATGAATGGTTAAGCCAAACGGTATGTAGTTGGAGCTTTAAACACAAATTATAATGCTTTCTCATAACATTTTTAATTACTTCGTTTACTTTCCATTCAATAGGTTTGGAATGGGAAGAGCGTAAAACGAAGTTAAATGGCTCTCCCAAGGTCCAAATCGAGTGGTTAAAAGATATAGTGCGTTCCTCATCAACGGATTGATTTCATACAAAATATCGCGAGAGGTTGAGGAGAGCATAAAATTGTGGAATAATTGTTAATTCGCAATTACAAGTTATGCTAGCGCTAGGGACAATAATCTGTCGAGGAAATGTGGAATATTTGGACGACTTACTAACATAATTGAGTTGGATTACTACGGCAAATGGAAAGTTGTCTTATTTCGAGGTGATTGGGCCGATGTTAATACATTTCGTGGAATCAAGCAAGATCAATTTGGTTTTACAATGGTGAACTTTGACCGATTGATTCACACGGGACAACAAGCGATAGATGATTCAGTATGTATTTCAAGTCAAGTCAAACAAGTTTTTACTCAAAAGATCCAACTGATGAGGGTTGGTACGTTGTACTCCATAACATCCCTAGAGACTTGTTTGACATGGGCAGTGGAAGTAGAGATAACATCGACGACAGATCAGAAACTTTGTCATTTTCAGAACAAAACTTAAACGATAATATCCCTAGTACTAGTGCACAATTTCAATGGGTTCGTCAGGATACGGATGAAGATATTTACGAATAATGATGTAGTAAGATTTTACGATTGTTTAATTTTATGTAACTTACATTAGTATTAAATCTTGGTCTTATTATATAACTCAACTATTTAATATGTGCTGTTATTGTTGTAATTAGTTATTAAGTTTAATTACATTTTATGTGTATTGCAGATAAAATGCCTAGAAGAAAAATTATAAGGGAAAGCATTGTTCAAAATGATCCAAACTCGATAAAAACAAATAGTACTGAACAACAGACAGCAATTGGATCTTCGAATGTTCCGATTACACACGAGGATCCTACGGAAGTTCAAAGTAACTTACATTAATTACATGCGTGTTGACTTATAATTGATTTATTTTTCAAATTCTTATATTATAATATACCATTTCTAGCTGAAAATGGTGGGACGCGTAGAGGTCGAGGACGTACGATACTTAGAGAGTTATACGAGTTAGATCCAGTCGAGCGTGTCAAGGTATGCAGAAACAGTTTTGGTCAGCCTGTTGGATCAGAAGCTCGACTTTTAGCAGGATACATAGGCATTTTAGCACGAAATGGGAATATGTTGCCTATCAACTACGAGTCATGGCGTCAAATTCCCGATAGCAACAAAAACCAAGCCCTCGATAATATTAAGGTAACAAAATGTTAATGTCATCCGTAATGCTTGGGAAATAGTTTCATTTATATTTACTTTATTAACTTGTGTTTTTTGTAGGCGAGGTTTGCTTTAGAGGTCTCCGATGCTTATGTAAAGAAGGCATTGGGAAAAAGATGGAGAGACAATAAAAGTACTTTGAAGAAAAATTATTATATGATAAAAACAACCCTCGATGAGAAATTACAAAATGTCCCGCCGGGTATGTTGATGTACCAATGGGAAGATGCGGTTAGATTTTGGCATTCTCAGAAATGCGAGGTATGACGTACTTCCAAACTATTGTAATTATTTTGGTTTATAGTTTTACTATTTACGTACTAAAAATTTTATAACGTAGGATCGTGAACGAGTTGGAAAAAGCAGCCGGCAGCAACAAAAATTCACTCACACAGTCGGGTCAAGAAGTTTTGCATGTGTAGCTGAGGCGGAGGTATTTTTAATTTTTTAATATTCTCAAATATGTATAACTTTCTCTTAAATAATATTTTTACTACTATATTGTAGGAACAGTCGTCCGGTCAAAAGTTGGACGCCTACAACTTTTGAAATTACACATAAGAAGAAAGATGGATCTGCTATGACTCCTGAAGCTGGTGAAATTATGGTACGTTTACTTAATACGATTTCACTTGTTTTAGTTATTTATAGTGTTTATTTTCTAATGGTTTAATTCATTGCTTGTAATGCTATTGTTATATTGCATTTGTTTTTTTACTATATATATTGCCTTCCTAACTATGTGATTTATTTATTAGGAAAACTAAAGGAAAAAAAGACGAGTCTGAAGTGATTGCTTCTAGTGATAGTTCATTCATCTTGAAGACATTGATAACCGGATTATTCTTGAAGTTTTCGGTCTGAAAAGTATGGTCGGGTTCAATTTCAAGGATCTTTATATCCCAACCCAATATTTTGGATCCACTCACACCAATACATGGCTTGGAGTCAATCTCAAGTGAAGTTCGAGGTTAAAAGACCAGATGGCTCAGATGCAAGCGACCACATTTGAGGTTCAAAGGAAATATGAAGAACTTCAGCAACAACTTAAAGCAGAGGCGGCAGCGAGAGAAGCAGATGTCGCAGCGAGAGAAGCAGCGAGAGAAGCAGCGATAGAAGCAGAGGTTCAAAAGAAATATGAAGAACTACAGCTACAACTTCAAAAAGATGCGGCATCGAGAGAAGCAGAGCAGAGCAAAAAGTACGACGAACTTCAACAACAGCTTCAGATTATGATGAAGATGTTTCAGCAGTCGCAACTTCCGCCGTCATAGTGTATGTTGCATAAATACTTTTAACGCTTTTGTAAAGAAAAGTATGAATTCAATTTTATTTATATCAATTAATATTATTTTAGTCATTTAATTTGAAATATTATATAAATTTATTGTTTTTGGTTAGTTTAGATCTGGTTGCTTTTGATTTGTTGTTGCAGGAGGGCTGAAAAAAATAGAAAATTTTATTTAAAAAAAATCTCAAAATTAGTGGCATTTTTTAAAAAAGCGCCGCTAAAAGTCATATCAAACAGTGGCGTTTGTGAAATAAGCGCCGCTAAAGAACACTACTTTTAGCGGCGTTTTTGAACAAGCGCCGCTATAGAACATTACTTTTAGAGGCGTTTTCTTCCAAAGCGCCGCTAAAAGAACATGATATTTAGCGGCGTTTTGTTAAAAAGCACCGCTAAAGAACATGATCTTTAGTGGCGTTTTTTTCTAAGCGTCGCTAAAGAACATGATCTTTAGTGGCGTTTATTTCTAAGCGCCGCTAAAGAACATGATTTTTACTGGCGTTTATTTCTAAGCGCTGCTAAAGAACATGATCTTTAGTGGCGTTTATTTCCTTAGCGCCGCTAAAGAACAAGTTCTTTAGCGGCGTTTTTTTTCTAAGCGCCGCTAAAGAACATGATCTTTAGTGGCGTTTTTTCTATAAGCGCCGCAAAAGTTTGCGACGTTGTCGTTAGCGGCATTTTTTGCGGCGCTTCTTCAAGCGCCGGAAATGGATTTAGTGGCGTTAAAAAGCACCACTAAAGGCCTAAAAAAACGCCGCTAAAAACCTGTTCTGCTGTAGTGTTATAATAATATAATTTACTTTGTAATAAAAATTCCTTTTTAGTTATTTTCTAATTGAGAGGCTATATGATTTACTTTGTAATAAGACTGTCATTTTAGTGCATGTCTTAATAAACTACCTATGCTTTTCTCCTTCTTTTTCTAGAACATTTTTAGATATTTTTTTCTTCCACCAACATAATACAAGCAAATAGTTCATAACTGTAGAAATTTGTTAGATATGATATAAGTGCAGAAAGATGTTTCATCCTGCAATTTAAATGGAAGAAAACAGTTCATAAGTGCAGAAATTTGTTTGTTGGTGATATGATATATTTATTAAAAGCCGAACAAAATGTAAAAACAACATTACTTGTTCAAACAAAACAGAGTCCTATAATACATGAATGTCAGCCATAGCAAATTACTTTAGACTTTGCCTCTGCCTGACTAAATTGCTAAAACTGCATGAGAAAGCAGCCATAGCAAATCAATTTTAAATTCGAAAATTACTTGTAGCACAAACAAGTTGAAAATATATTTCAATACAAAATAGATTTTAAATTCGAAAGCATAGATTTTATTGTCAAAAATCTAACAATAAATGGTTAAAAACGTGATTCAGACTAAATTGCTAAAACTAGAATTAAGAGTGAAGAAAACAATACCTTTAGGAAGATGAAGAGAAATTAAATCACTTCGAAACAGATTCCACGAGTAAAAGGGTGAAATGTGAATGTTTTTAGGGATCAGAAACCCTAAAACCAAATACGATTTGACTGGATTTGAGGGTCAATAACAAAATATAAACAAAAAAATTCACACAAAAAAGAAAAACGTAAACCCTAAACACGCAAAAAAAGGAAATGAACCTGATTCAACCTTGACCAAAAAACAGAATGTCGTTTTCTCTGTCTTCGTCTAAATGTTGAGAAGAAACCGAAACAAATATTCTTCTTAAGTAAAAAAACGAAATGAAGAATCGAAGAAACAAAAATAAAACCAATGCTAGTGGGGGAGGTGTCGTCTCTGTGAATAAGTGGAATTAGGGATTTGCAAGGGGAATTAGGGGCTGGGTGCAGGAATGGGGAAGAAAACTAATATGTGGAAGAAAACGACATCGTTTAAGTGAAGTTGGTATTGCAATATTTGCGGCATTTTCAGCAAAAATGCCACTACAAAATTAATTACCTAAAATGAAATGGCGTCATTTTGTAAAAATTTAGTACAATGTTGCGGCGTTTTTAGAACAAACACCGCTTTTGCATACCTTTTCTGGCGTTTCGGAGAAAAATGGCACTAAAAAAATCAAATTCTTGTAACCAAACGGCACCATTTTGTATAATTTTTAATACATTGTTGCGGCGCTTTTAGTCCAAACGCCGCTATTGCTTACCTTTTGCGGCGTTTCTGAAAAAAACGCCTCTAACGATTGACTTTTTAAATATATATATATGTTTGAAATAATATTATTTAAAATTTTTCAAATATTTAATATTTTTATAAAATTAAAATTTGATAATTAATATGACATTATTTTTAATTGTTAAATTTTTAAAATTTTTAATATGACATTATTTAATTGTTCAATTTTAAAATTGAATATAATGATGTAAGATAACTTCTTGGGTTAGGGTACTATTGGCTAGCTTATTATCGAGAAGGGGAGAAGGACAGCATAGAGTTTATGCGTAAGTATAAGTAGTGTCAAACTCATGGGGATTTCATCCATGCCCCTTCAACGTCTTTCTTTCACACCCGGTTTCGACAATCCAATTCTTCCTCTACTATTAAAAAATAATTTAATTTGGGTATCTTAAAATTTTAATAATTCCATTAATTATTTTAAAATTAGTTTTTTTTAAGTACAAAGATTAAATTCTAATGAATTAAAGTAAAAAGCTTAACTTTCTTTTCATAAAATAGAAGTATGAAATTCATAATTAGACCAAAAAAACTCTAAACCCCTAAACCTTAAATCCTAAAATCCTAAACCATAAACCCTAAACACTCAAAAACCCCTAAATCCAAAACCCCTAAACTAGAAACTTTAAACACTAATCCCTAAACCCATAACCCCTAAACCTTAAACATTAATCTCTAAACCTAAAACCCTAATCCCTAAACCACAAACCTACACTATAAACCCTAAACCCTAAACCTTAAATCCCAAACCATAAACATGCACCCTAAACCCTAAATATATATATATTACAGGGGACAAAAATAATTAAAAAAGAATATTAAATACTAAACCCTAAACCCCAAAACCCAAACTCTAAATCATAAACGCTAAACTCAAAATTCTAATTCAAAAATAATAAACATTATATCATAAACCCTAATACCCTAAACCATAGACATTAACCTTTAAATACTAACCCCTAAACCCTAAACCAAAAGGCCTAAAATAAAATTATTTTTTTGCGGCGTTTCTTAAAAAGTGCCGCTAATGCCGCTAATGCTCACAAAAAACAACATCATTTTGCTCAACTTTTTTGCGGTGTTTTCCAAAAAGTGCTGCTAATACTTGATCTATAGCGGCGTTTCCTAGAAAGCGCCACTAATTCTCAATCTATTGCGGCGTTTTTTAAAAAGCGCCAGTAATACCACTAAAGCTAAAAATAGAAAACGATGTCGTTTTCTCAACTTTTTCCGTAATGCACCGCTAATGTTTGACCTTTAGCGGTGTTTTACAGGAGGCGCTGCTAATGCTCGATCTTTAGTGGCGTTTTTAAAAAAGCGCCGCTAATTCTAGATTTTTTGCGGCATTTGTTAAAAAGTGCCGCTAATGGCACTAAAGCTCAAAAAAGAAAACGGCGTCGTTTTTCCAAACTTTTTTGCGGCGTTTTTCTATAAGCGCCCCTAATGCTTGATCTTTTGCAGCGTTTTAGAAAAAGCGCTGCTATTGCTTACATATTGCGGCATTTGTTAAAATGCGCCGCTAATGCTCGATTTTTTACGGCGTTTTTCATTCAAAAGCTGCTATAAACTCCGCTAAAAACCTATTTTGCTGTAGTGCGTGTGGCTCCTGTACCTGCACCTCTTCGCTTCGCACACGGTCTGAGGCCACACACACGGGCTGGTTACAAGGCCGTATGGCCCCTGAAACCTAAAATTTATAGTTTTGCCTAATCTTTACTTATTTTATGCAATTCAGTCCCTGGTTAGGTTTTTAATGGCATTTAGAGAACTAGATTATGCAATTAGGTCCCAAATTATTATCAATGGAATATGATTGCTTAAGAATATGTTTATGATTTATATGTTTATGATTAATGACATAAATTCGTGAATGATATCATTATTATCAGTGGAATATGATTGCTTAAGAATAACCATTTAATTCTGTGAATGACTTTAATTGTATATACTAAATGATATATATGCCAAGTAAATGTTTTGTTCATCAATATGTTTCTGCTATAAGATGAAATATTGAACGATTACTGAATGATTGAACTATAAGACCTAATTATTTTGCATATGCATGGGGGAATTATGAAAGATTGAAGATATGACAATTTATACTGCATATATGTTTGTCCACTGTGTATTCAAAAATTAGCAGATTTCAACTACGACTTCCTCTTACAACTTTTATCTGCGAGGGGTTGGGGAACCTTAACCATATGTCAGCTTGTCTGCACCTATATGTTTAAGTGGTGTGAAAATGTAGAAAGGGTTCTGGGGAACTCCCTAATTGGTGTTCTAGTGGTCGAGGGTAGGACTTACGAATGCCATATGATACATTATACAATTGTTGCATGAACATACTATGCATTCTCCTTGGAAAAATACATGACGAATGTCCGAACTGATAAGTGTGCAACGTGAATGATACTATGACTCAATAATTGTGTTACTCCTTTATTTTCTATTTTTCAGATAATCCAACAGACTAGGACGTGGACTCAACGCATGGAGGGTCTCAGCTTGTCGTGGACTTAACTAAAGAATGCTATTATTATTATTTCCATCCTTATAATTATTGTCATTATTATTTATGGATTCCTTGATTTGGGATATAGGTTTTACAAAGTTGTTCATTTAGTATGCAAAATATGGGTTATTAGGAAATCTTATAATTAGATGAACTATTGTTATATTATTAGGGTTTTATAGATGAACTTCAGTATGGATATTATTTATACATATGCCTAATATGAAGCATGTTTATTTATTTTGAGGGTATGTTAATAAATTGTCACTGCTATATTCTTGATAATCTTGTTAAAAGACTCACTTGAATAAAACAGGTTTGGAATAAAAAATTTGATTTGAAAATGATCGAGCCACTTATGTGGTTAATGTGATCTCTTTGGCTTGGGTCTACCGTTTAGGCTAGGTTGAGGAGGTTATAGTTAAAGTTATAACAATTTTGCCGTAAAATAATCTATTACTTTCAGTAGGAAAGTAATTCCATCTTAATAGAAATTGACAAAATAGTTCTTCCAAGAAAATAGAATTTATAATTAAAAATAAATTCTCACTATTTTCTAGCAGAATAACAATTTTGAAAACTTGTACAAACTATTATAAGTAGCTCTACCAGTGCCCCATATATTTATAGAGAAAGATAGGATAATCCTAGTTGAATTATTATAACACAAAGAATATTTATTAATAGAAAAAATAGTATTCCAGTTTAACTAGAAGAGGGGGTAGCACTCCCTAGTTAAATACAATAGGGATGCTGCCCCTCATTTGTAATATTAGGGGAGTTTGAGTCTCTCCTGTATTGGGTCTAATTATATGTGCTTTCTGGACTTTTAACTTAACACTTTATAATTTAATCCAACTCAATACATGTTTTTGGAATTCCAAAAATAAATATTATTTATAAATTATGATCGACGAGGTTGGCCATGTGTGATTCATGGGCCGGGCCGAATTGGGTCGTGTGGGCCACACAGGCGCGTGGGCCCCACACGGGTGAACCACACAGGGGTGTGGGAATATTGGGCCAAGCCGTGAGATCCACACGGCCAAGGGCATTTTGGGTCGTGTGGGCCCACATGGGCATGCAACATGGGCCATGAGCCCATTTTCACTATTTGACTGATAAGGTTGCACGGGTCGCCCAAGTCGACTGTGAACCTACTAAAGGGTCGGTAAGTTTACCTAGACCCCTAATTAACTGAAATGATTGAAAGACTGTTATATGCCTATATGAGATAGATATGTATATCTGTATGTTGAGCATGTTATATACATTGTACTATTTATACATGATACCATGACATGTCTGTATGATGCATTGCATTGGGTTGGGGACTAATATTGATTGGAAAAAGTGTACTACAAGGCTTCAAGCCTAACTCACTGGCAGCACAACTGTAACTACTGTCTAGTGCCGCATTCGGTACTATTTGGAGTGTAGGGATGGGTGGGTTGATTATATACCCACATGGAGTGTAGGGTTGGACGGAGATGGACTGTAGAGGCTGGTTGGGTAGGATTTTATAATTGCATAATCATATCTTTATCTTGTCTTGTGATGCGCTAAGGCCCTAATGCTTACCGACATCATTCATCGAAAAGGGCTTAGGCCCAAATTGAGATTATATGTTATTGTCTATTTGTTTGCATGGGAATTACACACTGAGTTTACGTAAACTCACCCCTTCTGTTTAATCTGTACAGGTAATCCCCAGACATAGCCGGATCAGTATGACGGAGGACTCAGCGGTGGCCACACGACTCATTTTTGCTATTTGATACTTATTTACGATTATAAGTTTTATTTTGGGGTATTTTTCTGTAATAATGGCCTCTATGGATTTTTACCTAAAATTTGGATTTTATATTGTTTTCTGTTTATATCTGCTAGAAGTAGATAAAACTTGGGTTTCCAAAAGAGATGAAAGTTTTATCAAAATACCACGCACACACAAACTATTTATAAAAGCTTCCGCAAAGTATAGCGTTTTGGAATTGAATCATGATTTAAGAATTAATGAGATATAATGATAAGTTCTAAACGGAAACTATTTTAGCAATGATACGGTTTTCAAACGCACTTCCATATGACATCGCTAGATTCAGCTATATTGTCCAAGCCGAGTTTGGGGTGTTACAGTTCATTCTTTTTATTATCTTTGTTTGTGATTTTGTATGCGCATGTTTTGCTTGCTTGAGGACAAGCAACGAGTTAAGTGTGGGAGAGTTTCATCTACGACAATTCGTTGTGGCAAATTTCCTTTTTAACACTGAACGAGCTTGTTTCTATGCACTTTAGCATAGTTTTAGTTCATTTTTCATTTTAGTATAGTTTTAGTTAAAGTTAATAAAACAAGCAATTTTATGTGTTTTATGACCTTTTAGGCCAATCTGAGCCTAAGGGAAGACTAACATACTGATTAAGTGTGCAAGACATCAATTCAGCCCGAAGAGTTAGTGGACTGCCTTTGATGTTGTAACACCAAGCCTGGATGTCCCAACACCCACTCTAGTGGACTCAAAGGACCATTCTACCTTCGATGTCGCGACACTAACCACACAATGTTGCGACACCCAACCTAAACATGCAAAAAGAGTATATTGCCTTCGATGTTGCGACATTGACTTGAGGATGTCGCGACACCAGTGCGACTAGGCAACTTAAATTATCAAAGTAGTTTTTGCCTGTACAACTTCAATCAATTATGATCAAACACTTGCATTAGGTTTAAACGGGTCCTCTAACACGACTGCTATAAATATTATTTCTCAGGACCTGATAAGGGACCTCTTTCCTTAATTTTTAGTTTACTTTTTAGATCAAGGTTTTATTTTTAAGGTTCTTACTTTTCAAACTTAAATTATTTTCAATTTTAGTTTTAGCTTCAGTTTATTATTCAATTGTTTGGGTTTCTTGCATCCAATCATCGATCACTCAACATCTGTCACGGGATTTTATGTTTTTGCACATAATCAACATCTTTGTATCCAAAATTCTCTCTTCCCTCTTTTGTGCTTTGATGTTTATGTGAATGTCTGAAGTCAAATTAGGGATTTTTGCATTTAGATCCATGGGTAACTAAAACCCTAGGAATATTAACTAGTGGATGTGAGATTAACTAACAAACGCTTTAGGGTTTCTCTTAGAATTAGTTAGATTGGGTTGAGTGAAATTAAACCCTAGGATTAAAGACCTTAGGAAGTCAATTAGGTAGATAGGCCGAAAGGATAAGTCTACCGTGCATCTCTCAGCTTGTCCCGATTTAAATTGTGAGGTCGAAAGATAAGTAGTTCCTACCAACTAGTTAATTTAGTTAGAGGTTGAAAGGTAATAACTTGGTTAATTACTAGCTAATTAATTAAAATCCTAAATTGGTAGTTAATCATGAACACTAAAATGACTTAGTCTTTAAGTTTCATAATTGAGTGATTTCTGATTGTATCTTTTGTTTTATTAGTTCGCATGTTATTTTCCCATATATTTCTAGCTTTGATGCTTCATACTATGATTTCACTTTAGTACTATTTAAACTTGTTAGAGTAGAAGTTAATTACTAGTTTAATCAACCCTCCCTTGGGTACGATCCTCGAAACACTTTCGTCTTATGTTGTAACAATTTATATTACAACCTGACATGTATACTTGTGGACCCACCTAATTCATATAATTAGTTGCAGTATTTACACTCTCGACATTCGCACGTCAGGAGGCGATCAATGATCTTCTCTGCAATTCTCAAACCTCAACTTACTTAGGGCGTGGGCTCTAATTCACGAATCAATGAACACAATGAAAGCTTTCTATTAATTTTCCAATAGGGAATATCAATATCTCTCTGTGGGCTAGAAATCGAAAAACAAACTATCTTAAAGTAAGAATGTATTTAACAATAACAAGAGTCTTACTTGAATAAGGAGAAGCAAAATAATAATATTTTAATAGAAAATACACCTACCTTTATGGGATAGGCTATGGTTGGTGACACCCCCTACTTTGGAGTTAGGGTTGCCACCCATGCTATGTCAGATGAGCCACTGTGTCTATCTCATGTATTGGATACAATTATATGTTATTTGAACTTTTAATTAACTCATATAAATTATCCAATCCAATAAACAATTTTATATTTCCCAAAATTTTATTTATTTAAAATAAATTTTATTAATTTTCTAATTAAATTATTTATTCAAACCAATTCTAATTTTGTTAAAGTCGTGACAAATTTACTTTACTAGAATCTATGAGTAAATAAATTTAATTATCTTGTTCAATAATAGTTCGATGACTAACTAAATTAATTTCAACTTCAATTTCAATTATTTAATTACAAATAATTAAATGATAATTTTAAGAAATTAATTTAATATCTAATTCATTTTTTCATATTTTATCTCATTGATTCAATTGCAGACTGTTAATGTTGTACCAAGCTAGCGGAGAGACCAATTGGACATATATAATTAGGGCTCAAATATTTTTTAATCAAGTTTCAACTTTTCATTTTTTAGTTACAACATTATTTAGTCATGGAGTAATTCCACTAAAGTACCATGATTGAGTTCTCCCTATTATATACCATTACGAAAAATATTTATCAAGTGTTCTTCTAATGACCTTGTCATATGTGTGTTACACTCATAAGATATCTTGAATCTTAAACATGATCCTATTCTATCTCATGGTACCCATTACATTTTTCTTCATGAAAAGGTCAATTACTAACACATAATAATTAAATCATCCATATTAAACAAATAGCTTTGTGGCCACGTTACTTTTCTATCTATCATGTAATGCCAATGAGGGTATTATTTACCCTTTTGTTGGGCTATGAATTTCACTTTTGTAAGTGAAGCTATGTTTTGTAGAAGTTTTATACCAAACGTACCAGCTTTCAGGTCTATTACCAATTGAATTCAGGCTTTCAATGCATCAAAGCCTACGAGACATGCACAAATAGTATGTCACTTACTCAAAAACGAGGTAAGCCACACTATGAACGCCACAAGTGAATAAATCGACAAAAAAAAATATAGGACTTATTCTACTTGGAACCTATTCAATGTTTTGTCAGTCCAAATAATTACATCTATGTCTCTATTCTTTGAGAGTCATTCATTCCAATATTTAAGATAAGGTATCTCCCATTTGAACTCGGTAGACGACATCTTAGTCTTTTAATCGATTTTCTTAATTTTGGTTAGACTATGGGCCATTTAGATTACCTACTAATATAAGTTGTTTTATCACATTATGATCGGACCATATAATGCAACTTATTATTAGTTAAATATTAGGTAATCCGTGAACCAATATTTTGTTCATTTTTCTTTGCAAGCAAAAATCATTGATAACAAATACAAACGATATTAATGTTAGACAAAACACATTAGTGAACAAAATAAATTAAATATAAATAAATACATATGAAATAAAATGTAAATAAAATGATTTATAAATACTTTATCAAATAAAACCATAATAAACAGTTGAAATAAAGGAGAATCAAGATTTTACAAAACGGTGAGGCCTATGAAACACAGTTTCCTTAAGACAGTCGAATATCTCCCAGTACACAACAACATCAATGATCAAAGTAGCAGCATCTCTACAACGACCAACAAATGAACAATCCCTTTTCTATCACTAGAATGTGCACCCCAAACCCTATCAAGTTTAAATTTACATTCTTACATGCAAAGAAAGGTTACAAGCCTAGTCATTCAATTATTCTTTAAGAGAGTTCACATATATAAACACATCTCACACTTGATATCTAACCAATGTGGGACCTAAGCATTTACTTTTCCTCAATAATATTTCCAAGTAGCTTACTTTGAGCATTAATTTCTCATTCATCACTCAATCATTTTGAGCATATGATATACCGTTGTAAAGATCTCATAAAGTAGAATATAAACCATAATTTTATGATTCAACTCTCTACCTTTACCTATTGAGAATATGCCTCAAAGTTCCCATACAAACAATTTTTCCAACAATTAATGTGAATAAAGGAATTTTATTAAACCAATCTTTTTAAAAAATTACATGTACATTACGACGAAAATCTACACTAAGGAAACTAAATCCCATGGATAACACAATAGAGGTTCAAAGTTTTACAAAAAAAATTGAAATTCCATTATGCTTAAAATCATTTTTCGTAACTAAATTTCCAACAGATTGTAGGGTGACTAAAAGTTAATTTGGCCTAGGTTACATTGCAGTATGAACGGGGACGGAGTGTACTTCAAAGTCAATTCACACATGTTAGGTTTCACATCGGTAAAATTTCTCATAGGATGTCATCGCCACACCATAAAACATTGCGACAAGTATTGGAGGGTGATATTTAGCAAGGGTGAAATTGGTACATTCATGCTTTGGAAAATCGTGTTTTACATGGCTTTCCGTTGTAGGATTTTGACAGAGTGCCAATCGTTTCAGTCGTACAAGGATGGTGTTGGGCTGACGGAAAAATGGGCTAAAGATGGCGTAACTTGCAAAATGAAAAGTGAACTGTGGGGTGGTAGATTTTGTGCTCCGATGCTTAAGTTAGTGGATGGTTCGATTAACTTTTCTTGAAAGTAAGGAAGACAAAGAGAACTGAGAAATATGAGTCCTAATTTAGCCTGGGGTTCCTTTTTCACCCTTTACATTGGAGTTGTGTTTTAAGTCTTAGTGAGAACCAATTGTTGCACATGAGCGTATCTTAATCCTTTACTGCTACCACAAATGCATATTTCTTGTCCTATGTCCAAGCCACATTGCTTTAATTGTCTTGTACATTTGTATTTATTAAGGTTTTAGACCTGATAAGATTAGATTATATGAAATAGATATATTATCTATTTTTAATAGTTTAATATCACATTAATAATTTAATCTTAAATTTCAAAATTTTCATTTAGATTTGATGTTTTTTAGGATGAAAATGTTTAAATTTAGAATACAATGCTGACGTGGTATTAAATCATTAAAAAAATGGATACAAATAACGTACCGTTACTATTTCATACAATCTTTTTCTTATTACCAATTGACTATCTTGGATTTGAGAAATGACTGTATGAAATTGTGACTCCACATCAGGAGGAGAATGACAAATCAAATTTTTTCTCCATTAAAATTTTTAGTTAGATTTAAAAAAAAATTTAGAGTGATACAATCCCTTCTCCTTGGATTTTTGCCTAGGTGGTATAACAATAATAAACATTTATTTATTTAATAGATAATAAAAATTTACATAAATGTTGATTTTCCTTGAATTTATATTTGGATGTTAAAAATATTTAAGATTTTTATTATGAGATAGGACCCGACAAAATTGAGGAAAGGAAATATTATTTGGAAGGGGCAACGAAAAATAGAAGAGAACCAAGAGGATTAAATTAACCTCCTCTATTCTTATTGTGCCTACTCTGCGATCTTTGTTTTTTGCGAGATTGGGCGCTTGGGTTTCCTTTGATTTATGTGTTTTTTGTTGAATATGGATTTGGGTATTCCATATTTTTCTTAAATTTCCAATTAACCTCACCTTTGTATATCTAAGTGATATAAGTTTTGTTATTTCTTTTACTTTTTCATTCTTAAATTCTAGCTGAAGTTAAATTCGGTGTTAGTCAGTTGATTGATCGTCCAAGGATCTGTTTGTTTCTATTTTTGAATTAGAGAGAAAATTTTTATTTTGTACCAGTTACATTTTTGTTGTTAAAATAAAAGGTATTGAATTGTATCTACATTACTGTGATTAGATTGATGTATCTATAAAAGATACAACTTTTATCTTCTATTGTTAATTTGGTTCATCAAGAATGGATATTTTGGTATTGGTTTTTTTATTGTTCTGTTTATGTTGCTATTGCAATGAAATGTTTATCTTGCATTGGATCCATTAATTAATTTGGCCATTTTATGGATTTGTACTTTGTAGTGATGGAATTGGCTTTTTTGAAATGTAGAAAAAGATGTCTGAGAATGGTAAGCTATTTATTGGTGGGATATCTTGGGAAACCAATGAAGAGCGTCTTAAGGAGTATTTCAGTAGTTTTGGTGAAGTGGTAGAGGCGATGATCATGAAGGATTGGACCACAGGACGTGCTCGAGGTTTCGGTTTCATTGTTTTCTCTGACCTAGCAGTTGCTGAGAAAGTCATCAAGGAGAAACATAATATTGATGGGAGAATGGTAAGTTGTTGACCTTTCAGCAAACCCTTTTAGAGTGACGTTATCTAATGTACTATTTGTTCCTTGATGCAAGTAGCTTGTGGAAGAAAGAGATGAAATTTTGATTGCTTATCAGAGTAACAGATCGATATTGTAATCGCATGAATTTGTATAATTCTCATTTGTCTAACTAAATTTCAAAATTAGGCTAGGAGTAATCATCTCATGCTTCATCTTGCTCAGGTTGAGGCAAAAAAGGCAGTTCCTAGGGATGACCAGAACATTATGAGTAGAAGCACTAGTAGCATCCAAGGTTCACCTAGTCTATGCCGCATAAGAAAGATTTTTGTTGGAGGTTTAGCATCAACAGTCACAGATAGTGACTTTAAGAAGTATTTTGATCATTTTGGGAATATCACAGATGTTGTAGTGATGTATGATCACAACACTCAAAGGCCTAGGGGTTTCGGATTCGTTACTTATGATTCAGAAGAGGCAGTGGACAAAGTGTTGCTAAAAAGTTTCCATGAACTTAATGGTAAAATGGTCGAGGTTAAACGAGCAGTGCCTAAAGAATTATTGCCTGGCCCTTGTCGTAGTCCCCTCGTTGGATATAACTGTGGTCTGAATAGGGTTAACAACTTTCTTAGTGGCTGTACTCAGGGATATACTCCAAGCAATATTGGAGGCTTTGGACTTAGGACAGATGGTAGATTTAGTACAGTTCCTGGTGGTCGAAGTGGTTTTCCTCCTTGTGGTTCTGGTTATGGAATGGGCATGAACTTTGAGCCTGGGTTAAACCCAAGTTTTGGAAATAGTGCAAATTTTAGTAGTAATATGAACTATGGACGGGGATTGAATCCTTACTATATTGGTAATGCAAATAGATTTGGTAGCCCTATTGGGTATGATGGAAGTACTGGAGGTAATACTTCCTTTTTTAGCTCAGTGACTCGAAACCTTTGGGGAAATGGGGGACTCAATTATAACACAAATGGTTCTAGTTCCAATGCATATATAGGATCTGGAAGTGTTAGTATAGGAGGAAGCGCCTTTGGAAATAGTGGAATTAATTGGAGTTCTGCAATTGCCAATCAAGACGAGGGGAGTAATGTTTCTAACAATAGTGTGCATTTCGCTTATGGAAGTGCTGATGACAGCTTTAGGTTAGGGATAGTAGGGTATGGGAGAAATAATGGGACCAATGTGGCGCCAACATCATCATATGCATCAAATTTTGGTTATGATGTAGCCTTTACAGACCTTTATGGTGGTGCTTCAGCTTATGGGGATATAACTTGGCGATCATCAACATTTAAGCGAGATGGTTCTGGTTCTTTTGGCTATGGACTTGGTAGTGCCACTTCTGATGTTTCAGGCAAAATTTCTCCCGGCTATGTTAGTAGTCATAAAGTTAATAAGAGACAAGCAAGTAGAGGTAATACTTCCTAGAATCCTGAATTCTCTATGTAAACGGTTTTCAACTAGAGAAATTTTATGTTGAATGTTTTTAAGAAATTTCTTCACTAGACATGCTAAGATTGAATTACTTGACATACTTTTTAAATATTTTCCAAGTGGAAGTTCCATGCTAGATAAACTTCTTTATTTGATTTATATACATATGTGATTCTTCTATATATAGACATATTGTTTAGATACTACTCCTAAAATCTTTGACATGGCACACAGTGATTGTGCATTTAGAATTGGATTCCCTTTGAAGAGCAAAGTGTTTTTTTGAGAATGCTAAAAGGATCCCATGGCCTAGGGCAAGCATGGTAACAAAGCATGTGATTGCATTAATTTCGCAATGATCTGCTAGTTCACTAAGAAAAGATTCATGGACTCAGTATATATAGGCTTATTGTTATGTGCATACTTACAAGTTTTTATTTTCTTTTGTTCAGGAATCGCTACCTAGGATATTATTTTGATTTATCATAAAAAAGTATAGCTGAAGGTAACTTGTGAAGCAAGTGAT
Organism: Gossypium raimondii; assembly: GCF_025698545.1. Classification (NCBI taxonomy): domain Eukaryota; kingdom Viridiplantae; phylum Streptophyta; class Magnoliopsida; order Malvales; family Malvaceae; genus Gossypium; species Gossypium raimondii. The sequence goes on along the minus strand of NC_068571.1, from coordinate 7,472,156 downwards.
CTGTGAATTCTGCACATTTCCCTCATTAATACGTTTCTGCTAAAATAAGGTTATTTAAAGCTAACTGGAGTGCTTTTATTTTTCTTTTGGAGATCAATATATTTAGAGTTAAGAGATCACAAGGGATTTTGTGTTAAGGCTTGAGCTTTTAGTTACTTGTTTTAGGGTTCATTTTTTGGTATCTGTGTGACATGTAAAATCAGATTTTGGGATATAGTCAAAACAATGTATCATGCATTACATGTAAGGCGGTAATGCATAAAGATATAGACTATTTTCCCCTTAGATTTTATGTATTGTAATGGCTCTGGCATAGTTGTGGGTTCTTGTCAGGCATGCTTTGTTTTGTTCTTTTATCATATAGAATGTGCTCGGGAGATTCTTGGTTGAGCTTCTTAATATGAACTTTTCGGGAGCTTTCATAAAAGACAACTTTTAACTGGTTATTCCCATAAACTTTTAGAATTTCTAGCAAATACTAAAATTTCTATTAGAAGATGCTAGATATGTTGGTATATGTTATAGATTTTCTATATAAATAAACATGTTGTTATGTATTATAGATTTTGATAGTTATTTATTATATAAATAGAGTTTGAAGCTGATGACGTGGCTCCTTGATCTTGGGTGTTGACAAGTCAATGCCGATTATCATTTGGGGTAAACATGCCATGTCATCGATACCAAAATCTATTTATATAATATATATAACAAAATATCTAAATATATAACAACGATTCTATTTGTGTAACATTTTTTTATAATAACTACGGAAATGTAACTATTACTAAAATTCTTAATGGAAATTCAATTTTGTATATGTACATATACACACTATCTCAATCTCAGCTACATCTTAAGAATATCAGTATATGTATTTACAACAATGCTATCAAGGTCAACTAAACTTAGCATGGCACCACTTATTCCATTTTACTATATTATTATGATTCAAATCATATTATTATGATGAAGTTCGTTTTACGGTGTTATTTGTATTTTTTTCATTTTATATTTCAACAATATTACTACTTATTTAATAATTTCATTAAGGTTTATTACATAAAAATAGCACATAGATCATTATTAAAACTATCATCTTTTAACTATTATAACCCAATTCTTTCATGTTCTCAAAACATATCTGTCAACTTCATGCTATCATTTATTACTAATATTACTATAAAATTAGCTACTTAGTACATATATATCAAGAAGACAAATTATGCTAGCACAAATCGATTGTGCTTCACATCGTCCGCTATCACTTTACTTTCTTGATGTTTCAATTTTGTCTTTAGTTACGTTTGTCAATTTTGATATAACAATAATATCAATTTCACATCAATAAACATTTAACTTATAATTAAAACATATTTTATACTCTTTTCACTTTAGTCCTTTATAATTCTAATATTTGAAATCATTGTATCTTTCAATTCTCGTGATCGAATCAAAATCTGACTTCATATATATTCTTTAGGAACTTCATACTATCATTTTAAAACCTTGAACCCAAAAGTTCTTATACTGTACACATAAGTCCTTAACAACATATTAATGGCCACCAGGTTTAACCTTAAATTCAATACCATCCACTACATTTCTCACATTTAACCAACATATATCAAACTTTAGCAAATAACCATCACTATTTCAACCTCAAAACCTATATGTTCTTTACCATGGCATCTTGAATTAAATTACACACTAGATAAAATTAATCAATGGGTTGGTTAGAGTAAGGTTCCTACATGAAAAATCTATAAAAAAATTTCAAAGAAAGAGCTTGTTTATCACCTTGTAACGTGGTCGGCCATGGAAGGAATTTTAAGCTTTTTTTCTTTATCACATTCAGTTTTGGAGGAGAAGAAATGAATGAAGAAGACAACTCTTTGTTAGGCGTTTATGATCAGTGACCCGAAAACCAAGTAAGGTCCGGGTCGCCTACCCACGACCCAGATAGAGCCCACCAGACAAATACTCAAGCCTTACAGCATGAAGCTCACAAAAGGTGTTCACAAGGGAAGCTCGTGGACCCAATTCGCATAGGTCAGGAAGAGTTCGCAAGAGGAGCTAGTAGGTCTTGGCTCGCAGGTAGCTCAGAGAAATATGTGTCTAGCCTGCATAGAGTCTATTAAGAACGTCAATTCTATGAACAGTAGCTATGTATATAAATATTCGGTTGTCTCTTCTAATGAGACACGACGAAAAATCACTCAACAATTACTGTAGTGAGCGTGGACAAACTTTCGACTGACAGATTTCTTTCAAGTTGGAGAAAAAAATACCAGTAGTGAAAATGGCTCACCCAAATAAGATTTCCCCTTCAATCTTTGTCTAGACAAGCTGGAGCCTCGGGTTCTGGCAATCAAACCTAATGAAGTAAATTTGTTTGCTAGTTGGTTTGCTGATCGACCGGAGAATTTCGACAATGTGGCCTATCAGGGAGATTCCGATCCATTGGACTTGAACATATGCACTAGTCGTGGGTTGCCACTCCTTCCCAATCAGGAAGCATCGTCATAGTAGTTCCTTGCTCTCCAAGAGCAGCTGAGGTTGATGAAAGATCAATTGGCTACGCAAAAGGCACGGTTTGAGTAGTAGCAAACTTTTCAGCAAGAGTTGAAGCAGAATGAGGAGTTAAGAATGAAGGTAAATTCTAACACTTTTGATTTTTATGACAATGTGAATGCATAATACGAAGCTCCGAGCATGCATGCAAGAGAATGGAAAACGAGATAGACGAGTTGCGACGGGATGTGAGAGCATTGCACCTCAAGTCTCAGGACATGGATTGACTTTTTTGTTCTAACAATCAGTTGGCCCTTGAGATTGCAGCGACAAACCTGCCGCGTGATTTTAAAGTCCCAAAATACATGTTTGAGGGGAGAAGGGACCCTCGAGCCCATTTGATACAATATAATGATTATATAAATGTGTTGGGAGCATCGAATTTGGCAAAGTGCAAAGCATTTTCCACGACACTTAAAGGGAGTGCGAAGGACTAGTACTTGTCCCTTCCTCAAGGTTTAGTTAAGAGTTTCTCTCAATTAGGCCAGATGTTTTTGGGAAGATTCAGGGCCCATAGGGCTATCATGAGCACACCTATGGGGTTGATGTTAGTGAAACAGAGGGAAGGAGAGTCTCTCCAAGATTATGTGAAGCGATTTCATACGGCGAATTTGAACACAAAGAACTTGAAGGATCAGTGGGCTATCGATGCTTTCATCATAAGGGTACAAAATGATCATATACAATATTCCTTTACCAATAACAGGCCACAAAGTTTGGCAGATCTGTATGACCGAGCCCACAAGTTCGCAGAGGCAAAGGATATTAAAAAAGCGTCGCGTAGCACCTTCAGAGGGAAGACAGGCAGTTTAGAAACCGAGAGGGAGCTCGTAGCAGGCAGAGCCCTCCTAGCCAGTCGTTGCAAACAAGAGGTGATAGCCAGTAGAGAACTTAGACGCAAGGTGATTCTCCTAAGGCTCCCAAAAGGTCTCAACCAGAGCATACTAGGAAGTACATTCCCCAGGGCAGGTTTGAAGTTTACACTTATTTGAATGTTACCCATACTTACATTCTTAACTAGGTAAAGAGTCTTGGTATCCTGCCCAACCCACCTCCAATGAGGCCTAGTACAATAAGGTCCAACTCGAGAGACATATATGCCTTCTACGATGATGTTGGACACAAAACTGAAGATTGTTTCACTGTAAAGGATGCAGTAGAAAAAGCAGTGAGAAACGACGAGCTTGCCCATGTCTCTGCCCGTGTGGACAAAAATAGGTCATTTTACAAGCCATTTTTCTCACCCATAACCACAAGTACCTACAACCACTTTTGCACCAATAAACAAGCCATCAAAAGGCACCAAATTCATGCATAATCAAATTATACACACATGGTATAATAACATACAACCAATATGCCCAAAGACACCTCAAATGACAACATTAAAAACATGCATAACAATGTACTCAATTTGGCCAAAATAATCAATTAACTTTAAACTAAGTTGCATCAATACATACTATCGAATTTACTTACCAAAACAAACTAAATGGTACCAAATATACCATTCAATCACTAGCATCAATAGTCATATAAGTCATTCAACAATTAGTACTATTTACCCACATAAATATTATCCAAAACAAAAGTATCATTTCACCACATTCTCAACAAAACACATAAAATTTATATTATGCATATTCAACTACCATTCCATCTTCCATCATTCAACCACTTTAAGGCTAACATTTACATACCAAAACTAAGTTCACTTCATCACCAAAATGTCATAACACAAGCCAAACCAAATGGCCATTTCAACAACAAAAACACCTGGCCAACATTAGCCAAAATTCCTATACATGTCATTAAGGACTCATACTTTAACGTTCTATAGCTATTTAATACCTTTAGCTACTAGAACTCAACTTTTGCACTTTACGCGATTTAGTCCTTTTTATCAAATTGAACATGTAAACGGTAAAATTTCTCAATGAAATTTTTATACGGTACCACTATCATGGTGTAGGAAATAAAATAATAATCAAATAAATTTTTTAACTTCAAATTTGTGGTCCCAAAACCACTGTTTTGATTTCACTAAAAACTGGTTGTTACAGAGTTGGTTTTAGAACCATTTTAGTAAGGTTTTGTATATTTCCTGAAATTTCCTCAAGTACCTCTTTACTCCGAGGTTTAAAGTCATTCATGTAACTTTCTTTAAGGAAAGTAACATGAGTTAACACTATAACAGTTTGCTCTTTCGGGTTATAAAACAAACTACCCTTTGTTAACTTTGGATATCTTACAAACACGCAAAATTTTGTTTGTGACTCCAACTTCCTCGCATCTTTGTCCAATACGTGGGTTGGGCATCCCTAAATCCTAAAATGATTAAGATTCGGCTTCCTACCATGCCACAATTTATATAGGGTTTTCTATGTTGCCTTAGTTTGCACATCATTCATAATATAGCAAGTTGTTTGTACATCATATCCCCAAAAAGAGATTGGTAACTTTAAATAACTTAACATCGAATGTACTATGTCTAACAATGTTCGATTTATTCTCTCCACCATGTCATTCTATTGTGGAGTGCTTGGCGTAGTTAACTAGGATAGAATCTCATTCTCTATGAGGTACTCTAAGAACTCATTAGATAAATATTCTCCACATTGATCCGACCGAAGTGCCTTTATGAATAGTGGCTTACAAGTGACTGCAACTCTGGCATACTCCCCTTCTACAAAATCTTCTTCTACTATCAGCACTTCTGAAGAGATAAAACAACTAAGTAAATTCAATTAAACTTAGTGAGTTCCAAAATAAACATAGATACTGCATTGGAATACCATTAATTAACAAACACTGGCACCCATAACAAAAAAAAACTTTCCATTGAATTACGACATACAATTACAATGCGTCAAATAATTAATCACCATCCCTTGGCAGATACACATCGCCAACTTAACATATAAAATGCATGGGCGAATGCTTTTTGCCAACTTGTACTTGCCATTTTCAACAAACAAGTTTATATATGACCCATCTTTGTGCCAGCCTCGAACCTAATATTTCAAATTTCTATATCAATCATATTCATTCTATTTAAAACCCCTCATACCATCCTTTTCACAGTGTTCTACCTGGCCAGTTAGCAATATAATTGCCCTACTAGAGGCTACACAATATATCTCTTCCTCACAGTGCTTTATCTATCCGATTAGCATTATAACTGCCCTATCGAATGCTACACAATATATATCCTCTTCATCATTTCATACATCACAATTTGTTTGGCACTGAGCACGTACAACAAGGATGGTACATTTTTACATCAACCACGGCCATACACACCATGCAACACTGATTTGTTTCGTACACATCAAGACATAGTATATTAACTTCCTAACAGCAAAGACAGTTACTGTGTATAACCCACATAACATAGAAATTTTAGAACTCAACAGGAACAAGAAGGAACTCACCAGAAACTTCAACAAAGAATCTACTTTACTGGTCATTTGCCTCGATCGCTCGGACCTTCACTAGCCTTTTGACCTAAATAAGAAACAATTATATTCATAACATTATCTAACTAATAAAATTTAACATGCATGTATGAATTGGTTTCATGCAACTCAAATGATCAGGAAATTTCCTTCCTTCTCAAGCCAGTTCTCACTTAGACATGTACAATTACAGAATCGTAAATCCCAAAATGACAGCCTAAGGGTTTCCAAAAATTACCAGTAAACTGGTACTAAACTATGGTTATCTGATTGTCTACTGAAACACTTCTACACTTTCACTAACAAGAACCCCTTTAACAGCTTCCCACCTCAGTGAAAATTGCAAGAAAACCAAAATGAGACACGCCTACTATCTTATCTCCATTGTCGGATTAGAGTTACCGAGTAATATCAATCAAAACAAAACAATTTCTTCATAATCGAAACAGTTATACAATTTAAATGCTAACATATCATATTTGAATATAATCATAGAAAAAAATACATTTATGGTCCTTAAATCGAATCTCTGAGCCCCTAAAAATAGTTTGGGAACTATATAGGATCAAATCGAAATAAATCAGAAAATTCTGTAAAAAACATAAAAAATTGGAAAACATGGGTCACACAGCTGTGTAGCCAAGCCGTGTGACATAGCCCAAACCGTGTGAAGATTCGAAGTCTGGACACACAGTCGTGTCCCAGCCCATGTACTTACCCGTGTGAATATTCAAAAATAGGGCCACATGACTGTGTCGCAGGCTATGTGCCCACCCGTGTATGCATTCGATGTTGGGTCACACGGCCATGTCTTAGGCCGTGTGCCAGATCGTGCTACATACTGACTTGAAACACATGGTTGTGTCTCAGACCGTGTGAAACCTGGACCTAAAACGGCCGTTTAGAGAGACCGTGTGTGACACACGTCTATGTCTCAAGCCATGTCCACCTAAATTTTCTTCGAACATAAGGAATTTCAACACCAATATCCTTGGTGTCAAGGCAAAACATAACCAGCTATAAACATGCTTTCAAACACCTATAATTGAGTCCAAAACATACCTATCTCATAGAATTTATGTGTCTAACCAATGTGCCATCCTTGACATCTCAATTTAAACATATACATTAAAACATTTCATCTAAGAGATCACCATCAAGCACTTGCTATCCAACTAATAATCATGTTCTTAAATATTCAAATACCAAACACAAACCCAAAAGTAAATCTAACATACATAACTTACCAAATCAAAACCATATAAGCTTAATTACAATTCAATTAACTTTTTAACCTTGACAACATCAAACCTTATATACATGCCACAAACTAAAATGATCCAAAATTAAAAGCTACCGGAAAAGGGGTTGGATAGCGTGAGCTTTGAAGTTGACTCATCCAACCAGTTTCGTAAAATGATAGCTATAGAAAAAAGGAAAAAAGATAGAGTAAGCTTATAAAGGTTAGTAAGTTTATAGGTATTTAAACAAAACTCTTACCTTGGTTTATAATTAAGTAAATGAATATAACTAAATTTAATACGATTTCCTGACAAAACATTTAAAAAATTTAGGTGAGTGTTTCACATATCAATCATATAACCTCTTAATCATTTAATATGACATAATTCAGTATCATTCAATAAGAAGATTCAACATGTAAAATGTATCATCCATTTTACTGTGTCAACTCACATACATATTCCATTTCTTTTAAATACATAACTCGACACTAATATCATATTTATAAAGCATGCGTTTCATACTTATAACTATAAACATTCTTGTCATTTCAATATTATTACAAACAACTTTTAAATACATAATCATCAAATATTCACTTTTTATAACTTAACATCTCCATATGATTCATGATTTCAATATCATCTTACCTTAACTTATAAATTAATATTAAAAGAGCTTTCTTAGTCATACAATGACAATTGTTACAAGTGTCACTTGATGTTAGTATCGAAGCAATTATAGAATAATTCATCTCCCATAATAGTTCCAAACCAACAATTCATACTTATATATATACATAAATGACACCTTCCAGAAAGGCTTAACCAATTCCATCAACTACAGTTTTTCAATATAACCAACAACATTTATAAATAAGAATTTCTTTGTAACATTTATCACTTAGTAACACCACAAATATGTAATAGAATTTAGCAAGTAATTAAGTTATAGATCAATTAACACATAGCTCGATGAATTATAGTAACTTGACTCGGATGCTCAGGTAACTACACCACACTGATGCATAACAAAGGCACCAAAGTGCAGACAGAGGCACAAATGTGCAATCGGAGGCACCGAAGTGCAGACAGAGGCACCGAAGTGTAATCCCATACAAGCGCGCATACAATCGCGTCCTAGTTGTTTACTACGTTCAACCAGGCATTATACTTAAATGCATAACATCAATAAATCAATCATTCAGAGGTACTTCTTATTTCCGTACACATTTTATAAATCTATTACATTCATTTCAATAATGTGCAATCACAAGAATTACCATTACTAAATATTCATTTTCCATTTGTACTTAATAGAAACATGTAATAATATATGTATAACTAATAATTTACACATTTGTACAATTAACTAGTGAACAATAATATAATTATAAAGAAATACACATATACATATCAATACACTATGAACATACCTACAATCTACTACTGGTTAAGTCACAGGGACTACTCTGTTCTTTTCTCTTTTTAGTAGTTAACATCTTTTTGACCCAATTCTTGATCTATATAGTAATTAAATTCAATTTATCAAATTCACATGCCTTATAAACCTAATTCAATGCATGACACCCTTAATTTTCATTATTTACATATTTCACCTAAACTTTTACATTTCTCTCAATTTAATCCCTAAAGCCGAAATTCCAAATTTATCAAAATTTCACAAATTTTCCATGCTAGCCGAATTTATTTCTATTCTAGTGCGGTCTATATGTATTCAAAATTCATGAAATTCCCATGTCAATTTTTATATTTTATCAAATAGGTCCTTTAACTAAAAACTAACAAAAAAATCACTTCACAAAACAATTCTAATTAACAACCAAGACTACAAATTTATAATTTAACATAGAAAATAAATAAATTTTATTAATGGCAAAATCCAAAATCTTTAACAGTTTCAAAAACAGAGATACAAGTTAGTTGGACCTAGTTGCAATGATTTCAAAAACATAAAAATTACAAAAAAAAACGGATCAAAATTACATACCATGCAAAGACAAAGAAAAGTTGGCCAAAGCTTGAATGTTTTTCGATGGAGCATTCGGTTTAAAAATGATGGTGATTTGTTATATTTTTACTATTATTATTTGTTTTATTATTATAATCATTAAAATTTTAATGTATAAAAGTATAAAATTTACCTAGTGGCCATCTCACTTATATAAAATGGTAAATTTACCATTTAAATCCTTCCTCTTGTATTAATTAAGGCATTTAATCATTATAATTCAAAAGTAGTTAAGTTTTATGTCTTTTACGATTTAGTCCTCTTTAATTAATTAACTAACCAAACAATAAAATTTTCAAACAGGACCTTTATATAAAAATATATCTCTGTAAATATTTAATAAAAATATTCACAGACTTAATTTTCAGAAACGAGATCTCGATACTTCATTTTTCCAAAACTACTTGACTTTTGGGACAACCACTTAAACCTAACTACTTATTCAATTAACTAAAATTCACCAAGTCAAAACTCAATATCAAATTATAATTGACTCATATGAATTAAATGATAATTAATACAGACTTACTCGTCAAATTTGTGGTTTCAAAACTACTATTTTTGACACCACTAAAAACAGGTTGTTACACTCATTATCTACATATAACACAGACAACGGGGACAAAATTTAGTGGAAATATCATAAAATCCACTATCACTCTTAAATCTCGAGGACAACTTGTTTAATATTTTTAAATTCTAATCATCTATAGTACCCAATTCAAATCCAACTAGGCCTCAACTAAGTTCTAACGAGGCTTACCGAACCCTCGTTTTCATGTTAAATCACGGAAAACAAATCTATCAAACTGCAAACTAACAAGTTTGCCCAAAGCATCTGGGGTTGGTGGATTGTTACACACAGAGTCTTTTAAACAGTGAAATCTAAAAAAAAAAACACTGAAATAGGCATACAATACGCCCCCAAACACTTAACAAATAATTCACTAGTGTAAACTTTTCTATCCTTAGATTACAAAAATACGCCAAACAGTATATCAATACAATCTACGCTAGCGGGCTATAACAGGTATCTCTGATACACCAATTGCTCGTCCGAGCTAAATATATATTTGTGTCAGGTTACCAGCTCAAGCTAAACATTTATAACGGCACATTTGATTTATTGCCCAAGCTGAATATACATACATGTTAGGTTACATGTCTGGGCTAAACCTTTAAAACGACATCAGGTTACCAGTCAAGGCAAACTTGTGTCACACATATCTCCCGTTCACCAATTGCTCATTCGAGCTGAATATATATTCGTGTCAAGTTACCAGTCCAAGCTAAACCTTTACAATGACACATTTGACTGCTTGATCAAGCTAAAACTATACATGTCACGTTACTCGTCTAGCTTAAACCTTTAAAATGACATTAGGTTACCAGTCCAGGTTAAACCTTTTTCACATGTATCTTCAAGTTTGCTACAAATGCTAGATCTCGGTAACCTCTATCAACAATCCATACAAGTGTACACAACACCCTTAAAATGTCAATCATATCCTAACATTTATTAAATTCACCCAGACATATTTAACCCGTATATATATATATTTCTTTACAATTTAGTCCAACTTTCACCTTTATACTAATTACCTCAATCAACTCACAATCAAGCATAAAAGCAAAAATCAAATACATAAAAATTTAAGCACATTTATACCATATGAACTTACCTGGTAGAAACAACCAACAAGTTGAACCTTCATGGACTAATAGATAATTTTGGCTTTTCCCTGATTATCTCCAGTTTGATTCAATTCGTGATCTAAACAATTCTGTTAGACAATTTATTAATAGAAAACATTTGCAATTCATTCTAGGATATGCATGAACCTATTTAATCCCATTTTTGAATGCCCTTTAAATTTTGCATTTAAATTGATTTAATCTTTGAAATCAGAATCACAATAACTTTTAATTTTGAGCATCGATTTCAAAATTGATCTCATTTACATCCTTTAGGGGCCCTCTACAATCTATTATTAAAGAAATTTCACATAAAATTTCAATTTTATAAATTTTAGTCCTTTTGTACAAATTTAATAATTAAAATTTACAAGCTAGTCCTTTTTCACATCTAAGCTTAAAATCAATCAATTTATGATATGTGCTAAAAGTAACATGTTTTAACCTCATTCTTAATACATTTTTGGGTTATTATTCGTTGTTAATTGTGAATTTTATGCTCCTAAACCTTTAAATTCATGTTTTGATGCTTAATAACGAGTAAAAAACGAACGAAAACAGGAGCATCAGAGCAAGCTACAGAAGCCACACGAGCTAGATCATTCCACGCGATTGTGTGACCCACACGAGCATGTGGTAGGTCGTGCCAATTCCACAATATTTCACATCGAACTTCAAAAATTTAAAATTTTTAGGTTTTTTGAGCATTCTAAGACGTATATATGACAAAAAAAGAAAATAGGAGGGGGTCGTAATAGAATACTTAAGAAAACAACTTGAGAAACACTATTAAAGCCGATTCTGAAGTAGATTTTTGTCAATATTCTAAATACCTAGGGAGATGAACCTTATGATGGATTCTATCGTTTGATTTTTATTTTACGCAATAAATTCTTAGTTCCTTATTCTCAATTATGTGTGTTTAATTCTTGGTTTAATATTTCTAGACTATTTATCCATATTTGATATGCTTAAATCAGAGGTTGAATCAACTGTTTAAGAGTAGATCTTGCGTAATTGAGTGGAGTTGCATGCAATCCTAGAAATAGGACGACATAAATCTACCATATTAGAGTCAAATCTAATAAGGGAATCCATAGCATGAGTTAATGCGATAATAAGGGTTTTAATTAGAAAAAAATTTCAATTAATCAACCTAGAGTTAGTTGCTCTTATGCTCGAAAGAGATATTAGCATAATTTAGCGATTTCTACGGATCAAAGTGGTAAGTACAGAAATTGCGTAATTTAGATTGATAATGACAAATGAAATCTAGGTGAATTCTTTCCTGGGTATTGTTTTGCTTCTTGGTTTTTAATCGGTTATTTTTGTGATTTGTTCTTTGTTGTGTTTGTTAGTTAATTTTAGTTTTTAATCAATCACTCGAATTATTTAGTTAAATAATATAAAGATGATAATTACTAGTAATTTTAGTCTTCGTAAGAATGATATCTTTGATCACTGTACCTATACTATTAATTGATAAGTGCACTTACCTTAGTCAAATTTTTAGTTAGTTCCGTAGAAATCAAGTTTTTGGCATCGTTGCCAGAAACTAAAATATTAGGAAAACTTTATTTCTATTAATTTAGTCATTTTTATTTTTATTTTTATTTTTTAAAATTAATTGTTACATTTTACTTTTTCTTTTTTTTACTCTTACAGGTTCTTTTGGTTTCTGACCAGAGACAACCCTGTGGAACCATTAACTTTTGAAGATGAGATCAAAAAAACTGCTCACAGAAATCAGAGAGAAGTTAGAGAAGCAAGGCAAGGTCAATAGATTTTAATAGACGATCAAGAGCAAAAGGAAATTACTGTTGAGATGCATAATAATTCTGGTAATCAACAACCTTCTACAGCTCCTGGTCCTCGAACTATGTATGACTATGCTAAGTTCACTCTAATTGGAGCTGAATCAAGTATTGTTAGACCGACTATTACTACAAATAATTTTGAGATTAATCCAAACACAATTCAGATGGTGTAGTAATATGTTCAGTTTGATGGGTTGCAAGATGAAGATCTAAATTCCTATTTAGCTAACTTTCTGGAGATCTACGACACATTCAAGATCAATGGTGTTACTGATGATGTCATACACTTATGGTTGTTCCCATTCTCTTTGAGAAATAAGGTGAAATTGTGGTTGAATTCACTTCCACGGGGTTCCATCATGACTTGGGCTCAGATGACTGAAAAGTTTTTGTTGAAGTATTTTCCACCAGCCAAAATAGCTAAGTTAAGGAATGACATCTCTTCTTTTGCTGAATTTGAGCTTGAGACATTGTATGATACATGGGAGAGATTTAAGAATCTTCTAAAAATGTGTCTTCATCATGGGTTACCTTTGTGGCTACAAGTTGAAATCTTTTACAAGGGTTTGAACCCCTCGACTAGGTAGATAATTGATGCAACAGTTGGTGGAACACTAAATAATAAGACATCTAAGGCATGCCAAGAATTTATTGAGGAGAGGGTACTAAATAACTATCAGTGGCAAGTTATGAGAATAAAGCCTACTAAAGCTGCTGATGTTTTTAATATAGATGCAATTGTTATGTTGGCAAGTCAGGTGGAAGTGTTGAGTAAAAATATTGATTGTTTGAGTTGAATTTAATAGGTGAATACAGTAATGCAATGCGATGCAACTGGAGCGAGGATGATCAATTTAGAATGTTTGCCCTTCAAGTCTAACATGGAGCATAAGCAAGTCGACTTTATGGGTAATAATTCTAGAACATAGAATAACCCTTACAGCAACAATAATAATCTAGGATGGAGGAATCGTCTAAATTTCTCTTGGGGTGGTCAAGAAAATCAATGGTCACAACCCCTTCCGACTTTTTAGCAACCTTATTAGCAAGAAAAGAAGTTGAATCTGGAAGAGATGTTGACTAAATTTATTTCAGTGTCAGAAACTAGATTCCAGAACACTGAAACAACTTTTAGGAATCAGCAAGCATCTATTCAGGGCATCAAAAATCAGATTAGTCAGCTTGCTAAATTGGTTTCAGAGAGACAACAAGGCAGTTTACCTAGTAAAACTTAAACCAACTCAAAGCAGCAAGTCCAAGCAATCACTATACGAAGTGGAAAGGTGTTAGCCGAGCTTGAAAAGAAGTTGAATCTAGAAGCTGTTGAGAAAAATGATGGGGCTGAAGAATGCAAAAAAGAGCATAAGACGGTGGTCATAGAATACAAACCACCAATTCCATATTCAACAAAGTTGAAGAAAGACTGCATCAATGAACAACATGGTAAATTTCTTAAACTTTTGAAAAAATTGCATATTAACTTACCTTTTGTTGAAGCTTTTTCAGAGATGCCAAAGTATACAAAATTTTTAAAGGAACAATTAACAAATAAATGGAAATTAGATTAGTTGTCCACTGTGGAGCTCAATGAGGAGTGTTTGGCCATTCTCTAAAACAAACTACCCACTAAGCTTAAAGATACAAGGATTTTTACTATTCCTTGTTTTATTGGTAGCTTAAATGTAGAAAAAGCTTTTGTTGATTTAGGTGCTTGTATAAATCGAATGTCTTATAAAATGTTCAAACAACTTGGTCTCCAGTAACTAAAACCTACTAGGATGAGTATTCGATTAGCTAGAAAATCAATTAAGTATCCTAGGGGTACTATTGAGGATGTACTTGTTAAAATCGATAAATTTATATTCCTTGTTGATTTCTTTATACTGGACATGGATGAGGATGTTGAGATACCCATGATTTTAGGTCGACCCTTTTTAGCCATTACTAGAACTATTATTGATGTGGGTAATGGTGAACCTGTGCTGAGGGTAGGTGATAAAAAGGTTACTCTTCAAGCACGTGATGTTGTGAGAGTTTTTGTGCTGAGGATAGGTGATAAAAAGGTTACTCTTCAAGCACGTGATGTTGTGAGAGTTTCTAGGGGGTGAGTTCATACTTGTCATTCTGTTAATGTTAGTAATCATGCAGCTCAACATTCTTTGCAGGAAATCACTAATGAAGACGTGTTAGAACTGTATCTTGTTCAAAGTGATAGAAATAAAGGACAAGTGAAGAAAAAAATGGTGCAGTTCAATGAATCAGATGAATAGAGAACAAAGGCTAATGAGAAACCGAGAACGTACAAAGAAGTAACAAAGTAATTCCATGGTGTGCATTTAAAGAGGACAAATCAATTCAAATTTGGAGACAAAGTGTTGTTGGGTAATTTAGATCCACGAATGCTCTCTACAAAGCTTAAGTCAAAATGGTTGAATCCATTTGTGGTACAAAACATATTCCCAAATAGAACCTTTGGGGTAACACACCCTGATCATGACACATTCAAGGTAAACAGTCATCACCTCAAACTTTATCTTAGCAGTAACATTGATAACAAGAGAAAAGAGCTACGACTTCAAAATCCAACTTAACCGTGAGCTTGAAAAGCGAAGTCGAGCTTAGAGTCTAAATAAAATGCTTCTCGAGAGGCAACCCGAGTGTTTTTTATTTATTTGTATGTTTTAATTTCATTTTATTGCTTAAAAATTTTAAATTTAAAAATTAAAAAATGTCCACACGGTCTGGGGTAGACCACACAACCTAGAAACATGATCATGTGGCCTACACAGTGTGGAAACATGCCCATGTGCACATGGGTATTAAAAAAATTTAGAAGCCATGCGGCCTATCAACACGGTTGTGTAGTACACATGGCCTATACACACGGGCGTGTCCTGGACCATGTGACTACTGGAGCCAATTTTTCTAAATTATTTTTGACCCACACGGTCTGAGTGAAATCACACGGCTGTGTGACCTATATGCCCATGTACATGACCGTGGGAGAAGTGAACGACAACAACACATGGTTTAGGAGATGACACACGGCCTGGTGATACAGCTGTAAGAGACACATAGCTCGGACACGCGAGCGTGTCCTAGGCCATGTGAACACTTGAGCAACATTTTAAAATTTTCTAATAGGCCATACAGGCATAGTGAGTTACACTACCGATTCACACGACCGTGTGGCCCAACACAGTCCATATACATGCCCTTGCAGTTATTTTTAACCTGAAACATTTTTTCCATTTCACTCCCTCTCCTTTCTTCCTCACCCACACCACCGTTCTCTCATACCCCTAACCTTATGGTCGTTTCCTCCAGCAACCGTAATATCCTTAACGTCGTCGGTCATTTCCTTTCTCCCTTTCTTTTTCCTTTTGCCACCGTTCGTAAATCACACCGCCAGTCTCCTCCTTACCCTTCCATCTTTCCCTTCTCCTTTCTTTCCAACTCACCACCACTCACCCTCCTCTTTTCTTCCTCCACCGTCACTATCGACAGCTCTTCACTCCACATATTGTCTTCCTTGCCTCATTTCACCCCTAACGGTCGTTCAACCTTTCTTTTCCCCCTTCGTTCCACTGCCGTCCAAGCCTTTTCCTTAGTCTTTCATCTCCTTCATTGTAGCTCACAACCACCCCCTTTCACACCACTGCCCGCTGTTACCCCGCCAACCAAGAATCCCTACCACCGTTTGCCACCCCCTTCAATTTTGTATATTTTATTTATTATTACTATTTTATTTTTATTGTTATTATTATTATTGTTAGTTCTAATATTACTTTGTGAATTCGATTAGTATTAGTATTATATTTTTTTTCTTTTTGAATTATTTAGGGTTTAGTTAGGAATTTAATTTTCGTTGTGAGGTGGATTACACTTGATTTGTTGTGTTTCGTATGTCAATCTTTTTATCCGCTAGATTATTTTTATTGGTGGGGAGCCTATATGTTTGCAATTTGTACTGATTGATGCTTATTTTTTTAGTATTGTTCATGCTAAATCTTTATGTTACAAATTCAATATGTTTTGGGTTAATTTCTATCAGCACAATATATTTAGGTTCTTTTAATTATTTTTGTTGATAATTGTTGCAGATATCGACTATGTTTATATGAGATGTATTTTATCGATGTTGATGATGCCTCAGTCAGTGATTCGCTACTTTTTTGATAGCTGGTTGTTATTTTTTTCAAGTACATGATGCCAAACACACGAGGCAAGAGTAAGGTACCTGCTCAATCCAAGAAACGAAAGACTACTGGGACCTCATCTTTCTCATCTCCGACTGTAATCATTCAACACTGGGTCATTCACCCATGAAGAGAGGTACCAGCACCTGAAGGACAGATCATTAGGTTTGTGTCGGTGTATCAAATGGGAAGCCTTTTAGACAGTGGGTCTATCCACACATGTTCATACTTTATTGGATGCAACACCGCGAGAACGATTCTTTACGGTCGTGGAGCCGGTGTATGTTAAGCTTACTTTGGAGTTTTGCTCCACATTTTTCCTACAGACCATGCTATCGTCAGGGGATGAACCTTGAGCAATCTCATTCCATCTTGGGGGCATCACTCGATATTTGAGTATTACGAGACTTGGAGTTTCTCTTGGTATATATTCTGATGATTTCTTGGGTACGCTTGAGTTCTCCATCCTTCCATGACACATCCATCGGCCGATATTTAGAGGTTGCCACTTCATACAACACGAGCCAGACCAAGGCTCGGTGCCTACCTCCGACCTTGCGCTACATTCATGCCATTTTAGCTCACACTCTAACTGGCCAGAAAAAGAGTACAAGCGTCGTAAGCACTTTAGATATGTATTTCCTATGGAGCATGCACGAGAAATACCTGATTGATTTAGCCCATTTTGTGGCCCAATGTTGTCTTTATCAGAGTGAGCGTCTATGGAAATGATTTATCTGTATGGGTCCCTATGTGATACGCCTGGCCCATTACGTTAGCCTTCTCGAGACCCCTGAATAGGCCGATACTCTTAGTTTGGTTGAGGACATAGCACCATAAGGCTTATGTATAATGAAACATATGAGGATGGTTGTCCGTCAGCCCGAGGCTTTTGGTGATCAATATGCATTACTATATCTGACTCAACAGAATGAGGATAATGAGCATCTAGTCGATGACCTCCCACCACCACTAGGGGTGTGCATAATTCGGGTAAAACCAAAAAAATTCGGTTAACCGACCGAATTCGGTTAATCGGTTGGTTAACCGAATTTTTTCAGTCGAGGGTCGGTTAATTTTTTTATATTTTTCGGTTAACGGTTAATTCGGTTCGAAACCGGTCGGTTAACCAAATTTTTTCGGTTTAACCGAAAAAATTAATAAATAAAATTATCTAACCCAACCCGATTACCCAACCCAATAAAACTAAAACTAAAGTCTACCCAAACCCAAACCCAATTACCATTTACCAACCCAATAAAACTAAAGTCTAAAAATAAAGTCTAAGTCTCTAACAAAGTAACAAACAGCTGAAAATTACTAAAACCCTAAAACTAAAACAGAACTAATATCTAATAGCCTGCTCCACGCAGCTCCAGTGCTCCCTGCTGCTGCTACTGCCCTACCATTCGGCTGCCATTCCATTCCATATTGTTCTTCTTTTTCTTTAATTTTTCTTATTCTTCTCTGCAACTTTTTCAACCCTACTCCTTGCAACTTTCCAAAAAGGTAATAAATCTCCATTTTCATCCCTTAAATTTTCTCTATGAATCTTTAGTTCTCCTCTGTCTTTGCCGTTTTTTTTTGTTCCATATCTATGCTTCTACTTGTATTATGTTTTTTACATGTTTTTTTTTTCTTTTGCCTTAAATTTTTAGTTCTCCTCTGTCTTTGTCTTAAATTTTTTGGTTTTCAAGATTGATTGGTTCCACTCATCTTGTAATATATATTATTTCGAAATCTGAAACTGCTTTTATGTTTTTTGAACATCATGCTTTGGATTTCAAAATTTAATGAAATGTGTAATTTTATTATTGATTTACTGATTAACATATAATATATTTATGATAAACTAAGAAAATAGAAGTGTTAGTGAATTTTTTTAATTCCATATAGAACATGTATGGATAAACACTGAAAATATATATATATAGTTGGGAATTTGACTTGCTTATTTTTAGTTTAGTTTATTTAAGAGTTGGCATGTGAATTGATTCCTTTACCGAAACCCTAGCTCACCTCCCCAATTTGAAATTATCCAATCTATACCACGTTTCCCCCATAATTAATTTCAAAAATGCTATAAAGATGTTATAAAACTCATTGATTGAAGTTGTCCTCCATTTTCTTAAATCGGACCTAATGTTTTTAAAATGTGTAAATTTTAAAATATAATAGTTATAAATGACCTAATCTAAAATAACGATTTTAGTCTGTCATCATGTCATTCACAATATTTGTACTTTATTTTTATAAATATCTCTATGTTTTTAAAACACCACTATTACTTATAATATAAAATCCAAAGATGTTGCGTACTTCACCAAGTTGTCTTCTTTTTAGAACCATAAGGGAAAAAAGCAGTAATTCCCTTTAATTTACTTTATGAAATTATGGCTTTCTAGTTTTTGTTGATTCACTACACATAGGTAATTGCTTGTTTACATCAATAACAATTTCACAATATAAAAAAAAGATGTTGCGTACTTCACTAACATGTTTAATATTGTAAATGTATTTTAATTTATTATATTTTTTTCTTGTTGAATGTCAACTGAACCAACATCTATTGAGGGTAGTGTTACACCTCCTACTTCGATAGATTCTGAAAATTCGGGAGTTGGAGCTTCAAGCCAAACAAAGGGGACTACCGGGAAAAGAAAAGCCACTTAAAGGTCAGAAGTTTGGTCTCACTTCACTAAGATTATTAATAGTGAGGGTGCAAGAAAGGCTAAATGTAATTATCGTCAAAAGGAATTTTGTTGTGATATGAAAAAAATTGGTACAGGGTCATTGAAATATTATATTGGTTCATGTAAGAAAAATCCTAGTAATGTTGTTGACAATTCTCAAGGACAACTAGTTTTACCTAGAAAGGGAGTTGAAGGGGGAAGTGAATCTTTCAACTTGGAGATTTGATCAAGAAGCATGTAGGAAAGGACTAGCACAAATGATTGTGATTGATGAATTACCTTTCAAGTTTGTTGAAAGTGAAGGTTTTAAGAAATTTATGTTTGTGGCATGTCCTAGGTTTCATATTCCTTCACGAACTACTATGACTAGGGATGTTTATCAATTGTATTTAGATGAAAGGATCAAGATAAAACAACTTTTGAGAAGTTCTTGTTCTAGAGTTTGCTTAACTACTGACACATGGACTTCTTTGCAAAGAGTTAATTATTTGTGCATCACTGCTCACTTTATTGATAATGATTGGAAATTGAATAAAAAGATTTTAAACTTTTGTCCAATTTCTAGTCATAAGGGTGAGTCCATTGGGATGGTGATTGAGAAATGCTTGTTGAATTGGGGGATTGATAAGTTGTTTACTGTTACTATTGATAATGCAAGTTCAAATGATGTTGCTATTGGTTATTTGAGAAAAAAATTTAACCCTCGAAGTGATGTGCGCACGCTCACACCAACAAAGCAAACTGATCCGGAGGTCTTACCATTATGACCTCTTACTCGATCTAGGGCAAAGAAATTCAGGGAAGCCTTGTTCTTTACTTGTGCTACGATTCCAGATTTATTCGATCATGTTCATGCCTTAGAACATAGGCTTTATAACATGTTGCATGCTGATATGTGACGTATTTAGGTTCTACTATGTATTATGTGTGTATTTAAGTATGTTTTGGTATTGATTTGATGTTGTTTGTGTTTTAATGAATAAGTTTGCATTATGTTTACAGCTTATTAATAAGTTTTCAATAAGTTTCCATTACTTTAATGCATGTTTGTTTTGTTTACCATAAGGAAACGTAATGGACAATGACTTAAGATATCATTTCTAGCTCGGTTGAAGCTCAAATATGTGCATGCAGCTCATCTCAGCTCGAAATAGTTCTGAAAGATTGTTTCTAGCTCATTTCAGCTCAATACATCTCTAGCTAGCTCAAACTCAGCTCCACCAGCTCAACTCCAGCTGACGAGTCCAGAAGCAGCTGAAACGTGTCTATGTAATGGCAAGTGTCCTATGCATTTGTGGCAGCCCATGAGGCATCCAAACATGTGAGGAGCACATGACCGCTTGTGCACAAGAGTGTGTGTGTGTGCATGTGTAGCCGAATATACAAGGATAAGAACAAGAGAGGTTGTCGTTTGAAATTTAAATGTATGGCTGTTATTAAAATGACGCCAAAAGGAGTTATAACTCCTTATTTTAAACCCTTTTGATTACGACCACGAATTTCCATTCAACACCCTCTTTTGTACTTATAAATACATATTAAAATGATGTATTCAGTTAGATGATTTATGAAAACAATTACGTTTGAGAATTTCTCTCAATTTCGGTTCTTCATTGAACTTTCCTTGGCATTTCAGACTTAGTTTGTTGTGTCAAATTTTCTTGATACTTGGGTTCCTAGATCGCTATCTAGAGGGTCCAAGTCCTTTTGACGTTGAATGATTCAATTCGGGTTTGCTCAAGAGATTGTGCAAGTTCTTTCGAGTTTAACGTTATTCTATTCCAACGATTACTTTGCCATTGTTGAACACTCAAGTTGCTGCCTTGGCCGTTCATGAAGCGTTCGACTTCACTGATTGAATTTCTTTTTGTTTTAAACGCCAACAACTTCATTTTCCTTCCATTTTCGTTCTTTTATTTTACCCATATTTTACCATGATTATTTCTTTAATTCCTTGCTGTTTTCTTGTTGCAGGAACGTGCTTACAACATTCCTAGATCCGTAACATACGAAGATAGTCTGTTTCGTTAGGCTACATCGTATCACGAAGGGGTTTAGTTCAAAATGGTAAATATTTTCATATGAGATGCATGGCACACATTGTGAATTTGATTGTTGTTGAAGGCTTAAAGGAAATGAATAAATCTGTTGAACGTGTTAGGGGGGCTGTTAGATATGTGAGACAATCTCCAGCTAGAATATAAAAGTTTAAGGAATGTGTTGTGGTGGAAAAGATAGAGTGCAAGAAGATGTTGTGTCTTGATGTTTGTACTAGGTGGAACTCGACCTACTTAATGTTGGACACTGCTCAGAACTTTGAGAGAGCTTTTGAGAGATTTGAGGAGCAAGATACAAACTTTAGGGTTGAACTTGAAAGGAGAGAGGGTTGGCCTAGTGTGGATGATTGGGTTAATGTTAGAAACTTGAGGGATTTCTTGGAACACTTTTATAAAGTCACTTTGCGTATATCTGGAACTTCATATGTCACGTCCAATAATTTTTTTGATGAGCTTTCTGAAATTGATATTCTTTTACGAGATGCTCAGTTAAAAAGTAATGTTGATTTTAGTGTTATGGTCATCAAGATGAAAGAGAAGTATGATAAGTATTGGGGTGATATTGATAAGATGAATTTGCTTATGTATGTTGCTTGTATTTTAAATCCTAGACAAAAACTAAAGTATCTTGAATTTGCACTTAGTGAAATGTTTAGTTCTGAAAAAGCTTGTGAAATGATGCAAAAATTGAAGGAATCTTTGTATGAATTTTTTGACGAGTATAAGCCTCCACTTCATAGTACTTGTAGCCAATTAAGTGTGCCAACACATGTTTCTCTCGGTGAACTATAACAAAAAATGAAAAGGAAAATGCAAGCTTTGTATAAAAAACGTGAGTTGGAAATTTGTGGTGAGGATAAAACATCTGAGTTGGATAAATATCTAGCTGAGGCTAATGAGGAATTTATTGAAGATTTTGAGATTTTATTGTGGTGGAAAGTGAGCAGCCCTAGATTTCCCACTCTTTCAAAAATGGCCAGAGATGTGTTAGCTATCTTGGTTTCTACTACTTTGCTTGTGAGTCTACATTTAGCACCGGGGGACGTGTGCTTGATCAATATAGGAGTTCTTTAACTCCTAAAATTGTACAAGCTCTTGTGTGTACTCAAGATTGGATTCGAAAATCATCATCACAAGAAGACATCAAAAAGATTGAAGAACAAATCCAAGATCTTGACAAGATCGAAAATGGTATATTTATTGTTTTATTTTAATAGTTTCAATTTTTTTACCATATCACTCCTACTTATTTAATTGATTCAATGTTTAGACTTTTCTTGGAATGCAACCGAGCCTACCCTAAATTCATGAGCTTTCGTGAGTTGAAGGGTATGCTTACTATCTTATTCTTGTTAACTTATAATCTATTCGTTTGTTTATATTATTTAATTTTTTAAAATGCGATATTTCTATTATATGCTAAATTTTTGCACATGTTTTTTTGTAGGTTTAATGCAAATGGAGATTTTTGGAGAGAAGAAATAGATATAAATGGAGAATATTAAAGACTTACATTTCAATTATGTGTTAATTTTAAGACTTATGTAATGTTTTTAATTATATCTTGATTCAAAGACTTATGTAATGTTTTTAATTATGTAGTGATTCAAAGACATATGTAATGTTTTTAATTATGTAGTGATTTAAAGACTTATGTAATTTTTTTAATTATGTAGTGATTCAATTCGATTAAATCGGTTAAATCAGTTAATTCGGTTAAATCGGTTAATTTTTAACCAAAAATAAAAATTAGATGATTTTCGGTTAATTCGGTTAACCGAAAAATTTTCGGTTCGATTAATGTTTTTTTTTTAAATTCGGTTCGGTTAACGGTTAAAAATTTTTAAAGGTCGGTTAATTCGGTTATGGCTATTTCAGGTCGGTTAACCGAATGCACATCCCTAACCACCACCACCTGTGACCCGTTCCCAATCCTCCGATTAGTCACTCCACTGTTGGACATTCAGTTACACTTGAGGATATCTATTGCCTTCAGTAACAGCAGTCAGAGAATATCGACTGCATTGAACAACGACATTCAGAGCACTTCGGCTAGCTTCAGAGCTAACAGGATCGCATCGAGGCGTATTTACAACAGATATGCCAGCACTTTCATATATCTTCACCTGATCCCCCTATTGTACCTACGCCTCTCAATCCTGACTTTCCACATGACGCCGATCAATGACACCATTTAGTTTTTTTTTGTTTTTTTTATTTTATTTATCGGACTTATTTGTTTTGTTTTATTATGCACTTTATTGTTATGGTTTTTTTTGACTATTTTTCTATTTTTACATCTCTTTATCTTATTTTCTTTTTGTCTATCTTCTTATTAGTGTGCTCGAAAACATTTACTTCATTTAGAATCTCCTACGATTCTGGATTTCATTATTTAGGCGAAATCATCCAAATTCAGGGCAGTTTCAATTCTCTTCCTCACTTATGATATTTTGCTTATTGTGTTTATAATTGTTTGTACATTGAGGGCAATGTACATCTTAAGTGAGGGGAGGATTTTATATGTTTATGTGATATACTCCATGAACTATTTTTTGTGTTTAAGTAATTTTCTTAAACCTAACATTGAAGTTAATTTTTTTTCAATTTAGAGATTTTATTGATTTTTTTTGGGATTAATTTCTAATTTTTTTATGTATTATGTGATTTATACTTTAAGACACAAGAAAGTCAAGATGATAGGTGTTTTTAGAAATTATTATTTTAGGTCGTCTCCTAAATTGAAGTATTATCTTGTAATTTTACAAGTTTGACATCAAAACCATAATTTTTTTTTTTTAGCTTTTGAGCCTATAGAGCATATATTTTTCATGCTCATTTTATTTTTGGTTGTGGGTATGTAAACTTGATTTGTTATTCTAGATCTTGCTTCAATTATACATGTCAAGAGCACACTATTAATTTGATATACTGAGATGATAAAGGCGCTTAGGATTTAACTCACTTAACCTTTAAACAACTTACCTGTTGCATCAACCCCTAGTAAACCTCGTTGATCCTAACACATCTTTTTTTACCAAACACTCGTTCCTATTAACCTATAAACCACATTAATGTTGTAAATCACCCTTTTTATTGACTCCTTTTTTGTTAAGATTTGATTGGTTAGTTGTCTGATTATGTTTCATCATTTGCATTGTTGGATTTTAATTTGTTCTAAAAAATAAAATTTAGAAAAAACAAAGAAAAAATATAAAAAATTTTGATTGAACTTGAATCGTTAGTTTCATATTCTGTTGAAAACTCATTTTCATACTTTATTTCTCGTTGATGTAAATTCTTTCAATTCAACAATTGATTTTTTTTGTTTGGTAACTTATCAACTCGACTCTCGATTGTAAGAAACTTTTCTAAAATTTTCCATACCCTTAACTTAAGCCCCGTTACAACCTTGTAAAGACCTCTTGATTGGTGTGTCATATCGATCTATAATGGTGGAGATCTGATTTTCAAGCAAGCCTATGGTAATAATATTTCTTATTTAACTGTTAAGTGCACATTACTTGAGCCTTAAACACTTTGAGTACTTTGAGTGCTTTGAGTGAATCCTTAGTAAGGATGTTAATTCTTGTTGAGTTTGAATTTCAGGTAATTATTGAGATAAATGATATGCCTAATGTTTTTAAGTCTTACAAATCTATGCTTGAATTGCTTGTACTGTTTAGTGTCATTTTAGTGTGAATTTTCAATACATGATTATTTGTAGACTATCTTAATACATTGTTGGTGAAAATGATAAATTGAGGGAGGTTAACTTGAATGTAGGTTGAAAATTTTACTTGAGAACAAGCAAATTCCTAAGTGTGGGGATATTTGATAAGTGCTAAAAGTAACATGTTTTAACCTCATTCTTAATACGTTTTTAGGTGATTATTCGATGTTAATTGTGAATTTCATGCTTATAATCCTTTAAATTCATGTTTTGATGCTTAATAGAGCACTTGGGAGCAAAAGGAGCGGAAACTAGAGCATCGAAGCAAGCTACAGGAGCCACACGAGCGGGACCATTTCACACGACCTAGCCACACAGTTGTGTGAACCACACGGGAGTAGGTTGTGTCAATTTCACAGGATTTCACACCAAACTTTAGAAAATCAAAATTTTTAGGTTTTTCGGGCATTCTAAAACGTATATATGACAAAAATAAGAAGATAGGAGTGGGCCGTCATAGAATACTCAAGAAAACAATTCAAAAAACACCATTGAAGCCGATTCTAAAGCAGATTTCCATCAATATTGAAGATTCCCAGTTGATTTATTAGGAGATTATCATGAGTTTATTTGTTTTTTTCGATTATACTGTATATTGAGTGTTTTTATTTTTCAAGCAAGAACTAATATTCTAAATACCTAGGGAGATTAACCTTATGATAGATTATGTCGTTTGATTTTTATTTTATGCAATAAATTCTTGGTTTCTTGTTCTCAATTATGTGTGTTTAATTCTTGGTTTAATATTTCTAGATTATTTATCCATATTTGATGTGCTTAAATCGAAGGTTGAATAAATTGTTTAAGAGTAGATCTTGCGTAATTGAGTGGAGTTGCATGCAATCATAGAAATAGGACGACATAAATATACCATATTAGATTCAAATATAATAGTGGAATCCATAGCATGAGTTAATGCGATAATAGGGGTTTTAATTAGAAAGAAATTTCAATTAATCAACTTAGAGTCAGTTGCCCTTATGCTCGAAATATATATTAGCATAATTTAGAGATTTCTACAGATAGAGGTGCTAAGTAAAGAAATTGTGTAATTTAAATTGACGGCGAGAGATGAAATCTAGGTGAATTCTTTCCTGATTTTTTTTCGCTTATTGGTTTTTAATCGGTTATTTTTGTGATTTGTTCTTTTTCCTGTTTGTTAGTTAATTCTAGTTTTTAATCAATCACTCGAATTATTCAGTTAAATAATAGAAAGGCGATAATCACTAGTACTTTTAGTCTTCATGAGAACCATATTTTTGCTCACCGTAGCTATACTATTAATTGATAAATGCACTTGCCTTAGTCAAATTTTTAGTTTTTTTTATGGACATCATTTTAACACCAATTTCTTCAAGAAATCAATAATGACAACTTTCAAAAACTTTAACAATTTTGTAAATTTGTACATAGGCTAGCTAAATCAAGCTCTCATGACTTCAAAAAAACAAAAATTACAAGAACATGATTTGAATAGCTTACCAATTTAAGGGACAAAATGTTTGGAACCTTAGAAACCTTTTCCCTGTTTGTTTTTCTTTAAGTTTCGGTGATGAAGAAGAGAAAATAAAGATAACAAGCATTAAATCACCTTTATATAGTTAGATTAACTTAATTAAACCAAATTTAATTAATTAAACATTAATCTAATTAAATCTTAATCACATTTAACCAAAGTTAGTGGAGAATAACATCATTTTCCACTATTTGATAGTGAGAATGGTTTAATTATCAATTTGCTTCTTTTATTCTTTAAAATATATAGTGATAAGATTTTTACAATTTAGTTTATGTACCTTAATTAAGCAATTAATAAGCGAAATTGAAGGACCAAACTTTAATAAACTTTTATACTAACTCCATAAGTATTTATATTTAATATTGACGGACCCAGTTTACGAAAATAAGGTTTCGAAACTACCTTTTTCGATACCATTGAAAATCTAACTATTACAATGGATGTGTAAAATTTTTACCTTTCATGGTTGTTGCTTTTGTTATCTTTCTTACAAGGCTTATAGTTAGTGTTATCCTTGAAGCTTTGACTTGCAACGATACTCAGGTTACAAAGCATCTAATCTAAAAGAGTGTGTTTTTATTTTACATAACTTGTGTTTGAGTAAAATATGAGATTCACTTCATGTAGTTAAAGAAAAATACAAGCAACATAAGTTCAAATGTGTGCCAGTTTACTAGAAATTTCTTCTAATTATTATCTATAATCATTTTCTTTATAAACTTTGTTATTAGCCTTCTATCAGTAACAGTGGTATCAGAGCTTTATATTTTTCATGCAAACAATAAACTCAAGTTTTTTTTACTAAAATTATTAGTGAGCGATATAAAATATTGTTTACCTCCATTTGAAATCGAAGTGATCGGACCACACAAGTCTAAATGCACAAGCTCCAACACCTTCCTCGCTCTCCATGATTTTCCTTTTTGAAATGGTTACCGACGTTGTTTGCCAATGACACATTCTTCACATACATGAGAAGGAATCTAAATTTGTGGAAGGCCTGTCACCACCTTCTTTTGCTAAAACATTTTTAGACCTCCAAAACTTAAATGCCCATAGCGATAATACCACAACTAAGTTTCATCTTTCACTCTGGTAAAGAAGCACATTTGATTGGTATTGTCAAGATGCAATGGAAACATCCGATTTGTTGTCATGTCAACATGAGCAATCAACCCCAATTTCTCATCATAAATACGACACACTCCATTTTTTATGGAATTCTCATACCCCTTCTCTTGGAGTTAACCAATACTGAGCAAATTAGCCTTTACTTTTAGAACATAAAAAACATTGAAGATCACCTGATTGGAGTTCTCTTTTGCGTGAATCTTGATACTTCGTTTCCCCATAACTAACACTTTAGATTTATCACAAAAAGTTACAATATTGTGGAATGATTCACCCAAATCTGAAATTTTTGTCTTGTCTCCACACATGTGATTGTTTCACCCAGTGTCCAAATACCAAAGATTTGGCTGAACTTTGTTACCTTCATGACAAGTCATCAAAAGAGAAATCTCCTCTTCTTCTGCATAATTTTTTTTATAAAAAAAGTCACTAAAGATAAAACATCTAGATTTTGAATGAAGATAAAGAAGATAATATCGGAAATATGGGTTTTGTATTTTATTTTTATTTTAACCCTAAGGTTTTGTTAAATAAGTTAAAAAAAAAGAAATTAATGAAGTTAAAAATGTGATTTTTTTTAGTTAAATAAATTTAGTTTTGATAAAAGAAACATTTTAAATAATTGTTTAAAGGTCCTTAAACTCCTAGTTAAAATATTAAAAAAAATTACCACGTGTTCACCCTATTGGCTCACATGCCACCTTAGCAAAAAAGTTAATGCTGTTAGTGTCAGGTACCATATTGATCAACAGAATAAAACTTCAAATACCAAATTAGACATTTTGAAAATAGAAGTACCACATTAGAACAAACCTTAAAGTATAAGGGGTTTTAACCATTATCCCTTTTGTTTTTCATTAGAAACAACTTTCAAAAAAAAATCTGAACAATTTATAAAAGAAAAATGATTTTATTATTCAAACCTAAAAGATCAATCTTTCAAAAAAAATCAATCCAGTTTTTGAAATTTATTTTTAATGCAATAAGCAGAACAATAGTGTAAATAAATCCCTCCCTTTAATAAATTATATACTTATTTAAAATATTGCAAACTTTATATTAAGCAACATGTCGTTTTAATTTATTTAAATTATTAATAACAAATAACTTTTAATAAATTCCTCAAACATAAAATTCTTTAAAATTAATTGATTTAGTCTTAATTGATTAGCATGGGTATTGTTGTCAATACAAAAGACGTGAGTTTGAGTGCATTTCAAGCGTATTATTCTTTTATTTATGAGTTAAGAGGAACTATAAATAATTTTAAGCATGATATAAAAAGAACTTATATAATTAAAACTATAATGAGATTATTAAAAATTAAAATCAAATTCCTACAATAATTTTAAAAGGAAAGAATAAGGGTATGTCTTCAATTTTTTTTCTAAGACAGTTTCTATTTATAGCTATATAATATATAATCTTCAAAATCAAAATTTTTCTCTGTTCAGGCAGCTCTTTTTACCTCTTTCGCTTTCCATTTTTTTATTTCTTATGCTTTTATTGTGGCATTTATATAATAAAATTTATATAAATATTTGTTTTAACTGAATTTGCATTTTTTTAAGGATAACTGAATTAGCATTTTGGATGTTAAAAAAAAACATGAGATTTTTCCCATAAGAAAGGACACAATAAAATTGAAAGAAGGAAATATTATTTGAAGGGGGCAAGGCAAATAGAAGAGAACAAAGAGGATGAAATTAACCTCCTCTATTCTTATTCTTATTGTGCCTCCTTTCAGATCTTAGTTTTTTTTTTCTTTGCAAGATTTGGCACTTGGGTTTGCTTGGATTGGTGGGTTTCTTTTCTTTTTTTCTGAATCTGGATTTGTGTTTTAATTCCTTTGCTTAAATTTCCAATAAACTTTTACTGCTATATCAGGTTTCTGATTGATCATCTGTCTGGTTTTTTTTTTTTTTGTCTCTTTCATTTCTGAATTCCAGGTGAAGTTAAAAATTCTGGGTTGGTCGGTTTATTGAACGCCGAAGGATCTGTTTGGTTTTAGTTTTGAATCAGAGAGAAAATTTGCGTTGTGGATCGGATTGCGATTTTGTTGTTAAATTAAAGGTATTGAATTGTATCTGCATTATTGTGATTAGATTGCTAAAGACAATAAAGGACATAATTTTGATCTGATACTGTTAATTTGACTGATAAAAAAGGAATAATTTGGTATTGGTTTTTTATTGGTTTATTGTTGTTGTTGTTGTTGTTGCAATGTAATTTTTACGTGTTCTATTGGATCCAGTAATGAATTTGGCTGTTAAAGTCAGTATTTGATTTAGACTTGCGGGATAGTTTGGACTTTGTATTGATCGAACTAGTTTTCGTGTAATGTAGAGAAAGATGTCTGAGAATGGTAAGCTATTTATTGGTGGAATATCTTGGGACACCAATGAAGAGCGTCTCAAGGAGTATTTCAGTAGTTTTGGTGAAGTTGTAGAAGCAGTGATCATGAAGGATCGAACCACAGGGCGTGCTCGAGGTTTCGGTTTCATTGTTTTCTCTGACCCAGCTGTTGCTGAGAAAGTCATCAAGGAGAAACACAACATTGATGGCAGGATGGTAAGTTGCTGATCTTTAAGCAAACGTCCTTAGATTAGTGTTTTCCATGAACTATTCATTGAAGCTATTAGCTTACTGCAGTAAGAGGTGAAATTTCAATTCCTTACTGAGTTTATGAACCTGATATTGTAATTGCAGGAGTTCATATATTTCTGGTTCCGTGTCCAACTAAATTTCTAAATTAAGCCAAGAGTAATTGTTTCGTGCATCCTCTTATTTATCTTTTCCTTTGCAAAGATATTGGATATGTTTGCAATTCTCTCATAATTTAGTATAATTATTTATATTGAGATTAAACATTTTGGGCTCTAAAAGATTCATTTTCATCATTGAGTTATTTGTTTGCTCAGGTTGAGGCAAAAAAGGCTGTTCCTAGGGATGACCAGAACATAATGAGTAGAAGCACTAGTAGCATCCACAGTTCACCTGGTCCTGGACGCACAAGAAAGATTTTTGTTGGAGGTTTAGCATCTACAGTCACAGAGAGTGACTTTAAGAAGTATTTTGATCAGTTTGGGAAAATCACAGATGTTGTAGTGATGTATGATCACAACACTCAAAGGCCTAGGGGTTTTGGATTCATCACTTACGATTCAGAAGAGGCAGTCGACAAAGTGTTGCTAAAAAATTTCCATGAACTGAATGGTAAAATGGTCGAGGTTAAACGAGCAGTTCCCAAAGAGTTGTCGCCTGGCCCTACTCGTAGCCCCCTTGGTGTATATAACTATGGTCTGAATAGGAGCAACAGCTTTCTTAATGGCTACACTCAGGGATATACCCCTAGCAACCTTGGAGGATATGGACTTAGGATGGATGGTAGATTCAGTCCAGTTGCAGCAGGTCGAACTGGGTTTCCTCCTTTTGGTTCTGGTTATGGAATGGGAATGAACTTTGAGCCAGGATTGAACCCAGGTTTTGGAAACAGTACAAATTTTAATAACTATGGACGGGGATTGAGCCCTTACTATATTGGAAATACAAATAGGTTTGGTAGTCCGATTGGGTATGATGGAAGTAATGGAGGTGGAGGTAATACTTCCTTTTTCAGCTCGGTGACCCGGAATCTTTGGGGAAATGGAGGGCTTAATTATAATGCAAATGCTGCTAGTTCCAGTGCCTATGCAGGCTCTGGAAGTGGGAGTATAGGAACAAGTGCTTTTGGAAATAGTGGAATTAACTGGAGTTCTTCTCAGATTTCCAGTCAAGGTGGAAGGAATAATGTTTCTGGCAATAATGTTAATTTCAGTTATGGAAGTGGTGATAACAGCTTTGGGTTGGGGACAGCAGGGCATGAGAGAAACACTGGGACCAATGTAGTGCTGACATCATCATATGCAGCATCAAATGGCAGTTATGATGGAGCCTTTGCAGACTTTTATGGTGGTGCTTCATTTTACAGGGATACCACTTGGCCATCATCAACATCTGAGCATGATGGTTCTGGTTCCTTTGGCTATGGACTTGGTAGTGCCACTTCTGATGTTCCTGGTAAAAGTTCTCCTGGTTATGTCGGCAGTTATAGTGTTAATAAGGGACAATCAAATAGAGGTAAGAATTCGTACTTGGCATTTTCATAGTGTTATTTATGTTAATGGGAGTTTAGTGGCACAAACTCTGATAGGTTATTTCTTTGGACTAAGTCTTATGTAGCATTCCTCTTAGTAATATAATCTTTCTTTTGTTAATAGCTCATCACGTGCTTTGCTTGTTTGAGCAAGAATTTAGGTAAATATTGGACATCTTTTGAACACAGTGATCGTATGGTTCATTTATTAATAGAATGTGATTGTTTATATGTACTGTGTATATCTTTGCATTTGACTGTTTTTAACATCTCCGAATTATATAAAAAAAAAATCCCTGAAATCAGTAATTTAATTTGGTAGCTTTTATTGTAAGCTTTGAATCACCAAAGAAGGGGGAACAGAAAAAGAGATGGTGAATCATGTTTGGTGGTATTATGCCTACTCTACAATGTTCCTTTTTTGGGGCTAGGCCAGTAAAGTAACTACTTTTGCTCTCTTCTTTGGTTTTTCCCTTAAGCTTAACTAGGTTTGGTGGTATTTTGCCTACTCGACAATGTTCCACTTCATTGTGGAGTATCATGTTTCAAAGCACGATACAGATAAAGATCTCAGAGAAGGAAACTGCCTGAAATTGCATGGCAAATACAAAAGAGTTGAATTTGGCTTTGCACGTTTAGATATAGCACTGATGTGATTTAGCATTGTGTTTATAATATGACATCATGAATTTTAACTGTGTTTGGTATTGACAGGGGTAGCATTGTGTTTTCTCGACTTGTCACCATCTTCTAGACTTCTCTCATACCAAAATACCCATTATACTTCTTTGTCAAGTGTTTCTTTTGGAGAGGTAGAAGGTTAATATGAGAGAAGGCCTTTTCCTATAACTATTTACTATAAAAGAAAAAGTGTAACTTTGTCGATTAGCTTTGTTAGAAATAGAGGTCTCCTGCCAAGTTTAGGATAGGGGCTGCTTCCACAGATTGCAAAAGTATTCATTGCATCTATTTCTTTAAAAAGTTTTAACCTTGGGCTAGACTGTTGTTTACAAGCAATTAGTTTTAAATTTTACTTATTAATAGAATGGATATCTTAATCAGTCTTGGTTGGCAATTTTGAACTTGTTATTTTCGTCATTGATTATGCATGAATCTGTGATGCCACTTGTAATCGCTCTAATACTGTCTCGTTACTTTGAAGAATCCAGTTGCTCGGTTTAATTGTTTCCAGGACATGCTTTTAAGTGTAATCCCAAAAGCACGGTTATAATTACTTGGTTTGTTTATTCTAACAGATATTGATTTTCTCTTGGTTCAGGAATTGCTACCTAGAAGACTATTTTGGTTATCACTATACTGTAGGTGGAGATAACTTGTGAAGCAAGTGATCTGTCAGTTCTGCACATTTCCCTCGTTAATCAATATGCTTCAGTTATATGAAAGTTGGTTATCTAGCTAACTGGAGTGCCTGTTTTTGGAGAAATACATTCTAGAGTTAGGGATGTTAAGGCTTGAGTTTTGTTTTAGGGTTCATTTTTTGGTATTTGAGTGAGATGTAAAATCAGGTTCCGGAATATAGTCAGAAAATGTATCATGCATCTCATGTGAGGCAGTGATGCATAACAATATAGACGTTTCTCCTTATGTTTTTTTAGGTAGATTTTATGTTCTGTAATGGCTCTGGCAAAGTTGTGGGTTCTTTCTTGTCAGGCATGCTTTGTTTGTTTGTTTTTTTTTTTACTTTATCTTCCATTATTTGGGTTTATCTTTCAGTCAGAATGTATCTGAGAGATTCTTGTTCATTTATTAGAGTGAAACATTGAAAGGGATACACCCATATAGGGTCCCTCTAAATAAGTTACGGATATATGCTGATTCTTTTCCCTACAAAATTTTGAGCCAACAGTGTAGAAATTTTCTTCCTGAAATGCTGAAATGAATTATTGGAATTGATTTTCGACATTAAATATGGAAGCCATATTTGTAATTAATGTGGGTTTCATAATGTTTTTGTATATCACATTGCATTGCTTGAGCTTTTAGTATGGGGGCATATGTGTACATATCCTTATATGTTAGCTCTGTTTGTGTATTATTTGAATCCAGCAAGGATCTTACTGAAAGTTGGTCCATCATTTTCTTCCAACACTTGAAATTATTTTACTCTTTTCCGATAACTCAGAAGCATTGCTTGCAACAACCCAACACCATAACCACATGGACAATCATATGAGAGGTGGTCGCTGCTCTTGCTGTCTGACCATATCACAACTTGATGCTTAATCAAAAACCAACCACCTCATCTGAGGGTCCTTTTGTCTTTCTTAGTCTCTGTCCAATGCATGCCTTGGAGATCTAGCATGATTCAAGTTGTTCCCTTCCGGCATATTCAACCACCAATTATGTTTATATTTTGATAGTGCCACCTTAAAGGGAGACCATTTGGCTTGCTGCTTTCATTGACTATATTTTATTCTTTGTTGTTTCTCATTGAAATTGAAAGGAGCAAACAATCTAAAATACCACATTCTCATACATATTCCCATTATTTCAAGACATTATAATAAGAGATTGTAAGGTTGGAATCAATCAATTTATTTATTTTCTTTATTTTGCAACCTGCAAATTTTGAAAAAATTCCAACCCTAAAAAGCTACACAAGGGCAGGGATAAAGCGATATTTAGTCTCTAAACTTATCATTTCTTCTCAACTTAGTCTTTATACTTTTTTTTGTCCACATTAGTCCTTGAACTTTATAACTTTTCCCAATTCTAGTCTATGATGTCACACTCTAATATAAAATCATAATTTCTTAATAATGATCATGTGGTACAATCTCAAAGTATTATATCATCACATGAACCAAAATTAGAAAAAGTTGTCAAGAGCTTAATGTAGACCAAAACAATTTAGAGAAGAAATTGAAAAAAAATTGTCTAGTTTAGAAATTAAAAATTACCTCACCCCAAATGATTATATAGGTGGGGAAAAGGAAAGTAATGGGGGAAGGGCAATAGGCCGAAAATCAACCCCTTTGAAAGAGCTAGGCCCATCGACTCCGAAAAGAAAAGGCATGAAGCAATTATTAAAATAAATTTGGTGGTAGTGGTGGTGCTGATTAGAAGATGACTGGTCTGGTTGGTAGCATCCACCATTGATGCTTCACCTTTCATGTCGTTGTCCATGCGCGGGGATTTGCTCCTAATCTTAATGATTTGGTCGAAGTAGCCACTGCACTGTTGTCCCTCCAAAGTCTCAAAAAATTTTGCCTGTTTTTAACTTGTAACATATATCTTTATAAATGTTTGTGCATGAAATGAAGATCTTTTGTACTCCTACTTATCAACCCAATTTGTCATAACAGACAGAGAACTACAGATTGCAGAAGAAAGATAATCATGTTCCAATCCAACATCGTATTTGAATCTTCTCATTGAAATGCAAAATTTGCTTCAACTTTACATAAAGGATGAAACAAAAACTTGTTGCTCTCAACAGTTCCAAGCAACATTTTTTTATCATGTATATTTGGGCTATAAATACAACTGAAAACCTGTTGCTCAAAGCAGCATCCCAGTAATCCTTAAAAAGATTAAACCCCAAATGTGATGTTTAGCGAACCATTTAATCTCTCATTTTCTTCTCCTCTTTTTATATTTATTTAGCCATGGATTCCACTATGGGTTCCACTGTGGATTCCACTACCTTTATCTGATCCTGAAATCAGTCCTTCTCTCCTCATCTTTTCTTCTTTAGATTTCCTACAAAATATCACCCAAGAATTCACTTCCAAAGCTATGCATATACCTACCAATGTTGACAAGCACAAACAATACCCCAGCTTAGCATAGGACCTGCCTTCCCCCATAACTTCAAAGCCCTGGAAAACATTCACAACCCCGAGCACCACACAAGAGTACCCAACAAAATGGTGGTAGGATTTCCAGTACTTCCTGAATTTATGTGTAGTCTTAGGCCTAAACAGCAGAGCAAGTGTTTGAAGAGCCCCCAAGCAAAACGCTGCGAATCCAAGCTTTTTATGGAGTCCATACGTCACTCCTGGTGACATGGCTCCCATCCGGATCCCAATTGCAAACCCCACTGTTCCCAGGAAAAATGCTGACAATTGGATACCTGAATGGACGTAAAACCACGTAGGTCCTAGTGCTTGTACGTGGCGTAAGTACCGTGCCGTGACAGCGCCCATCGGTAGTAATAAGCCCCAGGAGATGGCGTTAAGGATTCCGTGAACAAGTTTGAGCATGTCTACGTTGTTGTGCTGTGTAGCAGCTGAGCCAGACAAGACATCAAATGTAGTGATCGAGGAAAGGTCGTTAGATGTTGTGGGATGGATGGTTGGGGAGTAGCCTTGGACATACAGTCCTCTGTTCCAAACATGGTGAATTTTGGTCTTGTTTGGTACAAGTTTCACCGTGGCATAAATTTGAACCGTAGCACCATTGTGTATAGTAGCCATCTTGCCACCATACAACGTAGCCGATGAAGATATCAAGTGGATATCAAGTGGGCGAGAGAGGAGTGGTGATTTTTGGAGCTTGACAGATGGGTCAAGAATGTAAGGTAGTAGTACCAACTGGCCAGAATTAGGGTCCGGAAATGCAACGAGGGCGCGTGTGCCGGTCATTTCCGCGGACGTCGGATTGATACCCCACCCGACCCAACCGGAAGGCGAAATGAAAGTGCCGAAGAAGCAAAGGTCTAATGTGGCATTATGGGGATGGAATGTCCAAGCAATAGAGGCTTGTTGTGTGGGGAGTGTCGTACATTTTTGGAAAGTCTTGGTGGCGGTGGTGGTGCTGCAATGACCTGAAAATGCAGTGTTTAGATGGGAAATGAAAAGGAAAATGAAGAAGAGAAAGCCCATGGTTGTGGACACAAGAACAGGGTGAGGCTTGAATGTGGAAAGGGGAGCTTTTGTTTTAACATTTATGAGAATGGTGGTAAGGTTTTGTTGGGGGCAATGAAAGTGGTGTGTCATGATTGTTATTGAGCCAATTATGAAAATGTTGCAAAAGTGCTTAACTTTGAAGTTAAGACACTGTCAAATTTAGGGTTTGGTAGGTCTTGAGGATAAGATGTGATTTTTATATAATATAAAGTCAAGGCTGATCTCGGATTGCTAATCAATACTTAATGTTGTATTTTAAAACTCAAGTTTGGTTATATTTGGCATCTTACTTGTGTTGGTAATCTGTAAGGTAATAAATTTTCTGTTTAACGATTGAATTATTTATAATTGAATCCACAAAACTTTATAATAATTTATATTCACTCCAAACATTCCATTGTTAATCTTCCATAGTAGGATGTTTGGTTGAAAATTGTGTGTAGTGATGTTCTTGGCGTTGAAGCAAAGTTGAAATGAGAGAAAAGATATGGTTACTGGGTTTGCTTTCCTCTCCACTTAATAAAAATTTTGGAAGCATCTTTTTCATCATTATGGATAGCGATTTCTTAAATATTAGTGTAAGAAATGTACATAAAGGTAGGGCTGCAACTCCACTCTGATTCATTTGTAAGGAACAATCATCCTTTGCAAGTGGGAACCTCCTTTTAATCACAAAACTCCTATTCAATCACTTTCCCTTTTATTTTTTCCTCTTACATATATATAAAAGAATTGAATTAAATCAACTCTGTATAATTATATTTTTAAAAGAATAATTTAAAAGAAATTAAAAAGACATCCTTCTATTCAAATGGTAAAAATATTCAACCCATTAAAATCGTTAAAATAACTTCACAAATTTCTTTTTTATAAACCATATATGATTTTAATATTAATATTTTTTAACTTTATATTAAAAATTAAATACATGTTTTATTAATTATTAATTATTAATTAATTATATTTAGAAATAAATACATCAATTCATGAAAGATGTCACTAATTTGGGTTCAAATGCTTACAATTTTCCTTTACGCATCTTGCATTCGTCACCCGCCACCTTTTTTTGTGCTTCTTTAACACTCACGCCAATAAAGATGACCCGCTTGCCTTGCCTTGGCTTTGGTCCCTTTGTTGTTTACCTCCATTTTACGCAAAGGAGAAAATAAAAATGTATTGAGATTTATTATGTGCGATTAAAATATATATGTGTCTTCGAATCCCACTAGAAATTGTTGTTATATATCTATTTTAATTCATTTAGTTAATTTTAATTTTGATTCTTTAATTCTATTTTGTAATTATTCCTGATTTGCATTGTAATAGTTTAATTTTGTATTTTATAATGGTTAATTTAATTCTATATTAAGTGGTTATTTGGACATGTAATTATACTTTCAAAAAGAAATTATATTTAACGTCTATGAACATTTAAAAAATAACATTCATAAAAACCCTATCATATTAATATGTGATTTTTAAAATATAAATGGAAGTTACAATTTTACTTTTTTAATTATTGCACATATATCATCCAAATATTTGACCAACCTTGGTTGTTCATAAATTTGCTCCAGTTTTCTTGGTTCATTTCATGTTTGTCAATTCACTATATAAGTATTGATGACGTTATCTTTTAGTAGAAAACAACAAACTGAACAGCAGAGAATTTCAAGTAAAACTCACACACTAAAATAGTGCGATGATATGCTTAGTAACTTGAGAGTTGATGTTCAACTTAAATATTTGAACCATGGAAAATATTGGGACCTGACAGGGGCTTACAAATTTGTCCCTAAGTTGACAGGAAATTGATTAGTCCCAGTTACTCAACATTCTGACCTGACAGTGGATGAATCTGAGGAATGTTATTTGAAACTGAACTCCCAGCTTACCACACATGATTGAAACTCGTTTGATTACCCAATGGCACCAGTACACCAAATATAATCATTTGCTCGTTAACATATTCTGCCGAGATGTCTGAAACTGGAATGCTCAGCTCCCAAGGCTGCATTGAAGGGTTGTAACTTGTTATCGATGTGGAATAAGCAATCATGCTGTCATTATAATGGCGGAAAGCCACTAGAGCTTGAGATCCAATCATGCCTCTTCCTATTGGGTTTACTGCCCATGCAATCCATCCCCTTGGAATCTTGGTAGCTCGATATGCAATCTGAACTTCCCCACTCAGTTGACTGTAGTTCCAGTGTAATCATGCTTGAAGAACTGGGAGATCAGTGCATGAATCAAACAGTTGGTTACCTGGAAATACGTAATTCAGTAGTTGGAGCAAGATTGGGCCGAGGAATTGAAAACCAGACATGTGAAAGTGCAGAGCAGCAAGATTATATTAGTGTTTTTAGCCATGAAATATGGTGAATATTAGGGTTTGGTGATGGGAGTGATGAAGAGTTGGGAATGTTAGTGTTGGTTCATATACGTTCTCAGGTCTCAACTCTCAACTCTCAACATCTTCATTTCCAACCTAATAGATAAAAGGTATGGGCATGTTACTCTTGGTTCATATATATTCTCAGGTAATCTCAATATCTTCATTTTTCAACCTAATAAATTAAAGGGTAAACTATACCCAACGTCACTAAATTATTAGTAAGTTTGTGTATTGATCATTCAACTTCAAAAAATTATAAAATGATACTAAATTATTTGAAAGATTTCATTTAAGTCACTAAACTATTCAAAAACTTTTATTTAAGTCACTAGACTTTAAAATTTTTTTAAAAAAAAGATGTCCGGCTAATGAGCTCTAAGCTTTCAACGATCGGTATAGTGGATCAATGTACATCAATGAGTAGAAGAACATACATTATAGCTAAGTCAATCCGACAGCCAGTGTCGAAGACTAAAAAAGAAAGTTATTTGGATTTTGGTTCACAAATTCGTAACGCTCAAAGTTATTTAATGAAAAAAAAAACTGAACTATAAAAGAGAAAGGGGAGAAGGGCTTTTGATTGGTCTAACCGGTGCGAACAAAGAAGCCTATCCAACAATGATTTTAACAGCCCAATAACTTAAATAAAAACTTTTGAATGACCTAGTGACCATTTTGTAACTTTCTAAAGTTAAGTGACTGAAACGTAAACTTATTAAAAGTTTAGTGACCTTGGGTGTAATTTATTTTAAATTAAGTTACAATTGAAAATTTTGAACACAGTACAATTATAAAATATAATTAAAATATCATATAAACCTTAATAAGATCACGAAATGAAAATATGAATATTTTGAATTGAATGGAGCGGTGATTAAAGCTCTTATTAAATATTCATTTGGCACATGTTCAAACTGTATTACCCTGATCCCCTACGCCTAATACTGTATCAGAAGAAGAAGAAAACATGAATACTTCAAAATTCATATAAAATACTAATTATAAATATTTCAAATTAGGGTAAACTACCTCATTTGTTACCTTGAATTTATTCCTATTTTGATCATCCTAAATTTTTTTGTTAATTTGATCACTTTAAAATGAAATTAATTAAATTAATGACTTCATCGTTAAAATGGTAACAAAAGAACAACTATGAATTTTCACATTATGTAAAAACAACCCCATAAATCAAATAAAAAATACACAACCAACAATCCCTTATTTAGAATTACTGACCAAACAATTCACCCTTCAAAAAACATCAAGGACTTTATTATAGTACATATATCTATATATATTATATTTATGCCACCCAGAATTGTCAATCTAATTAACATTAATAAATTTTTTAAAATTTTATGCCATGTATCATCATATTTTTGTTGTCATAGATGTATTCAAAGTATTATATACTTGTATAAAATTTGGCACATAACTAATTATTTTATGTGATTTTAACTCATTCGTGTAGTTTATTATGTTTATGTTACTTTTATGTAATGTAATGTTTTAATTATTTTTGTCATATTATATTTGTATCATATAACTAAATTATGCTCCAAATTATTTGGAAGTCATGGCAATGCCGTGTTTTTAAAGCTTTTCTGAAATCAATAATTTTCAATATTTTTAAATATAAAATAATTTTTAAATAAATAAAATAATCAATAAATCATATATATGGTAGTTTTTCTAAAAAAATTATATAGAATTTTTAAGCTATGTTGGCTATTTTAATATAAAATATTTATACTTTATACTATAAAAATTAAAATTAATTATAAATTAAATAGAAATAGAACTCGGTTGGATTTAGATAATCACCATTTTTTAACTTAAATAATATACTGTCCAAATACCTAGATTTGGGTGGGTCTTCGATCCCTTAAATGATTGTAGTTAACTATTTGTTTAAATTATCTTTGATTTTTAAAATTTACATGACATTTCCGCAATAAAGCGCGGGCATGTATCTAGTAAGCTATTAAGGTTATCCCGTAGAGACAAAAGAAGCTGGCTTGGGATCTCTGCTTTTAGAAATTAAACGGCATAATTAGTACATTAATTGTTATTAATTTGGAATAATAATAAAATCCATTTCTAAGCTGTAGAAAATTGATCTCAGCTTAATTCTTTATAGAGTTG
Organism: Gossypium raimondii; assembly: GCF_025698545.1. Lineage (NCBI taxonomy): Eukaryota > Viridiplantae > Streptophyta > Magnoliopsida > Malvales > Malvaceae > Gossypium > Gossypium raimondii. The sequence goes on along the minus strand of NC_068571.1, from coordinate 7,430,458 downwards.
CTAAAAAATACCCGAGTTCTAAAGTTTGTTTCTTTTAATCTAAGTCCATAACGATCCAAATCTGTAACAGATGCAAACTTGAAAATTTTGAACTCGAAAAAATTTGAGCCCAAAAAGATTTAAGCCCATAACAGACCCAAGCCCAAGACCGATCTATCCCAAGCCCGAGATAAATTCGACTCAAAGCCCAAAAACTTTAACTTTATAAACAACCATAATAGACATTAATAATTAATATAATTTTATAATATTACTTTAAATATAAATAAATGATAATTCTTTATTTTTGAAAATGTATTTGCATATTTATATTAAATTTTTATTAATGGGAAAAGTAATTCATAATAATTTTTATTTTAAATTATAAAGTGAAATAATTTTTTAAATAATTTAATATAAAATATTTTTAATGCTATAATTATATATATAAAATAGCTATATAAAATTAATAACTATTAAAAACTATAAAATTAAACTTTAACGATAATATAATAACATATTATATAACTATTACGAAATCAATTACCTAACTCGATCTTAAACCGATATACTAAATTAGTATATTACTCATACATAAAATAATATTATAATATATAACTATCACTAAAAATATGATATGATATAGCATTATAAAATATAGTAGGAGGGCTAACTTTTAAATGTACGAAAAGTATAGGAACTTTGAGTATATTTCAACTAGTATAATAATAAACAATAATAATATACTAATAAGTAATATATAATGTACTACTATTATATATAACTATTATTATATTATATATTATAATAAAAGATATAGTATTACATGATATTATAATGTTTAATCATTTATGCATATATATATAAACTAGTAATATATGATATGATATAGCATCATATAATATAGTAGGAAGGCTAACTTTCAAATGTATGAAAAGTATAGGGACTTATAGCATATTTCAACTAGTATAATAATAAACAATAATGTAAAATATAAAATAATATGTAATGTACTACTATTATATAACTATTATTATATTATAGATTATAATAAAGGATATAATATTACATAATATTATAAAGTTTAATCATTGATGCATATATATAAACTACTAATATATTATATATGATATGATATGATATAATATGATATAGCATTATATAATATAGCGGAGAGTTAACTTTCAAATGTACGAAAAATATAGTGACTTAGAGCGATTTCAACCAATATAATAACAAACAATAATATATAGTATTAATTAATATATAATTTACTACTATTATATATAACTATTATTATATTATATATTATAATAAAATATCAGATATTACATGATATTATAATATTTAATCATTGATGCATATATAAACTTTTATATATTAGATATTACTTGATATGATATAACATTATATAATATAGTAGGAGGGCTAACTTTCAAATATATGAAAAGTATAGGGACTTAGAACATATTTCAACCAATATAATAATAAACATTAATAATTAATAATTAATATAAAATGTACTACTATTATATTATAGATTATAATAAAAGGTATAGTATTGCATGATATTATAATGTTTAATCATAGATGTATATATATAAACTATTAATATATTATATGCCATATGGTATGATATGACATTATGGTAGAAGGATTAACTTTCAAATGTATGAAAAATCTAGGGACTTAGAGCATATTTCAACCAACATAATAATAAAAGTAATATATGATAATAATTAATATATAATGTACTACTATTATATTATATAATATAATAAAAGATATAGTATAACATGATATTATAATGTTTAATCATCATGCACATGTATAAACTATTAATATATTATATACTATATGATATGATATAATATTACATAAAATAGTAGGAGGTTAACTTTCAAATGTAGGAAAAGTATGGGAGTTAAGGCATATTTCAACCAATAATTTATGATAATAATTAATATATTATGTATTTGTAAAACTCAAACTCGGCCTAGATGTTACAGTCAAATCTAGAGAGTTATAATAACCTTCTTCGAAAAGTCCAACTTAAATTATTTGAAATTCAACAATTGGAAATCATTTAAACAGTTAAACTAACATGGAATTCCAAACTTATAAGCAATAATCCGAAATAAAATATGTGATAGTATAAATTCATATAAAACGGTAAAATAACTAGAATAGAGATGACCGAGCTCTTGTCGCGCCGACTCGCCTAAGTCTGTGGGTTACCTGTAATTCAAACAAACAGACTAGATGAGTTTACAACTCAGTGTGTAACTTATGTATTCAAATAAACAGTAATATAACAGATATGGTTTTGATTTCTCATTACTCAAACACTTCTCTGAGTCAGATACAAAAATAAAAACAAGATATATCAGATACAGATGCAGATTTCCTACCCCCATTCGCTACACACCATCCCCGTCTACCCCTATACACCAAATAGGGTATCTAGTACCCATCTAACCCTACACACCGCATAATGATTGTATATCACATTCAGAATATTGTAGGCTAGTTGTCAGATCAAAGTGTGATAAATCGCCAAAATCAGATATTTATATGTGGCTTAGCCACTAGAATCGGTAAATAATTAAACTACCACACTTCCTCTGTTATCACAAATCTTGTCCCAATATAGACGCAAAATTAACAGATATCATATTTGCGTACACAATGGTACAGATTCAGTCAATAAAAATCATACTTGCTTATCAAATAACACGTCAGATGAATGTTCATATAACAAATTTTCCAGTAATAGATCATTAATTAATGAGTTTTATAGCCTAATTCAAATCATACGAACCCTATCGGAGGCCTATGTTCGATTCGAACAACATTTATGGCCCTAAGGAAAGGATTGAACGATGTTTAGCGCTCCTTCATCGAATTGATAATCATGTAAATTACTATTCACTTATCGGTAAGTTTCGAATGGGTTTTTGGGCATTGAATGAGAACAGTTGGGAGAAGTTCTTATTTTTCTTATTCGTGAATCGTGTCTAAATTACTCATTTGAATCTTGTTTTTAGGGTCCGAAATTCATCTTTGTTGCTTCGTAATCGAAACTGTATTAGGTGTGTAACAAAAATCCTGATTTCTGAGTCCGGTAAAAGCCGAAAAACATGGTTGTCGACACCACATGGCCGTGTGGTACGTCATGTGGATCACGCGGGCATGTGTCCAGGCTGTGTGAGACAGTTTATGGATCTTGAGTCACACGGGCGTGTGATTGGCCATGTGCTAGACCACACAGGCCAGTTATATAGGCCGTGTGAATCCACACGGGCGTGTTGGCCAAAAATCATAATTTTTTCCTAGGGCTGAAAATATTGTTTGGATCGAACGTAAGCTTTACATAAGGTCTGTATGATCTGATGATCTGGATAAAGCTATAAATCTCGATATCTGATGATCTACTAGTGTATAAACATATGTTTAATATGATATAAGCTACGCAAGTATGATCTGTTAGCGTATAATGTGCTTATGTTTGGAATATGCTTAAGGTATGTGATTTACTCAGGGATGATCCATGTTCTGTTTATTTTAATAGTAACTATCTGTGTTACTTTGTTGGATGATAACATGTGATTTTCGAATATGTTGATTTGTTGATACTGATTTTGATATAGAACCATGTATATGATTTCTTGGCATCTCTGATATGTTTCATTCAGGTTTGAAAATATGGTCAGTAAATGATGGACTTCCATGCCTTCTGTTTTTGTTATTATACTACAGCATGTCCTACATGCTAATCATTTTGACTCTGTATATGCGTGTCATGACTCATTGCCATGACACATTGCATTAGGTTTGGGAAGATGTGAAAGGAGAAAGTTTCTGGAAGTTTAATGATCTACATTATCTAGTGGTTTATCCATAATTCTGTCTGGCAACTTGTCTGCAATTATGATGGCTTGACCACATATATTAGATCTGGCAGTTTTAACTACAATTCTGATGGTAATGTCCACAATTATCTGTTGGTGTGATTGGGTTGGATGAGTTCTGGGGAACTCTATTTTGGTGTGTAGCGAAGTTAGGTAGGATGTTTCTGAAAACCTGTATTTTGATTTTCTGAAAAAAAGAAAAAAAATATCGCATTGGCATAATAATACATTCTTTGTTTTGTTTATATGATTGTTACGAAAATCTCTGTGATACTCTGATTTGCTCTGTTTTTTTATATGAACATTACAAAATTCTCTGTGATACTTCGAGTGGTATATGGTATTTTGTATAATTTCTGTTGAGTTAGTTATACACTGAGCTTTATAGCTCACCTCTTTGTTTTGTTTTTTTTACCGTTCAGGTAACCCACTTACTTAAGACCGGACGACGCGTGGGAGCTCGGATTGTTTCCGCCCTTAATATAAATATGGTGATTCTTGTAAATATTTATTTTGAAATTTTGGGTTTATAATCTGTAATAGGTTTTTTAATTCATTTTGGGTTTTCGTTGATTCGTCAGTAATTGATATTTTAAACGTGAAACTGCAAAATCACTCAACTCTACAAAATGGATTTTTGGTTTTCAAAATTAAAACTCTGAAAAGGTTTTCTTCTGGAATTAAGTAATTTCTTAAGTGTTTTTTGTAAATGAACAAATATTTTTAATGGTTGTTTGCTATATTCGTATTTGCTAAATACTTACTGAAGCAGTTTACCAAGCGAGTCGACGTAATTTATCCAAATTTTGTCATAACTTCTAGGTCGGTTTGGGGTGTTACACAAACCCCAAACTCGAAAACCAACACTTACCTTCGCACAACACAACAATTTCTCAAACTTAATGCGTTTGGGAATTGTTATCCTCACGATCTTCACCTAAAAGAAAACCTACCGAACACTTAAACATAGAATTTGAGCAAGTTAAATAGAAACCCCATTTTGACAAGATGAACAGAAACGAACGCTAACAGGAATTCATAACAACTTACATAATTATCCCTTCAATTGAAGACATCGAAATACGAAGTTTTCCAGACGTAACAGCAGCAAGAATTGATAAAAAGAAATAAAAAGAAACAAGATAACAGAGGAAAGGAAGAATACAACAGGAAGAAAAGGAAATAAAATAAAATAAAAAGGAAAGAACGAATAAGAAAAGAGGGAAAGCAAATTAGTTTAATTAATTAAAAGAACTTCACTTAACGGAATAGTAATAAAAATATATTTCCTCTTCACTTAAGCAGAGACTCGAACACAAGACCAAAGGGAATGCAAAAGTTTAACCATTGAATCAGCAGGCTCATTCTTGACACAAGCTAATGCAGAAATAAACTTAATTCGAAAGTTTATGGATAAGGGTTAAGTAAAAACAAATAACAAAACTTTCAAAAAGGAAGACTTGTACCCCCGATCTTAAACACATAATCAAGGCCCTAAACCAATTAAGCGAATACATATCTTATTGATAGAATTAACAAACAAACATTTAAACTTTGGGGTGTTACAATATTACTCTACTTTTATAGTATGTGGTATAGTATTGTATAATAGAATAATATATTTTATAAGTATTAATATAATAATTATTATATTATAGATTATAATAAAAGATATAACATCAATGGTTATGTGTAATTTAGTACATTAAAATTCATGTTTATAATTATAACTAACAATACATAAAATATTAGTAAAATTTAATATCTTAATAAGATTAGAATTTGAATTGCGCTTTAACTTTTACAAATTGTATTTGGGGTATGGGGTTTATTTTATTTTTATTTTGGATTTGATATTTGAGATATAATTAGTTTATTTTGAGCTTGGGTAATTATGAGTATATTATTTGGGTTAGGGCTTAGTATAATATATGTAGCACCCCAATACCTGATTCGATCGTCGGATTTGAGTTACAATGTGTCATATTCATTGCCGGAGCAACTATAATCATGTGCATTCAATTTATACTATTAAAAGATCAATTTCAACCCAATCATGCATACAATACAATTTACAACTTTTTTTGGGTCTTATACAAGCTTACGAAAGCTCTAAAACTAACCCAAGGTTGAATTAGGACCAAATTGTAAAGATTCCAAAACATCGGGTCAACATTACGAGGTCAAGAGATTCCTTGTCGCGACTCAACATACTGAGTAGGCCTCTCGTAAATTTCAAAAATTAGCGTCGCATCGTGGCATAGCAACGTGGTTTCATCACGACGACCATCAATCGACGTCGTGACATGACATACTATTTTCAAATGGTTAAGTTTTGGTACCTGCTTACAAACACCTAAACTTTTCAAATTCAATTGTAATTATAATTTCAACCAAATCTATTTACCGAATGAGCTCCATTATGTCTAAAGTACCATTTATACACACATACATTCAACCATTTTAACACTTTTCATTCAATTCCTTCATTGAACTAAATGGCATTTATATACATATGTACGTGAACACATTACCAAATAAACTATTAATATACCACAAAACATTCCTAACCAAAAGTTGTGACATTCATAGTTTCATATAAATATAACATATGACCAAACCAAAAAACTAATTCCGACTCAACATAGATACATGTTGTATAGCCAACAACAGAAACTATACAAACATTGTTGAGTCTGAGATCTTTGTCTAGATGCTGAAATTGGTACTAAGAACCTTGATATGAACCTAACTTGTGCACGAAAAATAAACCATACATTGAGCGATAAAGCTCAATGGTATTTCTATGATTTGAATCAATATAATACAAAATTCAAATCAATTGTATACAAACAATTTTAATTTCAATTTCCAATATCAACGAATTCATATAAAACTCATGCTAATCTTCAAATTATATGACAATATGCATATTCCACAAGATACACTAATTATGTCAAATGAATTAACTAAACATATTACTTCAATTAGCAATCTAATTGAACATATCATACCAAAATCATTAATGTTCACATTTCTATTCAATTAACACATTCAATTAAGTCCGCATATCATTTTCGAATCAAAACAATTCAATCACTATCTTTCCATATCAACCCTTATACTCGTTTAACTGGTTCGCATGATCCTTCACATGCTATCGACAATTGTATATCACAACTATGTACCTGCAATACAATTTCATAATATTGAATTCATTTTCAAATATTAATAAACTAATTTACAATTTATATTCCCTATTAATATGACTTGAACTCGAATGGATACTCGAATCCCAACTAACACACCAATTTAGCACTCGGTGCTTCATCAAAATTTTTGAAGTAAATAGATTGTGTAACACTCCAAAATCGATCCTTAAGGAGGATCTAAGAATGTCGTATCACTAATTTAAAACCACTATCTTTAAAGCTATTTCTGGCACAAGCTAATTAAACTATAGTATAAGTTGTTATGAAATATAAACCAATTGTTGTACAGAACTACATAAAATAATACATTTTTAAAAGGAAACATAAATACTTCACAGTAATTTCATTAAAATCATACTTCCATGAGCATAAGTTCAAATAAAAGATTCATTCTTAAAAATTAAACATCTTGACATCACCCCCATGTCATGCATAATACAAAACATTAGAAATCTCACAACAGTAATTGTCTTCTAGCATAGTCCAACAATATTTCTTTTACTTTGATAGCATGCCTAAGAAGGAGAGGTAACTAAGTAAGTTCAAAGAACTTAGTGAGATCCTACATAAAACATATCAAATATTTACTAGTACACCTAAACAGATCATTTCAAAAAGTCAAATAATCATATAATACGCCATATAGCGAGTATTGTACACTGATAGTCTATACACCCGTTACCTTTCATTTGGTGTATACAGCACACCATTAACACCATGCAGACGAACTTTCTTCATATTAACCATGTACCCAGATCCTTTAGTTAGAGCCATATAATTCATTTCCTTTGTTGTGATTTTCCAATCTGGTTTGCAACGTATAATTGCCCTACCAGATGCTACACAACCATTTTCATGTATCATGATCTGCCAGTGCAATGTACATTCCATTGAAGGCAACGCATTGAGTACATTTTCCTTAATCATTGTTTCCATGATTAAGTTAATGTCGTTCTTGCCAGAGCAGAAGGTAGTAGTTTAAACATGAAGAATAATTCTTACACCTTAACACAGACAAACCAAAACCAGGCTAAAAACTCTAAACAATCACCTTTCATGTGCAAATATCTCATCCTTATAGAGTATGAATACTTACCTTAAATAAATTATAAACAAAGTCAGAACACATATGAAAGTAAGAAGGAACTCACTAGAAAGTGCAGCAAGTCTAAAAAATAGGACCTTTGCCCTTATCATGGGAACCTTCAATAGTGTCTTGAGCTATAATATAGATAATTAAACTTATCAAATCACTATATCAGAAACTAAACATGCTTGCAAGAAGCATTATCATAAAACCCAGAATCAGGAAGTTTCCTTCCTTATTTACAAATATGACACTAAAGCATGCAACACTAAGATCATGTAAATGACCATGAAAATAACATAAGGTTCATCGATAGTTAACAAGTGCTAAAATAATGGAGTTGGCTGAGTACATCGAACCCAATTTCAAGTAAGTTCCTAGTTTTAAGTTTTAGAGAGAGAGACAGAGCGGAGAAAGATCTAGAAGGAAAATGGATGCAAAGAAGAAGTAAAACTTGTCCAAGAAGTCACTACTAACTTTATACAACTAAAGACGGAAGAAAGGTTTAGTGGAAAAGTCAAATTATCCCACTAACCCTCCCTCAATAATTGTGACTAAGTACTCTCTCCATAATTGTAATCTTATCAACTACAGTAACTTAGTTTCATTCTAACCAATTCTCATTTGACTAACTAAATCGTCCCACCAAAATAATAAATAATTCTATCAATTAAGAACTTAACTTAAACTCCTAAACAACTGGGGTATCGTATACTCCACGGGAGAGTCTGCCAAACTACCAAGCTCGCCAAACACAAGATTCGCCAATTGGCGTATTCACAGAATCTTATGCTTAGTCAAAACTAATGTCTTATCCACTCAGAATTTACTCTAAATACCAAATTTCAATAAACAATAACCAAATACTTGGACTTCACCGAGCGGGCTGTTATAGATTGTGCTCAACGCTTATTAGTATAACCGAAATAAAAGTTGTACCCTGCACTAATAAAAATGTTCGAAGGAAAATGCGCTCATCGTTCATCAACATATAGTCGAAGTAACTCGTACTCAATCTATCCAATAACATGCCAACTATATTTGACTTTATCCGAACAGATAATAAGGTAATCAAATATCCAATTTATCATATAGCTCAATTTACATTTCATCATTTTCACTTCATCATTTCATTACATAACATAACATGTTTCAATCCAATTCAAAGCCAATTTCATATTTTCATCAAGTTACATTATTTTCTATTCTATAATATTCAATTTAGCCCTCTATTATAACCAATCTCAATCATAACAATTCAATTCAAATAACAATTGATAACTGACCTCAACATTATATAATGCAAAATAGTATAAATATTCAACAATTAAAGTGATTCGAATCATAAAAATACAAACTAAAGAATCGAGTTACTCGTCGTCAACTCTCATATTTCCTTTCTCTCTCGATGGCCTTGCATCATCTTTAGCTACGAATAATAATGTAATGCCCCAAATTATGAATTTTTGATTTGTTGAGTTATGTCATAATTAAGTATTTGTTCTGGTGGTTGGGAGCTTGAGTGTGTGGTTGAGGTTGGGTGTACAAATCTTAGAGTGAATAGTTGAATTTAATTTTTGTTTTGTGGTTACTTCTTAGTGGGCTATTTAGTAGGTTGTGTTGGATTGGCTTTAGAACTCTAAAAAAAAGTGGTAAGTAGATGAAAGTGAGTTTTTTAGGAGTTAGTTTTGTTTTGGGTTAGTGGTGGTTTAATAATAGTAACTAGCTTAACATCTTATTCAATTTATTTTCTTTTTCCCAAATACTTGCCTTTTTTTCATGTTAGTTCTTTCTTTTTCCATTACTACGTCACCTCCCTCCTTTCCTAGTTCTTTTTCTTTTGTTTTTCTTCGGGTTTCTTTGTTGTCCATCAATCGTTAAGCACTATGTAGGGTCGCTAGTTTGAGTGTAAGTATTTTTTTATGCTAGCTTTGTAATTTTCTATTAGAAGAGCATTAGTTCTTAATTTTCGGTTTTTGTTGGGAGCGTTTTGTACTACATTGGGTGGTGATTCTAGTGCATTTTTTTCTGTTAGGAGAGGAGCGTGGATCATTCGACGAATCACCTGCGAGTTAATTCATGAGGGTTACAGTTTTCTTGAAGGTAAGGTTTTAATTGAAGGCGTGGATTGAATTTCTTCGTTAAAGCATGGTTGTTGTTAATGTCAATTTGTGTTCGAGTGCGAGGAATCATTAATCGATGTGTTAATTCATGTGTTAAGTCTTGGGTTACTTGTGTTTTGAATCGGCGTCAGAAAATACCTAGGTGTGTAATGACAAACCCAAAAATCAACGAACGGCGAAAGTCGAAAAACAGCACTGTCGACGCCACACAACCGTGTGCCAGGCCATGTGGCAGGCCATGTGCGACACACGACCGTATGATAGGTCATGTGCTGGGCCATTTATGACAGACTGTGTGTTAGGCTGTGTATGACATAGTTTGGGATATTTGGGACGTGTGAGTCATATAGGTGTGTAGGCCCAAAATTCAAAAATTTTCCTTAGAGCCATACATGTCGTTTCGATCAATCGTGGGCCATCTGTAGGGTCGATATATGATTAAATATACTATAAAACATGAGATCTAGACATTTTTCAATATAGTTTCTACTATCCGTAAGAGTAATTAAGATGGCAAATGATTAATAAACCTGAATATTTATGATTTGTATCTGTTATGTTGGCATGTATAATTTCTGCTCTGAATATGTATGATATTTATTGTATTTTGTATCTGCATCTGGGTTAGGTTGTAAATAACATGTGGAGGAAGTGATTCTGTAAAAAGGCGATAGATCGCCTATTGATCCGGCAACTCAGTTGCAACTATTCTGTAAAGTGTCCTATGGACACTAAGTGGTATGTAGGGATGGATAGGTGTTTCATAGCCATATGGTGTGTTCGGATGGATAGAGATGGTGTGTAGCGGTAGGGGGTAGGGGTGTGCAAAATTCGGGTAAAACTGAAAAAATTCGGTTAATCGATCGAATTCGGTTAATCGGTTAGTTAACCGAATTTTTTTGGTCGGGGGTCGGTTAATTATTTTTTAATTTTTTGATTAACGGTTAATTCAGTTCGAAACCGGTCGGTTAACCTAATTTTTTCGGTTAAAAAATTAATAAATAAAATTATAATATATAAATAGGTCCACTATTCACCTAATCCCAATCCAAACCCAAGTATCTAACCCAACCCAATTACCCAACCCAACCCAATCATAAAAATTACAAATAATTTAATAAATAAAAATAAAAATCTAAAACTAAAACTAAAATTAAAGTCTAAACAAATAATTTAATAAATAAAAATAAAATTCAAAGACTTATGTAATGTTTTTAATTATATAGTGATTCAATTCGGTTAATTAGGGTAATTCGGGTAATTCGAGTAATCCGGTTAATTCGGGTAATTCGGTTAATTTTTAACCAAAAATAAAAAACATATAATTTTCGGTTAATTCGGTTAACGACCGAATTAACCGAAAAAATTTCGATTCAGTTAATTTTTTTGAAAAAAATTATGTTCGGTTAATGGTTAAAAATTTTGAAAGGTCGGTTAATTCAGTTAATGTTATTTCGGGTCGGTTAACCGACTGAACACCCCTAGTTGGGGGGTAGGATTATGTGTTGCATCTGTTCTGCTCTGTTATAAATTCATTTCTGATAGATCTGTTTGATATGCTTTTAACTATACTAAGTTAATCGTTATACACTGAGTTTCAAAACTCACTCTTGGTTTAACTGATATTTTCAGGTAATCCTCAAACTTAGGCAGGTCGGTGCTACGGGAGCTCGATTATATTAGTATTTTGTTCTTTTTAACTATTTTAAATTAGGTTAAGTGTTTTGCAAAATTTGGACTATTTTGGACATTTTGGGACTATCTTGGTTTTGGATTTTATTTTTGATTTACGCATGATACCAACAAAATGATTTATCGAAAATTATTGTTTTCCTGCAAACAATTGATTTCGAGAAATAAACTTGGTTTTCCAAAATATAATGATCTAATATTTCCACTGAAAAGTATTCGCTTTATTCAGTAAATGTAAATAAACAAAATTTTCAATTAAAAAGTTATGTCAAATACATTTTTTTAATAAAACGGGTTTTTAGGTAACAAAAGTTTACGATGTTTTCGAAATATACGGGAACCAGATTTACAACTGTTTTACGTAGCATCCCCAAATCTAGTCATAACGTTCAAGCCGGGTTTGGGGTGCTACAAATAATCCAACAATACACAATATCAAATTACAGATCAAATCACATTCAATTACAAAGTCACACATATTTTACAATTTATTCAATTTAGTTCCTAAACCTAAGACAAACATAACTTTCGATCTAGACTTTCGGACTAAAATTCGATTTCACATATATTCATTAGGGACCTTCTATTTTCTATTCCTACCAAAATTTCATACCATTTTTACACTTTATTCAATTTGGTCCCTAATGTACGAAACTAACAATTAGACTTTACAATTAAGTCATTTTCATAAATTAAGCTTAATTTCTATCAACTTAACACCTAAATCATTCAATTGTGAACAATGATATCTTATCAAAACTTCACCAACTGATCAAATTGTTCCTTGGGTTAGCTTATTCAAGCTTCCAATATAAAAACATCTATAAAAATAAAATAAAAAATTGCTATAGCTTACTTGAATTAAGGACCAAAAGCTTAAAAAGAACCTAAAATGGCGTCAAGCTTCTTCTTCTTTTCTAATAGCCAATTGGAGAAGATTAAATTTATTTTTCCATCCACCAATTCTCATTTTTATACTTAGACTATGGCTCAATTAACTTTAGTTAATTATGTTTTAGTTATAATTAATCTTAATTTTACTTATTTAATCAAATATCATCATATCGTCCACTAGAGAATGTTTAAAAATGGCTTATTAACCATTTTGATCTTTTGGATAATTACAATTTAAGTCCCTAAGTCATTTTCTAATTAAAAATCTATAGCTATTGAGCTTTTACAATTTAGTCCCTAGGCCTCAATTAAACACAATTTCGGCTAAATTAACTATCCAAATTACAATTCATCTAAATATTAACTCCGTAAATATCCATATTTAATATTTTAAGGACTTGGTTTACGAAAACAGGGTACCGAAACCGCATTTTTCGATACCACTGGAAACCAAGTCATTACAATATATTCTAATTTTTGATTAAATATTTTAGAATATGAATATTAGGATTATAAATTTAATAAGAAAGATAAAAAATTTTAATTGTCAATATAATATAATAATGAACAATACAAGATATTTTTTCAATTCATATAATATCATAAAATAATAAATTTTACCTACAATAAGCACTTTAATTATTTTATATAAAATAGCTTTATTAAATATATATAATTTATGTTTTTTATAAGGCAAATTTAAATTGTGTTGTCATCGTATAAAAGTAAAATGAATTATCACATTCAAAATTAAAATATTTATAACTTATAAAATTCAAAATCATCTGAATCAGTTAGAGCTCGCCTAGTTCGACCCAAGCCCAAATCTAAAAAAAAATCTAAGTTCAAAAAGGTCCAAACCTGAGAAAATTGAAGTCGTAACAGATACAAACCCGAAAAAGCTCGAGCCCAAACTAATCCGAGCCCGAAGTAAACTCAACCCAAGCCTACCCGTTTGCCAGCTCTAATTCTTTATTAAAGCAATTCTGCGAGAGTAATGCATTCCTAATGGCTAGGATTAAGAGGAAATTGAACATATCATACCCATAAGTTGGAGCCACTAAATTGATAATTAATACATTTAAAAGTACTTTTTTTTAACATTTAAATTTCAATTTTTTAAATTAAAGTATCTTTCATATTGGGAGTTCGTGATTACTCTTCTCAATAAGATTACATGACAATGCGATATGTCTTACCATTGCATTCATCTTTAAATATACTAATCAATAACTAAACTGATAAAAAAATGACTTCTAAATGCATTTCTTTGTGAATTAAAAATGACTTCTAAATAAGAAATTAATGTTGAATATATCAAACTGATTAATTTAGAGAGAAAATTTGAAAATAATATTAATGGAAGAGATAACCACGCATCCCGAAAAATTAATCATTATAAACTATAATACCGAAATAAATGACACTTTGGTCATACCAAAAAAATTCCCAATTTGTAAAACACTAGTTAAACTGTACAAATTTTTAAAATTACAATTATAAACAAAAATAAAACACATCCAAATAATTACCAAAAAATAGAATAATATCACATAAAGCTGACCTACAGTAGGACTGATACCAAAGTTAAATATAAATTGAGAACCCATGAATAAACTATAATTCTTTTAAATTTAAAAGTAGAATAAAATGGCTAAAAACTGAATAAAAACAAAAAGTACACTTTATTTTATTTTTAAAATTGTAAACTACAATAAATTTTAAATCTAACTCTTAAATACTTTTAAAGCAATCGTACCATAACATGAATTTCTATTCATCATTATTTCGAAGCAAGAGGCTGAAATGTTTAAGAAAATTACATTTAAAATTATAAAAATTTTGAAATATGAGAATCATGATCTTTTCTTATTTCAAAGTTAAATCACAAAAGTTTTCCTTTTCTCGCTTTAATTATTTTAATTGCAAAAATAACATAATTTACTAACACTTTTCAACTGTAAAATATATGTTAATATAATAAATATCGTATTAGTGGATGTATTGTTGTTCTATTAATACTTGCATATATTAGTATTGATCTATTTTAATATATCAATTAAGTAATATAAAATATTAGTCAGTTATATAAAGATACTATACGCAATTGATAAATGTATATAAATTAAATAAATTTAATATATGCATATATATATTGAAAGTAAAAGATAAAGGAATGGATCCGCTTACATTAGTATAAATTTTAAGTGATTTTGCATTCTTCCGTTACTTTTTGTACGATTAATATTTTAGCAATACAACTGTCATATTTCATACTCCATTCATATAGATCATAGATCTCAAGGATAGTATAAATTGAAATCTTCTAACTATTCGTTTTATGCAAAACACTTTCAATCGTTAAATATATATTAATATAGACAACATTTTATATCGATATGATAGAAATATCGATCGATTAAAAAATTACATGCATGACAAATATAAATATATTAATAAATTCAACGGCTGAATTGTTAAAATATTAACCGTATAAAATTTACAGAATACTATAAAACCACTTAAATGTTAAAGTGAATCTTCCCAAAAATAATATACATAATTTATCATCAGTGCATTAATTTATTAAATAAATTCATTTTTTCAGAAGAAAAAATTTCTTATACCAACCGATACATGATATTTTGGGTGGTACAACTCAAAGCTAATGGTACTCACCGCTATAATTGATATAGATTAAAATTTATATCGAAATGAATTTATATTATATTATTTTGATTTATTACTATATAAAATTTACATCCATATCCAAAATTCAAATACGAGAAATGATGCATGCAGGTGTCATTATTGGAACATTGGTATGAGGTACTGCTTTTCGTGGCTTTAAGTGTAGTCGTTGGTGGCTTGGCTTTCAAATTAATACATACAATGTATGATTTACTTCCTACCGGTGAATGAATATGATGGTCATTTCCAAATCATAGGAGACAGAGGCAGAGCCAGGGGCCTATAATGGAAAATTTTATTTTTAGTTATTTTATAATTTTAAAAATTTTAAATTAGTATATAGTAAATTTACACTTTGCTTCCTTTGAAAATAAAAAAATATTTAATCTTTTAAAAGTTATAAAGATATAAGCTATTAAAATGATGATATTTTACTTTTTACTATTATAAAATATACAACTTTATTACGACCCTCAAAAATTTTCTAGATCCTCTCCTATAGAGAAATACCAATTTGCATTGACCTTTTTTTTCGGTCAAACAATTTGCACTTTGCACCTATTTTCTTCATTCAATAATGTGTATATTTCATAAAATAAAATTAAAAACAAAAGTGAACCTCATTCTCAATTAAAGTTCCGTTTGTTTTATTGAAAATGATTTCTAAAAATGATTTTTAGAAAATGATTTATTTTTCTGAAAAAGTTAATATTTTCTATTGTTTGATAGATTTGTGTAAAATATTTTACATTATTTGATAGATTTCCTAAAATATTTCATAATTTTTTAATGAAACAAACATGCATTTGAGATTTTCTTATATTTTTGTTCTATAAATTTATATTTTACATTGTTCTTTGTAAAAAAAACGACAAATATATTTTTTATAAAATATTATAGTGCAATTTCCTTTTAATAATCGAAATTTATTTTATAATAAGAAAATATTTTGTAATAATCAGTACCATATATAAACTTAACAATAAATAATGTTTAATTAAAACTTAATTTAAATTACATATATTACATATATGAGAGTACATATTGACACATTAAAGTTGTAAGAGATAAATGAATTAAGTATTATTTAAACAAATGCTCATTTTATATAATTAAAATATTCATATTTTTATACTAGGTTAAAATATGTCATAAGTCTTTATACTCTTCGTAAATTTAAAATTTAGCCCATGTACTTTTATTTTTGTGTTAGTCCTACTTTTAGATATCAAAATTGATTCAACTGTTAGCATTATTAAAAATAGTTTATTAAATTCATGTTCATTATAACGCCATTTTTAGTTACATGAATGTCGAGTATTTTTATTTAAAATGTGACATCAACAAAATTGACAAAAAAATAACAATGTTAACAATAGGACTTGATTTTCAAATCTGAAAAGTAGAGGATTAAATTCTTGAAAATGAAAGTACAAGGACTAAATTCCAAATTTGTGAAGAGTACAAAGACTTATGACATATTTTAACCTATATACAACAAAATATTTACTATTAATATATTTATAATTGCAATAAATATTTATTATTAAAATATTAATATTGAATATTTTTCAATAATGAATATTATTTAAAATTATTATTTGAAATTTATTATTAAAATAAAATTAAAATATTAAATAATTTATTAAAATAATAAATTATATTAATAAATTATTATATGATTAATATAGATAATTAAATATGTATGTTTAATAATATTGGAAATTATAATATTTTATATTAATATTTTATTAATTTTAAGCATTTTAAAAATAAAATAAAATTTATTATTGATATAATAATATTAAGTTTGACTTAAGTTAATTTTTATATATAAATAAAATCACCCATAGATGAGCTATTTTTTAGAGAACGACTCATGCTTTTCAAATGGTAAATCATTTTACGAGAAAAAAAAGGTTTATTTTCCGTTAACATGTAAGTTATTTTACATTAACTAAGTTGTTTTCCATGAAACAAGTGTAAAAATATTTTTAAAGCTATTTTTAGTGAAACAAACGGAACTTAAATATTAATTCAAATTTTAAATTATTGATACGAGTTTTAAATGATGGAGAATAATTTTTAAAAAAGGCTAAAGGTGTAAAAACCTTCAAACTTTAAAAAAAAGGTAATATTTTTTTTTCTGCACTCAATTGGGTACTTAAACTTTCAAAATGCATAAAAAAATCCCTCAAACTTTAAAAAAAAAAGTAATTAAGCCCCTGTTTTTTTTTTGCACTCAATTGCACACTTGAGCTGTCAAAATGCATCAAAAAGACCCTCAAAATTTTTTTAAAAAGAAATTAAGCCCCTGTTTTTTTTTTGCACTCAATTGCAAAAATGTATCAAAAAGGCCCTTTGACCATAAACTTTAACAGTTGACCGTCAAAGTTAACTGCCCTTAATTTTTTTTAGTTAAAGCCACCTTGTCACAATCATTGTGTCACATGTGACAAAAAATTATAAAAATAAAAATAAATAAAATTTATTAAAATTGTTAAAATTTAATAAAAATATAAAATATTTAAAATTTACTAAAAAATAGAAATATATAATTGTAAAATTTTATAAAAATCATAAAAAAAATTATAAAATGCATAAAAAAGGCCTTTTAACCATAAACTTTAACTGTTGACCGTTAAAGTTAACGATCCCCAATTTTGATGCATAAAAAATTAGGGGCAATTAGTTTCAACGACCAACCGTTAAAGTTAACGGTCAAATGGCCTTTTTGATGCATTTTTACAATTGAGTGCAAAAAGAAAAACAAGGGTTTAATTGCTTTTTAAAAAAGTTTGAGAACCTTTTTTTACATATTTTGATAATTTAAGTATCGAATTGAGTACAAAAAAAAAAGCAGTGACTTAATTATTTTTTTGGTTACCGCTAAAATGACTCTCAAATTCTCTACCTTCTAGAAACCTTCATTGTTCTTCAACTTCTTTTTAATATTAGCCCATTTGTAAATGCTTGTAGACCACGTAAGGCCTGCCCGCATGCTTGCCTAACCCCACTCAACATCCTCTTTTACCTTCATTTTTATTGGGTTAAAATATGTCCTTGTGTTTTTATTTCTTTACTTTTTTTTAATTTCAAAACTCAAGTCTAATGGTTAATATTATTAATTTTTTTAGTGTAATTTTTTGAAATAAAAACAAAGATTTACTAAAAAATTGGTGCTGTAATGAACCTCAATTTAATAAAATAATTTTAATAGTATCAACAATTAGACATAAATTTTGAAATTTAAAAAGTAGAGAGACTAAATCCTTAGAAATAAAACTACAATGACTACATTTCAAATTTAAAAGAATACGAGACTTATGATATATTTTAACTTATTATTATTATTATTAAAATAAAAGATGTCATTTTATTAATAGATTTAAATAATTGAAATAAAAAGAAAATTCATAAACAAAATATACATACAAGTATTAATAAGGACAAAATAGTGATTTAATTAGTATAAAGAGAGTATCTAATTTTAAATCCACATTTCTTTCATTTTATAAAAAAATTATACATGGTTCAAAAAAAATTTATAATATTTTTATATTTTGATTTCTTTTTACGATAAGCTAATTAATCTCTAATTAGTTAGCTTCAGCTGCAAGCAAAGTATCGTATTTGATAATTCTATGTTCAAATAAGAGAATAATAATTTATTTTTAAAGTAATAATTTGCTTCAATATAATAAAAATATAAAATTGAAATTTTAACAAATTTGGATTTAATTTATATATTTTATTTCTAGAAATTTAGTTTTTCTAATTTTTAGATGTCGAAATTTTAAGTTCAACTGTTAACACTGTTAAATTTATTTTGATAAATTCAAGTTCATTACAACGTCAATTTTTAGTTACATTTCTATCAAGGAGGATTCTTTTTATATTTCAAAATGTCATACAAATCAATTTAACAAAAAAAAACGTATTAATAATTGGACTTGAATTTAGAAGTCCAAAAAGTAGAGAAATTAAATTTCAGAAAATAAAGATATGAGGACTAAATTCTAAATTTGTGAAGAATAGAGGGACCTATGACATATTTTAACATTTTTCAGTATTATAAGGTAAGACTTCACCATTTGCTAGTTGTCCACATGCGTTTACTTTGTCTTTTCTTCATCTTTTCCAGAACGCGCAGACTTGAGCAGAAGGTTAATCGAAAGAAAGAAAACATTTTTAATCATTTACATTCCAAGATTTGTGAGTTGAATCTCATTCCTTTCTATATTATTCCTAAATCAAATAATGATGTTTTCCATGAAACATTCATTAAGTTATTACAACAATATAATACTCATAATTTCAACTTGATAACTTTGATATAAAAGTTTTTAAATTTAATTCATATTTGAATTTAGAAATTATGAGTCAACTTAATATTTTTATCGATATTGACTAACATTGTCAACCAATATTTATTTTCAAAATTTAAATAAATTAAAACTTTAACAAATTTTATTTTTATGCATTCTAAATATTTTTAGTAATTTTATGTTTTATAATTTCAAAATAAAATAAACTCATGTATTTTATAAAAATTTCAGGTTTTTCTCTCATTTATATATATTTACAAATTTTGGTTTTGATTTTTTATTTCACATGCACAATAAACCTTGAATCAGGACAACGATTTGTCTTGATTCACTATGAACATGTATTTCTCTAGTAATTTTATATTTTTATAATTTCAGTTTTATAATATAAAATATTTTTAAAATAAGTTCCAATTTTATCACTTAAATTATTTATAATCATTTTAAGATCTGGAATTTATTTTAAATTTATTACTTAGTAATAAAATTATTTTGAATGATTTATAATCATTATTATTTTTAAAATCTAGAATAAAAATTAAATTTATTTTAAAATTATTATTTAATTATTTAAATTTATTTTAAATTTGGAATTTATTTTTAAAATATTTTATATTATTTTTAAAAATTATCAATGAATATATAAAATTACTAGAGAAATACACATTTAAACAAGAAAATTTCTAAAATTTTAAAAAATTAAAACACTAAAAATTTTCTAAAATAAAGAAGTTCATTTATTTAAAAATATATTCTTATTTTGAAATTATAAAAATATAAAATTACTAAAAATATTTAAAATGAACCTGGACAAATGATTGTCCCCACTTACAAATGAAATCGGACAACCTTTTGTGCATGTTCATTATGCATGCAAAAGAAAAAATTAAAAAAATAAATTTCCTATTTTTTAATTTAAAAAATAGTTTTTTAACTTGTGACGTTTTAACATTTTATTAGTTGTTAGCTCGAAATCTATACGTGTTAGTAAGATACCAATAAAAATAATTTAAGTACCAAATAAATAAAGTTGCCAAATTCAAGTACATCGTATATATTAACCCTTTTTTTCTTTCCTCTAACCCAAAAGTTTTATTTGATAAGATCAAAAGAAAATAAAAAATTGAAAATAAATAATAATTTCTTTACTTTCCTAATTTGATATAATTGAAAAATAAGATGAATTTTTAAAATAAAAATGATTGATTTTGAACCCATAACTTACATCTATTTCATTTTCTCTTTCCTTATCCTTCTAATTTGAAATCATTTGTTTTATTTCAAAAGTTTCTTTTCTTTATTAAGAAGTTATAAATATAATTACAGTCACAAATAGTACATAACTATATAACCATAATTAAAATCAAATTATTGCAATGCACTAATAGAGTGCAAACTAACATATGCTTGAACTTAAACTTTGAATATATTTAGATTAGATTCTTACTTGATGTGATTTAAAATAAAATCTAGGAGAATCCCCACATAATTTACACAAGATAAAACTTAAACACAAGATTTCAAGTTCATATGGCCTTAACTTACCATTAAGTCAATGCCTCATTGGCAAACTCTTGTTTTCTATTCGTATTGTTTTTTATATGTAAATTTTTTTACACACATGGATAGCTTTAAAAGTATTCTATGAAACTATGTCATTTAAGTTAAACCCTTTTACGTTTAAGGCAATTAGTTAGAAGAATTGTGTTTTCCTAATGGATACACTACCATTAGTCACTCTAAATATGTGTCATTCTTATTTTGGTCACCCTAAAATAAAAAATTGATCAAATTGGTCACTTCACAGTTAAATGCTAATGGAAGAGTAACAGTGCATTTCTACATTTGTTGTAACACTCCTAACCCGTATCTGTTACCGAAATAGGGTTACGGAGCATTACCGAAATAAACATATCAAATACAGATATTTCATAATATTTAACATTAATCTCAAATATTATTTATAAACTCCCTTATATGAATCCTTGAGGCCCAAAACATACATTAGAAACAAGACGAGACTAAACCAGGTACTCAGAAAATTTTTCACAAAATCTCAAAATTTTTCTAAGATGCAGGGGACACACACCCGTGTGGTAAGGCCGTATGGCTCACACGGCCATGTGACACGCCCATGTCTCAGGCTGTGTGGGCATTCGAAATGGGGCACACGGCCGTGTCCCAATCCGTGTCTGTACTCGTGTAACTCTCTGACTTGAGTCACATGGCCAAGCCACACGCCCGTATGCCAAGCCATGTGATAAATCCTGAGCATTCTGTTTTAAATTTTAAAGATGCAGGGGATACATGACTAGTTCTCATGCCCGTGGGCTAGGCCGTGTATCACACACAGCTGAGACACACACCTGTGACTTTGCCCGTGTGGACAAAATAGGGCTATTTCCAAGCCATATTTCTGACCCAAATTTGCTTTCCACCTATATTAACACTTTAACTCATTCACAAACTAATTCAAGATAATTAATTCAAGCCAAAGTTAAGTTTTAAACATGTCATATTACCATATACTATCTCAAATCAATCATCAATATACCTATATGTTTTTCATCTATCAACAACACTCACATTGAACATTATATTGCCTCTTATATATACATCAAAATATGTCCAACATAAGCCATTCCAATAGCTCCTTACAACAAAATGCTTTTCAGCCAATATTAGCCAATTTACCTTATACATGCCATTATAACCAAAAATTAGTTTTCTAAATGTACCGAAATGGGCCGATGGATAGTGTGATGTGTCTCCGACCAGATCCAACCTTAATGAGCTTCCGAGCTACTATAAAACAGAGAAAATAAAACAGAGTAAGCATTTAGTGCTTAGTAAATTCGTATAACAGGAAATAAACTTACCATTCCTTTACATTTAAGGTAAGCATACAAAATACATCCAAGCAATTTGGCTAATAGCCTCCGAAACACACAACTTCATCAACATGTTAGTCATATATTTCATGTGAATACCAAGAATCAGTAATGAGCTCATCAATATCAAATTTCCATGTATTTCGTGTATATACAGGTAACATTTCACCTTGAATTCATTAATTTTCTCATATCAGGATTTTGCCCATTAAATCATTTAAAATATCAATAGATACTCGGGTGTACACATGAAGTGTACAAATCTGAAATACGTTAATTCATATTCGAGGGTGCTCATTAAAGCATATAATCGGGAAGCCCTCTCTCGAGCCATATAACAAGAAGCTTATCCGAGTTGTATAACAGGAAGATCATAATAGCCATAATTAGGAAGCTCATGCGAGCCAATAACAGGTAGCTCTGAAGAGCTATTAACAAGAACCTCCGGATAACCATATATCGGAAAGTTCAAGCGAGCCATATCAGGAAGCTCCAGAGAGCCATTAATCAGGAAACTCACAAAGAGCCTTTAATCAGGAAGCTTATGAAGAGCCATATATCGGGACGCTCATAAGAGCTGTGGTGTGCCCACAACACATGCAGGATCATGACCAATCGGGATGCTCCGAAGAGCTATTATCGGGAAGCTAGCAAGAACCATATAATAGAAAGCTCACAAGAACCATATAACGAGAAGCTCGAGTGGGCTATTAATAGGACGCTCTTTCGAGCTATGGTGTGTCCGCAATATATGCAGGGCCACAACCAATACGGGAACCCTATATCCATTGAATTTCATTTATTCAAACATGACTTAATACTTATCGATCATTTTCGGATATGTAATTCAATTCAAACATATAAATATACAATTTAGTTACAAGAACTTACCTCGACAATGTTTGTGAACTTGTATGCTACTAATCTGTTACTTTTTCTTTATCTCGATCTAGCTTCGTATTTGATCTATCCAGATCTATACGAGTAAATTTAGCTCAATTTAATACAATTCATATTCAATTCAATTCAATTCACATCTTAGGAAAAATTACCATTTTGCCACTATACTTTTAATTAATGACGATTTCATCCCTAGGCTTCGAAAATAAAATTCATGTAATTTAATCCTTATTCCAAGCCTAACTGATTTTTACATGTAACATTTACAACCCAAGTAATTCATAAAATTCAAAACTTTTTCATAAATTTCACATCTTTTCAATTTAGTCCTTAAATCACAATTTCATCAAAATTCTCTTTACAAAAGTTGTCTATTTATCAACAACCTTTCATTTTCCACCATAAATTTCTTAATTCATGCAAATTCGTCCATGGAAAAACCCTAGTGCTTTGATAAATTTACAAATAAATCCCCGAGATAGCTAGATTAAGCTATTATGATCTCGAAAACATAAAAATCATTGAAAATGAGACTAAAATTCTTACCCAATTAAGCCAAATAAGCTTGCTTGAGTTCTCTTCTCATAGCTAGGGTTTCCATAAAAAAAATTTGGGAAAGATGATGAAAAAGATGATATTTTATTATTTAATTAACTTATCATCTTTTATTATTTCAACTTTCCAATTTAATCCTTTTCTTTATCAAATTTTCCATGGGTGAATCATCATACGTATCTACTAACTCCTCTTAATGGTCTATTTTCCATATAAAGACCTCCAATTTTAAATTCCATACCTATTTGATCCTTTTAGCTACTAGAATTTAACTTTTACATTTTATGCAATTTGGTCCTTTTATCAATTAATCATGTAATCGGTAAAATTTTCTTAACGAAATTTTTATACGATATTCCTATCATAATGTAGACCATAAAATAATATTAAAATAAATTTTCTTTCGAAATCGAATTTGTGGTCCCGAAACCAATGTAACTCTTTCACATCCCGATACATCTTGTATCCTCTAGGATGCATGGTATAAAGGCTAGCATGAACTTCTCGAAGTATGGTTCGTCTTAACTCATCATCATTCGACACACAACAACTCTATCGAAAACATAAGATACCATTATCATTAAATCTAAAATCCTTGGTTTTTCCTTCTTTCACTAGCTTGATTTGAGGTAACAGAGTTATATTTAAGGGTTTTTTAGATTTTATCTCATCGGCTAAAGTGGGTTTTAGTTACAATTCTGCTAAGAAGCCTCCATCATCCACTAAACTCAACCTTGCAAACATTGCTCTTAAATCAGTCATTTGCTTCCAGCTCAGGGCTTCTGCAAGGGCATTGGCTTTCCCGGACTAGTAATCAGTCATGCAATTATAATCTTTCAATAGCTCGAACCACCTCTATTGCTTCAGGTTCAATTTGTTTTGGGTGAGAAGGTACTTAAGGATCTTAGGATCAGTAATACTTCTCCCTATACAAATACTGCCTCCAAATCTTAAGTGTAAGAACAACTACAGTCAACTTTAAGTCATGAGGTGGGTAGTTGCACTCCTGTTGTTTCAACTATCTTGACTCATAAGCCATTACCTTATCGCCTTGCATCAACACACAACCAAGGCCAGTATAGGATGCATCACTGTACACCACATATTCTTTACCCGATTCAGGTTGAATTAGAATAGGAGTTTGGGTTAGCATCGCTTTGAGCTTTTCAAAACTGGATTGGTGCTCCTCTGTCCATTTAAAAAGAACATCATTTCTCAACAACTTAGGTAAGGGCGTGAGTATTAAGGAAAACCCTTCAATGAAACTACGATAATACATTGCCAAACCCAGAAAACTACAGATTTCAGAAACATTTAAGGGTTGTTTCCATCAAGGATCGTTTCTATCTTTTTTGGATCCACTTGGATACCTTTTGCGGATACCACATGACCCAAAAGCATAACCTCCTTAACCTAGAATTCACATTTACTCAACTCGGCGTAAAGCTTCTTTTCACGAATGATTTGCAAAACCTTCCTAAGGTGCTTATCATGTTCATGTTCGATTTTGGAATAAACTAGGATATCATCAATAAACACTGTAATGAACTAATCAAGGAAGGGTTGGAATACACGGTTTATAAGATCCATTAAAGTGACAAGAGTGTTGGTTAAGTCGAATGGTATTACAAGGAACTCATAGTAGCCGTAACGAGTTCTAAAAGTTGTTTTAGGCACATAAACCTCCTTTACATTCAATTGGTAATACCTCGACCTTAGATGTATTTTGGAGAATACAATTGCACCCCTAAATTGGTCAAACAAATCATTTATCCTAAGCAAAGGATATTTATTTTTGACGGTGAGCTTGTTTAACTATCGGTAATCTATACATAACCTTAGAAACCCATCTTTCTTTTTCACAAATAGGATCGGAGCTCCCCATGGATACACATTGGGTCTAATAAATCTGCGATCTAAAAGTTCCTGAAGTTGGATTTTTAGTTCTTGCAACTCTTTTGGTGCCATGCAGTAAGGAGAAATAAACACTAGAGCGTACATTGGCATCAATTCAATACCGAATTATACCTTATAATCTAAGGGTAATCCTAGTAACTTCTAGGGAAACACATCTGGGAATTCCCTAACAGTTTAGATGATATCTAAGGTGGTATTATGGGCATGCCCATCCATTACATAAGCTAAGTATGCTTTACACCCTTTGCGAACTAACTTTTCGACGACCACAGTAAATATAACATCAAACAGGTAATTCCTACACTCCTCAACCATGAAAATCTCTCTACCTTTGGTTGTTTTTAATTTTACCCTCTTAGAGGCAAAATCTAGGTTAACCTGATGTGCAACTAACCAATCCATACCCAGAATTAAGTTGAACTTCCCAAAAGGTAATTCCATAAGATCGGCGGGAAACACTACTCCTTGAACCTCCAACGGACATCTCTTATAGATTTTATTTATAACAACAGATTGTCCTAAGGGGCTTACTATAGTTACATTAGTAATGATTTCCTCTACCCTAATACCCAATTTTTTAGACATATAATAAGAAACATAAGAGTTGGTGGATCCTATATCAATCAAGTAAAAATATGGGACGAAATTAACGGTAAATATACCTGCAATAACATTGGATGCATCCCTCTGCTAGCAACCCCTAACGACATACACTAAGGAAAAATGTCTAGCCTGGGTTTGATTTGCACCTGTTGCAACTATATTTGTAGTTCTATTCTACCCTCAGCCCATCGTAAGTAACTGACTCACTTTTTGGTTTTGGGCTTGAGCTTGAGTCTAGTCAGTTTGTTGAGGGCAATTTTTTATTATCAAATTCTCTATTGATATCAAATTCTCTATTGATCCACATATTAAATATGTGCCCTTCTTCTTCCAATACTTACTTGAGTGGCACTTTCCACAATATTTACAGGGGGAAACCTTATCCCTAGCGTTAAACACTACAACCCTTTGCTGCGATCTACTCTCTCTGGCTCATTTAGCAGGATGGGAGTTCCAACCAGAAGAACCTGAATCTCTTTTAACTGAGACTTTACTTTTCTCCCATTGTTCTCAATTTATCTAATTAATTTCAACGATTTTAGCTTTCTCCACAAGGTTCTTAAATACCCTTTCTTGATATGGAGCGACTTGTATCTTAAGGTCAAATCGTGGCCCATTTTTAAATCATACGCACTTGTCTTGTTTTGTGACAACCATACCCTGGGCATAATGACTAAGCCTTAGGAACTCAGCCTTATACTTTGCCACAAATTTGTCCCTTTGGTTTAGCTTAATTGACCCAAGCATGCATGCTTCCACATACCTCGTGCCCACATACTTTTTCTGAAATGCCTCTTGAAAATTTTCCCAAGTGATCTTCTCAGCTTGTGTACCTCTTACCACAGATTGCCACTAGCAATAGGCTTCCTCCCTAAGCAAGGACACAACACCCTTCAATTTTTACTTTGGAGTACAGTCTAAGTCTTTCAGAATCCTTTCTGTTAACTCCATCCAATATTTAGCTACAGTGGGAGTCGTACCAGTAATGCCCTTAAATGTTTCTGTCTTGTTTGAACGAAGTCTCTCCGTAACTAATCTACGACATCTCAGTCCAGATTGGGCTCCAGCAACCATTTGTAGGACCCTCAACATCACATGCATCACGGAGTCATCGTCGTTCTCATAGCCTCTACCATCATTGGTGGTGGAGTTCTCAATATATTTCTCCTCATAAACTGGTTCCTCACCTTGAACAATAGGCGACTCTACAGATGCAACCCTACAAGGCCTACTCCTACCACGTCTACCTTAAGTATTCATTCTAGTTGTGATTGTCTAAGTAGTTTAAGTATATCTGTAGTTTTCATGCAAAAGTTCAAACATTAGCTAGATTATATTTATAATCTAAGAATTTTAGTTCATCTAAAATCTCATAATTAATAATAACTATAGTAGGACTAACATAAGAGTCTTGAATTTAATTTTTTGCAGAAAATTAATTTTTCAAAAGAGTTTTGGGGCATGGATTTTTCCCAAAATACCCTTTAAAATGTATACATGTAATTTATTCATATATCTATAGTTCGGGTTTAGAAAACCTAGGCTTTGATACCACTAAATGTTACCTCCCCAACTTGGCCTAGATGTTAAACCCTAGTTTTGAATATTACATTAGCCACTAAAATGGCCCGGTAAGCTATTGGAGTTTTTGAAAACGATCCTTTTAAAACATTTATTTATTTTTTTAGAAAATAATTAGTTAAGTATTTGATTTATTATTCCTCAAGTTTTGTTTATTACATAGCAATATAAAAATGATAATTACTTTTGTTTTTAGTAAAACCGGGGTTCATCAAATAATGATTACCTAATATCCCAATTAAAATTTTATAAATGAATGTCATGCAAAATAAAATCAAAACTAAATCCTAAGTCCCATGCCGCAGTTCATAAATATATAATACAATATTTTTAATGAAATAAAGAATGATAATGACACTTAAAATATTAAGAAAAACGAAACTAAGCCGAGTCCCTCCGAATGTCGCGCTTGTGTCCTAACCTGATGGGTTATCTGAAAAAATAAAAATTAAAGGGGGAGTGAGCTATGACGCTCAGTGTGAGGTCATTTACAATAAAACCAATACAAACAGTTATTAAGATACATTAAATAGCATTGCACATATTTATCATAGATAATAATTCAATTTAGAGTACAATTTTTCAATGCAACCATCAATTAAGTATTAGAACTCACAATTATAGATTCCAAAATAATCAAATTATCATATTTTCCCACTATAACTATATATAAATACACACACGTATATATACATATAGGTATCCACTCATATGTACATGCATTTCATAATATAATTTCTAGTCTTGTATGCACATGATATCAAGGATGCCATAAAATTTCATGTTAAAATAGAGTATAACCTACCCTACCGTTACACACCATAATTGAGAGTTCCCCGGAACTCCAACCACTATAAGACTAGATTGTGGATTAACCACCATTAGTTTGAAGTTTTTACTGCCAATGTCTGTAGACACACAACAAAACGATGCAGTTGGAATCTACTTTGGTTATAGGTACACAACAGAATATTGCAAATGAAACCTGCCAATGGCCGTGGAAACACAACATACACATAGATAAAAGCTATCAAAGGGTTATGAATGCATGGTAAAATGACGCAGTTGGAATCTGCTTTGACTATGAGTATACAACAAACTTTTAAATGCAAATATACTGTCATTGCTTCCTCCGATCATACCGGCCCAACCCATGCAGTGCAATACAGTCAATTTAATACATTCATATATTGTAACATTTAATGTTCTAACGCATGGCAAACAAGTAGCAAAGTAAAGCTCTTCATATATTTTGGTTGAAAATAAATTAGGGCATGTTTTTCATATGATTTCAAACATATATATAAGGTAACATATATTATTTATAATCCACGCAAATATTCATAGATACAAATAAATACCGTATTAATTTAATCATTCATGGATTCTAGCATGTCATATATCATCAGGGACCTAATTGCATAATTTAATTCACTAAAAAATAGTTTAAAACCTATCTAGAGACTAAATTGATCAAAATATAATTTTTTTTGTCAAAACTATAATCCCTTGGTTCCAAGGGACACAAGGTCATGTGATTGGGCTATGTGGAAAGCCTTAGGCCGTGTGGAAGGGGTACACGACCATGTGGCTAGGTCGTGTGACATTTGAAATTTCAATATAAATGGGAGACATAGGCATATGGGAGGTCGTGTGAAAGTCGAATATCCTAGGGTTTTAGGGGTGACATGGCCGTATGTGAGACCATGCAGTCCACAAAAAGCGGCCCACACATCCGTGTGGTAGGTTGTGTGGTCTAAGCTTGGTTCGGTTTTACCTTAATTTTATTGTAAAAGAATACACACCTGACTTCTAGGGTCTCGTATAATGATCCTCACGTCCAATTTTGATCTAGGTCACCTACAACGGTTCTTTCGATCAACAAAAATGCAAGAATTAATATTAATTTCCAAGATTTACTGAATTTATCAAGAATTTCGAGAAAGTTCATAAAAGATTTGAAATCTATTAAAAGATTGACAAGAATAATATTTATTTCAGAATGTTAGAGTTCTACGAAATTAGAAACAAGATTGCTTATTGATCTTGGCATGTTAGAAACGAAATTGATGGCGTTAAACTAAATCAACACGAAGATCAAATTGTACGGGGGTTGATTTCGTGTTCGGGATTCAACAATAAAATTTTCAACAAAAGAAGATGAAAATTTTATGAAAAGGAAAAGTGGGAAATAAGAGAAAAATATATATTTAAAGAAGAGAAAAAAAAAAGGAATTCTAAATAGGGTTGAAAAAAGATAACCAAAATTCTATTATGATTAGAAAAAGGGACCAAATGGCAAGATTAGACAAATTTTGGAGTGTTGATTTGGTAAATCACCCCTATTTCTGAAAATGGGAAAAAGTAAGGAAAGTGGTGTGGATAGAACTTGGGACAATAGGAAAATATACTAAAGCCTTTCCATTTGAGCTATTACCCATACATAAAAATTTTCTACCACATTTAATACTTATATTAGCTTGGTTTTGTTCTTTAGTTGCTAAAAAATAATAGAGGAAAAATAAAAAGAGTGAGGCTTGAACCTTAACTCTCTAAAAGGTTTAACTAAGACTCATTTCATGATGTTTTTTTTAATTCTAACTCTATGACTTTTGGGATGTTACATCCTCTATCATCACGCCATCAAACTAGGAACTGGTTATGGAGCTATCTGCATGGCCTTCCAACTACTAGGCCTTTAAGATCTCATCCTCACCTATATATCCCCAATCATGCCTACTCTTAAGCACAACCTTAAATGTAACAAACCTGTTATGGGCAACAAACTAAAGACATTGATTCTCACCTTTTTCGATCTCAAGTTATAATTTTTGACTCAACCTGAACATGGTAGACTTTAATGTTGGAAAAAGTGAAAAAGTTGAATGTCCATAAGTCTTCTTCATGGTTTTTCTCCCTTAAATGGTTTTTATAATATTATTATTGTATTTCTAAAATTATTATTTTAATAAATAATGTTAGAAAATGAGAAAATGAATTCATTTATTTATATATATGTTAATGATTTTGTATATATATATATATATATATCAAAATCTCATGTATTTTATCGAAAAATAAACTTTTAAATCATTTTTACTTTTTAAAGGTTTTTTTCTAATTTTTAAATTTTAAGAATCAAGACTAAATTGATGAGAATGTGTAAAGTTGAGGAAAATTTTGTTTAAATTTTTAATTTAAAAATAAATTGATAGAATTTATAAATATAAGAGTGTTAAATTTATTATTGTGCTAATAGAAAAGATGAAGGTTAACGGAAGAGTGAACTTTTAAATATTATTAGAAAAATTGCCATCCCAGACCAGGCTACCTAACCTTAACTTCAACTCGCATTCGGCTGGGTTAGTTTTGTAGTTTTTAAGGTTGGATAATACAAGCTGTCTGAGAATCTAGACGGCCAATCCACAATTCCACACAAATTGGCGTCTGATGATGTCCGAAACGCCATCGGCCAGTGATGAAGACGACACTATAGGCGAAGGTTCGGTTTAAGAATATGCCTAACTCCATACGCCATCTCGACCCTACCTATGTCATACTTCATGATTTGGTCAAACAATACAATCGGCTATTCATTGAATATATAAATTTATCACTAAATTATGTTTGACTTTTTTCTATTTATCAGCAATTATGTTATTGAATTCTAATGTTTTAGTCATTAGCACGTTAATTGTGACGTGATAGGTTAATTCAAGTATTAAAATTAATTTCATCCTTGAATTATAAATAAAATATTAGTTTAATATATTTAAAAATTAACAATATTCTTGAAATAGTTCTAAAGAAATTTTAAAAATTCTAAAATATAAAAATATTTAAAAATACATAATTTATTTACTTAAATTATAAAAATAATTTTAAAAGTTATAGTTATTTGAAGTTCTTTTGTAAATTTTAAAGGCTCATAAAAATCTAAAAGAAATGCTAATAAAATTGGATGGGATTTAATCCTAAATCGGTTTATACCATTTAATGTCCTTTTGTCAATTCTATGTTTTAACAATGAAACTTCATCTTCATATGATGTTTAGAATGAAATTTGGATTAAAAGAATTAATAGTTCATCTCATTTATTGAAAAGGTTGTTTACGAAATTATCAAAGATTGCTAATATGAATTAGCAACTATGCATGCACTATAAACATATAAGAGAAAAATCTCAATAAATGAGAATTAAGGTCTGCTTAGAAAAATTAAAAGTATTATAATGTCTAATTTGACAGTCAACAGCTGATATATATATATCAGCTGATTTGTCGATAATAATAAGTACTAATTCATACTAGCAGCCTGGATATTCTTATAAGCAACCTTTTGAATAAAATAAGATCGACATAATTATTTTTTTATTTTTAAATCTAAGTAAATAAATTGTAGATTTTAATTTATTTATATTTTTTAGAATTATCTATAAAAAAATCCTAAAAGTATCCAACTAATATTTTAGTTGTAGTTTAAGAGTTAAATTAATCATAACCCTTGAATTAATATCACAATATTATTTTATTAAGGGATAATGAAAGTTGATAAACAAATGACCGAAATGATACGATTCAATAATATAAATGATCATATTATAACTTTTGATATTTAAACGTAAAAAAAAAATATAATTATTTGACCAAATGTGTTATTTACCAAAAACAACAACATAATCTATTAATCTAAGTTAGCATTTCAACTTTACTAATTTTTTTTAACTTCTTTTGACATAACAATGCCAAATTATTAAATAAATAAAGCGTTGGTAAACAAATGAAAAGTTTAGCCGGCGACATAGACATTTTCCTTAGTCAAATCACACTTTTTCATTTTGTTTATTCGTTATTTTTTTACTCTTTCTTTTCCCTTGTCACAAACAAGACAATTTCTTCTCCTCGTCTTAAATAGGTTTTATTTATGATTCACACCTTCAAGTATACTTATTTTTCACTTTGATGTTAAATTCTTTTTCTCATATTAGTACTTGTTGATACAGAGTACAACAAGGGAGGAGGGCAAGGAGGAGATTAGGATGGATAATAGAGAACAATTCACCTGTAGAGGCCGAGAGGATAAGAAAATAGGCTAATTGAGAAGACAAGTACTCAGAGTAACTTTAGGGTGCTAAAAGGTTGATCCCCTATTCATAATTCTCTAGGGTCTTTATAGGAGAGGTCTCATTATCCACTAGTATGACATGGCTAGATAAGCATTCAATCCCATTAAATGCGTAATGGATAATCATAGGCATGTATCATGGGGTTCTATCAATATGAGGTAGTCAAGCTTAAATAGCCTCCTTATTGTCTTGGAAGTGTGTTCACATTAGGATAACATTCGTCCTTAAGCCCAAGTGGTTGGTTCTGTTTGAGGTTGGACGGGTGGTCATGCTTAAGAAGTCAATGCGGAGTTAACAATGCCTCTTAGGCTGACACGTGTCTTCTTGGTGGAGGGATATAACAATAGCTCCTCAATCGAGTGAAAGATTATAAAGTGGCCTTCCGTGAGACATGCTCCGAGAGTTCCTTAAAGGCTTATCTAGCCAGAGAAGGTGAAGCATCATCAAATAGTGTCATAAATAAGGTGTTCTTTTAGGGAGTAGTGGTCATGATGAGGAGTGACCACGCCTCGACGTGAGTGCTTCAGGGCTTAAAATTATGCAATTTAGATAAAGAATTGAAGTACGGTTTTAGCAAGCGAATAGTCAAATTGTAATATATATTTGTTTTACAAGGGAACGCTAGAGAAGTATTCCGATGATCGTACCCAATGGATTGTTATATTAGAGAAAATTATAACTAAATTAATTACTTGAAAATAATTACTAATCTATTCAAGTTAGGAATTAGTAGTGCAAATTCCAAATTAAGATAATCATAAATCTAATTAAATTAAACTAAACTTAAGTTACACTATCAGAACTTCCTATTCCTAGTTTCAACGATGCGAGTTATTTAGCCTAGAATAGGTTGAATTATTAATTTTCAACTAATCCCCTAATTACCCTTAACTGAGTGATTTACCACCCTTAGCTAAGAATACCTTCTTGGTCTCATCTTCATTAAGAGTTATTACCTAAGATACCCTTTCGATCTCACCTAGGCATATGAATACCCTTTCGGTCTCATCGCTTAGCACAAGTCCCCTAAAGACTTACCCAACAAGATACTCTTTCAGTTTGACCTGTCTCGATGTTCTACTGGGGTCATCAATCCTAGTATACTAAGTTCTTTACCAATTTCGAATAAATAGTCACTTAATTGATTAATCAGTTAAGCAACCAAATCATGCGAGATAAATGTAAAACACAAGATTTTATTCCAATATTTATTCAAACATTCAATTAATAAATATAACGAAAAATATATAAATAAAAGAATAGGGAAAGAGAATGCTCATGAATAGATTGATCTTAAATCGCAATTTTGGAACAATCTCCGCTTGCAATCGTCTCAACTTCGGAATAAAAATCTTCCGCTTAAGAAAACATAAAAGAAAACTAAACTAAAACTAAAGAAGAATGAAAATAGAAATCAAAAGTATGAAAAACTATCTGAAGCCCCCCTTTTTTCTGTTATTTTAAGCTAGTATTTATATATTACATATATTATGACCTAATTAGGTCAAATAAAGTCTGAGTTATAGGTTAATTAAGGTTGTGCAGACACAAATACCATTGCAGTAATTTTGGCCTCGTCGGACCAGTGTCATGACATCACAAGACCAGTGTCGCGATATTGAACATCAATTACACCCCTATTTGCTTCAAAATTGGCTTTCGTGACATTGAGCTTTGGTTGTTGCAACATTGGACTTCAAATATAAATTCTTTAGGTTTGAAGTTGGACGTCGCGACATTGAGAGTTTGTTCTCACGACATTGATGCTGTAAAGCTCCTTTTGACCTTCAAAGTTGGATGTTGCGACATTTTAGGGCAGCCTACTAACTCCTCTGTAAAAAATGACGTTCTGCACACTTAATCAACACATAAATCCTTCCTTAGGCCCAGATTGGCCTAATAGGTCATAAAACATACTTAAATTACTCATTTTTATTGAATTAAAATATAAAATTACTAAATTGGAAGCTAACTAAAAAGATAACAAATTACTTGAATACAAGCTGATTAAGTGTCGAAAAGAGTTGAATTTGCCACAATGAATTGTGGTCAAGGAGCATATGACATTGTCCAAGTGGCCATATGCTATTGGTCATGGCCTTAAGTCCTCAAAACAACACGTTTATGAAGAATAACTGAAAAGACTATAAATTTTTTATTTACTTTTCTTGAGACTACTTTATCGTTTCAAAATTCTGGATTGATATTTTTGTTCAATTTTTTTGTCATTTCAAAATTTTCCCTTTTACTTCATCGTCTTGGCAATCTTAGTAAAAAATGGTCAAACTTGCAAGGAGAGGAGGGAGGACTAACAAACCCTCGTTGTAGAGAGGCAGAGGTAGCTCTTCTGCTATAAATAGTAGGATGATGACGATGAGTAATAGGCCAACCCTAGTCGATTCCAAGAGACCTTCGACAACCGAGAACCAAATAGGGCAAATTGTAGAACATATGAAGGATTACGATGCATGACGACTGTGAGTGGATGACGACAGAATAGGAAATCCAGAGGGTGCTAAGATGCATGGGTCTTATTAAAAGACATCCTATACACGAGTTTAGTGTTCTCGAGGGGAAGCATACATTGAGTTTTGCGTTTGGGCCGCACCCTCAATGGAGGATGCCCGAATTTTACCTTTCGCTATATTTTGTGGATGTGGGGTTTCACTTGCCACCACACCAGTTTGTCATGGATTTGTTGAATTCCTATTGTTTGGCACCCAAACAGCTAGTTGGGAGTTCCTAGTGGTTAATAATTAGATTCATGATCAAATGTAGGTATAGGTGGATATGGCTTTTCAAGTCATTGTTTCAGTAAATGTACACTCTTCAAGAGAAAGAAGACTATGAGGGGGTATACCTTGTGATCCGAAGGGAGGAGACTGATCAACTTATTTATGGAGGAGTGAGGAGGTTGAAACCAGATCCTAAAAATTATATTTTGGTAGAATTAAAATTTAAGGGAATCCTATTGGATTCCTTATCGAATGGAAAAGCCCTATGTCTTCTAGTTATCTTTAGCATCCATGGTTAGAGGATATTCTTGATAGGGAAAATGTCTACAACCTTTTGAATCGTAATGACATATTGGTTATTCCTTATGACATCTCCCTTTGTGAGGTGTTTTGCTATTGTCTTCATGAAAATTATGTTATGGGGTATACCCTTTCAGATTTGACAAAAGCAATGTGAACACTCTTGGTCATATGACTCGAGGGATTCTACTACCAAACATCTTTAGGGTTTACGTCTGGAGCCTTTAAATTTCTTCTTGAATTATGTGGGGTTTTCTGACCGTAAATGGAAAATTCCTCTTGGGTCTTTGTACATGGTGACTATGCTTAGACAAGACTTGGAGCAACCTATTCCTTCTCCTACTGTCAACATCACTTCAAGAGAGCATGGTGAGATTGTTGCTAGATTTTGGAGGGGTATGTGTTGTTTTCTCCTTTTTCCTGGTGACTTATATGATCACTGGTTTATTTTTTATCTTATGGTTTTGTAGACCTACCCCAAATAACAAGGACGAACAACCGAAGGCTTGGCTATTTGAATCGAAGAGGCTAGCTAAGAGGTTTCTAGTCAGGATAAATGACAAAATGTGTGTTGGAAAAAATCCAGTTTGTAAATAGTTTTCTTGCACAATGGAAAATTAAAATTTTGAAAACTGAGTCAGTTTGTGATATTGACCGCCTCTAAAGGTGTTATCATTTAGAGTATAATTACCACACCAAAAATTAGATCAGTGGTGTCTGCAAGTATACGGGTCAAATTATAGTATAAATGTGTTACAATGAAACACTGGTAAGTATTCCGAGGATCGTACCCAATGGATTGTAGATTGGAGAAATTTAATAGTAAATTAATTACAAAAATTTAGTACTAATCTAGTCGAGTCTCGAATTAGTAGTGCGACTTCAAATTAAAGTATTTATTAAACTAATTAAACTAAACTAAGTTGTTAATAAAATTTCCTATTGCCCTCAACTGAGTTGTTTACCACTCTTAGCTAAGAATACCCTTTCGGTTTCACCTGCCACAATATTCTACATGGGGCGTCACTCCCTAATATACTAAGCACTCTTGAATAAACTATAACATCCCTAGCCCGTATCCGTCGCTGGATTAGGGTCACGAGGCATTACCGACCAAAACACAACTCAGAACAGTCTTTCATTTTAAATTATGCACAAACTATATTAACTCATTTCGAAAATTTTTAAACTCGAATAATAACTAGCAGCTAAATCATATAATTCACATTCGCACATATAGATCACTTAACCAACTAAAAACCAATCATGCTTTACTACTTTTAATACATAAGCAATTTATGCTTTAAAATTTAAACATATCAATATTATTTATTTAATCACCTATTCGACCCAATTAATATACATCATATCATAATGCATATACTATATAACTCCAATTGCCTAACCTTATGACAAAGATCACGGCATTCTAAAATTCAATCAATCAATACTCTTAACCTTTTAAAATTTGTACCAAGCTATCATACATCAATAAAATATTGCATGCTTCACAAACCCATTATTCGAACCTATTTACTATCATATTCATACCATTCAAATATTTATAATATATTCAAGCTTATATCATTACATCATATTTACTAAGCTTATGTCAAATCAACCATTGCATATATTTATTTCATCAACAAACTTCTAGCCATGCTAGTTTATAAATTATGCACATATGCATACTAAGTCATAACAACCCATATATTTAACTAATCGTCAAATATATCATGTTATAAGACATATATACATCGCATAACACTCTAAAACAAAGCCATTTCTAAATTCAAATACCAAATCATGACTAACCCAATTCATTAACAAATTTATAAAATAACAATTTGTATGTTATGCATATGCGCACAATTACCTAGGTTAAGCTTTTCACACACCTTATTAGGCATACAAATAAAAAAAAACATAAGCAAGCTTCATTATACAACCAAATACATTTGTAAACACTACTAACCTATGTGCATTATACCATAGTCACGTTAAACAAATTTTTGAACATAAGCAACAATTTTGAGTACACCAATTTGCATGCTAATTATCATGCCCCAACACATAAACACAACAAATCAATTATCCCTATATTCAGTCGTTAAATTTAGCCTCAAATGATCAACCAAACCATTTTAAAACATGTAGTTAATTACCATTTCAAATTGTACCCAAATAACCATTACACCATCAATGATATACTCATCGTTCTGTCTTCTTACCTATTTATTCATGTCGAATCATGTCATCATATAACACACAAAATAACCACATATCATACTTCCAAAATATGCTACCTATAAGACCAAAAATGCATACACATCATTTACCACCTTTAAGCCAATTCATTAAACAAATTGTACATCCAAAATAAGTCAATAATAAGCCACACCTAATACCAATTTCACAATTTATAGCAAATTCATCACATAGATTATAGATACATGCACCACGATTCAAAGACACATCCATCTACTACACAAGTTATACCATAAAACACATTTCCATATGAGCTAATTTGTTGGCCGATTGTTCATCATACTTTTTATTACTCATTACCGAATCATAAAACCAAACCCTTCAAGCATGTAAACCATGAAACATACCTCCAAAATAAGTATAAGTCATACCACATACACACGAGCCATAATATTATAATCAAGCCATTTTTGCATGGCTAAACACATATACAAATTTCAAGACCAATCAAAATAAATTCTAGCCTATACATGCCATAAGTTCATAATTCAAGTTTTAAAAATACCAAAATATCATTCGATAGTGTGACGGATTTCCTTGACGATCCTCGAGCTCGTAACTAGCTTCCAAAATCTATAAAACAACGAACGAACAATCACACAGTAAGCTTAAATAGCTTAGTAAGTCATAAGCAAATAGTTTATCAAAGAATATATATAATTCATACAAGTAGGTCGAATACTCCCATTCTTGAACACACATATATATATAATCATATTTAAGCAATTAGTTCACATTTTCATGTTATACCACAATACTTACCTATACTTCCACACTTCATATAACTCAAACATACCTGAATCATTTAATTCAAACTCACATTCGGTTTTGCCGTATCGTTTCCCGTTAAACCATTTAAAATAAAAAAGGATACTGGGATAGCTCAAAAAGATCGTACAATGCCAACGTCCCAGATGTGGTTTTACATGTAATCAAATAACGATGACACTGTCCCAAACAAGGTCTTACACGAAATCATATACGATGCCAATGTCCCAAACATGGTCTTACACATAAATCTCAAATCGATGCTAACATCCCAGACGTGGTCTTACACGATATCACATATCAGAATCCTATGGTTCGTACGGGCTTTCGAATGTCGTAATTTAATCGAATTAAGCTCGTAAACAATTCTCACATACTTAAAAATAATTCGGCATTTACATATATATTCATTAAATTTCAATTCAGCATTTATAACACATATCCATTCAAATTTAAAGACATTTATTTACCTACAAACTTACCTCGTACGGACACGAACAGATCGGAACGACTATTCGACAACCTTCGATTTTCCCCGATCCAAATCCGATTTCCTCTTTTCTTGATCTAAATAAATTCAAATTTGGTTATTTAATAACACATCTCATTTAATTCAATCCATAAACACCTAATTAAGGCATTTACACTTTAGCCCCCAAATTTCACATTTTTGACATTTTAGTCCTTAATACAAAAATGCACTAAATACAAAAAATTCATCAAAACCATGCCTTAGCCAAATCTTCCTATGGTCCCTAGCAGCCCAATATTTCATTTATTTCACATTTAAGCCCCTAAATTTTTAAATTTCACAAATAAATCCCTAATATGGATTTTTATCGAAAATCACTTAATTAAACATGATAATCAAACATCAAACATTTATTTTTATCATCAAACAACAAATTCATCACATTATCAATAATGGAATATC
Organism: Gossypium raimondii; assembly: GCF_025698545.1. Taxonomy (NCBI): domain Eukaryota; kingdom Viridiplantae; phylum Streptophyta; class Magnoliopsida; order Malvales; family Malvaceae; genus Gossypium; species Gossypium raimondii. The sequence continues at coordinate 7,389,964 of NC_068571.1, read as the reverse complement.
TCAAATTCATCATTAATTTTGAAAATTATAGCATGGGCTAGGTAATATACAAAGCAACAATATCAAAAACATAAAAATTATCGAAAACCAAACAAAATCCATACCTCAATTTGAGCTTCAAAGTGTCGAATCTTTAAAGCTTTCAAATGATTCTTTTTCTCTTCAATATTCAGCCAAAAGATTAACATGCATGGCCATTTCCTATCTTGTTTTATTTTAATTACATTTTATTATCCATTTACCAATGTAACCTTAATGATTTAATAATAAAATCATATAATGCATGCCATTACTGTCCATTCATGTATTCAATGGCTAAATTTCATTTTAAGGACTCCATAATTAATTAATCAAAGAAATTAAGCACTTTAACAATTAGAATGTCACTTTTACAATTTACGCGATTAAATCCTTTTTATAAAATCGAACATACAAACGATAAAATTTTCACACAAAATTTGCACACATATAAATTAACATGTTGTAGACACCAAAAAAATATTAAATTATTTTTTTGACTCAGATTTGTGGTCCCAAAACCACTGTCCGACTAGGGTCTAAATCGGGCTGTTACATAAACACCCAATTTTAGATAAATAATTACTGAATAGATTAATCATTTTCATAACCGAAACATGCTAGATATAAATAAAGCACAAAATTATTCTAATATTCATACAAACATTAGTTGATCAGGCTAACGAAATATAAATAAAAGAATAAATGAAAGATAAAGTAATTGCGTATTGATAAATAGAAGCATGGTTTTAGAGCAGTCTCTACTCACAACCGTCTTCACATCAGAATAGGTAGAATTTCAACTACATGAACATAAAAATAAAATACAAAGAAAATTGTATAAAACTATCAACATTTAGGTATCATTTTGTACTCCCATTTTGGTGACCCTAAAATGACTTACATAGGCTACACATTACTTGGTGTCACACAACCCTAGGTACGCTTAGATACTAATTAATACAATATTCTATTAAATGCCTAGGGTTTAATTAGGAAATAATCCTAAGATCTATGTCCAAGGAATCAACCTCATTTTAGCCTACCTTCATCGCGTCGTCGTGACGTGGGGAAACTCCTCGTCATAACATTGAATGATTTTCTTCCCATTTTTGTCACGTCATTGTGTTGTGGAAAAACTCCCCGTGATACAACTTCATTGTTCAGTGTTGTGACATAGACTTCCCTTTGTCGTGATACAACCATTATCCTTTATATTCTTGGGCCTGAATTGACACCATACACACTCAATTAACCTATTAGTCACACTCAAGGTCCGAGTTGGCCTCATGAGTCATCGAAACACTAAAAATGCGTGGAAACACGTATTTTTGCAATAATTTAACTCTAGATTAAGAAATGTGAAAATGCAATAAAATATATTAAAATGTTTGGAAAGCAAGATCATTAAGTGCCAAAAAGTACTGAAATTGCCACGACGGTTTGTTGCAGGTTAGATATTTATAGTAATGATCTTTTCTCGAAATCGCACTTGTGCTTTGGGCTAGACGGATCCTTGTCGTTCCCAACTTTCAACCGAATGACCGTCTCTGCTATTCTCGTACCATGAATTGCTTCGAGTATGAGCTCGAATGAATTTGATTCAAACATAAAATCAGAAATAATTTATTTTACTTTTAGTGGGAAAGAAAAAATTTCTCTTTAATATAAACTGTTATAATTGTTATTCCGGAAAATAGAATTTATACTTAGAAATAAATTCTCACTATTTTTGGACAAAATAAAAATATCTCAAAGTTGTGTAAAACTTATGTTGTGAATTGAGTCCTACCGGGTTGTTTATTTATAGGGAGAAGAAGTGAAACCCCTTGTTGAATTAGTAAAAGTCTGTTCTAATAGAAAAACAACTTCCTAGTTGAACAATGAGAGAGAAGGGCTAATAACGTATGCTTTCCTTCATATGTATTATGATGAGGATTTGGACCTCTCTTGTATTGGGTTCAATTATAAGTGTTTCCTGAACTTTTAACTCATCACTTTATAATTCAATCCAACTCAATACATGTTTTTCTATTTTCTAAAATAAACATCATAAATTAAATTCCCAATTAAATAATTTTCTCAACCCGATTTTGATTCCGTTAAAATCATGATAAATTTTTCATAAAAGAATCTATGAAAAATAAATTTAATTTTCCTACATTCAACGGTCTCATTATGACCAATTAATTTAATTTCATATTCGAGCTTTAATTAATTAATTAATAATTCGAAAAACCACAAATTAATTCTCAAGTTATTTCCACACTTAGTGAGAAAACCACATTTATTTCTAAATGTTTCCCATTTCTCTAACTTTACCATTTCTATCCATTTTTGTTCATTTAATTCAACATGGAATTCATTTCTGGTTTCAATGAGCTAGGGGAGGGACCGATTGGATATATGTGATTAGGGCTCAAATCCTTTATAATTAAGTTTAAGCTTTTTTCCTATTAATTATAAACTCATTTAGTCACAAAGTTCTTTTACTATAGTATTGTGATTGAGCTCTTCCTAATGACATACCATTATGAAAGCAACTCGATCAGTGCTCGTCTAATGACCTTGTCATAAGTGTGTTACCCTCATACGACATCCTTAATCTCTTTGAGATAAATCCACTCTCCCAATATGATCCTATTTAATCTCAAGGTAACAATTACATCTTCCTTCTTGAAAAGTCTATTACTATCAAATAGTAATTATGTCATTCATCAAAAAGACAAACTTTTGGAAAAAAATTCAATTTGAAAACAGTGTTCTTGCGCAAAGAAAAATTAAAATTTTTGAAAACCAACCCAATTTGTGATATTTATAGCAATAAACCTTGAACCGAAATCATACATGTGTTTTTAGATAAGTGAATCCTTGACTTTTTTGGCTTTCAACCAAACGATCTTCTCTACTATTCTCGTACCACAAACTGCATCGAGTGTGGGCTTGAACCAATTGAATTAAAACACAGAACTAGAAAAAAATTTCTTTACTTTTAGGGTGAAAACAAAAATTCTCTCTTCAAAATAGAAACTGACAGAATTATTATTCGGGAATAATATATATAATAGTTAAGAATAAAATCTCTCTATTTTTTGGCAGAGTTACAATATCTTCATGTTATGTAAATAGCTCTACCGGTGCCATTTATTTATAGGGAGAGAAGATATAACCCTTGTTGAATTTTAAGTGTTTATTTCAAATAGAAAAACAACTTCCTTGTCCAACTAGGAGAGGGAGAGGGGCTAATAGGGTGTGCTTCCCCTCATATGTATTATGATGGGGATTCGAGTCTCTCATTGTATTGGACCCAATTATATGTATTTTTTGGACTTTTAACCCAACACTTTATAATTTAATGCAACCCAATACTTATTTTTATATTTTCCAAATTAAATAATTTTCTCATCCTAATTTTACCCCCGATAAAATTATGACGATTTTACCCCTAGGAAAATTTCCAATAAAATATATTCAATATTTCACAAATCAACTTGTTCACTATGACCAAATGATTTATTTTCATTTTCGGCTTTAAAGCGCTTAAAACATAAACTCATTCTTCCGATATTTTTAGTAATCCATATATATTTGCAAATGAATTATTTTTCTTTTCATTTCCATTTTTGAGAAACACGCATTCATTTTCAAAATGATTCTATTTCTTCATTTCAAAGAAAACCATAATCATTTTTTGGAATGTTTCAGATTTCTTTATTTTTATTCATTCTGTTCATTTTGGTTCAATATGCAATTCATTTCTGGTTTCATTGAGCTAGCGGAGAGACCGATTGGACATATGTAATTAGAGATAAAATGATTTATAATTAAGTTTTGGCTTTTCTCCTATTAATTATCATTTCGTCACGAAGTCATTCCACTATAGTATCGTGACTGAGCTCTCCCTAACAACATACCGTTACAAAAGCAACTATTTAGTGCTCGTCCAATGACCTTGTCATAAGTGTGTCACCTTCATAATATATCATTAATCTCTTTGAGATAATATTCATTCTCCCTATATGATCCTATTTTATCCCATGATAACCATTATATCTTCCTTCATGAAACGTCAATCACGACCAAATAGTAATCAAGTCATCCATCACAAAGACGAATGACCTGTGGCTACGTTTACTTTTCGTCAACCATGTAATGCCTATGTGAGGATATTATTTACCCATGTGTCAGGCTATGAATTTTACTATTTTGAGCAACGATACATACTGCAAAAGTTGTACACCCAACACACTAGCTTTTTGTTCCTTATCTATTCGAACTCAGGCTTTTACTTACATCAAAGTGTATGAGTCACACATACAGACTCCACCATCCACTCAAGACTTAGGTATGCCACACTATGAACATCACAAATGGATAGATCCATAAACGGATTCAAGATATGTTCTACTTGGGTCTAGTCTAATGTATTGTGAGTCTAGTCAGTCACATTTATGTCTCTATCTTCTACGAGTCATCCATTCTGATGCCTAATACAATACATCTCTCCAATTGGACTGGATAGACGTCATATTAGACTTTCAATTGATTTTCTCATTTCCAATTAGACTAAGGACATGTTACGGTTCGTCTACTAATACAAGTTGTCTTTCTGTATTACGATTTGACCACATAATACAACTTAGTATTAGTTAAACATTATACAACCAATGAGCAACATTTGCTTCCATTTTGATTTGCATGAAAAAAGCATGTGAGGATAATATACAAAGTATTAATATAGTTTATGAATAATTTTATTAATCAATATGTTTGAAAGAATTACAAGTGTACTTAGACGAAAATACTACACTTATGGACCATATCCAACACAAACGACCTGTGGAAATGTTTACTTTTCATCTATCATGTAATGTCAATGAGAGGATATCATTTACCCATGTCTTGGGCTATGAATTCCACTATTGTAAATGATGCCACATATTGCAGAAGTTGTGTACCCAATGCACCATCTTTCAAATCCTTCTCTATTTGAACTCAGGTTTTTACTTACGTCAAAGTATACGAGTCACACATATGTAATAACCAATTTTACCCGAGCTTATTAAAACTAAATTAAAATAAAATTCAATGTTTAAAGTCCAAATACATAGGCCCAAATTGTTTTTAACCCACTAGCCTAGCCGAATATCCCCAACCTAGTAAACTTAAACCCGATACTGAGCCCAGCAAACCAACGCAGCCCAAAATAGTGGTCCAGTTACTATGTGGCTCAACAACTGCAGCAAACCCTAGCAACATTCAGCCTCCAGCGCCGCAGTCACCAGGGCCTTCCCTCGCACGTACGCCTCCACGCCACGCTCCTCCGTACTGCCGCACCTGCAGCACACAGACAAAGAAATAGCAAAAGAAGAAAAAAATAACATAAAGGAGGACTTTGTATTTTTCTATTTATTTTTTTCTTCTGTATTTCTGGCTATATAAGCCAAGATTCAAGACTTGTATTTTTTTGGGGAAGGAGATTTTATAAAGAAAAATACAAAAACAACGAAGGTGATTTCTTCGGCGATCTTTTTTTCTTTCTTTCTTTGATTTTCTTCGATTCGTGTTTTTTTCTCTTTTCCTACGCATAAAACGAAAAGATAAAAAGGTAAAGGAGAACTCGTCGTAGTGAACACCGTCGGAATACCTCTTCCTTTCGTCGTAATCGAAATAGAAGAAGGTCTGAATGACGGAGGAGAGCAGGAGGGTTGCGGCGCGATTTCGAATGGCAAATGGGACTCCGACCTAGGGTTTAAAGTAACCCTTATATAGCCTTGGCAACGACGCCGTTTTAAGCCAGTTTTCAATGGCTCAAAGACGACACCGTATTGGCCACCACCCGATAACCCGTGCGCGACCCGACCCATCCCGTGGGGGATCCGCGCGTTTCTGTTAAATGGGTTATTTGCAACCCCGGTTCTCCTACTTTTTCTAATTGTTTTAATTCGGTCCTTTTCATTTTTTTAATTTCGTTACATAACTTTACATTACTTTCAATTTAATCCATCTATCAGTTGAGGAAACATAAGCCCGAAACGGCACCGTTTTCAATGACTTGACTTGATTGCCTAGATTTGTGGGCTTAATTCCTGCATTAGTCCTTTTAATTTCAAACAGATATCAAATCGGTCCTTCTATTATTTTTATTCTTAAAATTAGTTATTTCTTTTTTCCTTATTATCATTTTTAATGTTTCTTTCTTTAATTTTATTATTATTGCTATTGTCATTTTTTATCACTATTTTTTATTGTTATTATTATATTTGATTATATTCCTAATTGTGTTGTCTTTCTCTTAAATTTGGTTTTGATTTTCGATTTAGTCCCTTTACATTTTTAATTACTTAACTATTTTTATTATTATGGTTATTATTATTAATGTTACTATAACTATTAATATTATTATTTATATTAGTTTATACATTTGTTTACCTATGTACGAGATATTATTATTTTGTTATTTATATTATTACTTTAAGTTTTGAATTACCATCATGTATTAATAATTAGTTTTTTACGTTTTTATGTAGTATTATTTTATGTTATAAATAAAATTATATTATCACTTTGGATTTACTATACATTTGTTTTAAAATTTATTGTGTATTATTATTTAATCCAATTATGTATTACTTATTTTAAATTAACACATGTACATTATTGCATATATTTTAAATGTTCTTCCTGCATAATATTTATTGCAAAATTCATCTAAATACTATCATTTTATCTAGTGTTTATTTTAAACTCTATTTTGAGTCTATTTCATATTTAAATATACATATATATTATTTTAAAACTTTTGTACGTATAATTTATTCAATTATGATTTCTTCTCTTGTTATTGCTTTTAGTGTATCAAAAAATTGATTCATAACTCGTTTAATTTTTGAATGTTGTATGATCGAGATTATTGTTGCTATTCTTGTTTGAATTTATCCATTGCTTGTTTACATTTTTTGATGATTTATCGTTCACTAGCATGTATCGTAATTTATGAATTATCATTTTGAATAATTTACTACCATTCAATCGGATTACGTTTTATTTAAATATCAAAATCGTTTTATTCAAAAGCTTTCAAATAACGCAATACTCGAAATTTGGAATCCTCGAGAGAATGGAGCCTTAACGTATTGGGTTCCAATTTTCCTCGTTGAATCTAAATAATCAAAAATTTTATTCAATCAAAACACATAAACCAAATACTCATTTTCGGGAATTCGATACGTCGTGTCCTAATGTATTGGATGTGACATGTCATTTTCTCGAAATGAAGATTTTTAAAAAAATAACAAGGGTTATATTCAATGCTAGGAATTTTGAGAAATTGTGCCCTAACGTATTGGGTTTCAATTTTTCATCTGACTTAAAGCAATTGAATATCTCTTTTTAACTTCACCGCAAGAGTTTTGAAAATCAAAAGACAAGCTTATTCTCGAGGACTAAAAATGTCGTGTCCTAATGAATTGGGTGTGACATTTTATTACTCTGAGACGAGAAGGTCTTTAGCATCCGCATCGATTTATCCAATCATCTTTTATAAAATTAACATTAATAAAAGGGAGGATCATGTTTTTTTAAAATTCTTCACGAATTTTTGATATTCGAAATTAAGACCTTAATTAATCAATTCGGTACCAATTTTGGGCGTTATGAGGGTGCTAACCCTTCCTCGTGCGTAACCGACTCCCGAACCTGTTTTCTCGAATTTGGCAAACTAAAATCATTTTCCAGGTGAGTCAATCTCACCTCAATAAAAGATCGGTGGCGACTCCCATTTTCTTTTTTAAAGTCAGTCCCCGTTTTTTTAAATCTAAAAAATGGTTTCGACAACATACATAGTCCATCATCCACTAAAGATTAAGGTATGCCACACTTTGAATGTCACAAGTGAATAAATTCATAAATGGATTCAAGATCTATTCTTTTGGGTCTAGTCTGATGCACTGTCAACCCAGTCAGTCACATCTGTATCTTTATCTTCTGGCAGTCATCTGCTTCGATGCCCAAGACAAGACATCTTCTGAATTGGACTCAATAGATAATATATTAGTCTTTCAATTAGTTTTCTCATTTTTGATTAGACTACGGACATGTTTAGGTTCATCTACTAATATAAGTTGTCCTTCTGTGTTACGACCCGACCACGTAATACCGCTTACTATTAGTTTAAACATTAGATAATTAGTGAGCCAATATTAACTTCTTTTTTTGCTTTGCATACAAAAACCACATGAGGATATTATACAAAGTATATTAATGTAATCTATGAATTATTTTATTAACCAATCTGTTTGAAAAAAGTTACAAGTTTACAAACGAACATACTACACTTAGGGCGCTAAATCCAACAAGGTGTCTGCTCCGTAGTGTACCTTTACAACATAGGTCTGGTGGGATTTTTATCTAGGAAATTTTCGCTAATCACCCTCAAAACAATCTCCCATCAAAAGGTCTATATGAGGGTGTTCTGCCTTATGGTTTCCATCTTTAGGGGATACCTCATCTCGGAGCTACAACTATTCTAGTAAAAGCCCAGTACCTCTTTTCCCCAGAAACTCATGTTGTTCCTTCCCTTAGTCTAGAATCTCATGTTTGGGAGGGAGATTTTGCATTAATTCCTCTTAATGGTTTTACTATAACAAATGCAGGTTAAGGTCTTGCAAGTAACATTTCATGTTGTTAATGCCATTGGTTATTTTAGAACTTAATTCTTTGCTTGTAATAGAAATCGAGCTGGAAATCATTCTTTTTTAGGAGGTTGATTAAGCTACAGAAACTCTTTGTACTGTTGATGACTTCTTGAAAAATGAACGGGTGGTTCAAGAAGAGATGACAGGTATACGGGAATAGTATCACTAGCTAACTGAGATGCTACGAAAGGCTCAGGTTGAGAACTCTCTTCTGAAGAAGGAGAATATTCAATTTAAAAAAGAGAAACAACTTCAGGAAGCCCTAATAGAGCGGGATGTTGAGTTTAAAGACTTAAGCTGGCAACTTCAAAATGTGTGTTGGTTCTTAGAAAAGGATGGAAGATGTCCAAGTGATTTTCCTACCATCATTGTGGATAAGGCTATATTAGCTATGCAAGTAGCTTTCGGTCCCATGCACACATACAAAATGGATTTCAGGTTTTTTTTTAACTTAATGAGGTGTAGTTGACGCATCGATTTTAATATCAATAGCCCATTTGGGGATGGTTGACATTTTTTCTGTCAAGAAATGCATCCCTTTGTTTTTACTGAAGCCTTCTTGGGTAGTAACTCCATGGAATATTAGACTTGGCGGCCAAGAGCTTACCTAAAAAAGCTAGAAGAGGATGGAAAAAGGATAATACCTTTGGATGGAGAGCCTAGTTTGCCTACTACCTCTCCTAAGGATCCTTTTACTAGGGATAAAGGAGATAAATCATTGTAAATAAAAGTATAGTGTTGTGTAAGATTTGGTAACTACAATTATCTTTTAATAAAATATATCATATTCTTGTGTTGTGTTTTATTCCCGCATATTCTTTCTTTGTCTGTGTGCTTGATGGGTTGAATAGTATAAGATAACTTGTTATTGACGAAATCCACATTATACTTGTTTAATGGGTATAGTATAGTTTTCGTGCCTTTTCTTTTTGTTCCTATATATTAGTCGCCATCTAATTTAAAAGGTATGGGTAGCCCTTCCGTTCTCAACAGAGGGTTTATACAACCATCCATTTCATACGCGTTTTTTGAGAGAATTGAAGTGGTGTTTCTCTTTCAAATGTGCTTGAGAATCTTCTAAGGAGATGTGTTTGTCTTTGATTAGGATGTATTATGCATTATTTTTGTGGGCTAATAGTTTTGTTTAAGGAACCAATATTAATGATAAAACAACATCTGTCATACCTTAGAGAGACATGTGTTTGTCTTTGATTGGGTATTATTGTTGATGCATTGTTTCATACAATGATTCATATGTTTTCCCCTACCTTATAAAAACCTCTTCTTTGTTTTTGTTATTCCATTTTTTTTTTTCATCTCTGTGTTTTCTTGTAATTTTATTTAATTATTTCTTACATTTTTTGTTTTATTTTTTCTACTTGTGAGTTATCGATTTTTCCTTTTTTGATTTTAGGTAAACAGGCTTATCTTTTCTTTTCTTGTTTTATTTCTTTCTTTTATTCAAAATCGATCATAGAGTCCCCTACTCATAGAGGAGAGGCTAAAAGCTCTGTTATAGATAGAGGGAGGAAAGATAAGGCTCCGTCCCGCTTGAGAAGAAGAAGGATTGTTGGTCCTATCAATGTATTTACAATAGAGAAGTTAGAGTACTAAGATTTTCTCCGGTACAAGAAGATTTTGTTCCTCCATTTTAAGTATCACTTTTTTTGTCTTGAGACGCCAGAGTGCTTGAGCACTATTTAGGATAAAAATTTGGGATAGCCTGATATCTTGACCCCTTTACACGTGTGGGAAGGAGGATTCACCTTTCCCTTTTATCAATTTGTAATGGAGGTACTGAAGTTTGATAGTGTTGCTGCTAGCCAATTGACTGGGCTTTTTGGTGGGTCATTTTTGAATTTATCACTCTTTACAAAGTGAAAAGGATTGAGCCACTCATGAAGGTCTTTCAAAAAAATTTGATGCTGTTTGGGGGAACCAACAACGGAAAAAAAAGCCTCATATGGTTCTTTAAATAGTAAGGGTTACCTCATGTACACACCATCTTGAACGGGTAGATGGGTAATTCAGGTATTAACTACTCGAAATACTTAGGGGTACAATTGAAACAGAAGGGAAAGTTTGACTTTCCTATCTATTGGAGCCTCCATTCTATAGTTTTGTTCAAGTATCATCCTTTTTTGGAAAGTAACCCTGAGGCCATCCACCAATTTAAGATTCTTAATAAAAAATATTAACTGGTTGTTCCTAAAATCGTTACACTCCAGAAGGTGTTCAAGTACCTTATCATGGATGAGGGGGTAAAGGGCTACCAGGAAGTTGATTTAGAGCGTGATTTCAAGCCTAAGAAAGGAAAATGCCTTGGAATGAAAGTTTCCCTTATGACAAGCACAACAAGATTGCTAAGATCCTTCATGGGGACATCCAGGAGCCCTATAATTTCTTTGAACTTAGGGAAATATGGTCTAAGTATGAATGCAGGGTTATGGATGATAGAGAGGTTGAGTATTTGCCATTACTTCCTCTGAATGGTAGGCATTTTGGTGATATACATTATTGGACGGAGAATGAAATCGTATAGGAGAAACTTGGGTTTCCTACTCGTTTTAAAAAACAACAGAAACTTTGGTGTTTTTTTTCTTTTATTTATGCCAGTATTATATTGTCCTGACTTTTGTTATTTGTGTAGGCTCAAATGAGGAAGGTATGATGAGCACCAAAATTCTTGTCGCTGATGTTGTTGTTCCCACTACCTTGGAAAAGTGGGTGTTATTCCCTCAAATTCTCCTCTGACTTTGAAAAAGAAGTCTCATTCGTCCCTCCACCAAAAGGGTAGGGATGGGTCAGCAAAAGAGTCTTCTACTACGAGGAGGAGATGTTGCGTGGAAGATCCTCTTCCGATGGTGATTTGATGGGTAAGTCCACAAAAACCCCTTTTGATGGTGAAGGGTCTACTACTCATGTTGCAAAAAGTCAAGAAAAAACCATTACTAACCCCACTGGTTCTCCTACTATTATTTCTATACCAATGGTACCTAGTGGTCTACAAAATACTTTCGAGGCTCTACCCAATAAGCAATATATTATTCTTATGATCTTATTGAAGCTCTTTGGGTTAGATTATGATATTTGTGTACATGTTTGAAATATCTTTTCAAATGAATATAGGTTTCTACTTAGACGTTTATGCGGACCATCATAGACTTACATGGGTCATACAGTAATGCTAAGATTGTTGAGGATAAGGCCCTAGCTGTAGTAGGGAAGTAGAAGGCTACTGAGAAGAAATCCTGTAAAGATGTCAAGTTTTGATGGAACCAGGCTGAGAAATACAAGACTGAACAAGACATAGCTCAAGCATCGTTAGCTTAAAAGGAGGAGTTGAAAACGGAGTAGCAGGCCCGTGCCCTTACCAAGTCCCAGATTGAAGAGAAGGTTGCCAATGCCTTGAACTCAGGTTTGAGGGATGTAACTACACTATTAGTCTATCTATATGTATAACTTAGATCTCAATCCTCTTGAGAGTATTACAAGTAACGAAGATAAGGACACTAAGTTCAATATTTTCGATCCTGATGATCCTAAGTGGAATGAGTATTCATAGAGAATGAAGCATTTGTGCGTATCTGATATTTTTTAAGGTGAGGGTTTAAAGGCCCTAGGTGGTGAAGCGGGCAGGGAACCCAAGGCTTCTAATGGAAGTGAGGATCCTCCTTATAATGATCTTGTTAAAAGTGTTGAAGGGGGTTCAGATGTTGAAAACTAATTGAATTTTGTAATATATTTTCTCGTAGTAATTAGAATTTATCTTATTCTCCTAGTATCTTAGTTTTATTGCTTTGTTTTCTTTATTGCGGATGGTATACAGAATAGTAGCATAAGTATTTTAAGTTATAAACTTATATTCTTATCTTAAGAAATTATCAATGCTTCAACTTTTGGTTTATTTACAACATGAATAATTACTATGATTTGCACTTTGGTAGGTCATTGTTTAACATAAACTTTTTCGATTTATTGGAAATGTAAAATAGAGGAGATTCGAGTTGTTCGTTGGAAATAAAATGCAAAAGATGTGACCCATTCATTAAAACATAAGAAATGTATAGTGCTTGAAGGGTTCACGAAGAGGTACAAATATGGAAGATATGCTTCACCTCTGATAAGAGTCTGAAGAGGTCTCGAAAAGGGTCGTATGTCGCAGATGATAAAGTGACCTTACTTGTGGACATATGGGGAAAGCTTATAAAAGGTAATAATAGGAGCAAGAATAATATGATCTTGCTCCTTGATGCATGAAGGCAAACTTACAAAAGGTATGTAAGGAGGCTTATAGAAGACAATAATATAGTCCTGCTCCTAGATGCATGGGGGGAGCTTACGAAAGGTAATCATATGACCCTACTTTTAAATGCATAGGGGAGGCTTATAGAAAATAATAATATGTCCCTTCTTCCAGACACATGGGGTGAGGCTTACAGAACGTAATAATATAGTCCTACTCCCAAATGCATAGGGGAGACTTACAACAAGTAATAATATGACCTGCTCTTAAACACGTGAGGGAAGTCTTACGGAAGTAATAATGTTACCCTACTCCTAGACGCATGAAGGGAGGCTTACGAAAAGAATGAGATATTTGTCGATCGCATCACCATTGAATCTTATGGAATTATATGGGGAGTATAAAATTTATGGAAAATAGAAGGAATTTGAATTGGTCGAATTATATGGGAATTATAAAATTTGTGAAAAATATAATATATTCACTAAAAGTTAACACAAAACAACTTTTATGCATAGAATTTGTGAAGGTTGCAGGCGTTCCATGTTCGCGACACATGATTTTTTTCTAGTCGGTTAAGTTTGCATTAATCTGTTGTAATTTGATGTGTCAAATTAGGCTCTCTTTTACAATTAATGAGTTTGTCATTAAGCAATTTGGTTGTCTTTTCTGTAGTTTTTTCTTTGATTTAGTTTCATGCTTTAATAAGTATTTAACGTGCTTTTATCCCATTTTTGATACCTGAGTTGGGAAAATGGTGCCCTGAGAATCTAACAACTTGATTAAGTGTTGCAATGAGTCAAACATGGAGTTAAGTGGTACCGCTAAGTGTTACCTCTAAGTGATACCATTAAGTGGTATCGTAAGGTGGTACTGCGAACTGAGATTGTAGGGTGGTGCTGCGAGGTGATAACATGAGGAGAGATTACAAAGTGGTGCTGCGAGGTGGTAGCGTGAGGTGAGATCACGAGGTGATACTGCGAGGAGGTACACGAAGTGAGCTCACAATATGGAGATCCGAAGTCGTGACACCCTTGGCAGTGCCAAAATGAAGAGCATGAAGACCACCAATAGTGGAATCACGATACCGGTCATAGGGTATCAGAGTACCCAAACTCCCAAGGAATTCCCCAAGTTAAGATTGAAGAGGATATTCGATACTAGACCATATGTATCGCGATATCCTTGACAAGGTAAACGAAATATGACTGCAAGAGTAAGCCTTATCCAACATGTCCCCTAACCAAAATTAGATATCCAAGGGCAATTTGGTCCAAAATGTTGGGTTGTAATAAGATATTAAAAGCCACTTTTGGCTGAGAAAAAGTGAGTAGTGTAGGGAGAGGTTTTAGTTTAGGGTTTCTTTTATCTTTTAGTTTAGGTTTAAGGTAGTTTTCTTCTTCATAAGCTAAGGTTTTTTTTTTTTTGCTTTTTCTTAGGGTTAATGGTAGTTAGTTAATTTAGTTATCACTGTAGCTAGGTTCATTTGTTGGTTTAGTACCTTTAACTTCTTGTATTTTCAATTTAATCATTAGTATTAATATAACTTAGTTTCCTTTTAGTTTCATCATTAAAAGTTGGACCTTTAATAGTTCTTGTTCATTTCCTTTACTGCCATCTTCTTTACTTTCAAGTTTTTTCAAGAAAAACCCTAGTTTTTCTCAATTTTATTACATTTACCATTTATGCATATTTTATGTTATTATTGTATTCTTATTTTCCTAGGTAGGAGTATGAGTAGCTAAATCCTTAAGGGGTTGGTTAATGGAAATTTTGGGTTATTGATTTTTGGGTTCGGGGGCTAAATTGCAAAATTGAACTAAATCAAATAGACTTAAAAACTTAATATTTACGACCCTAAGAAAAAATCAAGATAAGTGAGACCGAAAAGAGATCTTATCAGGCATCAATTTGATAAGTCCCAGGATAGTCAGTAAGGTCAAGAGATAAACCGAGCTACTTTTTTGAAATTGGTAAACTTGAGGCTGAAAGGTAAAATAAAGCCAATTTAGGGGTAATCGCAATTTAGATCCCTAATTTGAAAGTCAACCAACCACATGGGAATCAACCAACCACTCATTGTTATCATATTTGCTCATATTTGATAGTTATATAGTTTGCTTTCTTTACAATTTAGTCATTTTCTAGTTTTAGGTAATTAATTGTATAATCAAACTCTTAAATGGCCTACCGCATTATAGTATTTAGCGAGTGGTTAATTAGACTCATTAATATGCATGCCCTTAGTCTAGGAATTTGCTTAACGACCAACTCATTTGGGTTCGATCCTTAGAATATTCGAGTATTTCGTTCAACATTATAAATATTACAAATGACCTGTCACACTTGCAGATACCACTGTATTATTGATTGTTGTGGTGTGATTCTCAACCCCGATGCACGTAACTGGGGTGCGATTAATATGTTCTGCATCCCAAAGCTGCTATCACCTAATAGGGTCAATACCAAATGGTTAGTTGGTTACCTGGCTTATGCATTTTGCACCACTAAGTCCCCCACCTGGTAGTGTTTGCTATGAACTCTTGAATAGTAGTATTGTGCCACTTGTTGAGCTCGTATTGCGGTCTGAATAGATAGTTGTTCCCTCACTACATCTAAGAAATCAAGATTCTCCAAAAGCTTTGCTTTGTTGGTTTGATTCGCATAGTGAACCATTCGTTGAGTGTTAAGGCTAGCTTCGGCTAGTATCACGACTTAAGTGCAAAACATAATATTGAATGGGTGATCCATGTATTCCTAGAATTTATGTTGAAGACTTATCTTTCTTTATCATAGTTAGGGGTTCTTTTATGTTCCAATAGGATTTTGCCTCTTTCTTGGATTCCTACCACAAATGCCACTAGGGACAGAAAATCAACCTTTGTATTTGTGAATTAGGGGACCTTATCAACTTGGACTTCTGAGAAACATTGGAACAGATTTATTACAATGGAGTATTATTTTGATAAAATGGGATATTTAACCTCATATTCTCTTTGAATTTTTTTCCATCAATTGGAAGTTAGTGTGAACATGAATCTTCTTAGCTCTCAGTTTCTATGCAAGTTTTAAACCAACTATCACGTTTCATATTTAGCAGCATTGTTTGATCCAATGAAAGAGAAAGAAATACAATACTTCCATTCGTTGCCATCTCGATCAACTAGCGAGATGCTCGTTCTGAAGCTCGATTTACTTGAAGAACCATTTACATGCAAGACCCACGGGGTGTCATTCTCAGGTAGTTCTTCTATAGTAGATTTTGCAATAATCTCTTGAACCTCCTTCAAGCTCGCTCCATCTTCTGCCTCTAAATGGTTGATAAAGGAACATTCAACAATGAAATCTGTTAAATCTTGCACCTTGATCGCCTTGTGAGGTGAGAAGTCTAGTCCGAAATCACTAAGTTTTACACTATATTTGACCATGCGACTAGAGATATTCATTTTTCCTAAGATGTCTCACAAAAACAAGTTTGACAAGACTATAATTGGATAGGCTTGAAAATATGAACAGGGATTCTAAACAACTATCACCAGAGCAAAGACATTTTTTCCATATTTGACTATCTCATTATCCTTCTTGGAGGACCCTACTCAAGTAGTATATTGGATTTTGTTTTCCTTCCATCTCCTTTAGTAATATTACAGTTATTGTCTCATCTAAGGCTGTCAGGTAGACATATAGGGTGTCACCTGGAAGCAATGACACTAGCAAGGGTGATGTACTAAGGTATTGCTTTAATTTTTCTGACAATTGTTTGCATTTTTCTGACCATTGAAAAGGAGGTTTCAAAGCTTTGAATAAGGGCATGCACTTATCCGCCATTTTAGAGACAAATCGATTTATCTATCTATTAAACATTAGACTTCCTTGGTGTTTTATGGTGAGGCCATTTCTAAAATGTCTTTAATTTTCTCTAGATTAGCCTCAATCCCTCTGTTGGAGGTCTTGAATCCCTAACATTTTCCTTTTCAGGCTCCAAAGGCACATTTAGTAGTATTGAATCTCATGTTGTACCTTCTCAAGACTGTGAACACCTCTCATAGATCATTCATATGCTGCTCCATCGTGGTACTCTTTACTAACATATCATCCACGTAAGCTTCTATAAATATTTTAATCTAGTTAGCAAATAGTTTAATCACTAGCCGGTGGTAAGTTGCTCTTGCATTCTTCAATCTGAAAGGCATCATTTTATAACAGAATAACTTGTCTTCAGTGATGGGTATCATTTTATATTGAACATTCGAATCCATAAAAAATTGATCGTATTCAGACAAAGTGTCCATGAAGCTCATGAATTCGTGTCCAGCCGAGGAATCCACCAATCAATCAATTGATGGTAATAGAGAGCTATCTTTTGGGCAGGCCTTATTCATGTTTGTGAAGTCTACATACATCCACCAGTTGTTTCCAAGTTTAGGTGCCATTACCACGTTAGATACCCAATTAGGGTAGGTAACTATATTAATGAATCTAATAATGAGCAACTTATTTACTTCCTACCTTGCTGTTGCTACTGTTTCTAGAGAGAACCATCATTTTTTTTTGTTTTATTAGTCGAGCCTGGGGGTTTACTCCTGAAGAGTGTTGAATAATGGAAAGATGAATACCAGACATATCTATAGCAGACCAGGCAAAAAATCTTTACATTTAGTTAGTAAAGAGCGCAATGACTCTTTCTCTTTGGTAAAGAGAGTGGCAGTCATCTTTGTGAATTTCTCTCGATCGTCTGCACTTAAAAATAAAGATTATGTGGCTTTTATGGCTTTAGCTTTTGAGAGGTTGGCTTCAGGCCCTACTTCTAAACTCTCTAAATCTACATTCATTCCATTAATCAAGTTTATTCCAGCCAACAAGTTTTGTTGGATACGATTGCATCATGCGAAAGGTCGAGGGAACGTTCATTCTTCTGTAAGCTTTAGGGAAATGATATGACAATCTCGAGCTTGTTGGTTATCGTACTTCAATATCCTTCTCCCGAGGGTGTTAGAAATTTTATTATCAAAGAAAAAGTCCTCTATCTACCATGATTCTATTAACTTGAAAGGATAATATGGTAATAGAGACAATAAGAGGATCATTCCTTTCTGGGTCTAGAAATTTCTGTTCATCTACCTCTGAAAACCTCAAGGCCTAAGGGGATGGCTTAGGCTTATTGATTGTTGTAAAAATAGATAAGATGTTTTGTTGATAAGCTTTTCGTTTGGTGTTTGAGCTAGTACATTTTTTATTGCCTCCAACCAAAACATCTATAACTCCATGTATAGGTCATTTCCCTTTGTCCTCACGCCGATTATTGGAAGGTTCTACTTCCTAGCTATTTGCCATGTTTAGCATATAAGCATCCCAAAGAGCATATTGTTGCAACTTACCATTTTGGATGACATACCCTATTGCATCTTTGAGTTGGACACATCGGTTCGTAGTGTGGCCCTCAACATTGTGGTAACAATAATGAAAAGGTGAATCATATTGGTAAAGATTAAAAGGCATAATTGGTGGATTTGGTATAATTCATTAATACTTGACTTGCTCAAATAGTGTAGCAATGGAGCAATTGAGTTGGTGCTATGTGAAATGAGGATTGTACGAAACTTATTCACACCGATGTTGGTTAAGACAATTGTCTCTCATGGGTCTAAAGTGATGTGGTAGATCTACAGTATTAACCATTCGCCTACCTCCTTATTGTGGTGGATTATATTGTTAAAACCACTTGTCACCTAACAAGGGACGAGTTCAACGCTGGGATTGACGTTGGCATGTTGTCACTTGATAATGGCGCGAAGGGAAGGATCACTTAGAAAAGGGATATTCTTGGGTTACTGGCTTAGCTTGATCTTTGTCCATCTGGTTACCTTCCATAAAACGATGGACCATTTTATATAACTAGGATAATTTCTCCAGTGGGTTACCGATAAGGTGAAATCGGAGAACTTTGTGAGTGGTTCTTGCTAAAAAGGCTTAAATAGTGAGATCGTCAAATACACCATTGGTTATCATAGTTGCAACATTAAACCTCTTCATAAAATCATGGAGGGTTCATTCTCTTTTTGCCAAATGAACATGAGGTAAGCTAGGGATTGTTGTGGGGTCTTGTTAGTTAAAAATCTACTCATGAATAACTTGACCAAGTGGTCAAAATTACTTATAAACCCGGGAGGAAGTGAGAGATATCATTGTCAGGCGGTGTTAGAAAGGGTCATGGAGAAAGCTTTGCATTTCACAACATCTGAGGCTCCAAGAATGTTCATATGGTTTTTGTAATGATCTAGGTGACCTTTGGGGTCTCTAATACCAATGTTAGTTAACTTGGTAAACTTAAAAAAAGGTAGAAAAGTCATGTGTCAACACAAAAGGGGTTAAGGGTTCATTATCGTATCTCTAAGAAATTTCATCAAACTTGGAACCCTTAGCCTTTTGTAAAATTTCCAATCTAAGTGCTGCAATTGGCTCTTCAATAAGAATAGTCTTGTTTCGAGGTTTCCATTCTGGATGATATATATGTTAAAGGTCTCGTAACACTTTATTATCATTGTGATCCTTTTTTTCTATACAAACAGTGGATTGTGCAGTACCTTTCAGCTCTAATGGGATAGGTAAATTTCCAACCTTTGCAGCGTCCTTGGCTGCCCACAGCTTTGCAATCAATTGTTCATTATGAGCATTTTTTGATCTAGCAAACGTTGATGCTTTTGTTGTTCTTGGAATTTATGTTGCTGAGCTGAGAGATTTTCTTCTATGTGACGCATTTTTCCTACATCTCAAGAACATGGTGTTGAGGACTTGGGAATTGTTGCTATTGGGAAACTTGGCTTGGGGGACTAGTTGAGGCAGTGGGTTGGGTTTGTTGGGCTAGACAAGAGCAAATTTGCTTCAAAAGATCATCTTTGGGGTCCAAAGAAGTAATAGGAGATGGTAGGAGTTAAGAATTGAATGAGAGGCTCTAATGGCTAGATTAGTCGAGGGAGTAGTAAATATGTTTAAGATTTGGGTAAGAACTTCTTTGGTGGGCATGGTTGGGCAAGTTGACATTTTGGTTTTTGTTGAGGGTAGATCATTATTGGTACTGTTGTTGCCGCTAATCGGGGTGGAAAAGTTGGTTACGTTGGCTTCGTTGTTTTTATTGATAGGGATATAGGTAGCATCATTTGATTATGAGACATTGTCGACCCGCACTCACTGTACCAATTGTTGATACAAAGTACAACAAGAGAGGAAGACAAGGAGGAGATTATAGTGGATAATGGAGGTTGGTTCACCTGTAGAGGCTGAGAGCTAAATCTAGGACAAGAGGACATGTTGATTGAGAAGGAAAGTGCTCAGAGTAACTTTAGGGTGCTAAAATTTTGATCCCCTATTCATAGTTTTATAGGGTCTTTATAGGGGAGGTCCTCTTGTCCACTGGTATGATATGGCTAGATAAGCATTCAATCCTGTTAAATGCATAATGAATAATCACAGACATGTATAATAGGATTCTATCAATATGAGGTAGTCAAGTTTAAATAGACTATTTATTGTGTTGGAAATGTGTTTACATTAGGATAACATTCATCCTTAAGCTCGAGTGGTTGATTTAGTTTGAAGTGGGACGGGTGGTCATGCTCAAGAAGTTAATGCGAAGTTAACAATGCCTCTTGAACTGAGACGTATCCTATTGACAGAGGGATATAACAATACTTAAATTAACTTTTTCATCTCATTTTACCAAAAACTTACTTGCATCCAATAGGAATGTGAAATGTGTCATGTTTTAATTGGCAATTTTAATTTTAGTGTAAACTAATATAAAAATAACAGTCTAAATATCAAAATAAAACAACAACAACAAAAAAACAAGAGCCAAATTATAAATTAGACCTCTTAAATAATTTGCATTGAAATTTAAAAGCCGCCTTTTAGTTTACACGCAAATAGAATACCTAGTGGATCATTACATTTTATTGAGATATTTCTTTTACGTTGGTGTTAAGATTTATGTTTTTTTTTTAAAGATTTGTGACCTGGTACAATAATGTTTAATTTCACCATGGTAACTAAGTCAATAATAATCAAAACTTATATTGATTCTTTTTTGGTGTTTCATTTATTAGAGATTTTTATTTTAAAATTAATTGATATTAGATGACAAGTTCAAATTTATATTTAGATGAGTAACCTAAGAATTAATAAATATGAGATACTTCATTCTCGACCAATATATATCATTTTATATGCGTACCAGGCACTGATGTTGTTAGTAAAAATTAAGGTTTTGAAAATTTAAAATTGCGGAAAATATCTTTTTTGGAATTTTCAGTTTTTTGAATTTTATATATAAATTATTATGTATTTTAAATTTAATTTTCACATTATATAACATTCATCTCTCTTGCCCAAATTGTATTTCATATAATTCGCCCCTTAAGCCATAAGGATATATATTATATTAACAAAGTATTTTTCAATTTTTAATTATATAGCTTTAATAATAATAATCAAATATTAATATATGATAGGTCTTAAAAAACTAAACTTAAAAGCTCAATATGGACTTTAAAGTTAAATTCCAATATCTTTGTTCACAATTGCAACAAGTGATTCATACTCTATCACTCTCCAAGTATAGAGATCTCACCTTTGTATCTAAATACTAGAACACTCACCTCCAAATCCTCCCATGAGAACTTGGGCAGTAAACGAAAGTGACTATTTTAATAGTTTACCCTAAATATATTTAATGGAAATTTTTTATTTTATAAATTGATTGAGATTTTACCACGTTTTTTTTATTTTATTTTAATATAACTTAAGGAGACATGTTTGCTTGTGAAATTAAAAATTTTTACTGGTAATTTACCAAATAATTGTATATATGAAAGTGGTTTGATTTTTTTAAATTTCTTATAAGGATATGAATGAGGTTATTGATTTAATAATTAATATAAAGATTATTTGATTGATTCAAAATTTAAATGGATAAATTCAATAAACTATGTTTTTGGAAAGATTAAAAAATTCTAAAAATTTTAAAGGGTGATATATAAATTTACCTTATCTAAAAAACCTTAAAAATCTAGGTAGTCAATTATAAATATTTCATCTATACCTACTATTTATTAAGTCTTTTACTCGTTAGTGTGACCTATCAACTAGGTCCCAACTCGGTTAAAGAATTATCAAAAACTATTTTATTTATTAAGTTATATGATTATGTAGGTATTTTGTCTCTTTATATTTTTATAAATCAATAAAATGTGTCCATAATGATATTTAAAGCAAGGACATTATGCATATAAAAAATTTCATTTACCATTTAAACTAAAATATTTTTTATATATAAAACTTGAATAAATATATTTGTTACATACATTTTTATATATTTGTGTTGATAGAGTTAGTGTCACAAATTAACTCGATATCAACTCGGATTGACGACAAAATAATGATAAAAATTGTATTCAATATTCTTAATCGATGTATTTTTGTATTTAAATTTTGTTCTACTTACAATTTAATTTAATTTTTTATTTTAATATCGTATATATTTCATTTGTTACTAATAATTAATTTTATTATTTATTGTATATTAGTTTTAAAATAGGTGTGTGATAAAATTTTAATTTTTGTAAAGGAGTAATAAGAGGTGAAAGAACAAGTCCCTTGTTTACTTCCTCCACCCTAAACAATATTAAAGAATTTGAACCGTAATCATTCAACAGTTCTTATTTTATGGATAAAATATTTGAATTATATTTTTAGTATATGATTAATATTGTCAACTAAGAATGCTTAAAGTTTAGGCCTCGGTGTACGGAAATGGTACAGAATATTTTTCTTAATCATTTTAAAAATATTCTCCCTTAATGTTATATATTTATTTATTTATTTAAACTTGTCTCGCATTTTAAGTGAAAAACTCGAGTAGTTAATACGTTCCTGATATTATTTTTAAACAATCTTTTGTTATCATTTTAATGTTATTAAACTTTAAGCTTTATTTTAAAAGATATAACTAAGCAAAATAAGTATTCATACTAATATTGAAATAATAAATTCTAAAATATCATAAATTTAATTTTTTATTAAAAATTATATTTTTTCCTTCAAACTCAAGGTTAGGTGTTTTAAAATGATGCACTCTTACGATAATTTGAAATTTTAATTAAAACCCACAAAAATTACAATATCTATATATCTAATGTGTCTCATTAAATTGGTGTCAGAGTTAACAAGGCACCAACTCGGTTGGGAGATGACAAAACATTCTATCTTTTACAAAGTAATAAATATTATTTCTTAAGAAATAGATGATAAATTTCCCGGCCAACAAAAGAACTCCTTTATTATTAGGGAGGCAAATTCGAGGTGCCAATATTAAATCAATTGGTGGGAAAGGTCTATACTTGATTCAAATTTTTTCATATTGTGGATCTGAAGAAGATGATTTTCGAAGGCCCGTGTTCATTTATTAACTGTCTTCTTTTGGTTCATAAATTGACTCTCGGAGAGAATCCTAAGGATGTTAGTTTTTTCTTTGCAGAATTCTCGGTTCAAGTTTATGATCTCCTACCTGGTTTTGCTTCGAAAACAATGGCCAAGAATCTTGGAAATGTTATGGGACCTTTTTATAGAATATGATGTCAGTAGTCGATGGAATGTTTTGAGAAATTTTATGTTGATCTAGGTTCAATTGGATATTCGTCAACCTTTGATGAGGTAAAAGAAGATACATAAATAGGGGGTCGTCTTTTTTTGAAGTTAGTTTCAATGCGTATACATTCTCTATATAACCAGCCTGAACCTCCGCAAAACCAATAACATGTGGCACAGGGTGCACAACATGACATTTCTTCAACTTACATCCGCCATTGCATATCTCTACACTCCGCATATCATCCATTTTCACGACTAAAACATAACAAGCATTTAACTAAACATACTATTAATAACACAACACAGATCATACCAAACATATCACCTATCGAACTATTTCAATGATAACCTCTTCAATAATTACTTTACCAGTACTAGTTCATCAAAACAACTTGTACATACAACCAGACATGCATCTATAGACCATCACTTTACGTGCTTCAATAGTATGACAAACATCCTACAATAATTCAACTCCTCATCATCAGCAGAACATGAAGTCAAACATACCACAACAACGCAATACTGATATACATAAAACAAACACTAAGGATTTGAGTTCAGAAACTCACCAACAAAATACCTAGGGTTGACACATCTTACATCTGATTAGCCTTCCCTTTCTCACTTGGGCCTCCTCATTCTTTATTAGCTAAGCATAACAATCATATAAAGATCAAAACGAAGACATGCATATGTAAGAAAACCTTAATTTATATGCATGTAGAGGAGTTTTAAATGCTAACAACGACTTAAATCATCACAATTCAAAATAAATTATGCTGAAATCCTTAGATTTTCCTTTCTTTTTCTTTAATCAAAAGGTATGGAAGAGTTAGAGAGATTATCATATTGCTAAATTCTCAATTATTTAGGCTAACACCCTAGTTTCTTCCTTTCATGCCAACCGCTCCTTAATTTCCTTTCTTATAGGATAAACTAGAGAAGAAGATAAAAGAAAGAAAATAAATACATAAAAGAAAGAGTGCTCCTAGGAGAATGGCACATATCTCTTATATAACCTTCCTGCACTCATTCACCAAAACCAATTTCTCAACATCAAAATTAATATTCCTCATCATAATGTTTCCCACCAAAGAAAATACCCAATTCTAAGGTGATGAGACTAATATTTGAAATCTAACCAATTACCAAATCAGTTAGCAAGATTCACATCAAGATTCACATAATCACACTAAAGCCCTCATCAACAGAAAGTTTTATAATTAGATACCCAAAATTATTGTTGTACTTATCCTTTAACATTTTCGGATGTGACAAAGCTATAAATTTTATGAAATTTGGTATTATGCTTAGTTCTAACACCAAGAAGCATATTCGACAAATATTTGCATTGTTCTTGATGTCATTGTGCCTCTTGATCATAGTCGGTATTAGGGTCTTTTGTCGCTTATTGGGCGTAATAAGAAACAAGTCTTTTATTTCATTAAGGAGTGATTAAGCAAACGTATTCTTAGTTAGAATAATATACTTTTATTTCATTAATGAGTGTCTTTCTACTTCCCCAAAACTTTTGTGACAATCTATAGAAAATGATGAATTTGTTTTGGTAGGGGTTCTAATCTTAACCGAAGAAAAATACACCGGACTTTATAGGATAAGGTTTTTGTCCCTAAATAGTTTGATGGTTTAACATTTTGCACTTTGTTATGCTTTAATTTAGCACTATTGGCAAGCAAGGATATATATTTCTTTCTTCGCCTGAGTCTCTTTTTAGTAGAATTTTCAAAGCTAGATACTTTCCAAATTGTAGGTTTCTTAATGCTTCTGAAGGCTCAGCTCCTCTTATTTGGAAAAGTATTTATAAGGCTAAAACGATGCTTTGTAAGGGGATTAGCTGGCGTATGAGTAAGGGTGCGACTGTTGAGATTTTTAATAATCCATGGGTAAGTTATTATGATAGTTTTTATATTGACTCTATACCTTTAGAGAGCTATGAACATATGAAAGTAAATGATTTGATGCATTTGAATGGGGGTGCTGGGAGACGAACATGATGGAAGGGCTTCTTACCTCTTAAAATGTGCAACGTATGCTCTGTATATCCATTAGCTAGTTTTTGAAGGATGATAGACTAATTTGGCACTACACCATTAATGGTTGTTATTCTGCTAGTTCAGGATATAAAGTTGTTGTTCGACATTATTTTAACATCATTGAGTTTCATATTGATGGTCCTTGAGAAACTCTTTGGAATTAGGAGTTGCCACCCAAGATTAAAGTATACCAATGGAACTATTTGTTCAGCTTCATTCCATGTAACAAGAAGCTGTTCATTGATGTTCCTCTCTGTTTCCAGTGTAGCCAGGCGAAAAAAAAAAGAATTGAGCATACATTACTCCATTGTACAATAAGATTGTTTGGAGTCTGATGGATTTTATCTGTAGGTTTCTCACTAATCAGTAAGTCGAACGAAAAGGTAAACTACTATGTATTGCTTGGAGCATTTGGTTTTATAGAAATACTACCTTGTGAAAACAACAAGCTTCATCTCCAGATAAAATTGTGCAACATGCTACTATCTTCCTACATAATTGGCTAGAGTGCTTGATCGGTGTACGAAAACTAGATGGTTTCTTGACGGCTTGTTGACAATGGTGATACTTGTTGGTAAACTTAAATCCAATTTTCGATGGTGTTGTTTTTACTAATCAAGGTAGTGTAAGTTGCTAGAAATTGTGCAGAATGATGAGCACGATTTTGTTTGATATATCTCGAGATTTATGAAGAGTAATTTGAACATTTTTTAGGCTAAAATTTACGGATTCGAATTTGAATAATCTAAAATTTACAGATTTCTAACACGTTGTCATCCTTAGTTGATAAATTAGGCCACTTTCAAGTTTATTGGTAGAATGCAATGTGTTTAGATTTTTTTTTCTTAATTGTAGTCTAAAATGTTGCTTGAATAACCTATGATGTGGTTCAGTTACATGTTTGCATGTCACCTCTCTAATCCACTTCAATGACAAGCATATTTCCGCCACCCATGCAGTAATGATAAGACAAAAATTTAAGTTTCGTTAAATTCAATAATGTTAAATTTAATTTTTTTAATTTAAAATTATTTTTATTGTGTAAATAGGTGAATGATTGTGTTCTGGAGGGCTTCATCCATAATATCGAAAAGCCTGCAATCCCTAAAATTTGCAAGAATCCAAAAAGCTTGAACTCCTGACCGCATAATGACCGTCACCTAGCCCCCTGGTTATACTCGAACCCGTGATTGCATCACAGCCGCTGACTGAGATCTCAATCTAGACTTTGACCCTTGATCGTATCAAGCATTATTACCCCAAAATTGGATTTCCCAACGATGGGTTTCTAAGGTAATGGTCCTATCCCACCATGACATATGAAATGTATGTGTGCTGAGGTGCGTTATCACATCTTCGACCCCTAAAAACTATTTAAGAACTTCCGCCGTTTTAGTCGAAAACCTTGAAGACTTTCAAAATACCTTAACCCTAAAACATTAAAAGCCCAAACCTTGAAAAATAAAAAAACCCTAACCTTGGAGAGAGAAAGTTAAAACGCGTCCAACTAGGCGCGCTTTCCTGCCATATGTGCAGAAAACGCACTCAACTGGACGCGTTTTCACTTTCTCTCTCCTAAAAACGACCTATTTTCCTAATTAAATTTAAAAACGGTGCCTAATTAAAAAAATTAACCTATTCACCTTATTTAGCGTAGTTAATCATAAATAAGTAATTATATGACTGGTAAAATGATACAAATATAAATAATATCTTTATAAAATTTTAATTATTTATTACTACAATTATTATTTAACATAATGCAAATTTAATATATATTTTATTATTTAATATAAAATATATTATTTATTATTTATTTTATGTATATAAAAACTTATGCAGTGTCTTTAATAGTCCTTTTCTATTTTTATTTTACCATTACAATTACATTTGAATTCCAAACCACATCAAATAGTTTATTTTAATTTTATTTTTACAATATACAATCTCACCACTACAATAATTTAATCTTATCAATATTATTATTTTTAATCTCACTAGGGTAGTATGACTAAAAGAATCCAAAAACTTAATTATTTACAATTGTGTTTTCTTGAATTATTAGAATAAAAAATTATGAGAATGTATGGTAAACAAAATTTTGGATTTTTTTAGCTGATTTGGGCAGAAATGGAGGATTGGGTAGTGAAACCCTATAATTGTAGTGTTTGGTGAATGGAGGTTTGCAAAAGCTTGTTGAGCTAAAACCTCCAAAACAAAAAACACAGGGATGAGCAACTTTTTTCAGTAGTTGATTGGGAATGAGATATGTGGAATGACATATCTAACCATGCTTACTAAAAAATTACTCCCTTTGTCACATGCTCTCGAATCTAATAAGGATGCCAAGATATCAATAGCGTCTATTCTCCCATTTTCACTTTCACCTCCAAAGTCCAAAGTAAATCTAAAAACAAAAAACAAAAACTCCACTGTGAATCTATAAAAATCAACATTGTCGCGAGAAATTTTCAATCGAGCCCATTCATCCTTGAATATTTATGCACCCTTAATTTATTTTCATTTTACTTGTGCAAAATAATTTCTTATACAACTTTATATTAATTGAAATATGATACTTGACAATTTTTTTCAGAGTGTGACATAATTATCACTAATTTATATACTAGGAACATGACATAATTATCACTAAGAATATAGTTTACAATTATATTCATACACTATTAATATTTATCAATTTCCACAAGGTTAATATTTGCAAATAACTTAAGAAATTTGTTTATTTAAAATTTCAAAAATATTCACTAATTAATTTTCATAATGGATGTTTTAATCCCTTGGTAATAGTATTTTATTTCAATAATTTCACCCAATAAAGACTAAAGTATTATAAACAAATAAATACTTAATAATAAAATATATCATGCTCTTATATGTTATTTTACACATATCAACTTTCAACTATTAATTAAGTTTTATCAAATACTTTTGAATAAATAATTAATAAAATCAATTGATCAAATTAATTAATAGAATCAGTTAATTAAACTAGTCACTACAATTATCAGCCAATTGCTAAAGAGTAATTATTTATTACATAAATTTATACTCTTTGAAGCCTTCAATCAAATGTGAACATAGACTTGCAGCCCTTTATTATTATTGAGTTTGGTTGCCAAATGCAGCTTTTGCCGTCATTAATAATAGGTTTTTTTATGTGCAGTTCTAATCTTGTTAATGTGTTTTATTTCGTTATAATCGTATTTAAATATTTTATATTTATATAATATGTTAATATTTTATACTATATGTATTTTATAAAATATACCAAAAATCTATAATTTATAAAAAATATTATATAAACTTTAAAATAATTATAATTTTATATTTTTTATTTTATTGTACTTTAAAAAATTTCATTTTACCATTTCGATATTACCAAACTAAGATTAAAAAAAAGGTGATTGGAAGAGAGAGAACAAAAAATATAGTGCCAATATAGGTACAGTTTCTTCCATGCTTCCTCCTTAATTCTAAAGGTCATCTCAATTACCCAAATAAAACACATTTTATAAACCAAAATCAAGACCAAGTATAAGTATACATTAAAGTAAATCAAGAGGTGAAAGTAGAATAAGTCAAAAAATACAAGCTCTTTTTACACAGTCTTTTAAAGTCCAACTTTTTCCCCTTCTATGCTTAATGCTCTCTACTTTATTACGAAATTGAGTTCTCTCCCTCTCTATATATATGTATGTTGTTGAGTTCCCCAAGGACTTAAGACAACAATCTGCCTTGTGAAACAAATTTTCTGGATTTCGTTTCACACAGTTTCGACATGGAGATCAAAGCCTGGAACCTTGTCCTGTTCTCGTGCCTGCTGCTTTCTTTATTGGCTTCACCCTCATCTGCCCAGACCTGTGTTAGCCAAACATTTCCCGACAACAAGCAATATATCAACTGCACCGATCTTAGAGCCTTGAGCAGTTATCTCCATTGGACATATCATCAATCAAATGGAACTGTTGAGATGGCTTTTCGACACACTGGCACCACCTCGTCAAGGTGGTCGGCGTGGGGTATCAATCCTAGTGGACCGAGTATGGTGGGTACCCAGGCTTTGGTTGCCTTTGTCAACTCCAGTGGCGTGACTCAGGCGTTCACAACGTCGATTGATAGCCTATTCCCTACGCTGCAACCCACAGATTTGAGCTTCCAGGTTCCAAGTCTGTCAGCAACGTTCGAGAATGACGAGATGACGATATTTGGTGTTTTGAGAATCCCCGAAAACATGTTGTCAACCAGTCAGGTTTGGCAGGAAGGTCCTGTGAGTAACGACCAATTACAGCCTCATACTACTGATGGAGCCAACCTTCAATCCAGGGGAAGTATCAATTTCCTTACAGGACAATCTGCAGGGGCTTCATCTGATTCAAGGACAAGAAGAAGAAATGTAAGCGGTTCGAATCTTCCCTAAAGCTAGAATTGCCATAGAAAAAAAAAGATTCCTTTCCAGATTTTTTAAGTTGGATTGTTTGAATTATCCAGGTTCATGGAGTATTGAACACTGTGAGCTGGGGAATATTGATGCCGTTGGGAGCCATAACAGCTAGGTACATGAAGGTGTTCAAATCTGCAGACCCGGCATGGTTTTATCTCCACGTTGCTTGCCAATCATCGGCCTATGTTGTTGGTGTGGCAGGGTGGGCGACGGGTATTAAGCTCGGCAGTGACTCTCCTGGAATCACGCATAATCCCCATAGGACCATTGGCATTATCCTCTTCTGCTTCGGAACTCTTCAGGTAATTTCTTCTCGAATACATATTCATATGTGACGCTAGTATCAGGATTATGCATACCTTAATGAACCTTAACATTTTTTGGAGGCCGAAATTAAATTAAAAAGTTTTATGGCAGGGACCTACTTTGGCCCCTCTAGTGCCGTCCTGATGACAGGGAGACTTGTTAAAGTGTGCTTTTATTCTTTTTCTTCATCTTGCCGTCATCGGGATGGCCCTTCTAAATAGTTGGCTTCAAGACTACTCCAATTTCAAGCCATTAATTACTTTAGATTGTTATATTATTGACAGGTCTTTGCTTTGCTTCTGAGGCCAAACAAGAATCACAAATACAGATTGTATTGGAACATCTACCATCATTCCATTGGTTACAGCGTGATCATCCTCAGCATCGTCAACATTTTCGAGGGTTTCGACATCCTTAACCCTGAAGACAAATGGGAGAGAATTTACATTGGAATCCTCATATTTCTGGGAGCTATGGCCACATTGTTGGAAGCTTTCACTTGGTACGTTGTTATCAGGAGGAAAAGGACTAACAAGCACCCTCTCGCCATGAATGGAGCCAATGGACATGGACAGGGCGTGTAGTAAAATTCAATTTTGGTCAGTCTTAGTCTATTGCACCATGTGTGCTTAGGATGTTTTAGATGTGACCCTCATTTGTTATTTATTAGAGCTTTGCTTTTTCGTTGTCCTAGTGATTGGGTTATCTTGAGTTATACACTGTTTGCTTTGGTATGTATAGGTGATTGATCTCTTATCTTTTCTGTATTGACTCCATTTTTTTTATATATACTAGCGTTCTTTTAATTCTACTATAGTAGAGATACATGTTGGGCAGCACATAAGTTGAAGTATGACCCATTCCATTGGAACATTAATTAAAATAAATGTTGTGTAGGTGAATTGGCTATTTGCCAAGTGTGTGACAAACAATCAATTTCCAACCACTTACTTTCTTAATTAGTCAAAAGAGACGGCGGTTTAACCTAAGCTTAACTTCATAATATTTTAAATTAACTTTATTATATCAACATATTTTTTACCATTTTAAATTATATCGATTGAGTCTTAATTTAATTGGCATAGTATTGTTGCCAAGGTAAGAAGATGTGGATTCAAGTGTGTTGAAACGCATTATCTTTCTATTTATGGGTTGAAGAGAGACTACGGGCAGTTCTAAGCATCGTGTTAAAAAGAGCAGATATAATCAAAACCTATAATGAGATTGTTAAAAAAATATTTTTAAATTATTTATTAGTTTTGTTTTTAATTATTTTGATTTAAAAGGTTTCCAATATTTTTATTTAATATAATAAATATTTAAACAAATATATAAAACAATGTACCTATATTTTAGTAATTATAACATTTTTAATCATTTATTAAAATTTTAATATTTTATAAGTTTCGCTACATATAAATATTATGCTAATGTCCTTAATGATTATTCTCTTTTTTCATTAAAATTCATCTCACTGCCACTACTACAATTGAATCCAAATACAAAATTCAGCATTGATTTTAATCTCACTGTTACATTAACTAATCTCACCTCACCGCTACGGTAACTAATCTCACAACTATCACTATTTTTAATATCATCAATGCTAATCTCACTACTAATCCAAATGAATCCGAGCAATGCACTTGCAAGCTTCCGACCCAAATTTTTTTAAAAAATATTTTATATCTTACAAGTTTCAACTCAATTTACAAGGCAATCCACCTAAGCAAGATAACTCGATTAGATTTGATTATAGAATATGCTACACCAACAATCCTTAAACTTTATTTAAAATTACATTTCGTTTATCAATTTTTAAAAATTACGTAATAATCACTAATATTATTGAATTGTTACATTTTAGTCACTCATCTATTAACTTACATTAAAAAGATAACATGGTAGATTAATTCAAAGGATTAATAATATTTTGGGCCCTGAACTATAATTAAAATGTTATTTTGATTTTTAAAATTTTCTTAACAATAATTCTAAGAAAATTTTAAAAATCTTAAAACTACAAGAATAATCATCCAACTATACCTTTAGTTCTATTTTTGTCACCAAATTATTAGTTCTTTTCGATTTAGTCATTCAACTTTTCAAAATTAAATAGGCAAAAAGTTGACGTGGGCTCTTTAATTGGCCTAATAAAATTTTAACCCTCTAATGTTTACACATTTTATCAATTTGATCCTAAATATTAAAAAATCAATAAATTTAGCCTTCAAAATCTATAATTTTAATTCTAATTCTTTTAAAAATTAATAAATTTAAACCTCAACATTTACAAAATTTGTAAGTTTAGTTCTAATAAGAAAATAATGTAGGGCCTGTTTGTTTCACTGAAAATAGCTTCCAAAAAATGATTTCTAGAAAATGACTTACTTCCTTGGAAAAGTTAATATTTTATGGTATTTAGATGAATTTATGTAAATTATTTTCTGCTTTTTTAATGATTTCTTAAAATATTTTATAAAAGCTGTTTTCAATGAAACAAACATATATTTGATATTTTCTTATCTTTTCATTGTTTAATTGAGTTTATTTTATATCTATAAATTTATATTTTACATTGTTTTTGTATATATTAAAAATATGTTAGATTTAGGTTCATTACAACGTCATTTTTAGTTACACGACTACCAAGTGAGTATTTTTATTTAAAATGTGACATCAACAAAATTGACAAAAATTTAACAATGTCAACAATTAAACTTGATTTTCAAATCAAAAGTAGAGAGAGTAAATTCTTGAAAATAAAAGTATAGAGACTAAATTGTAAATTTGTGAAGAGTACATAGACTTATGACATATTGTAACCTTTATACTACAAAACATTTATTGTTAATATATTTATAATCGTAATAAATATTTATTATTAAAATATTAATATTGTATATTTTCAATAATATGTGAAGAATATTATTTAAAATTATTATTTTTAAAATTTATTATTAAAATAAATTTAGAATATTAAATAATTTATTAAATAAAAATTATATTAATAATTTATTATATGAATAATTATAATATTTTATATTAATATTTTAATATTTTTAAAATAAAATGTATTATTAATATAATAATATTAAGCTTGCTTTTAAATTAATTTTATATAAAATAAAATTACCTATAGAGGAGTTCTTTTTCAAAAAATGACTTAGAGCTATTTTCCTTAAAATGACTTACACTTTATAAAGAGTAAGTCATTTTAACGAAAAATGACTTATTTTACGTTGATCTGTAAGTCAATTTCGGTTGACTAAATTATTTTTCTGTAAAACAAAAACATGAAAATATAAATAATATTTTCCTAAAATCTTTTACCAATGACAAATCAACCGTGGGTCAATTTTGTGCTTACCATCAGATTAACACTACAATCTACTGGCCCTGCCTTAAAATGTTTTTCATTGCATTTGTGGATTTTTTGTTTTTCATACATTTTAATCTGCTAGATTGACTTAGCCCACAGACCACTAGCTCCTGTCTTTCTCTTTGATTTTCTAATCCCAAACAACGACAATCTACGAAAGATCTTAATCAACCTACTAGCATATTTCCTTTGCGAAGAAAAATTTACAGAG
The DNA here is from genome assembly GCF_025698545.1 of Gossypium raimondii. NCBI lineage: Eukaryota > Viridiplantae > Streptophyta > Magnoliopsida > Malvales > Malvaceae > Gossypium > Gossypium raimondii. The sequence continues at coordinate 7,355,942 of NC_068571.1, read as the reverse complement.
CCTATGCAACTCGTTACTTCTCCCAGAGTATTCTTTCTCTTGCTCCCCGATCTTCTTTCTAATGCATACGGTTTGATACACTGCGATTTGTTGGGATTGGAATTTGTTTTCTTCGACATTTCATGCCATTGAAGGCTCTTTTTCAATGACATTAACTCTTGTTCAAGGTTCTGTAGTCTAAAGCTCGTTGATTCATAGTTCCTCTCCATTGCTGGAAGGTCATCTTGTAGGAACAAGCTCAAAGGTTTGCTGTTTGGCGACTCTACTGCGTCCTTGTATGGACTTTCTCCCGGGTCTAAGGGTCTTGAGTTCGGACATCTTGAGCTCGACAGGCTGCCGGAGAACTGACCTGTGAACCTCAATGAGTCGGAGCATTCTTTAAATGCTTGGTGGGTGCTTAGCTGTTGAACGAAGAGAGCCTGGACTATCAGTCGCAGTGGCATCAACTCATTTTGAACTGCTTCAATGCATGCCTCTTGTGAAAGTTTTTGGCAGTTTAGGTATTTGCAGACTGATCCCTTCTCTTCTTGTGTTATATCTCTATGTGCCTGACCAACAGTTGGAGGGAGGTTTAGCTCGATTTTAAACACGACATGAATAAACGAAAATTGTTTAAAAAACTTACCTGTAGGTAGCTATTCATTGCTCTATAAAGCTGATCATGTGTCTGACGGTAAGATATGGGTAATAACTCGAGGAGTTCCATGAACTTATTAGGCTCCATTTGTGGATCAGAAGCCATATGGGAGAGGTATGTGTCCCATAATTCTGCAACAATGGAGTTGCTTGCTGAAGGAGAAGGGTTGGTCTCCATGTTAAACGATGCAAAAGTTGAAAATATGGTCTTCATAGTAGCCAATTCCTTGCTTGATGAAATGGACTCTGTTCCAATCTGTGGGAGGAGGAAATCTTCCACTTGGGCAAAGTGTAACATAGTTGCTATCTGGTCTTGCAATTTCACTTGTCTATCACTTGTTAAACCAAATTCTAAGGATCTAGAAAGCATTGCAAAGTAGAATCCAACAGGAATGGCCCTACTGGCCTTCTCCCCAATTGGCAGTAAATCAAGAATCCTTTGTAAAATGGCAGAAACCTTGTTGTCTGAGTCACTGTCAGCAATTTTCTCACCTGAGTTCTCCCAGTATTGGTGAGTCTTCTTGGAGAGTACCCATTTATTTGCATAGAAAACAATGATGGGAGTCACATATTTTTCTTTCATTCCTTGCCTTCTTAAGGACCCAATTATCCTTTTGAAGAATCCAAATGGTAGGGCTATGAGATCCTTGATCCATAAGTCCTTGCTCGCTATTGCTTTCACTGTTTCACTGTTCCAAGCCTCACCAGTCAATGCTTCCAATATAACAACTGGTTTGTCCCTTCTCCTCTCTGGATCAAGAATCTCCATGCAGGCCATAAAGGCCAAGGACTCGATGCACCGGCTCACGATTAACAGCTCCTCGGACCAGGGGAGCAACATTTGACATTTCTGGAGAACAATCAATGTGTCATCCCAACTCTGCAACACCACTTGGTTCAAATAGAGATCGAACCGCTCGCAGAGGTTGCCGGTGCAGTACTCTTCTGTCATTTCAAGAAACTCGGCTGCACACCTCAGGGCCGCCACATTAAAGGGGTCAACCAATGTGGTGGAGCCGTAGATGAACAATATAATCATCTCGAATGTTTCAGGTCCTCCAGGGAAATCTTGTGGCAACTCAAGCTCATTCGATTCAGTCAATCTCTTCTGAAAGTATCCACTCTTTGAAAACAATGGATGCTGGCAAAACACATAGCAAACAGCATCAATATAAGCCGTATAGAAACTAATTGAATTTGAAATTTTGATTGCATCTATGGTTTTGGGCTATACCTTATGCAGGCTGAAGGTTCTTTCGCCTACTCGAACACGAATTGAAAGAGGAAGTCCAGTTTCTTGGCACCTGAAATGGTCAAAAACCGAAAACATAAGTGCTTTCAGCAGAAATACAAACATGGAACTGGAAAGCCATTTATGTTCTTACCATGAAATGATCTTAATCTTGAGCAGGGCACTGACATTGGGTGAAGAAAAAGGACTCGAAGCTACTGAACTATCCTTAGAACTTGAACCTTCCATTGTAATTGTTCATAGGAAACTAAAGGAACTGAGATGAAAACTTTGTAAAACCAACCGAGGTCAATATCACTGCAAACACAAACATGCACTGTCACTTGTCAGTCCCATTTATCTCTATCAAATGGTACAAATAAATGATTGAGATATGACTCAAGCATCGAAGTAAAGAAAAAGTTAATACGAATGGTATCACCTTGGAACAACAATACTATAAACCAAATGAGTTTTAATAAACCATTTTGCTATATAATAGATATAGTCGTGAGATGATATGCACACGAGTGGAGCTCAAAATCCCAATTTTAAGGCTTCAAAAACGTAAATTTCCTCGAGTGGTGAGAAGGTTGAATTCTTGTACCGCTTTCTTGGCCTCCGCCAATAGAATATGGTGCAGTTTTTCTAGCTCATCTTCCTCCCTTCTCATATAAGCTTCCCATTTAACAAAGTTTGAGCCTTTACTTATTTGTGTACAACCCCATGTGATTGACCTTTTAATAATTAATTGAATTTCGCTAGTCTGGTTTATTCAACTTGGTTTACACAAAAATTTGTTAACCTTGAATTAGTAAATAGATTTGGTGGATGGGGTTTAGTTAACCTAGGGATAAATGAGGGAGAAGAAGTAAATTAAAAGGAGAGCAGTGAAAGTAGTGGAGATGAAGTGCGGATGAAGTAAGGAGAGAGGTTTGAATTGAAAGTAGCGTATGGTAACAACTACGACGGCACGGCTTCTAAAAAGGGGGTGGTGCTTTGAATTTAGATTTGTGAGGTTTTTTGCTTGCTTTCTTCCAGCATATCTCAATCCCCATACTTTTCTATTTTTATTTATTTCACATAATTAATACTTTCTTCACATTTTATAGGTAATTGTGTAGGACCGAATTTGTATTTAAGTAATAATTTAGTTTAGATTTATTTTTATTTAAATTTAGATATATTTTTACTATTAATTTATTGTATTTTATATCGAGTTTTTTTTTCAGAAAATTGATTCTTTTGGTACAAAAAGAAAAATAGAATAAAAAAAGAAAAGTAAAATCTAATCCTCATGCCTAAGAACATCCGCTGCAAAAGGGGAAATACTATTCGGTGGGTTATTCAAATAGACGAGTCCATCCGTGTCGTCCTGTGCCAAATTAGCTAAATGATTTGTACAATGATTACCTTCAAGCAAGATATGTCGAATCTTCAATACCCAGCCCTCTCATATCAAGTCTAAACAGTCAACAATATAAGTATTTAACAAATTCTTACAATCATAAGGTCAAGACAATAGTTGAACTACCCACAACGTATCTAACTCAACGATCAAACAAGGCACCCTCAACTTCTTAGCAATCTGCAATCCCTCTCGAACCACCCATAATTTCGCTTACAAGTTGTTCATTCTTTCGATTCTTAACATGAAATCATGTATCCAATCACCAACCGAGTTACGCAACAGCCCACAAGCCGTCGCCATGCTCGAACAAGATCGCATCGCCCAATCTATGTTCAAAATAAAACAATCAATCGAAGGACATTACCATGCAACCCAATGTTGTCTACGATGGGTCCTTGTAGCCAAAGTCAGATGGGCTCGATTAATATCATTTGCAAAGACCCTTGCATATTCCAGAACTCGCAACGTTGCATCCCCTACTCCTTTAAAAATACGATCATTTCGACGCTTCCACAATCTCTATATTGTCATCGAAAAGAGTGTTCCTCATGGAAGTAAAAAATTCAAAAATTTTATGGAGTGGCAATTCAGTTCCAACCATTGTCAAGCAGGGATATTAAATAAACCATCTTGGACATTTTCTATTTGCAAAGCTTTCCATACCTCTTTGGCAAAACAAAAAGTTCGTAAAATATGTTCCGTGGACTCAACATCAACCTTACACTCAGTACAAGATGCACTTGTTTTAATATTCTTCTTATATCATACCTTATTTGAATTCAATCGATCCAAAGCCACAAGCTATGAAGAAACGAACTCGTTTCGGGCATTGCAATTGCCAAATCCATCCCAAATTCTAAGAGCGAAGATGCGTATTTGCTTCATTCTCCAGCATGGAATAAATAGATGAAACAGAGAACTTACTAAAACTCTACAATCCCCAATAGCAAGTATCATGAACCTTCGAGCCAAGAAAATACGAAAGAGGGATAACTATAATGCCCAACCTAACATCCTCTGATAGCTCAGGGAGAACCGTGCCAACAATTCAAATACCTTCAAACCCCATAATTGAAGCAACAATAGCATTAGGGCATAACCCATCCACCCATTGCATAGTTCTATTAAGTGGCGACGTAACCACCCACCAATCGTCCCACAATCTTATCTGAGTACCATCGACAACTCACCATCTAATACCCTTCTATATAATATTCCTTGTCTCGAGCAACCCCTTTCAAACCGAAGATTGTTGAAAGTTTTCAACAATACAACAGCAAGCAAAAGTCCATTGTGTATTTTTGGTCATTAAAATTTTGTAACATGTGACTTTTTGTTAGTTTGATTGTAACTTTTGTTTTGCTAAGGATTAGTCAAGTACTTAGCTGATTTAGTAGCTTCTTAGGTTATCATTATGCTGATTTTACAGCTTGGATACTAGCACAAGTTATATTTGTTTTCTTCCAATGTAATAGAACTACTTATGTACATGTAATGTTGATTATTCAAGTAATGAGATTAGTCAACTCTTTTCTATCATCCAACATCCGTTTTTGCTTCTGTTTTTCATCTTTCAAACATAAGTTTTTGTTGTTTTGATCTTTGGATACTGAATTAAACTCAACAAATGGTATCAAGAGCCTGTCATCTTTGAGAGCCTTTATTGTGTGTTGTTCTTTGAGTGATTCGTGCTTGAAAGAAAAGAAACATAAGTTGTCTTTGTTGGTTTGTTTAGTTGCTGCAAAAGAATGAGTTTCTCACTACCACCACCTGTTTTTGCTAGAGAAAACTACAATATTTGGGCTGTGAAAATGAAAACATATCTGCAGGCTCATGATCTATGGAGTGTTGTTCAAGTTGACACAGAGCCACCACCTTGAGAGCTAATCTAACCATAGCTCAAATTAGGCAGCACAATGAGGACTGTGCCAAAAAGTATAAGGCCATGTCATGCCTTCAAAATGGAGTTTCAGATGTGATCTTCACAAGGATAATGGCTTGTGACACTCCAAAGCAGGCCTGGGACAAACTCAAGGAAGAGTTTCAAGGGTCAGATAAAAAACAGGCAGCAGCAGTTGATCAACCTAAGGAGGGACTTCGAAAATCTGAATATGAAGGAGTCTGAAACCATCAAGCAGTATTCTGACAGGATTATGGCTACAGTCAACAATATCAGGCTTCTTGGGGATGATTTCAGTGATAAAAGAATAGTTGAAAAGGTCATTACAACTCTTCCAAAGAAGTATAAGTCAAAAATTTCTTCCTTGGAGGACTCTAGGGACCTATCAACTTTATCCTTGACAGAGTTGATAAATGTTCTCTACGCACAAGAGCAAAGAAGAGTAAACAGGATAGAGAAGCATTCTGAAGGAGCCTTTCAGGCCAGAAGTAAAGAAAGCTCAAACTCGAGCTCAAGCTACAAGGGAAAGAAGCCTTAGTCAGAAAAGAAAGAAAAAGGAAAAAATGATGCTGCTAAAAATAAGTTTCCACCATGCACTCACTGCAAGAAATCCTCTCGTTTAGAAAACTATTGCTAGCACAGGCCCGACATTCAATGTAGAAGCTGCAATCAACTTGGCCATATTAAAAAAGTTTGCGAAAACAAGGCAAAAATACAACCACAGCAGTAGAATCAAGCTCAAGCTACTGATGATGTTCAAGCTGAGGAGGAGCATATTTTTACTACTTCTTATTTTGCAAGTTCGAGCAAAGTTAGAAAGAATTGGTTGATTGACAGTGGCTGCACTCATCACATGGCATCAGATAAAGGCATGTTTAGGGAGTTAGACACCAGTTTTGTGTCCAAATTCAGAATTGGGAATGGTGAGTTCATTGAGGCCAACGGCAAAGGCAAGGCTGTGATCTGCACTCAATCAGGTAACAAAACAATTTTAGAAGTTTTTTTTGTACCTGATATTGACTAGAATTTACTTAATGTTGGTCAGTTGTTAGAGAAGGGTTACTCTCTTGTTTTTGAAAGAAAAACTTGTGTGATTAAGGATCTCTTTGGCCGAGAGCTAATGACAGTAGCTATGCAGGACAAATCATTCACTTTAGATGTGAATCAGTTAAAAGTAAAGGCACATACTGCTCTAATTGATGAATCATGTTTATGGCACAAGAGGTTGGGGCATGTGAACTATAAGTCACTTAGTTTACTGCATAAAATGAGCCTAATTGAAGACATGTCCAAGATCGAACCTAAAACTGATTATGTGAAGTCTGTCAGCTTGGCCAGCAGACCAGATTACATTTTCCTGTTAACAAAGCTTAAAGAGCTCAAGAGACGCTCCAACTGGTCCATACTGATATTTGTGGACCCATGAAGACCTCATCTTTAAATGGCAGTAGATATTTTGTGTTGTTTATTTATGATTGCACCAGATTTTGTTGGGTCAGTTTCTTGAAACAAAAATCAGATATGGTTGATTTCTTCTGCAATTTTAAGGCCTTAGCTGAGAATCAAGCAAGTTGTAAGCTGAAGGTATTGAGTTCAGATAATGGGACTGAGCATGTGTCTCAAAAGTTTCAAAAGATCTATGATGAAGCTGGAATTCAGCATCAATTAACCACCATTTGCACACCACAATAGAATGGTGTTTGTGAGAGAAAGAACAAAATTGTTCTCGATATGGCCAGATGTTTGCTATTTGAAGAGAAAATGCCTAACATTTTTTTTTGTTGAAGTAGTAAATACCTCTGTGTATTTGCTCAATAGACTGCCAACAAATGCAGTCAAATGAAAAACACCATTTGAAGCTTGGTTTGGACATAAACCAACTGTCTCACACTTGAAGGTGTTTGACTGCATATGCTACTCACATGTGCCAGCTGAAAAGAGAACCAAGCTAAAAAAATGTCCAAGCCTAGAGTCTTTGTTGGCTATAATAGCATAAAGAAAGGTTACAGGGTCTTTGATCCATCCACTAAAAGGATTGTTGTGAGCAGGGATGTGAAATTCAATGAGGGCAGCTGTTGAAAATGGGATGGAACATATACAAGTCTGTCTGAGCAAGACCAGCAAGATCTTGACCTGCAGCATATTGAGAATGAAGCTGAAATTAAGGATGAATATGATGATGTACCTGTCAGAGGTACAATGACTATTATGAACATCTATGAAAGATGTGATATGACCATTGTTGAGTCTTCCAACTTTGATGAGGCTACAAAGGATGGCTGTTGGAAAGAAGCAATGGAAGCAGAAATGAAAATGATTCACAAAATAACATATGGGAGCTGGTTGATAGGCCAGCAAACAGAAAAGCTATTGGTGTGAAATAGGTGTTCAGGACCAAGCACAATGCAGATGGGTCACTAAACAAGCACAAAGCAAGGCTGGTTGTGAAGGGTATAGTCAACAACATGGTATTGGTTTCTATGAAACCTTTGCACCAGTTGTAAGGTTGGACACCATAAGGCTGTTATTTGCCTTAGTTGCTCAAAAATTGTGGAAAGTGCACCAGCTGGATGTTAAATCAGCTTTCTTGAATGGATTTCTCAAGGAAGAGATCTTTGTTGAGCAGCCAGATGGATTCAAAGTTCTCGATGAAGAGCACAAGGTTTACAGCTCAAAAAAACTTTGTATGGCCTAAAATAGGCTTCAAGGTCCTGGTATGACAAACTTGATTCCTACTTGTCAAGGCTGGGATTCGAAAAAAGTATTAATGAGCCTACACTCTATGTGAAGAAACTTGAGAAAGAAACCTTACTATTGTGTCATTATATGTGGATGATTTGTTGGTTACTGATTGTAGGAGTGAATTGATTGAAGAATTCAAGAAATAGATGTAAGATGTTTTTAATATGACTGATCTAGGATTGATGACCTACTTTCTCGGTATGGAAGTAAAACAGAATGAACATGGCATTTTCATAAGCCAACAGGCTTTTGCTTCAAAAATTTTAAGTAAGTTTTGCATGGCAAACAGCAAACCTGCTAGCACTCCTGTGGCTCAAGGATAAAAACTCTCTAGCAATAGTGACCATGAACGAGTGGATGAGAAGATCTACAGAAGTCTAGTTGGTTGCCTGCTCTACTTGGCAGCAACAAGGCCAGATATCATGTATGTAATCAGCCTTCTATTGAGGTTTATGCATTGCAGAAATGTTGCTCATTTCAAAGTTGCTAAAAGAGTCTTAAGGTATGTCAAAGGGACCTTAAGCCATGGAGTGAAGTTTGTGAAGGCTGAAGAGCTGAAACTGATTGGTTATTCAGATAGTGACTGGGAAGGCTCAGTTGATGACATGAAGAGCACTTCGGGATATTTTTTCACTCTAGGTTCAGGGGTTTTTTGTTAGAGTTCTAAGAAGAAACAAACAGTAGCTCAATCCACTGCAGAGGTAGAGTACATTGTAGCTACTACTGCTGTTAATCAAGCCATTTGGCTTAGGAAGCTTTTGAGTGACTTGAATGTTGATCAAGAGGAAGCAACGGAGATCAAAGTGGATAACCAATCAGCTGTTGCTATTACCAAGAATCCTGTATTTCATGGCAAGACCAAACACTTCAAGATCAAGTATCATTTTGTAAGGGAGGCAGAATTGTCAAAAGAGTTCAATTTGATTCATTGCTGCTCGGAGGTTCAACTCACAAACATTCTGACCAAGCCATTGGCTACTACAAGATTTGAGTATTTGAGGAAATAAATTGAAGTCTATTGCTTTGTAGCCAAATTGGAGTGTTGAAAGTTGTCAATAATGCAGCAGCAAGCAACTGCCCATTGTGTATTTTTGGTCATTAAACTTTTGTCACATGTGAATTTTTGTTGGTTTGATTGTAACTTTTGTTTTGCTAAGGACTAGTCAAGTACTTAGCTGATTTAGTAGCTTCTTAAGTTATCATTATGTTGATTTTACAGCTTGGATACTAGCACAAGTTATGTTTGTTTTCTTCCAATGTAATAGAACTACTTATGTATATGTAATGTTGCTTATTCAAGTAATGAGATTAGTAAACTCTTTTCTATAATCCAACATCCATTTTTCCTTCTGTTTTTCATCTTTCAAACACAAGCTTTTGTTGTTTTGATCTTTGGATACTGATTTAAACTCAACAAAGATGCGTTCACCTTGGGCATTACCTCTAAAAATGAAACTTCTCGAAGATAGTTCTGATGAAAAGCATCGCACCTAAACGAGTCTTGTCATGAGTGTAAACACCACCCAACTTTAGCAAGCATCGCCAAATTGCTCAATCATGCCTTCCTTAAACCTAGACCACCATATATTTTAAAACGAGAAACTTGATCTTGATTTACAATATGACTATGCATGTAATTCGTCAAGCCACCTCATAACGATTCAATCAATATAATTGTTCACAAGTTAGATATCAGCTTAATAGTTGTTTGTATAATTTCCAAAGGAATGACACTAATGGTAGATTGTATAAGCACCACTTGACCTATTAGCGAAAACACTTTACCTTTCCAATTAGCTAACTAGTTCATCATATTGTCTACAAGCTTATCATACATCTCCTTCGAAGCCTTCCTATGCACAAGAGACACCTCAAGACAACTTCCCAAATTCATAACTAGAGGTATACCCCCACCGTACTGAGATAATGAGCCATATCCCTCTGAATATTAGACGAAACAAAGAGCTTAAATTTATCCAAATTCACAGTCAAACTCAAGGCTTCACCAAAATCCCTTAAGAAATCTCGAATCATAACTATCTGGTCCACTTTCGCTTGTGCAAACAACAATAGGTTATTGGCAAAAAAAATAAAACAGAAATCGTAGATCCATGTCGCGACAACTTATATGGTTTCTAAATCCCAGGTTCTTCCCATTCAAGAATCATATGGGATAAATTTTTCATGACCAAAATAAAAAGATATTGAGGTAAAGGATATCTTGTTTGAGACACCTCTAATGTATAATCTCTTCACACATATAGTCATTCTAAAGAGTAACTGAACAAGAACACAAAAAAATTATCAATTGCACAAGACTCATCAGTAACTCAAAATCTAACAGTACCCTCTCTAGAAAGTCCCAATTAACATTGCCATATGCCTTGTGCAAATATTTTGATGTTTATCAAAGAAGAAATTAGAGAACTTAAGAAACAAAAACGAGCATCAAAGAAAAAAAAACATATTTCATTTCATTCAACAAAGCATCACAAGTTTTTAATTCAATCAACTTACCAAACACTAACTACTACCACTAAGTAAACTTGAAACTTGTAAAACATTACTTGCACATGCTAATAAGCTGACTAATTAGCTCAATCAGCACCTAAACACTATGTACATGACCAAACTAAACTTCAAAACTTGACAAAAAAACAAAATGTAGTAAATTGTTTAAAAAGGAATTTGAGGTAAAAGATTTTTTTTTTTTAAAATCACATGGATAAAGTACTTCCATTGAGTGCCTCAATGGTTGTACGATCGTTAGATGTGAATAAACATCAATTTCGTTCTTGTGGGGATGATGAAGAATTTCTTCGTCCTAAAGTATCATATCTAAGTGTCATAAGGGTATTGATGTATCTTGCAAATAACACAAGACCTGATATAACTTTTGCCATAAACTTGTTAGCAAGATTTAGTTCTTCTCCAACACGTTGACATTGGAATAGAATTAAACATGTATTTAGATATCTCAAATTGACCATTGATATGGGATTTTTTTTATTCAAATGGTTCAAAATCCCTATTAGTTAGCTATACTAATGTTAAATATTTATCAGATCCACATAAAGGTCAATCTTAAACAGGATATTTATTTACATATCGAGGTACTGTCATATCACGGCATTCAACAAAGTAGACATTAGTTGTCGCCTCTTCAAATCATGCAAAAATAATTGCAATGCGAGGCAAGCCGAGAATGTGTTTGAATAAGGTCATTGACCCAACATATTCAGAAGAGGTGTAACTTGCTTCTACAAGAAAAAATATCAACTATCTTACACGAAAATAATGCAACGTGTATAGCTCAATTGAATGGTGGTTACATCAAATGTGATAGAACGAAACGTATTTCACCAAAATTATTCTTCACTCATGATCTTGAGAAGAAAGGTGATATAGGAGTTCAACAAATTTGTTCTAGTGATAATTTAGCAGATCTATTTACCAAGGCATTGCCAACTTCAACGTGTGAAAGACTACTACATAAGATTGGAATGCGTCGACTCAAAGATGTAATGTAATGCTGCCACCAGGGGGAGTCAAAAACATATTGTACTCTTTTCCTTTAACCAAGGTTTTGTCCCACTAGATTTTCTTGGTAAAGGTTTTAACGAGGCAGCTTGTAATAATAGATTGCTTACTCTTTTTTCTTCATTAGGTTTTTATCTCAAAAGGCTTTTTCTAATAAGGTTTTAGCGAGACACATTTTCATTGATGGACATCCAAGGGGGAGTGTTGTAAATTCATTGATAAATAGATGTTCATAACCCCCTCAAATTTATCCTATTGTAACACTTAAAGGATGAATGTTCATAACCCCTAAATTTATTATATTGTAAACCCTAAATCATTTGTAGATACCTTAATATTGGTCATTAATGTTGCTTTGTAACTTATGGTACTTGAAGCCTTATAAATAGAGGGCATATGTAAGCTTATTGTATTCTAAGTGAAAGTTAATTTTTTTTTAATTCTTCTCTCTTGTTCAATCTATAATCCTCTTAATTCATATTAATAATAATATAATTATCATATTTCTCTTTAGTAAAGAATAAAACTTTGGATCTTGAATGAGTAGATTTCTTTCATTGAACGTGCATGATGCAATCAAGACATGAACGACAATGTTACAAAAACTTATGTTACATATAATCTTAGGTTCCATTTAGCTTTTGAAAATATATTTTATTTTTATTTTTAATTCTAGAAAATAGTTTTTGTTTTTTTTTTTTTGAAAATTGAAAAACATGTTTGATAAATATAAATAAAAATTTGTCTTCAATAATGAAAACATGTTTGGTAATTATTATTTTTATATAATAGAAACATAAGAAATAAAATAAAATAAATTATATGAATTTGAACAAGTATATCTGATTTAATATATGAAAAATTGCTGACGAAAAAGGCTTAATACTTAGTTTGGTACATAAATTTGACATGGTATTTGTGTTTTTTAGGTCTAATATGGTACTTGTATTTGACAAAATTTATGCATTTTAATACATGAAGATAACTGTTAGGACTAAAGTTGCCCAAGACTAATAACTCGACTCTTGAACACAACTTGTTTAAACACTTCTTCAGACAAGACCTTTAGGATAGCCCAAGTACCATGAGATGTCGGCAATTTGACTTGGGCCTACATATATGTTTTTACCATAAGCATATGGACTCTAGGACTTATTTCTTTTCATCTTACAACTTGGTGATCAGGTATGGTTGCTTAAGAAAATTGGAGATCAACATGCCTTATCACATAAGGTTCATCCTTATCCTTTAAGCTATTTATTTGGTGATTTATCGTGTGTATTTAATTGAATAATAAGGTTATATTTTGGGATAATTTTTTGAGGCTTTTATTCTAGATTATTATGCACAAAATTAAAATATTATCTCTAAAAAAATTGATTTGATATGCAGCCTCATTTGACCTATAAATAGGCAGCTATTTCGAATGCGAAGATGCATTTTTTGAAGAGTGCTTTTTTTTTTCGCTAGTTTACTTGTTGTCGACTTTTACTTGGATTATGCACTTGTTTCTTAGGCTTTATTAGAGAGTTTTAATGGTTGTATTGTGAGGTTTTTGGTGTGTGATTTGTAACAAGTTGGAGTTATTTATTAAAGTTGTGATTATTTCTTTATATAAGGGTAGATAGGGTTTTAGCCTATAGGCTACTAGATCAATTATTGAATAAAATCATTTACTGAGCGAGGCTCCGTAATATTGGTGAAATCGAACTGCGTTAACAAATCTCGTGTTTACTTCCCTCCTTTTCTTTTTTGCTTATTGCCTATTTTTGTTTGAATTTATATTCAAACATCTGTTTGAACAATGATGTCTAAACACATTTTCTGAACATTGAATTGAATAGAGGAACAAACTAGGGTTCTTACAATAATGATATTAATTTTCATCAAATCAAACCCAAAACCGAATTAAACACTAAAAAAATTAATATTGTTAATTTTAGATACTAAAATATATAACTATTAACTCGAGTACCACATTAAAACAAATGTCAAACTTGAATACCGATAATATATTCTTTTTTCTTTCATATAGTTTAAATTAGGACCAATTCATTTAAACCTTTATTTTCAATCTTTTTCAATTTTAAGTTTGAAAAACTTTCTGAAACCAAATTGAGCCTTAGCCTTGCATTCTCAAAAAGGACCCCGAGTCGACTACTTAAAAACAACAAAAAGTTGAAATTGGGGTCGAGAATTTAGACATCATAGTATGAACGTTCAACCATTCTTCACCACTCACATGACTCCTGATCATGCCACAAAAATGTCTGCTACATTCTACTTCAAAATTAATTGATGAACTAACTGAAGTAAGCTTTGGAATTTAACTCAATTTTGTCGCGTCTAAATTCATACTAGAAGTAGGGCATACTGATTAAGTATTTGATTTTTGAAGTGTTACGAAAAAATATAAAATAAGATCCTAATATGTCCTTCACAAAGTACACTCCAGATGAGTAATAAAACGTAGTTCCTGCTAAAAACACATTTACATGAAATTGGAGATTTCTCATTGCACATTCGAAGCCACAGAAAGGAAGTTCGTACATGAAGACAACATATCATACGACAAATAATAAACTATTAACTGACAATTCATTGAAGGTTTCATACATTAAAATGAAACAGCAAACCTTAACACTCTAATTTACCAACAAAGCAACATATTCTAACTCGCACATCAGACAGTCAGGGATTTGCTCTAAAACCATGGCGCTCATTTGGCTGAGACTCTGTTTTAGCGGGGATGATATTGTACCCATGGAGCATATCACGGATTTTGGAATACATAAGTGAAGGGTCACCTCCACTACTACTCTGCGATGCCCGTGAGGACTCCTGCAGCTTTAGTTTTTCAAACAAATATTGCTTCTCAGCCTCTGCCTCACTCAACCGTAGTTTCAGGTAACTGCTAGCATACTCTTCTTCCGATTTATCAGATTTTGCAAGTGCAATCCTTTGAAGCCTCTCAGCCTCTCGTTTTGCCTCATTGGCCTTAAGCTGGAACATATCAGCCTCTGCCTGTTTAAGCCTGACAATCCTCTCCAGCTCTTCTACTTGCAGCTTCTTTTTTTGTCTCTCCAGCTTCAGTTCTGCTACTTCCTTGGCCTTATCCTCAAGCTCCCGATCACAAGCATCAAGAGCCAAGCGAGCTTTCTTGAACATCCTCATCTTCTCATCAGCCACCATTTCCATCTTTCTTATGGCCTCCTGGACTACATCTGCAATTCGATTGCACGCCTCTTGTGGTGCTATCAGACGTCCACCTTCCCCATTTTCCAGACTTGTCGGAGAATCCATATCAAGCTCTATACAAGGAATAACAATTATTTAAATTCAAGCAATAAAATCTTACTATTCAGAGAACAAAAAGGTTTTAGATGCGAGATGAAATGTCAGGAATAGCTGAATTCATGATATTTCTTTAATATAACCCATCAAGGACCCCCGTTTAAGACTATTTTATAACTAGTCCAAGGTTAGGAACTCTTCTTGATTGTAGGTTATTCTCGTGGCAGGTATTTTAACAAGAGAAAAGCCCCCTCAATCAAAGCAGATTTTCCTAGAATTGTCCAATGTGAGTCTTTTCTTATTCCAAGTCTAACAATTCTTGGGGATTTGCTCTTTGTGCCTTCTGAATTGAAGTTTTGATCTTTACTTTCTTTTTTCACCGATTTCCAGTGTTTTCCTAAAATAGGCCATCTTAAATCTTATTTGAAACACCCAGCAGATACCAAGGTCAGCCAAACCAATAAGCAGTCCTAAATCTTACTTGAAACTCTCAAGCATATATCCACATCAGCCAAGCCTAATAAGCACTCGTAAATCTTCCTTGAGATGGTCATGCAGATAGCCACATCAGCCAAACATAATAAGCAGTCCTAAAACAAACTTGTAACTCTCAAGTAGACATGAACCACAACAAAATTAACAACCCAACCACAAGTTACTTTTGACACAGACCATTCACAACCAGAGCAGTGAACAGGCTTGTTCCTTTCCATTTGCTTGCAGCTATCAAGATTGAATCTTTTCCAATCCAAAAAAACAAACCCTAAAATCCCAATTTCTAGTTTCTAATCCAAGTCCTAAAACCACAACACCTAGCTCATGATCAACTTCTACTGTACACCCCCGCCCCACCCTTGTTATGTCAATGCTAGAGTCAAAAAATTGTCTCAATCAGAAACTGAGTAGCAGTTTGAGTCACAAACAGTAATGCAGATTTCTCCAAAAGGGCATGGAGAATTTCAGCAAGACTATCACACATATCAAAACATCAGTCAACTTACACGTTGAATCTAAAAAAAAAAACAAATTGAAACTGATAGGCAACACAAAACCAGAAAAGCCACATGCAATATTAAGTTAATATTTATAAATCAAACGTTCCAAATAACTTCATGTCCTAAAAAGTTTAGGCTCTGTTTGGTTTCTGAAATCATTTTTATTTTCATTTCTTGACAATAGTTTTCATTTTCTATTTTCTAAAAATTGAAAAACATGTTTAGTAAATAGAAAGAATAATTTCTTTTCAATAATGAAAACATGTTAGGTACCTATTTTCTAAAATAGAAACATGAAAACTCATTGGTAAATAGAAGCAAAAATTTGTTTTCAATAATGAAAACATGAAAACATTATCTACTTCCCTATAATAGAAACATTTTTAAGATTTGAACTAGGATAACAGATATGATGTTTAAAATTTATTAGAAATAATAATAATTTTGTGTTTATATGGGGTTTGAACCACCATGGTTAAACCCATTTTTTTAGTAAAAACAAAGAAAACAACTTTTGATTGTTCTCAAATTTTTATTTTATTTCATTTTTATTTCCAAAAATCATTTTTATCACTTTCAACCCAAACACATTTTCTTCAGTATTTTTTATTTTCCAAGAAAAATGAAAAAGGGAGCCTTAAGATCCCAAACAACAAGCACCAGATAAAATTTGTGTTGTAACCAAAGCAGGATGGCAATTATACTGCATGACATGATTCACCTGTTGGGAAGGATCATCAGAAAGTTGATGAATAAATTGAAAGAAGAATACCTGCATAACTGAGCTATATTTTTCACCCCCCAATACATTTTCACTGCATAACAAACAAAATTCCACATGATATTTCAAAAGATAATTAAAAAATCAGTCACATTGTACCTTGGAAAAATATTAATATCGATCTGCAAGCAGTGGATTCTGCTTGTCCACCCCTCATTTTTTCCAAAAGATCCTCACACTTCCAGAAGAGTTTCTTTCCTCTAGGGTCATCACTTCCGCGAAAAATCCTACTAACAAAATCAAGTTCTCTCATAAGAGCCTCCCTATCCCAGGCTGGAGCACAATGTTGGAAGACATCTTTGACCCAACCAAACAGCTCAGACGTTCGATTGCAAGCACGGCAGCGAAAAAGCATTTCAGTAGGACCTGATCCACTTTTAACAGAAGGGCCCATACAAATTTGCCCATCACGAATAGCACAATCAGTATGAGTCCAATGGGAGCATAAATCACAACCAATCCAGCGGCAGGTATTTACTTCAAAATCAAACTTGTTGCAGATGACACACATGCATAGATTGCAAAAACCATTCCTATTGGCGCATAGTTCACAGGTGCAATCATCTGCAGGTAGCTGGTTTTGACATGCAATGTTTCTGCATCTTTTGTACACAAAAACCTCAATGAGAGAAGTTTGGGATAAACTGATGTTTGGATGCAGGAATGCCTGAATTCCTGTATTTATTGCAACGAGGATTTCGAGCTGTGCCCGTTGTGCTCTAATCAATGTCTTTGCTGTCAAATCAGATCTACTTTGAACAAGCTTCTGCAGAATCAAAAACTCTTCCCTGTTTTGTGACCCTCCATTGCCTTCCAGAATAGCCTTGAGTTGATTCTTTAGCTCATCTAGAAATTCATCAGGTAGGCGATGCATCTTTTCAGAGATAACATCAACTCTTTCTCTTGCGATGTCTCTAAGAGTTATCTTATCAGCACTAGAAACACGACGAATGACAGATTGCTCAGGGCAGTCATTTTCTATTTTCCCATTTTCCATCTTCTTTGCTGTGACAGCATCAGCAGTAGGCCAAGTCTCTTGTGAGCTAGCACTCTCAGTTGGGGATTCGTGAACATTATCTGAGTTCGATCTAGGTTCTTGAGCATCAGGCGACAAGCGATGTTCAGAGGAGACTAAGGACAACGAAGTTTGTAAGCTCCCTGGTCGTGGTTGTTGCCGTGGGGGCAACATCTTCGATGAATGCTGGTGGTTAATATTAGAACCAGATGATGTTCCCATAAATAAAATCTTGATTACTCTGCAAATAAAAGCAATTCAAAGAGTCATGGTCTAGCACAACATAGAATACAAAACAACATAAATTTAAAGCTCTTTATATTGAAGTTCATGCTTGATTTTTGCGATTTTCATTTTTCCTTCATAAAAGTTGCTTAAAATTAGAAGCAAATGGTAAGAACCAAATCATTATCCTTAAATTCGTTCCTTTCAAACAATAATTCTTCAGATCTCGTGAAGTCCCCCAGTTCGAAACCCAGCAATGAAACTCCCCCAAATCGAAATTCAACCAAGTAAGAAATCTTTTATAAAGCGAGAAACCCTAAAACCAGAAAGTAGCACATTTTGCTAATCGAACGAGGTCCAAAACTCAAAATGAAAAGAAAATCAAGAGAGAAAACCCTAAAATTGATAAACTATAAGTAAAAGAAAAGAAAATACCTTTAACGAAGATTGGATCGAAACGGTCAGAACGGAGACTGGGAGAAGAAGGGATTGACCAATGACCGGAGTCAGAGAGCCGCTCGAGAAAATGGGGATGGTTTTTTTCTTTAAATTATATAGCTTTTTAATCCGAAGGCTCACATTGTTTCCAGGATATGCAACGGTGATGCCGTTTTGGGATAAAAATGTAATTTTCAAAAGTTCTGGCTGCCTCTTCTACCTTTTCTTTTTTTGAATGAAAAACCTCTACTTTTTCTGATAATAGAAAGAAAGGGTCAAAATAAAATTAAAAGAAAAAAGTATACTAAAAAGAAAGTGCCAACATAATTTCTTTTTTTTTTCTTAAATATATTCCACATGTTGGATATTGTATATTTTTTTTAACAGGTAAAACATGTAAAATAGTGACAAATTCAACTTATTTTCCATATATGTAATAATCAAAGTCAAATTTTAATATGTACATTCTGGGTTTTCCATATTTAATCATTCTAAATTACTTACACTTGACCAAAAATAATATCAAAGATGTTGAGGGTAACTTTTTTTTTGTTGACGTAAGGTCAAGGAGTACATCCCAAAAGTAAAGTACTGGTTTTGGTCAGGGTTGTCTTACAACTCTGTCGAGAGACTTGGTTAATTCAAAGAGTGAGAACATCTTAGAGTGCTTGAATATACAAAACCCATGACAAGTTGAAGAGTTTGTACACAATGAGATTTGATCCTATAACCTATAGTAGCATCCTCTCTCATAAATGACATATGTGCTATAGGCTACAGAAACAAGTCCTGCCATACACTCTTCAATTTGTAATGGTTTTATTTGTCCAAGCTCTCCGAAATGTATTTATTTTATAAAACCATTAAATATTTTGACAAAGTTAAGAGATAAAACTTGCCTCGTATAATATACTTTTGACTTGTGAACCTGCAGGAGTTTGAGTATAGTCAGAATATATCAAGAATAATAAATATTAGATTTTGGTTTTAAAATAAATATTTTGTTTAGAGAATTTGAAAAGAGTTTGTGAAGAAGTTAAAAGAAATTTATTATTTAAAAGGTAGAAGTGATAAGATTCTCACTCTATTTTTAAATTAAATTAGAATATGATTTTTAATATTTAAAAATAAATTTATTTTTTATTGATTTTATATTTTCATAAAATTTTGAAATTTAAAATTATAGATTAAAAGTTTTCAAATAATATAAAAATTAAAGTGATTATAAATAATTTATAATTAAAAGAGTATTATTATTATGTACCATGGATAAGTCGATTATATAAAATAAAAAGAGAAGTCATTAAAAGCTAAATTGTATACAACATGTTACATTTTATATAAAATTATTTAATTTATCTAAATATATACACGTGTGTATAGTTAAATTAAAAAATAATATTATTAAAAGTAACAATTTCATAAAATTTAGAGTTTTAATATAATATAAAATTGGTTATCTCAACAAAATTATAAAATTCAATTATCTAAATGAATTTAAGAAAATAAAATGATTGATAAAATTCAATTTCTTTTTCAAGATTAATTTTTATTAGCTTATGTAAATATGTAAATATAAAAAATGATTGATAAAACTCAAATTGTTGGAATTTAGTTAACACTTTAATTGTATGAAGACATCATGTATATTTTGACATTAAAAATCAATATTTTATTTGAATATTAATATATTATAATTTAAATAATATTATTAGTAATTTTTATAGGTTATTTATTATATATATTGTTAAATTAACTTATTTTAATGTTAAAATTGTTAAAATTTGATTTTTTAAAAAATTATATTTATCTTTACTTTATTTTAATCAATGAATGTAATTAAATTTTATTATATTTAAAAATATAAATATAATTTTATAAATATTATTAATATGTGTATTCTTTTAACTATATGTTAAGCTATTATAACAAGAAAACCTAATTTAAGTAAGTAAAATCTTAAAATAAAAATTTATTTAAAATCAAAGCATATAAAAATTATAAAGAAAAATTTAAACAAAGGCAAGGAGTAAAATAGTAATTTATCCAAATTATAAATAGAGAATAGCAAGTGTCAAAAAACATGATTTTATTTTTATTACGTTTGCTACTAAAAAATATCAAATGAATTTTGTTATTAAAATTAATACATCAATTGCGGATTGTTATTCACGGTTCATGATTATACTAAAAAAATTAAACCACCTCACGATTTGAAGTATTTTTAGAACTAAAAAGATATATATGTAAAATTAAATTACAAACCAAATCACTCATAATGGATATAATTAATTAATTTCCATAGAATAAAATCTCAATAATGATAAATGATACATTAAAGTTGATTTAAAATTTCAAAAATAAAATATGAGTTCGAGTAGATGTTAGTGCACTTAAACACATTTTCTCATCCTCCTTTATAAGGGTCGGACGGTAAATTTTAGTTGCATATTTATTAATAGATTATGCAAAGTTTAGATCAATCTCATAAAATAAAGTTTTGGTAATAGAAAAGTATGTATTACAAAAGAATTTTCAATTTTGTAAGACAATGTAAATTGTTTTTGTATAATAAAACAAACTTATCCAAAAAATTAATGTAATTTATAAAGAATTAGTGAGAGAAAATAGAAAAAGTATGAATACTTTCCCATAAATACTACAATCAGATGTAAATAAGGATAAAAACAAATTAGTGAAATTGATAATTGTGGGGTGTGCCTCGTATTTATTGGACATGTTGCAAGCATCTTAGAAAAGAATCAACAAGCAACCGGAAAAGGGCCAAAATAGGCCTGACGTCGGGATGAGGAGCACCGGCTCATCGAGACGATGCGATGAACGACATTGTGACGAGGCGAATGGGACATTGCGACGTCACGACGTGTTCTTCTATTTGACAGCCGCGTTTTAGACTTCAAGTAGGACTTCTTCTCCCAATTAGATTTTGATTATTCTAGGGATATTTTAGTATGATTAGAACTCTAATCGTAATCTATTTAAAGGGGCCTTGTATCATTGTTTTGATATGTCAATCACTAAGGGCTTTTTCTTGAAGGCGACAAAATATAGTCACATATGAGTTTTAGTGAGAGCTTCGTGGTAATTATAGAGAGTATTTTATACCTCTTTTGTGAGTGCACTATAAGATTTAAGGTTTTGTTTACCAGTTTGCTCTTTGGAATTTTGAGCTTTGTATTCGAGGTTTTGGGTATTGCACATTTAGTACTTTTAGGTTTATTTTCTCCATATTGTACTCTTGTTTGTTTACTCATTTAGTGAAAAATCGAAGCCTCATTTGTCTGTGATTTTTTCTTCTCTGAGGGTTTTCTACGTAAAATATTTGTGTTCGTTCCTTTCCACTTTTACTAACTCATCGTTTATACGGGTCAATCTCCAACAACAATGACATGCTGACTAATATAATATAGCAAAACATTTATATATATTGCCAAATATTTATAGAAATTTAAATTTTTTTATATAAACATATATAAATAGAATATCTTTGGTGCACTTAGGATTGTCATGGATGCCCATGATACTTGGTCCATACTTAAATATCTTGATTTTTGACCCTTATTTTCTTGTATCATACTAAAACATTTGCCTTTGGTAAAAATTCAAAAGCTTGAGAAATTATATAAATTGAAACATAAAAACTTAAATATGATTTTAGTACATTTAAAAATATATATCTCCGATATAATGCAATTGCATCAAATTTATGTGATCCATTTTATCAAAATAAACAAACATAAATACAACTTAACAGCATTCATAGGTAGATCAAATATCTTAGGTTGGATGCCCACACCTAAAATACAAAAGAATTTGTGAGGTGTTGCTGCGGATTTAACTAAAAAAGTACTTAAAACGTTAGGAATATTAAAACGTGTGAATATGGAATAATCATAAAATAATAGCAAAACAATAAGATTTTTTTTTTGGTAAATTCAAGCTGAGCAAAAGAAATCTTACTCGAGGCTTGACCCATTTTCTAAACGGGCTTTAATTTTTACCCAAATTAATTTTTCGAGCCTAATTTTTATCCAAACGCTCTCACTTTTTGAATGGACCTTCGAGCCGGGTACAGGTCTAACCATTAGTTAGAAATATATAGAAGATAATAAAGAATTGAAAATTTATCCGGACAGAAATAGAAATTACTGTTTTAATATTCTTAATTAATGCTAATGGTAATCACTAATTTAACTCTATTAATCTAAATAAAAGTATATTAAAAGGACTATAATAACCTTACTTATTTTAAAAGAAATGTATTAAAAGACCATTTTAACTCTATTTATTCACAAGGCTCTCTGTTTTATATTATATATAGATTATAATTGTAAAACATTTTTAAAGTAAACAGCAAGTTATGTCGAGTAACATGTGGCGTTTTAGTTTCTTAATTATGGATCTTTTTTATTGAAAATTAAATGATGTCGTCAAGTTTACATTCATTATTTAGGGCAACTTTTAAAAATTTCTTATCTATTTTACATTTAAAATTCTCTAATACAATATGAAATAAGAAAATTGTTCTATACATGTTTTTTTTTTGAGAATTAAGGGATTGACAAGTATATTATAAGATATAATAAAATAAAAATAAAATATTAAATATATAAATAAATATGACATTTGTTACACTCTTAAGAGTCTAAAAACTCTACAGATATCAAATAATTACCCTAAAAATTATATAAAAAAATAAACAAATAAATTAATATACCAAGACATATACAACTCTTATTTATAAAAATATATAAATTAAGCTCGAACACAATTTAATTGATGATGAATATTTGGTTTGGTGGGTTTTTTTTTTTTTTTGTATTGACCAAATATAAATAAATTTTATGAAAATAGATAGACTTCAAAATTATGTAGCAAACTATATCAAATTCTACAGTACAGTGAAATCAATTTTCAAGTTGAACCGACTTTCATGGAAGTCAGCAGCACCTCTAGGTGCCGACTTTCTCTACTTTGTTCTTTTTAATCATTTTTGGAAGGCTTGCAAAGGCGTTCTTACTTGCTAACAACCTTTCATTTTTGTTTTCTTTTCATTCTATTAGAAGAAGTATATTTAAGCTTGATGTTGACTTTGTTTAAGGACTTCATGCTCTTCCAGCTTATTATCGTGGAGCCATGGGAAGACGGCTGGTGTATGACGTTACTGATAAATGAATAAAGTCCACCGTCATTATCGCAGTTCTGAGTGATTTCAAAATACCTTTTGTTTTGCGATATGATAATAAAAGGTAAAGTTGAGCAGCTGTAAAGTACCAAAAGAGAATAATGATTCGCAATTTGTCCAACCAGTTATACTCTCAACTCTCAACGGCATTCAACTTTATCACTACATTTGTATCTCTAAACGAGAAACCCTAGCATTACATCCAACATGCATCCGCCACTTGCTAAGGAACCCATTTCAGAATTTGCTGAATATATAAGGTATGTGCAAACGGAACCTACTTCAAAACCAACCATGCACTTTTCATTTCTGGCTACCAGCTTCAACTGGCTCAACTACCTCAGCTTCCAATGTCTCTGTTTGGGGAGGCTGTGATGCTGACTGCTGACTGTCAAACGTTGACCATTTACCCGAAATAGCCATTCCCATCATCTCATATATCTTACCACTCAGCTGTGCTGGATTGTCAGGCTGCATAATTGACATCAAGTAACACGTATGAGAATCAACACAGTCACAATTATGAGCGGCATGTTGTCAACAATCAATGACTTCAAACATTTTTCGGATATTTAACATCAATTCTACAAAGCTCAAATCGCAAGGTAAACCTCAGTATACGAAATGAAGTATCATAAGATAGGTGCAACATGAAAATAAAAAACTATATTCTAAGGTATGTATTCTTCTCAGAGAAAATAATGAGAAAAAACTTACAGTGTAACCACTAGAAACAAGTGCTGCATCATACAAAAGATCTATTGCTCTCAAGGCATCTTCATCATCTGGGTTACTCTTGAATGCAGCCTGCAGAGACAAGTATAATAAGTTCCATAAAGTGATAAAGAATGAAGGTAGAGATTAAGTTTAATGTTCGTCATCGTACGTTTAATTCTCTAATAATTGGATGCTCAGGGTTGATCTCAAACACCCTTCTCCCTTTCATAAACTCCAAAGTAGAGGTATCACCGACAGTTTGTGCCTTCATGAGTCTGCAAAAGAATCAATCATGTTAAAAACTGATGCTAAAGAAATTTTCTATAAAAGGCAGCAGATCAAACAAGAGGATATTCACCTCTCCATGTTGGCAGACCAACCAAACTTCCCAGATACCAAAACACAGGGTGATGAACTCAGACGATTTGAGATTTGAACATTGGCAACTTTTTCACCCAATCGTTTCTTAATCCAATCACAAGTTCTGCTAAATTCTTCTTTTGTTACTTTTTCCTTCTCCTCATTCTTATCACCTACAGAATTGAGACCATAAAAAATATTAAAAATGCGTAAACCATGACTAGCATTAACCTAATTGTTGATCTAACTACTAACTCACAAGAATAAGCTGGTACAGGCCAGAACAAGAACACACAGACTAACCTAAATCCAAATCTTCTTTGCTAATGTCTACAAAGTTCTTCTCCTTGTAAGATTTCAGACTTTGAATGGCAACCTCATCAATGGGATCTACCAAATAGAGCACCTAGGAGATTGGAACCAAAAAAATTCATTCAAGGTGATGCACAATAAATAATCGGTATATATTTCAATATATAATGAAGAAAGAGACATACTTCAAGATCCTTCTCAAGAAGTCTCTCTAGGAAAGGTGTATTCCGAGCACTGCTCACACTGTCAGCAGCAAGGTAATAGATATCCTTCTGTTCAGCTTTCATGTTTTCAACATACTCATCCAAACTTATCATCTCATCCTCACTCTGGGAAGAGAAGAATCTAAGCAACGGTGCAAGACGCTTGTGATTTTCACGATCTTCTATGCATCCCAATTTCAAATGTTTTCCAAAATTCTCCCAAAATGTCTCATAGTCCTACAATGTAACCACATGTTAGCATACAAAAGCAAAATGGCAGAAGATGCTGATCAATTCTTATTAGCGCACAAAAGTAAGAATTACACCATTAGCCAAGCTTTGTTAAGTGTTTTTTTTACAGTAAATATATTTACAAAGTCACATAAGAGTTGGAAGGGGAAACAGAGGCAGAAGATAGGAGAAAGGAGAAAATATAATGCATACTCCTTTATTTTCACTCATGGATATTCCAAGAATCATGTCGAAGGTTTTTCGAACCAAACGTTTCCTCATGATTCGTACCTTCAAGAAAAGCACAAACTTATAATTAGAAGAATGTTAAATAAGAAAAGTAAGTCACTTTTTCAGTATCTAACAAGAACTCTGGAAAAAGATTTAGGCCGTACAATGCGACTTTCTTGAAGAATCTCACGTGAGACATTGAGCGGAAGGTCATTTGAGTCCACAACACCCTTGACAAAGCTTAGATATCGAGGGAACTATACAACCAAAAGAATACGAAGCGAGCACAAGTCAGACTACATTTGAATCAATCATATTCCTCTCATGAATAAAGGAAAGACATTTTATTACCAATTCGCCATCAAAATCATCCGAAATGAAAACTCTTTTAACATAGAGTCTTATATTCTTCGTTTTGGGATTGGTTATGTCATCCCTTCCCATAGGAGAAGTGGCTGGGACATAGAGTACAGAACGGAACTCCACCTCACCCTGCAAAACCAATGCTTATAAATGAAATAAGAAACATTGGAGGAGTGACGCTCTAGCCATGTTAAAATTGCATAAAATTTCAACAATATTATCTTAGGACATTAAAGCCACAGCCCGCTTCTATTAATTCAAGATAATTGAATCCAAAGAGACCCCCACAAACTTTTCAAAGCTGATTCAGAATAGCTTCCCACTAAACAATGTAATTACCTCAGTTGTGAAGTGAGATGATGCTAACGGATCTGAGTACTCATTAAAAGTTTTTTTGTAGAACTCGTTGTATTCCTCTGTTGTCACCTCCTTAGGATTACGGAGCTGTAAAGATAAAATTAGTTACATAAAACATTTTAGAAATACAAAATTAAAACTTGAGCAATTCTAAACTGAGACCTAAAACCTCACCCAAATTGGCTGAGTCTCATTTGTAAGCTCCCAATCCCAATACCTCTCAACAACTTTCTTTGTTTTCTTCTTCTTCTGTTACATCAAAGTCAAAAAGTCGAAAAATAATCAATTGCATGTTGCTAATGAGCCTGTAGATGATGATAAAACTACATAAATAAAACAAGGTAACCACCTCAATCTTTTCATCTTGATCAGCCTCTTTGGCTTCAGCTGGGTCCTCATCAACTTCAACCTGTGATAAGCCAACAGGTTAGTTATCCCTAATACTAGTTGATGACTTTTGTCAAGAAAAATGCAAATGTTGATATCATGTTGAAAGCACCTCTTTAGTGATTCCCTTCTCCTGCCATGTGTAAATCGGGAAAGAAACAAACTGTGAATAATTCTTCACAAGCTTTTGAATCCGTTCTGGATGGGCAAAACCTTTGTCATCACGCTGAAAGCACACAGACAAAATGAAACAAGAGATTAGTTCAAGATACTATAATAAATGAAGGTACTAAAATATTTTTCATTATTTAAGAGACCTTAAGATACAATGTAAGGCGTGTTCCTCGTGGAATGAGATTCTCTGGGTTTGTCTCCTCCCGAATAGTATAGGAGCTAGCATTTGCCTCTCCTTCCCATACATATTGTTTATCAGATTTTGGACTTTTTGTTGAAACAACTACCTACAATTACAATAAAATACATTAGCAACTGCCACCACAAGAACTTCTGAATTCACGTGCTAAAATGACAAGTACTTCTTACCTTATCAGAAACCAGAAATGCCGAATAGAAGCCAACACCAAACTGACCGATCAAGTTGTTGTCAGTACCAGCATCTTTGCTTTCCTGCAAAATTGTACATTTTATTAAAGCACATAACATGTAAACCTGGAATCAGGAAAGAAAATGTTATCTTCATTATTAGACCTTCACAGCCTTCAAGAACTTTGCAGTTCCACTCTGTGCAATTGTTCCAAGACAATCTACAAGTTCTTGTCGTGTCATACCAATGCCTGAGTCCCTGTAGCAAGCAAAGTAAGAATATAAGTATTGCTAAAAGCAAATCCACAACCAAAGCATCTTACAGCTCATATTCTTACGTAATTGTTATTATTCCATTGTCTTTGTCAGTTTGAATACGAATGTCAAGATCAACAGCATCCTTCGAAAGCTGAGGATCAGTAACACTTAGATACCGTAACTTGTCCAAGGCATCACTTGCATTGCTGTTGAAACAAAAAAAAAAAAAAAAGTTAGATTTAATGATACCAATTACGCAGGCCCTTATATAACTTTAGATTAAAGATCAATTATTGAAAAGACAACTCTGTAGTCTGTACTCTGTTGTATCTAAGCATTACTGACATCTTTTCAAATTACAAAAAAAAAAATGACATCACCACAAATATTATACCAGATCAGAGAGGAAATAAAATAACCATACATAGTTCTATTGTATTTCATGCAGAAAGCAGAGATCGTTAAATGCTAAGAGCATGAACAAATTGACCCAACTAGAATGGAAAAGGTTAAAACTTCAAATTGTTCGTTATGCCTAAACAACCTAACAATAATATTAAAACATAATTGGCGAGCTTGTTTTTATTGTAAAAATCATTATATTTTAATAATCCAGGGATGGAAGAACGAATTCTCGAAACATGCCTGATAAGCTCCCGAAGGAACACCTCTTTGTTGCTGTACAAGCTATTGACAATAAGATCCATGAGACGACTAACCTGCCAATATGTATGAAACAGTAGCATTATAAATAAAACTCAGGAAAGCAGTAGCATAAGAACTTTTATACACGTCGGGGCCTTAACATACCTCAGCTTGATACTCATATTTCTCAGCTGGAGGTGGAGGTGGATTTCCTGAATCAGATGCTGCCGCGGTTGACTCGTATCGGCTTCCCAAAAACAAATCATTTTTCAAGTTCAATTGAGAGGAATGTCTGGTCGTGATACATTTCCCTCCAGTTATTGCTGAGTACCACCTGGTACTATTATCACTCTCCACTGCCTGGTCAAAGTGAAACAAAGTATTAATTAACTAAAACTAATAAAATCGCAAATCATACTACAATAGAATACCCGATTGAAAAGTGTCATAATCGAAGTGATTTCATAAATCCTTTACGTTAATCATTATCAAGAAAGAAGATGCGGATATTAAATGAAAAAAAGAAAAGATTACTAAAGTAAAAAAAAAAAACCTTCTCCATTAGTTCTCATTAATTCTCACTTACAACTAAGCACAAAAATATAATTATTTAGAATAAAACAAAATAAAGACTTTTCCTAAGTTTCAGTGAAACGAAAGCAAGATTTAAATGCTGAGAAATGAGAAAGAGAGTACCGAGACAGGGATGGGAGTGGAGAAGGAGATTGGAGCAGCCGCAGCGATCCGGTAACGAGTAGCGGGGGCGCGAAGGGCGGCGGATACCGAGCGCCGGGAGAGGCGATGCATCATTGAGGACTGGAGAAGAGATGCAAGCGAGCGAGTTTCAGGAAAGTTGAGAAATGGTAACTCAGTGAGTTTGGTTCCTTTGGGTGCGATTAGGGGAGAAGTAAAATTAATATATTATAGTGCGAAGGTTTTAGTAGGGTTTTTCCCCTTTCGGAAGCTTCTGGAGTTAATAACTTAGGACTATAGATTGAGGGTGGAAATTCGGTACGTTAGGGTCTACGCTGGGCGTCGTTTATACAAATCCGGCTCTCGTTATGCCACGTCATCAATTTTAAGAAAAATTATCAAAAATAGATTATATGTTGAATATTTATCACATAAAATAAAAGGCCCAATCAGAAACACTGAACCTTTTAAGCGGAAACAAACAGAAAACCCAAACCTTATATCGATAAACCAAGCCCATGCTTCTCCACTTACAAAGCCTATACACGGCCATTTAACATTATGTCAATATTAAATTATGGGTAAATTTTCATTTTGGTTATTTAATTAAAAATATTATAATTTTATTTTTGAATTAGTCAAAATTTTTCATTGAAGTTATTGAGTTGTTAAAATCGTTACTGTATAAAAAATTTTTATTTGTAGTGACTGCACTAATCGAAAGCTCTCTTTCCCATTCCTTACTACAATTCAGTTTTTTTTCATAAAATAACTTTGAACGTCAAAAATTTGTGAACCAAAATTCAAATTACTTTTTTCTCTAATCTCCGAAGCTGATCGTCAAATTGACTTGGATTTAAGGTATGTTCTTCTACTCGCTAATAGATATTGATCCACAGTATTGATCATTGAATCGTCGCTTGGAGCTCCAGAGTGGAACTTTGCTTAAAAAAAAATACTCAATAGCTCAATAACTTAAATAAAAACTTTTGAATAGTCAAATGAGTTAAATGAAAACTTTTGAATAGTTCAGTAATCAAATTGTAACTTTTTTAGTTAAGTGATCAAAACGAAAACTTATCCATAGTTTAGTGACTAATGGTGTAGTTACCCAAATTTTAATTTAAAAAAAAACATTTTATTCAAGTTCATAAAGTGGTCAGATCTCGTAAACGAAAATTGAAATTTTAATCAAAATTTATTTGATACACCGTCAATGAAATTTTTAGACTCTACAAACGAGTTAAGAGTTTAACAAGTGTGTTATAAGATGTAAGAGAAAAATAAAAAAATTAATTACATAAATAAATGTGACACTTATCACACACTTAACTCACTTGTAAAATTTTAAAAACTCCACTAACAATATATCAAATAATTACTCATTTTACTCTCTCGTTTTGTTACAACTTACATATTAGATTTGTTTATAGATGACTGTTAATCAATTAAAAATACTTGTGCTCTTTTGTTGCATGATTAATTTGGGAACTTGTAACATGAATGAAATATGTTTGATAATGATTGTTCAGCAAGCAGCTTAAAGCTCATGCCAATATCATTAGATGGACCGGAGCCATGTTCGATTTTATCAATTTTGATTTAATTAGTTGTATTAATTAAATCAGTTAAGAGTTGAGTTAGAATGATTAAGTCAATAGATTATCATTTACTAAAATTTATAATCGATTCGACTGATATAAATAATTTATTTATTTTAATATATAATATATATTAAATAATAACCTTATGGTATATTCATATATGAGTAAAAATAATATAAAAATATTTAATCAATGCCATTTAAAAATATATATATATTAATAATTATTAATAAGATAATAAAATGTAAATAATTATGTCTGGGCGAGTAACTTTTATTTTCTTAATAATAACTATAAATCCTACTAATTGTTATAAAATAAAGAGAGATAGGGAGAATAAATAATAAAGCAAATATGAAAGCAGTAGAGCATGTACTTTATTAACCAAAGGGATGATTTACAATACTTCATCAGAGTCTCTATTTATAGGCATAAGAAGTATAAAAGAAGTTGAGATCTAATTCTAATAACTATTAGAATTTAAAGTACACCAACACTTTATTTTGATCATGATGGACATCCACTTAATAAGATATTCATAACACTCCCCATTGGATGTCCATTGGTAGATAATGTGTCTCGTTAAAACTTTATAAGGAAAAACCCTGTGGGATAAAAACCTAATGAAGGAAAAAGAGTACACAATCTATAATACGTAATACTGCCTCATTAAAAACCTTACCAGGAAAACCCAATAGGACAAAACCTCGATTAAGGGAAAAAGAGTGCAACGCGTATTTACTCTCCCTTATGAAAACATCACACATTTTCTTATATTCTATGTATTCAATCTTAAATACTAGTTTTTCAAATGACTATTTGAATGTATTTGCTAAACATTTATATATTATCATTCTTTTAAAAGTCACGACTGAGGGAAATTTGAAGAAATATTTTTTGATATCTTTAGGAGATTCAACAATAATCATAACAAACTTTAATCACAATTCTTTTATAAAAACAGAAATAGGAATTTTGAATCACTTTATAATCTTCCTTCAACTACTATTCGCTAAGTTAAATTTACCACATATGTTCAAATTATTTCAATTCATATAAATGAATAATTTCTCGAGGACTTCAATATGCTTCTAGCATTCTAAATCCTTCAAGGATTTTAATATAAACTTTACTCTATAGTGATTCATAAAAGTTTGTAACAATAACCATTAGACGCAAGTAAAATATTTTATTAATTGTCAGTTTAATAATACATCTAAAGGTTATTGCATCCACCACAAAAAAATATTATATCTTTTCATAATTAATACCAGGACTTATCGAAAAGCTTCATATTCCGCTTTTGCAAAACTACTTCAATTGCACCTTCACTGGCTTTATGCCTTTAGATATTTGGACTATTGGTCCAAAAATTTCACGAATTTAATTGTACTTGAGTTGCATCTTTTTATTTTGATCAATTTATTCCATATCTATATTTCTCAATAGATTTATTCAAGATCCTCCTTTTATTTCATTATTTCAATAATAATATTGCATGCAAAATCATTGTCGACCACTTTTATTATTCGGTTCCATATTTTCTCGAATTGACATAACTTATCGAGATTTCTTGTTTTTATTATTTTAAAATTCAGTTCCAGGTACCTGAATCTCTTCTAAAGTTTTATTTATTAGTTATGTCTTGGGTCTTTTCTGGAGCACCCGCCTCCAGTACATGACCATCTAGAAGAATTTTCATCTTTGGAACCGATCAATCTATTATTTATTCTAACTGATTGTCCTACTAGGACTTTGATTCAAATTAAAATATTAGATGATATATAACAATTGGTTATTCTCATTAAGTTTGTAAATACATCTAACAGTTAACTTGTAATGAGTTATCCTTATTGAACTTCTGGTTCAAATTATTCTCCCCCTAACTCATTACAAGTTATTATTTCTCTCCCTCTAATGTCAAGAAAATTATCAAATCAAAATTGTAATCACATATCATGTCATAATTGAATCTCGAATACATTCAAAACATCTAATAATATAAAGAAACTTGTAATTAATATATATTCCCAACTTTCTTTGAGGATTCACTTATCTTTGCGCGTTGTGGTGGAGCAATTGGAACATATACACACTTACAAAAATTCAAAGATGAGAAATATTTATCTCTTGATCAAAAACCAATTGTAATGGAAGTATTTATAACTTATTGGCTTGATGCGTACAACATATAAATCAACATAATCTCATGTTGAAATAGAAAGTTTAGTTCTCATAAGTAATAATTTAGCTATTAGTTGGAGGCATTTGATAAACAATTCAACTAAATCATTTTGTGTGTGAACATGAGCTATATGATGTTCAACTTTTATCCCAATTGACATGCAATAATCATTGAAAGCTTGGGATGTAAACTCACCAACATTAGCAAGATGAATTGTTTTAATTGCATAATTTGAAATTAATCATTTAAACAAGCAATCTTGCAAACGATAGGTTGCAAATTGATAACACATATGTGATTATTTTGTGGATGCATCTACCAAAATTATATAATATCAAAACTATCTACATGGTGGATGAATGGACCCATATTTGTTTCAGACATGCAAGACATTAAATCTCAACTTTAGCTAGTGAGTTTCTAATAATCAATTTTCATTGAGAACAAGCAACATATGAAAATTCTTTTAAATTAAAGAATCTTTTGGTTCTTTAATGGATGTCCATATGAATTCTCAATTAATTTTCGCATTATATACGATCTAGGATGGTCTAACTGGTCACGCCAAGTAGTAAACGCATTTGTATTAGTAAACTTCTGGTTTACTTTAACATGTGTTTCAATTGTACTAAATTGTAACAAATTGATAATTTTATTATCATTCCTTTTAATTTGTATCCACATATAAGTACTATTGTGACATTTACTACTAGAAATATCTAAATCAATGTGAAGTCTATAATGCCACCAAGTCAATAAATATAATTTCCAAATAATTATATGCAATATTCACTTTAGGAAATATGCCAAAATCTTCAAATGCCCAAAAATCTATTAATAGCAAACTTTGAGAGTGTATCTTATTTTCCAGGTGTACAACATAACCAATGACTTTTCATACATAAGTTTTTTCTCTTGCAAGTTCTCATCAGTAATATTTTACCACGTAATTTCAATTGAGAACTTATTCTGAATACTGTAGAGTTATACTCACGGTTTTTAAAAAAACTTGTAACTTTAGGTGCATTCAACCATAATAAGCTTTAGATAGAATTATCATATTCTATCGCTCATAAGTAGATCTTTCACAGTTAAATATTTTGCTTTCAACCCTTTAATAGGAATGATGACAAAAGAATATCACAAAGATTGTAAAATAAATATAACTTAATAACTCAATCCCTTTTTTTATTCATTATGAAATTAATATTTTCCTCTTTCACAATCTTAATTTGAGATCCATTACAAATAAATTTTAAAAATAATGCATTAACCATCACAAATTTTGTGCTTTTTAGATAGTGATATATTAGCTCTTTTAGAGCTTTCAACTAATTTTGTACTATCAAATATTGGAATAATATTTGTTTGTTTCAAGACCAAATAAGTTAAATATTTTATATCTGTAATGATAGAATTCATTACTACATTTTCATATCTTCCTCAAAGAATATTAACAGAAATAAAATATTTGGGCATACTCCTCAAAGAATATTTGGGCATACTAATGATAGAAGTCACGTTCTCATGTTCCAATTGAACACTTTCCATTTTTTATTATTCTCAAAAGAGAAGATTTTTTTTACCGAACATCTACGGATCCAATCACACGATCTTATAATAAGAACAAGAGATCTTTCTCAATCAATCCCTTTGCCCTTCATTCTTCGAGAATCAGAAAGATCCCTTTCAAGTTTGAATTTGTTCATTTGGAATCTGGGTTCTTCTACTTCATTTTTATTTACTTATTTATTATTTTGATTATTTTTTCCCCTCTTTTTTTTATTTCTTTTTTATTTTATTTTATTCCCTTCCATCATTCCCTAAGTCCCATAGGTTTGATCCTATAGAATCTGACCCATTTTCTCATTGAGCAAGGGGTACGAAATAAATCAGAGTGATTTTTCAATCAAAAGCACTATGTGAAATCTTCGGTTTTTCCTTTACATATGTGGCTAATAATCTTTTCATATTACATTGATAACAAAAGTTATCTTTACCCTTTGAAAATTTATCTTGAGAACTTTCATTATTCTCTTATTTATTACTACGTTCCACTTTTAGTGGTCCATGAGTATATCTTTTATTTTATTTTTATGTTTACATTCACTTCGGAGAATGCAATAAATTTACTTGGACGAATTTATAAACGTCCCAATAGATTCTTTATTTCATAATCACCATCGCAAACATGCGTGGATTTTAAATTAAAATCTATCTATTCATGTTGGGGTTTTTTACTAAAACAATCCAAAAGAAATAAAAATATACCAAAATATACCCCAAAAAAATTATTTACCAAAATATACCAAAAAAAAGGGGCTGAAGGTGGTGCCAATGAGAATGGCGACACCAGTGGTGCCAATGAGAATGGCGGCACCAGTGGTGCCAATGAGAATGGCGGCACAGGACTAAAATGTAACTGTTTGCAGTTTCAAGGACCTGACATGCAAATTTACCATTTTGAATTTTGAAAGTGAATTGGTGGGTGTGTCAGCGCCAAAGCTGAAACTTGGCTAATTGCCTTCTAAGCCCTCCTTATTTATTATTTTCTTTTTATTCCCCTTCAACTCACTTTTTTATTTAATAAACAAGCCCTCAACCTATTTTTGTAGTTAAATAAGCTCTTAATCTATGATTTTTACTCATAAAAGCCCTTTATTTTATTATTAAAGTAAATATATTTTACCTAAAGTAAAACTATTTAAAAAAGTATAAACTAATTCTCATTTTATGTATTGTTTTGGTAATTTGATGAGAATAGTTTATTAAATAAAAAATTATATTTTTTATTTAATAAAAAGTATAAACTAATTTAGTAAATTTTTTATTTAATAAACTATCCTCATCAAATTACCAAAATAATACATAAAATGAGAATTAGTTTATACTTTTTAAGTAGCTTTACTTTAGGTAAAATATATTTACTTCAATAATAAAATAAAGGACTTTTATGAGTAAAAATCATAGATTAAGAGCTTATTTAACTACAAAAATAGGTTGAGGCTTGTTTATTAAATAAAAAGTGAGTTGAAGGGAAAAAAAAGAAAATAATAAATAAGGAGGGCTTAGAAGGCAATTAGCTAAGTTTCAGCTTTATGCTGACACACCCACCAATTTCACTTTTAAAATTCAAAATGGTAAAATTGTATGTCAGTCCTTGAAACTGCAGATGCTATATTTAGTCCTGTCGCCATTCTCATTGGCACCACCTTCAAATTTCTTTTTTTTTGGTATATTTTGGTAATAATTTTTGGGGTATATTTTGGTATATTTTTATTTCTTTTGGATTATTTTAGTAAAAAACCCATTCATGTTGTCATGATTAGTCTCTAATTATAATAAACATGATGTAATAAATAAAAGATAGTAAAATATACTTGAAGATCTTTAACATCATCGTCATCACCAAGATCCATTATGAGATTGAATCTTTCAGCGTCCTAGAGATGAAGTTGTAAGGGTAAAAGTTTAAGATGAAAGAGGAATTGGATTTGGGGGACGAATTCGAAAGATTTTAAAAGAAAAAAAAAATAAAGAATTATCGTGCTGATAACATGTTATAAAATAAAGAGAGATGGGGAGAATAAAAAACAAAGAAAATATGAAAGCAATAGAGAATGTACTTTATTAATCAAATGGATGGTTTACAATGCATCAAAATTATTACCAATGAAAGAAAATTACCAGTTATGACCTCAGGTAGGTTTGCCTCCTCCTTGACCTTCATCATATAGGTGCGAGTATAGTTCTTTCTTTGTGATCTTTACACTAAGTTGGACTTGGTTGCCATATCTGATTTGCTCTCATTTTGGAACTTTTGTGGGCTTCTAACAGATTGCTTTGTACTAAAATCAGGCTTAGACGGGTAGTCTTTAAGTAGGTGGTCTCTAGATCTACAACCGAAGAAAACCCTCAATTTCTTTTTGCATTCACCATCGTGACTACTTCCACAATAGTTACATTCTCCTTTTTTCCATTCTGGGACCCCAATAACTTGCCATAGACGTTGTTAGCTTGCTGAATCCTTTACATTTGTAGCCAATGAACTGTAACCCTTTCTTTAAAGTTGAAAAATTTTAGTCTTTTGGTCTCTTGAAACCAAATAGAGGTGGAGGACTTGATCTGCCTCTTTTCGTTCTTTCTTTTTCAAAGTTCTTACTCCTATCCTTAATAATGGATTCCATCTTATGAGCTTTGGCCGTTAGCTCTACCAAATCTTGCATTCATAGACTGCCACAAAAGCATGAATTTCATCTCTGAGTCCTCATTTGAACTTGTCACACATCTCATTCTCTGTTGGAAACGTATTCTTGGCATATCTACTGAGTTGGAGGAATTCATGCTCGTACTCCAAAATGAACATCCTGCCTTGTTTCAAATACAAAAAGTCTTTATTTATTTGTTCGACAAACATATAATTGATATACCACACTCTGAACTTTTCCAAGAAGAATTCCTAGTCAACGATGTGTTCGGGGGTAACACTAACCAAGGTTTCCCACCATTGGTATGCTTCTCCTTCTAGTAAGGACACGGCGCATCTAAGTTTATCTTCTTGATTACACTTTAATTCCTTAATAACCCTACGCAGATGAGACAACCACTACCCAGCCACCATGGGGTCATCTCCCCTATCACTAAGGATTTCCTTGGTGCCTCTTTTCCTAATCTCCCGAACATGATCAACTTTAGGAGGAGCCGTCACAAGTGTAGGTGGTGTGGGCTGAACCAAGAGAACCACTTTAAGCTGTGGTGAAGGAGGGTGTTGGGCTGTTGTGGTTGGGGTTCTTGTTCATTCCTCATAAACTGGTCAAATAGTTGGGTTATCATAGTGAAAAACATGTTTCTAAATGCATTTCCTGCATCTTAGCATTGTTGTTGTTGGCAGTTGTAGCCTGTTCCTAGGTGGGAACATAACTTTCCATCTCTCCACCTGTTGCTTCCCTTGAACTATCAGACATATTTCTTTTCTCACTAAAAAAATAGATATTATCTTAGTAAAAAACATTAAAGCTGCACGTGATAAGGGTGTGACATTATCTTTTGGAAGTCATCCGCTCCAATACCCAAGACAAAAAAATCTTCCCAATTGGACTATAGACGACATATTAGTCTTTCAACCGGTTTGCTCATTTTCACTTATACTAAGGGCATGTTTAGGTTTGTCTACTAATATAAGTTGTCTTTCTGTATTACGATCCAATCATGTAATACCACTTAGTATTAGTTTAAACATTAGACAACTAGTGAGCAACATTTGCTTCTATTTTACTTTGCGTGCAAAAACCACATGAGGACAATTATACAAAGTATATTAATGTAATTAATGAATTTGTTTTAGTAACAAATCTATTCGAAAAAGTTACAAGTTTACAAAAGAATATACTACACTCAAGGCACCAGATCCAACACACTCATCATCTTGGATCAACTTTAGACTTAGTGCATTTAATCTCATGGTTCCATATATTGACTTCTCTTTCCCAAACCTATTTTACTTGCAATTTCCACATAGAAGATTTTATTGAAACTAAATACGTGAAAAATACTAAAAACACACAATATTTACAATGCAAACATAAAAGAGTCAAATCAACTAAAATGAATCTAAAATATATAAAAATACTCAAGAAACTAAGAAAATGTAAGAAAGATATAGCCCAAAATAATCATATGATAAGGGTTCATCAAATATATACTTTAAATATATAATATATTATTTTAAATATAATATAATATAATATAATATAATATAATATAATATAATATAATATTTTATTTTTAGTTTTAATTACTAACAAGTATTGAGTGTATTGGTAAGATACATCGCACTCTTAATGAAAAAATAATGTTCGAACTTTGGAGCCACTGTTATTGAGAAGGGCAATTGCAAACCTCGAATATGTTTCTTTAAATTTTTTTTTTTTGCAAATTGTGCTAATAGTCTAGTTAATGAATTGATTTGAATTAAGAATCAAATCATGTCAACAACATTAAGCAGTAAATGTTAAAGCCCATTGTTGACACTTCAATTACCAATGTTCAAGTATTGTTGATATAATTCTCCCTCCCCTATTTTCTAAGTTGACTTTTTACCTTAAAAAATTGGTCAAAGTCTATTAAGAGTCCTTATGCTATTATGTAGAGTTCATTTTAGTCCCTCTACTAAAAATTGCTCCAGATAAGTCCCTGCACATTACAACTTTATTCAAATCATGACACCGTTATAATTTGTCGTTAAGTTACTAATAATTTGAATAAAATATATCATACACAATTGATTTACCATGACCTCACTTGACCCATAAAAAAAAACCCAACCATCATTAAAAGAATCCATGTACTTTTAACTATCATGTAGCTAAAAATTATATGTAAAGTTCATTGTAGTCTCTCTACTAAAAATTGCTCCAGATTAGTCCTTATACATTGCAAATTTATTCAAATCATGACACTGATACAATTTTTTTGTTAAGTTACTGATAATTTGGACAAAAATATATCATACACAATTGATTTGCCTGACTCGATTAATAAAAAAACCCAACTATTCCCTAAAAAAAATCCATGTAATTTTGAACTATCGTGTGACTAAAAAAAAAGTGTTTTCCTATGGGTTGAGTCAGGTCATGAGTAAATCAGTTAGATATGATATATTTTGTCTAAATTATCAGTGTACAAGCTCAATTTGTCCGGGCCCACTACCCAAAATTTCAGGCCCAACAACCAAACCCAATTACAAAACAACCCAACAGGCCTAAACCCAGAGCCCAAAACGAGGCCCAACTAGCCTAACCCAAACCAAGGCCCAATCCCAAACCAAGTCAAACTAGGGTTTTAGCTTTTCTGAAACCCTAGCGCCGCAGCCTTCTGCCCCTTAGCCCTAGCGCCGCATCTGAAGACTTTTGGTCTTTTGCCACCGCCGCCGCCGCCTTTGTCACATCGACCACTTGCACCGTCACCTGCAAAGAAGAAAACAAGGAAGCAAAGGACACAAACAGTAGCAAAATCGACTATAAAAGCCAACGAAAATGTAACTTGGATCTCGGCTAGGGATTTTTGTAACAAAAAATATATATCAACATAAAGAAATAAAAACAAAAAAAGCACAGATTCAAGGTGATTTCTGGTGTTCTTTTTATTTCGTTTGTTTTAGATATTTTAACCTTTTTTTTATTTTTTTTGTATATTTATTTGCATATGCATATAATATAAAGAAGAAAAGGGGAAAAACTCACCGGGACAGGGCTTCAAACGCCCGTTCTGGCGCTTCGTCGGCCGTCGGATACGGTGGCGGTGCGGCGAGAAAAGAGGCGGCGCGATAGGGGCCTTAGAACCCCAAAGGGCGGATGGTGGAGAGAAAAAAGAAGGGTTTTTTGAATTTTTTTTTTAAATGGTATCTGAAATGAGTTTTTTTTTTTGGGAAAATTGGGTTTAAATACCTTGATTGAAACGACGCCGTTTTGCCATTAAGGGTCAGGAGCCAAAACGACGCCGCTTTGGCCCTGACCCGTACGGTGACCCGACCCTAGGAGGAGGATCCGCGTGTTTTTTTTAATGGGATATTTGCGCGCGCAGTCCCTCCGCCTTTGCGACGCGTTGCAATTTGTCCCTTTTTCGTTATTTTCTTTTATTTTTAATTTAGCCACATAGTTTTATTTTTGTTTCATTTTAGTCCGTTGTAGCACTGCGTTTTGGGGCTTGGGTTTATTTACTGTTTTGGTCCCTCCCCTTTTGGCGCGTGTTGCAAATTAATCATTTTTATTTTGAATTCGCCCAGTATTTCATTTTTATTTCGATTTAGTCCGTGTTTTAGCACTTTTATTATTTAGTTAATTTTTTTAATGTTATTATTATTATTATTATTATCATTATTATTATTATTGCTATTATTATATTAATATAATTACTTCTATATGTATATACTCACATGTACATATTTAATATTTACATGCATATATACGCTTTTTATATTTTATAATTTATACACATGTATGTATTTATATTTGCATCTTAAATTTTTGTATATACGTACTTACATACTCTTATATTTTAAAATCTATATTTTCTTATGTGTTTTCTATAGTTTATAATTCATGTGTACATATGTTTTATATGTTTTCCAATGCATACATGCACATAATATATATATCTACATGCGATTTTTATTTTTATTTTTTTAAGTATACATATACCTATCTTTTTATTTTTTTATTTTCTCATAACTTTATATGTATACATAAATGTACACATACATATATTTACGTACATAGATCTTTCGTATTTTCATAATTTTATATATATATATATGCATATATATATCCTTAATATTTTATAATTTTATTAATTTTATTCACTTATTTATTTATATGTACATTATTGTTATTTTTCTTGCTTTAGTTTTTATCTGCTTATTATTTGTTATAGTGCTCGTGCGATTGTTTTTATATTAGTCTTATTATTTATTTATATTTTGTTTTGCTCATGTTATTTTACTTACGTTATCATCATTATCATTATTTTGCATCCATTTTTACTCGGATTTATCAAAACTAAAATTTCACAATAAAAACAATTTTCGGTATTTGGGATCTTCGAGAGAATTGAACCCTAATGTATTGGGTTCCAATTTTCTTCTTTGAATCTAAGTAACCGAGAGTGCTCTTTAAAACAAAAACACAAATAAAAGCTCATTATCGAGAATTCAATACGTTGTGTCCTAATGCATTGGATTTGACACGTTGATTTCTCGAGACGAAGATTTTCCAAAATAAATGCAATATTCAATGTTTAACATTTAAAGAAATTGTACCCTAACGTATTGGGTTGCAATTTTTTCACATGACTTAAACAATCGAACACCCTTTTAAACTTTATTATGCAAGTTTTTAGACAAGCTCATTTCTGAAGAGGTAAAATATCGTGCCCTAACGCATTGGGTGTGACATTTTCTTTTTCTGAAATGAGAGAGTCTTAATGAGTAATTTGATTTATATAAGTTTTCTTTTAAAAAATTAAGGATCGTATTTTTAAAAATTCTTCAAAATTTTCAATTTTCAACATTAAGACATTAACTAATCAACTAGGTACCAATTTTGGGCGTTATGAGGGTGCTAATCCTTCCTCGTACGTAGCTGACTCCCGAACCCGTTTTTTTGAATTTCGTGGACCAAAATCGTTGTTTTAATAAAATCAAATCGTTTATTAAAAACAACCACTTTTACGAGGTGACCCGATCACACCTCATTAAAAAAAGATTGGTGGCGACTCCCACATTCGATTTCATTTTTCAAAACCCAAGTCGACCCTGTTTTATTCAAAAAAAATGGTGTCAACAATCAGCAATTATTGAAAAATTGTAATAGTGTCATGGTTTGAATAAATTTTACAAGATCTAATTCGGAACAATTTTAATTTAAAGACTAAAATGAACTTTATATAGTATTATAGGGACTTCCGAAAAATAATCAAATCATTAATTCAATGGACCGGTCTGGTTGTATAATAGTGGTAGGAAAGATATAAAAGTGGAGTAGAAAGGTCAAAATGTTATTTGTTTCCAAATGCAAATGTTCCAGCGACTAAAACAACTTCAACTTTATACCACGGACGACTTATGGATCAAATAGACATACAAGTTCCAATGTAAAAAAAAAAAAACAAAGACAAATGAAGAAACACAGTCAAACAAGAAAAGGGAAAGCAACATATACAAAGATCGGTGGCATCTCATTACATAAAAGTCACAACAAACCGCATCAACCCAACTTTACAATGTAAGTGAATAACCAAACTATATCTGTTATAAACAATGCCACTACAGTACAAGCAAGCTCCACATTATTGAACAACCCAATCATCTTTCCTATGAAAAGAAATAAGGAAAAGGAATCTGCTTGTATTTGCGGTTCTTTTTTTTTTTTTTTGTTCCTTTTTTCAGATTGGGTTTAGCAATACTTTATACTGAATGATTTTGGCACTAATTCACTTTAAGTTATGATGAATGCCGAGGTTCGATGATCAGAAACCCTAAATGTGATGGAAAATTTAAAGAAAAATTGAAGACATATACCCAGCAATGTATATTATCAGTAAATATATATGGTTATATTACTCTTTCAATCTTACAGACCAAAAAAACACAAGAGGAAAGAGAGAGTAGATAAGTTAACAAAGATATTATGACACATATTAAGGCTTTCCGATCTACAGATGAAGAGAAGTATCAACATCAGAGTTCTCCAAATATTTTGAAGTACTGCTTGAAGTTGGTGCACTATTAGTCCATAAGCTCGTTGATGCAGGGATTCCCATGGCTCTGAAATCGGTTTGCCTGCTCAGTGAGTTCAGTCCAAGAGTGAGCGAGTCTTGCTGGGGGTGCCTGTATGGTAGATGCACCTCGGGTTCGTAGCTTTTGGTCGAGCCAGCACGATCGGGTTCAGAGAATAGTTTCAGAAGCTCTTTAGCTTCTCTCTTTTGTCTAACCTTCTGCAGCTGCCTAAATCTTTCTTGTAAAAGTGCAATCGAGGAACTAGCCATAGTAGGATCCCCACTTTGCCTACCCATTATATGAAAAAAAATCTTTTCCTTTGTGGCTCAAACACAATTGAGTATTTAGATGTATTTATAGGAGATGGTTGATCATTCTGTAATATAATAGATACGATACAACCGAAAATGGGTCTACGGCAGCATTTAAGTCCCTGCATTAATGTATACTAATTTGTTGGCATCCCAAATGATTGTGGGTGATGTAATATTAAAGGAGAATCGACTGCTGTGCAGCAAAATACAAGAAGAAAAGTAAAGAGGCTAGTGTAGGTAGGGGTGGATTGATGGATGTAGGCAAATGTAGTTTGTTTAAGGGAGGATAAAGCGTGAGAGATGAGAGTCCAAATGGGTTTGGAGAGTAGTATTTGGAAGCAAGCTTTGTTGGGGAATAAATGGTTAGGTAATCAAGTGTTGGCTTGTCTTTGAAAAATCCAAGTTAGCTTCGAAGAAGACGGTGCATTCACTGGCACGTTTTGGATGCATATTGTTTCTTTTTATTTGATTTCAACTTACACCTTTGTTTTATTTCATTTATATTTTAGGGGCAAAAGGCAGAGCATCGGAAAATAATAAATTTCGGAGTTTTTTTTATGTCCTTTAGTTTCTTTTTATTTATGGAATTATATCAAAGACTTCATTTAATTTCATAAGTCTAATGGTAATCATGTAATTAGATTCTGATCGTATTGATAATGTAAATAATAAATCTGATGTTGCCATATGTAAAAGGCAATAGAAACAATGAACTTCATTTCCAAAATCAATGATGAAAACACAAAAAGTATGGATAATAAAACATTGTCCTATGCATATGT
Source organism: Gossypium raimondii (assembly GCF_025698545.1). NCBI lineage: Eukaryota > Viridiplantae > Streptophyta > Magnoliopsida > Malvales > Malvaceae > Gossypium > Gossypium raimondii. Next base: position 7,312,070 of record NC_068571.1, on the reverse strand, counting down.
CCATTCATTTTATCATAGGATGAACCACTTTCTCCGGAGACCCCGCAATTGAAAACAAAGGGGTCAAGACAAATTCATGGTATTATGATCTCTTTTGTTTCGACATCCCTTTGGCATGGCGTGCCATACAATATAACTTGTGGTATAACTTATATCCTGAATTTAGTTCAATTGGTAAAACGGGGGTGAATGATTAGTTCAAGGCTAAACTTAGGTTCTAATTTATAAACAAATATAGTTAACAAGATTTTGGTAATGATAATAAAAATCGAAGTTTTTGAGTATTTAAATTTAAGCTATATTGTATATAAATTTTTAATTTAGATTTTCATTTAAGTTCAAGTCCCGCCTCGATACAAGGAGATATTTTAAATTCAATCTATGCTTCCTACTAGCACTGGCTATTCCAGATTAGCTTTCATTGCTAAGTAGATGGTTCATCTTTGGTGGAACCATCTGTTAAACTTTAAACCTTAGATACTGCCGATGCTACTTATCTGCCAAAACAATGACAATGGTGGTGTAAAATTGGAGGTGATTGTATATGAACCAACATGAGTTAAGCATTGGATTAAACTAAACTGCTTTCTAGAATCTATGGTCGTGAAAATTTCTACAAGAGATAATAGCTGCTTTCTTCATTTCAAAAATGAATTGCCTCAGCTCAATTGGTTCCAACTGTAAGAATTAGATCCTCGTAATAACTTCAGTGTGTTAAGGTAAATGACTAGGATTTTATTTTTTTTGGAAATTAAATGATTAATATAGATATGTGCCACAGATGTTTTAGTGATATCAAGAAAATACTATTTCAATTACAAAAGATCAAAGCATTAATGATACAAAAGCTCCTAAGATAAGCAGTGAAACCACATCATAGTGAACACTGATTAACATTACAGCTTTCAAAGAAACATCTATGACTATGACTTCATCTAAGTTGTTCATTTTCCGGGGACAAAGTTTGTGGCATAAGCCCAAGCATTGTTGGCCACCGGATCAGCAAGGTGATCGAAAAGGTTCTCGATGGGACCCTTTCCAGTGACAATAGCCTGGACGAAGAACCCAAACATGGAGAACATTGCCAGGCGGCCGTTCTTGATCTCTTTAACCTTCAATTCCGCGAAGGCATCAGGGTCATCAGCCAATCCAAGCGGGTCAAAAGCACCACCTGGGTAAATTGGGTCGAGTCCTTCACCGAGTGGTCCACCACCAACTCTGTACCCTTCAACAAATCCCATGAGCACAACTTGGCAAGCCCAGATAGCAAGAATACTCTGAGCATGGATGAGGTTTGGGTTGCCAAGATAGTCAAGGCCACCCTCGGAGAAGATTTGGGAACCAGCCTTGAACCAAACCGCCTCTCCGAACTTGACACCATTCTTTGAAAGAATTTCAGGGAAAACACAGCCGAGGGCACCAAGCATAGCCCACCTACAGTGGATCACCTCAAGCTCACGGTTCTTGGCAAATGTCTCAGGGTCAGCTGATAATCCAGCAGTGTCCCACCCGTAGTCCCCAGGGAATTCACCGGTCAGGTATGATGGGATTTGGTCGGAGAATGGACCCAAGTACTTTGGGCGGTCAGGGCCATACCTGTTTATAAGTAATCAGAACAATATTTCCCTCACTCTCATTTTTTTTGCTCATAAATTAGAATAATGCATGCAACAAAATGTAACGTACCAGATGCTGGTTGGAGCACTTTTGACGGTTCTACGCATGGAAACGCGACCACCACCGACGGCACCGACCTTGCAGACGAGCTCATTGGACTGCTTCAAAGCTGTTTGGCCAGCGAAAGCAGATTGTTGGATAGCAGAGGTTGCCATGGTAATGCCTGAGAGCTTTTAGATTAGACTTGGTTTTGTTTGCCGATCGTTGTGGCGATTTATGTGAATCAGGAAATGTACATGTCAGCAGCAATCTATTGGATGTGGATTCCCCCATGTTAGATTTTCTTTCAACAGATTTGAGGCTACTGTTATGCCACATATGATTTACAAGATTCTTTTGATAGATATCTAAATCAATTCCCCATCTTTCGTTTCGGGTTTTATTTTTTATTTTTTAATTAGTTAATAATAAATAATTTTAAATTAAACAATAAAAATAAATTTATAAAAAATTATTTAGCAGAAATTCTTTTAAATATATTATTTAAAAATAATATAATAATTTTAAAAAAATTGAATCAATGTTTCCAACAGTCAACTTTTTAATTACATAATTTAAAAATAAAGATATTTACTGTTAAAAATTAAACATTTAAAAAAGTCTAGATTTTTCAAATGGCCAAGTGAATATATATATATATATATATATATATATATTTACAAAAAGAAGAGAATAAAAAAATAAATCTAAAATCTTGTTCTCCGGTGCCCAAGAACATCCGCTTGCAGCAAAGGGAGAATACTATTTGGCGGGTTATGTAAACGGATTAGTCCATCCGTGCCATCCTACGCTAAATTTGCTAAATAATTCGTACAACCATCGTCTTCACAGAAGATATGGCGAACCTCCATTACCTAGCCTTCACGTATCAAGCATAAACAGTTAACAATATAAATATTTAATGGATGGTCAAGACAACAACTGAATTATTCACAATACATCTAATTCAACCATCAAATGAGACACCCTCAACTCTTTAGCAATCCGCAATCCCTCTCTAAGCCCCCATAGTTCCGCTTGCAAGCTGTCCGTTCTTCCGATTCTCAGCATGAAATCATGTATCTAATCATCCGCCAAATTACGCAGCAAACCACCAGTCGTCACCATGCTCGAACGAGACCGCAGCGCCCCATCTGTGTTCAAAATATAACAATCTGTCGGAGGATATTGCGCCATGAAACCCAACGTGGTCCACGATGGATCTGTGCGGCTAAAGTCAGATAAGCTCAATTAATTTCATTTACAGAAACACTCGCATATTCCAGAACTTGCGTCGGCACATCACCCTCTCCCTTAAAAACACGATCATTTCGACACTTCCATAGTCCCCATATTATCACCGAAATAGTATTCCCATGGAAGTAGAGAATTCAAACATTCTATGAGACAGTTCAATTCCAAACATTGCGAAAAAGGAATATTAAAGAAATCATCTTGATTGAATAATTTATAAATATGTCATTTAAAATTTAAAAATTCTGTAAAAAAAAAAAAAACCAAGCTCAACGCTTGTCTAAGATTGGTGACTCTTTTGGGTAAATTATATTAGTATTCATTTAATTATGGTCTTTATTTTTTAGTCACCTAACTATGAAAAATGATTACTTGATTTCAATTTTGTCTTTTTACCTAACTATTTCATTAAATAGTTAGTGACGATTTTGTAACTTTTCATAGTTAAGTAACAAAAAAAATCATAATTAAGTGACTACTACTATAGTTTATTATTTTCTTAATGAATAATTGATAAAATATCTGGATAGATGTCATATAAATAATCATTTGAAAGTCCCTTTTAATTGTAACTAGAATGAATCGCTCCTTGACATGAGAAATTCTAAATATTTGTAAAAATATAAGTTGTAAATAGAGAGAAAGAAGAAACAACTTCCATAGATTCATTGTTTAGAAAAATAAAATTCTAACCATTTATTTCACCTTCAGCTTAATTAGTTCACCTCCAGCTTAATCTAAATTGAAGATACTGAAAATGTTAATAGAAATTTTACATGAACAATTACTTTAAACTTTGCTGAGTAATGCAACGAAGAGGATACATTTGCTAAATAAATTAATAATAGTAAGGAATTCATAGTTTAACATAATTAAATCTTAATTTAATTGACATTGATATTAAGATTAATTTAAATTAACAGTTTAACTGATCACTGACGCTACGTGTTAATGCTAACACAAACAATTCCTAAAAACGAAAAAATTAAACAAAGGTAATAGGCTCTTCAGGCAATGTCAGGGTTGACATAATAATATGAAAAAGAAGCAACAGCACACACTGAAAATGGAATGACAAACAACCTTAAGCTAGACCTTCTTAGGCTCAGATACCCAAACTGAGAACCAGATGATCTCGAGCTCCATAACACTTCCGAAGCTGAATCTGCAATGAGTTTTACGGTGAGACCGGTCCCGCACATCCAAGCAGCGTAAATGAAGCAGAAGCCCCATTGCATCACATTTAGCCTCTCGTACTCTGCTAAACTTTGCAACAACTCGACCACTACAACCTGCATAGCCATAACACCTCCCGAAGCCATAAGAAACCAATGGCTACTGCACATGAATCTCACTACTGATACTGATACTTCTTCATTCCTTGCAAAAATAATTATGGTACTGATGAATAGATCCAAGACTTGGCATAGTATGAAACCATTGAACACCATGGTTTTAACAACATCTTTGTTGATTTGGAGTATAGCTTGACCAATAAACTGTAAGAGCAACAAATGACATGCATCTGATGCAGCTCGGATTGCAACGTTTCTCCACATGGTCTTGGTTAGCAGTGACTTCATCCGTCTCACCGTCTGATTGTGGTGGCCATATGACTCCATCACCATCATTAGGCCACCTAAGATACAAATAATGGAATTCACCCACAACATATGGATTCCTGTTATAGGGGATTCATCTAATATAGATGTTGTGACAAGGGTTACAAGCAAGCTGGCAAGGATAGCAGTCAGTTGGATTTGGCTGAAAGTCTGAACATTACCATAAGCACATTTGCCCATCTTTAAGCAGCGAATTAGTGACCTCAGCGAATTCCTAGACGAAATTACAATTTCAGAGTTCTCTCTGGCCATTTTAGTGCTACACTCACAGATTGTGATCCCTACATCAGCTGCCTTCAAGGCTAGATCATCGTTTGTTGCCATTCCCCCAATGAAAGCCACTACATGACCATCCTGTTTCAAACGCTGTAAAATACGAATTTTGTCCTCGAGTTTGCAGCTTCCTATCACAGCAATCTTATTCATTCCTTCTGCAGTAGCAGCAAGTTCATGAAGATCCTTGTTTTCAATTGCCATATCACGTAAATCAGGATTCAGGATTCCTATTTCATGTGCCATCACTTGCGCTGTTGCGAGCTCATCCTTTGACATCAGCTTGCACCCTACTTCTTCCTCTTTAAGAGTTCCCACTATGGATTCCATCACTTCTTTGCATGCAACCACTGTGTTCTCATCGAAACACATAACTGAAACAATGCCAATCGTGCCACAAGATGATAAATTTTGTACATTTGCGTTCCCTGATGCCATCTTCTTCTTCCAGTACGAAAGGGAAATCGTAATCACAACCGGAATTCCATGTTGTAATGAAGTTACCATAACAGTAAGAACACCGGTCAATATTTGAACTTTTCCTCTAGGATTCAAGAAAACCCTTGCAAAGATTTTTATCACCCTGTAAGCTGAAACACCCCCCTTTATTTCTGGCATTGTATTACTGTTTTTGTCCATCTTCCTCACTACTAGGTTAATTAGCACCAAAGCAGATACTAATAGAGATATAGAGAGTCCAACATATTCCATATAAGCATTGGTCTTATCAATCTGACCTTCCATCAATGACTTCTCATCGGGATCAACTATAGCCAAAACTGTATTGTCACCCACAGATGTTACAAGCATGTGACCTTCCCCCTCCATAATCTTTGAACCAGCTAAGAGAAATGGGTTGTCATCACGATTGATATTAGGATTCAATTTGTCATCCAACTTCAAACCATTTCCACTAACAAACAAACCATCAGCAGGGACAAAATCCCCCTTCTCCAGACATAAGATGTGACCAACCACGAGGGTAGATATGGTGATGGTTTTGGGTTGTCCATCTTTTAAAACACTAACATGGAATTTGTTCCTCTTCTGCAACCGTCTTGCTCGGCGATAATTAGCCACTGACCGAAATATGAGAAGCATAAAGACAGCAACAAGTATGGCAACCCCATCATGCCACCCATGTTTGGGTTCGGCCTCCATCATCTCAATGGTAAAGGACAAGGCAGCGAAGACCAAGAGAAGAAAAATAGTAGGAGTTGTGGAAGCTTCCACGAAGGAAACAACAAAGACCTTTGCGTCAAAAGTGGTGCTTGTAACTATCACGGCCGTTGCTTGCTCTTCAAAGCTGCGATCAATTTCTTGTGCCAAGATAGATTGAAGGCGTGATTTAACTTGTCTTACTCCACCTTCTTCCTCCAGGGAGGTCAAATCTTTGTCTCTCACAATTTGAGCAGCCTTTCTTAGAAATATAATACTGCAAAACCAACATGAAATACGTGTTAACACGGACATGGATCGGGTGATGGCACGTTTAACCCCAATTTACTCAATAAAAGTAAAATATTTAAACCCTCTTAATAATTTTTTTTCAACCAATGTGGTTACTCACTTTGCATTACCATCGACGCCTTCCGGAATGTTAATTCTAATATCGTCAGCTGACCTGGGAACAGATCCATCTTCTTTAGGGAAAACCTCTATTTTGGGTGCAAACATATCATTCGTACTGCAGTCAGCTGAGCCAGAGGTTGACGACGACTTGGGAACAGATCCATCTTCTTCAATGAAAAACTCCTCTATTTCGGTTGGAACCATATCAATCGTACAGCAATCAGCTGAGCCAGAATTTGAAGACGATTTGGGAACAGATCCATCTTCTTCAATGGAAACCTCTTCCCTTTCGGGTTTAATACGACTTCCAACAACTAAAAACAAATTGTACAATCGAGTCCAATTCTTACGAGATGAATTGGCGGTGGTGTTGAGCAAGCTGACAGAAAGAGTGTCTTCATCACCATGCTCATTACAACCTCCAATGTTGCTTGCTCCAGCAGACATGTTTTATCAAGCTGAACAACAACTAGGAATTTCACACCGCCCTTCAATATAGCAGGCTGATTCCTACGCTCACTCCTTGAACCAAAGAAACTAACTTCACAATTCGTGATAAGAAATATAATACAAAATACAAAATCAAAAAACGATTCAAAATGTTTTTGTTTCATAATTGTGGAAATTAATTATCCCACTGCTTCGACGCGTTATACAAAAGAAAGAACGTACGAACATTCCAATTTCTAATTTTTTTTGACGTAAGAAGTAAATTTCAATTCTAATTACTTTACCTTTTTAGATTATATAAATGGTTAAATTTTAACTTCGTATTCAAATTATTTATATATTTTAATTTTGACATGATTTGATTTTTAATTTTATAATCTCATTGGTTGATCTAAATATTTTATTCAAATAAAATGATGTTGCAAAATTTTAAGAATTGTTAGCATAATTTTTTTATTAAATTCAAATGTTTTATAATGTTTTTTTCTTATATGGATATTAAGTTTTTTTTTTTAAATTTCACACCAACTCAAAAACATTCTAACAGTGCTAATAAATAAACTTAAATTTTAAATTCAAAAATAAATAAACTAAAAACAAGAGTATAAAAATTAAATTCTAAATATAAGAATACTACAGCTAAAAGACCTTCCTCGTTGACATGTGGGTCTTCAATTTCTCTTATTTTTCTTCCGCATTTAATAGGAAAAGGGTAATATTTCAATTTTGGTCCTTATGTTAATATACCTATATAAAACCCTCGAGTCACCTTTTTTTTTCTTTTCTTTTGCATTAAAATGCTAAAATTTTAGTTTTGTCCCTATGGTTTGCTCAAATATAAGATCATATAACAATGGTTAAATTTAAATACTGGTCTCGGTCCTATACTTGAATTTAAGATTAATTTTTATACTTTTAACTTTTGACAAAATTTAGTACCTCAAATTTTTACAATATCCTTTATTAGTCCAAATGCTTTATTTTGGTTAAAATGTTTATGTAACTTTCAAGAGTTGTAAATACTGTTAAAATTATTTGTTAAATTCAAGTCTATTGCAAGTCATTTTTGTTACATGGCTACTAAATTAGGATTCTTTTAAATTTCAAAATATTACACCAAACAATTTAACAAAAGAATTGAATGGTGTTAATACTGGTTTAAATTTTAAATCTGAAAAATAGAAAGACTAATAAAAGTATGAAAGCTAAATTTGAAACAGAAGAAGAATACAAAACTTAAAGTATATTTAAATATTTAAATATTTACTCTATAATTTAATATAAAATTAATTAACCAACACAAAGTGTGGTAGGCACCATCTTAGTTAATATATAAAAGGAAGGCTTTTCTTCTTTGATCCAATGCTATTATTATTTTTTCATTATAAGTATAAATGGCTAATTTCAAATCAGCTCTCTTCTATTTATTAGGTTACAAAAAAAGAGTCAAATTTTAATATTAGCCCTATACCATGCTTGAATTTAATAGTTAATCTTCATACTTATTTTTTTACATAATTTGTTACCTCAATGTCTATAATTTTATTTGTTATTTATATAAAAGTTTCTAAGTGATTTTGTCACCACGACTGCCCTTTTTCATTTTTTTTCCCTATAAGATAATGGTAAAATTTTAGTATTGATTCATTTACTTTGCTAAAGTTTGGGATTTAGTCCACATATTAATTTGGCATAATTTAGTCATCTACTTTTTCAATGATATTAGTTGGTCTAAATAATTAACATCATTAACTATTCCATTTAAATTGTTGTCATGAATTTTTTTAAAAATGTCTTTCTAACACATACAAAAATCTATTTTGAGATGATAAGTACACATTTCTAACACACACTCACAAAGTAGAAATCTATTTCAAGATGATTAGTTTGGAATGAGTATTTTAGGATAAATTTTAGCCTAAGCATTTTAATTGATATAATAAACTATTTGAACTAACTAAAAGTAGAAATGCCAAGTTATGTCAAATTAAAGAATAGATATTAAGTACTAAATTAAAACATACTAGAGGATCATATCATAATTTGACCCAAAGCAATCATTATTTCGCATCTAATTCTATTTTGGGAATATGAAAATCTCTTTCATGAATTATTAGAACCCAACTCGTCGGACTCACACTTTACCAAATCTTCAGTTTCTAGTCTGAAGCCAGTAATGGAAAGAAACCCTATACTACAGGAGAGGCATTTTCCTATTGAATGGCACATGGTTCTGCATTAACATAACAAGCAAAAAAAAAAAAAGAAAGAAATATTGTATCACTTCTTTTCTATACTGATTGAAATTGCGTTACTGGGTCAAAAGAAGGATAGCTATACTGATTCGGTACACTCTAAAGACACCCTCGGTACCACTATTGAAGATCTCACAAAGATTAAATCTCAGTGAATTTCCATTTACTGATCCTATCTTTCACAGAATCAATCCCCCCTTTTACTGTACATGAATATGTGGAGCTCAGCATGTCTGGAAGCACGGGAGAACGTTCTTTTGCGGATATTTTTACCAGTATTCGAGACTGGGTCATTCATAGCAAACCTATACCTTCCCTATTTACTCAACGAATTAAGGGGGTTAGTTATTCGTCAGCACGGGTTTAGCTTCCTCTTCTGGTATAGGTTTGGGAGCCCTCGGCCAAACGAGTATTCATAGAAAATTTTAACGTTTAGTTAGGTAATTAAATAAAAGAACTAAATCGTAAAAGTTGCAAAAGTTAATTGCTATTAGTTTATTACGCTAAATTATATGAATTCATTATTTGAAGGCTTTAAAAGGTAAATAGACCTTGACTAACATAGTGGACGGTTTAAGTGTGGTAATTTATGAAATTTTAGTTAAATTAAAAGGTTAAATGGTAATTAAATTGATAAATAACTTAAACAAAAGATGGACAAAGTCATCATCTTCATCTTTTTCCTTAGAAAGTTGAAACTCCATAGCTAGAAGGATATCAAGCTTTCGGCCAAGTCTTTTCCTTTTGCATGGTATGAAATTTAAGTCCGTTTTTAGTGAATTTTATGTTTTTGAGGTCGTTGTAGCTTAATTTAGCTAACCCATGGACTATTTTGTAAAGCTATTGAATGTTTTGTTATGTTCCATTGATGAATTTTTTATGTTCTTGAAGTTTAGTGATATATTTATAAGCTTGGTTGTTAAACATGACTATTTTGTAAAGTGATTTTTGTTGATTTTAAGTTTAAGGACTAATTTGATAAAATAATAAAGTTAGTAAGAAATTATTATGAAATTTCAATAATTATGGGTTTTATGAGAGCCATAGGAAATCGGCTAGCTTAGATTGGATTTAATTGTGATAATTTTTAAGTTTTGGGTTTAGGGACTAAATTGAATAAAAGGTAAAAAGTTTAGGGTAATAATGTAAAATATCATTAAAGGGTCAACTACATGATATTTTAAGATATTTTAATTGGTTAATTGAGCTAATTTATTATATATATATATATATATATCAAGAAAAAGATCAATCGGTTGATAATTGTGGGAAAGGAAAAGTTGTCGAGTAGTCACCGTCGAGGTGTCAGTAGCTACTGCGTTTAGGTAAGTTCGTATTAGATTTTGTTATGCTTATTGATGTTTTGAATTATAGTTTTATATGTGTATATATCTGTGTGTGTACAATGAACACGGTTGATTGAGGTAAGTCACAAATGTAATTAAAGGCTTGAATGGCAAAATATGGCATTTGTATTTGTTTGATTTGAAACATGTCATGTTATGGAAAGTTGTGGTCAAATTGATCATGATATATGGTTATAATTACAAAAAGATTAAAGTATACAAGTTAAAGCCCATGTGAACTCACTGAATAGCTAGGATTCAAATGACATGTCATTAAGGTGTTCTAGAAATTAGGTGCCGATGATTATAGTTTCCAGGTACTATGTATCTGTGTTTTAATTCTAGGCACTGGGTGGCAGTGATTACAGTTTCCAGGTTCTATGTACTGGTGGTGGATACCATAACGAAGGATGGAATCTAGCATTTTTTGCAAATTCTCGTCAGTTTGTGTGAGTAGCATCAAGTATTGGTTAATGTCCCGATTGTCAACTTGTGTGAGCATTAGTTCCCTGCATATCCGAAGTTAATTTACTATAGTTATACGGGCAAAACAGTTAATGAAATGTTTACAAATGGATCTCATGGGACAAATGGTTGTATACTTACGTGTAGTGAATTTGGCATGTGAAACAAGTAACTTGGTATCTTGTAATTTTGTATGTACATGTCTAACCATGTGGTATGATAGGGAATGTGAAACAAGGCTTGGAAATTCTAGTTATGTTATATTTGAATTGTATGATTAAAATGACATGTATGTGTTGTTTAATTATACGATCTTACTAAGTTTTATGTAAGCTTACCCTATTTTGGTTTTCTTCCTTTTAGATTGTTGGATTCGTGCTGTTTATTGGAACATCATTGGAGATCACACTATCTATCAGCTCTTTCGGTAGCTATTTGTTTATTTTGGCCAGTTATAAGTGGCATGTAAATAGGGTTTTGGTATGTATATGTTAATGGATACCTTGATAATGTTTTGATCCATTTGAGATGTAAATATAGTATTTGATTATGTTGGTGACTAGAATTGGTAATGTCCTATTTAATATCTATCTTGATACTTAGTTGTAGAATGGTTCTTATGTTTTAGGTAATCTAATGAATTTTGGTTAGTTTTATGCTAGCATTGGGACTTGGTATAAGTTGGTTGTTTTGGCATTGATTTCATGGTTTGAATGATATGGTTAATGCTTAAATGATTTATGTTTTAAAGTTTGAATTATGGTGCCAATGAGGGCATATTGGTTAGGCATTTAGGTTGAATAACATTTTATGTAGGTTTGTTGGTTGGTAATTGCATGACTTGTGGTCTAAGTAATTTAGGTTGAAATTGCTTGTTTTAGAATGTACTTTCACACACACACGGCCTTTGACACAGTCTGCCACACGGTTATGTGTCTTACAAGGATGCATGACACAGTCGTGTGGTCTATTTAACTTTGGTAAAGGTTTGTCCACACAGTAACTGTTAGTTACACGGTCTAAGGACACGGCTGTGTGACCTTGGAATACACAGATTAATTGTATTACACGGTTTGACACACGACCATGTTATAGGAGCACTGACCGCCTTCAGACGTACTAACTGTAATAGCCCGTTTTTGAGTCAAATTGGAACAGTGTTTTTCGGACCAAAAAACTGAGTGAAAATATTTATTTTATTATTTTAATAAGTTTTATAGTATGATAAAATTACTATGTGAAAACTTCGTAAAGAAATTTTACAGTTTACATACTTAATTTGATAAAAATGACTAAATCGCGTAAACTGTAAAAGTGGAGTTCTCTAGGCTAAAGGTATTAAATAGCTATAGAACTTTAAAGTGGAAGCCCTTATATGGTAATTAGACCATAAATGTGTTAGTGGAATATGATGGCTTGGCATATTGTGTAATTACTAATGATTTTAAAGGTTATAATTGTAAATAGGTAATTAATGATAAAAAACAAATGAAATAAATTAATCGTCATCTTCCATTATCTTCTTTTCAATCGAAATTAGAAGAGGAAGAAGCCATTATTAAGCTTGACATTCGGCCATTCATATTCCTTTGATTAGGTATGTATTTTTAATTCGTTTTTAATGATTTTTATTTTTCCGGGATCGTTGCAACTTAATATAGCTAGCCCGTACCTTCATTTTTGAAATTGTTATAGATTTCAAATGATGCCATTGTTGAATGCTTGGTTTTTTAAGTGTTTAATGATAGATTATGAAGGTTTAATGTTAGATATACAAGTTTTGTAAAGTGATTTTTGACAAAAATGTCAAAAAGGGATTAAATTGATAAAATGTGAAATGTGGTGATTAAAAGTGTGAATAAATTAAAAATATGGGCTGCTGGCAACATGTATTAAATTTGGTTAAGCATGGGTTTGTACTAAATTGCATGAATTTGCAATTTTATGTGATAAGGAATAAATTGTAAAAATGTGAAAGTTTATTGGCAAATGTGTAAAATAGCACTAATGTGTGTTTTGGATTAAATTGAATAAATAGTTGATTAAATAAGTTGATTTTGACAATATATAGATCAAGATAAGTCGAGATTGGGATTAGATCGGGGAAAAGGAAAAGTGGATGAATAATCGATAATTTTCCATCCGAGTAACTCGAGGTAAGTTCGTATAATTAGAATCAAACTTTCATTTAATTGCAATTGTATGAAATGAATATATATATATATATATATGTGAATTGAATGGTTGAAATAACCGATATTGAATTGCTTAATTTTGAAATGTATTTAGTAATACCGAGCCCCGTTTGAACTATAGAAAATCGTAGGGTACAAGTGACATGTCACTAGGGTTACCGTTTTGGTCGAGCTTCTGTATTTGTTGTGGACTCACCACAGCTTGTATGAGCTTACCAATATATCAGCTCTTATGAGCTTACCGTTTCAGCTCGATAGAGCTTATCGTTCTTCAGCTCGGAATGAGCTTACCGATCATGGCTCGAAAGAGTGGAAATGGTAATGAATTGGCAGATTACTGATTAATGCACATAGTGTGTATCACTCGAGTATCCTTCGATGTTTCGGTAGGTTCAATGGGCATTATACTGTTGTCGATTATCTGATGGAGAATGAAATGGAATTTGAGCTATGTGAATTGTATAGATGAAATGTGATATGTGTTACATGGATGTATAGAAATGGAAATGGGATATTATGAAATGTATGAATGAAATGCTATGTGATTTGAATACTAAATTGAAACATTCATAGATGAAATGTTAGTTATATGCATGTCTGAGACTCTAACCTATTGAGGTGTCTGTCTGATAGGCATTTGAATATTCAAGTTGGACATATTGATTTAATTGCTTAAATTATGCAATGTGGTAAGTTTAGTTCTATTATACGGGCTTACTAAGCTTAAATGCTTACTCTGTTTATCTTTCGTGTTTTATAAAGGTTCGATAGCTAGCTCGATTTAGACAAATTCAGAGATTGGCATCACACTATCCAGGTGACTTTTCGGTACATTTGCACTCAAGGAAATTGTGTAAAAATGGCATGTATAGGCTAGATGAAGGGATGATGTTTTGATCACTTAGTTTATAAAGTATATGTATATATGTTTGATGTATGTAAGCCATGAGATTTGGCTTAGTGATGTAATGGTTAAATGGGTGCAAAATGATATGTTTTGACAAACTCATGAATGAAAGTCTTAATACATATGCCCATACTATTATGAGATGAATAAGTGATTTAAAAATGCTTTATGAATGTGGCAAATTGGTATGGTATATAGTATGTGATGTGTATGATGTTTTATATTAAGGAAATGCTTGATTTAGGCATGTTATGAATATGATTGATTGATAATTACTGAAATGATATGATATTAGTTAAATGTTGATGAATTACTATTCTGAAATGAGTTGCAAGTCCAATAATGCCTCTTAACCTATTCTGGCGACGGTTACGAGTTAGGGGTGTTACATTTATTGGTATTAGAGCTATTGTTTAGTCGATTCTAGGACTACCGTAGAATATATGAGTCTAGCTATACATGCCATATTTAAACTACGATAGTGTGATATCTCTTGACAACTTCTGAATTATGTTTTATATAGTAAATGGATCCAAATCGAGCCGTAGCTGACGATGTTGAAAGTAATGCGCTAGCTTCCGCTCAAGAGACTGCACCTTTTAAATCTTGTCCCGTTACGGGAAGTCAGGAAGGAGAAGCTAAACAAGCTTTCTTCAAAGTTTTAAATGAACGGTTAACTGAATTTGTTCGAGCAAACCCGGCTGCTCAACAACCTCCACCCTGCCTATTCCTCACCCGATCCCTGTAATGCCTCAAGGTACAGACCCGTTGCGATTGAATAAACCTCCCGTTGATAAGATAAGAAAATATGGGGCTGAAGAATTTCGAGCTATAGTTAGTGACGATGCTGAGAGAGCTGAGTTCTGGCTTGAGAACACGATCAAGGTTTTTGATGAACTTTCCTGTTCACCTGACAAATGTTTGAAGTGTGCTATATCTTTGTTGAGAGATACAGCGTACCAGTGGTGGAATACACTAATATCTGTTGTTCTGCAAGAAAGAATTACATCGAAATTCTTCCAATCTGAGTTCAGAAAGAAATATATCAGCCAACGGTTCATCGATCAGAAGCAAAAGGAATTCCTTGAATTGAAATAAGGTCGAATGACAGTAACTGAGTGTGAGCGAGAATTTGTACGACTCAGCAAATACGCTCATGAATGTGTTTCTACCGAGGCTATAATGTGTAAAAGATTCGAGGATGGATTGAATGAAGATATTGGATTGCTAGTCGAGATTCTTGAGTTGAAAGTGTTCGTTGTCTTGGTTGAACGAGCCTGTAAAGCTGAAGAGCTTGGTAAAGAGAAAAGAAAAGCTGATTTTGAAGCCAGAGATATTAGAAAAAGATTTGCGGAAAAGTCTCATTAGTCCGCATCAAAGAAATTTAGAGAGTATCATCCTCGTTCTACTACTTCTGCAGGGATTTTGATCCGAGATAGAGAGGTCAGACAGTACAGCTCTAAACCTCAGACGACGTCGATTACAAGTGTGGGCAGTGTTAGAAATTTTGGACCTAAGTGTAAGCATTGTAGCAGGTGCCATTACAGTGAATGTAGAGTGATGAGCGGAGAGTGATTTAGATGTGGATCGTTGGATCACTATCTCTGGGACTGTCCAGAGAAACCTACAGCTGAAAGAGATCAACCAGTGAAAGTGAGCAATACGACTACTAGAGGATGACCAGCCCGAAACTCAGGAAATATGAGTGGAAATCGAGGTGTTATGGGAGATTCAGCTGTGAGATCTGAGCCACGAATGCTTTCTCGAGCTTATGCTATCCTTGCACGAGAGGAGGCATCATCTCTAGATGTGATTATCGGTACTTTTTCTCTGTACAACACAGATATAGTTGCGTTGATAGATCCTGGATTAACCCATTCTTACATATGCATGAACTTAGTGTTTAAAAAGATTTTTCATGTTGAGTCTACAAAATTTGTAATTAAAGTATCGAACCCGTTAGGCAAGTCTGTTCTAGTTGATAAAATTTGTAAGAAGTGTCCTTTAATGACTCGGGGTTACTATTTTTCGGCTGATTTAATGCTTCTACCATTTGATAAGTTTGATGTGATACTGGGTATGGATTGGTTGACCTTGCATAATGCAGTTGTGAATTGTAGACGGAAGACCGTAGAATTGAAATGTCAAAATGGTGAAATTCTTTAGATTGAGTCTGATGATTCGAATGAATTACCAATTGTGATATCGTCTATGCAAGCTCAAAAATGTGTAAAATAGGGCTGTGGTGCATATCTTTCATATGTGCTAGATATAAAGGAGTCTGAATCCAAAATTGAATCTGTACCTGTTGTCTGTGAGTTTGCGGATGTATTTCCAGAAGAATTATCGGGTTTACCGCCAGTCAGAGAGGTTGAATTTGACATTGAATTGGTACCGGGAATGACACCAATATTGATAGCTCCATACAGAATGGCACTGACCGAATTAAAAGAGTTAAAGGCTCAGTTACAAGAATTGACAGATAGAGGTTTTGCACGACCAAGTTTTTCACCCTGGGGTGCGCCGGTATTGTTTATAAAGAACAAAGATGGGTCAATGAGAATGTGTATTGATTACAAACAGTTAAACAAAGTAACGATCAAGAACAAATACCCTCTACCATGAATTGATGACCTGTTCGATCAGTTGAAAGGGGCTATAGTGTTTTCAAAGATTGATCTGAGATCAGGTTATTATCAGTTGCGAGTTAAAGAATCAGATATGCCGAAGATTGCATTCAGAACACGGTACGACCATTATGAATTAGTTATGCCATTTGGTTTGACTAATGCTCCTACTGTATTTAGATAGATTTGTTGTTGTATTCATAGACGCCATTCTGATCTATTCACGATATGAGACTGAACATTCAGAACATTTGAAAATGGTATTACAGACTCTGAGAGATAAGGAATTGTTTGCCAAGTTTAGTAAATGTGAATTTTGGCTACGAGAAGTTGGTTTCTTGGGGCATATTGTTTCATCCGAAGGTATTCGAGTCGACCTAAGAAGATTTCTAGAAACCACCGAGAAATGTATCTGAAATCAGAAGTTTTTTTGGTTTAGCGAGCTATTACCAGAGATTCGTGAAAGCATTTTCGATGATTGCAGTATCGTTAACTAAACTGCTTCAGAAATATGTGAAATTTGAATGGTCTGAAAAGTGTCATCCGAGTTTCGAACAGTTGAAAGCACTAAGGCACCGGTTCTAGTTCAACCTAAATCGGATAAAGAGTTCGTGATCTACAGCGATGCGTCGTTAAACGGACTAGGTTGTGTATTGATGCAAGACGGAAAAGTTATAGCTTATGCATCCCGACAGTTGAAACCAAACGAGAGGAACTATCCAATACACGACCTTGAGTTAGCTGCAATTGTTTTTGCATTAAAAATTTGGCGACACTATTTATATGGTGAGAAATGCCATATTTATACTGATCATAAAAGTCTGAAATATCTGATGTCACAGGAAGACTTGAATCTGCGACAACGAAGATGGCTCGAGTTGTTGAAAGACTATGAGTTTGTGATTGATTATCATCCGGGGAAAGCGAATGTGGTTACAGATGCGTTGAGCAGAAAATATTTGTTTACATTGTGAGCAATGAATACCCAGTTGATGATTCATGATGACGGGTCGATATTAGCTGAGATAAAAGCTAAATCGGTATTTCTGCAACAAATTTGCCAAGCTCAGAGAAATGACTGTGACTTACAGGTTAAACGAATTCAATGTGAGTCTAAGTCTGATTCTAAATTCCATTGTGGAACGGATGATTATTTAATGTTTCAAAATAGAATTTTTGTACCGAAAGATACAAAGCTTATTCAGAAAATTCTGTATGAAGCACACAGTAGTCGTTTTTCTGTTCATCTGGGTAGTACTAAGATGTATAACGATTTGAAACAAATGTACTAGTGGTCGAGTATTAAACGGGATATATCAGGGTTTGTATCGAATTGTCTGATCTGTTAGCAAGTAAAAGCTAAACATCAAGTGCCTTCTGGATTACTACAGCCTATTATGATACTCGAATGGAAGTGGGATAGAGTTACGATGGATTTTGTATCGGGACTGCCCCTATCTCTGAAAAAGAAATATGCAATTTGGGTTGTCGTTGATCGACTGACGAAATCTGCTCATTTCATACAGATATGTATAGACTATTCGTTGGATAGATTAGCTGAACTATACATTTCTGAGATTGTCGGATTGCACGGCATACCACTGTCTATTGTTTTTTATAGAGACTCGAGATTTACGTCGCGATTTTGGAAGAAATTGCAAGAACCTTTAGGAACGAAGTTGAATTTCAACAACGCTTTTCATCCCCAGACTGACGGTCAGTCCAAGAGATTTATACAGATACTGGAGGATATGTTGCATTGTTGTATTCTCGAGTTTGATAGTAGCTGGGAAAAATATATACCGTTGATCGAATTCGCGCATAACAATAGTTTTCAGACTAGTATAAAAATGGCACCGTACGAAGCTCTATACGGACGTAAATGCCAAACTCCATTGTACTGGACTGAATTGAGTGAGAACAAGATTCACGAGGTTGATTTGGTTAAAGAGACTGAAGAAAAAGTGAAAGTGATTCGTGGCAATTTAAAAGAAGCTTCGTATCGATAGAAATCATATGCGAATTTGAAACATAAAGAAATTGAGTTTCAGGTAGAGATTGAGTCTTCTTGAAAGTGTCACCGTGGAAAAAGATTCTCTGCTTCGGTCGTAAAGGAAACTGAGTCCGCGATTCATTGGGTCGTATGAGATTGTTGAAAGAATAGGGCCAGTAGCATATCAACTATCGTTACCACCTGAACTAGAAAAGATACATAATGTTTTTCACATTTCTATGCTACGTCAATATAGATCCGATCTGTCACATGTAATTTCTTCGGTTGAAGTTGAGATACAAACTGATTTGACGTATAAATAAGAGCCGATCAGGATTCTGGCTTGTGAAATTAAAGAATTGAGAAATAAACGTATAGCCTTAATAAAGGTTCTCTGGTGTAAACACGGGATCGAGGAAGCAACGTGGGTACCTGAGGAAGCTATGCGAAAATAGAACCCTAACCTTTTTACCGATAAGATTTTCGGGGACGAAAATCCCTAAGGGGGAGAGTTGTAATAGCCCGTTTTTGAGTCAGATCGGAACAATGTTTTTGGGACCACAAAACTGAGTTAAAATATTTATTTTATTATTTTAATAAGTTTTATAGTATGATAAAATTACTATGTGAAAACTTCGTAAAGAAATTTTACAGTTTACATACTTAATTTGATAAAAAGGACTAAATCGCGTAAACTGTAAAAGTGGAGTTCTATAGGCTAAAGGTATTAAATAACTATAGAAATTTAAAGTGGAAGCCTTTATATGGTAATTAGACCATAAATGTGTTAGTGGAATAGGATGGCTTCACATATTGTGTAATTACTAATGATTTTAAAGGTTATAATTGTAAATAGGTAATTAATGATAAAAAAGAAATGAAATAAATTAATCATCATCTTCCATTATCTTCTTTTCAACCGAAATTAGAAGAGGAAGAAGCCATTATTAATTTTGACATTCAGCCATTCATATTCCTTTGATTAGGTATGTATTTTTAATCCATTTTTAATGATTTTTATATTTCCGGGATCGTTGCAGTTTAATCTGGCTAGCCCGTACCTTCATTTTTGAAACTGTTATAGATTTCAAATGATGCCATTTTTGAATGCTTGGTTGTTTAAGTGTTTAATAATAGATTATGAAGGTTTAATGTTAGATATACAAGTTTTGTAAAGAGATTTTTGACAAAAATGTCAAAAAGGGATTAATTTGATAAAATGTGAAATGTGGTGGTTAAAAGTGTGAATAAATTGAAAATATGGGCTACTAGTAACATGTATTAAATTTGGTTAAGCATGGGTTTGTACTAAATTGCATGAATTTACAATTTTATGTGATAAGGAATAAATTGTAAAAATGTGAAAGTTTACGGGTAAATATGTAAAATAGCCCTAATGTGTGTTTTGGATTAAATTGAATAAACAGTTGATTAAATAAGCTGATTTTGACAATATATAGATCAAGATAAGTCGAGATTGGGATTAGATCAGGAAAAAGGAAAAGTGGACAAATAATCAATAATTTTCTATCCGAGCAACTCGAGGTAAGTTCATATAATTAGAATCGAAATTTCATTTAATTGCAATTGTATGAAATGAATATGTATATATATGTGAATTGAATGGTTGAAATAAACGATATTGAATTGCTTAATTTTGAAATGTATTGAGTAATACCGAGCCCCGTTTGAACTATAGAAAATCGTAGGATACGAGTGACATGTAACTAGGGTTACTGTTTTGGTCGAGCTTCTGCATTTGTTGCGGACTCAGCACACTCGTATGAGCTTACCGTTTAGCTCGATAGAGCTTACCATTCTTCAGCTCGGAATGAGTTTACCGATCATGGCTCGAAAGAGTGGAAATGATAATGAATTGACAGATTACCAATTAATGCACATAGTGTGTATCACCCGAGTATCCTTCGATGTTTCGGTAGGTTCAACGGGCATTATACTGTTACCGATTATATAATGGAGAATAAAATGGAATTTGAGCTATGTGAATTGTATAGATGAAATATGATATGTGTTACATGGACATATGGAAATGGAAATGAGATATTATGAAATGTATGAATGAAATGCTATGTGATTTGAATACTAAATTGAAACATTCATAGATGAAATGTTAGTTACATGCATGTTTGAGACTCTAACCTATTAAGGTGTATGTCTGATAGGCATTTGAATATTCGAGTTGGACATATTGATTTAATTACTTAAATTATGCAATGTGGTAAATTTAATTCTATTTTACGGGTTTACTAAGCTTAAATGCTTCCTCTATTTATCTTCCGTGTTTTATAGAGGTTCGGTAGCTAGCTCGATTCAGACAAAGTCGAAGATTGACATCACACTCTCCAGGCAACTTTTCGGTACTTTTAAACTCAAGGAAATTGTGTAAAAATGACATGTATAGGCTAGATGAAGGAATGATGTTTTGATCACTTAGTAGTTTATAAAGTATATGTATATATGTTTGTGTGTGTAAGCCATGAGATTTGGCTTAGTGATGTAATGCTTAAATGGGTGCAAAATGATATGTTTTGACAAACTCATGAATGAAAGTCTTAATGCATATGCCCATACTATTATGAAATGAATAAGTGATTTGAAAATGCTTTATGAATGTGGCAAATTGGTATGGTATATAGTATGTGATGTGTATGATGTTTTATATTTTGGAAATGCTTGATTTAGGCATGTTATGAATATGATTGATTGATAATTACTGAAATGATATGATATTAGTTAAATGTTGATGAATTACTGTTCTGAAATGAATTGCAAGTCAAGTAATGCCTCTTAACCTATTCCGGCGACGGTTACAGGTTAGGGGTGTTACACTAACATCCAAAGTGTGAATATTGTAAGAAAAGATATATATATAAATGAGGCAGTATCCGCAAGTATATGGGTCAGATTGTAATATATTTATAACAGAAGAGGTGAGTACTCCGAAGATCGAACCCAAATGAGGCTAGTACTAGATCAATTTCAACCTAAACATCAAAAGATCTAATTAGTATTTGAAATAGGTTATACTACGAGAATATAAATAATAGGGATTTTTTGGGTTTTTATAATAATAGTAAGAAAAGAAAATAATATTGGGAATGTAAAAAGTAAAATAGATATGATCTGATTACTGGTGATTAGCTTGCTTTGGTAATCTTGATCAACTATCATTACCGGCTCCTCGTTAATCAACTAGTCAATACCCTTGTAGGATCTTCCAATATGCCCACTAGAAAATTGAGTTAGCAAAGACTACTTATCTTCCGACCTTACAGTCCAAATCAGCTTGGAGTAAGGTTTTCACGGATAGGCCATACCAATTTTGGGTTAATTCCCACTTTGATAACTTCCTATAGTCATCAAGCCTAGGGTTTGGGTCTTCCTTTCTCGAATAGCTAATCCATTGAGTAACCCTACAAAGTAGTCAATCCATCATACCTCCACTCGCTAACCCCCCATAGAGGGATTAGTTCCCCATGGTTTTCGTAAACAATATAAAGCCGAAATAAAATGTAAACATGATAAACAAATAGGAAGTATAAAATTTAGGAAAAAACCTAATTTGTATTAAGAACAATAGTGAATCCACAAAGTCTGATCGCATCCACAAACCAGATTTCCCAAGATTGAACAAAGAACAAACTATAATAAATAATTAAAACTAAACTAAACTAAAATTAAAAGAGAGATTCTAAGCTAAGTAATTCGTGTCCATAATATGTGCCAAATGAGCCTCTTTATAGACATGAGATAGTTGCCGTCCTTAACCCTAGGTTAGCTGATGTTCCCAAGCTTTAAGTTTGATTGTGTGGACCAAAATCCCTCCTGGCTCATATTAATTCCCGTCCAGAGTCGATGTCACGATGCATCAGTACCTGTTTAGCAACATAGAAGTTAGTATACAATTTGTACTTTTATAATTTGAATTCAATATATATATCTTTTCACAATCTAGCTTACTTAAGGTAAGTATACTACTTGTCTCATGATTTGGTTTGTATATGGTGACATGAAATGTTATTAATTGAATTGAGATAAGTATGATATAAATGATTATTATATGAAACTATGATATGTGATCATGAATATAAATATGTTTTTGGAACATTGGTTACCCTATTACCTGTCTTGGGTAGAGTCGGGTATAGTTGGCATGCCATAGGATTAATGTACGGGATTATACTTCGATTTATACAGATGGTGCAGAGCGTATACTATACTTTGAACGTTTTAATAAGATGTGGAGCACAATTTACTTTAGTTTATATTGATAAGGCACGGAGTGCAAATTATACTTCAGAAGTGCCGATGAGGCATTAGGTGCTAGATATATTAGTGTGATGGTTGGATTATTCGTGTATCTGTCTTGAGTTTGTGTCCGATTAATAGGGATTATGAAACATATACCATGCTATGTATTTTGTGATATGAGATGTTGATATTGGTTTGTGTATCACATATGTTAATATTAAAGTAACAAATGATGGCATGTGAAAGATCATGTGAATCAGTTAAAACAAGCCCTGATGGCCTATATTGATATAAAATGAATCTATGGATTCGATATAGAAATGAGAAATGAATGGATGTATAGTATGTTATGTCGTATATTAAATTGATATATGATGACAAAAGAAGTTATGTTTTCATAAACAAAATGTCAAATGAAATTTGGTATTACGCTATGCACTTGAGGCATGAAATGCAAATTGATTTAGTTGATAGATGAATCATATATTGATTTTATTGATATCTTGTTTTTGTTGATTATTGGTTCAAATCATGAAAGTACCATTGAGCCCTATCGCTCAGCGTATAGTTTGTTTATTTTTGTGTGCAGGTTTTGTAGATTTGAAGTCTTGAAGTGATTGGCAACATCCAGACTCAACTCTCAACTCAACAAGTTTGTATAATTTCAATATGTTAATAGCAAATGGCATGTACCTAATATTGAATTGGTTTTTAGTTTTTGTTTTGGTACTTATGTTCAGAAATTTTTATACTTGGACATGACCATATAAGTTGGTAGCATTTGTTACCAACCATTAGGAAAACACTCTCTTTTCATAGATACTTCTGGTGTGTTTTGGAGGGATGGCATTTATATTTTTTTGCTTTTGGGCTCTGTGCTCATATGCACTTTAGTGTGTTTGGTGGATTATGCTCTCACAATCTTCTTGGTGTGTTCTGGTGGATACCCATGTTCCTGAATTTGCTTCACTAAGGTTACATTGTGTAATGGCCTGATTTTCCTTGGTATAAGAAAATGCGATTTCAAGATCACATTTTTGTAAACCGTGTAAAAAAGCATTTTTCAGTGGTGTCAGAAATGATGGTTTTGGAACCCTATTTTTGATGATCGAGTCCGTAAATATTATTATTTATATTTACGATGTTAGTATAAAGGTTAAGTGAAATTTGGTCCCTTAATTTTGTCAATTGAGTAACAGCCCAAAAGTAAGTGGTGTTAGAAACAGTGGTTTCAGAACCCCATTTTCGATGAGTGAGTTCGTAAATATTATAATTGATTTTTAAGAGTCCATTTTAGTGTTTTATTGAATTCTGGTATAGGAATTTTATTAAATTGATAGTTGATTAAGGTACAGGGACTAAATTGTAAAAGTTAATCAATATAGATTTTAAATTGCTTATGGACCAAAAGAGCAATTGAACCAATTCTAATTATCGGATAGTGGAATTTGATATTGGCATCCACTAATATTAAGTAATTAAGGTTTAGGTTAGTTAATTAAGATTAAATTAATAAATTAAGATTAGTTTAATTTTAATCATTGTATAAAGTTAAAGTTAGTGGAATGAAAAGAAAGTTATAATCTTTCTCATCCATTACCTCCCATGGTCGAAAGTTATCATTTTCAGTGTTAGGAACTAAACTGAACAAAATGTGAAATTTTAGGGAACTTTCATAAAATGAAATTAAATTTCCATATGTATTCAAATAGTTATAATAAGATATTTGAAATTGATGACTGAAATGAATTATCGTATAGATCAGGATTTGAACCAGTCAGACGATAATCGTGAAAAAGGGAAAATTACAAACTAGTCCCTGACTTATCGTTTACTATTGTTTTGCCATGTAAGTTCATATGGTATATTTATGGTTAAATCATTATGTATTATATGTTGTGAATTTATGTACATTATATTGAATTTCAAAGTAATTGCAATATAGTACTAAAATAGGAGATTGAGATTAAATTGAAAAGAAATAGACAGGAACTTACATGATGGAAATTACCATGATGAAACTTTGTAAATGTATCATACACATGGTTACAAGTTGATTTCTGATGGTTCTAAGGTCCAATAGTTGTTGCAAACTCAAATATACATGTGACAAATGTTTAGCTCGGACGAGAAACCTGATGTCATTTTATTAAGTTTAGCTCGGACGGGTAACTTGACAAAAATATATATATGTTTAACTCAAACGAGCATCAAATATGATCAGTTCCTGTTTATTTGATTTTTTTATGATATTTCATCGGGTAACTTACAAGATATGAAATGTTATACTTGTTCTTGATATGCTATATGAAAAAAAAATGAATCAAGCTCACATTGTTGTGATTGTATTTTGATATGCTTGGTAAATGTGGTTAAATACATTAGATAACATATGTACTTGTTATATTAGGTAAGTTAATTGTTATATACATATGAGCTTATTATGCATTCCATAATGCTTACCTCGTTGCTATTCTTTTCCTGTAGATTTTGACTTGTGGACGTGTCAATTGGATCTTTGAGGAGCACACGCTATCCAAATCTTAATTAGGTAGACTTTTGATCGCTTTAACTTGGTTATACGTGGCATGTACTTAGGAGTGTCAAGTGGCTTGCAATGTTAAGCATCTTTGAGCCATAGTTGATTATGAATACTTATGGTAATGGCAATTTGATCATGTTTATAGTTTGGTGTTATGTTATATGAATATAGATATGAAATAACATGTTATATGGTATGGATTAATGGCATTGGTTGTATGATTTTCATGTATTCTTGTTGTGATTTGGTGCCAAATGATAGCATATTGGTTAGTTGAAGCTAGGATTATATGATGAACATGTGGTGATTGAGTTTGAAGTGATTTTGTGTAGGTTTTGAGTGTGTCTAAGGCACCAATTGAGTCTGGTTTTGGTTTGAGCATGAAAAAGTATCAAAATGCAGTAGTTTTGGCCTTTTTGCATAAAGTATTGATACTAAAGGTTGAAGTATCAGTACTTTACCAAATGACAGGACTTTAAAAATGATATAATGCTAAAATAGTATCAATACCAAATTAAGTATTGGTATTAAATCTCAGGTATCGATACTAGTGAACTGTTGTATCAGTACCAAAGTAAGGTATCAATACCTATAAGGAAGTATCAGTACATTGATTTAAGTATCGATACCTTTTGATTTAATTTGATTTTATTGAAACATCAAATCTAAAACTAGTATTAGCACTTGAGGTAAGTATCAATACCTGTTCCATAATTTTGAAAATCTTTGTATTCGGTCCTTGTTTATGCTCGAGTTTGTATTTCAACTTTCATAAACTAATTTTAGTCTCGATTCTAATTAAAGATTATATTATGCATAGAATTATGTTGTATATTGGTAATGGAATGAATTTATTGGTATTATCTGTATGTGGTTTACTCTGGTAACTATGGTAACATCCCATAGTTCGGGTTTGGCAATTGGACCGAGCGAAAGGTGTTACAAATTAGATAGTTAATTAAGGTACAAAGACTAAATCGTAAAAGTAGTAAAAGTTAATTGCTATGGATTTTTAATTACTCGATGAATTGGGGGTGAATAGCAAACAATGTTATGTGCTTTAATGTTTCTAGTGCTTGAAACAGTTTTGGGCTACCTTTTTGTTTGAAATCTAAATTGTCCCAAGCCTCTAAACACAATAAACCTAGAAGATATATGTGACCTAAACATTTCCCTCGCATGATCTTCTTGACTTGTTTATATTTAGCTCAATGAACACTTTTGATTTGTATTTTTGTATATTTTGTAACACCCTCAACCCGATCTGGTTAACCGGATCCGGATTTTGGGTATTACCACACGAATACAAACACAGCTTAATCTACTTATATAATTTATAGATAATTACAACTTACTTAACTACAAATTTTGAACTAAAATACATAAGTACAATAAGTAAATACTGATACAACACGGAGTAATCAAACTACAATGATATCCAAATTGAACCCTAATTTATTATAGGTACCCCGTGTGAATTTCTAAGGAATATTTTAGTCTTTCAACACGCCGCCAAAAAACTTGCTTTGTATGCATAACAGCCTAATACGTCACTCCTTAGGTGTAGTCCTGGAATCGTCCCTTCTACCGCAGACTCATATCAATTCACTTGTAACAAAACACACACCCAGATAAGTTCGTAAGAACTTAGTGAGGAAACATCATTTACCTGTGTCATTTTTGCACATCTCAACTGGTAACTTATTTAGATGATTTTATCGTTCTGAACCTTCAACTTAATCACTAGTGAATACTCCCTCAATTTCTATTTGCATTTACACGTCAGATACCATAGCTTGCTTAGAACTCATTTCTTACCCATCAACATCCTTGATACAGCACTTACCTCTTTCAATCTGATCTTTCATAAGTCTTTACGTTTTTCCTTTATAGAGATTCATACGACCAAAACACCATTACTTTTGTATACGTAACTTTAAGCCACCGTTCCCTCAATCCAAGTTTGATCACATATATAGATAACAGGTACATTCTTTTAGATGTCTAGTTAGAAAATTCCGTATTTATAATACGCTTCTTTTATGTTTACCCAACAACTATTCCATATCTCATTACCTTATTATTCACAGTCGACTCATGGTCTTGTAAAATACTTTATCGTAGACCATAGGACACTGTGCCATTATAATCTTTCTGATCACACTTGCAAGCCAAACCAAATGCGTTAAAGCAACTCAAAGACCCCAGTAGTTTTACCATTCCAATAAAGATTGGGGGAGTTAACTTTGGCAAATCGATTTGCGACCTTGGAGCGAGTATCAACTTAATGGTTTTATCCATCTACTGTAGGCTAGGCCTAGGTGACCTTAGGGAAACTTCAGTAACCTTCCAACTAGTTGATAGGTCCCTTGTTCACCCCAAAAGGAGTTTTGGAGGATGTTTTGTTGACAGTTTGACATTTCATCTTACCGGTCAATTTCATAGTTCTTGAATTTGAGGAGGATGTAGAAACACCTATTCTAATAGGGAGACCGTTCCTAGCTACCTCTAGAGCCACCATAGATGTAGGTGAGGGAGAAATGACGATGGAAGTGAATAGAGAGGTAGAAACCTTTAGGTGTGTGGAACCCGATCCTAGGGTGAACGAGATGTCCCCTAATAGAGAATTGGACTGCCAAATCTTTAGGGTAGTGCCTAATCATGGGACTAACATGGTTAAAAGTTTGTAATTGTGTGTGTTTATAGGTAGGGGTGTTCAGTCGATTAACCGACCGGTTAACTGACCCGAAATAACATTAACCGAATTAACCGACCTTTCAAAATTTTTAACCGTTAACCGAACCAAAATTTTTTCGGTTAATTCAGTCAGTTAACCGAATTAACCGAAAATTATATTTTTTTATTTTTGGTTAAAAATTAACCGAATTACCCGAATTAACCGAATTACCCGAATTAACCAAATTGAATCACTACATAATTAAAAACATTACATAAGTCTTGAAATTAACACATAATTGAAATGTAAGTCTTTCATATTCTCCATTTGTATCCATTTCTTCTCTCCAAAAGATCTCCATTTGCATTAAACCTAGAAAAAACATGTGCAAAAATTTAGCATATAATAGAAATATACGCATTTAAAAAAATCAAATAATATAAACAAACGAATAGATTATAAGATAACAAGAATAAGATAGTAAGCATACCCTTCAACTCACGAAAGCTCATGAATTTAGGGTAGGCTCTGATGCATTCCAAGAAAAGTCTAAACATTGAATCAATTAAATAAGTAGGAGTGATATGGTAAAAAAATTGAAACTATTAAAATAAAACAATAAATATACCATTTTCAATCTTCTCAAACTCTTGGATTTGTTCTTCAATCTTTTTGATGTCTTCTTGTGATGATGATTTTCAAATCCAATCTTGAGTACACACAATAGCTTGTGCAATTTTAGGAGTTAAAGAACTCCTATATTGATCAAGCACACGTCCCTGGGTGCTAAATGCAGATTCTGAAGCAACCTTAGAAACCAGTATAGCTAACACATCTCTGGCCATTTTTGAAAGAGTGGGAAATCTAGGGCTGTTCACTTTCCACCACAATAAAATATCAAAATCTTCAACAAATTTCTCATTAGCCTCAGCTAGATATTTATCCAACTCAGATGTTTTATCCTCACCACAAATTTTCAACGCACGTTTTTTATACAAAGCTTGCATTCGCCTTGTCATTTTTTGTTGTGGTTCACCGAGAGAAACATGTGTTGGCACACTCGATTGGCTACAAATACTATGAAGTGGAGGCTTATACTCATCAAACAATTTATACAAAGATTCCTTCAATTTTTGCATCATTTCACAATCATTTTCAGAACTAGACATTTCACTAAATGCAAATTCAAGATACTTTAGTTTTTTATCTAGGATCTAAAACACAAACAACAAACATAAGCAAATTTATCTTATCAATATCACCCCAAGACTTATCATACTTCTCTTTCATCTTGATGGCCATAACATTGAAATCAACATTACTATTTAACTGAGCATCTCGTAAAAGAATATCAATTTCAGAAAGCTCATCAAAAAAATTATTGGACATGACATATGAAGTGTCAGATATACGCAAAGTGACTTCATAAACGTGTTCCAAGAAATCCCTCAAGTTTCTAACATTATCCCAATCATCCACACTAGGCCAACCCTCTCCCCTTTCAAGTTTAGCCCTAAAGTTTGTATCTTTCTCCTCAAATCTCTCAAAAGTTCTCTCAAAGTTCTGAGCAGTGTCTAACATTAAGTAGGTCGAGTTCCACCTAGTACAAACATCAAGACAAAACATCTTCTTACACTCTATCTTTTCCACCACAACACACCCCTTAAACTTTTGTAATCTAGCTGGAGATTGTCTCACATATCTAATAGCCCCTAACACGTTCAACAAATTCACAATGTGTGCTATGCATCTCCTATGAAGATATTTACCATTTTGAACTAAACCCCCTCGAAGGTTAAATTTCTTTCTCAAATAACCAATAGCAACATCATTTGAACTTGCATTGTAAACAGTAACAGTAAACAACTTATCAATCCCCTAATTCAACAAGCATTTCTCAATCACCATCCCAATGGACTCACCCTTATGACTAGAAATTGGACAAAAGTTTAAAATCTTTTTATTCAATTTCCAATCGTTATCAATAAAGTGAGCAGTGATACACAAATAATTAACTCTTTTCAAACAAGTCCATGTGTCAGTAGTTAAGCAAACTCTAGAACAAGAACTTCTCAAAAGTTGTTTTATCTTGAACCTTTCATCTAAATACAATTGATAAACATCCCTAGTCATAGTAGTTCGTGAAGGAATATGAAACCTAGGACATGTCACAAACATAAATTTCTTAAAACCTTCACTTTCAACAAACTTCAAAGGTAATTCATCAATCACAATCATTTGTGCTACTCCTTTCCTACATGCTTCTTGATCAAATCTCCAAGTTGAAAGATTCCCTTCCCCCCTTTCAACTCCCTTTCTAGGTAAAACTAGTTGTCCTTGACTAGTGTCAACAACATTACTAGGATTTTTCTTACATGAACCAATATGATATTTCAATGACCTTGTACCATTATTTTTCATATCACAACAAAATTCCTTTTCACAATAATTACATTTAGCCTTACTTGCACCCTCACTATTAATAATCTTAGTGAAGTGAGACCAAACTTCTAACCTTTGAGGAATGGCTTTTCTTTTCCCTGTAGTCCCCTTTGTTTGGCTTGAAGATCCAACATCTGAATTTTAAGAATCTATCGAAGTAGGCGGTGTAACACTACCCTCAATAGATGTTGGTTCGGTTGACATTCTGCAAGAAAAAATTATATAATAAATTAAAATACATTTATAATATTAAACATATTTTGATGTTGATTTTTAGAAAAAAACATAGTTGAGTTGGATTATGTTAAAAATGTGAGAGATTAATATAATCTTTTGAACCGCCACAATTTGCACACTTTAAAACACAGTTAAACAGAATATTTACACATTTTAAACAACATAACATGAGCAATATATGACATTAATTAAAGCGGTAAATATACTTAAATTTTGGAATGAAATGAAATATCCTTTTCAAGTAGCATCCTTAACAATTTTTCAATAGCATAATAATGCTTACTTTGAGACACTGAAGCAACACTTTAATTTAATTTAGGACAGCATAATAATACCCAATTTAAAACATTAAACAGGAGCTTAATTTAATTTAAGATAGCATAAAAATGCTCAATTTGATAGACTAAAACACCAACTTTAATTCAATTTATGACAGCATGAAAATGCTCAATTTGAAACACTAAAACAGCAGCTTGATTCAATTTAAGACAGTATGAAAATGCTCAATTTGAAACACTCAAACAACAGTTTAATTCAATTTATGACAGCATGCAAACAGTAACAATACATAACATTAAAATCAATAAACAGCAACTCAAGGCTTTTAAACAAGGGAGTATGTCCGCTAATTGTCCAGCATTTGGTCAACATATAAACTTTATAAACAGTAGCCAAATTGTAAAAAAAAATGTCAACCAAACTTCCCTTCATTTAAAAGAGCAGTTTATGGCTTTTAAATCAATGAATTTATATGCTGAATTTTCAACAACGGCTCCCAGCCATAACTATGAGAATCATTTATTTTTCAATCAAAATATTCAATAAAAATAATTTATTTTTATTTTTTTGGTTTATTAATTATGTTTTTTTTGGACAGTTTGTAAATCTCAACCATGCAAGAAAAGAACATTGCTATTACATGAATCAATCAAAGGGTTATTACATGAAGATGAAACAGGTTCGGGTTCAGGTGCGGAGATGAAAATGAAGGAGTTCATAAATACAAATACTAGCTGATATCTATTAGGATTATGAATATCAAGCTAGTTTCATTCTTAAAATAGAATTTGCAGAAATAGAGGCTTTAGTTGGTGAAAGCACTCTTGAGCTAGTAAAAGCCTACCTCAACTCGCCGGTGATGGATGGTGACCTGGTAGATGCTAGAGTGCCGGACGGAAGGTGGTTGGCCTAGCAGAGATTTTGGGAGTTTTCAATTAGGAATTTGAAGTTGAATGTTAGGTTTTTTTTTTTCTGTCGTCTGTTCACTGTTGAGTTTAGACTTTTAGACTTTAGTTTTAGTTTTAGTTTTAGTTTTAGAATTTTATTTTTATTTATTAAATTATTTATAATTTTTATGATTGGGTTGGGTTGGATGCTTGGGTTTCGATTGGATTTAGGTGAATAGTGGGCCTATTTATATATTATAATTTTATTTATTAATTTTTCGGTTAAACCGAAAAATTCAGCTAACTGACCAGTTTCGAACCGAATTAACCATTAACTGAAAAATCAAAAAATAATTAACCGACCCTGATCGAAAAAATTTAGTTAACCGATAGATTAACCGAATTCGGTCAGTTAACTGAATTTTTTTGGTTTTACCCGAGTTTTGCACACCTCTATTTATAGGTTCGAGACCAAGGATGCGAGGCATTCGAGTGAGAAAACGAAGGATCATGAAGAGATATCCCACAAATCAACTCGTAATCTTCCAAACACCCTAAAACCCCCCATTCCTCTCATTTTTCCCAAATCCTTCACCCTAAATCCCTAAAATTCCTTCCCCTCACAATTTTCTCTCAATCACTTTTCATATTTCTTTTTCATTCTCTTTTTTTATTATTCATCTATGTTAGTTTCTTCTTTTGCAGGATTTATTCTTCCATCACTTGAGGAACACAAAACCTTTGCGAACAAACCAACTCAACCAAGGTAATCAAATCAGGTGAAGTTTTCTTTTTTAGTTTCTTGCAAGTTTTTAGGTTTTTTATTTTATTTTAAATTCCTACGTTAAGTATAAATAATTTTATTTGTTGATTAATAGCCTTGAGTTAGCTAGTGTATTGTGATTTATTGCTTGAATCGAGAGATCACAAAGATTCCTCCAAGACAACAATAATGACTTCGATCTCAATCTGCCTCAATTTTGTTATTAAAATTCGATGCCGTTAAATTTTCCCAAAAAGGAGGCCTCAGATTTCTATAAAATCATCCAGGGACGTACGTTCATCCCTGAATATGGTTTCGATCTAACCTCCTCTTTTCATTATAAAATTTGGGATGATGTTCAGTTTCACAAGTGGGATAACTTTTGCTTGCTTCCCAACCAACCTGTCGTTATACCCGTGGTGTTGGAGTTCTACTCCAATTTAAAAATCGCTACACGTGATTGGCCATACGTCAGGCGTAACCATATTAATATTTCCCCTGCTATCATTTGCGAATTCTATAGTGTGTCGTGTTACGAGGAAGGCGATCAGTCATCCCTCGATCTAAACTGTTCTACTAACATCGACACGGATGCCAATCTAAACTACCTTACAGAAGGTAGAGGTGAGTGGAAGCGCGAAGCTTCCTTGGGGCACCCTCTCTCTTTTAAACAATCAATTATGTTCCCCATTGTGAAAATTTGGATGCAATTCATATGCATGCATCTTTGCCCTGCATTGGATACTAATAATGAGAATGTGTTTAAAGCCACTCTGCTATATTCTATTTTACAGCGCAAAATAATTTATGTAGGTACATGGGTGAATTAATAAATGAAGTGTTGCATTGTGGGAGGTAAGGCTGGTATCTATTTCCCACATTTAGTAATTGACCCCTGTCACAGGTCTGATGTTGATGTTGTGTCAAACGAGCAAACTCAGTGTCCGACACACAGCATCATTGGAGATTCCTTACTCTAACAATTTCAAGAGCTTCATAGGAAACAAATTCAAGAGTATAATCAATGAGGTAATGAAAGAAATGACGTAACTCGACCTACAAAAAAGTCCAACACCGAAAAAGAAACTGAGGGTGAGCCTACACAATGGCAAGGTAGACTAGGATGTGATATATGATACAACACTCGAATGCTTGAGACAATGAAGCCATTTATAAGTGCATTCATGAAAAGTCAAGGGGCAAGAGCCATACAATGGCCTGCCAGGTCGAGTGACTCATCCGAGGGTAAACATAATGAAGAGGAAGTAGAGTCTACAAAAGGAAACAGTGAAGGTAAGGCAGCAGACGACGAGGCGTCAGGGGGTCATGAAATGACACCTTAGGATGAGACTATGGAAGATGTTGCTACATCTACATGTTTGGTGCCCAAAGGTGTCGATCCGGGAGAGTAGAGCATGCCTTTCAGACAAACGTGCGTGAAGAAAATCGCTCCTAAAGGAAGAAACATACTAAGAGTTGACGAAACTGACTCTAGGGATGACACGTCCATTGCTTAGTTACATGTCTTTGCATTTTATTTTTCTTATGCGACATGTAGACTATTAATCACTTTTTTATTTTGTTTTTGGATATTTTTATTTTTCTGTGGCATATTTGTTTTCATTTTTCCTTGTTTGTTTGTCTTATGTGTAGCGAGTACCCTGAAAGACTACATGACATAAAAAGCTTCAACAAGGAGGTGGATGTCTGAGCTAGTCTGATTCTTCGTTCTAGGGAAGAACAGTAACCTCTTATCCTTTCTTTTGAACACATTGGGGACAATATGTAGTCTAAGTGTGGGGGGTGCACATAGGTTTTATGTGTGTTTATTTTTCTTGTTTTTATGTTTATTCTTGTGTTTATTTTAGTTTTTATGCATTTTTAAAAAAAAATAAAAAATCAAAACATTATTTTCCATTTTTGTTTTAAAATTTTCCAGAAATCCAAAAATATTTATTGTTTTTTTTTATTCTTGTATGGTGCTTGGACTATAAGTAGGTATTAAGTTACTACTTGTACATATCAAATGAGTATATAGAATTGTCGTACTTGTAAATTTTAAATGATATTAGATAATTTTTCTACTCTTAATTTTAGATTGATTAGTGCACTTAGTTAATAGGGTAAAATAAACTAGAGGTAATAACCAAAATGAAAATGTATAAAATGTACCATAGGACGAATAAAGTTTACAGATCCTTGTAGATAAATAATTCGAATTACTAACTGTTCGTTTAAATAGATGAATGCTTAATAGGATTGTTGCTAATTAATTAATCCAGGAAGGACCTTAGGCATTGTTTGTATAGCCTTGAGCCTAAAGGACCAACTTTAAATTGCTACATTATCCTTAGTTCCCGAATTTGACCCTTACATTGCCCTTATTAATGAACCTCTGTGTTTGAAACCTTGAGCCAAAATTGAGTTCATAACTCAACCCGTCATAGTCCCTGAACTTGTAATGCACTATCGAATGGACACCAAGCCATGGATATCGAGGGTTAGGTAGGAACATTATGGAGGTTTGTTACAAAAGTGTACTAGAGTGATTAGTGAAGAGGGATTGAATTAGCTCATAATTGATTCTTGCTAGAAATTGTGCATAAAAGAAAAGAAAAAGATGCTCAAAACAAGAAAAATAAAATAGCATAAAATAGTCCCGAAATCATAGTGTACAAAAGTGACCCAATATCAACTACCCTCTTCCATATTGTTGAAGAAATAAGGAAGGTAAGAGAAGGAGAAATAAGGCGGTGGATGAAACGAGCACATTTGGGGGGGACCATTCTTTTAATCCATACCAACTTTAGCCTCAGAACATTACAAGCCTAAAAGACCTTTGGGACTTGAATAAGTCATCAACGCATTAATTTGTATATAACTTACATTTTTTAGAACGAACATGATCAATTCTTTTTAAATATCTATGAGCAATCCGTATAATTTATTTTGACAGATAACAATTGTACATATGTTCATTTATATTGCCTCTACATCTAATGACACTTTAACTTCTCAAAATAATAATATTTGCATTAAGAATAAGTAAATCAGCTAGATATAATTCTTAACTTGCACATGTAACAATTCTCGTACAAGTGGTGTATTGCTATGTGACCTAATTGATTACTTTAGTCCAAGAGTCATCTTTTTGCATGTTTTTTTGTTTTTGAATGAGGACAAGCAAAGACTTCAGTGTGGGGGAGTTGATATACCACAAATCGATGTAGCAAACTAGGCTTTTCTGACGCACTTAAGGAGCTTTTTCTCGAGAAAAATAATATCTTTAGCGTAGTTTTCCGTTATATTCATATTTTCAGTTAAAAACAGAAAATGTCTCGGTTTTGTCTATTTTGTGACCCAAATAGGCCAGTTGTGCCATTAAGGCCTAGCGTGTGTTTAAGTGATGTAGAGACATGTTGGAGGTAAAAAACGAGCGAGAATAGCACCAAGGAAAAGGGTATCACAATATCCACACCTCGGAATCACAATACCTCCAACAATATAGGAGAATGAAGACTCCCTTCAATGGTGTAACAACCTTAACTCATCTCTGTCACTGAATCAATGTTAAGGAGTATTACGACACATATTGTAACATTTAACAACATATAAACAATCATTTATATGAATTTAATAAACAAATATTCAAATAAAAATAACATTCATATCATAAATACATTTATGGGCCTTAAATTAAGTTGCCCTAAAAATAATTTGGGAATAATCAGGGACTAATTTGAAATAAAATAGAAAGTTTTAGAAAATTTTAAAAATAGGGGTCACAAGGCCGTGTGACACAGGGACATGGCCATGTGGCCAACTGTGTGATAGGCCGTGTAACATCTGAAATAATTTCATACAGTCGTGTCGCAGGCCGTGTAACATTCGAAATAGCCTCACACGCCTGTGTGTTAGGTCGTGTAACTACCTGGCTTGCATGCAATAAAACCTACAGGAGACACAGGGTCGTGTCGCTAGGCTATGTGTCACACACGACTAAGTCACACGCTAGTGTCTCAAGCCCTGTAGACATGAATTTCCCCAAAATCAAGTCATTTCCAACACCAAACCATGCATACACCTAAAGGAATTTTGTGCACATAATCAAGACATAAAAATCTTACCTAAACATGCATATAATGACCAATTCAATAGCCTCAAAATAATCAACCAATATGCTATTTCAAGGCACCTCACAGGCAACATCAAGCTTACCTACACATGCATATTTGTTCACATTTCCATCATCAAACACAATTCAACTTCTAACCAAACATGCTACAATTATGACCATTAACACTTTTATCACAAAACACGCAACATGTTATAGTCACAATGATACAAACTAGCAAGGCATTGAATGTACCAACATAGTTAACTTACATAATGTATACATACCAAATCACTTTCAAACCATTTTCAAACTTAATAGCCTAGTTCAAATATGAACTAAAACATGTCACAAATAACCATTTTCAAACTATCATCAACATGCCAAGTGAATCATATCAACAAGCACTTTAAAGTAATCAACATCGCATGACTTAGTAAGGTACCAATGTGTACCAAACCAATATAACTTTCCAAAGTTTACACATGCCAAAACATTATTAACACACGCACTATAATACCATTACAAATTGTCCTATACCTGTCATTTATAAACCTTATCCAAAATACTTAACAACTACCGAATTGTCCAATGGATAGTGTGATAGATCCCCCACAAACCTCCAACCGATTGAGCTTCCGATAATCTGTAAAGTAAAGGAAAATAATTACGTAAGCAATGAATTCTTAGTAAGCTCGTATAAACTTTAAACATAATATTCCATTTCAATAATGAACTTTAAAAAATTATATAAACCTTTACCAATTCCATAGGATTAATAAAGCCTATATACCACCATCAAACTCTCAAGTTAGCAAACTTGTTCATGATACATATGAAACCAACCATATATATATAAACATAACATTTAATTCATCATTGTTACCATACGATCATGTTTCAATCCATTTGCTTACTTATTGTTTCCAATACCATGAGTTTAATATAAGCCTATTCAAGCATCATCAAACTCGCATGTTAGTAGATTCATTGACAATAATATAAACTCAATTATAACATAAATAATTTTTATAGAATACATTACATAAGCATTAACCTTTTCTTATAATTATGAACCGTTCCAATAAGTCACTTACTGTCCATTCATTTTCTTACTCATTTCATTTGCATAGTACAAAGTATAAACATAAAAATCAACCATATGTTTTCCTGTCATCCACAATCTCAACCGGTGAATTGTAACATTCAATTCAAAACTCAAATATATAACAAATCCATCAAAATCATGAAACTTTACCGATATTTTCAATTCGAAGAACGACTTACGGATAAGAGCACATTGTTAGTCCAACCATAACACACTAGATGCTCATACTAGCCAATCCCTCCAAATCACACCAGATGCTCACAAGAGCTAGTCCAACCGAAACATGTCAATGTTCACAAGAGCTAGTCCCTCCGAAACACACCAAACAGAAAGTATAACACGAGAGTTTGCAAGAAATGCTGAACCTCAATTTACTTAGGTAATATGTATATACATCACTCCATAATCATCTCCACTCCAATCCCCTGTAACACACCAATCACGACTGTACGCTATCCCGCGTTCAATCCAATCTGAACATCAAATTCAGTAACATATATCAAATAATCATTCATTATCAACAATTGATTATATATATTGTACTATGTTATACTATTCAAAAATTCATATATATGTTAAATTCTAAACCGTACAAACTTACCTAGATTGAATTGTAATAGTTGTAGAAGTTCAGGGACTATTTCATAATTTTTCTTTTTCCACAAGTATATACGGGATCTTGATCTAAAATGTGAAATTTCTAAATTATTAGGTTAAATTTCACGTTCCAATCCATTTTACAATTAATACCCTTTTATTTTTGAATTTACATAATTACCCCAAACAATTTAGTCTCTTAACCCAAAAATCATCAAATTAACCATTTTCCTCAAATCAACATTATAACCGAATATCTAATGCTTCTAAACAGTCCATAAAAGACCTCATATTCACCTTTAATTCTTGAAACTTTGACATTTTAACAATTAAATCCTTAAATCAAAAACTAACAAAAATAACTTTATAAAACTATCACAAATCATAATCAAAGCTCCAAACATATAATTATCATCAAAAACAACTAAAATTCATCAATGGTAACTTCCAAAATTTTTAACAGATTCAAAAACAAAGGTACGGGCTAACTGGACCTAATTGCAACGATCTCAAAAACATAAAAATTCATCAAAAAGGGACTCAAAACTTACCCATGCAAGGTTTAAACCAGCTGAATGTTAAGCTTTTCTCCCATGGTATATTTGGCTAACCATTAAAACAAATGAAGAAGAAGATGATGTCTTTTTCTAATTAATTTGTTTTAATTTTTAGGTTAATTACCATTTTGCCATTAAAACATGTGTTCTTTTACTATTTTTACTTTCATTGCCGTCCAACTATATTAACTAAGGCTTAATTACCATATAGATCCTCCTTAATTACTAATTAAGCCATTTAATCACCTAAATGCATTAATTAACAAGTTTTACACATTTTCAATTTAGTCTTTTTAATTAATTAACTATCTAACCATTAAAATTGTTAACGAAACTTTAATACAACCTTAATAATACTCGTAAATATTTATTAAAACATTTACGACTCAGGTTTTTAGAAACTAGGTCTCAATACCTCATTTTCTAAAACTATTTGACTTTAGGATCATACCACTTGAACCTAATTATTCTTTCAAATAGTATAAATTACCAATTCAAATTTTATTTTAAAACCATAATTGACTCGTAAATATTAAATAATAACATTTACAAACTTACTCGTCGGATTTGTGGCCTCATAACCACTATTTCTAACACCACTGAAAAATGGGTTGTTACAACGGGAATATAACTTATATTAGTATATGAACCAAAATATTTCATTAGTCTAATAAAAAATAAACAAACCAATTGAAAGACTAATATGTCATCTATCAAATCCAATTGGGGAGATGTTTTGTCTTGAGCATTAGAGTGGATGACTCTTAAAAGATAGAGACATAGATGTAACTAACTAAACTTGTAGTACATTGGCCAAGACCCAAGTAGAATAGAGCCTAAATTCGTTTGCGGATTTATTCACTTGTGACATTCATAGTGTGGCATACCTAAATCATGAGTGGATGATGGACTATGTATGTGTGACTCGTATACTTTGATATAAGTAAAAGCCTAAGTGCAAATAGATAAAGGACCCGAAAGCTGGAGCGTTGGGTATATGACTTCAATAGCATGTAGCATCATTCACAATAGTAGAATTCATAGCCTAAGAAATAGGTAAACGATATCCTCTCATTAGCATTACATGATAGATGAAAACTAAATGTGGTCACTGGTCATTTGTCTTTGTGATAAATGACTTAATTACTATTTTATAATAATTGACTTTTCATGAAGGAAGATGTAGTCGTTACCATGAGATAAAATAGGATCATATTGGGAGAATAGATTTATCCCAAAGAGATTAAAGATATCCTATAAGGGTAACACACTTATGACAAGGTCATTGGACGAGTATTGATTGAGTAGCTTTCGTAATGGTATGTAATTAGGGAGAGCTCAATCACAATACTATAGTGGAATGAATTCGAGACTAAATGAGTTTATAATTAATGGGCGAAAAGATAGAACTTAATTATAAATCATGCCCTAATTATATATGTCCATTCGGTCCCTTTGCTAGCTCGTTAAAACCATAAATGAATTGCATAAAGAATCAAATGAACATAAATCGATGGAAATGATAAAGTTAAAAATATGAGCTACATTCAGAAATGAATATGTTTTTTCACGAAGTATGGAAATGACTTGAGAATTAATTTAAGTTTTTGAATTATTATTTAATCAAATAATTGAAGTTTGAAAATAAAATTAAATTAATTGGTCATTGTGAATCATTGAATATGGAAATTAAATATATGTTCTCATAAATTCTTTTACGGTAAAGTTGGTATGACTTTAACGGAATTAGAATTCGATTGAGAAATTTATTTAACTGGAAAATTAATTTATCTAATTAAATTAATTTTGTTGAGTATGACTCATATTTCAGTCAAATTGGAGAAATAATTCTCCAGTTAAACTTTGTTTATTTATGTCAATCAAACTCGATTAGTCCAAATTATATTATTATTATTTAACCTATGAATTTAGCCTATAAATAATCTTTTTACAACATTAGATAATACACTCATTAGAGATTAGAACTCATAACACTTTTAGAGAATTTTGTGTTTACGTTTTGAGGGTTCTTTATTTTCGGGGTTTTTTTTGGGTTTAGTTTTTATCTTCATCTTTTGTACTCTTTGTTCTTTTGCTATTATAGTAAAATTATCTTTGCCCGTGGTTTTTTATCTTCTTTGGAGGGGTTTTTTCGTGTTCAATTTGTGTGTTCAATTTCTCAATTTCTTCCGCTATATTTTACTTGTTCGTTGCTTAATCGGGTCGATCCCCAACAAATTTAATAAATAATATTTATTTTGAGAAATAGAAAAGCATTTATTAGGTTGGACTAAATTATAAAGTGTTGACTTAAAAGTCAAGAAAGCACATATAATTGGACCTAATACAAGAGAGACCCAAAAAATCCTCACAATACAGATGAAAGGCGACAACCCTAGTATATTTAACTAGGTTGTGTCGCCCCCCTCTCCTTGTTAAACTAGGAGACTAGTTTTTCTAACAAATAAGTATTATTTGTGTTCTACTAATTAAACCAAGATTCTTATATCTCTCCCTATAAATAAATGGTACTAAAAGAGCACAAAACTTTGAGATATTGTTATTCTGCCCAAAAATAGTGAGAATTTATTTGTAAGTATAAATTCTATTTTCTAGGAATAACAATTCTATTGGTTTCTATTGAGAGAAAATTACTTTCCTACTAAAAGTAAGAAATTATTTCTAGTTTTGTGTTTGATTCGTGATTGTTCGGGGCCACACTCGA
Organism: Gossypium raimondii; assembly: GCF_025698545.1. NCBI lineage: Eukaryota > Viridiplantae > Streptophyta > Magnoliopsida > Malvales > Malvaceae > Gossypium > Gossypium raimondii. The sequence continues at coordinate 7,270,255 of NC_068571.1, read as the reverse complement.
AGTGATTCGTAGTACGAGAATAGTAGGGAAGGTTGTTCGATTGAAAGTCAAGAATGTCTGGGATCTGTCTCGCACAAAGAATAGGTATTTTTTGAGAAAATTTTATTGCCATAAATATAACAAACCGACTCAATTTTCAAAATTTTAATTTTTCGATATGACAGAGAATCGTTTTTAGACCAAAATTTTCCAACATAGACAAGGGAGCTCATGAGGAAGATGGGTCCCATTCAAGCCACAGTAGGGGCCGTCATTTTGTTAAGGTTCAAAGGGATAGTGCTGGTAGCTTTAAGCCATCTGAGAATGGAAAGAAGAATAGGGCTCGACTGGGTGAGCACAATGAAGATGGAAAGGGAGGTTCTTATGGGCATAAGGTAGAGGGTGGACTGGCTGACAACTTAGTGGTGGCTGTTAAGCAACCCTGCCAGGATCAATGAGGTTCTTCTATTGGAACTATCGTGGGCTTAGAACCCAAAGGCAATTCAGAAACTGCAATGGATGGTTGTTACACAAGACCCTAATATTGTATTCCTCTATGAGACTCAATTGTGTGCTTGAGTTTGATGACATTCGATTAGGGTGCAATATGTATGATTATTTTGTGGTGGATTTGAATAATCGAGGGTTGGCTATGCTTTGGAAAAAGGATTATCATTTTAGTTTGCAAAGTTTTTCAGGAACCATATTGACATGCTTGTTCTAGTTAATGGTGTGTCAAATATACGGATTACTAGGATCTATGGCCATCTGAAAGGGGGTAGGCGGGAGGAAACGTGGCAATTGTTGAGAGAGATTGGTGGTCGATCAACTTTGCCATGGCTTGTAAGGTGACTTCAATGAGTTTGTGGCCGATTATGAAAAAATATGGTGGTCGTTGTAAGCCTCAAGTGGCTATGGAAGCATTTAGGGAGGCCCTAGATGAGGTTGGGCTAGTTGATATTAAGTTGGATCAAGGGTGATTCACATGATCAAATAATAGAGAGAGGGTCAGGCTGATCAAGGAACATTTGGATCATTTTGTGGCCTTGGTTGCATGGTTGGGGCAACATTTGCTAGTCTAGGTTAAGGTTGTTCGGGCAAGTGAATTAGATCATAGTGCTATCTATTTGGATACGATGGGGGGGAGGACTAAGGCAGGTGTGGGGAATCCAAGGCTGTATTTTTTGTAAGAGGCTTGCTAGGCAGGTGATGAGGATTGTAGGGTTGGGCGGTTTTAGATAAGCTCGACGAGGCCAAGCTTGGTTGGGTGTGTGGCAACAACGGCGGTATAATATGAGTAGGAGTTGGATGAGGCGATTGGCCTCATGTGGACCGATTGATGGATGCATCGAATACGTTTGAGAAAGTCGTTACATTGCGTTGCCCTCGTTCTTAGCTTGGTAAGCTTTATGATGAGGTCTATTGGCGTCAACAGTTTAGAATTGTTTAGTTGAAGGGGATCAAAACACACGTTTTCTTTTCCATACTCGTGCTTCACGAAGCGTAAAAATTTTATTGTGTTTTTGGAGGATGGGTTGAGGAATAGGGTAGAGGATATTAATGGTATTCAGGGTGTGGCTATGGAATATTTTGTGAACCTGTTCCGGTCGGATATTTAAGGTAAGGCGGATCGGTTGTTGGATGCTACTAAGCCATCTGTTACTGGACCAATGAATGGAGGTTTGTGTGCCCCTTTCACGGCTGAGGTAGTCAGCTTTTAAGCAGATGGATCCGAATAAGGCACCGGGCATTGATGGTCTTCCAGGTTTGTTTTATCAACATTTTTTGTCGGCACTAAGTCGTGATACTGTGAATTTATGTTTAAACATGTTCTAAAAAGAAGGATCCGATTACTATGGATGATTATACAATGATTGTTTTTACTGATAAATGTTGTATTCAATTATTCATGGCATATAATATAGTCAGAAAAATAGGGAAACTCTCTCGTCCATTTGATTTTTAACATAAAAAACAAATTTAATTTTCTATTTTGTTACAGATGTCTTTGGCGACTAAAAGAATATAAACTACTAACACTATCGCTGAAAAAGAGATCTTAAAACACCTGCTAAGGGTCAAGCGAAAAATAATTTTTTAAAATTAAAAAAATTAGTTTTTAAGTGGATAATTATCTCCAAGCTCACATGTTGATGCCTTGATCTTCTGTTTTTTTTTTTTTTTCTGAAAAAAGGAAAAATCTTGTAAATGCATGCTTGGGGTATGCATTTAATAAGACCCCCAAAATAAGATATGAAATTATACAAATACCACTAATGAAAAAGGCAATCTCAAGAATGTAATCAGTATAATCAGTATTAGCCCTAATCTGTCAAACCATTGGGGAAAGGCTCTCTTCTAATTTAACATCGTCCCCTTGTACACATCCTAGCATTAGGGCAGTAAGCATTAGCTTACCTGCATATGGGAAATCCCTATGTTGCATCAATATTGCCTCAACGGATGATCGTGCGTCTTTCAAACCAGCTACTTCTACGTTTTCTTGTCTCAATGGCAGCACTTCACCGAATCCGTCTTCAATGGTTTCTGCTTTCGGACCATAACACCTGTTTGAAGCCTTGAAAAGGATAGTTCGGCTAAGTTGTTGCAAAGTTTCCTCGTCGCTCCAACCTTCAGATACTGATGCTTGATATAGCTCGCTCCAAGGGTCTTGATCGGCAGCCTTCTTCCAGCACTCCTCCAAAAGGTTCCTATGGCTCTTGCGAAATGATGAGCTAGTCCATGCAAATACATCAAAAACCTGCAAAGCTAGCTCTTTGCTTCCACTTTCGAGACACAGCTCTATGAGCTCCTCAGGATGAAGGAGCTTCTTTTCAACATGTTGGTTCGTGTCATCCATAGGTAGAACTTCCATAATTTCTTCCTGCAGAAGATGACAAAAAAATACGGACTTGACTATAAATGGATAAAGCAGATTAATATATTTCCATGCACTGGTGCTATTCATTACATTATTATATCGAGTGCCTAGAAGGCTTCAAAAAGCAATCAGTAATATTGAATTTTAATGCTCAGCTCAAACTGCTTGTGAGATAGATTCAGTTTACAATATTTTTATAATGTAATATATACAAGTAAATTATTAATCAAATTTCTATCCCAAGCTTGAGCTTTTAAAAAGCTTGATTCAGCTCAGCTTGATTACACCCCATTTCAGACGGTTCATAACAGCTAATATGAATCAATATAGGTTGTGATATGATAAAACCATGTATTAATGAGAAACAACAGTGTTTCAGATAAACGCATAAAAAGAAAAATCTCATTGAATGCAACAAACCTGCAATCTCAAAATCTTCAAATCAGCTTCTATTCTTTTCGCTTTTATCTGAGAGTCAGCATCTTTACCTAATTGTTAAGAGAAAGAAGAAAAAAGGATAAGTGGGAAATGGAAATGGGGTTTTATAGGCCTATTAGTAAGAGATTTTTAAAATTATGTTTTCAACTTTTAAAAACTGGAACATGATCAAAAAAGGCAAGGATGGAGGAAAGAAAAAGTACATTTACCAATGATATCAGTTCATATAATCCCTCCATGGAATCCCCTTATTTTCCCTTTTCAACCATAATTTTCTTTCAAGATTTCTCCTCTACTAACTAAGCAGTATTTTATGATAAAAAAAGATGGAATTTTCCCATGAAACAAAGAATAAAATCAATATAAAATACGAACTAGTATGCAATCAAGTAATAAATGAGAAATGAGAAAACAGATTACCTGCAAAGGCAGCAATCTTGGAGAGGTTCAAAAGTCGCCGCCTGTCAGTCAATGTTGGTACTGGATTTGTGTGGTCAGAATCGATCTCCTCTTCAGTGATTGAAATAGAGCCCTCATCTTGAGAAAGAGCCACAACATGAAGAGTTTCTGAAGCTGCTGAAAACCGATGAAGGAATACTTCATGAAGCCATAGGAGATCCTGGTAATGATTTAAGAAAATAGATAGCTCTTCCTGGAATTCCTCCCCAAGCCTTAGTAGCTTAGAGTATTGCTTCTTTCCATACAGCTGTTTAAACACAAAGTAACTGAATCCACATCTAGGTCCCATGCTCTCATGCTGCATAATACACAATCTAAAGTTATTCTAGAAAGCAGTGAGACAACAAGGGAATGAAGGAGAAAGAGAATAATATAAATTCAGATAGAAAAGGAGTAAGGAGAAGAGAATTTAAGGAAATTTTTGAGAAAAAAGGAAAGAGTGGAGAGAAGATAAGAAAACCACCGGGAAGAGACATCTTAACACTTGAAACTCAATCTTCACTCAAAGATATCTCAATAATTAAAAGCAACTCGAAACAGAAGTAACATAGGTACTGATAGGCCGTATCCTAAACCAAATGCCCTAATAATCCCATAAATGCCTAAAAATAACACTTGAACATGCAACAATTTAAAATTAAGTATACAGTGAATATGTTTGCAAACTCTTGCAGGACGAAAATCAAAACATAACTTCTTTGTTCCATTTGTTATGGCAACTTTAAGAAAGCATGGCTTAGGGAACCGTTGATAGATTTGTCCAAATGTTGCAAATAGTGCAGGGACAGTGAGAGAGCATGCAATTTCATACCTAAGGGTTGGGGGAGCATAGCAGATGTTCAAGAAAATCAATGAACCTAAACAAGAAAAATGTGTCGAAGTAAATACTCAAATCATACCATAAGATTTTTGAGCAACCCTGAATCATTGAGATCACAACATATGTTCCACATGGTCTGATAGCCTTCATGTCGTTTTGCTATTGACAGCAAGCTTGAAGACAGATTTTTAAGGATTTCTTCTTTATTCTCTCCTGTGTTATCAGTTAAGTCCTGCAAGAAATAAACAATTCAAGGATGCATGCAAATGAACAACCAGGAAGAAATGAATACAATACTGGGCAGAAAAAGGATTCACCTGATGACCAGCTTCTACAAAACCTTTAACTTGTTGATAAAGGGAATCAAGAATTGCATCCCTTCTACTCCAGTACTCATTCAGAAGACCTTTGTGCTCTTCTCCTCGCTCAACTTTAGCATTTATAGCACCACTAGACGCCTCAAGAAGAACTTCAGCCAATGCTTCCAGATGAGAATATAGTTCTGATTTTGCTGACATATCAATTTCAGATGTTTCTTTTAACAGCTGAAGCATGAAAGACGCAATACTCCACAGCCCGTTACGCACCACTGGTTGACAATACCAAGGCGTTAAACCCTCTGGTGGTGGATACCATAGGTGATTCTCATTCTTGTAGTCCATGGCAGCGCGAAATATAGTAACACATGAATTTGAGAGTTCGCAAGCTCTATGGATCTGAAATCCATCTGGTTGCTCCATGCTGATTATATATTCTAGATGTCTTTCTAAGCAATAAAATACTTGTTCGAGATCAGAGACCTTACTATAGAACACTTCAGCATTATCTCTGTCCATCAGAAGGACAGTATTTCGCCTGGCCCTCTCCCCTACTAACTGAATCAGATCCCAAAGAGCACCTGAAACTTGATTTTCAAAACTTGAATGAGTGGAGCCAACTCCAGTTGAACGGTTTTGGTTAATTGCATTCTGTAGCTCCCTGAGTTGAATAATTGCAGAGAGCTTTTCACCATGTTCTAAGATGATTTGCAAAGAATGTCCTGCCAAACAAGTAACAAATTAGGCATGATTTTTCCCTTTTGCCTGTTGTTTGATTAGAAGGCAAGAGAGACCAGAAATAAATTATTCCCCTTTAGTAGTAAGACATAGTTTCCCTAGATCTGTACTAAATACGAAGAAGAGGGAAGAAATTGCAGTCAAATATAGCATCAAGAATAAAAACCTGCCCACAAGGTTCACTCCTGAGAATATCTGGCAATGGAAACAATATTTGATTTTAGCCACAGAAAGATCTAAGATGCTAATCAAATATCAAAATATGACCACTGGGAAATGCTAAGAATCTAAACTGCAGCCAAAAGTTCAACGTAACCTCCACACTTATAACAATTAAACATAAAGTCACCTCTGCAACTTGTCTACATATTGTAACATGAAATGCTCAGTCAAGTCCTAAGAGTTATCAGTCAACATCTGTGCTAAGTAACAGTTCAAAAAGCAACTGAAGGCAGATTACTGGTCATGGTCTATGTTAAATGTACCATGATGGAGACTACATACTGTTTTATGCAATCAAACTCTAAGAAAAAAAAAAGGAAAATGAAGAAAATGAAATGCAGTAGCAAAAGCTATGGCAACAAGTAGCAGATCATACTCTGTCCAGAACATAACTCCTCATGGCACTTGGATAAAGCAAGAAACTGGAGAAATTTGTTATGCTTCTGCTGCTTATCCATGAGCTGAGTCGATATAATACCCATAGCAACAATTTCAGCACCTCTAGTAGTTGTCCAGTGTTTAGCTAAGGTGTCAACGATTGATTTGCTTGTCCGTACAAAGACATTAGTTTCTCCACCCCTTTCAAATGCCCCAGAACTCTTAAGTTTTTCTAGTGATCCATCAACCTTCCCAGTTATCAGAAACTCATGGAAAAATTGACATAGCAAAGCTTCTGATTCTTCATCTTGGGCAGTTCTGCGTGTAATACCAGTCAAACCAGTTGCTTGTCTACCACCAGCATCCCATGCATCTGAACTAGCCCTTCTAGGAGCAATATTGTTTGCAAACATAAGGTTCCTTCTCTCTTCTTGTGCAGAGCCTTCATTCGAGCTCCCTTTGCGTGACAAGCTCCGCTCAGGGGGTTCAACCCCACCAAGTACAACAGCCTTTTCTGGTATTGCCCATATCCCTGCTTTCTCGGTAAGCACAACCCATGCGCCATCTTCCCCATCATCAGTAGGAGGAAGAACCGAAGCATCAAGAACTTTCCCAGCATCATGAGGCAAATCAAATTGATAGAGTCGAGTAGAATTTCTGTGATAATGGGAGACTGTTGCAGTTCCTTCACCAGAAAGTACGATTGTTGATCCTGCGGGCTTGCCCCCTACTCGAAGTCTCATGGAGAATAAGAAGTCCTCATCCTCTACCCTGGCTTTTGGTATTATCACTTGGATTGGAGCCTTTTTCTCTAAAACTCTTTCATGTAAATCAGAGGAGATGTTCACTTCAGACATATATTGCATGGTCAGAAGAGAATATTGAGTGTAACTTGAGCTGCTAACCCGATCCTTGCAGAAGGTGGCAACAAGAACAGTAATAACTTTACCATGATCATCCACCTGCAGGTCTAGAGGCCAGATTCGTTTTTGTCCAGCCAGATCCTTCTTAATTCCCAAATCACCATCATTACCCACAATTTCCTGAGACCAAAGCTTTGACACCTCTAAATCAGGAAAGAGCTTGATGTTGAAACACTGTATTTCATGATCTGTCAGCAGAAAAAATTGGCGGTTGCAGTCTGAAACAGAAAAGTATGGAAGACGCCATATCATTGACCTCGGATATCCCTTGCTCCCAACAAGTTGACCAACACCAGTGCCTTGGGATGATAAACTTTGTATGTTCTGGTGTACTTTATTTACTTGAATACCATTCGGGCTGCAGTAAAATTGATAAAGTTCACCACTAGAACAACATGCAAGGGCAACACAGGCATTTTGGGTACCAGGAATTGCAGAAGCAATCAAAGAGTTGAAAGAACTTGAGCCAGTAAAATTTGTTGCATGCCTGTTTGGGGTGGCATTGCTGTCAATACATGAAGAAGTTACCAATAATTCATCAGAAGATGAACAAATGGTAACAGGAGCAGCTCCCACATCAGCAAAGATATCAGACCAGTATAAAACAGCTCGAGTTTTCTGGTTACACAAAACAATACCAGCAGAATAGCAATGGTTTGCAGCTCTATTTGTTACTTTCAAGGTGCTATCCCAATTGACAACAGAAAGCAACCAATTATTGCGGAGATAGGAATTTCTGCCAAGATCTGCATTTCCTAAAACATCAGAAGGAAGTTCAAGAGTAACACATTTCTTTGGAGCTGTGAATGACAAATAACTCCAGATAAAAATTTTGTTCCCGTATATAATCCATGATAGGCATGTTCCCTTATCCATTCCGCCTGATATACAAAAATCAGCTGGAACAGATCACAAAGAAGCAACAAATTAGTTTTTCTAAAGGAACTGCATAGATCTGCACATGGTTGATGATAGGAACCAGCAATACTAACCAGGAACACGCCTCTGCAAAAAGCTGGTCTGTTCATCATGAACAACTTGTGGAAACTCTCCAACAAAAACTGGCTTAATCGGATCCACCCCATCCCCTTTATCATTCTTGTTTGCTGGAGGAATTCTGGGTACAATTGCGCACAAAATGTTAAATATATTACTATTTACTAACCAGGAGTTTAAGCCACACACAGACACAGTAAGGAAGTGAATCCATAGACTCTGGAGATCTATAAAAAGGATTATGAGGCAGATACTTGCAGGAGCTATACTAAGGCATAGAGCTCCTTTCCTTTTTCCAGATTTCGATTTTTCTTTTTTTTTTAGGAAGGAGTTTTTTATAGGTCAATTGAGGTTTTTATCTGGTAACTTCGAAATTAAGCAGTGGTCCTATATAACTTTCTAGTTATTTTTTAGGTTGATTCAGTTAATAACAGGTTAAATTTCAGAATTGTTTCTCTTTAAGTTTGAATTTTTCTAGACTAAACTAACTCTAACGGGTTAGGCATTCTTTTGCTCAAATCCCCTACTCATCTAGCCACATGTTCTTTCCTCTACTGCTTTTTCATTAGTTTCAACAATAATCCCAATCAGACCTATACGTGGTATAAATTATAGTATCAGTTTGCCGTTTAAGCCATCAAGCAGCAAAACTAAAGTATGTTTAACCAACAACTCATAGCAGGTTGAAACATTATTTTAAGAGTACTAGACATTTTCAATAAAACACATGGAAGCAAGGCCAATCACCAGCCAGTATTCTCTTTCTTTTTCAGTATAAGGCTCAAACTTCCTAGGATTACAAAGCAAGATTACAATTTTCATGCCATGCTCGCATCCATAAGACATCACCACCCACAAGAAGCAATAACCTTAACCGTGAAACAAATTCTATCCTCTACTCTTAAGACTGTCCAGCATTAGATTCTTCTTTTCTTAACACTCAACAATTCACTTACCATCTTTGCTTGCCACATTCCCACATTTCTTCATCTTAATTCAAGAAGCCTAATTTCAAAACATTACTCACACGAGAATCCCTTTTTTGAAGCAAAAATGCAAAAGACAAAATTACGATCCCAAAATTCAAATTCAACACCAACTATCTCAAAATCGTAAGGCTCTTGCTCAATCAATAAAGCCTCAAAATGGAAAGTGGAAATAGTACCTGGCAAGAACAGACAAGCGAGGAGCCCAAGGAGCGGGAGTGCCGGTACTTGGGCGATCTGGAATCGAAGCTTGGTGCGCTGGTTTATTGTTCTCTGTAAGTGGAGTTGATGGAGAATCTGGTGCCCTTAGATTTGCCCCTACATTTCTCTCCTTCTGCGAGCTTAATTTGCTTCGCTTCAATCCTGGGGAGAACATTTTCTCTGTTTTCTTCCACTGTTTTAGTTCTGCTTTTTCCTTTAATGGAGAGGTTTAATTTAGGGTTTATGAGGGTTTTTCCCCCGGTAATTTTGAATTGCCTTCAGGGACTAGGTCACTAGAGGGAGGAGTGATCGCATGAGGTCTGCTTCATTGTGTTATGATTCATGGGTTTGATTTGAACCGTCCGATCCATAACCATCCCTTCCTTTGCCACGTCAAATGTCAAACCAACTCTTTATTGTCTAGCTTTAATTATCATAGGCATTTGAAATCTCTAATTTTATCGGCGTTCTAAAATGGTTTAATATGGAATAGCAAAATTCGAATCCCATATCAAATTCATCTGTTTTGAATAGAGCCTTTTTTTTTTTTTTGAAAGTAGCTATTAATTTATCATGTAATAATGTAATATAGAAAAAAAAATTATATATTTTATGTGGCAAATTTAGGGACTTCTAAAATAGAAAAAAAAAATTTAAGACTCTTCAAATTTTAAATTTATAATAATAAAATTATACTTTAACCCTTTCAAAAATGATAAAATTTTAATTTAATTCTTTAAAATAGTAAAGTCGTATTTTTACTAGCATAAAAGAATATAATTTAATTTCTACCCTCAAAAGTTTTCTGGCTTGCCCCTGACCGTTGATGCTTAGGTCGTAGTAATGTTGCCGGAAAATAATCACAGGTGATTCGGATTTTGAGAAATGGTTAAATTTTTCATATGATCCCTGTGCTTGTCTAAAATTAAAAAGTTTAATCCTTATACTTTTAAATAGTTTTAAAGAACAGACCCGTAAAGTAATGTGGAATTAAGTGCCTTTTGGACCATTTTATGATGAAATTAGTTTAAAAATTAAAAATTAAAAAAATTAATTAATTAACCTAGCATTGCATGAATATGTAATAATTATGAAATTAGTTTTCTAGTGCTTGATGATCTTTAATTGATAGTGTTGTGCCCTCCTTTATTATCCAGTAAAAATTATTTATTAGTAATTTAGGAATGCTAAATTAAGTAAACTCTGAATCTCGTGTGTTGGCATGATGGTTAAAGTATTTACTGTCTCAAGTGTGGTCTCAATTTAAGTTTTGCTAGTCATGTTACTATTAGAGTTTTATTCTCATCTTATAATTCATAAAAAAAAAAATAGAAAGAAAATTTATCTAGCTCAAATGGAGTTTCCCATTGCCACAAGTGTTTGCTTGTAGATGAGGAATAATACTAGGTGGAGGAGACGATATGTCCGAAATAACCCGCATACCTATTATCCTCTCTGAAAATATGTTTAACTTAATTGCATCAGTGAATTCAATTCAACAATCAGTTGCAAATGTTAAAATTTAAATTGAAACAAAAATTAACAATTTATTTATTCATAACATTAATAGAAGAAACTAAAAAAAAAACTTTATAATAAATCAAAGTCCCGATATAAGAAAAAAAAGTGCTGCAAATGTTGGGATTTAAATTTTCACATTTAATATCACTCTTTAATCTATACATGTCGAGTTGAGTGATAAAAAATTCGATATCCTTTAAATAATATTTTAAGTTGAAGTCTGATTCTAATAAAAGTTGCCTTCAAACAAAAGTGAAATGAAATATGGTGATGGCATGAATGAAACACGTAGTAGATGGGGTTGTTTTAAATCATAAGATTAGATATTTCAAAGATTTGTTAATTAAAATATCTTATATACATTACGTATTAAACATATACAAACATACTATTTAATATATAAATAAATTGAATTAGGAGAGAAGCAAAGCGATTGTAGCTAACCTTTCCAGACGTTATGTGCGCTTCACTTCAGGGGTAGCTAACGGGGGGCTGGCAGTGCCTGTCCCCTAAAATAAAATAAAAAATATTTAAGTCTTATAAAATTTTAAATTAATAAATATAAAATTATATTTTGATGTCTTTAAAAATATAAATTTTTATTTAATCTTTTAAATTTTATAAAAGTATAGATTCCTAAAATGATGAAATTATAATTTTATTATCGTAAAATTTACAATTTAATTTCGACCCTTAAAATATAAAATTTTGCTTCCCGTTGCTTCACTTGCTTAATTTCATCACAATTTCTTTGATATATAATAAAAAATTAATGGTGTGTTTAGTTTGGTAAAATAGAAATTGTCTTGAAAATTTAAAAATATTAAAAAACATATTTAGTTAAACAATTAAAATTGATTTTTAAAAAAGAAAAATAAGTGAAAATAGAAAACAAAAAAGTTGAAAAGCTTTGTATTTCTTTTTTAAGAAAAACAGAAATTTTAATGTTTAAAGTCCATATATAACAGAGGCATAGCCGACGGGGGCAGGGCGTTGGCCCCTAAAATAGGTAAAATTTTCATTTAGGTTGTTTAAAATTTTTTAAATTAATAAAGGTAAAGTTACACTTTGGCCTTTTCTAAAAATTATCAAAATTTAATTTAATGCTTTAAAAATTATAAAGATATAGATTATTTAAATGATGAAATTGTATTTTTATCGTAAAAACTAAAATTTAATTTCAGCCCTCTAAAATAATTTCTACCTTCGCCCCTGATATTTTACGCTTAAATATTTTTTGAAATTTTATCTTTAAATATTTACTTGACTTTATATATGCTCTTTTGCATAAAATACAAACAAACAAACTACAAACTGGGTCAAATTCTTAAAAATATCAAATTAAAAGCAGATGTGCGGTCAGATCTGAACTGCTGGGCGTTTGCACACCTAAGTAACGGTCCAACATTCTAGCTGAGTCCATGTAACAAAGACCCGTGAGGTATGGTTCTGTAATATTTTCAGGATTGAGCCAGTTGGCTCCTTTGGGCTCTTTAGACTTCCAGCAAACTGTTCCCTTTCCCATTAACTATTTCTGGTGTGATTTTCAGCTCATGTTTCATGTTCAATTAATTATTTATTTGATTTAAATAGTAGAAATTTAAAAGTTAAAATATATTCTAAATTTTTACATTTTTAAATTTAAATTTAAATTTTTATTTTTATTTTGATAATTTAATACATTTACTTTTCATTTTTAAAAATTAAATTTTATTTTTACCATCGTTTAAATTTTTATATTAAATTTATTGATTTGACATTTTAAAATTTAAAAAACAATTCATTCAGTAATCATTTAATAAAATATTATGTTAAATATGCTTATGTGGATTTTTTTCTTAAAAATACTCATTTCAACTCATTATGGTAAAATACAAACTTTTGTTGGAATAACGATCTCATAAAAAATTGATGTAAACATTTTAATCGAAATAGTTAGCATCCGTAATTATTTCAAGTTAAAATGATGACGTGAATTCTCTTAAAAAACTATTCTAACACACAAAAATAAAATTATAACAAATTAAAATATAATTATTAAATTCTAAATTTAAATATAATATAGCAAAAGAATCATAACCATAATTTGACTTCAAAAAACCGTTACCTTTATTGAATCAAAATAGTAGAAATCGAAAATTGCAAAAGATCTTATGAAACTAAAACTGTATTCAAAATGGCTCGAAACCATGAGAAAAATTACCTTCTCCTCTGTAACTGAAAATATGTAAGAAATAAGTTTGTGCTTCTCTCTCGAGACTTGAGAGAACGAACTTCTTGATTGCCTTACTAATAGAAAAAACATATATGGAAAACGTGAAGGAAAAAAGACCTGAAATTAAACGATAAATTTCAGTTTCCTGAGAAAATAAAAAAGAATTCTATCCTCATTTTTTTTCTATACTATTTTTGGTAGAAGAAAAGAAATCGTATGATTTTATAAAATCTGGAGAAAGTAAAAGACCAAATGAAGGAAAATGAGAGAAGATTTTAGAAAAATCTTTCTACTATTTCTAAGTTTTTGATGAGCAGAGATTGAAATGTTAAAGGGAGAAGGTGATTTTTCTCATGATTTACAGCCATTTTAAATACAGTATCATCTTTATTGAATCAAAATATTAGAAAAAACCCAAAAAATTCAATTAATTGATGAAACACTGAATTTGATTTTTGCTATTTTGATTTAATAAAAATGATAATAGTTTTTTAGCCAAATGAAAAAATTAAAATAAAAAGGAGACCAACGGTTTTTCCAGTCTAAGGTTTAGGGTTTAAATTTTTAATTAATTAAATTTATTTAATTAAAATCTATTCTCATTCCATTTGAACATCCAAGTTGACACTTAAAATCTATTTGGATTGCAACGTAGGATTACCATTAGGGATGTAATGGAGTTTAATTGTAGAGTGATCACTTCGTAACAAAATGATAACATAAGTGACTAAAATGTAACATTTTGAACATAAGTGACTAAAATATAATTTGAAGTAAATAAAATTAACTATTTTTATAATTTACCCTTATTAGAGGGATTGGTATTTCCAATAATATGTATGGTGTTGGGTGATCAACGTGTTCAAACATTATTTTTATTTCTAAAGAAAAAGGAAGAAGAATAGAAATGGGAAGCAAAGAAAGAGTATTGATATGAAGTCTCAAAAATATTATTTTGCTAATTTTACAAACCTAAAATCAAATCTTAAATCCAAAGTAAGAGAGAAAAAATTCCATGATTTTCCCAGTAGTTAACAAAATTATTACTTAGTTTTACAACATTATATACAAAAGCAAATAAACAACTATAAATCGCAAACTCGTGTGTATATTATAAATCGGTATGATGGTTAGGGTATTCATCACGTCAGGTCTGGTTTGAGTTCGAGTTACATTAGTTGTAACACCCCAAACTCTGCCTAGATGTTATGGCTAAATCTAGTAATGTTATGATAAAAGGGTTTTGAAAACAGTGCAAATCCATTGAAGCTTTGTAACCCATTTTCGTTATTACAACTTTTATTGGAAACGTTATTTAATTATTTCAATTGCCAAAACACAATACAGCGAAAGTCTAATAAAATCATTATATTTTGAAAATCTAGTTCGTATTTTCAGAAAACCTTTGTTTGCGTAAAACCGTCGTTTTCAAAAAGTCGTTTTGTCAACCATGCAAAAACAAGCAAACGAAACCAAAACCAACAGTTAAAAACCATATAGTCTAGAGAGTCCCTAAAATTACAAACTCTCAATAAAATTCGAAATTTTAAATAAAAACCATAAAATTACTAAGTTTAAATAGTTCTCGGTCGAGTGGTCACCGCTGAGTCTCCGTCGCTCCGACCTGTCTAAGTCTGTGGATTACCTAAACAAAATAGACAAACAAATGTGAGTTTTCGTAAACTCAGTGTGTAACCCAATAGAAATAGACATGTAAAACATACAGTAATCACATATGCAATCAGATACAGATTTAGACTTATTTCCATTTCAGATACAGACATCAGAAGTAGATAAGCAATACAGATATGCAGAATCCTGCCTCATCCTTTACATACCATTTCCGACCATCCCATCACACCATGTGGGGTTAAAAACACCCACCCAACCCTACACACCATATAGTTTCGATGCGACACATTATAAATAATATGTAGTCAAGCTGTTAAAATATAGACGAAATGTCGTCGTACAGATCACTTCCTCCATATACGAAAACTCACCCCAATCACAGATGCAGAATAATAGATATAGTAATATCATGCATAACATGCTTATATTCAGATAATATATATTTATTTAAACAGAACATATACACATATCGGTATCCTACACAAAGTAGACTATCAAATCGCATAATTTAGGGTTTGGTTATCCCTTACCGACCCTATGGTAGGCCCACAGTCGGTCGGAACGAACCATGCGACATTAGGGAAATTTTCAAAATTATGAACCCACATGGCCCAAAACCCACGCGCCCATATGGCATACCTGTGTGGGCCTACACGCCTGTGTGGCCCACACGCCCTACTTAGCCTAGTCCGTGTGGCTCACACGGCCATACCCACACCACCACACGGTCGTGTTTTGCACACGACCATGCCCTCGTCAACCAGACGGCCGTGTCTCGTACACGGCCAACCACACGGTCGACCACACACCCGTGTGGCGTCGACAGTAAGCATTTTCGGTTTTTGTCGAAACTTTATTTTTCACATTTTAGGAACACATCTATTACGGTTTTGATGCGAAAATTATCTCGAGGCCCCCAGAACTTAAAATCGTCAAGTCAAACTTGAAATTCAGTCATAATTCCTGATTAAACCAAAACCACGAAACTGACAATAGTCCAATTCAAACGTTCAACACTTACCCCAACGCTCTGAACGATTCGCCTAAGATTCCACAAGAGTAGAACCCATTTCTTCCCGATTGGATGCTGCCAAAACTTAACATCAACTAACGGAAATAAAAGAAAAGCATTGATTTGAACATTTTAACAAAAAGATTTCCTCAACCTACGCTAAAACACCCCTTACACTTACCAAACCGCGTAAATCACTAAAGAATTGGAAAAATCGAGATTAATTGATAGAATTTCGATAGGATTTCAGAAGCAAGGAACAGAAAGAATTTCGCCAGTCACAGAAAAGAACGTCCAAAGATATGAAAGAAAATTTTGGGAAAAATAAAAATAAAAATAAAAATAGAAAATAAAATAAAATCTATTTTCAAATCCCACAATCATCCTAACTCCCCACTATTTCACATCTAACTACCCTAGAAACCCAACTCCACCGAAGCACTGACACACAACCGAGCAAAAATAACATTCTCACTTGCTTAGGGATTCGAATACAGGACCTTCCATATATTAACTCCCTTACCACTCAAACCAGTAGACTCATTCTAATATAAGTTAACAGACAATTTTATGTAAGCCCACTCCACAAGGGTAAGACTTGGACCCAAAATTAACAAAATTTGCTAAAAATGAGACTTGAACCCAAGACCTCACACATACACCCAGAACACTTAACTACTGAAGCAGATACATAATTGTGTCAAATATTTACAGAAACAGAAATAATTTATTCAGTGCGTTATAACTCTACCCCCTAAAAGAAATTTTGACCTCGAAATTTACCTGATCAGAACAGATGATGATATTGCTGACGAATTGAGTCCTCAGGTTCCCACGTGGCTTCTTCAGTGTCATGATTCCACCACAGAACCTTTACTAACGGAATGGACTACCTCCTCAGAACCTTAATATCACAATCCAGAATCTGAATCGACTCCTCCTCAAAAGTCAAATCTGGTCTAACCTTGATCTCCTCAACAGAAAGAACATAAGATGAATCAGACTGATACCACCTCAACATCGAGACATGAAATACATTGTGGATATGGTCCAACTTTGGAGGTAGCTCCAACTGATAAGCGACTGGTCCCACACGCTTCAGAATCCGATATGACCCAATAAACCTAGGGCTCAACTTGCCCTTACGACCGAATCTCAAAACTTTCTTCCACGAAGAAACCTTAAGAAAAATGAACTCCCCCACAGAGTATTCAATATCTCTCCTCTTCAAATCTGCATAAGACTTCTATCTATCGAAATTCACCTTCAAATGATCCCGAATCAGTCTAACATTATCTTTAGTCTCAAAAACCAACTTAGGACCCAAAACCCGACGTTCACCCAACTTAGTCCAACATAGCGAAGTACGGCACTTACGACCATAAAAAGCCTAGTAAGGTACCATCTGGATGCTAGACTAGAAACTGTTATTGTAGGCGAACTCAACTAGCGGTAGAAAATCCTCCCAACTACTTCAAAAATCAATTACACAACTCCAAAGTATCCTCTAGTATCTGAATCACCCTCTGAGATTGACCATCGGTCTGATGATGGAACACAGTATTAAAGTCCAATCTCAAACCCAGAGCCTCGTGTAATTTCTTCTAGAATCGAGAAGTGAAATGGGAATCTCTATTAGAAATTATCGAAACAGGAACCATATGCAGTCTTATGATCTCAAAAACGTAGAGCTTCGCTAACTTTTGCAAAGAATAGTCCATCCAAACCGAAATAAAAGAATCGAACTTGGTTAATCGATCCACGATGACTTACACAAAATCCTTCTTAGTAGGTGTCCCACTAACCAAGTCCATCGTCACTTGCTCCCATTTCCACAAAGGAATCTTAACGGGTTGCAACAAACCCGAAGGCAACTGGTGTTCAGCCTTAACTTGCTGGCACGTCAGACAACGTGCAACGAAATCTATAACCTCACGCTTCAACCCCGACCACCAGTACAGCTCATGAAGATTTTGATACATCTTATTACTACCGGGATGCATAGCATAAGGGCTACTATGTGCCTTCCTTACAATCGACTACCTCAAATCATAATTAGCATTTTTATTACGTTTTTTATTAAAACAATGAATTGGATCCCTACAAAAGAAGTATTAGATAGGATCATTTGAATTGCCTAATCAAACAACTCTATTTTAAGCTCTCCTTAACTGCATTTGTAAGTACCTCTTATTACTTACATGTTTTAATTTAATTGAATTAAAATTTGAAATTGCTTGTTTATTTGATTTGGTTGTGGTAAATTTATTACTTGATATATATTATCTATTTTAGTACAATGACATGATTTAAGTCTATTTAGAACACTTAAGTAACCGTAATTTATTGTCAACTTTAAACTTCAAGAACTACGAAATGGATAAGAGTTGGATGGATTTGTCAAGGGTAAGCAACGACTATCGAAATAGAGTACAAACTTTTCTAAACTTTGCATTTCAAAATGCAAGCCAAGAGAATATAATTCTTTGCCCCTGTAAGAAGTGTGGCAACATCAATTGGCATATTCGTGAAGTTGTCTATGAACATCTAATTGTTGATGGCTTTATTCAAGGGTATAAAAAATAGATTTTCTATGGAGAGTGTACACCTCGTAGAACCTCTTCAACGATTAATCTGACTTATCCTCATAATGTTTACCATCAGTCTGTTAGAGAAGATGACATGGAATGTATGTTGCGCGATGCATTTAATATGTACAGTCATGGTTTACAATCATTTCCACTTAAAATTATTGCATCCAATGATTGTGATATTGGTGGAAATGATTTTACCGAAACGGAAAAAAGTGCACTTAATCAAGAGCCAAATAGAGAGGCGGTGAAGTTCTACAAGTTACTTAATGAAATTAATGAAGAATTTTATGAGGGATCAAAATTTTCAAAACTGTCCTTCTACATTCGTCTTTTTCACTTAAAATGTTTGGAAGGGTGGACTAGAAACTCTTTTATGCTACTGTTAGAGTTTTTGAGAGATATGTTTTCATTTGTAAAAATCCATCATTCATGCAAATATATGAAGAAACTGATAAAGAATTTAGGCCTTGGGTATGACAAAATTCATAGTTGCCCAAATGACTGCATGTTGTATTAGGGTGATCGGAAAAACCAACAATCTTGTCATGTTTGCGGTAAATCTCATTGGATGAATAGGAATACAAAAGATGTGAATGAGGATGAAAGTGAGGCACAGTCAAGAAAGAAGCCAATAAAGATTTTGCAATATTTTACACTAATACCAAGGCTTCAAAGGCTTTTCATGTCGTCAAAGACAGCCGAGTCTATGAGGTGGCATCATAATGAACGAACCGATGATGGATTATTAAGACATCCTACTAATTTTTTAGCTTGGAAATCATTTGACAAGAAATTTCCAAGCTTTACAAGCGATCCTCAAAATGTGAAGCTTGGGCTAGCATCTGATGGATTTAATCTTTTTAAAATCATGAGTACTAAAAGAAAGATGGATCTCCTATGACTAATGAAGTTGCAGAAATTATGTTATATTTACTTAATAAAATTTGAATTATTTTAAATATTTATCATGTTTAATTATAATGGTTTAATTCGTCGTTTGTAATGCAAATAATGCCAAGTTATGTTGCATTTGCTTGATTATATATTTTGTTTCTAACTCCTTAATGGATTTATTAGGAGAAACTAAAGGATAAAAGGGCGGAGTATGAAGCTACGGCTTCAAGTGATAGTTTTGTTAATCTAGATGACATTGATAACTGAGTTATTATTGAAGTTTTAGGTCCTAAAAGATATGGTCGGGTTTGATTTCAAGGATATTTCGTTAGCCCAACCCAATATTTTGGATCCAGCTCGCAACAGTACATGCCTTCGGCGAATCAGGCTCAACCTGAAGTTTAGAGGTTAAGAGACCAGATGGCTCAGATGCAAGCGAGCATAGTTGAGCAAATTGCTTAACTTAAAGCGGAGGCAGCATCAAGAGAAACAGAGGCTAAAAGAAAATATGATGAACTCCAGCTACAACTTAAAGCAAAGGCAACAGCGAGGGAAGCAGAGGCAATAAGAAAATATGACGAACTCCAGCTACAGCTTCAAAATATGATGAAGATGTTTTAGCAGAATCAATCGCAGAATCTGCCATCTTAGACTTTTGTTTTTTTTATTGTGAGAATATCTTAACAATATAACTTTTGAATATATTTTGTTATTTCAGTTATTAATTTAGATTATATACATATTTCTTTTGTGATAGTATCATTTAGATTTGAAGTTTGTTGTTGGACTTGAAGTTATAGGAAAATATATTGAAAATTCGGGTTCTATATGAAATAAAATGGGTTGGTAAAATTTGTTAATATTAGTGGTGTTTTCCCACAAACACCGCTATAGAACATGATATTTAGCGGTGCTTTTACTACAAACGCCGCTAAAGAACATGGTCTTTTGCAGCGCTTTTAGCTACAAATGCCACAACATGCTCGAATCTCTTGCGACGTTTTTCCACATAAACGTCGCAAATTTTAGCGGTTTTGCTATAGTGTGTAGATGACAACCCAAGCACCTACCCTGAATTACTCGATTAATTACACTTAAATAGCCTTTGGTTTTACTCATATCTATATCAATAGAACATATTAGGAAACATCAAACTTTTTGATACAAAAACAGATGACAATTTAACCACCAACGTTTAGTTACCCAATCGAGCCGATAATTCTTTTGAAGCTCATGATGTAACTGGCAGAGTAATCATACGTTTCTCATGCTTTATCACTAAAGATATTTAATAGCTTACAAAATATGAATCATATCTACTATAATTTAAGACTTTAAGGAGAGGTTTTCAGCTAAAATGTAATCAGATGAAGCACATGAATTTATTCTAATAAAATAGGCTGAAAGGAAATTCATAATAGGTTGGATAGAATGGCTCAAATGATACAATGAAATTAACTTGTTCATCCTTTAAAACCATATTTCAAACAAAATTAGTCTAATAAAAATCACGTGAAGTGTTTATTATTTTAACAAATATCCTAACAACATAAGTTAATCCTTTAAATACATGAAAAACATAATTAAGTTGAAATATATTTATTAATTCCTTTTAGACCATCTTCCACGTTCGTTTACAGTTTTAAAGTTTTAATAAAACTATTGCTTTGTTGTCAATTAATCACCCTTTTAATTATCTCAATCCAAGCATCTCATTCACTAGGGACAACTTTTATCGAGTGTTATAGATGTGGTTTTACCTAGAAAAAGAAATGAGAAGGTTTTGAGTCGCCACAATCAGAATTACAGGCCCATAGTGGCCATATTTATTCTTGTTTGGTCAACTTAACAGATCCGAGTTTTATATTAAGGAAAAAATTTCCTTTGTTTTTATAGTTAATTATTTTAAAAGGGGTAGCAAGTTGAGGCAAGGGTAACGGTTAGCGTTCATACCTCGTCTCTTTTCCCGAGAAAAAGACACCA
This sequence comes from Gossypium raimondii, assembly GCF_025698545.1. Classification (NCBI taxonomy): domain Eukaryota; kingdom Viridiplantae; phylum Streptophyta; class Magnoliopsida; order Malvales; family Malvaceae; genus Gossypium; species Gossypium raimondii. The sequence goes on along the minus strand of NC_068571.1, from coordinate 7,249,066 downwards.
ATTTTTTTTATGTAGCTAAGAAATTCCAAGTTACATAAAAATATTATTTTATTTTATAAGTTAGCATTCGATGCACGAGTAAGGCATTATTTTTTCCTAATAATATATAATTCGTACCAAATATCTATATCTATATATTATTATAATAATTTGTTTGGGTGAATTAATCTCACTTATTAATCCTATCTTAATTTAATTGTAAAATTATTTAAAAGTTTAGTTCTTTTATAAAAATAAATATTAAATTGAGAATATTTATGTATTTTTATATTTTAATAAATTTAGAAAATACATACATATAATAAAAATCATGATATTTAAATTCAAAATTCAAAATATTTTATTATATTAATTTTTCTATTTCAATCAAAATCATACTTGATTTCCATATTAATTATATAAATGTTTATTTTATCAAGGGCGTCATAATCTAGTAATATTTTATTTTATTTTATTTCAATTTAGTTAAAAAATAGACATATTATACTATAAGGGTTTATATTTTATTCATAAATTATAAGTCTACCTATCATTTATTAAAAAATAATATCACATTTGGTATTTATACTTTGAAATTGTTCAATGTGGCATCCAAACTATTAATTTATATATTATTATGATATCTGAAATTAACACCATTAGTGAATGCTAATCCAACCAATTAAAATTTAACAGTTTAGAAGCAAAATTTTGAGAATGTCATGGTAGATGAAATCAAGTTATTCAACCCCGTTTAAGCTCAATAAGTCAAGCAAGAGACATAGTTTTTGGGAAATTTTAGCTTGTTTATATTTCAATTTTTTTAAGATTTAGGATTTTCAAAAAAAAATGGAGAAATTTTGATTTAAAAATTACATGCCCAAACCTATTACCACTTTGCTCTTCAAATCTTCTTGAGAAAAATCTCAAGCAATGAAATTGGTTTTTAATTTATGTTGTTTAGATTTAATTATTTGTTTTATTTTAATTCTATTTCAAATTTCTTATTTTATTTAACTTTTCACATAATGTTATATTGATGATTTGAAGAAAAAAATCAGGTGTCAAATTTTTATTGGTTGATTTAGCAACTATTAAGGATGTTAACATCGGATACCTTAATAATACCCACATTGAACATTTTCAAAGTATAAGTACCACATTAGATATTTTATAGAAGTACATGTACCAAATAATATACAAATTGATGGTTCAGACACCACATTAGATGTTTTCAAAGAACATGTACTACATTGAACATTTATAAAAATATAGGTAGCAAAAGTGAACTATAATAATTATATTTATTTTTAATGATTTATAAAATTAAAATTACATTTTTAGGTAATATAACCATAATAGAAAAGAAAAAAAAAGGAAGAGGAGAAAAACCCGATAGCAAAAAGGAACTTATTGAATTTTCACTAGTGACAAATCTAGTAACAATTCATAGATAATTAATTATAACCAAAAAAAAAAAAAGTATAAAGAATTTTATGATAGTTTTCACTTTCAAGGTATAATAAATTGAAAACAAAAGTAAGATAAGGCGATGAAAAATCAAACGTTAACAGGCTTGCAAAGGAACATTAGCGACGATGGTGACGATTCCCCGACGAGCCTCCCGTTGCTATTACTTCCACCAAGCCTTTCGTAATAATCAACGCAAAACAAAGACAACGAGAGCTGGACCTCGTCGCCAGCCCAGGAGGCTTTCCTCATTCGTCCAAGTCGGCTCCGCACCGGTCTCACGCAACCCGTGTAGAGGCGTTTGTAGCCGCCCAGGGCAAGAACCACGGAACGGACGCTGGAAGGTGGAGGAGACACGTGGCGGAAGCAGAGGTTTTCCCAGAGGGAGTCATTGCGAGCAATGGTGCACCAGAGACGGCAGACGCTGGCGGCGACGCAAAGGGAACGGCCGTCGAGCCGTTTGAGGATTTCTATGAGGATGTCTACGTGGTCATTGATAAAGAACTTGGGTCTTTTTTCCTTGTTCTCTCCGACTGTCTCGTGGTCTTCACAGTGGTGGGTTTGCACCATTGTTAAAGATAAGAAAAGAAAGAGATAGCGTTGAGAAGTTGAGAGGCAAAGGAAAAATAATGATGGGTTAATATGGAGGAGAAATGCTATCACTGCTATAGGTGTAACGTAAAGTTGAAGGGATTTGACTTCAGAGGGAAAAGAAAAAAGATTGTGTTTGTATTTGGGAAAGAGACATAGAGACAGACTTAAAGACAAACAAGAGAGATTTTTCTTTTTTTCTTTCTGGGTTTTTGACACAACTTAAGATTTTCTTTTTCAATTTTCATTTCTGTACATATAGAATTTGGTAAGAGTTGGTAGAATTTATACTAGAATATGAGTTGCACGTTGAACAAATATTTAAATTAGAATCCTTTACTGCACTGTATTTGTAATGGTTATGGATATATTAAATTTATTATCAACGACGAGAAAACATGAAATCTTATTAAAATTTTATTTACAGCATGGATGAATTAGAGGGAGTAAAGATTTGGGGTTAACGAGAGAGAGAGAGAGAGAGAGAGAGAGACAGAATCGAAAGGGGAGGAGGAAGAGGCCAAGAGAAAAGAGCCAAGGCAAAAAGAACTGGAACCGATGCTGTGCCCTTTTTCTTTAATGACTTTTGTAACTTGCATATATTGTTTTCAACTTTGGCGTTGGGTTTGGTTTGGGTAACAATTCCCATAAAAGAAAAAAAAAATCAGAACTTTTCAAGCAGAGTAAAAAAAAAAACCCAAACCAAATTTATTTGTTTGAAGGTATCTACATGGCCAGGTTCTTTCTGTAGTTTCTGCAGGAAGGGCCCCCCCCCCTTTTGCATTAATGCCATTAAATGTTGAATTGTTTAAAGTAATAAGCAAGGTCAATAGGTTTAAATATTAAGTAGCAAGTATATGTTAAGTTGGATCATTGCATTGAATCCATAGAGGAAAATTTAAACAATGGAAAACAATGTAAAAGAAAACAAACAAGGAGATGAAAGGTAAACAGAAGAGGACCTGGAAAAAACAAACAATGAAATTACATCCAGTAAGGGATTCTAAATCAAAATGCCCTATACAACATGACATATTTTCCCTAACCACTCTCTTAGCTTCAAGTGATCCATCATGGAATCTCCTCTACTCATTGTTTTCAAAGATTTTAGCTACAAATGGTTGTACATTTTCTTTGTGGGTTTTTTTCTTGTTCCAAAGAGTTAAGAGATTTGGTTGGACTTTCCTTGTTTTATGGGTTACTTTTGCAAAGAAACTTCTAATCCAACTTACAAACTGGTATTAGCATACTGACAAAAGTTTACTGTTTGATAAAACTCTGACATGGGACATCTTTTTTTCCAAGTTAATTTTTATATGAGTTCGCTGAGAAATTAAGCATAAAAAGAAGGTGATTGGGTGAGTAAGGAAAGAAATAATTAATCATGTGACTAGTCTTCATCATGCTTGGTTGGTTGGGTACTAATGTGACAACATATAGTGTTTGGGTTTCAAGAAAATAAGAGCAACATTTCTTTGATTTAGACCAAAATCTAGCAGTAAAAGAAAATTTTTAGGATCCGTGGAAATATTTTGTCTTCAAGTCCACATTTTCAAACAGATTTAACACTAAAATTTTGTCCAACATCATGTTACTGGATAAGTTTGAATAGCAGGGAGAAAAAACATGAAATATTTCTAATACATGTAGAAGTTTATTACATTACTTGAAATTAAGTCAGCTAATATTCGAGATTTATGACCTTCATTTTGGTTTTGGGTGTTACGGACAGCTCTATGTTTTGGAAGATAGCTAATTGCCCAGGACCCAGATTAGAATGGTGGAAAATTATGGCAGGATTCGACAAAGAAAGCTGTAAGAACCTTGATGAATGAAATAGCATTCCTCAATATGAGTCTGTACCATGTTACAAATGGCTAATCATCTTGGCAGCTGCCTTTAAGATTGGTTTTAGCTATAAATTCACTCATCCTTCATTTGCTTTTGTTCATGCATAATCGAGGAATAAAACCAACAAAGTTATCATGTAGATTCCATAGGGAAGGAATCTAGGTTGGTCGAAAACCTTACAAAGATAATGACCCATGACCAAAACTGTTCATAGGACAGTATCAGATAAGTGAGTTGGGTAAGAGGGGAAAATAGTTTCTTGAGGAAAATATATAATTATAATTATAAATTTAAATTTAAGTTTTTTATTATTTATTTTGAATTTTTTATATGTATTAGGGTTTAATTTATGAAATAATACTTTCGCTTGTTTATTTTGAGTTTGTTTAATGATGAATTGCAATTGCGAAATTTATTAAAGAATATGTTGTATAATGGGTGAGTATTTTTATTTTAAAATTTACATTTGAACATAATATTTTTAAAATCTTTTCTTTTACTTATTCAACTAAAATTTTATTTTGGTAAATATTTTATATTTGAAATTTATTTGATATTTATAAATATTTTTTATATCCATAAATCAAATACTTTTAAAAATAAAATAAATCTAAAGAATATATCAAAATAGACCAATATTAATATATATCAATACTCATAAAAAATGGATCCGTTTGATAACAATGCCGCCCTTGCTTCACGTCTTAGCCTCGTGTGTTCAAGTTGTGCCATGTAAATTCCAATCATCTAACACTGTTGATTGTTTATACTAAACTTGTGGTTAGTTTTTTCAGTCTGTATTTTCTTTTTATTTAGCTTAAAAGGGTTATCAAATTTTGGCAAAAAAATCAAATAAGCCTTTAGTACTTAATTAAAATTTAAAAATGTAATAATTAAGTTTTTCGTCTTTCATTATTACGTTATTGATGGGTCGTTAACAGGGGTAATTTACCAATAAAAGCCATTTTTTTTCAAAATTTACTGAAATGGGCCAACTATTTAATTATTTACTGGAATGATCCATTTTCCGCGAAATCGCGTCCACGTCGGTAGCGATGTCGTGGTGCGCGCCAGAATTGCGCCCGTCGTCAGCGACTTCTCGACGAGGACGGAAATCGCGCCTAGAGGACGCGATTTGTCGACGTGGCATGAACAGTTTATGTTTTTAGCTTGAAAAACTTTGAAAGGCCATAACTTTTGGCTCGGTTGTCCGATTGAGACGATTTTTTATTTCAAATAAATTTTGAGATCTAAGCTACCGACAAACCGCTTAGAGATGAATAGGGACTAATTTGTAAAGTATAATTTGTTAGTTACGAGTATAGGGACTAAAGTGTAATTATTTCAAAATTAGCATGAAATTTTGTATTTAAGAATATTTGAATGTTATGGAAGGATGAAATTGAATTTGAATTGAAAAACGAAGCTTAGATTTGAAAATATGACTATTTAGGTTTTAGGGACTAAATTGAATAAAATGGAAAATTTTAGGGAACTTCTCAAAAGTGGAATGAGCTGACTTATACCTATAACAGGATGATAAAAGACAATTCTGTAAAAAAAGATCCGGTGTTTACTTCAAATAAATAAGGAAAATAATGATTTGAATGTTTCAAAATTCAATTTTAAACCGAAAAATCAAAATTTAGTGGCAAAAAAGGATCTTTTTCGACAAAAACTACGGCAAACCGCCTTTGGCAGTGTCAGCGCGTAGATCTCGAAAAGTTATTCGAAATAAAAAAAAATCGTCTCAATCGGACAATCGAGCGAAAAGTTATGGCCTTTCAAAGTTTTTCAAGCTTAAAAACATAAACTGTTCATTCACGTCAGCAAATCGCGTCCTCGTAGGCGCGATTTGTGTCCACGTAAGCAAATCGCGCTGACGTGGACGCGGTTTCTTGACACGTACCCTGACATCACGCTGACGTGGATACGATTTCGCGGAAAATGGCTCATTCCGGTAAATAATAAAAAAATCGGTCCATTTCGGTAAATTTTGAAAAAAACCTGTTTTTATTGGTAAATTACCCCGTTAACAGCACTGATGTGGTCCACATCAGCTACAGTTGTTGGTGTGGTCCTACCATATTAATTGTCATGTCAGCAAAAAAAATAAAAAAAATTCAAAAATTTTATAAAAATAAAAAGTTATTTTAAATTTTTTATATCTAGAAGGAACATAGACAAACAATTGTCCAAGTTTATTACTTAAAAAAATTATATTTTAAAAAGATTTAATATTTTAAAATATAAATTTGTAAAATAATATTAAAATTTATAAAAATGGTAAATAAAATTATTAAAATTTATTTCAAAATTTAATTTCAGAATGAATCTGGACATACAATTGTCCTAAACAATTAAGAATCTAGATAACCATATCTCCAAATTCATTTTGGATGCTTTTTAAAATTATATAAAGTTTTAAAAGTATTAAAAAGTATTTTAATTTAATAAATTTTAAATTATTCATTCTTTAGATTATTTGATTAATTTATTATACACTTTTTTAAATTTAATAATATTAAAATTCTTCCAAATTGTTTTTCTTGTTCAAGTAAATAAAAAAGTTATTAATATACTCCATTAAAATATTTATGGAATTAGTTTATTTATTTCAACAAATTGTGATAACTATTAATTATAGTCATGTACACCTAGTGCTACACATATAGAAAATAATTGGGATTTATTCACATTTCTTTTTAAAAATTAACTAGATTAATACAAATTTTAAAAATTATATATTTATTTTCTAAATTATTTTTATTTAGCTTAATATGTACTAATAGAATTAAAACATCTCATATTTATTTTTAAAGTAAAATCATTTTTAATATTTTATTTAAAACTTCATATAATTTTAGAAAAATAATCCTTAATAAATCCGGACAAATATTAATAACAAAATAATTACACTAACAACACCAGATCCTAACAAAGATAACTCTGACACTATAGGATTACAAGTTGGTGACCAGTCTGGTGCTTCAAAGATCAGCTTTTTTGACGAAGACTTATGGTGAGGATCCACTCATCGCAACAGGCTATTGTTTGTTGTTGGATATGCTTGCGAGCAGAAAGTCAATCGGATCTTAGTTGTTGATGGCTCATTTGTCAACATACTGCTTTTAACTACGATAAAAGAATTGGGAGTCCCTCTTGATGAGTTAATGCAAAGTCGCTTGGGCAAAGGGCTTCGGTAAACTCAAACTTCAACTTTTCATCGAAGATATAGAGTCAAGATCACTGTTCCATGTGATTGGTGCTAGGATGACTGTAGATTCATCAAAATGGTGTGCTTTCCTCGACTCTTCATTAGTGCTTCAAGTATAGCAGGAATGGTCAAATAAGACAGTTGTTGTAGATGCAAAACCATAATCTACAGCAGAAGCTTATTCCGCCAATGCTAACTTTTATCTAGAGAGTTCATTTGTGGAAGAAACAATGGACAGCCTAGTCAAATACTCCAAGCAAAAAGAAAACGGCATAGCTCTCGCTCCCAACGAAAATGATGAAATAACTCAAGGTTTGAATACTTTGTACTCTTCCCTTTGGTAACTTGGAAGATTCAAAAGTCCTTGAACCTCAACCAAAAGGATAGGTTAGGACTATCGGATCTCCTTTTCAACATGAAAGTCTTCCTTCTCATCGAGAAAAGGGCTTTGATCCAAATGCTTTTAAACTCCTCGCCAATGTTGGATACAAGAAACAGGAGGCGGTGAAATTGGCATGAGAAATGGATGAGACAAGTAAAGGACTTTAAGATAGTTTTGTCAAGATTCATTAAGTATGACAAAAGAAATCAGATTGTACTAGAACTTCTAAGGCAGGGATTGAATTTACGCCATTGAAGTTGAAGATTCAAGAAACTTCAAGGCACATAACCATGAAAGAAGTTCCAAAAGAGCAAAAGGATTCTACAAGCCTCCAGGACCTTCAATATTTGAGCGTTTGGGAGCATCTACAATGTGACGTTCAGTGTTCGATTGCTCAAGTATTCAATCTCCTCAAAAGTTAATTTTTGAACGAATTGGAAAAGAAAACACTGCAACATCTATCACCAAGCCAAGATCCATCCGTTCAAGACTTGGGAGTTTAGGTTCCAAAAAGGCTAGCCACAACAAGAAAACAAAAGCTCGAATTCTAAAAGAGCCAAGGGATTTTTGCAGCAAAATTCCCTCGCAGATGAAAAGGCACTTCGAATTGAAGATAACTACTAGTGAAGTCTTAAAAGCCAAACGACACACAGTAATCATAACTAATACATCCACAAAGGAAGCGTATGAAGATATGAAAAACCTTACATCTTATCGTCTATCTGTGAAAAAGGTCGATGAAGAGTCTCAAGAAGAGGAAGCCCAAAAAGCTCCTTAGTCATCTGAGGAAGGAAATGAAGCCACTATTGATGAGTTGAAACAAGTCAACAATGGTACTAGTGAGGATCGATGCCCAATCTTTATCAGTGTAAGCTTGTAGTCAGAAAAAGAAAATGCTTATATCGATCTCTTGAAAGAAAATCGATGTGTTTGCTTGGACTTACAAAGCGATACCATGACTCAATCCAAAAGTAGTTGTCCATAATCTGGCTGTTAAGAAAAGTGTTCATCTGATCAAATAAGCTTAAGAGTGATATCATCTTGACTTGATTTCTCAAATTGAAGCTGACTTCATCAAAGAAGTCAATTATCCCCTTACTTACCCTTCTAAATTCGGCTCTGGTGGCGCACAATTTTTTTGTTGATATGTTGTTGAGTTTTATGTGGATGACTTGGTTATGAATTCCAAGAAAAGATTTGCTCACCTGGTTGATCTCTGTTTAGTGTTTGAATGATTGTGCAAATATTAATTGAAGATGAATCTTATGAAGTGTGCTTTGGGTGTATCCTCAGGCAAGTTTTTTGGAGTTCAGTGTGCGGCACTGTGGGATTGAGGTAAACCAATGGAAAATAAATGCAATCATGAAAACGCTAGAGTCAGGCAAGAGTTATTTTTTGTAAAAAAATAGTCCTGCACTGCTGAAACTACAAGCCTGAAGTTTGATTTGATTTAATCATTTAAAACAGAATGCTTCTCAAATTACAATTGGCTGGCAGTGCACGTGATTTAAAAAATGTTTTGACTTTCTTTGGAATTCAGGAATTTGGTTTTGGTGACAGAAAATTGATTAAAGAAACAATTAACTATTTTTTTTAGTAATTTGGTGACTGAAATTTAATTTTTTTTATTTTTGCATAAAAATTAATAATTGTTTCTTCCAAGTACAAAGATCGTGAAGAAGTCGTGGAGCCTTGCAAATTTTTATCAATTACAAAATGTCATAATTATTTTTTCTAATTAATTTTAATTAATTAAGAGGAAAATAATAAAATTTATATAATCATTAATTAAAATTAAAATAATTAAGTGTCAATATTAAATAATTATTTTATCTCTAAATTAATTAAATTAATAAAAGATAAATACTAAATGAAATAGTTTAATTCTTGTAGAATACTCAAATGAAGAAGCTAAATTTTACAAGAATTCTCTTTTACTCAAGTAATTGACACTATAAAAGGGTCACCTCTAAGCCATTCCATGGATTCGCAAGTTTGGAAGTTTCTAAAAAAAGTCGTATTCAAATTCAATTCAAACGAGGAGAGGAAGTTAAAATCTGTTTCTAAAGAAACCAACCTTTCGATCCAATTCAACTAAAAAAATGAGGCTCAATCCAGTTTCATGAGCAAGTCGATACAACACTTGAAGCAACCCACATCCATTCAAGATCTAGTCTAGACGACTCTTAGATGAGAGCCCAACCAAAGTTTTCTTTGTAGAGAAATATCTAGATATTGTATGCTTTTCAAAGTTATCAACAAAATTTGTCTCTAAATTTTCCAAGTCATTTTTGACTCAGTAATTTGTGAGTACAACAACCTAATAACAAATTTAATATTCGACATTTACACCTTTATTCAAATTTGCTTTTACTCTTTTATTTGAAGCAAATTGCCCTTAATTTTTCATTGTTGATGTGATATTATTTTGTCTTATATGTCAAATCTACAAATAAATTAAAAACTATAATTATTTGCTAACGTGATATATACGACAAAATAGTGCAAGGTTAAGAATAAAGGTTGAGTATCAATTTGCTTCAAATAAAAGAATAGTAGCCAAATTGAATAAATATGTAAAAGTCTAATGTTAAATGTATTATTATGCCTTATATATATAAGTTTATGTTGGGAAATGTGCCCATATTGTAGTAAACATATAACTGTTTTTTATGTATTTGAGCTATGAATAAATAAATAAAGTTAATTTCACATTTCACTATTATATCTTTTGTGTTTCTATCTTTCATATTTTGCATACATAGTAAAATTGTGATAAATAAATGTTAGCTCATTGATTGTCTAAATTCAAACTGATGATAAGTGACACTGTAAGAATGTTTACATTCCGAGGAAAATAACTTACTTCAGTAGATAATCTAAACGAGTCTGTAATCCCGTAAAAGAATCAAAGTGAGCATTTGATTCAAATACATAGAAGGATTATTATGTCGTCTACAATTCCAATTAGGGAGATGACTACTCTTGGCTATCAGAGGAGTTGAATCCACGGGTAGAGACATAGATGTACTCATTGGAAGAATGATACATTGGACTCAACCCAAGTTGAATTAGTTCTGAATTCGTTTATGAATTAATTCACTTGTGACGTTCATGGTGTGACTTACTTAAATTCTGAGTTAGCTATTGACCATGCATATATAACTCATGTGCTTTGATATAAGTGGAGGCTTATGATCTAAAGATGATCGAGCCGATCGTCGATATGTTGGGTACATGACTTGTGTATGACATGTCTTTACTAGCAATAATGGATTTCATAGCTCAATTAAAGAGTTATCGATATCCTCTCATTGTCATTGTGTGGATTGATAAATATGGAACATGACCACGAGTTGTTTGTTCTCGAACGAGTAATTCATCACAGTTATTAGTTGACAATGATCATATTAATCATTAAGAAGAAACAATGGTGACAATGAAGTAAAATATGATTGTATTGAGGGAACTAATTTAACTCAAAGAAAACGAGGATATTATATGAGGGTAACACACACATGACGAGGTCATTGGACAAAGCAGTTTGATGAATTGCTTTCGTAAATAATATATAATAAGGAGTTTTCAATTATGGTACTTCTTATGGACTGACTCCATGATTAAGTAACTTGAGAATTATAAGAACGATGCTTTTGGACTTAATCGTAATTACTCGAGCCTAATTGTATATGTTTGATTGGTCTTTTCGCTAGCTCAACAAAATCTCGATCGAACTGCATTTGAATCAGAAGAAAATTCTATGACTTTGGAAATAATTTAATTCATTCGATCTGGAATTAAATTAGGTGGTCGTGTGAATTATTCAATTAGAGAATTTGATTCAAAAATTTTCTTGAAAAATTAATTTGAAAATCTCAGTGGTTTTTGGGAAAAAGTGATTTTTGAGAAAATTAATTTTGACCAAATAAAATTAAATTAATTAAAATAAATATGATATTTTTGGAAATTAATTTTCAAGTTAGACAATTAGCCTAATGGGTAATTGAACTTGAAAATTGAATCGAGAATCAAAATCCAAGACCGAAACCCAAAAACTGTTTGAACTGGACCTTGTGCTTGGAATAGGGCCAGATGGTCTTATCGGTGATTGGACCAGATTGATTGGGCTGCCACTGGCTTAGACCAAACCAATAGCAGCTGAACCGGCCAGGCCTATTCGAGCAAAATGGCGATAGTTTGGGGTGTCGGGGGAATCGCGTTGACGATGGCTTCGCTGGGCACGACGACTACGACAATGGCGATCCGGCGGATGGTCGGCAGTGATGATTCTTAAACGGTAGAGTAGTGAAAAACTCATACTCCTAGTGAGATTCTACCGGGTAACTTGATTTAAAAGTAACTTTTCCAAATGTAATATTGTTTTAACGAATTTAATGTTAAATTTAATATAATAATTGTCTAGATAATATTTTATTAATTTAATATTAATGTTATTAATTCTAATTCTAGTTGAACTCTCTCTTGACTCTCCCTATAAAGAGAGCACGAGCCATTATTCTTATACACTTAAATTCAAGAAAAGTTGTAGAAAGAAAATTTTCTGAAGAAACTATTTCAGAAAATTTCTAGAGATATTCTTGTTATTTATAGCTTGACCCTAGAAGTTTATAGAAATTACGAAATTGCCCCATTGGTAATTTTGTGAAAATTTTTCTGATTCGAAGTGAGTCCACATTCGGAAGACGTGAGCTTGAGGATAGCAAAGAAGACTACTCGGTTGAAGCGTTCATCCTAGACGAATCATAAATGTACGATTTTGATTAAGTGTTTATTACTTTAGATGACACAATTAAGTTCTTTTTTTCTTTAGAAATTTTTTTAAAACTCTGGTTTTCCCTTAAACCTATTTTCCGTTGCGTTTTCCAAACCTAATTTTTTAACAGTTCAAAATAAGATAACCTTAGGTAAAAGTACCACCAAACCTCCTCTATTATACCTTGAATTACGTTTTAGCCCTTCTACTGAAAAAATGAGCAAATTAACCCCTGTAGGTTATATGAGTAAGCAAAACAAACCTGCCGTTGAACTTTGGTCTTTATATATAATGTATAATAATAAATTTAGCTCTCAATTACTTTTACACATTTGTTCAATTTGACCCCTACTCTTTTATTGGAAGTAAATTAGAAACTTTTGAAACTAATAAGCTAAAGGGTCAAAAAGACCTTAGTAACTAATTTTAAAAAATCAATTAAACCCTTCTAAAATTTAAACATTAACAAATAAAAAAATTATAAAAAAGTTGTAAAAATTTTAAAATTATATATATTTTAGAATAACAAAACCGACCCATTAAAAACTAATGGTTATAAGATTTTTTTTAAAAATGACCCATACTCTTTTATTGGCTTGATATTATTATTTTTTAATAAAAAATTATAATTTTAAAATTTTTATAATTGATCTACAGGGGTATAGGGGTTATAGTTGGGGTTCGCTCGTCCTTGTATTCTTATATCAGGAAATTTGTCGAGGTTCCATAGATGGGGTAAGTGAGATGAGGGGATTGTATAACATTGTTGTAATCCTGGGCTTTGATATAAATTACCATTCATTACCCCAATTAGGAGAGCCCTATTGAATGCCCTTTGGCGACAAGGTAAAGGATTTTTTACTATTTGATTACATTCATGGTTGTAGTTATTTTCTAATTAAATGGCTAATTTTTTATTTAAACATACTATATAGATGGAGACATGAGATACATGACATTGGAATTGGAAATGAAACTAAAGCCACATTGAGAATGAAGATAGACATGTATTGTAAACAACAGGTAAATAAAGTGCAATCATTGTCGGTAGATTATCACCCGCTACATGAATTGTAGAATATCTCATTGAATTGTCACGGGTAATAAATCTATACCTCAACAACCCCATCGAAGCTCTAATATTTTGACCAATTTTAAGCCTCATCTCCACGAACATGATGTCATCATTTTAATCCGGCTTTCAGACTCAAAGATTACACTGATATCTGTATCAAGAATCCGACCATTTTAGTTCACCATAGCATAAAACCTATTGCTCATTTTGTAACAAATTTTTGAGTATAATATCAATTTAAATTAAAAAAATTAATCAACATATAACTAGTAAATTAATAATATTATCATCGGTAATATAATATCTTTAACTATAACATAAACATTTTGCAAATCAAAATAAAACAATGCTAAGTAGATTTTATAATTCTAACAACAAAACAACATTGTTGTATATTCAAAATACCACTATAATTGACAACATTGAAAATTTTCCTTAATAATATTTTCCTTCATAGTAAATAAATAACAACAAAAAATGAATGTTAAGTTTTGAACAAAAAATTAAACAATGTCATCGTGGTTCTTTCCTAGGCCAAATCATGAACCATATCAAGATCACGATTGATATATTTCTCACTTTCCTATTAATGAAATAAGAAGCAGTATTTAATACAGTACAAGAAGTAACAGTCAGCTGGCTAACTATAACTAACCAACTAATTTATTAATTGTTAACTATAACTAACCTTTCCTAACTAACTTTTGTTCATCTAATCGTTATTCCTAACATTCCCCGTGCTACTCGACTTCCTCTCTGTATCTTCACCATCACGAGTGATAACCTTGAGTCGATTCCTAAACTTATGAAACAGACCTGCAGATAGTGGTTTTGTTAGCACATCTGCAGCCTGATCATGACTTGGAACATGCCCAACTTGGAATAATCCTTGAGCAACTTTCTCTCGCACGAAGAACAAATCTAGTTCAACGTGTTTGAACTTTGAATGCATTACTGGATTTCCTGCGATTGCCACAGCAGCTGAGCTATCACACCATACCAACGCTTTGCCCTTAGTAGTGGCTCCTAACTCAGACAACAAGGACAGAATCTAAACCATCTCAGTAGTGACATGAGCAAGGCTTCGATACTCTACCTCAGCTGTAGAACACGAGACTACCTGCTGCTTTCTCGAACTCCAAGATATGGAATTTTCTCTAAGAAAAACATAGTAACCGGACGTGGATCGATGATCATCACTATCGAACCCCCAACTAGCATTTAAGAAACCTTCAAGTAGAAATTTTAAACTCCGACTGAATTTTATGCCATAATCCAAGGTCCCTTTCAAATAGCGCAAAATCCGTTTGGCAGCTTTAAAATGCAGGTCTAATGGTTTGTGCATGAATTGGCAAACCTTATTAACTGAAAATGCTATATCTGGCCTGGTAATCATAACATACTGTAAGGAACCAACTATGCTTCTGTACAACTTTGCATCTTCGACAAGAGTACCTTCATTAGCTGTCAAATGACAAGTTGTTGTCATGGGCGTGGGTGAGTCATTTGACTTATCCATGGATGCTCTTGCAAGAAGATCAAGCACAACTTCCTTTGACTAAGAAAAACCCCATCTAGTGTATAGCTGAGCTTAATACCTAAGAAGTAACTGAACCTTCCTAGATCTTTAAGAGAGAACTAAACATCAAGCTCTTTAACAAACTGGTTTATCGCTTGTGAATCTGTCTTAGTCACAATTATGTCATTAACATATACAAGGACATAGAGTAGTTGAGATCCTGACCGATAAACAAATAGGAAATTATCAGCTTTTGAACTAGCAAATTGTGCATTTACAATAAAATTCCTGAGTTTGTGAAACCAGGCTCGTGGTGCATACTTAAGGCCATAAAGTGCTTTTCTCAGTCTGCAGACCAACTGTTGACCACTACCTCCTTGTTGTTCAAACCCTGGTGGTTGCACCATGTATATCTCCTTCTGTAAGTCTCTGTTCAAGAAGGCATTGTTAATGTCTACCTGGCGAAGAGTCCATCCCATAGAAACTGCTAGAGCTAGAACTACTCGAATGGTTGTTGGTTTGACAATAGGGCTAAAAGTTTCTTGAAAATCAACTCCTGCCTTTTGAAGATATCATTTGACAACCAGCCTACCCTTGTACCGAGCAACAGATCCATCAGCATGTCGTTTGACTTTGAAGATCCACTTACAACCCATAGCCTTACGACCTTCAGGTAAGGGAACAATATCCCATGTATGATTTGCAATTAAAGCCTTATACTCATTATGTGCAGCAACTGTCCACACAGGGCTTTGAAAAGCTTCAAGGATAGATATGGGTTCTTTTTCTGTTAAGAGTGAGGCAAACACCTTAGGTTTGAAGATGCCACTTTTGGATCAGGTTCTCATTGGATGAATATTCACAGATGTAACAGCCTGATCAGGAGAATGAGACTAAGTAGTTGCTGCTGGTGAACATGCATGTTCACTTGGTAGATCAGATTGTCTATCAAGAGACCTATCAGGAGACCGTAGGCTAGAGGATTAAATTGACCCTGCCACAGGAGATGAGACGACTTGGTTGAGAGCTGAAGAATTAGAAGTTGAAAGAGTTGTGATTGCCACCATGGGAAGGCTAGACTTGTGATGAATAGAGCCACTTGAGCCAGGTCCAGAATTTAAGAAAGAACCAGTTTGAAAAGGAAATATTGCTTCATCAAATGTAGCATGTCGAGAGACAAAAATGTGGCCATCCTTATCAATACATTTGTAACCCTTTTGATTTGTAGCAACTCTAATAAACACGGACTGTCTAGACCGAAACTACAACTTGTAATTCTGATATTGCCTCAAGTTGGGAAAACAAACACAACCAAAAACCTTGAGATGAGAATAGGTAGGTCGAGCTTTGTAAAGTACCTCATAAGGGCTTTTCTTCTGTAGAAGGGGAGTAGGGAGTCTATTTATCAAGTGAACAGCATGAGCAAAAGCATGGGACCAGAAAGTTAGAAGTAATGAAGCCTGTACGAGAAGTGTCAACCCCATGTCAACGAGGTGTCGATGCTTCCTTTCAGCCAACCCGTTTTTCTCAGAAGTATGGTGACAAGTGACCCGATGTTGAATACCAAGTCGAGACAACTCCTTGGATACAGACCTATATTCACCTCCAATCAGTTTGAAACCTCTTAATAGAACAACCAAATTGAACCTGAACCATTGAATAAAAAATGAGAAAGCACTTGAAGACATCTGACTTTGACTGGATGAAATACACCCAGATGTACCTGCTATGCACGTCCACAAATGAAACATAATAAACAAAGCCATTTGATTTTAGATGAGTAGGGCCTTAAACATCTGATTCTACTAATTTAAAAGGCAATGAGTACAAGGTTTTCGATGGACTGAATGGCAGTTTATGAGCTTTACCTAACTGGGAAGCTGAACAAATGGTAGATAGAGTGCTACGTCTAAAAGGAACATTACAAATACGCAGAACATCAACAAGAACATTGTTACATGGATGACCTAGTCGACTATGCCACAATGTAGGGGAAAACACACTTTAAGTTGTGTATAACAACGACAAACTGAGCTCAGAGGATGCACCACGGTTGTTGGACCAATCGAGAAGTATCAAACTTGTAGAGACCATTATGCATACGGCCCACTAGGAGGGTTTTCTGGGTTAGAATATCCTTCACAAAGCAAAGTAACGGGTTAAATTCAAAATAGACAGCATTGTCCCTGGTAAATTAGCCAACTGATAGCAAGTTCTTGCACACAGTGGGAACATGATGTACATTCTTTAGGCGTAAAAGCCTAGAACCAGCCTGCATGCTGGATGTGCCTATGTTGGCAATCGAAACAGAAGTACCACTCTTCATAGAAACTTGCCTTGTACCTGTATAAGGAGAAACTGTTGAAAGATTGGCCACGTCAAAGGTGATGTGATTAGTTGCCCCAAAATCTGGATACCATGACTGATCATGAGCAGTATATGAATGCTGACGAGGAGTAGAATGAGAGGACATGGTAGCCTGATATGAGGAACTACAAGAAGGAGACATATGAGAACAATGAGTAACAGTAGAAGAACTCTTCTGATCTTGAAATTGATGATAATTAACTATCATTGACTGACTGAGACTAACACCCGAAAACATTTCATCAAAACGGTGATAGCATATTTGAACCAAATGGCCGATTTTGCCACATTACTAGCATTGCGGCCTAGATCGTGACCAACTACGACCACTGCCACGAGCCTTGCCACAAGACCAACCCTGGCCTTGTCCCCTATAGCCATATTTTCACTCTTGGTGACAACAGTTAGGAGCATTAGTATGTTTAGAATTCACGTTACTATCCTCCTTCTGATGAGTTTCCAGATTAGCTTGCAACTTCAGTCAGAGAAACTAATTGTCGTGTTTCATAATCAATAAGCATCTCTGTTAATAATTCGAGAGACATTGGTGTGGCAGAGGCAATCACACGGATAGATTCATACTCCAGTGAAAGACCAGCCAGTGTGATACTCACTTGTTCGTGCTCAGTGACCACACTGCCAGCAGCAGTGAGACTATCACTGAGATTTTTTACCTTAGTCAAATACTCTTTAACAATAAGACTCCCTTTCTTGAGAGAGTACAACGCATGACGCATGCTCGAGAGCTTGACGTTAAATTTTGCCCCAAATCTCCTTTTAATTCCAGTCCAAATGTCAAAACTGGTCTTGGCCGTTGTGAGATGTACCAGAACTTCATCTGTGACTGTGGAAAGCAACCAAGAAGCTAGGAATTTGTCCTACTTTTTATGTACCAGAAAAGAAGTATTATCAACATGCCGTCCATCAGGTCCAGGTAGATGAGTAGGTGGAGCAGGAGTTGTACCAAGAACAAAGCCTTCAAGATCACAGCCTTCAAGAATCAACAAGATCTGATGTTTCCATAACAAGAAGTTCTGCTCCCCTAGTTTGATCGTATCGTGTTTGGAAAGTAATGAATAGTCTGTAGAGTCGTGCTACTAAGACCTTGTAAATGAGCTGCTCCTTCAACATTAGACGAATGGCGAGGTGTATCACCAGTAGGTATAGTTTCATTTGCCATGAGAAACCGAGAGAAAAGAAGAGAGAAAAAAAATGAGTTATCCCAAGAAGACTCTAGCTCAGATACCGTATCAAGATTACTATTGATATATTTCTCACTCTCCTATTAATGAAATAAGGAGCAGTATTTAATAAAGTACAAGAAGTAACAGTCAGCTGGCTAACTATAACTAACCAACTGATTTATTAATTGTTAACTATAACTAATCTTTCCTAACTAACTTATGTTCATCAAATCGTTATTCCTAACAAACCAAAATTAAATCATTCAACACTATATTATATATTTAACGCAAGTAGATATTCAAGTCTAAAAAATCATTTTTAATGTATATCCAATACTACTATAAAAATATAAATGTCATAAACTAATATTATATATTTAACGCAAATAGATATCCAACTCTAATAAATCTCAATTTTAATGTATATCCAATACTACTATAAAATATAAATGTCATAAACTAATATATATTCAATAATAATCCCAAGAGTCTATTACATTTTTAACACTAATGTACTTAATAGATGTTAATGGATCAATACATAAATTATAATATTATTACCTAAAAAACTCATCAAACATAATCGGAGATGACAATTTAATTTTGTCATAATCATCGTTGTCTCTTCCACGCCATCTCTATCTCTTTCCAATAAAAGAATGACAAATCAAAATTTTACTCATTTTAACATTTTGACGGTTTCCACTATCACTATTTTTTTTCTTCACCTTAAGTAACGCAATAGTTGTTGATTTGGAATAAAGTTGAGTTAGATGGAAGTCCCCCTTTGAAGCATCAATTTTGGAGATGGAAATCTTAACGTTCAAGTTTCATAACCTTTGAGAATATGAAATGGGTTTTTCTATATTTTGTTCAAATTGTTGCTACTTCCAATTTATTTGAATTGCTTTGACGTTTAGGCTCTGCTTGTTTCATTGAAAATGACTTTCGAGAAATGATTTTTGGAAAATGACTTACTTTTCTGGAAAAGCTAATATTTTCTGGTGTTTGGATGAATCTGTGTAAAATATTTTCTTTTGTTTGGCAGATTCTTTAAAAATATTTCATAAAAGTCGTTTTCAACTAAACAAACATACATTTGAGATTTTTTATTTTTCATTGTTTAATTGAGTTTATTTTATATCTATAATTTTATATTTTACATTGTTTTTACATATATTAAAAATATTTTGTTCAATTTAGATTCATTGCAATGATCATTTTTAGTTACATGACTACCAACTGAGTATTTTTTATTGAAAAATGTGACATTAACAAAATTGACAAAAAATCAACAATTTCAAAGATTGGACTTGATTTTCAAATTTGGAAAGTAGATGGACTAAATTGTTAAAAATAAAAGTATAGAAACTAAATTGCAAATTTGTGAAGAGTATATAGACTTATGACATATTTTAACATTTATACTACAAACAACAATAATATTTATAAATATAATAAATATTTAGTATTAAAATATTAATATTGATATTTTCAATAATATGTGAATAATATTATTTAAAATTATTATTTTTAAAACTTACTATTAAAATAAAATTTAAATATTAAATAATTTATTAAAATAATAAATTATACTAATTATATTAATAATTTATTATATGACTAAATATAAACAATTAAATACGTATGTTTAATAATATTAAAAAATATAATATTTTTATAAAAGTTAATTTTTAAAAGGGTATGTTTAATAATATTAAACTTGATTTAAATTAATTTTTATATAAAAGTAAAATTATTTATTGAGGAGCTCTTTTCTAGAAAATGACTTGCGCTTTTCAAGAGAGTAAGTCATTTTACAAGGAAAAAAACTTATTTTCCGTTGACTTGTAAGTCATTTTCCGTTGACCAAGCTGTTTTCTGTAAAACAAACACAGGAAAATGCAGAAAATATTTTCCGTAAAACCTTTTACATGTAGACAAACGGTCCCTTAATGTATTAGACCCAAACCTAAAATTTTCAATTTCTTTTTTGTCAGTTTCAAAATTTTATTTAATTTTTGCATTGCCATGTTTGCTTTTCAATGACTTTGACTTCAAACTTTGGTTTTTAAGTATTTCTCATCAAAAGTTGGACTTCATCTTCCAAAAGCTTGTTTATCTGCAAATTTTGTTTAGTGCCTGCATTCTCCCTTTTTTGTTTTGAGGGAATTCATTTAAATTGTTTGTAATTTTTCAACTATTTATGAACCTTTAATTTGATAGTGAAACCAGATGAATCTTTCAACCGTATTGAAAGCAATACTCAAGAATATGTTTTCCAAATACTTTGATTAACTAAAACCTAAATATGCTATAAAACCCAAATTAACAACTTTGTGTTTAAGGAACTCATTCAAATTTTTTGTTCAACGATATACCAACATTTTTCCATGGTACAACCGGGTGAATCGATCTCCAGTGTTCAAAGCAATGATCAAGAATGAAATGGAAGAAAGTGATGTACACTACAAAAGCATGGTTGGATGAACAAATCGCTTGTGATCTTCTGGTTTTAGTTGAAAAATACCAGGTGAAGCATCTCAAAATTGAACTGGGATACTTGAACCTCAAACTTCGACCTTGAACCTTGAAATTGGTTTAGGATTTAAGGTTTCGAGTTTGGAGTTTAGGTTCGAGTTCAAGGTTGGTTTAAGGTAAAAAACAATTATCAAAATTATGTATCAATGAGTGAAAAAATTGTTAAAATGTCATTAAATAACTGGAAAGAGACATAGGATAACGTGGCACCCTTGTTTCACACAATCCTTTCTCTTGTCGAAGATTCATAATCAGTCAATGAGTGGTGTTTGCTTGCAGGCATACAAAGTTGAATAAATCCTAAGAAAAGAAACAGATGAAACACATACAACCGGTTTAGGACACTTTTGGCTGCAACACACTAGATTCTGATTTTATATATAGACGCTTGGCACACTGACAAAGAATAAAAAAGGTGGCTTGGGTTTTAATCTTGGTAGGTCCTCAATCTCCATAAACAGATTTGATCATTTCAAGAAAACCATGCCCTCTTATTGTTGGTAGTACCTCTCAAATTTAACAGTGTTTCTTTGATTTTTGTAGGAATAAACAAGCTTGATTTAATTGCACAGTTGGCCTTGATACTTTGTACTTTCTTGCAACTTTTGTGTTACCCTACTTTGTATTTTTCTAATATTAATCATGTTTTATATTTATGTAGCATATATCTAGGAATGAAGTCAAAATTTTATGATGAGAGTTGAAATAAAAGAGGATTAAATTATAAAGTTGAAACCATCTTCTTTTAGTATTTTTCCATATTATAATTTTAAAACATTTGAAAGGGTAAGGAGATAAGGCTTCTATTCACTATAAACTCAACATACATTAGATTATTCTCACAACTAATAAAAACGACATTATTCATAAAAATAACCGATTAAAAAATTAATTTAATCTTAGTAAACGAGAATTTGTCTGATCATAGAAAATTTTGTGGGATTTCATTACCCAAATGCATAAGTAGACAGAACAATATTTTTTTAGTGGAAGGATTTTTATTTATACATGATTTGTCTACGTAGAGGTTGCAAATGAGTAGGTTTGGATTAGGGTTTTTTGGAATTTTAAATTTTTTGGGTTTGTATTTTTTTAGGTTTGATTTTTTTCAGGCTGTGCTCTTTTGGACTTGGACTTGGATCAAACTAGGCGGACTTTGACGGGTTAAAATAATTTTGAATTTTTTAAGTTATAAATATTTTAATTTTGAATGTAATAATTCATTTTATTTTTATACAATGACAATACAATTATAAAAAATAAATTAGTATATGTGGATTGTCATGTGGGTTGTAATGTTTTAAAATTTAATGTTATAGTCAATTTCTGTTAAAAAAAAACAATTCAACTCTTTTGAAAGGTTAATAGTTAAATTTGATTTTTTAAAAGGTAGATAACCAAATTTAATTAAAATCATTTATCAATGAAGTCATAAGTAATTTGGTAAAGCATCTATGAATAAGCACTTTTTAGGCTGAATTTCAATCCTTGGAAATTTCTTTGTTATTTGTTTAATTTAAACATTTGATGTAAAAATAGTAAAAGATGAACATTCATTATTTTATTTTTAGAAAAGTTTTAAATAATTTTTTTAAGTGAGTGGGCATTAAGTTTATTCTTGATATTAACTCATATAGTATAGATATAAACCAACAAGAAGTTAAAACTATACTAACCATGAAATAACTTAAGGCAAGACATAAAAGTTCAAAATAATTTAGTGAAAAATAACATAAACACAACACTAAATACATAAATGCATCAAAACTCACATAGGATTCATAATTATGATGTAAAAGTTATATAAATTTACAATATTATAAATACATCAATATTGTTATTAGTATATAAAAGAATTAGATTCGAGCACATTGAAACACGTTTAGCTTACTACTTAAGGGTTAGAGAAGGACTATAAATAACTCTAAATATTTTTTAAAAATAATTTCAATAAAAAAACTTCCATGTATTTATCATTACCTTTTAAACCATTTCCTTAAAATGACTTTATTAACCTCTACAATTTTAAATAAACCATTGCTTTGTTGTGAATTAATCACCCTTTCAATTTTCTTACTCTAAGTTGTTAGAGTTTGAGTGGCCCAAATCACATCACTTGTTGAAAAAATAATATAGTGGTAAAATAAGGGGATATGTGGGCCCTCGTGGTACGAACTATGTCGCATAAGTATAATCCGTATAGAATTACACTTCTTCTATTTGATTTTTATTAGAATAAGGTTTTTTCAACTCTTAAATAGGTGTAACCAAAACTCTTTTTATATCATTCATTTTTCAACATTAGTAATTTTTTTCTCTTCTGCTCGTGATTTTTTTTTTAAAATAATTTTCACATAAGATTTATGTTTTTTATTTTACAATTATTCTATTGTCATTATCCACGTTTATTATTAGGGTTGAGCATTCGATCGAATCGAATCGAATCGAATCGAAAATTTTCGAGTTTTTGAATCTCATTTTATCATCCTAACTTTATTTGAAGTTTTCTCGAATCGAGTCGAGTGAGATGGAATTCGAATCGAATCGAATCGAATATATTTGTTCGAGTTAAATTTAAAAAAATAATTTTGGGTCCTTGTAACCATTGTCACCCATCGTAATAAAATTTGTCCACATTAATCAAATTTTTTATTAACTTTCATCACTTCATAATTTATTTATTAATTTTTATATATTGGTTAGCTTCTTTGCTTGCTTAGTTGTTTCAATTATCTTGATTCTTGTCACTATGTATTTTAGAATTAAAATATATTAAATGTAAAAATATGATTTTTAATAAAAGTTATTTTAAAAATAAAATGTGAAATTAATACCAATATAAAATTTTAACACGAATATTTTATGGCATAATTAATAATTCAATTTTAATATAAATATTCAATATGACTAAACAATTCAATAATATAAATAATGTAAAATGTGAAATTTAATTTAATAATATAAATAGTAGATATAAATAAAATTATTACTATTTATGTTTAGTGATTTTTTTTGGATAATTTTGATTTTTTATTTGAGAGTAAAGGGTGAGAAGTAAAAGTTTAGGGGAAAAATAAAAAGTTTTGGGGAATAAAAGTTTGAAGGAAAGTAAATAGGGGGAGTAAAATTTTGGAGGGAAAATATTAAAAAAAAAATTGGAGGGGGGAGGGTTTGGGATAAATGGGAGGTGGGATGGGAAGTGGATAAAAGTTTTAGGGGAAAAGTGGGAGGGAGTAAAAATTTTGGGGGGAAATAAAAGGTTTTGAGGGTTTTTGGGAGTAAAATTTTGAGAAAAAATAAATGGGAGAGTAAAATTTTGGTGGAAATGAATTTTGGGTAGATTGGGGGTTGGGAGGAGGAGTAAAAGTTTTGGGGGGAAAGTGGGAAGGAGTAAAAGTTTTGAGAGAAAAGTAAAAAGGTTTAGGAGTTTGGGGTAAAAATGTAAAATATTATAGTTTGATATTCGAATTATTCGAATTATTCGAGTTATTCGAATTCGAAAACTCAACTCGATTCGAACTCGAAATTCGATTTTTTTTCGATTTTTTTTCGATTTTTTCGAGTCAAATCGAGTTTTGCTCACCCCCATTTATTATAATACAAACGTCTCATTTATGTAGGGACAGCTTTTATATAGGTATAGATATGGTTTTACGTAGAAAAAGAAATAAGATTGAATGGAATAAGATTAGAGGCTGTTGGCTCTTCCAAATGAGAGGGTTTTGAGTAGTCACAATCAGATTTACAGGCCCATATCTAAATTAGAAGCATAATGCGAAGCACAATTATGCCAATACTTGATCTCGTTTGGTCTTATTCATAAATGTGCATGACTTTTGTATACGTAATTATCAATTGATTCATTTATTATGAGGTCCCTAAAATCATTTTGAGAATCTCATTATATGTGAATTATATTTAAATTTATTGTGATTTGTATTATACAATTATATTTATTTTTGTGATAGTACCTATAATTGTACATATAAACTCCCTTAAGAAGGAAAGTATCATTTTCTATTCTTTTAATTTAGGTTTTTTTTATAAAAATGACCCTAAACTATTTATTATTTATGAAAATGACTCAGTTTTGAAATTAAGTATGTAAATTACCTGTTTTGAATAGTAACCTTTGCTGTCAACATTACCATTGGCTGCACCAACGTCAAATCGATAGCCAATCATTGGGGCTTAAATTAAAAAATTATTTTTGATAGGTGTTGTTGTTATCATTGGCGGCGCTAGTATGTGTATTTTATACATCGGTGTATTTGTAAAAAATACATGTATTCTAATTTTTGAAATAATGGGAAAAAATATTTTTTTTCTATAAGTGTTGTCGTTATTATTGGTAGCACCGAATGGTGAGAGATAAAATTTGAATTTTTTTTGGTGTAGTCGTTTATGTTGGTTGCACCGCTTTTTTGTGTCAGAAGAAATTTTTTTTTTGTCATGCCATTGATGTTGGTTGCACCCTTTTCTTTTTTCTTTTTGTCTTGCCATTGATATTGGCTGCACCCATTTAATTGTGTTTTGAATTTTTTTTGATCATATCATTGATTTGCATCGGGGCATTTTTGTTAGAAAATTTTGAATGGAAATTAAAAAGAAAAGTTATAGGGCAAGAAATGATAAAAGGAGGATGGAAAATAAAAAATAATAATGAAAATGAAACTGGAAATGAGAAAAAATAATGGAAGAAGGGCCCCCAAAAAAGTGGGATGAGATTGAAAAGAAAAAGAAAAAGAAACAATGATTGAAATGAGAAACTAAAAAATTGAAGGAAAAAACATATATATATTCTGTTGGAAAAAATGTAATTTTTTGGAAACTTTAAGGCATATTCTCAATTGGTAAAAGTGGAGAGTTGAATCATAAAATTACGGTTTTATATTCAACTTCATGAGACTTTTGCAACGGTATATTATATGCTCAAAATAGTTGAGTGGTGAATGAAAAATTAATACTCAAAGTAATCTACTTGTGAATATTTGTTGAGGAAAGAAAATCTTAGATCCCACATTGGTTAAATACCAAGTGTGAGATATGTATATATTTGAGAACCCACTTAAAGAGTGTTTGAATGACAAAGCTTGAAACCTTGTCTCGCGCGTAGGGGGTTCAAATCTAAACCCATCAGGGTTGGGACACACGACGTAGGCGACGCGAAATGTTCGGGCTAGTCGGGCCCAAAATAAGGCCTGTGGATATTTTAGCCCAACATGAAATTTAATTGCTCCTTTAATGCCAGGTTTTGTATCTTTATTTTTAGATATTTCCAAAATTCCTCCATATTGAATACCTAAGAATTCTTCAGATTTTTTTGCATTATCACACCGAGTTTATTTTGCTCTCCAAAATTCTTCTTTTCTTCTCTCCATATTTTCTAACGCATCGGTGATAGAAAAAGGCAACGTTTATTCGTTGATCACTACAGATGTGCTACTACTTCGATCATCATGTTGTTGTATCCTGGGAGACAGTCGACCAACATTTGGCCTCAACATCTTGTAAAACTCAATTCTTCTTTTCGATTTCTAATTTTTCGTTATGCTGTTTATTGGTTTTCCATATCTAATAATTTAAATATAAATTGTTTAATTTAATTTAATTTATATATAAATATTTATTTATTTGTATTGAAATATTTATTTGCTAACGTGTTTTGTCCAACATATTCATATATCTCCCTAGCAGTTCAAACCTCCCCTAATACTCCCACTATAAATACATACATTACACCACATGGTCCCTCCACCCACCCTACAACCCTTTTTTTTCTTTAAATAAAATTATCAATCTTCTCATTTTTATTTTAATGTTCCAAAAATAAAATAAAATAAAACTAATTTCTTTGAAATTGATAAAAGAAATTGTGGATTTTATTCATCTGAAAACTAGAAAAGAAACTTAAAATTTTAATTGACACCAAATTTGATATTCTCAAATGAATATATTATTTTTATTGATATTTTCATAAAAAATGCACATGTCAAATAAGATAGCAAGAAGTGAAAAGTTAAAATTGTTAAAGATTAATCACTTATATGATATTCACAAGATGATTACCGTGTTTTAAGGTCATGAGTCCATTTCCCAAGGTACAACCCAAACCTACGGATTATGCCTTATTTCGAAGCCGCGGGATTTGAATCATTAATAGGTATCCGAATGTATGCATTGAGTGCGAACTTAATATCTGCATTGGTCGAGTCGTGGAGGGAGGTGACAATCACAATGGAATATGTCACGAAGCAACTTGGTCTTCCAGTTCACGAATATGCAATCACGGGTCCAAGTTAGGTGGCTGAACTTGCTGCACTGAGCAACAAATTACTTGGACGATCGTCTAGTGAAGGGGAAGGCAGCTTCATTGGTTTGAAATTTACCTAGCTCACTCAAAATTTTCACACCTTAACGAGCAACGCCATGGAGAAAGAGCTGATTTACGCTGCTCGGGCGTACCTATTATAGCTCATAAGGGGGGTACTTATGACAGACTCAAACAATAACAAGGTCTACATTATATGCCTACCTCTTTTGGTTGATTTGGAGGTTGCTTGTTCATCTAGTCGGGGCTTTGCAATTTTGTCACGTTATATTGAGAGCTTTGTCGTGCGACAAAGCATGACAACCAAGATATAGGCGATTGCCTCATACTGTTGCATTCTTGGGCCCTGTACAGGATGCCTTGGTTGGCATTAATAGGTCACCAACCACATCTGTGGCCTCTCGTTGCTAGGTAAAAATAAAATACAATTTTAGCTTAGGTCACCAACCACATCTATGGCCACTCGTTGCTAAGAAAAAATAAAATACAATTTTAGCTTGCCACACTGCACGAATTTAGAATACAATTTTTTGTACATTATGTGCTAGCGACTTTCTACGTTTTTAGATGGTGTACGTCTCTGAGTTTTGGAAAGACCGTGACACTTCCATTTTACCGCCAGATTATTAAGGTGTTTGTCGGGGAAAAGTAATATATAGATTTCATATTTAATTTATAACATTTTTATTTAAGTACCATTATCATATAATTCAAGAATTGTTAGCTTATTTAACTAATTTTTTAATATTTTGTAGTTCATATGGATGTCATACTCCACGGAAGACTTTGTGGCTGTCCCTCGTCATGGTTTAGTCAACATACGCGTGTCTGGTGCATCAGTATGCCCGTAATAAACTTTTCAACTGTTGAGTGGTACAATGGCGATCGAGTTATGCGATAGTTTGGGTACATACAAGGTATTTCGAACGATCCAACTAGATTCAACGAAGTTCACAACATGAACAATAAGGGAAAATAAGGGAAGAATTGGGTCGTGGAACATCAACACTATATTACCTTATGGAATGCCCAGTTGTAAAGGTGACCTCAGATGCAGTCATGTTATATAGATTTCACACCCTTGATACAATACCTACGTTGGTACTACTAGAACATGCTGCCTTATTTATTTGGTGGATAATTGATGATAGTCCCGATATTCAAACTTCGACGAAGGGTTTAATGACGACGTCGTCGAGGTCAGTCATCTAATGCTTCCGAAACTACTGCGTAGCCCAAGCCCGAGGCCTAAATTATAAGAGCACATTTAGGATCAAAGGGTTCTTCTTACCAACCGGAGATAGGGGTTGACAGCTTTGGTTCAGGTTCTCATTACTACGCAAATTAGTTGGAGATACCCCGTGTAAACCCAATCATTAATTAGGGTTGATCTTTT
The DNA here is from genome assembly GCF_025698545.1 of Gossypium raimondii. Taxonomy (NCBI): domain Eukaryota; kingdom Viridiplantae; phylum Streptophyta; class Magnoliopsida; order Malvales; family Malvaceae; genus Gossypium; species Gossypium raimondii. Next base: position 7,220,389 of record NC_068571.1, on the reverse strand, counting down.
TGGGTCCACACCCACGTATTCGTAATACAACATCTCGAGGGCAAACCCTCGATCTTGCATTCAAGTACTCGAGTTTGTTTAACACACCTCAAGGGTCGTCCGAAGCAGATGATGACGTTGCATTGGTTGGAGAGGATATCACCGATTGCTGAAGTCCCACGTTGTCGGGGGAGTCCCAAGTTGTCAGGGGAGTCCCAACGTTACACCCCCAAACAACAACTTTGGGTTCTCTGACTTTTTGGTTATTGTAAATTTGATGATTTGTATTCAAAAAATTTGTATTCAAATATTATTGTTCTTTACTTATTTCTCAAGTCTATACATACATAAAAAAATAATTAAATAAAAACTAAAATTAAAATAATTGGGAAGAAAAATGAATTAATATAATGAAAATTTGACATTAGTAAAATAATCGCAAAGAATAAAAAAAAATGTTGGATGTATAGTGAAATGTCTGGTTCAGACTTTTATGTTCCCCTCCCCCTGGTCAAGATTTACTGGCATGGTAATATTAGTTTAAGCAATTGTTTCGACTGTGGGCAACTATTCTGCACAATGTGCACTACTTAGGTTCAGTCGCCTCTTTGATTTCCATGTCATCACGAATCATAGATGTTTCTGATCGAACTTTGGGTAACCTATGTAGTCATTTGTCAGGCACCAACTCGAATGCAGGTGGAGGCACTTCCCAAGTGGTGACATCTCGTAATACAAGGAATTTGTTTCCCCAAATACACAATGTGTATGTTAGCGTGTACACCTCGTCCACATATTGATAAGCATCCAAATTGAATTACGCACACGCTACTATGACATGAGGACACGGGTAACAAAATGTTTGGAACCTCCTGCACTTGCACCACCTGTTTCGTAGATTAACTTCGTAGAACCTAGGCGACACCCCCGCATGACGACCGATGTACTCTTGCACTCGAAACGTTTCCAAATTTTGGGAATGTAATTCTGTATTCATCAACCTCAACCGCTAAGTGTTTCTCTCCATGGCCTTCCTAACCTCCTCCACATACACGTGTCCCACCTTAATTTGCGATGCTTGTATCTGCTCCATTCTTGGCATCAATGACACTAGCTTGTAGACCGTAGCTAGAAAACGTCAGAAATAAGTAAATTATGTGTACGTTCAATACAGAATTAACTGTCTCTACGAGGTTGGTTGTCATATGATCATATCTACACCCATCATCAAAACATTAAGCCCATTTCCATGACACCATACTACTCAACCAGTTTCGGAGAAAAGTCTATTGCCCAACCATATCACCCTCAAACCTCGCCATCTTATACCTGAAGCGGTGTGGTTCTAGCTCATACCCTGCGTGTATATTCAAAATTGAAACGTTACCATTCGTTTTACCTTGTAAAAGAGCTTCAGATTATTAAAATAATAATGAATAAAAAATTGAGTTTTACCCATATTCACGAGTTACTTATGCTAATCTTTGTTCTTATAGTCTTGATGGAAGTTGACAATGATGTGTCGGATGCAGTATGCAGATCAACATGGAACCCTGAAACTTCTAATCGCGATAATTAGTCTTTTCGATTTGTCAAAAATAATGCAAATGTTGCCCTTCCTAACAATATGCCTCAACAAGTTCGTCAAGAAAAATTTCCAAGACTCAAAGCACTCATTATCAACGATGGCAAAGGCAATGGGTAGTATGTTCTGGTTATTGTCTTGTGCAACCGCAATCAGTAGTATATGCGTGTATTTCCCATAAAACCAGGTACCATCAACTTTCACTAGTGGCTTGCAGTGGGAGAAGGCCCTAACACATGGATCAAACATTCAGAGCAAGCGATGGGAAATTTGTTTCCTCAGTTGTAGTGCATTATTAGTGTTGTAATAAGGTTGTGTTTGTAAGTCAATCATAGTCCCTGGCACGTACTCCTGCATTATAGATATCCACCATTGTAGTTTGTTGTATGACACGTCTTAGTCACCATACAACTAATCCATTGCCATCTGCTTCGCCCACCATACTTTCTTGTATCACACCCTGTATTGGAACCAAGCTTGCATGTTGACAATCAATATTGAGACAGGAATGGTCAGTGTGTCTTTCACCAATGGCATGATGCAGTTGCAGATCATTTTCGCATCTAGCTTCCGATGGTCTTACGTAATACGTGCTACAGTGCATGTATGGGGCCTTTCCAATTTGCGGATTGTTTACATTTGAGTCCTCTATATAAATACAGCATGAACCTATCATTTACACCATTTTTGAGCTCTCCAACATTCCCCGACATATAATGTCAGTGTTGACTTGGGGACTTTGTAATCCACCGACACCTTCATGCTAAACCTTTTTATGGAAAAAACACAATCCTCTTTTTTCGCGAACTGTTGCCCTATGAACAACTTATCAAAATCGGTATCTTTCACCAAAAAGTGAGCAACATTATATCTAGGTACTCAAGGAACTCTGGTGCAAGCGCTGCATCAGGGTTTACACTCGACATGTGGGCCCTAAGGTCATTTCGTAAAATAATCTTACAACTTGGGTTCCTAACCGTAGGGGGTGTACATCTTCACCCTCCTCTGAGCTTCATCGTCAATATTCTTCGGGACCTCGTCTACATCGAGGTCATTATCTTTTAACTTCACCCCTAACATTATGCCACCTCATTAATGTGCAAAATTTATATAAAGGACTTATAAATAAATATGAATATGTTTATTTAAATATAATTAAATTATAACTGTAATTATTATTTTCTCAATCTTGTTCCTGTTAACACAATACAACTTATGAAAACTTTTTCAGTTTTCCATCCTGTCGACATTTGATAAAAACTTTAGTTTAGGGTTTTCTAAAATCTTAAAAAAAATATGTTGACACTACAATGGCAAGCATAAATTACAAACAATGGCAATGGCAAGCATTGAATGAACATAAAGATGTTGAAGCAAACCTTTTGAACTTGGAAACATATTGCTAAACTTTGTTGCTACATTGCACATGGTAGTTATGCAGTTTGATTTTTATGGTTTTTATCTCAACTGTCATTTTTTAATTTTCAAGGTCGAAATCTTGAAGATGTGAAGACACTGATTACTTGCTTAGAATTTTTTTTCTCAAACTTGGTTATGATCTAAAAATGTTGAAGTCATATAGATGTTTTTGTAGTGAAAATATTGAAAAACTATGGAAAATTAAAGAATAGGCACTTTAATCCACTTGCCTTCCAAAGGGTTTTGCAACAATCTTTATTCACTACAGATTTTCTTTACAAGCTGGTTAAGAAGTGTGGGGAAATACTAGACCATACGTTCCCCAAGAAAGAAAAACCAGCTTCAACTAAAGCTGATAATAAAGATACTGGTGGGGACTGTGATGGTGATGGATGTGATCCTTTAACATCAACAACTTTTAATCGCAAATATTAGCTTAGAATTGAACCAAGTCTACCCATTATATTTTTCATCATTTTTTATTAGCAACACATGTAAATGCCATATATATTGAAACTATAGCAATTTGATATAATTATAAAGTTTTGCCATAAAAAATATAGATATTTTTTAGAGATGCACATTGCTTGGAGACGTAATAGTAGCAGTACTTGGTGATGATAGGCCTGGTTTGATTTTGTTTGAGTGGAAGAATTAATATTCACTTTGCTGCTATGTTACATGATTAGGCAAGTCTTTAGTTGGGTTATTTTGTGCCTTCCTTTTCATGATAATAGTTGTATGTTTTTCTTTTAATTTTAATAAAATATTTAATTGGTTGAGAAAAAAATGCATTACCTAATATGCCTAATGAATTTGAAGGCGAAGCTTGTGTTGGAGCTACCATTGTGACATGATTCAACCCAAATTTTGGCAAATTTATGCTTTATTTCCTTTTTGTTTCTTATAGAGCTTAAATTGAACTTTTAACTTTGAATATAATATCACATAATATTTAAAATAATCGTTGTAAACCTACCATTGCCACATAATAATGCTTTTGAGATCTAAAAGCTTTTTTCTGAAAGCTCTAAAGAATGGATCATAAAACTATTAAACAATATAGATTATCAAAATATTCATCACATATGCTCTTAGCTTCTCCATTTTAGAGACTTTTTGTCCATCGATTCAAAATACGATGATTAGGTAATGAATGTATCACTTTTTAAATTAAAATAGCAAATTCATGCGTGTACATGATGCCCACAAATTCAACCATATGACATGAACATGTGATGGTCATCAACGAGCTAACAAATGTCACAATATATTCTGATTTTTTTTTTGAACTCATGCACTTTGTAACTATACACTTGCTTATCTATATTGACCTTTTCTACAATATACTGTTTGAAATGAATTAACTCATCTTGAAATTTTTTGAAGATTTTTCTTGTGTAAACATTTGATGCTTTTTTCTCCATTGGGTATAATGAGTTAAAAATTATCTTTGAATTCATTGTTTTGAAATTCTTCCCTCTTTCTTTGTTGTATCTTACGTCAAAGGACTTGTCATATTGAATTACAAACTTACTCATTGATGTGCTCGAGTTGAGAAAATCCTTGAAATATTTGTTCATCCTTTCACTTCTTTAAGTAGTGAAATATTTGTTTATCAACGAGCCAACAAATGTCACAATATATTCTAATTTTTTTTTAACTCATGCACTTTGTAACTATACACTTGCTTATCTATATTGACCTTTTCTACAATATACTGTTTGAAATGAATTAACTCATCTTAAATTTTTTGAAGATTTTTCTTGTGTAAACATCTGATGCTTTTTTCTCCATTGGGTATAATGAGTTAAAAATTATCTTTGAATTCATTGTTTTGAAATTCTTCCCTCTTTCTTTGTTGTATCTTACGTCAAGGGCCTTGTCATATTGAAATACAAACTTACTCATTGATGTGCTCGAGTTGAGAAAATCCTTGAAATATTTGTTCATCCTTTCACTTCTTTAAGTAGTGAAACATTTGTTCATCAACGAGCCAACAAATGTCACAATATATTCTAATTTTTTTAACTCACGCACTTTGTAACTATACACTTGCTTATCTATATTGACCTTTTCTACAATATACTGTTTGAAATGAATTAACTCATCTTGAAATTTTTTGAAGATTTTTCTTGTGTAAACATCTGATGCTTTTTTCTCCATTGGGTATAATGAGTTAAAAATTATCTTTGAATTCATTGTTTTGAAATTCTTCTTTCTTTGTTGTATCTTACGTCAAGGGCCTTGTCATATTGAATTACAAACTTACTCATTGATGTGCTCGAGTTGAGAAAATCCTTGAAATATTTGTTCATCCTTTCACTTCTTTAAGTAGTGGACATTCCAGCACAAAAGTTGAATCTCACATAAGCAGGGGTAAATTTTTCTCAAATGCAGTATAGCTTTTTCAATCATAGTTTCTTATAAACCATACATTTCGATTATCTTTCTCCATTCTGATTCAAACTCTTCTGGAATTGAATGTATAATGGCTGCACCTAAAAAAAGTAACTCTTAAATTCATTAAATTGCTGGTAAATATGACCAAGATATTTTGAAAACTTTTTTTCAACGTGCTACGTGCAAAAATGATGAGTGGTATGTGGTAGTACCTTTGCAATTGCAATAGTTATGGCTTCATCTTAATCTGTAATAATAGTTTTTGGATGATATCCAAACATTGCTTCTAACTAAGTATTCAAAAACCATGCAAACATTTCATCAACTCATCTTACAACAAAGCGCAACCAAATAAGATGGATTGATGATGGTGATTAATTCCAATAAAAGGAATAAAAGACATTTATACCAATTTATCAAATTGGTTGGATCAAAAGTCACAACATTACTAAAATACTTATACTTATAGCTCAAATGGTTCATTAAAGTAAACACAAAAACAGGGTTAGAGGAATCTTAAGAGGTTTTTATGGATGCTTTGAAGAGGATTATAGAAACAACAATGGAGGTGAAAATACAAATAAAGTTAAGATTTTTATGCTTTTAGAGGTAAACAAGACTAAAATATAATGGAGGATTTGAAGAGAAATCAAAATACAAAGTAAACTTGAGTACTTAATTACAAATAAGAGAAAAGCTATAGTAAAAAAAACTAAAAACTATACCAACTAAGCTCAAAAAAGTAAATAACCTAAACTTAAAAAAAGAGAAGTTAACAACTAAGCTAAAAAGATGAAATGAAGTTGGCTCCGTTAAGTTGACAACCAAAAAGGTCTTTTAAATAGTTGAGAATTCAACCCTAACAATGATAAATTTTCCCTTATAATGTGCGTTTGACTTGGGTTGGTGTTAGACAAAAGACTACCCCTACAGTAATTTTCACCCCATAAGGTACGGTGTGGTGACATCCAGGTCTCAATGTCACGACACCCTCGACAATAGCACACTTGTGGCTTTAGGGGTTTTCAATGTCGCGGCATCCATTGACCGGTGTCACGACATCCTTGGTGGTGACCACTATTTCTTCACTTTAGATCTTTAGTGATACCGTGACCTTGGAAGCTTGTGTTGTGACTTTGTTGATAGTCGGCTCCAGGTTGATTTTTTATTGAAGTCTTGCACCTTTGAGGCAAAGGAACTCAATGTCACGACATATATAGCATCAATGTTGCGGCACCCTATTCAAATGTTTTCCTTAAGGTCGGGTCATTGTCATCTCCCTACACCAATTCAAATGCACCGTTAGGTTTCCCATGACACCATTTTGCTAATTTAGATCTCAAAAGGAGTAAAACTAAGCAAAAAAAAAACAATTATTAATAGTAAAAACTAAAAGTTAGCAAAAGTATGGAAAAGACTCGTAAATCGCTTGAGAATAAGCTCATTGAGTGTTTTGGAGAGTCTAATTTGACGTATCAAATTATGGCAGATCAATTAGCAAGACATTGAAGTAAATCTTGTAGTTTTTGGTTTTGGGTTTTAAATTATTATTTTTAATTAACTATAAAATGACATGAAAATTATATGGAAAAATAAAGGGTTAGAAGAATACATGTCATTAAGTTAACTACCAACTCATAAATCTGTTGGTATTGTAATGGTTTTAGACTAAAAAAATAAAACGATAAGTCGGGTGACCATTAGGGGTGTGCAAAATTCGGGTAAAACCAAAAAAATTCGGTTAACCGACCGGATTCAGTTAATCGGTCGGTTAACTGAATTTTTTCGGTCGGGGGTCGGTTAATTATTTTTTGATTTTTCAGTTAACGATTAATTCGGTTTGAAACCTGTCGGTTAACCGAATTTTTTTGGTTTAACCGAAAAAATTAATAAATAAAATTATAATATATAAATAGGCCCACTATTCACCTAAACCCAATCCAAACCCAAGTATTCAACCCAACCCAACCCAATCATAAAAATTACAAATAATTTAATAAATAAAAATAAAATTCTAAAACTAAAACTAAAACTAAAACTAAAGTCTAAAAGTCTAAAAATAATTTAATTATGTAGTGATTCAATTCAGTTAATTTTTAACCAAAAATAAAAAACATATAATTTTCGGTTAATTCGGTTAACCGACCGAATTAACCGAAAAAATTTCAGTTAGGTTAATTTTTTTGAAAAAAATTCGGTTCGGTTAATTGTTAAAAATTTTGAAAGGTCGGTTAATTCGGTTAATATTATTTTGGGTCGGTTAACCAGTCGGTTAACCGAATGAACACCCCTAGTGACCATTTTGTAACTTTCTAATAGTCGAGTGACTGTTCATGTAGTTTACCCTTGATGTTTTTTTGATCATTGAGAGCTCAATTGGGTGCAGTTTTTCACAAAGGGCTCAATTGATTTTTTTTTTTACTGATGATTTTTCTGACTCTTAAGCCATTTGTTTTTTATACATATTAAACTAAATTTATTTTAAACTCACTCTTAGTCACTTTTCATATCATTCTATTGTCTAATGTGAAAGTTTCACTTTATAATTGTACATTTTATTAATTTTAAAATTACTTTATGCTATTTTTAATTACAATTAAAATTATAATTTTATAAAAGCCCTATTTATAACAACAAAATCTTTTTGTTTATTATTACAAATTTATAAACTGTTTAGGCAATTTTCATTTACTAAGTAAATAATTACATCTCAATTTCAATGTTGATCAAAGACGATAACGATAAATTGAAGAAAATCAAGAAAGAAGATTATGACGAGAAGTCAGAAGATTAAAATAGAAAAATTAAATATATTTGAAATATTATTAGTATTTATTTTTAGTTATATTTTAATTTAATTTTTTAAAATTTTCTTTAATTCATTTCATATTTTATAATATAATCATAAAATTTAATAATCTCAATAGTTTTTCCACTTATGAAAATAAATTAGTATAAAATTAGAAAATATATTATGGTAATATGATCCCAATTAGATAAGTTAATTTTGAACATGACTCATAATTTAATGTAATTATATTTTTACAATTTCAATTTAACTTTTAATTAATAACATTGTTATTTGGTTTTAAATTAGAAAAAATTTAAATATAAAAGGTCAAAAATAGTTTTAATATTAAAACTAAAACAATTGAATTTAATATTTTATATTAACAACCTTTTGACTCAGTGATAAGAGCGCTATGTTGTAGATATGAGAGTTTGACTTGATTCTAAGTAATTATATTCCTTTTCCTTAATTATACACAAAAAAAAATTTGCAATATACAAGAAGGTGGTAATATCGTTAAATTGTTTTACATCGATTTTGTAAAGATTAAAAAATGTGTGAATGAAGAATAAAAAGTAGAAATCTACCATATTTTATTAAATAATAAAAATATAAATATAAATGCATATATTTATATGCAATACATGTTATGTTGAAAACATAATGGTTATAAAATAAGCTAATATTGGTTTGATTTGAGGGCTAATAAAATGCCTTCGTACAATTTCATACTAATATTGAAAATATAATGATTTATTTGCACTTTAACTCTTTTTTAAAAAAGTCATTTTAATTATTTATTTAAACTTTCACACTTACAATTTTTGTTAAATCACCCATAATGGATGAAAAAGTTAACGACGTTGTATTGTAGTCCACGTATATAATATTTAAAAGGATAATTTATTTGAAAATAAATATTTTTATTTTTTTAAATTTTAATATTTTTATCTTTTACAAATGTTTAAAATAATTTTAATAATTTTCTATATTTTTTGGAATTTTTATTTTTTAAATTTAAAAAATTTACTAATTTCTAACATAATATACACGTGGACTGCTACATGGATGCTACGTCAACAAAGTCAACGTCTGCTAATTTTTTCAACTAATTTGACAAAAAACACAAGTTTGATGATTAAAAGAGATGAAAAATTAAATAGAGGGTGAAAATAGTTTGTTTTATAAAGTTAGTGGATTATGCATTTAAAATTTACCATTAAGCTTAAAAAGAAAAAGCCTTACCTTTAAAACATTCGTTATTTTTCCCAAAATTTTATATTAGGACAAAATTGCTTTTTTATGGTTAATTATTTTAACAATTAATCGTAACGAAAAAAAGAAGAGAAAGGGATAGCAAGCTAAGGCGAGGGTAACGGTTGGTATTCGTAGGTCATATCTTTTCTCGAGAAAAAGATAGCTAAAAAATCCATATACATTTATGTCATCCTCTCCACCTTCCCATAAAATCCAAATGCCTTACAAATTTATTTTATTTTATTTTATAAGTTAGCATTTGATGCAATATAAAATTATATTTTATTATATCAAACATTTATATTATTATAATATGTTTGATTGAGCTCGTGTTCTTTATTAATTGTATTCCACTTCGGTTGAAAAATTATTACAAGTTCATTTATTTTATGAAGGCTATATATATATATAAACCTTTAAGAAAATGCGAAAAAATAATTAAATCTTTGTATTAAATTTGCACCCAATTGAGCTATTGTTGTTAACTAAATTAATCAATTAAATTCCTCCTTAATGGAATTCGTGGTTGACATATTGTCCACTAAAATAAATTGATGGATCTCATCGATAGTGACACGTGATAATTTCGATTTAATCTAATATTTTTCATAAAAATATTAAAATCATAAATATATATAAAATTATTAAAAATATTTAAAAATTAAAGATTATAAAAAATAAAACTATTAAAATTTATACAAACTTATAAGTATTATAAAATATAAAATTATAATGAATTATAATAAATTATAATTTTTATCAAATTAATTAAACATGTTTAAAATTTATGAAAACATATAAAATTCTTAAAAACATATGAAAAACATAAAAAATATTAAATATTAAAATTATTAAAATTATATAAACTTAAAAAGTTATAGGAAATCATAAAAATCATAAAATATAATAACTTATAAAAATATAAAATTAATAAAATATATTTAAAATTTTATGGAAACTTATGAAAATTCATAAAAGCTTATAAATAATATAATAAATTCTTATAAATTATAAAAAATCATTTAAACCCTAAAATCATAATGAGCACATGACATTGCACAAACCGTTAGATAATGGAAATAGTCATCAAGATTGTTAATGTCATTTTATGTTGAATGAAATGTTCTCAATATTCCACAAATAAATGGCGCTCTCCTTTCGATAAATTATTATTATTTTTAAAAATTTATCTCTAATTTTTAAGTATAGTACAATACTTTGGACCTTGAAAAGTTGAAAATTACTTACTAAATATTGCATAATGTAAAATATTTTTGATACAGTTAGATACTATTAAACCAAAATTTTATTATCCAGCTGTTAGCATATGCTCAACGACTTGGTTCTTAAGTCAATCAGTCTAATGATTCTATTCAAACCAGTACCTTTGGCAATTTCGATCTAACCAGTTCGATTGACTAATCTGGTCCAGATCAGATTTATAAGTTTATATCAATTTAAATATTAGATTTATTAATTTTTTTTAAAAATTTTTTATAAACTTATATCAATTTTTATATTTAATATTATTTATATTTTTTATAAATTTTTTGATTTCTTACCATTTGTAATATTTAAAATATTTGATTAAATTAAAAGTTATCATGTGTCACAATTTATTGATCCGTCAATTTATTTTAATAGTCAATGTGCTCAACTACATATTTCATTAACGAGCGACTTAATTGATTATTTTAATTAAAGATAGAGGCTCAATTGGGTGCAAATTTGATACAAAATTAATTGATCTTTTTTTCGCATTAGCCTATAGTTTTTTTTTACATAATCATTTCATAAAATAATAAATATTATCTTAAGAGTAGTTATGTATTTGTATATTTTAATAAATTCAAAAAATTCATGATATTTGAAGCAAGAGCATTATAATGTTTCATTATCTCAACATTACCATTTCAATCAAAATTATATTTAAATTTAATATTATCTTTTATAAAACTCATAATAGATATTTCTCACTCACACCATAATCTAATAAATTCTTATTTTATTTTATTTCAAGAAACAGACATATTATACTATTCATATATTATAAGTGAACCATAACATATCCTTTATTAAAATATATAATTAATAAATTTTTAATAATTTATAAAATTACATTTTAAGAAATGATATGTTTTAATATATATATATATATATTTAACAATAATCTAATTATAGATTTTATTATATCTCCAATATGTAAAACTACTTATAACTCTTCATGAATCTTTAAATAGAAATATGATAAAATGTATTATATTTTAACACACTCAAACTCTAGTCCCATTTTAATATGGTTGTACTATAATAGGAAAGGAGAAGCGAACAACAAAACTGGATTATTAATTTTCATTACTGACAAATCTCATACATAGTTATAACCCCCCAAAAAACAAAGCTATAAAGAATTTTATGATCATTTCGGTTTCGAGGTATAATAAATTCAAAATAAAAATAAGATAAGGCGATGAAAAATCAAACGTTAACTGGCTTGCAAAGGAACATTAGCGACGATGGTGACGATTTCTCGACGAGCCTCCCGTTGCTATTACTTCCACCAAGCCTTTCGTAATAATCAACGCAAAACAAAGACAACGAGAGCTGGACCTCGTCGCCAGCCCAGGAGGCTCTTCTCACTCTTCCCAGCCGACTCCGCACCGGTCTAACGCAACCCGTGTAGAGGCGTTTGTAGCCGCCCAGGGCAAGAACCACGGAACGGACGCTGGAAGGTGGAGGAGACACGTGGCTGAAGCAGAGGTTTTCCCAGAGGGAGTCATTGCGAGCAATGGTGCACCAGAGACGGCAGACGCTGGCGGCGACGCAGAGGGAACGGCCGTCGAGGCGTTCGAGGATTTCTATGAGGATGTCTACGTGGTCGTTGATAAAGAACTTGGGTCTTTTTTCCTTGTTCTCACCGCCTGTCTCGTGGTCTTCACGGCTGTGGTTTTCCACCATCGTTGAAGTTAAAAAAGAGATAGTGAAGAAGAAGAAGGAGATAGCGTTGAGGAGTTGAGAGGCAAAGGTAAAATAATAATGGGTTAATATATAGGAGAAATGGTTATACTGCTATAGGTGTAACGTAAAGTTGAAGGGATTTGACTTCAGAGGGAAAAGAAAAAAGATTGTGTTTGTATTTGGGAAAGAGACACAGAGGCAGACTTAAAAGACAAACAAGAGAGATTTTTATTTTTGGGTTTTTGAGGTATTTTAATTTTCATTGCTGTGAAATTTCTACTAGAAAATGAGTTGCATGTTGAACAATATTTAAAGCCTTGAAAAATGAACTTGTATTTACAGCATGGATGAATTGGAGGGAATCGAGAGGGGGGGGAGAAGAGGCCAAGAGAAAAGAGCCAAGGCAAAAAGAACTGGAACCGATGCTGTGCCTTTCTCTTTAATGACTTTTGTAAATTGCATATATTGTTTTCAACTTTGTTGTTTTTGTTGTTGTTTGTGAATTTCAAACACTTTGTTTTGTTTCAGAAAACACACTGGTAGCTGAAGTTGTGATGAGGCAGAGTTTGGTTTTTCTTAGATAGTCTGAAACTACAAAAGAAGGTGGAGAGTAAAAGTGAGGCACAGCTGTTTGGGGTACAAAGGCCAAAAGCTTTGATTTTTGACGATTCTTTTCTTACAAAAGAGTCAAGACTTTGGATTCGAAAGGAGAGGAAGAAAAATGTGTCATTTCAACACCGCTGGAACCAACCTATATTTGGTATCTGAACAAGCGATTGGATTTGGAACCCAAAAAGTTTAAATGATTTTGAGACAGGCAGAACAAATGATTTTTAATTTTGTTGGGTGACTTCTCATTCTTATGGACTAATTTCACATATTTACCTCTTGGGGTTTCCTTACTTTACCTCAGAATTATTGGGTTTGGAGGGCTACTATATATAGTATAGGCTCAACTAGGATTTGGCCTCTTTTACATTGTATTTCCATTTTCTTTTTTTGATAAAGCAGTTTGGTATTGACATAGGGTCAAATTGAATATAATTAGACTAACAAAAAAATGTTTAAGGGTAATATATTTTTTGGTCCTTGAATTTGGGAACTAGGTTATTTTAGTATTTATATATTTTTATCTACTTTGTTATCTGAACTTGAAAACTAGTTTCATTTTGGTCATTGAACTTGGATTCCGTCAAGATTTGATGTTGTGGTCAGTATTTTTGGAACAAGACTAGATTAGTTGATCGGATCGAGAATCGATCAGTATACTGGTCTAAACAAAAGGGTTGAACCGATTAAATAAAAAACTACTCGAAACTGGTAAAAATTAAAAATTGAGGCAAAAATTAATAGTTAAACAGGTTGAATTGATTTAGTAATTTTTTATGTTTTAATTTTTTTATGAATTTTCATTATTGTTGGTCTACCGTTTAACCAATTGAATTGAAAATTAGTAGTCTAACCGATACAATCATCGATTCGAGTTATTAAAATATTGTATGTGATCTTTAGATTATATAAAATTTTAAGTTTTAAGTAATGATGTGACATGATCTCGAATGTTACGTAACTAAACTTTATATTTTCTAAGTTCAAGGATAAAATAAAATTAATTTATAAATTTAGATACTAAAATAAATAAATAAAATAAAATAATCAGAAAAAGGTATATTATCCCAAGAATTTAATACTAAATCTTAAATTCACACTACTCTAGTTTCAGAGAAATTTTTTAATAAAAAAATAAATTTATATGCATATATATATATATGCTGCACCCAAATACTGAAATCGGATTGTTTTGAGTGGAGAACAAAAAAGGTCATGTCAAAGCATCTTATGTTCCACCTTGAAATAATAATGATGACTCTTTGGGTAACAACCAAAGCGAAAAAAGAAAAAGCATCGAGATGAAGGATGAGGGTGGCAACTATTTTGGCCCCAAATCCCCTTTTATCATTCAAATTAACTCACATTGATTGGATTGGATTGGATTCAATTTTAATTTTAATTTTTAATGATATACAGTTAAATATGTTTTAAAATGATGAATACGAACTGTTTGAATGAAACGCGAATGGAGCTGAAGAAAAAAAATTCTACAAGTTTCGAATGATGATGGTCACCTCTAGTCCTAAGCCCCAACCCCACCAAAATCTGAGAGAGTTTTTTAATGGCGACGAAGGCTTGTTTCCGTATTGTTGGACTGACATGAAGGGGGCACTGTTCCCTATTCTTTCTGGGAGGAATTTGATAATTGCAAGATTACAAGGAGAAACCCGTAAAGTGCGTAAAAGAATAAAATAAACTAAAAATTCACAGTTTCACTCACTCTCTTAACGACTACTATGATTTTTGTACTTTTGAGTCCTTCAAACAAGAAAAAAAAAACATCGGCTAAATGTTTTATACGTAAAGAGTTTTCATCATTTCTCTCAAGTCATCCATCCATCTGCTTTCTGCAAATTTGTACACCTTTCATTACAAAGATGCACCATTAAATTGACCATTCACTCAACTTTTCATCCCTTCACACTTTGATGGATAAATAATCTGGGGAGCTGGACAGTGACAAATCGTGTTTAATAATTGCGTTTCAATATACTCAGATTCTAATATGAGTATAGAAGTATGATGTTACATATTAAGCAGGCATTTATATCCTACATTTATCTTTGGATTTCAAGTAACATTAGAGTAATGAAAGAGATGGCCAAATGGACTCATATTTTTGGCTTCGTTTTCCTTCACTTGCTTCTTGTGTCAGGTATCTAGGTAATTTGTGCCATTTTACAAGATTTAGGACAAGAAGATGTCTTCGCCTTGGGTTTGGGTTTGGGTTTGGTTTGTGTAACAATTCCCATTAAAAAAATAAACTCGAAACTTTTCAAGCTGAGTAAAAAAAAATGCCCAAACCAAATTTATCTGTTTGAAGGTATCTACAAGACCAGGTTCTTTCCGTAGCTTCTACAGGAAGCCCCCCCCCCCGCATTAGCGCCATTAAATATTGAATTGTTTAAAGTAATAAGCAAGGTCAATAGTTTTAATTATTAAGTAGTAAGTAATTCTTAACTTGGATCATTGCATTGAATCCATAGAGTTAGAAAAAATAGGTATGAAAAATAGTTTGATTAGCCGTAAATGTAAAATTTAAATAAGATTTTAGTTGTGTTATCTGTCGAAACTAATTTTGATAAAAGGGGATCGACTTTTATTTTGAGAATGAAAAAGAAAAAAAAAGGGAGTCGCCACTGATATTTTATTGAGGTATAATCGGATCACCTTGCAATTTAATCGTTTTAAAAAAACGTTTTATTTTTATTAAAACAATGATATTGGTCTACGAAATTCAAGAAAAACGGGTTCGGGAGTCGGTTACGTGCGAGGAAGGATTAGCATCCTCGTCATGCCCAAAATCGGTACCTAATTGATTAATTAATGTCTTAATGTCGAAAATTAAAAACTTTGAGGAGATTTGGAATACGATCCTTTGTTACAAAATCACCTGATTGAATTTTACAAAGAAAATATTTCACGTTAATCGAAAAAAGGGGTTACGTCCCGTAAGTTAGGATGCAATACCTTAAATCCTCGAAACGAGAATAAACAACGAAAATTTATTTATTTTAGGAAATTTTGATCATCTCGATTTCGGAAAAGAAATCATATCCCGTAAGTTGGGACACGATCCTTTTTTTATTCCCGAGATAATTTTAAAAATGTATTTTTTAAAAATAGTTCATATATTCGGATTTATCAGAAAAAGTCGAGACCCCACAAGTTAGGGAACGATCTCTTGAATTCCAAAATACGAAATATTACTTTTAAAAAAATACATTTGAGTCGAAATTAATGTAATATTTAAAATGTTACACAAAATAAATATTAAATTGACCAATGACTACAATACGAATGTATTAATAAACAGTTCATAGCATGTACAACAATAATGATTATATAACATACATCATTTTAATACTAATATTATCAATCAAAAGAATAAAATAAGTAATAACAATGCATAGCAACAACAATAACAATAATAATAAATTAATAATTGAATAAAACAATACTAATAATGGCAAAAACATAAATAAAAATAAAAAATAAACAAGCCAATATATAAAATGATAAAATAAAACTAAGATAAGATAGATTAAAATTGAAAGTAAGTAAATAAATAAATAAAATATTAAATGAAGTATTAAACAAAACAGTAAAAAGAAAGATGAAAGTGATGATGATAATAATAATATTGTAAAAATAAGATAATAAATACGTAAAAAGCATACATATGACCATATTTAAGGATCATAAAAGAAATAAAAAGAAATTAGTAAAAGAAATATTAAGATTTAAATATACATAAAATAATAATAGATATAAAAATAATATTAACAAAAAAATGAAGAACAATAGACAAATTAATAGGTGAATAAAGTAAAATTAATCAAAGGACTGCATTGAAATCAGAATAAAATTTGAAGCAAAATTCGTAGTAAATTTAAAGATAAAATCGAAATAGGATTAAAATGTAACACGCGCGAAGAAACGAGGGCCAAATGGGCAATAAACCCAATTCCTGGACACGCGTCACTTCCCCAGAGGATTAGCGCGCCAGGGACTAAATTGAAAAATAGAAAAAATTAGAAGTCCAATTTAAAAATAAAAGAAAAAAATGCTAAAAGGACCAAATTGAAACAGACCGAAAATACGGAATGGCTAAATGTGAAAATATCCTATTAATCAAAAACACGCGGATCCTTCCCCGAGTCGGGTCAACGCGCGGGTCGTGGCCTTATACGACGTCGTTTTGGCGCCAAGAGCTATGGCCCAAAACGGCGCCATTTTACGAGTCTATATAAACCAAATTTTTTAAAAAAAATTCATTTTCTCCCTTTCACTTCAAAAAACAAACAAAAACTCTCTCCCCTCCCCTTTACACATTTCCAGAATCCGGCTAGCTCCGGTGTCGGACCACCGCGGTGGCCGCCGACTACCGGTGACGGCGCCGCCGCCGCTTACGGTGGCCAAAAAACCAAAAATACTTTTTTTTGGCCCTTTTGACTTCCGGACTAAAAAATCCTCGATTTTCATCAGAATTGACACCTCTTTAACAAAAAAGGGTATGATTTTTATTTTTTCCTTCTTATTTTCGTTTAAAAAATGTAAATAAATAAATAAAATAAAAATAAAAACGACACTACTACATTTGAAAATGGTCTGTACTTGAATTGATTTTTCTCTATTTTCTTTTGATTCATTCGTAAGTAAAAACACAAAATCGGGGCTCTTTTTATAGCCCGAAAATACCACTTATTTCTCTATTTTTTCTATTTTTTACATTATCTTTTTGCTTTTGGACTCTCATAGTCCGTTTTGTAGATACAGACATGGCGGCACACGTGGAGGAGGCGGCGTGAAGGGCGGCTACTGTTGATTTGGTTGATAGGGTTTTCTGTTACTGTTTAGTGTTTAGGTTATTTTGGGTATTGGGCTGTTAAGGTTTGTTGGGTTTATTGGGTTTGGGTTTTAGTTATTTGGGTTTTGGACTGAACTTTGGTTATTTGTTATTTTTTTTTTAAATTTTGGACTGATATTATTTGATTTGGGTTGTATTATTTGTATTTTTATATTGTAGTTTGGTTTTAATGGGCCCGGGCAGAATTTGAGTTTTACAGTTGCCCCTCTTTGCTCGTTATCGTGTAACGAGAATGGAGCAAAGACCTCAAAAAGGACAATTTTCGCCCGGTCTCGACGAGTTTTGACTTCATGGTACTACTCCAATCCACTGTGATTTCAGGGATAAGGCTGGTGGCTTCGATATGCTCCACTGCAACTTCAGGGAGATAGGATTATTGGCTTTAATCTACTCCATTGCAACTTCAGGGAGATAATATTTGCCATGATCTGCTCTACTACAACTTTAGAGAGATAAGATCTGTGATTTATAGCTTTAATCTACTGCGATGCCAGGGAAATAAGATTCGCTGCCTTCAGCTTTAATCTGTCCCACTACAACGCCAAGGAAATAAGATTCGCTGCCTTCAGCTTTAATCTACTGCGACGCCAGGGAAATAAGATTTGTTGCCTTCAGCTTTAATCTGTTCCATTGCAACGCCAAGGAAATGAGATTCGCTGCCTTCATCTTTAATCTACTGCGACGGCAGAGAAATAAGATTCGTTGCCTTCAGCTTTAATCTATTGCAATGCCAAGGAAACAAGATCCGTTGCCTTCAGCTTTAATTTGTTCCACTGCAACTTTAGCGGTATAAGATTTGTGGTTTCACCGATCTATTCTCTGAGGAACATGACCTGTAAAATTCATTTCATGGGCCTATTTATGCCCAGTGATTAGGATGTTATGATCAGAATGAATCAAAATCTCCTAACCAGATGTGTATGCGTGAATGCAAAATGTCATGAAAATGATCCCTTAATGCTTGAGTTATTATTGCTCGTTGTTCATTAAGGTTCTATCACTGACACGTCAAAACGCCATCTTGTTTGGCAAGTATTTCCACAGAAACACTCATGTTTTACTTAATTAGATTGCCCCCACTGTAATCTTCAAGGTTCAATCCACTGTACTTTTGGGACATAAAATTTGAACCATCCTTCTCCCACTATAATTTAGGAGTATAGGATGTCGTACCAATGTAAAATTTTCTCTTCCAAAGAATAACCCCCTCTTATACTTGATGATCATTGCTCGTTTGTCCACCAACATGATATCCTGCCATTTTGTTCAATCAATACTTTGACAACAAAATCCAAAGGGATGGTCTTAATTTAGACTCTTCCTTCTCAGATATTTCCAACCTTTAAACCTTGTGTGTTCTAAACAATAGTCTTGTTTCAGGTTCTTGTATTGTTTAGAAACTTCTAGAGTAATATGCAGAACCTTCTATTAGGTTCAACTGATCATATCGAGATTTGATCCATTCTACTTTATCCAACTTTAGCTCAGCCAATACCCGGAGAGAAGGGATTTCAACTTCAATGGGTAAAATTGCCTCCATACCATAAACCAAAGAGAAAGGCGTTGCCCCGGTGGAAGTCCTGATTGATGTTCGATAAGCAAGAAGGGAAAATGGTTATTTCTCAGACCAGTCCTTGTAAGTCTCAGTCATTTTCCCCACAATTTTCTTGATATTTTTGTTGGCCGTCTCCACTGCACCATTCATTTTTGGGCGATACGGTGACGAATTATGGTGTCTGATCTTGAATTGACTATAGACCTCCGCTATCGAGCTTTTGTTCAAATTCAATGCATTGTTAGATATAATTCTTTCAGGCATTCTATATCGACATATGATCTCTTTTTTCAAGAACTTGCTGACTGCTGACTTTGTGACATTAGCATATGAAACAGCTTCTACCCATTTAGTAAAGTAATCAATAACCACAAAGATGAAACGATGCCCATGAGAAGCCTTCGGTGATATTGGCCCGATGACATCCATACCCCACATGGAGAAAGGCCATGGAGAAGTCATAACGAGAAGTCATAACGTCCTTATCATCCATCATGCCTTGAATTAGGACTTTGAATTCTTTGCCCTCTTGGATGTTGTGCCCTTCCTTATGGTGAAACTTATAATAATTCCTCGTCTTTTCACATCTTTTCTCTGAATCTGAAACAATTAATCCCTTTCTCAGATGAGTTTTTACTTTTGCAATGTCGACCTTGATTCTTCTCCCCATAGCTTCACTCATCATGTTTATCCCATTAACAGCATGATTGGGTAGCGGATTTTCTGTATTGGATGAATCATCAAATTTGACAATACCCATATTGATGAACATTTCAACCAATTATTTAAACTATAGAATTCCCCGTAATTCCTACATGATAATCATATTGTGCATTTCCATCATACCATTTAGGGTACGGAGGCTGCAAGGGATTTAAATAGAAAGGGGAAACGACTTGTGCATCGAACAAACTTTGATATAGCTCCTTATACAACATTGGAATTGGCGTGAACTGAAGCTTCTCATTGTTTTGTCTTGTACCAGATTCCTGCCTTGATGAACCTTGCTGATTGGCAACCCCCTTTCCTGGTTGATTTACCGTGATCGATTTTGAGTAACCTTTGTTATGTGTACTCGTGTTGTTCACCACGTTTTCTTTTTTCCTTGAAGCTGACCTTTTGTTACTTTCTCCAGCATCTATCTTCCCACTTCTTATGGCATTCTCAATCATCTCGCCATTCATTATATCTGAAAAACTTTTTGTAGCACTTCCTAGCATGTGTGTGATGAATGAGACTTTTAGCGTGTTGATAAAGAGCATCGTAATTTCTTTTTCTAGGAGCGGCGGCTGAACTTGGATGGCAACCTCGCTCCTAAAACTCTTACTAGGTTTCTTCTCTATATTTTGTAAAGTAATTCATTAGGAGTCATATCCATTACACGACTATAATGCTTCATGAATACTTGTGCTAGGTCCCTCCACGAACTAATCCTGATACAGCTTAATTGGTTGTACCATTTGGAAGCTGCCCTTACCAGGCTATCCTGGAAGCAGTGTATTAGTAGTGGGTCATTATTGATGTATCCAGCCATCGATCTGTAAAACATGGTGATGTAAGCTTCAGGGCAACCAGTTCCATTGTACTTTTCAAATTCTGACATTTTGAACTTGTAAGGGAGAACTAAATCTGGAACCAAGCTCAGATCTTTAGCGTCAATTCCGTGATGACTATCAGCACTTTCCATAGCTTTGAACTTTTCCTCCAACCTTCTACACCTATCCTGTAGCTGTTTTGGCAATTCAGCCTTTGCTTTTTCCTTTTCTGCCACTTCATCAAAATCGGGGATAACTGGATTAGTTGGGTTATCTCCTGGGTTTGAACCTGATCCAGCCTGAAAGTTCAATGGCATCGAAGCACCGACCTGAGATTTTTGAGGCCTAATTGTGACGGATGGTCTCCGCAGGTACATATTAGCTTGGGCCTATATATTTGGTGGAGTAAAACCTGAAGGATAGAATGGCTCCTCATTATCCTCACCAGGGTTGGTCATGGGGCCTTTTCCTTTATCTATTCTCCCAGTCAATAATTGAGTCAACTGGGTCATCATGTTTCTTTGAGATTCTAGCATTTTGTCCGTCATGTCTTGTTGGATCTTAGCTAGCTCCTCTTGCATTTGTGCTTGTAGCTGGTCTTGCATCTCCCTTTGAAGTTGTTCAAGTTTTTCTAATCTTTAGTCTATGTCTTTTGTCTTAGCTCAGATACTGTAACGATGTTTGGTTAGTAGGTTTTTTGCTGGTTGCCAGATAAACTGAAATGATTTTAACCAATTAGGATATTTTGGTGGACTTTAATGCATATGATGTAATGTAATGCAAATGCATGAAGTGAATGCAAAAAGGCATCGATTTTGATTCAATTGCATTTAGAAAACTTTACCAGAAAACAAAATTATTTACATAAAACATATTACATATATGGCTTTGCCCTAACACTCAAAACTTTAATTTTCCTAAGCAGTGAAGCTAACTCCTGCCCTCGGTCTGATTCCAGCTCGTACTTTACATTTAGTATATAAGTTTGTACTGCCAAAGTCTGTAAGTAATCGGCTACTCTCGAATCTGAGCCACAGCCTCTCCCATAATGTGATCTCTGTTTCTAACTTGGTTATGACAAAAAAGGAGTTGTTCTTTTTGACGCTCTTCACTGGCTTCAAGGAATTCAATCCACATTTCACAATTTTGTAATGTCATTTCTAATTCTTCGACTCTTCTTTTTATTTGCTCGATCTTGCCTAAGCTCGCTCTTAGCTCCATCGCATAATTACGGTTTCTATATTTATGAAGAGTTTTCTCAAGTTCAGCCACTCTAGCCTTTAATTCACCTTTTCCGTTTCGGCATTCTAACAAACTCTTCTCTAGGGTCTCATTTCGCATTTGGGTCTCTTGGAATTTCCTTTCCCATCTATCAGCCTTGATCTTTTCCTCTTGAATTTCTTGACACCACTGCTCTAAAGTTTTCCCCAACCCGGCAGTTTTCATTGAGAAACGCAGCTTCTTATAGTTTGTTTTCAAACTATTCAAATCTCCCTCAGTTTTATTCTTCCCTTTTCTTAATTTCTTGGTTTCTAGCTTCTAAACATCCATGTCTAGTCTCAAATTCATCTTCTCCTCTTCTATTTGTTCTATCTTTTTTTCTAACTCTGAATTTCTTCTTTCAAAATCCTGCATTATAATTTCTAGCTTAGAGGGGACAACTCGCAAATGTTTTCCCGTTGGCTGACTGTCTCTCTGACTTGGCCTGGGGATGTTATCATTAATCCTCCTACCCCACCACTCGATATATTCAGGGGTCATCGTCGGACCTACTGCCAATCTCTTCATTCGTCGAGTCTGGTTCCAGGCATTGGACATCTCTCGAATCTTCTTCTTGTAACCATCACCCTTATATGAGAACTCGCACTGAGCTAGTCATTGGGTTGCGGGTATGAACTACCTTGACGTATACTGTCTTAGTACTAGCAACGGTGCATAGCCAATAGCTCATCAAATCCCAAGTAGAGGGACCTAGTCGAAATCACCACATCTATATAAGATCTTACCTGGAAGCATCCAATGAGCTCAATTCGATATCCTCTTCTTGAAGATTCTGAAGCATTGCCATCCATTTTTCCTCCGTAATATCATCCTGCCTTGGTATAGTTGCTATCTCCTTCAAAGGCGAATAATTCTCGGAGAAGACCCGAAAAGAAACCTTATCAACTTTCCAAACGTGACTGTGGAACCATGCTAAAAGGAGTCGCGCACATCCAATGAATCTACCCTCACCCACTCTTCGACATTCGTTTAGTGATTTGAAAGTTTCTGCTAAAATTGCTGGGACTGGTGTAACCCTATTATCAAGTCGGTCAAAGAGATCGGTGACTACATCATCAACGTGTCCCAAGGCCTTGGGAAAGACAACTAGGCCGTAGACACTCAAGGCAAAGACATCAACTTTCTTCTTCGTATCTGGGTATGCTAGAATTAGATCCTTCAAGTTCTTCCAAGGAATACATTTGCTATTCCCCTTCTGCTTAATCCGTGCTGCAACCCATTGCTCACTCATCCCGGTAATATTCATTAATTTCTTCAAAAAGGTTGGGATATTAACAACTCTCGAGTAGGCTTTGTCTACTTGAATCTTCGAGCAACGAAGTAAGGTCATGTATTCCTCCACTGTAGGCCCCAGATCAACCCCCCCAAAAGTGAAACAACTGTAAACAGGATTCCAAAACTGGGCGAGGGCGCAAAACAAGTGTTTATCCACCTTTATGTCAAACAGATAAGGTAGATCTCCACAGCCAGAGTAGAAAAGCTGCTTGACCTCATCATTCCACTGATCCCAGATTTCCTTCAATTCTTGCAGAAAATTCTGGGTTACACTAATACGAGTGAAGTCCCACGACTTTGATATATATCCTTCGGCCAAACTATCACATTTTCTCCGCTGTGTTGTCTCAGACCAAGTTTAGACAGCCGCATTATCCTCCACCTTATCAAGAAATCCCTTTTCTATGATAGGCTCTCTATCTAGTAACCGAATATGAACCAACGCCTTTTTTGATGAAATGTTATGCAGTCAAAATGCCATGTAATCAAAGCAAAACACAAAAAGTTAGTGTCATATATAAAAATAGAATTCAACACAAACAGGATATAATAAAACACCTATTCGGGAATCTACTAGGGTTTGGTATAGTTCTACCTATGGCAAGTTCTTAAAGTTCACAGCATGAGGTTTGGCTTCTAGAGCAAAGGTACCCGAACCAGCAGGTTCCTCGATCCTCACCCATTATAGGCTCATGCAGACCGAGTTCGATTCAGGGGAATACATTTCCCTATGGCTACACGGAGATGAAAATCTCACAAAGACATAGGTACGGATGTATTCCGAAAGTGACCCATTATCCTGCACGGAGGTGAAGACCTCACGAAGGACTAGTTTCTCACTCCCACTTAAAGGGGTAAAATTGACCAACTTATGTAATGCAAGATGCAAATACACATTAACAGATTTAGACTAACCAAACAAACACCCTAGGATTAAAACCATAAAAATAATGAATAGAATGCAAAAGGGGAAAATTTAAAACAAATTTTGACTTTTTGACAAAAAGACAAAAATTAATTAATTTGTGGCTTGACTCTCAACCATGTCCCCAGTGGAGTCGCCAAGCTGTCAAAACTAATTTCGATAAAAGGGGATCGACTTTTATTTTGAGAATGAAAATGAAAAAAATGAGAGTCGCCACCAATATTTTATTAAGGTGTGATCGGATCGCCTTGCAATTTAATCGTTTTAATAAAACATTTTATTTTTATTAAAATAATGATTTTGGTCTACGAAATTCAAGAAAAACGGGTTCGGGAGTCGGTTACGTGGGAGGATGGATTAGCCCCTCGTCATGCCCAAAATTGGTACCTAATTGTTTAATTAATGTCTTAATGTCGAAAATTAAAAACTTTAAGGAGATTTGGAATACAATCTTTTGTTACAAAATCACCTGATTGAATTTTACAAAGAAAACTTTTCACGTTAATCGAGAAAAGGGATTACGTCCCGTATGTTTGGATGCAATACCTTAAATTCTCGAAACGAGAATAAACAACGAAAATTTATTTATTTTAGGAAATTTTGATCATCTCGGTTTGGGAGAAGAAATCATATCCCGTAAGTTGAGACACGATCCTTTTTTTATTCCCGAGATAATTTTAAAAATGTATTTTTTTTAAAATAGTTCATATATTCGGATTTATCAGAAAAAATCGAGACCCCGCAAGTTAGGGAACGATCTCTAATTCCAAAATACAAAATATTACTTTCAAAAAAATACATTTGAGTCGAAATTAATGTAATATTTAAAATGTTACACGAAATAAATATTAAATTTACCAATGGTGCAATACTGAATGTATTAATAAACAATTCATAGCATGTACAACAATAATGATTACATAACAAACATCATTTTAATACTAATATTATCAATCAAAAGAATAAAATAAGTAATAACAATGCATAGCAACAACAATAACAATAAAAATAAATTTAAAATTTGAAAGTATTTTAAAAAGGCAAATAAATTAATAATGGAATAAAACAATATTAATAATGGAAAAAACATAAATAAAAATAAAAAAATAAACAAGCCAATATATAAAATGATAAAATAAAAACTAAGATAAGATAGATGAAAATTGAAAGTAAGTAAATAAATAAATAAAATATTAAATGAAGTATTAAACAAAACAGTAAAAAAAAGATGAAAATGATGATGATAATAATAATAATATTGTAAAAATAAGATAATAAATACGTAATAAATCATACATATGACCATATTTAAGGATCATAAAAGAAATACCCATTTTTTTTGGCCCTTTCGACTTCCCGACTCAAAAATCCTCGATTTTCATTGGAATCAGCACCTCTTTCACAAAAAGGTATGATTTTTATTTTTTTCTTTTTATTTTCGTTTTAAAAAAATGTAAAAAAATAAAAACAGTACTACTACCTTTGAAAATGGTCTGTACTTGAATTGATTTTTCTCTATTTTCTTTTGATTCAATCGTAAGTAAAAACACAAAACTGGGGCTCTTTTTATAGCCCGAAAATACCACTTATTTCTCTATTTTTTTTTCTATTTTTTTACACTATTTTTTTGCTTGTGGACTCTCATAGTCCGTTTTGTAGGTATAGATGTGGCGGGACATGTGGAGGAGATGGCGCGAAGGGCAGCTACTGTTGCGACGTGCGGCGGCTACTGATTTGGTTGATGGGGTTTTCTGTTACTGTTTAGTGTTTTGGTTATTTTGGGTATTGGGCTGTTAGGGTTTGTTGGGTTTATTGGGTTTTAGTTATTTGGGTTTTGGACTGAACTTTGGTTATTTGTTATTGTTATTTTTTTTATTTTTGGACTGATATTATTTGATTTGGACTGTATTATTTGTATTTTTATATTGTAGTTTGGTTTTAATGGGTCTGGGCAGAATTTGGGTTTTACATTATCTATAGTATATATATATTTCTAAGTTAGGGTAGACTTGCCAAATTTTGGTTCTAAGTTTCTACCGAATGATCTTTTCTGCTATTTTTGAACTATCAGATGCTTAAAGAGTGGGCTTTAACTTAGAGAACCAAACACAGGATGAAAATCGAGACTTCTCATAGGGGAAGTAGACTAAGGGGATCCAAAACCAAAAATTCAATTTATCAAATTCGAATTATAATTGCTAAAATGAGTGCAATTATAATCTCACAAATTTTTTGAACAAGTACTCACAAAGAAAACAATCAAAATAAAATTTTCACTAAAACTCAGCAGAATGTCCTCATATATTTTATTGTGATTTTCGGCAACCCCTACTCCCTTTATATAGAGAAAAAAAATCACTAGAGTTATACTAGAATAAGTACAAATAAATAATAATATTTTAATAGAAAACAATGTCTAATTAAGACCCTAATAGGGCAAGTTGGTGCACATAAGGAGTGTAGACTCCTTGTGTGCCAAGGCACATGCCCAAATATGAGTTTGTCATGTTCCCATGCATTTGGCACAATTATATGTGTAGTCTAGTTTTAAATTAGATTAAAACAAGATAATATGTAACAATCCAATTTTCAGTGGTGCTAGAAATGCGATTTAGGAATACAATTTCTACAAACTGAGCCCGTAAATATTAAACAAAAACATTGATAGGGATAATATAAAAATATGTTGAAAATTGGTCAAGCAATTTTGTCAATAAAATATTTGATTAGGGCTTAGGGACTAAATTTTTAAAGTCCAATCGTTATAGAGTTTTAATTGACAAAAGGCTTGAGGACTTGATTAACAGTTAACCAAAGGTCCAAAATGATAATTAAAACCATTTTTAAGTGGTAGTGGATGATGATGGCATATTCATTTAACATGATTAGTAATTAGTTACGTTAATTAAATATGATTAGCTAAATTAATTAAACTTTAATTAACCTATAAATATCAAATTTTTGTGGAAATGAAGAGAAAAATTGTCATGTTCTTCTCCACCTTAAATCTTCCACCATTATTGAAGCAAAAGAAAACCCTTCCAAACTTTTAAAGCTTTCGGCCATTAATAGGTAAGGGAAATTAAGTCTTTTTCTTGTTTTTTTTATAGATTTGGGGTTATGGAAGCTTGATTTAGTTATCCCATGTACGAATTTGATAAACTGTTAAAGGTTTAGGAAGTTTTCATTGGTGATTACTTGATGAATTAGGCTTGAAATTGATAGATTTTAAGCTAGATTATGAAAAAGACTAGATTGTAAAGTTAATTTAACTTGTTGTTAACTTTGTTACAATAGAGACCAAATTGAATAAATTTAAAACTTGTCATAAAATTATGGTAGAAATAGAAAATATAAGGTCCCTAATGAGAACATATGAAATCATATTTTAATCCAAGCTAGAAATTGAAATATATGTCATCTTGAGTTCGTGGACTAAATTGAATACAATGTAAAATGGGAGGAAAATTGAAAGATGGATTATATAGGATCATGAATATCATGACATTATATAAAAATGTTTTATATTGATTTGTTATATAAAATAATTGTATAGAGCAAGACTTGAATAAAAAAGGAGCTAATAGGGGAAAAGCTAAATTTCAGATTAGTCCCTGAAGTATCCACTTATTTCATATTTTGAACAGGTAAGTTCACTTGGAACTTACTACCTCTTTTAAAGGATATGTATGCTATGCTTAATTTGATATATGTATGTTTGATTATAATTTAAAATACTATTGAATTTGACATATATGGCTGGTAAAGGATTGAATTGAAATGTTATGTGAAAATATGAATGATTTTGCAACACCTCCATAACTGACCCGATCATCGAGTCAAGGTACAAGGATGTCACATTCGTGCCGAAGCTACAATCACTCCATTTAGTTCATAAATTTTAAAACTTTGTTTTAACATAATTGAACTCCTTTGGAGTTATTTAAGTAATTTATATGCTTTTCCTAAGGTTTGGTTACAATCGAGGGCCAATTGGGGCTTATTCAAATCAAAACAGGGTAAACAGGGTCAATGTCACAACATTGGCTTTGAATGTCATGACATTGACTTGAATGTCACGTTATTGGAGACAAATTTTACCTGGAACATGTTTGAATCATCTAAAGCCAAGTTTAAACAATCATAAACCATTCTATATCACTACCAAAACATTTTCAAACATGATTCCTCATCATAATATCATATCATATAATTCCACTTAAAACTTAATTAAACAAGTCCAAATTTACAAAATTTGCATAGAGGATCAAATACTATCAAATGTCTCCATGAAAGTTCATCCACAACATTGATACCATGACTCTATGTACATGCTATGGACTAGTGCCAAAAGTTAGATTCATACTCTCTTCCAAGCATTGATTTGCAATAAGATGAGATGAAAACAACCTTCATTCTAGATCTTCAAACAAATTTTCACCTAGAGTTTGAAAGAAACGCTTTAAGATCACAAGAGCTTAGCAACCGTATCAAGAACTAAACTTTGAAATATAAATCAGACCATTACCTATATATATATAACATCCATGAATTAACACCATCATGCATGAAACTTGTTTCATTAATAGTTATAATAAGACAACAATTCAACAAGTTTATAAGATACTTACCAATAATATCATTATACAATTTACTTACCATGGAAATCTATTGCCCAAATGTAGACTTTATAGAACGTATAAGATATGCAAAAATGTTGTTGATTTGCATCGGAGTGCCATTAACACTTGCACCATATTGCCACTATCACTTGCGCACACAGAAATTCTCCTAATGGCGTGTCATTTATATCCTACTAGTTCTCATTTTGTCTACTTGGGCATATAAACTGTAACACCCTTTGCTCAACCCAATCGCCGGGTCTGAGTAACAGAATGCCACATTCGTTTCTGAAGCAACTTTCGTCAAAATACAGTAAATATATATTAATCAAACAAACATTTATGACTTAAACACATTTATAATATGATTTACAACTATATCCAAGCATTAATCGAGCTTACAAAAGCTATTCTGTTGAGTCAAGCATGAATTAAGACCAAATTGAAAAGTTTTGAAAATCCAGGGTCGGCATCGTGATGTTGCCTCCTTCATGTTGTGACTTCATCAAATTGTTTGTCACGTTGCGACGTCTAGTCACTTGACATCGAGACGTTACAAATTATCAGTTGACGTTGCGACGTGAAGAGTCCCTTGTATTAGCGTGGACTCTGTTTTGGTACATTTTAGGCCATTTGATACCTATTTCATGCCAAGCCAAACCATATGTTCATTTGGTCCATATATGTACATCTAAACCTACATCAAACCAATCTAAAAGCATTCTCAAACATAACATTATAACACACTTACATTCAAATATCCAAAATGTCTCAAATGACACCATTTTCACATCAAACATATTTATACCAATACATGTATTCAACCATTCATTTCCTCAATTCAATTCATGCCCAATCATGTATCTATAAGTAGTAAACACATATATCACAACATATTATTAGACTTGTGCACATATACAATTTGTCAATTACATTATAAGTTCATTAATGATTAAAGTTCCAAATCGAACTTAGCATTTTAAGGTAACATGTCAACTCCTAGGTACATGCCACATATAACTGAGTTCAAACAATCAAAAGTCAATCGAATCAAGACACATTTCGTAGCTCAAAATCTATAGGAAAAAGAAAACAGCGGGGTAAGCATTACGAAATGCTTAGTAAGTTCATATGTATACGAATAGTTAACTTACCTCATATTACTAGTACATATATCAAACTAATGCATATAACTCAATTTACCTAACATATCAAAACACAATCACAACAAGGCTAGCTTGATTCATACTCGATCATATAACATTTCAAATGCAAGCATAAAATTTCATATATTCTATGTTCAACTTAACCACAATTCAATCATATGTAAATATACTCAAAATTTGTCCTTAAATCCTCCATTTCACTACTTATGATCAATTACACATCATAAAAGAACTTGAAAACATTGTTACCAATCACATCTGATGCTCGTTCGAGATAAACATATCCACTTGTGTCAGGTTACCCGTCCAGGATAAACCTTTTATCAGTACATCAAATAGCCTGGCCAAGGCTATATATATATGTAAGGTTACTTGTCTAGGCTAATCTATAAAATGACATCAGGTTACTCATCCGAGTTAAACCTATGTCACATTTACCTTCAAGTCCACAACAAATGTTGGATTTCAAGATCATCAAAAATTAACCTGTAAGAATGTGTACGATACATTTATGAAGTTGCATAAGGATAATTTCATCACGTAAGTTCATATTTAATATTTTTTTCAATGTAATCCAAATCTCACAATTTAGTACTAAATTACAAATAATTCAAAGTTCAACAAAACATACATAGGTTCACTAGAACACCCCAAGTCTGGCAGGTCTAAGGCTTTTGTGTATAGTAGTAAAATAACATATCTGGTGAAATGTGATTCACGCAATTTCTTATTATGGCGTATACATGTGGGCATATAATAAACGTCACATATGTAGGTAAGGATTTTGTTTCATGCTATTCTACTATATTAAGCAGAAGTATGTGTTAAGCGATAAAAGGTAAGTATGATATGAGTTAGCGCTAAAGGTGTAATACTCCTTGTTTGTCTGGAGTACTGTGCTAGTTATATTTAAAGTAATTTGGTTAGAAATAAACTAGATAGCCTAGCCCGATAAATGTGAATGCAGGGTACTTATCAATGTTTCCTTTGGAAATTGTAGACCATTAAGAAGGCAAATTCTGAAACGTGTGACACTTGTTGAATGAATGTAAGGGAGATTAGATTATATATATAAGATAATGGTTCTAAGGGAAGGTTCTTCTAGATTCTAAATGTTATTCTCTGACTCTTTTCGGGAACTGATTTCATTTCTTCTTCCTTGTACTCTAAACTTAGATTCTTGGTTTAACCAGTGGTTATTCCACCTTTGGTGGTTGTTGCTGCTTCATGATGAATGTTTGGGTCTAGAGCTTCAAGCTGCTATAGGTGAGTTGAGGTGAGTCTCTACCTTGACCCTTTTATATGAATTATTCAAATAAGAAGTATATATACACATTCATAGATGGAATGATGATGTCTTGTAACGCCACTAACCTGAATATGTCGCTGGATTAGGGTTACGAAGCATTACCGATCAAAACATAGTTCAGAATAGTTATTCATTACAATTAAAGCACAAAGTAATATAATCTCCTGTACAATTTTTTTTATACAAGTCAAATTCGTATATTAAACCATATCAACACATATCACACGACACATTAATCATTAGCATATAAAACAATATCTATTTCTAAGCTCAATTGTTGAACCAAACATACCAAATTCATATGTTAAGCATCATGCCAAAATTACATATACACAAACATTAGCATCATTATCAAGTCGTTTTCGCATGGCTACATATATAAAGATTAAAATGAACCATATCGAAACAAGCCTATACATGCCATATGTCTACATATATAAAGATTAAAATGAACCATATCGAAACTAGCCTATACATGCCATATGTCAATAGTACAAACTCTTAAAGTACTGAAATAGCGATCGATAGTGTGACTATATTCCTTGACGATCCCAGAACTCGAGCTAGCTTTATATATCTATAAAACAGAAAAAAAATACACGAAGTAAGCTTTGAAAGCTTAGTAAGTCATAAGCAAATAATTCATCACAAGCACATATATAATTCGATTCGAAATAAGCCAAATTTAACTAATCTCATACACATATACAATCATTTTTCTCATGTAATCCAAATTACCACATTAAGTAACTTCACTTACCTTATTTTTTTTCAATAAACATATAAACCTGATACCTACCTGAATCATTTAGTTTAATTTCACATTCGAACTCATTTTAACATTGCTCGTTAAACCATTCGAAATCGTTAAGGATACTCGGAAACACATATATCACATACAATGTCATATCCCAGATATGGTCTTACATGTTATCATATATCGATGCCTCTGTCCCAGACAGGGTCTTACACGAATCATATACAGTGCCAATGTCCCAGACATGGTCTTACACGTAATCTCATATTGATGCCAATGTCCCAGACATGGTCTTACACGAAATCACAACTCGAAAGTCCTAACGTCATGACATACATATCCTATACTATTCTTATGATCCATGCGGGGCTTTCAGACATCATAGTTCAATCAATTCAAGCTTAAAATAGGTCATCCCATGCTCAGTTAAATTCAGCAACGACAACTCATCAATTGTACAGGGCATTTAATTTGTAAAATCATACTTAATAAATGTACTATTTCAAACAGTGTAAAATCATCAACAATGGAAGTCACTAAATCAGCAAAACAGCATCACATTCAGACAATGTTATTAGCCCAAAACGGACAGCTTAATTAACACCAATTGGCAGCATAACAACATCTAAATTTGACTGTGAAATCAATAGATTCGAACAGCTACATTTATTAAATAAAACAGCATAAATGGTAGTGCATTGAACAGTGAATTTAACACATTCAGACAACTATATTTACTAAATAAAATAGCATAAATGATAGTGCATTGAACAGTGAATTTAACACATTCGGACAGCTACATTTACTAAATAAAACACCATAAATGATGGTGCTTTGATCAGTGAATCTAACACATTCGGAAAACTACATTTACTAAATAAAATAGCATAAATGATGGTGCTTTGATCAGTGAATCTAACACATTTGGACAACTACATTTACTAAATAAAATAGCATAAATGATGGTGCTTTGATCAGTGAATCTAACACATTCGGACAGCTTAATTTTAAGCTCTCTATCATTTAATTAGCGTGTGAATAACATATAAAAATGTTGCATTTACAACATGTTTTAATCAGCTTAAAGAAGAGGAATTAAATGCTGAAATTTCCAGCATTCGGACCGCAATTATCTCTTTCGGACAGAGACAGGGTTAACATTTAACAACTAATATTTTTCCTTATTTACAACAGCAGCAAACCAATTACACTAGAATTTACTGCACGTTCAATACAACAATTACATGCTGAAGCAATAAACATTCATGCGGCAGATTTCAACAGCAACTTATGCATTTATTCATCAAAATTTTTCTTCACTTCTAACTGCAGTATTTTGATAAAAATTACATGTATTTTAAGCTACTAAACTCTGCTTAACAGTCCTTATATCCGAACATAACTTACATGTAATAAATATATTTTAAACATAAAAATTTTACAAAATTTCCTTTGAACAACTTACCTCGGATATGGAACGAACAAGTCAGATCGACTACTCGATAACTTTCGACTTTCCCCAATCTAACTTCGATTTCTTTCTTTCTTGATCTAAATCAATTCAAATTTAAATTTTTTAATCACAAATCCATTTAATTTCATTCAAAAATACCTATTTGGACATTTTTCACTTTAGCCCCTAAAGTGTCACATTTATTCAATTTAGTCCCTATTTAACAAAATCACAAATTACACAAAATTTCAATACACCCATGCTTAGCCGAATTTATTAGAGATCCCTAGCAGTCTAAAACTTGCATTTATTTCACATTTCAACCACTCAATTTACACATTTCTCAATTTAATCCTTAATAAGCATTTTTATCAAAAAAATCACTTAATAAAACATGATAATCTAACATCAAATATTTATTTTCCATCATCAAACAACAAAAATCTTGAATATTCATTAATGAAATTTCACAAAATCACCATCAAATTCAAAAATTAAAGCATGGGCTAGCTAGAATACAAAGTAACGATCTAAAAAACGTAAAAATTATCAAAAACTGAGCTCAAAACATACCTCAATCAAGAACAACAATGGCCGAACCATAAATGAGCAACAATGGCCTTTCTTCTTTTTATTTTCGGTGAGAATGATGAGAAAATAAGCTTAAAAATTGTTTTTGTTTTATTTATTATACATTAATACATAGTTTGCCATTTTACCCTTGGTTATTAAACCATTTAATCATCAAGTATAAGGCCATTAATGTCCATTAATCTTATAAATGACATAATAACATCATAAGGACCTTTGGTTTAATAAACCATAACAAATAGACACTCTTAACTTATAGCATGCTACTTTTATATTTTACGCGATTTAGTCCTTTTCTTTAATTAAGCATCCAAACAATAAAATTATTTCACGAAACTTTCACACATATATAATCACATGCTGTAAACATCAAAAATAATATTAAAATAATTTTACGACCTCAAATTTGTGGTTCCAAAACCACTGTTCTGATTTAGCTTAAACTAGACTGTTACATTTCTAAGGAAAATGGTAAGGGTATATGTATAGTAAAGATGAGAGATGTTCTGTAATAATATGCATAATTTTTTGTTAAAAGAATAATGTTTGATAAGCATACTGGTAAAGGTCTGGTATACGAGGCATATGAGTTTGTAAGAAGGTGATAATATGGGTAAGTAAATGCTAAGTTAACGTTCTATCGTGAAGCCTCTGGTAGGGCAATTATATTGCTAACCAGACTGACATATCACAGATTAAAATTGAGTGTAAGACCATGAGGTAGAGGCCTATGGTAGTTTGGTATGATTTGGAAACTTTCATGGTGTAGCCTCTAGTAAGATGAATACTGGATTGACAGAACACGATATATGAATGTATGTAAGGCCATGTGATTAAGACCCATGACATGATATGTCTATTTGGATATTTATGGTGTAGCCTTTAGAATATGTAAATTGAATTGGCTAATCACGATACATGAATTTATGTGAAAGTTCACCGGAACAGTTAACACGTGACTCTTTATGATGCTTATATGGCATATTTGTGTAAAGCCTTATGGTGTATTTTGTCTAGCCCTTGTGACGTGTTTTGTCATATATATATATGGTAAGATTTGTATATCTATCCTTATGGTAAGTTATGAATAATTTATGTTAGTTTTGTATTATGTATGGCTAAGATCAGGTATTTACACTCAGGGTTAAAGGTTGAGTAAAATCTATGAAATAAATGAATAAGTTTAAAGAGTGCTTTTGAAAAGAACAATGTATCTAGATTTTAACAAGGTAGTCACTATGATGATACAATTGAATCAATGTTATTTGGAATCTGTCATATCTGGGTTGTCTAATGACTTCATCTGGAATCTTATGAAAACTGAATGTTGATTATTTTGAACATCTGAAGTTCTGGAATAATGTTGTGAATGTTAACAGATTGATCTATGAAGTACATTGTTAGTATGGGTCGTATGGTATTGAATCAAGATATGATTTTCTTAATAATTTGATGGTACTCAGATCTATGTAAGTATTTGCTATATGCGTATGTGTCCGCCTATAAATAATGATAATGAACAACTGTTTTGAGTCAAGTGCAAGTATTAGGAAATAGGTTGTATCAGTTGGATTCTAAAGGCATGTTCTGTTCAGAAATGCATATGTGAACGAGAGAATTAGGAAATGCCTGAAGAAATCTTCAGTTAATTAAATAAGAAAGAATGTGTATACGAAGAGTATATAATTTGTGTATATGTATGTGTTACAACTATAGTGGTATCTGTCCTGTATAAGTGATTTAGACAGATGATTGATACAAAGATGTTCTCTCAAGAATGTAAAGTATCTATCAAGGTATTTTAAGAATAAATCCATTAAGTATTCTTGTATTTATTTATGTTGTGTTTATGTTTCAGGTTTCGATATTAAGAGACTGCGCCTGGAGGGAAAATGCCAGGACTACACTAAGGAAGAGACATATTGAGTTATTATGCATACAAAGCTATTGGGGTGACATATTGTAGCATTTTATTTTAATGAATCTGTCACTATCAAGTGGTTGTTTTAAGGAAGATTTATTTTAATTTTGTAATATTTTATGCATAAGTACCATTTTTTTTCTTAAGGTGTAGTCTTTAAATGTAATTGAAAAGAGTATGTTTTAAATAAGAGATTATCTGATACAATTTTGTGAGTTTGACTAAGTGTTTTGTGTGATAGCACCCATGATCTGAATCCGGTGAATCGAGTCAAGTTTAGGGTGTTACATTCACAATATAACATTTATAAGGATTTATACATAATTACACCATATAAACTTACTTGGCAAAAACAATAACTGATAAGGTGTCAAGGACTAATTCACAATTTTTCCTTTTATATGAATATCCTCCGACCTAAATCATAATTTAATTCAATTATCAATTCCAAACATCATTTAACAAAGATACTATAACAATATATTAGTTCAATTTCATTTATGAAATATTCCTTCAAGTTTTGCATTTTATTCAATTTATTCCTAAAATCGAAATTGTCATAACTTTCAAATTTGAGTTTCAATTTTAAAACCGATATCAATTTTATCCTTCTACGACTCCTAATAATTATAATTACGTTATTTCATGCTAATTTCAAATAATTCACACTTTAGTCCCTATGTTCAAAA
Organism: Gossypium raimondii; assembly: GCF_025698545.1. NCBI lineage: Eukaryota > Viridiplantae > Streptophyta > Magnoliopsida > Malvales > Malvaceae > Gossypium > Gossypium raimondii. The sequence continues at coordinate 7,183,436 of NC_068571.1, read as the reverse complement.
TTAACAATTTTCACTTTATAAACTAGTCTTTTCATAACTAAGCTTAAAATCTATATATTTAGTAGAAAAGCTTCAAGATTCAACAATAGAAAATTTTTATAAACTTTAACAGTTTTGCAAAATAGTCCTCAGGCTAGCTAAATAAAGCTTCCGAAATCTCAAAAACATAAAAATTATAAGAAATGGATTTGAAATCACTTACCAATTTGAAGAACAAAGCTTGAAAAATTAAAAACCCTTCCTTTCTCCCTTGGACAACAATGGAGATGAAAATGGATGGAAGATGATTTTTTTCTCTTATATAGTTTTGTAAAAGTGTAAAAAATATGATCTTTTGGTTTAAACATTAATTAATTTATTTATTATTAATCATGTTTAACCCTTTTAATTTGAATGAAAACAACATCATCCGCCAAACATAACTACACATTGGTCTAATTGCTTAGTTGAACCATTAAGAACTTAAAAATCTATAGCGATTAACTTTTACGATTAAGTCCTTAAACCCTAGTTAACTATTCGTTCCATAACATTATTGGACCAAAAATCAATATAATACTAAAATAGACTCATTAATAATAAATAATAATATCTACTAATTTGATCATCGAAAAATGGGGTTCTAAAATCACCCTTTCTGATACCACTGAAAAATGGACAGTTACAACTCTCTCTCATAGGAAATTTCGTCCTCGAAATCTTTACTTACAAATAGGATAGGGCTGTTGGAAAAACAAGTTTGGAAAACGCAGTGGAAAATAAATTTAGGGAAAAACTAGAGTTTTAATTTTTTCAAAACAAGATTTGGTTGTGATATCTAAAGTAATGATCATTTAATCAAAATTGTACCTTTTCAATTCGTCTAGGATGAGCACTTTGACCGTGTAGTCTTCTCCGCTATCCTCAAGCTCATGTTTGTTGACTGTGGGCTCGCTTCGAATCAGAAATTTTTTTACAAAAATTACCAGTTGGGTAATTTTGCTATTTCTCTAAACTTTTGAGTTAAGTTGTAAATCAGAAAAATATCTTTAGAAATTTTCTAGAATAATCTCTTAAGAGAATTTTCTCTCTACAATTTTCTCTTGAATTCAAATGTGTGTAAACTATGATTAAACTTAATTACTTTAATATTAAATTTAATCTAATATTTATCAAGATAAATATTAGATTAAGTTTAATATTAAATCTTATTAAAATAATAGAATGTTTATCTACAAGATAAACATTAAATTAAATTTAATATTAAAATATTAAAATAATATTATTTTTGGAATAATTAATCTGAAATCAAATTCTCTAATAGAATCCCAATAGGAATGTAACTCTTCCACTACTCAACCATTGGCGACCAACCGCCGCCTGCCACCGGGATGCCGCCATCGCAGCCACCAGCACCGTTGTGTCCGGTGATGGAGGTGCGACACCTTTATGACACCTCGAGCCGGTTCGACTGCTGCTAGTTTGGTCCGGATCAAAGACATCCTGATTGGTTCGGTCTAGCTACCGATTGGACCGTCTCGGGCCCGATTCGACTTTGGGTCTTGGTCTCGGTTATAGGCTCTCAGGCCCAATTTACGATTTTAGGTCAAATTTTCAAGTTCAATTACATATTGGACCAATTGTCTGACTTGAAAATTAACTTCCAAAAACATCATATTCATTTTAATTGATTTGATTATTTTAATTTTAATTTATCAAAATTAATTTTTCCAAAAATCACTTAGATTTTCCAAATTAATTTTTCAAAAAAATTCTTTAATCAAATTCTCTAGTTGAACAATTTGTAGACCACCTAAATTAATTCCACATTGAATAAATCGACTCAATTAAATTATTCCCAAAGTCGTAAAATTTTCTTCTGATTCAAATGCAGCCCGATCGAGCTTTTGGTGAGCTAGCGGAGGGACCAATCGGACATATACAATTAGACTCTAGTGATTACAATTATGTCCAGAAGCATCGTTCCGATAATTCGCAATTACTTAATATAGAGTTAGTCTACAAGAAGTACCATGATTGAAAACTCCTTATTGTCTACTCTTTACGAAAGCAATTCATCCAACTGCTTTGTCAATGACCTCATCATGTGTGTGTTACCCTCATATGATATCATTGATTCCTTTGAGTTAAATCCTTTCACTCAATAAAACCTTATTTTATCTCATTGTCACCATTGTGCCTTCTTAATGATTAATATGATTACTATCTACAAATGACTGTGATAAATTGCTCGTTTGAGACCAAACAACTCGTGGCCATTTCCATATTTATCAATCCACAAAATGCCAATGACAGGATATCATTAACACTTTAATTGAGCTATGAATTCCACTGTTTCTAGTAAAGCCATGTCATACACAAGTCATGTACCCAACATACCGAATATGAGCTCGATCATATTTAGAACATAAGCCTCTACTTATATCAAAGCACATGAGGTATGGGCCCAACAAAGGCGTTGGGGTCAGATGAATATCCAACATTATGCCACGGGCTCTTTTTCCTTGTATTTCTCAGTCAACATTCTATTCATATCATCCGAGATACATCGCCCCACACCTCCCAAAATATGATCCAGATTTTCAACACCATTTATGGTAAACAAATCTTGGAAGTAATCTCAGGCAATCTTTTTTATCGTTTCCATCTCCCTAAATTCCCTACCATTTTGATCATTCAGGCAACAAATATTATTTATCATTCTGCGCTGAGATGCAAATTTGTGAAAGAATGCAGTATTCCTATCTCCTTGTTTTAACAAATTCATACATGCTCTTTGCTCCCAAAAAGTTTTTTCTTTCTCGATCTTCATGTCAAGATGTAACTTCACCTCTATTAATTCCACAAGATTTTCCTCATCTCTCTCTTGATTATTTAAAGACTCCATATTCTTTGTAAAATCTTCCATAAGCCCTCGTCTTTTCATACGAATCTTTCTCTCCTAAATTTTCAATCCATTTTACAACAAGATCAAATTTTCCCATACATTTCCAGAACTTGCCCCAAAGCCTTCGAATTTCTCTCTCACAAGATTCTTCTAAGATCTACCAAGCTTCAAATCGAAATATTTTCTTCAAGCATCTGCATTCGTCTTTGTCTATTTGGATAAATAAAAGACAATGGTCAAAAAAAGAATGAGATAAATGTCTTACTGAAAAATCAGAAAACATATTCATCCATTCCATTTTGGCCACACTTTTGTCAAGACTTTCTTTAAGGTTTTTCTTTGGAAAATTTCCCCATTCGCACGTGAACCATGCTCCCGAGTATCCCACATCCACTAAAGAGCAGTCCTCTAGAGTCTTGTGAAAGTCATCCATCCTACTCTCCTCCCTTGGCACTTCACCCTTTTTTTTCATGCGCATACAAAATCTCATTAAAACCCCCACAGACTATCCACAGATGATTTTGATCCCTTCCTAATTGCCTTAATAAATTCCATGTCTCTTCTTTATCATGAAGGTCAAGAGCCCCATAAAATATTGCCATCCTCTACTCAGGACTATCCTCTCCCTCCTTAATAGTCATATCAACATGATTTTTCGAATAACTTTTAAGCTGAATCAAAGTTCCTACTTTCCATGCTAAACACAATCCACCTCATGTTCCATTAGTCGAAAACACAATCTTATTCTAAAAACCACAACTTCGATAACATATTTCCATCTCGAAACAAGTTAACTTCATCTCCACAAAGAAGACAATTTGGGGACAAATTTTCTTAATCATATGTTTAAGCTTTCTAATAGCCCACGTATTCCCCAGCCCGCAAACATTCCAGCGTAATAGTTTCACTACTTTCGGTCGGCTTGTGTAACACCCCTAACCCGTATCCGTCATCAGAATAGGGTTACAGAGCATTACAGAACAAACGTAACATAAATCATTCCTTTCAAAACATTTCAATGAACATAGCATAATCCAATATTATACAAGCATATCGTCCCTTATTCGAGCCCTTAAGGGCTTAAAATCACTTTAATAGTGTTTCGGAACTAAATTGAGAACATTTGAAAATTTTAGAAAAAAGTTAGAAAAATATAAACTGTAGGGGTTACACACTCGTGTGGCCAGGCTGTGTGCCTCACACGGCTGAGACACACGCTCGTGTCTCAAGCCGTGTAACTCTCTGACTTGGATCACATGCCCATGTGTGTTTCCTGCGTGTGACACACGCTCGTGTGGCCAGGCCGTGTGCACCAAAAAGTGCCTTAAAACTCAAGTTTACCATTTTCTACTGACTTGGGCACTAAGCAACTCAATTACCAATCATTTAATCTATTTAAAACACGATGAAACATGCTCAAAACATCTTAAAACAATTGTCCCACGTGCCTAACCAATATACCCTCATTGGCACCGTAAGTTATACCATCAAAACATTTCATCCATGCATAGTTCAAATCAAAGTTTTAAATATGCCAAAATCAATCATTTTAGCCTAGCTTATAACTACCGAAAACATCAACTTAAATTCACATACACCTAACAAGCATTAGTTCAAAACAACATGCCAAATTATGGCTCCAAACACAAACATATGCTCAACCCAACATTATACTTATAACTCTATTACAAATCATTCACAAAACAACTATCAATTTAAGACATCCTAGGTACATACCATTACAAAAGGTAAACATCATCACATTTCAGATCAAAATTGCTGTTAGATGTTAAGTCGACGATCAAAAGAGAAGTACGTAACCTGCGTTCGAAAAACAAAACCGTACGCTGAGTAAAACTCAGTGATAATTCTAGAATCCGAACATTTAAACACATAAAGAAACATGAATGCTCAATTTGAATTGTATAACACATTACTATCTAACAAGCAATTATAAATTTATCACCATCTCAATTTCATGCATAATACCACATTATATCATGATTTGCTCAATTTCACAAATATTCTTCCATTAATTGGTTTAACATATAACTCAATTAACATCACTTGCTATAAAAATAGATTTTCATGGGTCATTCAACATTTCATTTACACAATGGCATAAACCAACTATATTCAATCCATGAGTACATTACTCATATATTTCATTTATGATCACAACAATTTCACCTTTTATATATCAATTCACTTTTCCATCTTCAAATCACATATTTTGCCATTTCAATATCGATCATAGAACTTATTACTTAATTACCCCTATTAACACGAATCGGACTCGAACGGATACACGGATCCAACCAAAACACTATTTTGGCACCAAGTGCCTCATCGGATAAATCTAAAGTAATAATTGCGCCCAACGCTATATAAATTGACACCTAATGCCTCATCGGTTAAACTAAAGTAAATTGGCACCCAGTGCTTCATCGACTCGAAGTTGAAGAAATCTTTGAACTCTTCCTATCCTATGGCATACTATCTGTATCTGACTCAGCCCGATACAGTTAATAGGGTTTCATTTCACTTTTCAAATACAACCAATATCCAATTCTCATATTTGCACATTATCACATTTACACATATATTCATTTCAATTCAAATAATCAATACATTCATCATGTATATACCAATTCAATCCATTTCAATCAACTATAATTTCAATTCACTATCAAAGTGCCGAAATTCTCAGCTCAACCACTTATCATATGCATTAAATCGAAATACAACAATTAACAACTACGTTCGGATTTATAGAAATGCAAACCGAGGATTCCGAGCTATTCAACGTCGATTTTATCTTTTCCCTTTTTAGTTGAGGATTCTGATATGATGTTAGCTACGAAATTAAAACAATTAAAATACAACACAATTCAATTTCACATTGAATATTTAAATTTTACTCAATATTTTCTTAAATTCAAATTTAGTACCTAAACCGAGACTAATTTTTATTCTTCACATTTAATCCTATATTTTTATACTAATTTCACTTTAAGTTAATTTTAGCTCCTATTCTCAATTAAACCCCTAAATTTTATTTTTTTTACAATTTAGTCCCTAAACTCAAAATCAAGAGTTAACTTCACTATTTAGTGCTTTTCACTTTATACAATGAAATCTATCAATTTAATCCCTATCATTTAAAATATTCAACAATATTAACATCTAAAATTTTAAGTAATACTCAAAATTATAGCACGGGTCGGCTAGCCGTAAGTACCAAAATTCCAAAAACATAAAAATTTCAAAAAAAATGAACTAAATTGACTAACCGATTGAAGTCTGAACCTTAAGGTCCCTGTAGCCGTGCATTAACCCCTCTTCTTTTCTTTCTCTTTTCTAACTTTAGTTTTGCATGTATAGAAATAAAGAATGAATAAATATTGTTTTGTTTTAATACATTAACTAATATATTTATTATATAACTTAAATATATATAAAATAATAAGTTAACATATAAATATATAATGCAACTCATTCATGTCGTCCACTTAAAGAAACAAAGGTATAATTGCTTCTTTAGTCCCTTTAACTATTTTAAAATCATAATTCAACTTCTACCCTATACGCGATTTAGTCCTTATAATTTAATAACTCTTAAATCATGCATATTCACTTAACCGAAATCTAATTAACTACACAACTAACTTCATAAATACTTTTTACGAGTCTGATTTACGGGAACAGAGTCCCGGGAATGCACTTTCTGACACCCCTGACTATAGGGTCGTTACAGCTTGCCTATTAGCAACCGCCGATCTTTGTTGTAGTTGAACATTGATTTGCTCCGAATTGTGCCTTATAACGCCTAAATCCACATTTTCAAACCTCGGCCTTTTCTTCGCATCACCACTTTCTATCGAGCTATCTTCCATATTGACACGATCCATTTGATTAAAAGGACCCGTATTAATATTATCAGCTTGAATCTTGTAACCCTTCAAATTAAATCCCAAGATGGGATTCATTACCATTCCTGATTCTCCTCTCATCAAATCCCTTGAATTTCACGCCCCACCATTGTTCCCCAATTAGCATCATCTTCCTCACGAAGCCAAATATTGTTCATTGTTGATGCCCTTCTTGTGTTCGCCCTCAATGTTAAGTCCTATCCTATTTCCATCTCCTTCAATCCCTGAATAAGTCTTTTTGGACAAAAATTATCTCCATAGCCTGGACATCCACAGAGGAAACAAAAGAGAGTTAATCTTTCATATTGAAAATTCACATAAGTAAAATTTGACCGAAAGATCATATTTTTTCGTCGTTGTAGCAGTTTACGAATATCTATTTGGACCCGGATATGAAGAAAATTCTTCATCCCACGATTTAACTAATTCACATCATAGTCAATGAATTCTCTAATAAAGTCACCAAATAATTTTTCCATGGATTCTGAGAAAAATCCGGGAATGAGATCATGAACTTGGATCCAAAATGCAGAAAAAACAAGAGGAACTTCCATTGGATCTTCTTCCTCCTTTAATCGGTGAAAAACCAGTAAATGGTTATTGAAAGTCCAAAGAGCGCCCATGATCACTCGTTCGATGTCCAACTCATGGAAAATTTTGAGCAAATATCGTTTCCCACCCAGATCTGAGATTTGAACTCCTCCCAAATAGATGCCAAAGATTTTTCATCGTATTCTTCATTGCTGGAAAGTGCATTACACTTGGCATTAAAAAACATCCAACCAAACAATAATCATAGATCTATTTTCGGGAGACCCCATCAGTAGGCAAAATCAATGCTTCTTCTTCACCATCCTCTATATTGAGATTTGCTAGTTCCTTTTCCATTTCGATAAGACACTAATAGAACACACTTCAATTGAAAACAGTAGACTAGAACGTGAATAAAATGACAAAACACAACAACGTGCTACAGAGAATAGACTTGGACTTCACAATATGGCATTCTTTATTAATATTGATAGTTTATCAATTAAATACCCTTAATATATGCCTTCTTATAATATTTTAAAAAAAAAACTTGAAATGAATAGAATGTGCGAAAAAAACTATATCAGAAACAACTAAATTAATTTAATATAAATACAATACAATAAATATTATTTTAAAATTATCTTATTATAGAATATATATATATATATATATATATATAAAGGATTCTATTTTGTAGGCGGCTCAGGTTATTTTCCTCTAAATCTTGAACTTTGAGATTCTCTAGAGTGAAGATTGATTTCCTAACCAAGATGGGATTTGGTTGGAAAACTGATTACCGTAAAGCAACAAAGCAGTAAGCTCGGTAAGATTAGCCAACGAATTAGGGATTTTTCCAGAAAAAGAGAAATAGCTAACATCCAAGACAGATAATGACTGGAGATTCCCAATAGATTCTGGTAGCAAACCAGACAAACCTGTATTGGCAAGTCTCAATGATACAAGTGAACTACTTTTGTGAAAATCTGGTAAACTTCCCACGAGAAACATATTGAAGGATGCATGGACAGTTTGAAGATTGGGCAGTTGAAAAACTTGAATAGGAAATTTACCATGCAATTCACAAGCCTCAAGAGAGAGATGCTAAAGAAGATAAATTTGCCAAACTCTTGAGGGATTGTCGAAGATGCAGTTACCCCATCAACATTAAGATGCTTGAGCTTTAGTTCATTTCCAGAGAGATCAAGTATCACCAGCTTTGAAAGCGAATTTGACCTGTAAAGCCAGACCAGGAGAGGTCCAATTCTGATAACCTTGTAAGGTTTCCAATTGCAGAAGGGCCATTGAAATCATTGTCCGAAAGGTTGAGCCTTCTAAGGTGATGGCGCTGGAAAAAGGTGCTGTTGGAGTGGATAGAACCATAAAGGAAACTGCCGCTGAGATCAAGTCCAATAACGTGACCAGTGTTTTCATCAATTCAACGCCATCCCTAGTGCAGCAATCCCCACCAAATTGTCCTTATGAACAAACCTTTGGATAAGCAAAAGTATAAGCAGAAGCAGATCGATTGAGAATGAAGTTGTCTTTCAGCTGCAACAAAGTAGAGCGTTCAGAATCCAAGCAAGGTTGCTGCATTGGTTGTTCTACAAGCAGGCCACATTCTTAAACAAGAATAAATTCATCCGTACCCTTTCATTTTCTATTGTCATATAAGTAGAAAAACCAAATCAAGATTTAATTGATCAAAGTCTTCAAATATATTGTCATATTAAAAGTTTTGTTAGTGATAGGTTTGGGAAATTTATAAAATAATATTTAATTCATTACTCAAATAATATAGATTCACTTTTATCTATCTAAAACATTTTTTAAACTGAAAAATAATTTTGGTTTTTCGGTGCCGATTTGAGCAAATCCCAAAAAGAATTCATATTAAAAAAAGTAAAATTTTTAAAATTATAATTTTAAAAATAAAAATTATTTCATAATTTTTTAAAAATTAAAGAAAATTTTAAAAATAAAAAATTCTAAAATTCAATGTTATATAAATTAGATTAGACTAATTGGACCAGAAATTGGTCGGGGTATCAAACCCAGTTAAAATATTGATTCAATTAGCAATTGAACCAATTTCGAACAGGTTTGACCAATTGATTCCCAAAACGATTGACTTGACTAGTTCAAAGCAAATAAATTATAAAAAGTTCAAAGTTATAAAATTATAAAAATCAATTTAACTATCAGTTCAAATGGAATTTTTAGCCCGAGTCAATCGGTCTGTATTGGTTCATGGGTCAATCAATTTTTAAAATTTATAAACATTTTTAGCCCTCAATATTTACATTTTTTTTGTCAATTTGGTCCATACACTTTAAAAATACTTAAAAAATTTAAAAATTTATTTTTCATACTTTAAAAATCATAAAAGTTTAAAATTATATATTTTTAAAAATAATATTGAATTTTAGAATTTTAGAATTTTTGAATTTTAAAGAGTTTTTATTTTAAGAATTATAATTTTAAAAGTCTTACTTTTTTAATATGAATTTTTTTGGGTTTTCAATGCCCAAATTCGCGATTGGAAAATTTAAATTTTTTACTATTCAAAATTTATCATTTGGGTAAATAAAAGTGACTCAATATTATTTGAGTAATAAAAATTATTTTAATATTATTTCTGTAAATTTTTCTATAGGCTTGTTGATATAAAGATTGGTGAATGGGGAATAAATGTAAATAGTTGAGGGTTTTGGTTATTCTTAGTTGAACTATTTGTAGCAAAAAAATTCCTTTCATGATAGGGAAATGCTTGTTCAAAAAAAAATTGACTAGTCATTGGAAATGCTTGTTTCCAAATCTGAAATCTAGAATCAAAGTTAGTGGAATTAACTCATTCAACTAGTAATCTCTCTCACTCTATAATTAAAGGGTTTGTATTCACAAAATCCTTTACACATGATAGGGACATATTTGCACCACACGCTCACACTATGTCTAAAGGGAGTTATCCAAATAAAAACCTATTACTTGCTCCTCGAAAGCTTAAACCCAAATGGGTTTTATGGATGAACAATCTTTGACCATAGGCCAATTACTGGAGTTTAGTTATCTCCCTTAAATACAGTTAATTTGATTTTGTATATAATGTAAAAAAAAATCAACTTAAAATGCTTAATGTTATGAAATAAAAGAATACAGAGAGTAAAAACAAGAGAAATAAAATAACAAAAGAAAAGTATGTATTTTATTGACCAATGAGAATGTCTACAATGCTTCTCCAAAGGCTATATTTTATAGATATAAGAAGTATAAATCCAATAAAACTCCTTCTAATGGATATTAGAGTCCTAAAATACATCAAACATATTTTTATATTGATGGACATATACTTGATAATAAAATATTCATAACACTCCCCTTTAGATGTCCATTGGTAGATAACATGCTTCGTTAAAAACGTACTAAGATAAAAACCCTGTGGGAAAAATGTAACTTTTCCAATCCAGCCTAGACGTTAGATCCGAATTCGGGAGATTATATCAACCACCAAAATGGCCTGGCAAATTTATCGGAGTTTTAAAAAACAATTAATTTTAACCATTTTTTATTTTTAGAAGGATGTTTTGGTCTCTTTTTAGAAAAACTCAAGAGTTTTAAGAAAAACTATTAAGTTTAACATCTTCATTATAATGGTGTTTACTATTGAAAACTTAATTGAAAATCCACATTACTTTCTTAACAAAACACATTTACAATTTAGCAAAGAAAAGTGATATTAACATAATTTTAATAAAAACCATATTTCATGCATAATTAGATAAAATTAATATTCTAATAGCCTAAATGATTTAAATGTCATGCATGCCTAAGTAAAAACTGTAAACTAAGTCTCATGCCACAATAATATTAATATAGTTTCAAATAACCAGAATTATAAAATAATCATTCTAAAATACTTTTATATAGAAATCAATATTTCAAGCTAAGTCCTCCGAATGTCGAGTCTGCGTCCTAACCTTGTGGGTTATTTTTAAAAAATAAAAGGAAAATAAGGAGGGTGAGCTATGAAAGCTCGATGTGAGTTCCATCACAAGACAACCAAAGCAACCGATAAGCATATTAATTCAAATTACATAGCTTAAATCACATTTAGCAAATTTAGTATATCAGAATAACATAACAATTTTCACAATGCATAAGCAAAAGCACATATATGATATCATATCAGAAATTTTTAGAATTTCAAGCACACACTTTACGGATGCAAACAAATTCAATTTAACAGATAAGACCTACCCCACCGCTACACACCATACGAGTTCCCCAGAACTGGTCCATCCTACACAACAAGTTGTGGATGAACCATCAAATGTTGTAGGTTAATATGCTACCAGACGGTTGTGAATACATAACATAATCGCAGATAAAAACTGCCAGATAATGGGTGGGCAAGCCACCAAGGTTGCAAGTTAATACGCTGCCAGATGGTTGTGAATACACAACATTTTTACAGATAAAAGTGGTCAGATAATATGTAGATGAACCACCAGATTTGAAGATCTATAGTCTGCCAGAACTTTCTCCTTACAAATCTTCCTAACCCATGCAAAAAAATAATAAATGCTTAAAACATATCATAATGGAAAAAATATTTTGATTAAAATAATCCAATATTGCAACAATATATATGCTTTCAATCAATTAATTTAGTGGCAAAACCATATATTATTCAGAGGTTAAATTAGCAGTGTCTTGAGGCATGTTATACGAAAAATTGTAAGTACAGATACAATAAATATTATTACTCACAGTTCATGCAATTGAGTGTATATTTAATATTAATATAGTCATTGAAATAAATGATTCAAGCATTATTCCTACTATTAGGGACTTAATTGCATAAATTAAATACTAAAAATAGTTTAGAAACTATTTATGGACTAATATGCATAAAACATAAAATTCTAGGTAAAACTAAAAAATTTAAGAAACAGGGGCACACAGTTGTTGTAACACCCCTTACCCGAGACCGTTTCCGGAGTCGAGCACGAGGCATTACTTAGCTTATCTTACCAATTCGGAGCATAAAAACTAGGTTTGAAAATTTATTTTCACTATTTACAGCAAAGTTGTGCAATTGCGCAGCGGTCACTAAATTAATTATAACTTGAGCTACGAAACTCAAAATTTAACTCCGTAAATTTTCCTTGAAACTAGACTCATATATCTTCCTACCATAAAATTTTTAGAATTTTTGGTTCAGCCAATTAGTACAGTTTATTAGTTAAAGTCTCCCCTGTTTCACCATTCGACTATTCTGCCCTCTTGTTACTAAAAATAACTTTTCTCATTATAGGATTTTCATATGCTATTCCCACTTGTTCCTACAGAAAATAGACTCATTAAGGAATCTAAGCATGTAAATTTCAACTCATAACCATTTTTTACAATTTGTAATTATTTTCTAAACTCAGAACAGGGACTCCAAAACAGTTCTGACCCTATCTTACTAAAATTCACATATCTTAAAATATAAATTTCCTTTTGCTACACTGTTATTTTTCCATAAAAATAAACTCAACAAGATTTAATTCCATATATCATTCACCCTCTAATTCATTTTATATCATCCTAGGTGATTTTTCAAATTCACGTCACTGTGCTGCCTGAATTCTGTTTCTTTGCCAAATTTTATCCTTTCATGATTTCCATGCATAATTTATCACCTAATCTTTCATAACAACAAACACCTTCATCCTTAACCATTTTAATGACCATACATCATCAAATACTTACACATCACTCATTAGCAAAATCATCATTACAAACATACAAAATAACTAAATCCCTATACATGCCATAACTCAAACGTGTTTTGACATAAAATACCGAAAGCGCTTGTGGTTGATAGTGTGGACGATCTCCGACTTCTTTAGGATCCTTGAAGTAGCTTTGCAATACTATAAGAGAAAGAGAAATAAAAGAAGTAAGCATAAAGCTTAGTAAGTTTACTAGCAAATAAATAACAACATTACACACAAATAATTAAACTCAAGTGACTATATCTCTAGTTTACTCTTTAGTTAATCTCATACTAGTTCTCTTACTTGTTTACTTAGAATACTTGTGTGCATAACTTACTCAACTCTTGCTGCATCGTTGAACATCAATTGATAGTATAATAAGTTCTTAAGTCTTACAACTTACCCGAGCTTGCCATTTATGCTTTAAACCGAACTTTCATGAACATAATTCGCTTACAAGCCCGTTGAGCTACATTGGAATAATAAGGATACTCGGGTCTCTTCGATAATAACATGCCAAAGCCATGTCCCAGACATGGTCTTACATGGGATGTTCTCATATCGGTGCCCATGCCATGTCCTGCACATGGTCTTACTGGGACCTCTCATCTCGATGCCAACGCCATGTCCTGCACATGGTCTTACATGGGACCTCTCGTCTCGGTGCCCATGCCATGTCCCGCACATGGTCTTCTGAGGACCTCTTATGATCTTAAGGATGCCAATGCCATGTCCCGACATGGTCTTACATGGGATCTCTTTACCCAAATGTCATGACATTCGTATCCAGTACCATCCTTATGTATCAACGGACTTTTAAATTTTAATTCTCTATCATTTCATGCTTGGATCATCATCAAATAAATTCATAAAATAAATTCATAATTGCTGGAAATTAACAGCATTAATAATAAATATTGAAATATTGCATTTATTTACCGTAAACTTACCTCGGTACCAATTATAGCCAAATTCACCAACTTAGTCTTCAACTTTATTCTTCCCTTTGTCTAACCTCGAGTTTCGTACTTCTTGATCTAAAATAGTAACTTTAACTTATTTAATAATCACATTCATCAAAACATCCTCGACTCTAACTTTTCAAAATTACAATTTTGCCCCTAAACTTTACATAATTACATTTTTGCCCCAAGGCTCGGAAATTAAACTTCATCTCTTATTCTTATGTTTTATAACATTCTGAACATTTTCCTTCTATGGAAACATCAAATTCCCACTCTAACATGTACTTATGAACATTAGGTATTTTACCGATTATGTCGTTTTACTCGTTTGCACTTAAAATTGCTTAGCAAAAGTTGTTTAACATAATTTATAGCTTCATATTCTATCATAAAACATCAAAATAAACACTTTTCACCTATGGGTATTTTTCCAAATATAAACCCTAGGCTAAATTATTGCTAGAATAAGCTAAATTAAGCTACCGGATCTCAAAACGTAAAGAATATTAAAAGCGGGCTTGGGATCACTTACTATGGAGCTTGGAAGCTTGAAAACCCTAACTATGGCTTCCCCTTGCTGATTTCGTTCATATGAAGAAGATGAGCATAATTTGTCATCTTTTTCCTTTTAATTCATTTTAATTACTAGATTACCAAATTGCCCCTAACTTAAAAATTTTCTATTTCACTTATCTCATGTCCATTTTGTCTACCAAGTTACCAATGGTATAATTACCATATAAGGACCTCTAATTTAAAGTTTCATAACAATTGGACACCTCTAACATGTAGAACTCAACTTTTGCACTTTTTACAATTTAGTCCTTTTGGCTAAATTGAGTGCCCAAACGTCGAAATTTTCGAACGAAATTTTCACGAAATCATTTTGTGAAATTGTAGACCATAAAAATATAAAAAAATAAAAATTTTCTCATCGGATTTGTGGTCCCGAAACCACTGTTCCGATAACCTCAAATTTGGGCCATTACAGTTGTGTGGCTAGGCCATGTAACAAACTGAGGCTATGTGGAAAATACAAAAAATTAAGCTACAAGGGAGACACGGCTATGTGGGAGGGTCCAAGCCGTGTGAAAAGCAAAAATCCTAAGGTTTCACTGGCACATGGTCGTATAAGAGGCCGTGTGGTCTACATGGGCATCCTACACGCCCGTGTGGCAAGCCGTGTGGTCTGGGCTAGGTTCAATTTTGCCTCAATTTTCTCGTAAAAGTAGACAAACTTGACTTCCGAGGTCTTGTACAACGATCTTCATGTCCAAATTTGATCTGGGATACTTACAACAAGTCTTTCGATAGACAAAAATGTAAGAATTATTATAGATGCTCAAGATTTATCGAGTTTAACAAGATTTTCAAGAAAACTCATAAAATATTCGAAAGTGGTTTTGGAAAATTGATGAGGACAATATTATATCAGATTTCTAGAGTTCTACGAAATTAGAAGTAGGAATTCTTACTGATCTTTGCGAGTTAGAAACGGATTTTGACAGTGTTATGCTAAAATGTTGCAATGAACGGTTTGAACGAGGTGGAATTCAAGTTCGGGATTCAACAAATAAATTTGCAGCAAAAGAATACAAAAATTTTTGAAAAGGAAAAGTGGGAAATAAAATATAAAAGATGTATTTAAAGAAGAGAGAAAGAAATTCTAAATAGGATTGAAAAAGATAATCAAAATTTAGAGGGCTGATTTGGTAATTAAACCATTCTATTGAAATTTAAAAAAAAAATAAAAGGGAATTAGCATGATTTGAACGTTGGTGCAGGGAGAATATATGCTAAGGCCTTACCACTGAACTAGCAGGCTTATTCTTGGCAATTCTCTTCCATATTTAATATATATACTAGCTTGAATTTGTTTCCTAGTTGCTGAAAAATAAAAGAGGAAAAATGAAAAGAGTGAAACTTGAACTTTAGCTCTTTAGGGAGTTTACTAAGCTCTCTTCCACCTGGACTAAGACTCAATTCTTAATGGTTTTATTAATTCTAACCCTATGATTTTTGGGATGTTACAAAAGAAATTCTTAGTGAAGGAAAAAGAGTATACTTATCTATAATAATCATAACATTGCCTCATTGAAAACCTTACAAAGAAAATTCAGTGGGAAAAAACCTTGGTTAAGGGAAAAGGAGTATCGCGAGAATTTATTCTCCCTCATAACAACATCATGTAATATTTCATTCTACGTATTCAAATTTTGAATACTAGCTTTTCTAGTGATCGCTTGAACAAATTTGTTAAATGTTTATATCATCATTCTTCTGAATGTCATGTGATAAGTGCTAAAAGTAATTTTAACCTTATTCGTAATGCATTTTTGGGTGATTATTTGATGTTAATTGTGAATTTTATACTCCTAATCATTTAAATTCATCTTTTTTATGCTTAATAGAGCACTTGGGAGCAAAAGGAGCGAAAAACGAGCAAAAAACTGAAAAATCAAAGCAAGCTACAATAGGCACACGAGCTGACCCATTCTACATAGCCGTGTGATCCACATGGGCTACCATACAACCATGTGGTAGGCTGTATCGGTTGTGCAGATTTGCACTCTGAACAGCGGAAAAATGCAATTTTTAAGTTTTTCGGGCATTTTAAGAAGTATATATGACAAAAATCAGAAGATAGGAGGGACCTATCATAGAATTTTCAAGAAAACAACTCGGAAAACACCATTGAAGCTGATTCTGAAGGAGATTTCCGTCAAGATTGAAGATTCTCGGTTGATTTCTTAGGAGATTATTATGAGTTTCTGTATTTCTTTCGGTTATACTATATCTTGGATGTTTCTATTTTCAAGCATAAACTAATTTTCTAAATACCTAAGGAGATGAACCCTATGATGAATTCTGTTGTTTGATTTTTATTTTATGCAATGAATTATTAGTTTCTTGTTCTCAATTATGTGTGTTTAATTCTTGGTTTAATATTTCTAGATTATTGATCTATGTTTCATGTGCTTAAATTAGAGGAGGAATAGACTCTGTTTAAGAAAAGATCTTGGATAATTGAGTGGAGTTGCATGCAATCATAGAAATAGGACGATATAAATCCACCAGGTGAGAGTCAAATCTAATAGGGGAATCTATAGCACGAGTTAATGCGATAATATGTGTTTTAATTAGAAAGAAATTTTAATTAACCAACCTAGAGTCAGTTGCTCTTACTCTCGAAAGAGATGTTAGCATAATTTAGGGATTTCTATGGATCAATTTACTAAGTAAAGAAATTGTGTAATTTAGATTGATAGTGACAGATGAAATCTAGGCGAATTCTTTCCTGAGTATTGTTTCTCTTCTTGGTTGTTAATCGTTTGTTTTCTTGTTTTGTTCTTTGTTGTGTTCGTTAGTTAATTAATTTAGTTAATTTTAGTTTTTTTTTTAAATCAACCGCTCGAATTATTCGGTTAAATAATAGAAAGACTTTAATTACTAGTAATTTTAATCTTCGTGGGAGCGATATCTTTGCTCACCATAGTTATATTATTAATAAATAGGTACAGTTGCCTTAGTCAAATTTTTAGTTGGTTTCGTGGACATCATCATGAGAGAGGAAGAATTTTGGTTATGATCCTCTTATACATATGCATGTTATATCATTTTATAATCTTCCTTCAACTATTATTCATTAAGTCGAATTTACCACATATGCTTAAATCAATTTAATTCATATAAATATTTACACAACTGTATTGAACAATTTCTGAAAATTTCTATATGCTTCTAGCATTCTAAATCCTTCAAGGATTTTAATATAAACTTCCACTATATAGTGATTCATATAAAAGTCTATAACAACAATGATTAGAAGCATGTCAAATTTTTGTAAACTGTCAAATTAATAAGATATCTAAAGGTTATTGCATCCTTTACATAAAATATCTTTTCAATGCTAGGACTTAGTGAAAAACTTCATTTTTCTTATTTCGTTTTCATAAAACTACTCATTTATATTTTACTGACTTTATACCTTTAAATGTTTAGACTACTAGTCCAAAAACTTCACTAATTAAATACTACTTGAATTGTGTTTTTCTATATTGGTCAATCTATTCCTCAAAATATTTATTCAAGATCCTCATTTTCTTTCATTATCTCAATAATACTATTGCATGCAAAACCATTGTCAACAACTTTCAATTTTCATGGTTCAATATTTTCTCGTATTAACATAATTTATCGAAATCTCTTTAGGTTCACTTGATTGTTCTGTTGTGTTCCACTTGATTTCTAAAATTAGTATCATTTTTACCCATTATATTATATGTATATTTTATATTTTTAGTATATATATTAAATATATATAATAAAATCATAAATACTAAAATTTTATCACGCACGTTTATGTAGAAATCACATGTTTAAAATATAGTTGTGTATTTAAAAATAATATACGATAAATGATGAAGACTATAGTTTAGAAATAATTAATAATAACACACAAAATATGTATGATATAAAAATAAAAATTAGATTAAATTTATTCATATACACAAATATATATATATATATATATATAATTAGAACACAAATATACTTATTAAGTTTTAGTTCAAATGGTGAATGAAAAGTTTTATATATATGCATAGTGTCCTTGATCGATATTGTAAAAGCTTAATAAATAGTATATATGTGAATATATATTTGGAGGGCATTTAGTCTTTTATTTAAAAACCAATAAAAATATGTATATGACGGATTTGAACTCACGCTAATTAGGTTAACAAAATTTTAAATTTACCACTTGACACTAACTTAGGATCGATGACAATACCATGATAAATAATTGTACCCATTCAATAATCTTAGTCGATATATTCATGTGTTTAAATTCCATTTTACTTACAACTTAATCTAATTTTATTTAATATTATACATATTACATGTGTTATCATTTTTAAGGATATTTCATGCCTTATTATTAATTAGTTTCAATTTATACAAACACAAATATGTATTCTAAATACATGATTTTCACACGCATACACGTATGATAAAGTTTCTAGTATACATTTAACACATATTATGCATTAAAATAATAAATATGTGAATATATATCAAGATTATGTTCATAAATAATTATAACTATATAAAAATTGAAAAATAATTAGCACAAATTAAGATATATATACAAACTCATGGATATTAACACGTCTAGACTGCAAGGAAACAAATAGTTTGGGCTGGATAAGGTATAACAAGTCTGCAGCTTAATGCCCCATTTGATACAATTTGGATTTGTAGTTTTGTGAAGCCCAGGTCTAGTGAACGAAATGTTTGTTTGGTTGAATGCTCAAAAAAGTTTAAATATGAAAAAAAAATGTAATTTTTTGAAATTTAAATTTTGAGATATCTTTTAAAATCGTGGTCCCTCCATCTAATTTTACCATTAAAATTTATAGTGTCAAAGATAAAATAATTTTTTTAGCTCTCAACATGTACAGTTTTTGTCGATTTGGTATTTACCCTTTAAACGTACATAA
The DNA here is from genome assembly GCF_025698545.1 of Gossypium raimondii. Classification (NCBI taxonomy): domain Eukaryota; kingdom Viridiplantae; phylum Streptophyta; class Magnoliopsida; order Malvales; family Malvaceae; genus Gossypium; species Gossypium raimondii. The sequence goes on along the minus strand of NC_068571.1, from coordinate 7,163,855 downwards.
AAATTTTAAAAATTATTTTTTATATTTTAAATAAAAATCATAAAGATTAAAATAATAATAATTTTTTTAAATAAAAAATTATGAAAAAAAATAAAACTCTTTAAAATTTAAAAATAAAAAATAAAAAAGATTTTTAAATATTAAAAATTACAAAATTCAATGTTATATAAATTGGACATTACCAACTAGTCAGACCAGGAACCAACTGGGGTATCAATCCAATAAGAGGTAAAAACTCGATTGACCCATGAACTGATACAAACTAGTTGAACCAACAGTTAAACCGATTTTGAACTAGTCTAACCAATTGGTTCACAGAATGATCGATCAACCAGTTTAATGTTGAACTAGTCTAACCAGTTTACTTCCTTGTTCCCAACTCTAAACGTCTTACGTAGCACCTTCTATAGGCATGTCAAAACCACAGATCCCCAATTGTGTTCTAGCTGTTTCAGAATTATACAACAATAAGAGGTACATGGAATGACTTAAGTTATCAGACTTTTTTGAAATTAACACACCTGCGATCAGCTGAAGAGTATAAGTTATAGCATGATGTTCAATAACTTCAGGTGCTAGATTCTCTAAGAGATTTTTAAAGTGGCTCTTCAACCGTGTTAACTAAATCTGAAGTCCACTAAAATGATACTTATGGTTGGTATCTATTCCCAATGTTGGAAAAGTACCTCCTTTAGATTTTACTCAAAACTTCCAGTTAGTAGATGCCTATCCACTAGAAGGTCCATCAGTAATGTTATATCTTCCAGTGTTATTGTTGCTTTAATGCCTAGGAAATGAAACGAGACAAACGAGATCCTATTATTTTTGCAATTCTCTAATCCGAGACAAACGAGACACCAAGGTGAAAAGGAAAGAAAAATTTATTCAAAAATAAATATTAAAATTAAATAAAATCTGTTTCAGGATTTCTCCCCGCCGTTCAACAGATTTTATTCTCTATTTTGTTTTTATTTCCAAAAAATATTAAAATTAAATAAAATCTATTTCGGGTTTTGTTCTCACCGTTTAACAGAATTTATTTGATTTTGTTTCAAATTAAAAGTAAATAAAATCTGTTTCGGGATTTATTCCCGCCGTTCAACGAATTTTATTCAATTTTTATTTTATTTCCAAAAGGGAAATTAAAGTTAAATAAATTCTGTTTCGGGATTTATTCCCGCCGTTCAACAAATTTTATTCCAATTTTGATTTTATTTCCAAAACGAGCATTAAAATTAAAATAAAATCTGTTTTGGGATTTATTCCCACCGTTCAACGGATTTTATTCCAATTTTAATTTTATATCCAAAAACGAGTATTAAAATTAAAATAAAACCTGTTTTGAGATTTATTTCATTGTTCAATGATTTTATTCCAATTTTGATTTTATTTCTAAAACAAGTATTAAAATTAAAATAAAATCTATTTTGGAATTTATTCCTACTGCTTAATAAGATCTTATTTGATTTGATTTTGTTTCCAATTTAGAATTAAATTAAATTAAATCTGTTCCGGGATCTATTCCCGCCATTTAACAAGATTTTATTTGATTTTGTTTTGTTTCCAAATTAGAATTAAATTACATTAAATCATTTTGGATTTATTCCCACCGCTTAAAAATTTTATTTTGATTTAATTACATAATTATTTTTGGGATTTAATCCTGCCGTTGAACAAAATTATTTTTGAGTTTGTTTCAAAATTTTAATTTTGTCGTTTAACAAATCAAAGGAAAATTTTTCTGTTTATGGTGGCCTTGATTGTGGCTTTAAATTGTGAGTTAAAAAGAAATTTATCAACAATGAATTAAAAAGACAATATGAGAATGCATGTCTAGGATTGGTTCTTTGAAAGGCTTAGTATTTAAGCATGCCGAGTGCACCACCTCTCTTTTAGGGTTACCTACCTGGTGCATCGTCTTATTGTACTTTTTATTAGACTGTATAAAACTTTTGTTTCGGGTTTAATTAGATTCTTGTCATCTAACAAAAGTTGATAAGTTTTCTAATTCTAGTCTTATTTCTTAACAGAAAATGGAAACTCCCACCAATTCAATCAATTCGCAATTTGAAGCTTTAGTTCAAAGGCAATCTTCGATCCAAAACTCAAAGTTGTCGGTGGAGGCTGCTGTAAGCCACAACGAGAAACCTACAAAATTCTCGAGACAGAATTTCAATACTTGGCAACAGAAAATGTTGTTTTATTTGACCATGTTGAACTTGGCCAAATTTTTTAAAGATGACCATCCTACTGTTAAAGAGGGCGAGGTAGATGAAGTTACCGCTTTCACTGCTATTGAAGCTTGGAAACATTCTGATTTCTTGTGTCGAAAATACATCCTGAATGGATTGTCGGATGCACTGTACGAAGTGTACAATGTTAAGAAAACAACTAAGAAATTACAGACATCATTGGACCATAAATATAAAGTCGAAGATGCTAGCACTAAAACCTTTTAGTTGCTAAATTCTTGAATTTTGTGATGATTGATTCTAAATTAGTTGTGAATCAAGTGCAGGAACTTCAACTGATCATTCACGAAATTCTTGCTAAAGGGATGATGATAAGTGAATCCTTCCAAGTGGCAACCATTATTGAGAACCTGCCTCATGCTTGGAATGACTTCAAGAATTACCTAAAGCACAAAAGAAAGGAAATGTTAGTGGAAGACCTAATTGTCAGACTTTAGATTGAGGAAAACAATAAAGGTACGGGAAAAAAAGGGCTCAACAAAGCAGCAAATGATAATTGTGCTAGGGAAAACGTCGTAGAAGTCAATAAAGACTTCAAGAAGAGAAAACAACCTCAGAATGGGTCTAAACTGGGACCAAAAGGTAGTGTTTCCAAAAAGAAAAAAATTTAAGGAAAATGCTTCAATTGCAACAAGATGGGGCACAAGTCATCTGACTGTAAGATCTCAAAAAAAGTTAAAGCTAACGAGGCCAATACTATGGAAGAAATTTCTAAGGAAGTGTCCGACATGGACTTATGTGCCTAAAATACACAAGAACTATGAATAAGAATGTTCTTTCTAAAGGGGAAATGTTTATGGAAAGGGGATATGTATTAACCTAAATGCAATCTCTGTAAAAGCAAAAATATGAATAAGAATATTGCTTCTTTTTCTGTTTATATGCTTAAGTCATTTAATTTATGGCATAGTAGGCTCCAACATGTTAATTATGATACTTTACATACATTAATTAAATTAGAGCACATTTAATTTATGGCAGAATAGTTCAAGGACATCACATCTACTTGTCAGCTAGTAAATTAAATATACTTTCACAAGAGAAGGTACAAGGATGAATACCTGATACGAACCCAGCCGCATCATGTCACGATACAAATCGTTGGCATCAGAATTGGCCTAAATTCAAGGTTATCGGAATAGTGGTTTTGTAACCACAAATTTGATTTAAAGAGAAATTTATTTTAATATTTTTGCATGAATATTGATATGATAGGAAAATAAAATGAAAATACTGATAGAAAAATTTTACCGACTTAGTGGTTAGTTAGAAAAAGAATTATTGAACAAATTGAGTAAAAACAAGGTATCGAGACCTCGATCTTATAAAACCGAGTCAGAAATATTTTTATAAACATTTATGAAGTGTTAGTAATATGGTATTAAAATTTCATTAGAAAATTTCTACGTTTGGGTAGTTAATTAAGTGAAAAAGACTAAATTGAAAAGGGTGTAAAAGTTACTAGAAGGATTAAATAGCTCAATTGTTAAATGATGAGGGACATAAATTGAAAATAAGCCCAAAAGGAGATATTTTGGGCGGCATAAGCCGAGAAAAATTAGGAGAATTGGTGAAATAAGGGCAAAATGGGAAAATAACAAAATTTACTAAAATAAAAATGGGACCAACTTGTAATATCTAGAATTTTCTTCATATTTTCTTCATTATCATCAGCCAAAAACGTCCTAAGGGTTTATTCAAGCTGGTATTTCATAATTTTTGCACAAAGTGAGTTAATCATTTTACAACTAGGTCCTACTAATAAATTCATTAGTTTTTGATTTCGTGGATGAAATTCAAAGTCACCATGGTTGAGTGCTGTAAGTTTATGATGAAATAGCATGAAATTGAAGCTTTAATTTGTTTATGAGATGATTTTATTAGGTAATTTCATTAAAAATTGATTTGTAAGACCTAATTGTGAAAAAGTTTGGAATCAAAGTCTAGTGCTAAAATTCTAATTTCCAAAGGTTATAAAGTAGTTTAAAGTGATATAATAAAGTGTTAATTGAGAAAAATCATCTCAATTGAGAGGTTAATTGAGCAGGGAGGAAATTATCATTTATTGAAAGCTTAGGGGAAAAATTGGTAATTAACAGCATGCACTAAAATAATTTTGGACATCAGCAGTAGTCTAACTTTGAAAAATCACAAAAAATTGTAGAGATCGAATTATAGGATGAATAAAATATGAAATTAAATCTTATTGAGTCTAGTTTCTCATAGATGAAACAGTGTAAGCAATGGAATTGTAAATCATGACATATAATAGGTTTTGTGAGACAAGGTCAAACTGATATCGGGTTGCTCTGTTCTGACTTTGGAAAATCATCAAAAATTGGAGGAAAATAATTAGGGGCTTAAATTTATATTTTTAAAATCCTTAATGAGTTTATTTTCAAAAGAAACAAACGAGAACATCATCCGAATCCACGAGGAGATAATTAATATTTAGTGAAGAAGGGTCAGAACTGTCAGAGAGCAAAATAAGGATGACTTTAAAGAATAAACTGTACTTATTTACTAAACCAAAAATTCTAAAAATTTTATGGTAAAAAGATATTTGAGTCTAGTTTCTGGGAAAATTAGAGGATCTTAATTTGGAGTTCCGTAGCTCAAGATATAAATAATTTAGTGACTATGACTCAAGAAGACAGCTCTGAATGAACTATAAATAATAATGGGATTATAGAGAATGTTACATATGAACATGAACTGCATTAAATTAATGATTAAACATATTTATTTAAATCCAGAAAATTCAAATACGAAGCTCGAAAGAAAAAGTTCAAGATTAGTAGATTTTTTTGCATACGAACAAGTATCGAGGTAAGTTCGTGTAACTTGAATTATATTCTTAAATGCTTGAAATGTTTGTTATTGATGTGAATATGATTTGAATGTTCATTGTATGAAAATTGATGAAACATTGATATATTTGATAAAAAGGGGAAGAAATCTCGGTTGAATTGAAGGAAAATTCGATGGATCTTTGAAAAGGAATTGACGGTAAAAAGGATCTAGCCCGGACAGGTGATTCTATCCTGATATAGCCCTCCCAAAGAATATGTGGAAAATGGATTTAGCCTGGACGGCTAATCCAAATTAGGGTCTGAATTTAGTCTGGACTGTTAATTCAGATCCAAGCTCATTAGAGTAATTGTCATTGCAGGGGATTTAGCCTGGACTGGTAATCCCGCTGTAAGGATGAGGTTCGCGGGAGTGTGCTCTCTGAAATGGAAATGTGCGCACATGAATATGAATTGACGGACCCGGATTTGTACATTTAGGTGTACCCTTGAAAATCCATCAAAATTCCAAGTAGTTCAACGGGATAAGTATGGAAAAATAACAAGGGAATGGAAATCATGGAATTGATGAGCTCATCAATCATGGTATATATATTATTGATACATGGAAATTATTGAACTAACTTGAATATTGAGTTTGTGCATGTTAAGGGAATAATGCATTGAATGAATGTATGAATGTTTATTGCATTGTATTGAAAATATTAGGTAAGTATAATTCTTGTTACATGAGCTTACAAGCACAAAGTGCTTACCCTATTTTCTTTTCCCCTGCATTATAGTGTTAAAAGCTCGGAGGTTGGATTCAATCGGAGACGCGTCACACTATCTTGAAAATAATCAATGGCGTGTATAAGCTAGTAAAGTAAATGTTAATGTGAAATGAATGTATGGTTAGCCATTGGTATGGCAAACAAATTTTGGTTTTGGTATGTGATGAGGTTATCTTATGAATATGTTAAATCTATCTTGAAAATATGTTGAAATGGATTGGTTGTGTTGGATTGGTCTCGGTTTAAAATTGCAGGGAAGATTAGATATTTATAAAGGGGTTATATTGAGTTCATAAAAAAAACTTTGGAATTTTGCGAAAAATTTATTATGGTTTCGATTTAATCCCAGTTGGTCCCGATGTATGTTTTGGGCTTCGGAGGCCCATCCAAGGGACATCATGACATGTTTTGATAAATGAATAGTATTTAACTCGTAATAACAAAAAAATTATTCGGTAAAATCTGGTAATGTCTCATACCCTATTTCAGCGACGAATACGGGTAGAGGGTATTACATTTGTTGGTATCAGAGCTACGGTTTAGCCGGTTCTCAGACCGACGTAGCAAATACGATATTAGCTATACCTGCCATTTAAATTATTATTGATAGTGTGATATCTCTTGGCCATTTGAAATGTGATTTTCTTATAGTAAATGCCTGCCGACCTAGCTCAACTCGAGGAAGTCGGGAGTCATGCTCCGGCTTCAGAACAAAGAGAAGTTGAAGCTACTAGTAGTAGAAGGTCCGAGACAAGGGACCAAAGTGAAGAGGCTAAAATGACCTTCTATCAAATGATGAATGAATGGTTTACTCAGTATATAAAAACTAACCCTGTAGTACAGCAAGCTTAAGCTCCACCTCCTCCTCCTCCACTGGTTCTCGAGATTCCACAGGGTACAGGTACTGAATCTATCAGAAAAGGAAAAGCTCCGGTTGATAAAATTATAAAATATAGGGCAGAAGAATTCAGAGCTGTAGTTGATGGTGATCCCGAACGGGCTGAGTTTTGGTTAAAAAATACTACTCGGGTTTTAGAGGAATTATCTTACACACCAGAAGAGTGTCTGAAATGTGCAGTATCATTGCTAAAAGATACAGTTTACCATTGGTGGAATACTAAAGCTTCAGTTGTTCCGAAAGAAGAAATTACATGGGAATTCTTTCAGACCGAGTTCAGAAAGAAATATATCAGTCAAAGGTTCCTCGATCGGAAAAGAAAAGAATTTCTTGAGCTGAAACAGGGTAACAGATCAGTATCTGAGTATGAAAGAGAATTTTTCCAATTGAGTAAATATGCTCGGGAATGGGTACAATCAGAAGCCGAAATGTGCAAATGACTCGAAGAAGTGTTGAATGAAGAAATTAAACTACTGATCGGAATTCTTGAAATTCGAGAGTTTGCTACATTGGTAGAGCGAGCTTATAAAGCAGAAGAATTGAGCAAAGAAAAGAAATAGGCTGAGAGGGAAGATCGAATTCTTAGTAAAAGATCGATGGAAAAATATCAGTTTTCTGCCTCAAAGAAATTGAAGAAATACCAGGATCGCTCTACCTTAGCTACTGGTATTCGGGTAGAGAGCAAGGTTTTCAACGCACTAATCCAAGACCTTTCACTCCATCAGTAACCAATGTTGGCAGTGTTGGTACCCCTAAGCCGATATGTCAGTACTGTAATAAAACTCATTTTGATGAATGTCGATTAAAGAGCGGGGCTTGTTACCGATGTGGTTCTTTCGATCATTTCCCCAGAGATTGTCCAGAAAGGGGTGAAAAAGAAGCTGAACAGACATCGAAGCCGAGTAATCCAGTTTCGAGGGGTAGACCACCTCGACCATCTGGTAATGTCAGTGGTAGTCGAGGAGCTACGAAAGATACTGTAGGTAGGCTTGAGGCACGAGCACCTGCTAGGACATATGCCATCCGTGCTAGAGAAGATGCCTTAGCACCCGATGTTATTACTGGTACATTTTCTTTACTTGATACTGATATTACTGCATTGATTGATCCTGGTTCTACACATTCATACATATGCACAAAATTATAATTTGTTAAAAATTTATCTGTTGAACCTACTGAATTTGTGGTAAAAGTCTCGAACCCCCTGGGCCAGTTTGTGATGGTAGATAAAGTTTGTAAAAGTTATCCACTGATGGTAAAAGGTATTTTTTTTCCTGTTGACTTGATGTTATTGCCTTTTGATAAGTTCGATGTAATATTGGTACGGGTTGGCTCACTCAGTATGATGCAGTAGTAAACTGTAGATAGAAATATATTGTGCTGAAGTGTCAGAATAGAGAATTACTTCGGGTTAAATCTGATCAGACAGAGGAATTATCTAATGTGATTTCGGTTATGACAGCTTAGAAGTTTGTCAGAAAAGGGTATGATGCTTATTTGGCATAAGTGTTAGAAACTAAGGTATCTGAGTCAAAGATACAGACAGTGCCAACTGTATGTGAATTTTTTGATATGTTTCCAGAGGAATTACCGAGGTTGCCACCAGAAAGAGAAGTGGAATTTTCTATAGATCTGATTCCAGGAACTACTCCAATCTCCACAGCTCCGTATCGTATGGCTCCTACGGAAATAAAGGAGTTAAAGACACAGTTGCAAGAACTTGTTGACAGGGGTTTGTCTGACCAAGTGATTCACCTTGGGGTGCTCCGGTTCTATTTGTGAAAAAGAAGGACTGGTCCTTAAGATTATGTATTGATTACCGACAGCTCAACAAAGTCACTATAAAGAATAAGTACCCATTGCCTCGAATTGACGATCTGTTTGACCAGTTGAAGGGTGCCACTGTATTTTCAAAGATTTCTATCCGATCGGGCTACTATTAGTTACAGGTGAAAGAGTCAAACGTATCGAAAACAGCTTTTAGAACCAGGTACGGGCATTATGTGTTTCTTGTTATGTCGTTTGGGCTGACTAATGCACCTGCAGTATTTATGGACCTGAATCTGATATTCAGATCGTACTTAGACAAGTTTCGTGGTAGTTTTTATTGATGATATCTTGGTCTATTCCCGAGATGAAAATGAGAATGCAGAACATTTGAGAATTGTGTTACAAATTCTGCAAGAGAAGCAGCTATATGCTAAATTCAGTAAATGTGAATTTCGGCTTCGAGAAGTGGGTTTTCTCAAACATATTGTATCCGCGGAAGGCATGAGGGTAGATCTGAGTAAAATCTCAGCTATTGTCAATTGGAGTCCACTGAAAAATGTATCTGAAGTTAGAAGTTTCTTGGGTTTAGCTGGTTATTATCGGAGATTTGTGCAGGGATTCCCTATGATAGCTTCTTCGATGACCCATTTATTACAAAAAGATGTTAAATTTGAGTGGACTGATGAATGCCAGCAGAGTTTCAACCGATTGAAAGATTTGTTGACGAAAGCACCTGTGTTGGTACAACCTGAACTGGGTAAAGAATTTATTGATGCATCATTAAATGGTTTGGGTTGTGTCTTGATGCAAGAAGGTAAGTTATAGCCTATGCTTCGAGACAACTTAAGACACATGAAAGAAATTACCCGGTGCATGATCTTGAATTAGCTGCTATTGTATTTGCATTAAAAATATGGCGACATTACTTGTACGGTGAGAAATGTCATATTTATACTGATCATAAAAGTCTGAAATATCTGATGACACAGAAAGATTTGAATTTGAGACAGCATAGGTGGCTTGAATTGATAAAGGACTATGATTTGATTATTGATTACCATCCGGGTAAGGCTAATGTTGTTGCTGATGCTTTAAGTCGAAAATCTCTGTTTGGTTTACGAGCTATGAATGCCCGATTGTCTTTGGTTGATGATGGTTCAGTCGTAGCTGAGTTAAGAGTTAAACCGACATTTCTACAACAAATATATGAAGCTTAGAAAAATGATGAGAAGCTATAGGCTAAACGGGTACAATATGAGTCAGGTAATGATTCAAAATTTCAGATTGGGACTGATGGTTTTTTATTATTCAGAGGCAGAGTATGTGTACCGAAGAATTCAGAGCTTGTATAGAAGATTTTACACGAGGCACACAGTGGTATTATGTCCGTACATCTAGGAGGTTATAAAATGTATTATGATTTGAAGAAGATGTACTGGTGGCCAGGTATGAAACGTGATATTTTTGAGTTTGTATCAAGATGTCTGATATGTCAACAGGTCAAAGCAGAACATCAGGTACCTTCGGGATTGCTCCAGCCAATTACTATACCGGAATGGAAATGGGAAAGAATTACTATGGATTTTGTATCAGGATTATCATTGTCACCGAAGAAGAAAGATGCCATTTGGGTGATCGTTGATCGATTAACAAAATCAACACATTTTATCCCAATACGTATGTATTATTCTTTAGATAAATTGGCTGAACTGTATCTATCTGAGCTTGTCAGGCAACATGGAGTGCCAATCTCCACTATCTCTGATAGAGATCCCAAATTTACGTATCGTTTCTGGGAAAAATTGCAAGAAGCCTTGGGTATTCAATTGTATTTCTGCACTGCATTTCATCCTCAGACAGATGGCCAATCTGAGCGTATAATTCAGGTATTGAAAGCTATGTTCTGATGTTGTATATTAGAGTTTGAAGATAATTGGGAGAAGTATCTACCTTTGATTCAATTTGCTTACAATAACAGTTATCAGTCCAGTATTAAAATGGCTCCGTATGAAGCTTTGTATGGTAGAAAATATAGAACACCATTATATTGGACAGAGCTCAGTGAAAAGAAGATACATGGGGTTGATTTGATCCGGGAAACAGAAGAAAAAGTAAAAGTGATTCGAGATAGTCTAAAAGTAGCTTCCGATCGTCAGAAGTCATATACCGATCTTAAATGAAAAGAGATTGAATTTCAGTTGGGTGATAAGGTATTCCTAAAAGTGTCTCCTTGGAAGAAAGTTCTCTGATTCGGTCGAAAGGGTAAATTGAGTCCAAGATTTATCGAACCATATGAAATCATAAAAATAATTGGACCAGTCGCTTATCGATTGGCATTACCACCGGAACTCGATAGAATTCATAATGTTTTTCATGTGTCTATGCTACGACGGTATCGATCAGATCCTTCACAAGTTATTTTTCCGATAGAAGTGGAGATTTAGCCGGATATGACTTACAATGAAGAACCGGTCAAGATATTGGCACGGAAAACAAAGAAGCTTAGAAATAAAAAGATAAATTTGGTGAAAGTATTATGGCAAAAGCACGGGATAGAGAAAGCGACATGGGAACCGGAGGAGGCAATGAGGAAACAATACCCGAACCTCTTTACTGGTAAGATTTTCGAGGTCGAAAATCCTTAAAAGGGGGAGAGTTGTAATGGCTTAAATTCAAGGTTATCGAAACAGTAGTTTCGTAACAAAAAAATCCGATTTAAAGAGAAAGTTATTTTAATATTTTTGCATGAATATTGATATGATAGGAAAATTGTATGAAAATATCGATAGAAAAATTTTACCGATTTAGTGGTTAGTTAGAAAAAGAAATTATTGAAGAAATTGGGTAAAAACAAGGTATCGAGACTTCGATCTTGTAAAACCGAGTCGGAAATATTTTTATAAACATCTATGAAGTGTTAGTAATATGGTATTAAAATTTCGTTAGAAAATTTCTACGTTTGGGTAGTTAATTAAGTGAAAATGACTAAATTGAAAAGGGAGTAAAAGTTACTAGAAGGATTAAATAGCTCAATTGTTAAATGATGAGGGACATAAATTGCAAATAAGCCCAAAAGGAGATATTTTGGGCGGCATAAGAGGAGAAAAATCAGGAGAATTGGTGAAATAAGGGGAAAATGGGAAAATAACAAAAATTTTGCACCAAGTGCGTTATTCCTTGCCTTTTTCTTGTAATTTTTGTATTTCTAAGACTTTTACAACTAGGTCCTATTACTAAATTCATTAGTTTTTGACTTCATGGATGAAATTGAAAGTCACCATGGTTGAGTGCTGTAATTTTATGATGAAATAGCATGAAATTTATGCTTTAATCTCTTTATGAGATGATTTTATTAGGTAATTTCAATAGAAATTGATTTGTATGACCTAATTGTGAAAAATTTTGGAATCAAAGTCTAGTGCTAAAATTTTGATTTCCAAAGGTTATAAAGTAGTTTAAAGTGATATAATAAAGTGTTAATTGAGAAAAATCATCTCAATTGAGAGGTTAATTGAGTAGGGACGAAATTATCATTTATTGAAAACTTAGGTGAAAAATGGTAATTAACATCATGCACTAAAACAGCTTTGGACAGCAGCAGTAGTCTAACTTTGAAAAATCACCAAAAATTGTAGAGATCGAATTATAGGATGAATAAAATAAGAAATTAAATCTTATTGAGTTTAGTTTCTCATAGAAGAAACGGTGTAAGCAATGGAATTGTAAATCATGAGATATAATAGGTTTTGTGAGACAAGGTCAGAATGATTTCGGGTTCCTCTGTTCTGAATTTAGAAAATCATCAAAAATTGGAGGAAAATAATTAAGGGCTTATATTTATATTTTTAAATTCCTTAATGAGTATATTTTCAAAAGAAACAAACGAGAGCATCATCTGAATCCTGTACGAGGAGATAATTAATTTTTAGTGAAGAAGGGTCAAAACAATCAGACAGCAAAATAGAGATGACTTTAAAGAATAAACTGTACTTATTGGCTAAACCAAAAATTCTGAAAATTTGATGGTAAGAAGATATGTGAGTCTAGTTTCAGGGAAAATTAACAGATCTTAATTTGGGGTTCCGTAGCTCAAATATAAATAATTTAGTGACTATGACTCAAGAAGACAGCTCTGAATGAACTATAAATAATAATGAGATTATAGAGAATGTTACATATGAACATGAAATGTATTAAATTAATGATTAAATATATTTATTTAAATTCCAAAAATTCAAATACGAAGCTAGATCGAGGAAAATAAAAAGTTCAGGATTAGTAGATTTTTTTGCATACGAACAAGTATCGAGGTAAGTTCGTGTAACTTGAATTATATTCTTAAATGCTTGAAATGTTTTTTATTGATGTGAATATGATTTGAATGTTCATTGTATGAAAATTGATGAAACATTGATATATTTGATAAAAAGGGGAAGAAATCTCGGTTGAATGGAAGGAAAATTCGATGGATCTGTGAAAAGGAATTGACAGTAAAAAGGATCTAGCCCGGACGGGTGATCCTATCCTGATATAGCCCTCCCGAAGAATATGTGGAAAATGGATTTAGCCCGAACGGGTAATCCGAATTAGGGTCTGAATTTAGCTTGGACTGGTAATTGTCATTGCAGGGGATTTAGCCTGGACTGGTAATCCCGCTGTAAGGATGAGGTTTGCGGGAGTGTGCTCTCTGAAATGGAAATGTGCGAACATGAATATGAATTGACGGACCCGGATTTGTACATTTAGGTGTACGCCTGAAAATCCATCGAAATTCCAAGTAGTTCAATGCGATTGATATGCATAAATAACAAGGGCATGGAAATCGTGGAATTGATGAGCTCTTCAATCATGGTATATATATTATTGATACATGGAAATCATTGAACTAACTTGAATGTTGAGTTTGTGCATGTTAAGGGAATATTGGATTGAATAGATGTATGAATGTTTATTGCATTGTATTGAAAATATTTGGTAAGTATAATTCTTGTTACATGAGCTTACTAAGCACAAAGTGCTTACCCTGTTTCCTTTTCCCCTGTGTTGTAGTGTTAAGAGCTCGGAGGTTGGATTTGGTCGGAGACGCATCACACTATCAACCTCAAGATCTCAGTATATAAAGAAACTTTATTTTGGAAATCAATGGCATGTATAAGCTAGTAAAGTAATTGTTAGTGTGAAATGAATGTATGGTTAGCCGTTGGTATGGCTAACAAATTTTGGTTTTGGTATGTGATGAAGTTATCTTATGAATATGTTAAATCTATCTAGAAAATATGTTGAAATGGAATAGTTGTGTTGGATTGGTCTCGGTTTAAAATTGTAGGGAAGATTAGATATTTATAAAGGGGTTATATTTAGTTCATAAAAAAAACGTTGGAATTTTGCGAAAAATTTCTTATGGTTTCGATTTAATCCCAGTTGGTCCCGATGTATATTTTGGGCTTCGGAGGCCCATCCAAGGGACTTCATGACATGTTTCAATAAATGAATAGTATTTAACTCATAATAACGAAAAATTTATTCGGTAAAATCTTGTAATGCCTCATACCCTATTTCGGCGACGAATACGGGTAGGGGGTATTACACTTGCAATTCCAGCTTGCCATACGTCTTACTTCAGCTCAATTCTATTTATCTTTAGCTATAGTTTAATTTCTGGAATAAATAGTTAATACTGTTTTAGTTAAATTAATCTATAGTTTTATTGTTGGAATAAATAGTTAATTCTGTTTTTGTTAAATTAATTTAATTATGTTTTGGTTTAGACATCAATAATTTGGGTTTTAATGTGTCAAAATCTGAACAGTTTTAATATGTCTTAAGTTCATTAATTTTGTCCCATTTTTGTACAGCTTTAATATGTGAAATAAATTGGTCTTAGTTTAGACAAATTAAATTGACCTTAGTTCAGACACCTTAATTGTGTCTAGCGTCTAGACAAATTAAGTGTGTCTAAAATTTAGTTTTATGTGGCATTAAGAACTGACCTTTAATGTTGTCTTGTAGGATATATTGGCTGCTATTCAAGTGGTTCATTGGACGGCATCAGGGCGAGGGGATTTGCACCTGGATGTTGCTAGATACATTGGCTGCTCAATAACACATTCAATGAACATCAATTAGGGTGAGCATGAACCTGGACGTTCATGCACCATGGTAGTTGCTGATTCCTTTATTCCAAGCAACTTTTCATGAAGATTCTTTGTTGCTGAACATGCATATAAGTCCAAAGGTTGGAATGTGACCATTCGGTTATCACAAATGCCATAAATGTACCGTCCATTTGAGTGACTTTATGAGCATCATTTAGAAGAAGTCTTTTGATCATTCTTATGCACCAATTAATGCTACCATCTATCAAAGGAGCTGAATGTGACTATTGGAGCTTACTTAGCCTTTAAGCATGCATTAATGAGCAACCACCACCTTTATTTCAAGTGCATGGATGAGAGCTTGAACAACTTTCTTCCTAGCTAAAGATGAATGAACGAATTTATGAAGCTAATCTTGGCTGTTTGGTTGAAGTGAAGGGTTTAAAGCATTTTATTGAACATTCTAGAAAATATTAATGTCTAATTTATGGCCATTCGTTTTACCTTAGTTTGTCTATAAATACTTTGGTTATAAGCGTTGTAAGGGTTACACAACTTGTTACACAACTAAACTTTTGTCATTTGAATGAATTATAAACTTTGTGAGTTTTCAGCTCTCATCATTCTTGGTGATTTGATCTGACTTATCTAGCATTGCTAGTGGCGTCATCCTATCTCCATTCTTAAACTTATCACTTTCGAGTGTGGCGTTCATCCCTTATATTGTTGGTTTCTATCTTACTAGATAGCGGGTCTTGGTTCTATCCAGCTATCTATTCTCCACCTTAAGACTTATACAAATTGGGTCTTAATTACTATTACGGGTTCGTTCGTGTTTTAAGTTCATTATATTTATCTCTTCATCATTTTATCTTATTTTAATCTGCTGTTTAAACTATCATCTTCTAAAATATAACCCTTTGTTAAACTAAAAAGAGAACTACTTAATTTGACGATCGGGCAATTTAACGACTCAATTATGCATCATAGGCGAGTTCGTATCATTTGGTATCAGAGCTTTTCAAATTAGATACGTTTCTATCATTTTTATACTTTCAGAATTAAAAAAAATTCGAATTAAAAAAATTCGTGTAAAAAAAATATGTTCATACAAGTTGGAAATACAAAAGAGGGAGTTTGGCTATTGTGCATTTCGAACCAAAGAAAAAAAATATTCTAAAAATTTTAATTCTCGATCTTTCGTGATTGTTCTTGAAGTAACCGTTTTTGCAGCCACACTCTTTAAATTTTTTCTTTCAGCCTACCTAATTACCTTAACATCAATCTTTTGTTTCTTAGCCTTTTGAAGCCGGCCCATAAGGTGCTATTAGGTCTAACGAAATTGCAAGAACTTCGAGAGGTGAATTCGAGAGGTAAAAGGCACGAGTGAAAATGCATCAAGAGGTAAAAGCCAACAAATTGAGTGCAAACACGAGTGGTGTGCCATCTATTATTTTCTTTGTGAGAGATCTTAGTGAGGTTTGTGGTGAGGATCATTTTCTGTTCAATTTATCTTTTGTTTTCTAATATTTTTCTGAAATCATGTCCCAAGACTTTTCTGAGTTTGACTTTCAAAAGTGGGAAAAAGAAATGAAAAGGATTGTGCGATCTGAATTTCGAAAAATACAAAAAGAGAGAGATCGTAAGAAAACAAAGTCGTCAAGGATTCCATCATCATTTTCAAGGAGTCCATCGTCATCATCAACGATTCCATTGTCCTCGTCAAGGAGGCCACCTTCCTATGAGTTATTGAGAAGAGAACCAAGTCATGACTCCTATTCGTCGAGGAATTCAAGTCGGAGTAAAGCAAACCTCGAGCTCAAAGAATTTTGAGGTTACAATTGAGAAGGCACAAGAATCCCTTTGAGTGCATCAAAATACTCATCCACAAAGGTTCATTTACGAAGAACTGGTTGTGTCTCAAATGTAACTCTTTCCAATTTTACTCCACATCTATCTTGTAATGAAAGTTTGAGGTAAAAGGAATTTGAAAAAAAAGAGAGGCAAGAGTTCTTAATGAGAGAGAACGAGCGAACAATAAAAGAAATTGAAAGAAAAAGAGAGCTTGAACGAAAAGAGCAAGAAAAAGAATGTGAGCAAGAAAAGAACCTTGAAAAAGAGTTCGAGAATGAAAAAAATGAAAATGAGATTTCAAAAACAAAAGAGAGTGAAAAGGGAAAAGAGATTGAAAAAGAAGTAAGTGAAAGAGAAAAAAAAGAAAATGTGAATGAAATGATTGTTGAAAAAGAAATGGTGGAAAAAGAAAGAGAGATAGAAAAAGAAATGAGTGAAGAACAAGAGAGCGTTCGAACAAAGGGAGGGATTATTCTACTAACCCATTTGCGATTCATGTGGGGGATTGTTGGAAAAATTATATTTTATGGGAACTTTGAGGCATATTTTCAATAGGTAAAGGTGGAGAGTTGAATCATAAAATTATGGTTTCATATTCTACTCCATGAGACCTTTACAAAAGTATATCATATGCTCAAAATAGTTGAGTGATGAATGAGAAATTGATGCTCAAAGTAAGCGACTTGGATATATTTGTTAAGGAAAAGTAAAAGCTTAGATCCCACATTGGTTAAATACCAAGTGTAAGATGTGTATATATATATGGGAACCCTCTTGAAAGGTGATTGAATAACTAAGCTTGGAACCCTGCCTCAAGCGCAAGAGGGTGCAGCTCCCAACCTGTCGGGATTGGGGTACACCCACACGACGTGGGTGACGCGAAATGTCCGGACAGGTCGGGCCCAAAATGGGCCTGCGGATATTTTAGCCCAACACGAAATTTATTTTTCCTCTAGAAACATATACAAAATCTGATATAAAAGGACATATATCCTGATTTATTTGATTCTAAAAAATTTGATTTGATTTTAATCAAATTGATTCAATTTCCCCTTAGATGTAGATTTTGTCTCCTTCTACAAGAATATTTCCAAAAATTCCTCCACTTCAAATGCCTATAAAAGGCTAAGACTTCTTCTGAAATTTTTTTATCAAATTTCCACTCTCACGCCGAGATTATTTTTTCTCAAAATTCTTCTTTTCCTCTCCATATTTTCCAACATTTCGGTGATAGAAAAAAGCAACGTTTGTTCGTTAATCGCTGCAGAGGTGCTATTGCTTTGATCATTGTGTTGTTGTATCCTTATTTATATGGATAAATTTAAGATATATTTCCTTGTGTATATAATATATAACTTATTTTTTTGACCAAAATAACATAATTTATGAAAAAAGAAAAGACTAAAAAATATATATATGAAAAATATTTAAATGTATATATGATCATGAAACTAAAAATTAGACTATAAATATGTAAATGCGAAAAAATGTTTAAAAACTTCGATAAACCTCAAACGGTACATCAAAACATCATGGTACCAATACTGTAACGCCCCAAAATTCAAGTATTTATTTGTTGCATGTTTTGACACAAATTGTTTGTCTGCTTCAATGGCTAAGTGATTTGGGTGTGTATGGGAGTGTTTGAGAAGCCTGGGTTCAAGTCTTGGCCTTGGCACAGTTTTTAGTTTTTCTCTTAAATGAATCTGGACATTGGCACTTAGGCCTTTTATATATTAATACTTGTTTTATGACACAAAGAGCCTAATGGTTTAGTGGTAAGTGGCGTGTGAAGTATTCTTGAAGTCTGAGGTTTAAGGCTTGTGATGTGTAAGGAAGTAATTATTTTGCTGCTTGAGCTATGTAGGTAGTAGTGTTGGGCTGAAACACAGTTGAAGAGAGTTTGAACTGGTAATAAAGAGGGAGTTGAGGAAAAATTGGTGGAGAAAATCAAGGAGGGATAAGGGGAGGATTTTTAGGAGAAAATCAAGGAATTTGATAAGAAAGGGGAGTGTGTGCCGTTTGGGGTATTCCAACCTTGAGAATTCGGCTGGGGGAGGGTGTTTGTGCCGAATTTAAGGTTTTGGTTTTTTATTAGAGTTTCTCTCTCAGTTTGTTTTGATTTTGGTAGTTTCGGGTTTCACGTTTCAGCTTTTGGTGCTGACTTTTGTCAAGTTTTGGAAGATACCTTTCGGGTTTGTCCTATTCTGCTCTTTTCTTTTCTCTTTCCCCTCTCCTCTTTATCGAATTCTCCCTTCTTTTTCTTTCCCTTTTCTTTTCTCTATTAGCCGAAACTTCTTCCTTTTCTCCTCTTCTTCTTTGGCCGAATGTCCTCATCTTTCTGGCCTTGATTTTCACCTTCTTTTATTTCCTTTTTTATTTATCTTCATTTATTGTTGTGGTTCAGCTGTTTATCACTCCTCTCTGTCAGTTCGAACTCCTGAGGGTTGTAGGAGTATCAAGTATTACAAATTGTCGAAGCATTTCTCTCTTTTCTCGATTTAAGGCAAGTATGTAGGCTAACATTCTAGGTGTTGGCCGAATTGTTTGTTGTTTTTTTATAAGTGGTCATGAAGGGGATTTAAACCATTTGATTAAAAAATTTTGGTTAATAAATCTAGTTGTGATGCAGAAACCTGTCTAAAGGATCATAGTCAACTTTCATCAGTGGTATAGGTGGGCTAAGCCACTGTTGTCGATCAAGGTAAGTGTTTTGGGTTAATGGTATATTAAGGTGCAGATAAACTCTTTCGTTTAGGGACTAATGAAAAACTTGTATGAATGCAGATTTTGAGTGTCCGTGGATCCTAGAGCGCTTTCGCAAACAGGTGTGTAATTACACCTTATCTCAACTGCAATTCGACAAAAGTCGAGAAGTCAGAAAAGACGGCGCTGAGACCATATGGACGTACGAATACTCGTGTGGTAAATCGAGGCCACAAATCACGGTATTAGACTGTAAAGGCCTCCATGAGCGTTTTCATGAGCTTAGGTCGTATTGGGCCTAAAATGATCGAATTACCCCTGAAGGGTAAAATGACCGAACTACCTCCGAAGGGTAAAATGATCGAAATACCCCCGAAGGGTAAAATGACTGAAATACCCTCGAAAGGTAAAAAGACCGAAATACCCTCGAAAGATAAAATGATCGAAATACCCCCAAAAGGTAAAATGACTGAATTACCCTTGAATGATAAAATGATCGAATTACCCCCGAAGGATAAAATGACCAAAATATCCTCAAATGGTAAAATGACTGAAATACCCCGAAGGGTAAAATGATTGTTATACCCCTAGGAGTTGAAATATGTGTATGACTGTTTTGTGCTATGATATATATATGACTGTTACTGAGTATGACATACTGCATACACGTATGATTTATGACATGACATACTGCATAGGGTTGAGATTCTGATATAGGAGAAGTAGACTGTATTGGTGGCTTTGCTACATATCTTTGCTACGGCGACTTTGTTGCTATCACATTCTTGGCGACTTTGTTGCATCACTATTCTTGGCGACTTTCTTTGCGATATTGGTGTGTTGGCTGGGTAGGTCGATTTTATCCCCACATGGTGTGTGGGTGGTACGGAATGGTGTGTTGGCTGGATTGGGATGGGTTGCATTATTGCATTGTGTAGGGCTCAGCCTGCATCGCTCATCGCATGTTGTATATTGATTGGTGATAGGGATTTCACTCGAGTTTCAAACTCACTCTCTCCTTCTTATCAGGTAATCCTCATTTTAGACAATTCGGTGCTGTAAGGGCTCAGAGATGGCCACACAAACACTGCTGCTCATATTTGTTTTTCTTTCTCATTTAAATTATAAGTTGGGTTTTTGTTTTTGTAATAAGGCCTTTTAATTGGTTTAAATTTTTAATTGGGCTTTTACTTAAATATTTTAAATTGCAAGTTAGGGGAAGACGAGTTTTTAATAATTACTGTTTTTCAAAGACACAGGTTTTTAAGCAATAGAATTTAAAAAGCTTCCACGATTTAGAATCAACTTTTTAAAACAATATCTGATAACAAAACAAATGTTTTTTTTAATTTTAAATAACAAAGAAATTAATGTTAAACTGGGAAACAAGTTTTTACTTAATGAGTCCAATCTTTCGAAAGACGCTTCAATGTGATAAGATCCGACCGTAACTTCTAGACCGGGTATGGGGTGTTACAAATACATACCAATACTAAGACAAAAATGATACGTCCACTGGTATAGTACTCGCATCTTTAACTTTAATAGTGCATAAAAAACTTATCGACGAAATTTTATAGTTGAACTTGACAAACTTTAAAAAATATTCTAAGAAATAAGGCTTTTTTACTTGAATATTATAAAAATAAAAATAATATACCAAAATGCTATGTCAGTGGAATTATGTATCGAAATTGTACACTCATGCAAGTGGAGGGTGGTCCAAAGGCGGCACCACCCTAAATTTCTAACACACAAAGCTAAAAATTATATATTATCTTACTAGTGGTGCCTACCTGATAGGCGGCACCACATTTGTACTGGGCTAGTATGAACCCGTGTATATATACGGATATAGTGTGCAGGGGTGTGGTGCCTATCTGATAGGCAGCACCAATGTATTAATTTTGCTCTCCTATTTAATCGCTTGGTTCAAGAAGAAAGGTTAGTTTTAAAAAAATTAGTAGAAGATAAGGAAGAAGAGAGAGAGAAGAAAGAAAGAAAGAAAGAAAAGATATTTTTATTCTTAAATAGAATGGATTATGATGAGGATAAATTATTTTGTTAGTATTATATAGTTTGTTTATTGTTATTTTTATGTTGTTTTAATTTGTTTTAAAGTTATCTTCATAGTTACTATTATAAATTATTTGTTCAGGTTTAATGTTTATTGTGATTTGTTAGGTTATAAATGTAAATTTATATTAATTTTAATTTATTTTAAAGTTATTTTGTTAGTAATTTTGTATTTAGGTTAATTATTTCTTTATGGTTTAGGTTTTTTGTGATTTGTTAGGTTATGAATGTTATCTTTTAATATTTTTAATTAATTTAAAAGTTAGTTTATTAGTAATTATTATAAAGTAATTGTTAGTTAGTGATAACACCGGAGAAAAATAGATAAATACTAAAAATCGAAAAAAAAAAATTTGTCATAGATATTGGTAGAAATAGTAAAAAATCTGATATTGCTTGATGAGATAATAACTTTAGCACAAAGGGGGAAAGTTGATAAGATGATGAGAGAATTGCAAGATTACAGAATGAAATCAGAAGAAGACATCGTTCGACACCTTATTACCGTAAATCAAAAGATGCAAGAAATGTTATGGAAAGGTCATGAACTGATTAGAAAGAATAAAATGCAATATTTGACCCTTAGAGGGACATTAATAGAATGGGAGCGTCAAATCATTTTAGACCAACTTTGGAAGACATTGGTACCGCAAACCTATTGGAATCTAGTTATATGCTTCGTGAAGTTTATAATCTCTTATGGAGCAAGAAAAATAGAGAGACAAAGTGTAAGTTCGAAAAAGTTGATTGGGAAGCAAAATGTGTTTGACATACCATAGATGGATAAATTAGTTATAGGAAATTACCAAGAGAATTTCTAAATTCAATACTCGTTATAAAGATTGAAGAGGAAAAAGATCTTGAGGAACTTCCAAATTGGATTATAGAAGATGAATTTGAAGAGAATTCAGAATTTAATATAAAGAATTTCCTAGAGGAAGATATAGAATCAAGATGGAAGAAAACGAGAAATGAATTTAAGTGGTTAAATGTAAAGATAAATGTTAGAGAGAATGTGAAAAAATGAGTAATTATGGTTGTTCATGTACAAAATGAGAATTGAAAAAGTCGAGCTTATGAATGAAAAATTTTGCATATTCATATAATTTTAGTTTTTTATTCATTAAATTTTTTATTTAAGTATATTTTTGCTTTCGAAATTGTTTTGAGAATTTTTATTCCTTTTTTAACAGATTGAGTATTGAAGATCGATAATCAGTTTTTCGTATGTGTTTATTTCGATGGAGTAATTTTGACAACAACCATTAGATGTATATTTGAATGTCGCCAACAAATAGCGATGAGATTTAATAGAAATGTCTCGATTCATGATATGAAGGAAATGATTAGTGCAAAAATATTTAGACGTTATGGGAGAAGGATCTCAAAACTTTTCTACAAGTTTTTAGTTTCGACAAATCCCATCAATTTCACCAAAATAAAACTTGTAGACGATGAAAACGTGGAGACAATGGTCGCTCTTTATTGTGGGAATCGGAGTGACCAAAATGCATCGATTCAGTTACTTACTGAGTTAGCTGGTGTGGAGCCAACTAAAGATCTCACTCCATTAGGTGAAGAACATGGAGCTCAAAAGCCATGTATGGTGGTTCCCATATCGTACGTTGATAGTCAATTGATTGTACGTGGGATCGACATCGATCTTAATGTTGCACCCAATACTGATATGGTTGGTGATGATAAATACGATTGTAGTGATCCTTGTGATCACGAAGTTGATAGTGATAGTGATAGTGATCTCGATGTGGACGAGGTCCTGGATGATATTGATACCGAAGACATGAATGATGATAAAAACATTAACGTGTCTTCAGTAGGGAACCAGATTCGACGTATTGTGATACGTAATAATCCTGGGGCACACATGTAGCTCATAGACCCCGATGCAGCGCACATAGTTGAGTTCTTAAAGTATCATGAAATACTACCTGCTCACCGGCTGGCCGAGTATTCCGATCCTGAGGAGTTATTCATGGGCCAGAGATTTGAAAGTAAGGAAGAGTGCATATTTGCCACTAAACGATATAGCATGAATATATTAGTAGACTACAAATTCGTCGTTTCTAAACTGACATTATATATTGAGGAGTGTTAGAAGTCGACGGAAGGCTTTAATTGGTGGGTACGAGTCAAATTTATCTAGAAGTCGCAGATGTAGGAGATACGAAAATTTGTTAGGCCTCACACATGTACGTTAACATGTATGATAAAAGATCATCAAAAATTTGATTCTAAAACTATCATACGTGCATCATGCCAATGGTAAAGGACATGCCGACCATTAAAGTTTCGATGTTGATTGCCGAAATGTAGGCACGATTCCAGTATCGAGTATCATACCGAAAGACATGAATAGCTAAGCATATGGTAATGAAGTAATTGTATAGAGATTTCGATGCGTCATAGAATGAGCTATAGGGATGGATAGCTATTATGCAAGAGTACGTGTCGGGGACTGTCATTGAGTTACAGACACGACCTTATTACGGCCTAGATGATCAACTACAATCGGGAAAAAGAATTTTCTAACAGATGTTCTAGACGTTTGATCCATTTGTGCACGCATTTCCCCACTACAAGTCATTTGTGCAAGTAGATGGGACTTGGTTGTACGGAAAATATACACAGATCCTACTTCTTACGGTTGCTTAAGACGAGAATAAGAACATGCTTCCAATAGCATTTGCCATCGTAGATAAGGAGAATATGGAATCGTGGAAATTCTTCCTTACGAACCTGTGGAGGTATGTTATTAGTAACGATAATATTTGCTTCATCTTTGATAGATGGAAAGGATTAATTGCCGCCATTAGGCATTCCGGTGTGCTATGAAGATCCGTTTACTGCTTCCGGCACATCCCGGTTAACTTCCACTGAGATTATAAGAATACAAACTGGTGGAGACAAGTTGTGAGAATAGGTAAAGGATAATCTTATCTATTTAATATATGTTTTAATGTTTTAAGGCGAGACTGTAACTTATATTTTCTTAATACATACACAGCGTACGAGCTAGAGCTACACATTTTTCGGCAAAGGATGACTCGACTTGAGAGTGACATGGAGGGTCAAACGAACACACATTTCCGACAGTGGTTAGGTACCATGCAGCTGTAGCAATAGGCTCAAAGTTTCGATAAAGGCTTTCACTATGGTCATATGACCACCAACTTGACAGAAGGAATTAACTTCGTGTTGATGAAAACACATCTTCCAATTTCATCTATCTTCTCGGCTATGTTCTACAAGTTAGCCACCTTGATGCAAAGAATGGGGTAGCAACAAGGCAACCAGATAGAGGTGGGACACGTGTTTGTCGAAGATGTCAAGGATACAATGGTTGCAAACAGTCGAATGGCTAGGTCGATGAATGTAGAAGTATATTCACGATGTCTTAAAATGTTTCGAGTTACGGAGACCATCGGTCGTTGACTCGGTATAGCACCTAGGTCTTACAGAGTTTATCTTCGAAACAGAAGATGTGATTGTAGAAGGTTCCAAACACTTCATTATTCATGTGTGCATGTCCTGGTAGCTTGTGCTAAAGTCTCACTCAATGTTGAACAATTTATCAATGATGTGTACACCATCGACCGCACATTTGTGTCTAGAAGAACGAGTTCCCCGTCCTACCTGACCTATCTATGTAGGAGGTGCCTCCGACTATTTTCGAGCTTGTCCCAAACAAAGGGTTACGTAGGAATCCGAAAAGTCGTCCGCAATTATCCAGAATCCATAATGAAATGGAAATTAGGGAGAAATATGACAAGAAGCCTTATGGATTATGCAGATTAGCTGGTCATAATCGGAGTAAATGCTCGCAGCTAAACTACCATATTGGATAATCATCATGATCGGGTAGGAATTGAGCTAATGTAATCCAAGGTACCTAATTTATATTACAAAGTATGTTTCTTGTTTTAATGTTGCAATATATCTAATTTATATTACAAAGTTTGTTCATCGTTTAAATGTTGTAATGTATCTAATTTATATTACAAAGTTTGTTCCTCGTTTTAATGTTGTAATGTATCTAATTTATGTTACAAAGTTTATTTCAAGTTTTAATGTTACAATTAATCTAATTAAACAAATACAAAGATTGTCTTTTATTCATTTATAATTTTGTAGAATTAAAAAAGTACAAACTTGACTATTTAAATTGCAACAAACCCCTAAATTTGATGGTTTGATGGTGTAGTCCTAGGGGTATATTGTTATGGAGGTTGATGTTTACATTGTGGGTGATCCCGGAGATTAACATTCTCTTCACCCGCACATGGGGTTGTGCGAAACATAGAAGAAAAATCATATGCCCCAAACGCCATCGATGAACTTGAGCCAGGAGGAGTGGAGTACTGCGATGGATACAAGCCGAGAATAGTAGAGTAATGCAATAGATACGAGCTAGGATGAGTGTTGTATTGCGATGGTAGTGGACTAAAGATATCAAACTCAGAATGATATACGTGTCCTAACAAGCCCGAGAAATAGTTATTGACCCGCAACTCCGGATGATAAGAACTATCCCTAGAATGTGTATGAGACTACTCCGGATGATTACCAAGTCGATGCATGTGCGAAAGGACTACAATCGATTGCCCACTAAGTAAATACGGTTTTCCCATACTGGAGGACCACTGTATGTACTCTAACAATGGCTGCAAATCGAAAGAAATATTCATCTAAGGTTTCCACGCCATCCGTTGTCCCACATTGCAATATATTTTTGGTGCACAACCCCCCAATTATTTCCATGTTTTCCTATCTTGTTAATCCCGTAGATCTACCCCACCTGCATTGGCGGAGCCAGGATATATTGTATGCAACCAAACTGCCAGAGTACTCGATCCCTGCTATACCATTCCACTGTCTGGAAATTGATAATTGGTGCATTAAGCGTCAATGCACCACAAGTGTGAATGAATATGGGCAGACAAGGGAATAATAGTCGTAATTTTCGGTCTCTGATACGGCATCAAGATGAACTGCACAATTAATAACATGGTTAAACTTTTAATAGCTTACCCGTTCCCCGGTATGTTGTTCAATCAACAGACGGTATATCGGAACAATGTATGACCTCCCGATACTCGGATTGGTACTCCATATACGAAAACAAATTACATGTTAAAATAGTATCATTGGAAAAAATGTCAATTAATTACTATAACGAGTAAAATTTTGTCACCTATTCACCAGTGGAAATACGTATGCTTGGTGACTAACCGATGCCAAGAAAGACATCCGATAAAGAGCCCAAGACTGCAGCAATATGGGGCATCCGCCTATGTCCACCGTAGTAGGCTTTGTCGTCCAACAAATCTCACGATACAACATAGCCAATACTATGGAACCCCAACTATACGAGCGAACATTCTGCAAATCAGTTAATAAGGGTAAATACATCAAACGAAACCTATTGTTGTTTGCATCCAGCATGAGTACACCCCCTATAATATGCATAATGTACGCTCGAGTAGCGCACATCACCTTCTGCTTAGTGGCATTAATTGATAAATGCTCAAAATTGGCTTTTAGCCATAAAATTCTCAAACCTGTAAATTTTGACTCAGCATCACCGGCCGAGACTCCTTGAAGGTTATAACAAAGGGCAGCCGGCTCAGAGATCGTATTTACACCCGTTACCACACTCCCATCTATTCGGAGCCTAAGTTGCAGTGCAACATCCTCCAGAGTGACAGTGCACTCCCCACACGACAAATGAAAAGTGTGGGTCTCCGGGCGCTAACGCTCGACCAAAGCGGATATTAAGTTGTACTGCAAATCAAATGTCCGAATCAATGCTGCTGACCCAAATCTGGCTAACTCCAAGTATGGCATGAGTCGTTCATCCGGGGGATATCCTAAACTATTCACCCGACCCCTCAATGCACGGTACGGGCCCTAACACTATTAAATTACAAAAAATAGTAATTATAACATAATTTATTTTCATAAATGACGTGGAACTTTTTTCAAGGGAACCCATAAATAACAAATAACAATATATTATCATCTTATTAATTGTGTTTGATATGTGATAATCGTTCTTAATCAATGAACCCATTTCAATACCAAACAATTTTAAAACAAATTTCGACAATTAATTTCTAAGTTTGATGCATTTTAAATATTTATCAAAATACCTAAATGTGATACAATAAATTTTACAATAAATTTTCATTACAAAAATACCAAGCGCTTTTGTCCACATTATATTTTTGCTATACTATATTAAAAAGCTAAATATATCTCATAAATTTTAACTCAATGGTCTCATCTTTTACCTACATAAAAACAAAAATTTATATTAAAATAATAAAAATAACATGCCAATCATAAAATGTAATAGAAACATAACATAAACTATCTCAACATAATAAACCTAATAAATACGAATATTGTTATTGTTATAATTTTATTTTAAATAAACATAATAAATCTAATAAACCTAAAACACACATGACAAATAAATTACATAAAAATAAAACATAAAAGATTCTACATAAATACGAATGTTGTTATTTAAATATTAAAAAAACTCATGAATGAAAATATAAAATTGGAACATACCTTAATACTTCTTTTCTAATGAAATAATATCTTACAAAAATAAAAATAAAAATTAATTCAAATAAATCAAAAACAAAAAAAATAACATTTATTTATAACAAAAAAATTACTAAATTAAAAAAATACATTTTATGATTTTTTTTAAACACCAAATCCTTCTAACCCCAAATACAACCTCTTAATTTTTTTCAAACACTAAACACAACCCTAATTCTTTTCTCAAATCCCAAACACAACCTCTTCTCCTTCCTTTTCTCCTTTCCTTTTCTTCTCTTCTATTTCTTTTCCTTCCCCTTCTCCTCTCTCTATTCTGCTTCTCTTTTTTTCTTTCTTTTTTCCCTTCATTCCCTTCCCTTCCCTTCCCATTCTCTTCTTCTTCTTCTTCTCTTCTTCTTCATTGTTTTTTTTTCTTTCATTCAGTTCAAAATGACATTGGGGACCATTATAAGGTCCCCAAAACACAAGTCACGGGACCGATGATGGTCCTGTCACCGCTGCAAGGGAGTGGAGTTCGCAGAGGGTGTGCCACCCATGAGGTTGGCTTCACCAGCCCAGTGTCGCCTACCTGTTGGGGCATCACTTAGGTGTTGTCAGGGGTGTGCCACCTATAAGTTTTGCTTCACCTGTAGTCATGTCACCTCAATGTCAACGGGTCGTATTTGACCCGTATTTCTTTAATGTCTCCTATTTACATGCCATTTCCAGTTTATTTTTATTTTTATTTTTTTTAATCTTGGTGTCAGAAATTTAGAATGGTGCCGCCTATGCACCACCCTCCATTTGCATAAGTGTATCATTTCAGTACATAATTCCACTGACATACCATTTTTGTATAGTATTTTTGTTTTTATAATATTCAAGTGAAAAAGCCAAGAAATAACTTTTTTTTATAATGAAAGAAGGCAACCAAATGCCTTTAGATCAAAGAATGCACCAAGTTTATCTTCTAAAAACAATTTTTTAATAGAAAAATTAAGAAACTCAAAAATAATAAGTTCAAGATTATCGATCAAGCTTTGATTTAGTAAACCAATCTACTATCATATTACTCTCTCTTAGATCAAATTAAAACTTAACTTCTTGTAACTGTTTTCTAACTTCATTAATTCTACGTAGAAGTATTGAAAGAGTATTTACATGACTTTCCATAATCACTCACTTATTTTTCCACCATATTCAAGCAAATATACTAGGGTGAATAGGTGATATGGATTAAAGAATTATTTTACGTATAGATATGCTTATCTTGACATTTGCCCATTTCTGATTATCAATGGCATGCCATGGTATGCATGGAAGAATTAATGCCTTGGCCATCAGAATTCCAAGTTAAATACTAATAATATACTACGAAAAGA
Organism: Gossypium raimondii; assembly: GCF_025698545.1. Taxonomy (NCBI): domain Eukaryota; kingdom Viridiplantae; phylum Streptophyta; class Magnoliopsida; order Malvales; family Malvaceae; genus Gossypium; species Gossypium raimondii. The sequence continues at coordinate 7,134,666 of NC_068571.1, read as the reverse complement.
ACAGCACAATCCGCCAAAGAATGCATTCTTTTACTAAAAGAAAGAATACATAAAATTAGAAAGAAACACCCACCCCAAATAAAGTAACAGAAACATAAAGACCCTACAATTGGCTACTTCCGCCCCCCCCCCCAATTACAAATCCCATTTCCATGGCTCTTTCTCTCCATTAATTGACTAGAATGATTTTAAAAAACTAGATTTACATAGCAGAATCCTTTCCCCCACCTAAATATCTAAAACCGAAGTACAAATTTAATTTCCTCGAAAGAGACAAGAGACCATGTCCTCCCCCAATCGAGATGTCACTACCCCCAAGTACAATGGCTGGCCCCCCATGAACCCTAAACTTTTGTTCTACTGTCACCATTCGCTACTGTGCACCAAAATCCCACAGATGTATCCCCGTGTCACTACCCGCTGCTGCCACGTGCCGATCATCTGCCACCATGGCGTTGACTTCCTCTACGTTCTGGTTCAAACTATACAAGTGTTGACCGTGCTCTATTTCCCACACCCTTACTACACCCGCGGCGCACATTAGCGCGTACCCTAGGTTCATGCAACCCATGACGTTGACGTTCCTCGTGTTGAATCTGCACACCTCCTCTAGTGTATCTACCCGGCGGACGATTGCCAACCCACGGTTATCCACCATGATGAATGCCTCGCCATTGGTGTCCAACGACGTCACTGTAAGCCTTCTCCTCCACTCCCGGTCGTGTAATGGAAACTCCGGGTTTCTCAAGTCCACAACCATGTACCTTAAACTCGTGCATGCGACCGCCGATTCCTGACCCGTCACCCTAACTCGGCCGATAGTTTCAGTCAACTCAGTCAACGTGTGCCACCCCATCACGGCTTCTGGGTCAGTCAGATTTGTGTTTACGAAGGCTAGCTCTTCAGTGTTACCGTCCCAAATGTGGAGTGCCCGACCCGGAACGCCTGCATAAAGCCCCACCCACCATCGCCCACATCCGGTGAAGTCCACCAATGCACCGTCGTTCACGACGTTGCCCAAATGGGCCGTGCGAGCAAGGGGCTCTCCGTCAATGATCGCTACGTGGATGTCTCCATCCAACGTGGCGAATATTATTCTGGGGTCCGAGATCACAATGCCAGATACGGCACGTGAAAAGCGGCCGAAACGATCACGGTGGTGCGGGTGGAAGGTTCCGACCAGTTGACGAGTAGAGAGGTCGAAAAGCCTCACGGTACCATCGGCAAAGCCGCAAGCGAGGTGGGTATCAGACAAGGTAAGGCAGCGACACGTCAGTCCATCCGGGTTGTCCACACTGGCGGGATCGAAGTGGAGGGTGTGGTAAAATGATCTCCCAGCACGAAAATTCTGAGCCGTTTGATGACGGTAAACGTATTCCTCACGCCACGAGGCGTGCATACGGTGGGTCCGGCCCCATATAACTGTTGTGAGACGGTGCCACAGTGGATCAGAGCGAGAGACAGCTTGCCACGTGGAACAAACCTGCACGCACATCATTCCACGTGAAAAAAAAGAAGGAAAACGGACACCGAAAGTACAAAATTTGAGCTCAAGCCACGTCAAATCTGTAAAAAAGGTCCAGGGTTACAACTTGCAAAAATAAAGGCCGAAATCCATGCAATAAAAAGTTGAAAAAAAAGCTATTTAACAAGGACAGGAGAAAATTACGCAAAAGATACTGATATAATTAAATTAGAGTTATTTATTGCTTAGTAAAAGATGAATTGATCCAGCAAAAGACGGTAGGTGACGAAATGAAGAAAGCAGCAGCAGTGTGTATGTACAAGAAAAGAGGGTTTTCAGTTTAAGGAAGCAATGTTTGGGTAATCGCGTTATAACAGTGATATCAGGCATGGCATGCGTAATAAAGGGCTTTTTTATTATTTTAATAGTGACAGAGTTGAAGCTGAGCAGAGAGAGAGAGACTAGGCACAGGCACAGGCACAGGCACAGGCACAGGCACAGGAACTATAGAGAGAAAGAGAAAGTGGTTTTCGAGGTTCAATGTCAGGGCAAAAAATGCCAGACCTCTTAATAACAGGAAGACGATGATGATGGGTCTCGTTTTGCTTTTGACAATTTGGTTCTTTCATATTTTCAGTTCAATATTTTCAAGATACCAGTAACGTTGAATCGACTGTCTTATAGCATAGACTTGTATGTGTTGGTACAAAATTAAGACACAATCTTGTAACCTAGTGTCAGCGGAGCAGGGAGAGTGTGACAGCTCTTTTATTTTCAAACTTCCCTTTTTCTTGGTTCCATTTGAAGCTGCTGCAACAACAAAGAGCCAAGATATCATCGCTCTCTCGGGTTGGAAGTGGAACATGAAATCCTTTTTTATTTAGTATTATCAGACAGGAAGGAAAAGGACAAGGTTAGACTATTAGCTGTGGTCCATTAAAGACCTAAGAAAAGGCGTTGGTTATATAAAAACACAATATATAACACGAGCATGGGCAAGCTTTCAAGCGTGCCATATGATATTAAAATTTAGCTTCTCTTTCATTTCCAAGAAAGGATTGGCCAAAGGCCTGTCTCGTTAAAAGCAGAGAATCATATACACATAGTCCTTTCCCCCCAGCTTACCTGCTTTCTGCTCTTTCTTTGACTCCCAAACGCCATGCCTGGAACATGGGTATATATATATATATTATATATGTTTCGACTTGCTACCGTTTGGGAGGCCATCGATACATGCACCATGATTTAACACAGGAAAAATAATAAAAAGATCTAAAGTCTTCATCTAGTCATTGAATTGAATTTGGTTATGGTGTTCTGACAGAAACAAATAGAAGAATAAACATAAAAAACAATTTTGGGATTAAGCAAATTGAGAAAACCTTAACCCTAAGAGGACAAAGAGATATAAGTTTAATAATAAAACAGCAATGGGCTCCGTGTCCTTTTTGCCTTTCGGCATTTGCACATCCCGGCTTTTGACTCATTCTCATCCTTTAATAAAAACACCCAACAAATAGTGAGATCTTAAGCCTTAAGCCAACAAAAAGAACCATAATAAAAAAGCCTTGAATGTTCTATCATATGTTGCTTCTTTGTAGCACCTAGAGACCAATAACCAAACCTATAATTGCAAAATACCTAATGATTTTCTTGATTTCTTCAATCTTGTGGGGAAACCATAGAAAAATAATAATAAGTTGATATTGAAATTTGAAACCACTAATAAAAACAATGATTTATGGTATGATCCTGTGGTTTAAATGCTATAAAATCTGGTTTTCACTTGACATTCGAGTTTCATTTCCATTAACATGCTCCTGCAATGAATTTTTATTATGGCTTGACAGTGGTAAAAATCTGGCACAAGCGCTTGATCTCGTTTGAGACATAAAATGACAGCGAACATTGGGTAGAGAGAGGGCAGTACCTAGACCTAAAGGCTAAACGCCTCGACTACTATTTAAAGGGAGAAGAAGAAGAAGTAACAGTTCCCATATATGTCTAAGAAGGTTCCGACATATCTAATGCTAACCAAATATGGAAATGTTAAGACTTTACTTGGGCAAGGTCAGAGTCATACAAAGTAAAAGGGACCATCGCCTTAAATCATGCTAAATGCTATATCCATAATTCCCAACACAGTTAAAAATAATGAAGGTAGGCCTCAAAGGTCTCTTTCTACATTTTTAGCAGTAGGAAAGAGAGAATCCCATGAATATGGATATGTTCCAGCTGATGGCTAAACAAAGGTGAGTCAATAAAGTGGGAAGGATTTCTATTTTATTTTATTTAGAGCTTTAAAAAGGGTCATTCCAAGAAAGGGAAAAAAATGGAAAACCAAAAAAACCCCAAAAAAAACAACCCTTTTTTTCCCTATCAACTCAATATTTGAAAAGAGGTTCAAAAAATGGACATTTCGAAGTAAACATTGGCATGATGCTTAAAACTACATCATCCGAAAGGGACAAATTTGTTAGAAATGGACCCATCCAAAGTCAGTTCCCTTGTCAAAGGCAGTTTCCCCCTTGGATGCTACCACTGCATCCAAGATTTGACAGTATATATCTGGATTCACTCTCTGCTCTTTTTCAGTCAACGGAATTTCTCAAGTGGGGAAAGAAAAGAAAAAATGGGGGGTGGGGGATTTAATAGCTTGGTATACCAGAATCTGGATAATAGCAGCATATTTTCAGGGTTCAAAACGATATTTTTGACCAGATTCAGATTTTGCCATTTCTCAGAATCTGGATAATGCCGTATCCAATGCCATGAAGATTGAAGTGAAAACAAAAAATAGATATGAATAAAAAAACAAAATCCCATCAAGAATTCCCTAATTGAATCAATCCTATTTCCTTAAAATCAAACGGGGAAAAAGAAAGAAAGAAAGATGAGAAAAGGGTATTGAAGATGATTTAAAAAAAAAAACCTACCTGAAACACATTGGCAAGTGCAGCAGCAACTGCCAGGCGGCCAAAAGAACAGGAAGCATCAATGGCAACTTGGACAACAAGATCTTCAACAAAAGGGCCTGGCCAGATTTCGTTATTGGCACGTCTACGAGTCAAAGACGGTGCTCCGAAATCACCAACACCCCTTCTTCCACTATTCCCATTGGCATCTTCAGAAGATGATGATGATGATGATAACGAAGAAGACATCAATAGTATGCAAGTAAAAAAGCTATAAAGGGAGAGGAAAGAAATGGGAAACAAGGACAAAAAGTTTTAGATAAAGACACGAACTGAGGGCCCCAAAAGAAGGTGTTGGGATTCTTGGTTTTTATAATATAATTTTACGCAACGATCAATGCATCTGTATATCTACACCTCAATACATGTACTGTTTACGATAAAGAAATAGGGTCTTTTTTTTAAAGTCATGTACAAATCATCTGATAACGACTGTTAATATTATTTACATGTGATAAATTTTTTATTGATAAATTTATTAACATATTTTTCCTATTCACAAGTAAATAAGGATGCGTTTTGATAAATAATATGTTTATTTATGATAAGTATAAAAATAACGATAACAATGATGAAAAAATAAGTTAAATGTACTCCACCTGTCAAGCACAAAAGACATTAGGTAATCTCTTTGTGAATTGTAGGATGAATATTTATGGCAAATAAATTGAACACTAAAGTTTAGGGAGGTAAAATGATACACTATTACTAATAGCGAATCACATCGCAGATGGAGGTTTAGAGGTGTTGTAGTCGCATTTTGGTAGTGTGTGGATACTATGTTTGGACTTGCCTTCTCTCTTCTTGCAGGAGGGATATTTATAGACAATGAAAAGTTTGAATGAACCCTTTATTCCATGATTATTTTTCGACTTTTAGAGCTTATGAAATTGAGAAGTTAGAAATATTAATGAGATTAAATATTGTTTTTTTTTTATTTTTCCCATAAATGCATATAGAACAGTATGAGGTGCTTATGTGTAAGAGCATAGAATATTTAAATAATAAAGAATATTCGATTGAGCTTTAGTTCGAGTATCTTTGAAATGCATTATAATTTTATTTTAAAGTTGGGAGGGACTATGAGTAATTTTAAGTGTTGTATCAAAAGAGTAGATATGATAATAACCTATAATGAGATTAATATTCAAATAATAATAATGAATGTTGTTAAAAAATGTAAATGGGTAATGTGTGAACTTTTTTTGAATCGGTATCTTTAGTCTATAGAAATTTATTTTAATTTTAGGGATAAATCTTAAAATTATATATGAACTTTAGTTTAATATGTAATTTTATACATGAATTTTAATTTTATGTAAATTTATATATATGAATTTTAATTTGATTCAATTCTCATAATTTATTAACACAATTATTGATATAGTATTATTTTATGTTAAATATATTTATCTAATATAAAAATAAATTGATGTATTTATTTATTTAAATGTGATGATTGAATTTAAATTAATGCTTAATATATACATTTGAACCACGATGTGTTTAAGATTTTGTGATTAATTTTATTAATTAAAGTAAATTAAAATAAATAAAATTTTAATTTAGTAATTGAAGTGAATGGTTTGTTGATTTAAAAGTAATAGTGGTATTTGGATGGTTTTAATTTACAGTTCTTACAAATAAATTTATTTAAACAAATCTAAATTATTATTTAATCAATAATTAATTTAAGATTTGTGTTTTGACTTGAATAGAACAGTGATTAAAACTTTTGTTAAATACTCGTTTAGCATGAATTCGAATTGTATTATTTCCATCTCCACCCCTAATATTGTATTAAAAAAAGTTAGCATTTGTATTTTATTTTTACGGGGAGTGTAAGGTTCACAAAAGAAACTCGTGAGTAAAAGTATCATGCAGACCCTTTGACTAGGAGTCGGATTGCATTTTGTCTCATTTATTTAAAAAAAACCCCTTTTATTAAAAAATTTATCCATTTGTATTGTTAAAAATCGGTGTGACTGATGGAATAACCATATAGTGACATATGGTGTACCACATGTACCTGATGTTGATATACAAAGGCTACTTTTTAACAATAGAAATTGATGAAATTTTTAATAGAAGAACCCATTTGCTCTTTAGATTAACGTACAAGAATTAATTTACTCATTTTTTAAGTATAAGAAATAAAATACAATCTAACTCTTAATAAAGGAACCTCCATAATACTTTCACCAAACCTCTAAATTTTAAAGAAAAAAGAGAACTTGGGTATAGTGTTTTGAGGTGCTTTTGGAGTATTTTGAATGAAAATGAAAATTAAATAGTAAAATAAAAAATAAAGAAAGAAACTTTGAAAATCGAAAGAGGATGAAAATAATTCAAAGGCATATTTGGAAGGGGATTTGATCAAGTACAAAGGGGAGCCACCTTGGATTTATAAACCCCTTGTGTGGTTTCAAAAAGCTGAACCAATCTTTACCCAGCTCCTTGGGAAACTGCTGTTTGAATAGTTTGATTTATTTATCAATTTTTCAAAATCTTTTACTTTAATTAATTAGAATTTATATTTAAAAGTTACTTAATAATATTTTTAAAATATTACTATTATAAATACAATAAAAATATAAATTTATGTTTAACCAGTTGGTACAAAGTATAACAGATAAAAATTAAAAAAAAGAGAGTAAAATCCGAGACATGCATACCAAATAAAATAGAGATTCGCATATCGCATGCACGTGTAATAGATATACTAATAGGATGAAAATTAAAGAAATTAAGGAAGATAATTTATAATTTATTTTTAAAATTGCAATCAAACCTCTTTTCTATTGCTTTTCTTAGGGTTTTCCTTCAAAACCGCAGATTTATCATCAATTCAAACAGCACTCAATTATATATTGCATAAGTTATTTCATTTTTTCTCTTTTCAATTAAAAATATGTATTCTTTAACGTGCATATTACTTATTTTTAAAAATCATATTACTCCAAAAATTTTATAATGATTAATATTTTTTAGAATTTAAAATTACAGCACCAAAAATTTCCATTTACTGGCCGAAGTGTATACAAATCTGTCAGATTAGACAAGTTTTTACTGACAGAGTTTGTAATTCGTCTGTATAGATGAAAGCTATATTATGATATACTGACAGTAAATTTAAATTGTCTGTACAAGTCGGGAATATATAGACGAGCTATATGTATTCCATTTTTTCTTTCTTACTTTCTCAATCTCATAAAAGTTCTATTTTCTTTCCTCTATATTCATTAAAAAATTGTAATTTTCAAAGGAACTCTCATTCTCTCTTTGGTCTCTGACCGATGAAGTAGACCCTTTTTCTTGGGAGTCTCTCCTTTTCTCCTTCCTCTTAGTTTCCTTCTCTTTTCAGTCTGTCTCACCAATTTTGATTGATTGGGGATTTCAATTTCTAAGGTTTTCTTCTATCGCTAATTTGGGCTTTTGATTGTTCCATTGGAATGAGTTTTTGCACAAGTTCTTTGATTCAAGCATACAAACATAGCTGCAGATGTTGAAGCTACTTTTCCTCTAATCTCATGGACTCTAGGGTGTTAGGAAATATACCCATAAAATTAATTTTACATTTTACTATTTTTTTATAATTCTGTCTTTTATATTTTGTATACGTAGCGAAATTGTGACAAACAAATATTAGCACATTAATTGTTTAAGTTCAAACTGAATATAAATGACATTGTAAGAACGTTTACTTTGTAAGAAAGACAACTTACTTTAGTAGATAATCTAATTAAGTCCATAATCCCGTAAAAGAATCGAAGTGAATATTTGATTCAAATATTGAGAAGGATTATTATGTTGTCTACAATTCCAATTGGCAAGATGGCTAGTTTTGACTATAGGAGTAGTTTACTCCACGGTAGAGACATAGATGTATTCATTCGTAAAATGATACATTGGACTGGACCCAAGATGAATTAATTCTGAATCCGTTTGTGAATTAATTCACTTGTGACATTCATGGTGTAATTTACCTAAATCCTAAGTTACTCACTAACCATGCGTATGCAACACATGTGCTTTGATATAAGTGGAGGCTTATCCTCTAAAGATGATCGAGCATATAGCCGGTATGTTGGGTACATGACTTGTGTATGTCATGGCTTTACTAGCAACAGTGGAATTTATTGCTCAATTAAAGGGTTAATGATATCTTCTTATTGGTATTGTGTGGATTGATAAATATGGAACGTGGCCACGGGTTTCTTGTTCTCGAACAAGCAATTTATCACAGTCATTTGTTGAAAATGATCATATTAATCATTAAGAAGACACAATGGTGACACTGAGATAAAATAGGATTGTGTTAAGTGAACAGATTTAACTCAAAGGAATCAATGATACTATGTGAGGGTAACACACACATGATGAAGTCATTGAACAAACCACTTGGACTAACTCCATGATTAAGTAATTGTGAATTATCGGAATGATGCTTCTGGATATAATTGTAATTACTAAAGCCTAATTGTGTATGTTCGATTGATCCTTCCGCTAGCTTAACAAAAGCTCGATTGAACTGTATTTGAATTAGAAGAAAATTCTACGACTTTGAAAATAATTTAATTGAGTCGATTTATTTGATATTGAATTAAATTCGGTGGTCGTGAGAATTGTCCAACTAGAGAATTTGATTAAAAAATTTTATTGAAAAATTCATTTGGAAAATCTAAGTGATTTTTGGAAAAATTAATTTTGATCAAGTAAAATTAAATTAATCAAATTAATTAAAATTAATATGATATTTTTAGAAACTAATTTTCAAGTCAGACAATTAGCCCACTAGGTAATTAAACTTGAAAATTGGACATGAGATCGTAAATTGAGCCCGAGAGCCCTAAATCGAGACCAACACCCAAAAACTGGTAGATAAACATTCTATTACTTTAATAAGATTTAATATTAAATTAATATAATATTTATATTAAATTTAATAAGATTAGATTTAATATTAAAGTGATTAAGTTTAATCATAGTTGAACTCTCTAAACTCTCCCTATATAAAAAGAGCATTGGGTAATTATTGTACATACACTTGAATTTAAGAAAAAGTTGTAGAGAAAAAATTCTCTAAAGAGATTTTTTCAAAAAATTTCTAGAGATCTTTTTCTAATTTACAACTTGACCCAAAAGTTTAGAGAAATTACGAAATTACCCCACTGGTAATTTTGTGAATTTTTTTTTGATTCGAAGTGAGCCTAGACTTAACAGACGTGAGCTTGAGGATAGTGGAGAAGACTACTCAGTCAAAGCGCTCATCCTAGATGAATAAAAAAGGTACAATTTTGATTTAGTGTTTATTACTTTAGATATCACAACCAATATCTTGTTTTGGAAAAAACTCTATTTTTCCTAAATTTATTTTCTACTGCGTTTTTCAAACTCGTTATATCCAACACAGGGAACATTATCTTATTATATCCATGAACCTGTTCTGTCGCTTTTGATAAAAATGCTTAAGAGTTTTAGCTCTTTGTTACGAATCGTAAAGAAGGAAACAGAAAGATATAAGAGAAAAAAGAGAAATCAAAGAGAAAAGAGAAATCAGAGAGAAAATGATGTAGTTTCCAATTTCATAACCAACCCCCTTTCCCTTAACTACTTAAGCAGGAAAGAACTAATGGTTCCAAAGTCAGTTGAGCAAGCTGTTAGTGTACAGCTGTGCTCCCAATACACACCATTTCACTTAATGGACATGGGTATAAACACACAGTTTTGGCCACTAACACTTAGACCAATCCACACTATTTCATTTAACTCTAAGAACATTGAAATGCAACTTTTAACTAAAATAATAAAGGGAAACAAACTAAAATAAAAAAAATTCAAATGTAGTTGTTGGTTGGGTAATCTTCTTGTATCAATTACCCCATATCTTCAAAAGAATCCTTGTCCTCAAAGATCAAATTATGGAAATTGTAGTTGCAAAGCCTGTAAATTCTCCCAATTTGCATCATCGGGAAAGGTGTTGGCCTATTCAACTAAGACCTCAGTAGCAACTTGGTTTTTTTTTTGCACCATGCTCTTATCGAATATCTGGATTAGCTCCTTCAGAAGGGCCCTAACTATTCCCACCAATGGTAGACTCACTTGTGTTAGAACCTTCCTAATAGATATTTTGAGTTGAGAAACATAGAAAGTAGGGTGCATCTATGACCCTTCTGGTAGCTTCAGTCGATAAGCTACTTGTCCCACTCTAGGCTCTACTGCATAAGGTCCAAAGTACCTTGGAAAAAGCTTCTAATTCAAGTGTTTCTTTAAGGTGTGCTGGCGATAAGGTTGAAGTTTCAAATAAACGTAGTACCCAACATGAAACACTTTATCACTCCTTTTACGGTCAGCTGTTTGTTTCATTCGATCTTATTCTCTTCTTAGGTAAAACTTGAGAAGTTGTCTTGTTGCCTCTCTTTGTTGAAGACCATGATCTAATGTGTCCATAGGGGAAGTACCAACCAAGTATGGTAGATGATAGGGTGACTTTTGTCCATATAAGGCCTCATAAGGTGTTGACCTAATAGTTGAATAATAGGTGCTGGTGTACCACCATTCAACTAGGGGTAACCATAGGAACCAATCCTGAGGCCTTTTTTTTTATCATACATCCCAAGTGGCATTCTAGGAAATTATTGAGAACTTTAGTCTAACCATCTATTTTAGGATAATATGCTATGGACATATGAAGGCTTATGTCAAGCCTCTTGAAGAGCTCATTCTAGAATTTGCTAATGAACATTTTGTCTCGATCAGACATAATGGTGTTAGGTGTGTAATGTAGCTTGTAAATGTGATCAACGTATGATTGAGCCACTGTCAAAATGTAGAATGGATGCACTAGGGCCACAAAATGACCATACTTGGTCAATCTATCCACCACCACTGAAATAGTATCCTTCCCTTTTGAACTTGGTAAATTCTCGTTGAAGCCCATGTTGACTATTGTACTAGCTCAATCAGGCACTGGTAAAGGTTGCAAAAGCCCTAGATGAGCTTCATTATCAGTCTTACAACTCCAACAAGTGCTACATTCCTTCACCCATTGCTTGATGTCCTTAGAAAAACCCTTCAAATAAAGAAGCCATGCCATTTTGTGTTTAGTGACATGAATTCCAAAATGACCACCAGTTACTCCTCCATGAAAGTATTGAAAAAGATCATTCCTAAGGCTGCCACAGTCCCCAACCATAACCTTGCTCTTCCTCCTAAGAACCTTACCATCCCAAGAATATTTAAGATGTAAGTGAGGTTATTTTTAGACTTCTAAACTAAGTTGTTGAAGCTTGGAGTCAGTAATGTACGAATCCATTACCTTGGTCCACATGTTTGACCAAATAATACTACCAATACACTGCAACAGTTGGCCCTCCTTCTCTTGTGATCTTCTTGATAAAGCATCAACCACCATATTTTGATTTCCTTTTCTATAAGTCACTATATAATTAGAACTAAGCATCTTGGCTACCCATTTTTGTTACTATGGGGTGATGGCTTGTCATTAGACAAGAACCTCAAGATCTGGTGATCTGTTTTGATCTGGAGTCTCTTCCCAACTAGGTAAGAATGCCATTTTTTAACTGCCAACAACACTGCCAGCATCTCTTTATCATAGATGGACAAAGCTTGAAGTTTAACCCTAAGGCTTTACTAAATAAAGCTAGTGGTTTTCCTTTTTGTTGTAGCACTACCCTAATTCTTTGGCCACAAGAATTTGTATCGATGCAAAAATCAGTGTGAAAATTAGGCAAGGCTAACAATACTGCCTAGTAGATTGCATTCTTAAGTTGTTGAAAGGCTTCATTGGCTCTTGAGACCAAATCCAACTAACATCATTCTTTAGCAAGGCAGTTAGGGCTTGACCAGAGTGCCATAATATTGAATAAATCACCTATAGTAACTAGATGAGTGAGCACTCCCTTTACATTAGTGGCATCCATGGCCACTAACGTAATAGCCAGTTTTCAGTGATGTTGGAAATAGTAGTTTCGGGACCGCAATTCTGACGAGTGAATTTTTAGTTTAATATTTATTTAATGTCTATGGGATTTTATTAAGGTCGTATTAAAATTTCATTAAGAAATTTTGATGTTTAAATGGCTAATTAGGTAAAAAGGACTAAATCATAAAAAGTGTAAAAGTTGAGTTATATTAGTTAAAGGGGTTCAATGGCTATGAAATCTTAAACTAAAGGAATTGACGGGTAAATATACCATTTAAAGTGTTAATGGATGTGCATGGACAAGGTTTTAATGAAATTTTGATAGTTTTTAAAGGTTAAAATTGTAATTGAGTAAATAAAACCTAAATTAACTAAAACAAATTGGCTTCATCTTCTCTAATCTCCTTCTCCACTGAAATTTAAAGAAAGAATTACCATTTTAGGGCTTGAAGATTCTACTAGTATAAGTGTTTGCATGATATGTGATTTTGGTCCCATTTTTAATTATTTTTATGTTTTTGAGTTCGTTTTAGCTTAATCTAGCTATCCCGAGGGTTAATTTGCAAAATTGATAAAGGTTGAGGGACTTTCCATGAATGTTTTTGAAAGTGTTTTGATGTTATTTGATATATTATTAATCTTTTTTTGTAAAATAAACATGTTTCATTAAGTGATTTTTGTTAAATTTTGGAAATAGGGATTAAATTGTTAAAAGTATGAATCTATAGTTTTTTGTGAATTTTTAGTACTTATGGGTTGTTTCAAGGTCCCTTGTACTTTGATTAAGTTTGATTTAGATTAAAATGAGTTACATTTAAGCTATGAGCTTAATGACTAAATTGTAAAAAGTCAAAGTATTATGAGTAATTTTATAATTTTGTATAAATATGAATTATGGATTAAATTGAATACTAGAAGTACTTAATTGAATAAAATTATTTATTGAGATCAAGATAAACCACAATTGGACTTAAATCGAGGAAAAGCTAAAGCTTCAGATTAGTGTTCGATTCTACTTCTACGTCCTAGTTATCGAGGTAAGTTCGTATGAACTGTGATTGTTTTAATGTTAGCTAAATTGAATGTTTACTATGTTATTTTAATATAAATGAATCTATAGATAAATGTATCCGTGTTATGATGAATTGACGGATAATAAGTCCCCATTGAACCTTAAGAATTATTAGGATACAAATGACATGTCATTAGGGATTTCAAATTTCGGTTACTGGTTTTGAGTATCCTATCGATGGCTAATTATGCATGAATTGGACTTGAAATGGCTTGATTTTAGGTAAATTATTGGGTTTACACGGCCTGGGACACGAGCTATCGCACGACCATGTGACACAGATAGCCTGGCAACACGATCGTGTGTTATATGAAATTTCTTGTGTTTCAAGTCAGCGAGTTACATGGCCTACCACATAAGTGTGTGGGGCAACTCAAAGAGTTACACAGGTGAAGAAACAGGCTAGGACATGGCCGTGTGTCCCTTTGTTTGAATGTTACATAGCCTGGGCTATGTTGCACGGCTTGGTCACACAACCGTGTAACCCATGTTTTCACATTTTTGCATCTTTTTCTCAAAATTCCTATCTTGTTTAAAATTAGTCCCAAATCACTTCTATGTTATTTTTAGGCCCTCGAAGGCTTGATTTAAGGACAAAATGCATATGAATTATTGATTTACAATAAACTTAATTTCTTTTATGTTATAATTTTAAAATGATTTTTGGTTGAATGGTAATGCTCTGTAACCCTAATCCGACAATAGAGACAGATTAGGGGTGTTACAACTAAACCCCTTGAGATTATATGGCTGATATACTCAATTTTAGTGGTGCCAAAGTTGCAGTTAGTTTTATTAGCATACAATTTATGCCTTCTCAAGAGTTGTAAGACTGCTCTGAGATATGCCAAATGGGATGACCAATTTTCTAAATATACATGAATATCATCAAGAAAACATCAATATAGGCTTCCTCAAAAGGGGTTTGAAAACAACATTCATTAATTCTTGAAAGCTAGAGAGGTATTAGTTAAGCCAAAATGAATAACGAGGAACTCATAGTGGCATGTCCTTCTCCCAGATCTATATTTGGTGATAACTAGACCGTAAATCAATTTTAGAAAAGTATGAGGCATATCCTAATTCATCAAGAAACTCCTCTATAATAGGGATATGGAACTTATCTTTGATTGTGTGTTGGCTAAGGTGCCTGTAGTCCTCACAGAGGCGTCAACTGCCATTCTTCTTTTTCACCATGAAAATAGGGGATGCAAATAGGTTGCAATTGTCCCTAATAATACTAGCTTGAAGCATTTCCTATATCAATCTCTCTATTTCACACTTCTTGTAACAACCCCAATTCTGATGATCAAATTTATAAATATTATATTATATTTACAAGGTTAGTAAAAAGTTTAATTAAAGTTGGGCCCTTTAATTTTTTTAAATTTTGTTAATTGGATAGTTAATTAAAGTATAACGACTAAATTGTAAAAGTGGTAAAAGTTTATAGCTATGGATTTTAATTAATAGTAGGACCAATTAAACAATTAGACCACTAATATTTACTAGAACGGTCGTGGATAACAACAAACAACCACCAAATCTTGTTAATTAGGCTTAAGTTACTTTAATAAGGTTTAATTAAATTAATTATAA
Source organism: Gossypium raimondii (assembly GCF_025698545.1). Taxonomy (NCBI): domain Eukaryota; kingdom Viridiplantae; phylum Streptophyta; class Magnoliopsida; order Malvales; family Malvaceae; genus Gossypium; species Gossypium raimondii. Next base: position 7,119,610 of record NC_068571.1, on the reverse strand, counting down.
TTAATTATATGTTAAACCAAATATATAAGTTAAAATTAAAAGAAAAAAACATAAGCTATTTTGCATATTCATCTTCTTCCCACTGAAACTAAAAGAAAGAAACAATGGTGTCAAGTGTTCAACATTCGACCAACAATTTTATAGGTAAATCAAGTTCTTTTCTTGTAACTTTTATGTTTTTGAGGTCCTAGGAGCTTGACTTTGCTAACTCGTGTACCAATTTGTAAAACTATTAAAATTTTCAAAATTTTCAATGATGAATGCTTGATGAAATTAGTTTTAAATTGTTAGATTTTAAGCTTAGAAATGAAAAAAATGACTAGTTTGTAAAGTTTAATTGCTAGTTTTTTTAACATAGGCACTCAAGTGCATAACATTTGAAATTTATGTTAAAATTCTGTAGTTATAGATAATAAACATTGTAGAAGGATGAAATTGAGATCGGTTTGAAATAGAGGCTCAAATTTAAAAGATATAGCCGTTTCGATTTTAAGAACTAAATTGAATAAAATGTAAAACTTTAGGAAACATTCAAAAATGAAATTGAATTGACATATGCATATATTAGGATGTAATAAGGTAATTGGAATTTATAAGTTTAAATGAATTTTCATATAGATCGGAATTGAACTAATTAGAAGATAATCGAGGAAAAGGTAATTGACTTGTGTTTTAGTCCTCGATGTCTTGTGTGTTCCTATTTTTCCAAGTAAGTTCGTATGAAACTTACTATGTTAATTGTCTTATGTTTGAAGTATATTATAATGTCTATTAGTTTAGGTTAATTGTAATTTTTGGTGATTTAGGCATGTAAGGGACTAAATCTTTAAGTATGGAAGATAGGGTTAATATGAATGGATATGAAATGCTTATACAATTGGATGATCTGTATATGAAGATATCATAGAGATTGAAATGATTTGAATATTGTAACAGTGTCCGTGTGAACTTAGTAAATGATTAGGATACAAATGACATGTCATTAAGGTCCTAAAAAGGAAAACATGTGTTTGATCAGGGATTAATATGATGATTTGAGATCCAACATATATTGTGGATTCTCTAAAGCTCGTGTGAGCAACCTGAATATGTAAGCTCTTATGAGCATACAAGTCCAGTATCGAAGTTCAATTTTGTTTTGAAATTTTAAAACAAGGTAAGTTGATATGTCACATCGCAATGTTGTTTTGAAATTTTAAAAATGTTTCAAATTGTTCCTTGTTCAATTCCGAGTTACTTCTAAAGCATATGTAGGCTCAAATAAACCTTGAGAAAGGTTGTATAATGTGATTATGAGCTGAAATGGTTATCTTGTATGATATATGTTTTAATTTGAGTGTTAAATGTTTGTAATTATTTCTATATCTATCATAGCATATTGTATCTTGGATAGGATGATCAAGTCAAGCGAGCGGTGTTACACTTCTGGACTGGTTGATATTGATACGGTCTGATCTTAACTACCACACTCTCATCTTTTAAAGGTATTCAATGATCTTCCAATCTAGAAGGGGGGAGCTTCATAGGAGTCTGGAAGACATCTTCAAACTATGCTAATAGTTGTTGAAAGTCTTCAATGATAACCTACTTAGTCAGTGTTAAAAGTGTCTATTTTCTATTGGTAATGAAACACCCCATATCTGACCTGATCATCGGATTCGAATTGCAAGATACTACTTTCAATTATCCGAATTTAATATTCACTGAGTACAAGTATTACGGAAACCAAAAGTCATCAATTTAACCTTGCAATATTCATGATTTTACTTCCAATTATATACTTTGCTAATAGTTGTTGAAAGTCTTCAAACTCTGCTAATAGTTGTTGAAAGTCTTCAATGATAACCTACTTAGTCAGTGTTAAAAGTGTCTATTTTCTATTGGTAATGAAACACCCCATATCTGACCTGATCGTCGGATTTGGACTACAAGATACTACTTTCAATTATCCGAAATTAATATTCACTGAGTACAAGTATTACGGAAACCAAAAGTCATCAATTTAACCTTGAAATATTCATGAATTTCCTTTCAATTATATACTTTGATCTAATATACAAAATATTCCATAAGTAGTCTTTAACATAATGAATATTTGGCTAAGTTGAAAATAAAGTTTTTAACATGGTTAAATTCATCTACAACTCTGACGACTTAGCCTCTAAGTTACCTCACTGTATGCATATTACAACTAGGAAACGCAAATACTTAAACACAATAGATTCTGGCCTGATTTCTTTTAAAATCCTCACAATTCCCTTTTTACCTGCAATAGCACAAACATAAGTTCAAATAAACTTAATGAGTTATCCATACCTCGTATTAGCAAAATGCTAACAAACTGGCACTTTATGATTTTTAATTAAAACCTATCTGTTTATGCTAGGACAATTCGCTAATCTCATTGGTGTGGTATTTATGTCACACGATCTGGCTCACTCGTACTTGGTACTTCATGATCAGAATCACCCTCACTTAATTACTTAGACAACATGGAGAACAATTCATCTTAGCTGTCTGCCTTTGATCTATTAAGGACAACTTGAAACTAGAGATTTTGAAATCGGCTATACAAAACCTTGCACATAAATAGCTCTCTTTGATAAGACTTCACAGATGTAAAATCAGAATTCAGATAAATGTTTGACCGCTTGGCGGATTATCCCTTCGAATTCTATCTTCATTGGTTGTCTTTGCGGACCCATATGTAGTTACTTCCTTGTGAGGAAATCTTTTCGGATTCTTACTTGTTGACTTATGAAAGAAATCCCATAGTGCGTCTTGCACCAATATATATGCTTATATCCAGATAAGACAATCTCGACGAATAAACCCTATTGTAGATTGTTATTACTGGCTTGTCCTAACGAACTCAGGTTCGTATTAATATCTTCACATTTCCTATTTCAGACCCAAGTCCATGGATTCATACTTTACGAAACATACTGGCGGATTCATAATGAAGACCCTACTACAAACTAATAAAGTAATTATACTCATATTCATTTCATCTTGCCTCTGCTTCGCTATAACAGAATTTACTCTGCTTCACTATAACAGAATTTATTCTTGGAGGTTTTCCCTTTGAAACATATAATATGTAAGTGAATCCTTAAGAGTGAATCCCCTATTTGTTGAATCAAACAGATGAGGTAGTCATGACTGATTAACATATCTTTCATATACGGACATGCATTCACAGATAGCTCGTACCTTTTGTTTCGCACTTGATAATAGGTTATAAGAGATAAAACTCATTCTTGGCGGACTCATACAAGTAGATCCCTTCATTACGAAATCCAACTTATAAGATAATCCTAATAGATTTCCATATATAAGATAATCTTGACAAACTTCCACATATAAGATAATCTTGGCAGACTTTCATATATCTTTCATAACTTTCATACGTGACGGCCATGGACTTGCTTACACATATGAGACTTAAAGCCTTCGACTCTGCAGAGTCTCAAACAGTCATATAACCCATATTGGGTTATCATATTCATTTGCGCATATTTCTCTGTACAATCCAGCCAAACCTCCACAAAGCGAAAAACCATGCATATACATTGTCTGTACTATCCGCTTGAACCTCTGTAAAGCCATATAACACGTGGCATAGAGTGCACAACGTGACATTTTTTCATATTTCATCCGCTAGAACAACCCTCCACACTTCGCATATCATAATATGCAATTTGTGCATAGGCATTCTGTCAACCCTACTTTTTATGCACAACACACATTATGCCAACATTTCATGCATTTTTGAATCAACAGAATAGACCTCACAATACATCATTATCCAGTTACGAAATAATTCATCAATTACACATCATTCAACCATAGAATAACGTATCATTTGCTCAACATTCAACGAACATAACCAAAAAAATATCATGCCAAAATCTCATTTGTATCACATAGATAGACTTACAACTAGCCATATACTAATTTTATCAAGTTTCCTTATCATTTAAGACTATAATTAGACTTATCAAATTACATGACTAATTTGTAATTTAAATGGACTAGAGAACCAATTTAAAAAGACCAAAATTTAAGCCCCTAATAGACCACTACATTTTTTTGTGCGAAAAATTTGATTTTAAACCCGATTTAGCTGCAGTTAAATATCATACATATTCATACACCTTCAATTGAATTTATTAACCCCAATTAAGACTCAATTGAATAGAATTAAACATTCAATTTCATGCATATTACCTACCGGTTAATTCAAACAAGTAGCGTACATTAGTCGCTAGTTAACCACTCCATGGAAGCTTCATTTAAACAATGGTTAGTGTAAACATCATGCCTCACACACCGTATTATCAATCACCGGGTTATCAAACAACAATACACCGTAAATTATTCAATAATCAAACTCAAACATGTATCTATGATATTATAAAACCATCCAAAATTAAAAATGTCCAATGTCCGAGTCCAATTACAACTAAAATTAAACTAAGTCTCGGAAGTTCCATAATGCCCGATTAACATCTCCAAAACGTGTAACTAAATCTCTACCGAGTCTTAATCTCTTGGAACTTTCTTGCTTGACTCCTCAGTTCCTCAATCCCGTCGGTTATCTACATGAATGTGAAGGTGTGAGCTTAAAAAGCTCAGTGAATGTTAATAAAACGATAAGTAAATTAGCACTCAAATCATGCTTAAATTGAAACCAATCAAATACAAATTTTTAATCACAATATCAATCCATAATAGTTCAATGTCATATGTTCAACCATGTATCAAAAATCATAATTAATCATGGCATATAATCAACAATTTAGCATATAACATTTCATACATTTATAGTGGCTTATACAATTATGGCTTAATCAGGTGATCATACATCGGTAAAACAGATCTCCTTACTCCCAATCAGGATCAAAATCAGTCTCGGATTGAGTAGGCCGAGGCTACACACTCCCTTTTATCGCCTCAAATCAGTCCCATTGAGTGAAAACACAAGCTAAACACTCCCTTACCTACTCTAAATCAATCCACCTAGAGCCTTATTTCTCACAAATAACATATCAATATGGTGAGTACTCATAAATCCTATGGCATGCCAACTATATCCAATGGATCCACCATGCTATAATGCCAATATAACCAATCAATCATAACATAATTTCAGTCAATAATGTGCTCAATTGAAAGTGCCAAAATGCATATATGAATCATGAAACATAGCTATTTTAACATAAAATTAAATCTAGCATACCAATTACCTATTATAAATGTTCATTTATCAATTGAAATATCAACATACCATGAACTAAAAACTCCAGAATGCTTGCTTAGTTCACCATTATAATCAATCAAATCAAGCACATAAAATCACTAGGTGCTCACTTACGAACACTTAACAAAACTTTCATCACTTAAACATATATAAATAATCTTGCAAAATTAACCAACCAAAACTCAATTAAATATCTGCAATCAGTAATTAGTCATCCAATTAAGCATAAGTGAAGGAAAATTTACCAAATCGCTAACACTTATCACATAACTACTCAACCACAACCAAGTGATCAACCTAGCAAATCCAAGCTTCAATTTCGATTAGTTCTATCCTCTTCAAGATTTAGAGATTCAATAGAGATAAAATATGTATTACCACCTTTCAAAAGATATAATAAACACAATAACACAAATTTTCATCAACTAGGCTACACGAAATTCTCACTCAAATTTACTTTACCAGATTTATATCATCAAGTTGAAAACTCGATTCCTCACAAAATCGATCACTCTAGCCCTCCTAATCACTTCCAAACATCAATACTAGACCAAATAAACATATACTAATCATCAATGTCACATTTAAATCAATTTCACAAAAATCCAAAAAATTTGGTTCATGAAGATAATGAAATTCAAATTTTTTAAATTACCTTGCAAAACATGTTTAATATTGATAAATAAGATCAAAAACCTTCTAATAGATCCATTTTGAGTTGGAAAATTCATTGATTTGTGGATTTTCTCTCAAAATTCAAGATCCACCATTAAAGCACCTTAAGCTTTTGAAGAAGATGACATTGATAAAAAATCATGTAATTATCACTCAAATCATGTAAATATGATTCTAATCATCATAAAAATAAGTTTAGAAATAATAATTACCTTTGATTCATTCTAAATCCTTTGATTGAAAACCTTGATTCAAGAATCTTGAGAAATTTCAGAATATTTTTGGCTACTTTTGTGAATAATTTCGGGTGAAAAGAGACAATATTTTGAGAAGGAAATTTGTTGAATCTGTTCTCTGATGATAGATATTTAAAACCATGCCAATAAAATGAATTTTATAGCTCTCTAATCTGACGTAAATGGTGTGAAAAGTAGGTTAGATGCATTGTGTTTAAAACCAAAACAACTCACCAAAAATTTAAAAATTGGGAAGTTTTCCCAATGGTCACTCCAACATTTCCCTTACTTTACCTATTGATCATTTCCATAAAAAGTTCTGAATTTAAAGGTTTATTTGCCAAAAAAATACTCAAAAATTTCCTTTATTTTACAATTAAATCTAATTTAATTAATATTTAAATTTAACTCAAATTAACCCCTCATAAAAATTATTTTAAAATTCTTTTTCGACCCAAATTAATTATTTTCACTAATAATTATTTAATTACTTTAAAATTAATTTTGAAAAATATTTTTATTTTTTGGATTATTGTTTAATCGAGTTTAGATGAAATTGACCTCCTAAATTAAATAAAAATACTATTAACCCGGTAAATTCATAAATTCACGCTCGGAACCCGAAAAATATACCTAAAACTGCTAGTCCTAATTTAAGGATATTACACATATCTACACACAACATGCATCTCAAGGTATCATCATTCAGCTATAGAATTCATCATCTTAGGATAGAAGTTACAGAACTAGCAGACAATACCAAAACATAAACATCCATTTAAGGTTTGAGTTTTGGAACTCACCTAAAAGTTGATGCCAAAACCTTCTACTTAGCTTCTTCCTTTGTTACTCGAGCTTCTAGTTTATAAAACATAACACTATTTTAGAATCTTCAACAAATATATTTCATCATCATAAAAACCATAATTTGTTTACATGTAGAGGCCATTAAAATGATTATCCGCAACTTAATTCCATGCAGAACAGAATCGATGGATAACTAAAATCCTTAACTTTCTTTCCTTTACTTGAATCCGTAACACAAAAAGGTTAAGAAGCTTACCAGTTTTATAAATTATCAACTTCTTATGCATAAGTTTAACGTCTTTTCTCCATGCATACTACTCTTAATCTTTCTTTCCTTCAACCAGACCAATGAAGAAGATGAAGAAAGAATAGACAAATGAAGAAATTCCACCTGAGAATAACATCTCACCCTTATACACTGTTCACACACTTCTTACACAAGTCCCAAACTCAACAGCCAAGTGTACATGTCTATAATCTTCATATCTTCCACTAAAATATTCCTAGTTTAAACTCAACGGAACCAAGGTTGAAATCCAACCTTTCCACATCTAGTATGATATTTTTTTCTTATTTCTACTAGAACCCGTGTAATTTGTAAGCTTTTCAAATTAGTCCCCAAAATTCACCTTTCCATGATAACTTTAACATTTTGGAATGCGACAGGTGAGCAGCACGAGACATGGACCTTAACTAATCATACATACTTAGTTGTTTGGGGACCTGTCATAATTTGAATGGCTCTAGGGAGGATCCCTTACATTGTATAAGAATGACCCTAGTGAAGGAATTGCATGATAAGAGAGCTAAAGTTCCAGACTATGATCCTAAAGACAATAACCACTAGATCCCTAAAACTAGATCACATCCTCTAAGTGACAAGATAGTCTGTCACGAACTGTTGCTCCTATGCCTTCTAATGGATTGTTCTACAAAACCCCTAAGTTGACAGTTTCTTTACATCACCAATGGTAACTTGGAGCTTATAGGAGGGTTCAACAGGTAAACCTAACTATCTCACTAATTTAGCATCCACAAAGTTATGGGTGCTACCAGAATCCACCAATTTGATGACCTTATAAGCTCCTATTTGTACAGCTACCCTCATGGTGTTAGGACCTTAAAATCCTAGAACTCTTAAGAGTAAGGACTTTTTACCTCTCCTCGTGCTAAGCTCTAAGATCAATTGGTACAATTGGGATTTTGTACACTTGTGGCTAGAAATATACTTGGTTGCACACCAAAAGCACAAACCCTTCATTCTTCTCTCCTCTACCTCAGCCAAAAAAAGATTTAGTAGGGAATTTATGGCCAATGATAACTAAAGGTGGTCGACCAAATCCCACAGTATGTCTAGCGGTGGGAAACATCTTGGAAGTAAGGAGCAATAGTGGCATTTTAGCATGTCTTACATTGTTGATATAAGGATACTACTTTTGGTTTTGGTTGTTCAAGATGATGCTCTTCACTTAGCGAGCAATAAGAAACCCTTCCACATGAGAATTAAGTTTAAAAAAATTTGGCCTATCTCCATTTTCAAGTTACTTAAGAAAATATTGAGTGCATAACTCTCTGAAAGATGTAGCTGGTTAAGTAGACTCACAAGAACATCATGGTACTGATCTATAGTGCCTTGCTATTTGAGTGAGACCAATTCTGCGGTAGGGTCCAAAAGAGAGCTGGAGCTAAACCTCTCATTCAGGCCTCGAGCATAGGTGTCCCAAGTAAGCAAATGTAGGCTACCTTGCCTCTGGGCAAAGAAATGATGTTGGTCAATGGCCTTACCTTCCAAATGAAATAAGACCATTCTCATCTTGGCATGATCTAGGACTTTTTTGGCCTCAAAGTACTGTTCCAACTTGAACCACTAGCCTTTGAAGTCTGTCTCATCAAAACGTGGACAATCTAACTTAAAAGGCTTAGGAAGCACCTCCATATTGACAAATCATGTAAAAGCTCCCATATAAGCTAAATTTGTCATAGTTAGGACCAACAAAGCTTCCTTAGGTGGAAATCCTAGGGTCGGAACACCCAAAATCCCCTTTCCTTTGTCCTGTGTGGATCTAGTGGCAACTACACTAAATGGTTTACCCATATATTACTCGAATAAAGAATGAAACTCAATTTTGAATTTGCCATTAAACTCGTCTCTATACTCCCTCAAGCACGAATCTAGTTGTCTATCTGAGAAAATTCTGTCTGAAGTTAAGACATTTCCTTTTGTAAATTTCCAATCTCCTTTTGTAGCTGTGTGGCAATACCTTCATTGGCCATAGAGGGTCAGAAGCTTTGATACCCTTATTACAAGTCGTCAAGAAGTAGAACAAGAGTAGCAATAGAAGGAAGAAGAAAAGATAAATAGATTTGAGAAAAGAGATAAATAAAAGAGAAAAGAATGCAATTTCCAATTTCATAACCAATTCCCTTTCCCTCAACTACTTAAGAAGGAAAGAATTAATGGTTCCAAATTCAATTGAGCAAGCTATTAGTGTACAACTGTGCTCCCAATACACACCATTTCACTTGATGGACATAGGCATAATACACACAATTTTGGCCACTAACATTTAGACCAATCCGCACCATTTTAACTAAAATAATACAGGATAACAAACTGACGTAACAAAAATTCAAATGTAATTGCCTATTGGGTAATATTCCCTTATCAATCTTGCTATTTTCTTTATATGCTAGCAGATGATTAAGGGCATTCAAGATGATTAAAGGTTATTACAACTATGAATCCAAGAGCTGATTCTTGAAATTTTATTAGGGCTTGCTAGGTTTATTTATTTAATTATATAACTATTAAAGGTTCTATCACATGCCTATTTTTGTCCTTGTATGAGCAAATTCGTCTTTATTTTTCAAACGTCTGGATTGGAAATATTGCAGCAAAAAAATAATTAATAAAACAATGCTGTCCACAAGTATACGGGTCAAATTGTAGTATAGTAAAGGATTACAATAAAACGCTCTGGGAAGTATTCCGAGGATCGTACCCAATAGAGGTTGATCTAAACTAAAATTTTCTTTTCTACATTAACAGGGCTAAACAGTAATAATCTAAGATTATAGTACGATAAACCAAAGAAAAATTAAATAACAAAAGTAGCTTAAACTAAAGAAAAGTAATGAAGACAATTTAACAATCAAAATTAACTTAATTAAAAAAAACAGAAGATTAACTCACATCAGTCTTCTTAAATAACTTCACAACTCGAGTTTTAGTGAATTAGCTATTAACTAATCAGTTATTACCTTTCGGCCATTAACTAATTAATCAATAAAAAAACAACTTATTTTTCGACCTGGTTGTTTAAATTGGGATAAATTACGATGTACTCGGTAAACTATTCTTTTGACCTTGTTTACCTAAATTACTTCCTAGGAACGTCAATCCTAGGGTTTTAAGCACGCATAATTTAAACCAACTATTTTGAAAATAAACCTTAATTCTTCTATTAATTTATTCCGACATCGGATCTCTATTCTCCCTAAGGAAATGAGCCGCTCATGGATCTAGATGCAATTTTTCTTAATTTCATATTAAACATGCAGAACAAATATTTAAATAAAGAAAGAGAATAGAGAAATTGATTCATTGTGATATCGAGTTGTGCATGAAAGTTAAAATTCCTTTGACAGTTGCGAAGATAACGTCGATAGCAATGGAAAATCAAAAAGAAATTTATAAAAACTATATAAACAAAGGCTTGGATCCAAATCGAATCCAAGTCAGAACAAGAAGGAAAATTCTGCTTTTGAAAATTAAAGACTAGATTGTAAAAAAAAAACAAAAACTAAAATTAATTCCTAAAAATATATTCTAAAAACGACTCTCTAAAAAACCACCTTAACTTAGGCTAAGTATGAGTATATATAACAATGTGTTCTACCTTAACTAGGTTAATTACAAGCCATAAGGCTGAATAAAATGTGTTGCCCAGATGAAAACACCATTGACTTATTTTTTCATTTCAATGCTCCAATGTTGCGACACCAAACTTCGTAGGTGACTCCTTTGGCCTCGAAATGCGGTGTTGCAACATCACATGTCATCGTCCCTAATGTTCTTGGCCTAAAAATGATGTTCTGCACACTAAATCGATTTGTTAGTCCTTCCTTAGGCCCGTATTGGCTCATTAGGTCATTACATTACCAAAATATGAGTAAAAATGTTTATTTTACTAGAATTAAACTTTAACTACTAGAAATGGAAAACATAATAAAATAATATGAAACGACTTAAAAATAAGCTCATTAACTGTCGAAAAGACCCGAATTTACCACAATGAATTGTGGCATATCAATTATCAAGAGAAGGATAAGACACCAACTATTTTGATAGCTACTAATACATTATGTTTTGATGTAATTTGCTTTTGTAGTTTCAAGTAAGGAGATTTGTTAACTTTGTAGTTTGGAAACTTTTAATGTTTTAATGTTATGGTTAAGTTGTATATTATTAACATAAAATAATTGTTTTTTTTGATTTTTATATTTTTATTGATAGGTTGTTTTATTTTTAAAACATAATTGTTAAAAGAAATTGTAAAAATCAAATAAAAGTTACCTATAATAATTCATAAAAGAGAAAGAAAATAAATAATATGTTATTTGTAAAAATATCATTGTTAAATAGGAAATCTGAAAAAAATTAAATAAAAATTGTCTATAAAACTCATTAATAAATAAATTTAACTTTTACTGACAGAAATACCATCAATATAGATCAAAAGTATTTTTATAAGGGTTGGCATTTTACTAATGGATGTTTCCGTAGGTATAAGGTTAAAGGATTTATTAACGAAAATTTTCTTCAGTATAGCCCTATGCCTTCGAAACTTCTAATGACAATTATATTTTTGTCAGGGTAGCACATTTTACGATCTAATGATGATTATATCTTCAAAACTTTTACTAACAGTTTTTGGTATTTACTGATGGTTTTAGGCCACCAATGAATGGCATTTTTTTAGTGTTATATAGTTATGTAATTATAATTTGTAATACCCAACATTACATAGTAAATTAAGATGTAATTACACTATATTAGTTAACCACATATAGGAATTAAAATTCTTTCTAATTATAAACTATCCCAATAAATCTACTTTCTTGTAATTACTTTATGATGTCCTAACACACCTTATAAGTTGTTTGATTTTTGAGTTTATTAGTATTTGTAAACTTTAACATTTAATAAAGTTTTAACTCTTTTTTTTCGCATTGTTGTTAGTATAGGAATATGTGTGTTTGTGCTAACAATCATTTATCCTCCTATTTAAAGGTAGAGGAGAAATTATGGGTAATTATAAGCATTTTATAAAAAATGTTGTGCCTAGAACAATAGAAACGTTGAATTCATAACCAAAAGATATTGTGGAAGAGATGAGTAAGCAAGGAAAATAAAAGATAAAGTGCATTTGTTTCACGAAAAAAATTATTTACAATTATTTAAAGTTTTTTTTTGTGTTTGTTTAAAGGAAAATAATAACGGGTTAATGAAAAAGAAAGCATTTTTATAGAAAATAATTTGGACAAATTACATATAAAAGCTAACTTTTTAAAAATTTACCGAAATGAGCCCGGTAAATAATTATTTACCGGAATGGCTCCATTTCCGCGAAAGCGGGTCCACGCCAGCGTGATGTCAAGGGACGTGGCAGAAAAACGCGTCCCTGAGAAAGCGTTTTGCCTACGTGGACAGAAATCGCTCCCTTATGGGCGCGCTTTATGTCCGAGTAGGCAAAACGCTTCCTCAAGGACGCGTTTTGCCCGTGTCTCCAACAATGGGTTTTGTGTTATTGGTTTAGGGTTAGGGTTAAATTTTTATGGTTTTGGTGTTTTTAAGTTTAGGGTTTAAGAGGAAAAATTAAATAAATAAGGGATTAGAGATTAGGATTTATCAATTAAATTAATTATAAATTTTCAAAATTGGAGTAGTTTTCGTGTTTATTGTTTTTTAAGAAAAAATCAATTAAATTAAGGTTTAGGGTTACTTGAGTAATTTAATTAAAAAAATTTAAAAATCAGATTAGGGTTTAGAGTTAAAGGTTTTTAAGGAAAAATCAAATAAATTAGGGTTCAAGGTTACTTGAGTAAATTAATTATAAATTTTTAATAAATTAGTTTAGGGTTTAGTGTTAGGATTTTTAAGAAAAAAAACTCAAATAAATTTGGGTTTGGGGTTTAGGGTTACTTAATTTAATATATTTGTTAATTTAAAGAAGCTCCACGTGGATGCGCTTTTGCTATAGTATGTCTTGAGAAAATAATTTCGAGTAGACGTTTCTGAGCAAACAGTGTCAAAAATGCTTTAAGAAGGATGTTTTCTCAGTAGAAGTACTGAAAGAAGCTCCCATATGGACGCGCTTTTGCTACAGTAGCCCCTGAAAAAATAATTTCGAGTAGACGTTTCTGAGAAAACAGTGTCAAAAACGCTTTAAGCAGGATGCTTTGTCAGCAGAAGTACTGAAAGAAGCTCCCACGTGGACGCGCTTTTGCTACAGTAAGCCCTGAAAAAAGCTCCCACGTGGACGCACTTTTGCTACAGTAGCGCATGGCCTGAGGCTATATAAATAAGGTAAAATTTTCCCTCAGATTGCATAAGTTCCAAAAAAAAAAAAATTTAGAGAGCCTAAGAAGGATAGAAATTGAATATGAGTGAACGTATTAGTGCTGTTATTTACTATGATGGTGAGGTTTGCCACACCGAGAACGGTGTTGTTTTTTTTATCAGAGAATACAGTGCGACTGGTTTTTAACCAAAACATAGATTTGACAGAACTTCGTAAAAGAATTAGGCATAAAATATTCAGAACGACGCTAATGAAAGTTATGTCTATTATGTATAGATTTTATTCTTCTGTTGATCCGGTGACATATGACTCATTTGACATAAAATGTGCTCGTAGCTTGGAGGCAATGGTGCAGACTCATCTCACTAGTGGAGCACCCTATATTGAGTTATATGTACAATTTACATCGCTAAATAATGCAGTTGCGACTGGTGCTCGAGAGATATATGCGACCCCTGCCCGACACTCTGTTAGTGGGTTACAAAACACGGAGCAGCCTATGTTTGGTAGCGGTGTGGAATACACAACCCCTGCAGACACTCTGTCGGTGGATGGGACATGCACCTCAGTGGGTCGATGTTTGATGCTGGAAATACGTATTGGGGAACAGTATCAACTTCTAGTGGTTGGCAATCTACATCTAATTTTGGACGTTCCTACGTTGCAGATGATGGTGGGTTAGAAGATGATTCTTATGTGGATCCACCTCGAGAGCCCGGGCCCAGTGGTGCAGAAGTTGGATTATTTTCTGAACCGGAGCTTATTCCAACTGAACCTAAATATGCTGAAGGGGGTTTAGATGAAAAAGAATATCCACGATTCAGGGCATACTCACCTTTAGACCACATGCATAATGTCGATCTGTCTGCAGATTATGCGTTAGAGTTTCCAGATCTACCACATCGGTTGCGTGACCGTACAGGTTCGGTACTGAATTTGGGTGAATTTGAATTTGGTAATCAGTTTTCTAATAAGGATAGTTTTATTGGTGCTTTGAAACAACATAGCATCAATAACGACGTTAACTACCACGTCGTTAAGTCCAAAACTGATAAGTTTGAGGCAAAGTGTGCAGTGTAAGATGGTACATGTTCATGGAAAATTTACGCCTCGCTAAGGAAAATGATAGAGTTGTGGGAGATTAAAAAGTACAAAGGTCCACATACATGTGCTGCAGGTACAGTATTTAGGGTTTTTGAATAATACTGTTATTATGTAATGTTGCAAAATTTAATGTACTCCGTTTATGGGTATTTCACAAGATCATCTCAAGATGGATTCAGCTATGTTAGCTAGCTTGATACTACCCACGATGAAGGAAAATCCCAAGACTTCAGTGCCAGTGTTAATTGCCAATATTCGTAGCCACATGGGGTACACGTCTTCTTACTGCAAGGCTTAGATAACTAAGCAGAAGGCGTTGGAGAAGATGTATAGTGGGTGGGACGCTTCATATAATGAAATATGACTGTGCTGTCAACTGCTAGAGAGATACGTCCTAGGTTGCATAATAGACCTTCAAATCGAACCTGTGTACTACAACAACCGATCGCTACGTGGATGCCAAGTGTTCAAACGTCTGTTTTGGACCTTTAAGCAATGTCGAGACATATTTCCACAAAGCAAGCCATTGGTACAAATTGACGGTACCTTTATGTTCGGTAGATATACCCATCAGCTATTGGTAGTAGTGGCACAGGATGGCAGTGGGAGAATTCTTCCACTTGCATTTGCAATAACATCGGGGGAGTCAGCTGATGACTGAGATTTCTGTCTATCTAGGTTAAGGAGGCATGTGTGCCCCCAACCTGATATTTGTGTTATTTCGGATCGGGGTACCAGCATACTAGCTACAATCGATCGACAGAGAAGCTTATGGCAGTACACACACCATCGGTATAGCCTAAGACACGTTGCTTCCAACTACTATAGGCAATATCCATCTAAGAGTGAACGACGACAAGTGACCAACATGGGTATTTAGTCTCTATTAATATAATTCTGTTTGTCATTTTAAATTTATTCTAATTGAAAGAGGGTTATGTAATATTCGCTATGAAATTTTATTGGCAGGGTATGAAATAAATAAATAACGTTTTCATGAGATGTTGGCAGTTTTGCGTTTAAATAATGGCGAAGATGCGGACTACCTTTGCAACATACCTTTCGAACAGTGGGCACAAGCATACGACGGCGACCTACGATATGGTCATATGACCTCAAACCTGGTTGAATGCATAAATTTCGTTCTAAAAGGAACGCGTCATCTACCGATAACATTGGTTGTGCGAGAGACATATTTTCGTTTATCGACGCTATTTCCAAAGCGAGCAGGGAGTTATGCAAGCCAGATGTAGGGAGGCCATGTATGGTGCAATAAGGTAGTGCAAGAAATTAACAAGGGCAAGGCGCGGGCAAACACCATGCACCCAGTCTGTCACGACCGAGACAACTTATGGTTTCGCGTGACAGAGTTTGACAGGCCGTACCAAGGTGTTATTGGTGGGCAATATTGGGTACACTTGTGAAATAGGACTTACGACTGTGGGATGTTTGATGCACTTCGTTATAGATGTGCTCATGTAATTGCAGCTTGTCAGAATCTCCGTCTGGATCCAATGAGCTATGTAGACGAAGTGTACAAATTAGAAAACATGTACAACGTCTGGAGACACGTATTCTCACTGGTCCCAGATGAACGTAAGTGGCCGTCTGTATTGCTTGATCCCTTTAAGCTGTTACCGGATAGAGAATTGTGTCGCAAACTAAAAGGTCGACCTTACTCTACTAGAATACGCAACAATATGGATATTCGAAAAACAACCAGTCAACATAAGTTGTGCGGATGGTGTAGGAACCCAGGCCATACCAGCCAATCATGTCCAAATCGCAATAGTTGAACAAGATTGTAAAAAACTTTGTATTAATTATTATTTTTGCAAATAAAAAATTTGTACAAATATTCAAAATATTGACTTATATAAAAGAAATCTATTTTTATTAAAAATCAATCTAGTAAATTGCAATTACTTTATTCAAAGCAACGTTTTATTTTATTAAATAAAATAATATAGAAATATTCAGCATAAGACAAAATTTAAAAGAATTTCTATTATATTAAAAATTTAAAAGTAAATTTCTATTTTAGTACATGAAATAATATAGAAGAATTTCTATTTTATTACATCAAATAATATCAAATTAGTCAAAATGTTTGTACAAATATATTTATATAAAAATCAATCTCCGTGGCTGCCAAATTCAGTGCCACATGGCGGCCGTCGACGGTTACGCACTGGATTGTTCCTTTGTCCAGCTTCCAGCCGGGGTTGTGGTTACTCCGGCAAGGATTTTGGTTCCTCCGGTAGGGGATCTGGTTGTCGGTGTTGGAATGATGAGTCACATTTATAGAATAGTGACTGTGGAGGTGTTTGCATCACCAACGGTGAAGCTATTTGAAACCCATAAGGTGATGGAGATTCGTAAAAAGAAGGGCTCCTCGACGGCCCCTCTTGCGATCCCTCGTACGAGGCTAGCATATACATCGGCGGTCCATTCGGCGTAACAGAAAATAGAGATGAACCAGGCCATGGACTTCAACCTGCCATAGGACTCAGAAAAAGAAACAAATAAGGGTTAGGATACATAAAAGGGTTAGGATACGTACCTAGTATCATCGAAAAAGGCTGTGTCGTGGGTATTGTCGGTTGAACTACTGGGTCGGGTAATTGTGTTGGTACTCTCGCTGGGCTTGGTGATTGAATGGCCATTGATAATGGGTCGAGTGAATGTCTGGGACTCGTTGATGGGCCTGCGTCGTCGTCCCTTCGTCTTGAATTTAAAGGGCCATATCTTCCCTTTGGACATGTAATTGCCGCTGCCTCTCATCTGCCGAGAGTAAATAGGGCTTGCCATGGATCCTAAACCATGACATGTATTCCGACACGCACGCTAACTCCGGAACGATGATCGATTCACGATTAGGTATATAATCATACTGATCTTCTCACATATGGATGTAGTATGACCAGAATCTCGGCCAATCCGTATGCAATTACCGTAGGTTAATTTTGTGATAATCATCAAACACCCTAGGTCCAACAGAAATTAGTTGTCGGAATCTAAATTGCCGTAATACCCTGTCCTACTGGTGCGTCTCCACGGTCGCATAGTTGACCAATGCAACTTTCACATGCCAAACGTTTGGATTTTGGAGGTACTCATTTGGAATTACTACCCGAATTGTCGGATCCTCGTATAGTGTCCATTGAAACTATATGAACATGATGCGTATATTAGTTATATACATAATACTAAATACTAAATAGTAAATATCAATCGACTGGCTCATGATGGAATATCAATTTTATAACTTGTGCTTTCGACTGTTGGTCTAATAGAAGCCGTATATCTTCAAGAGAGCTAGGCAATCCAGCATAACTTGCTGGATGATTCTACCTAATTAAATAAATTTTTAGCATACTATTATATTTTTAATCTACGTAATAATTGTAAAATCTAATATAAAATTTACCTTGTTATAAGTGGGAATGTATATGGGTGGTCCACTCGAGGACGTAAAAATGGAAAACGAAACTGTGCCCATGACTGCAGTAGTGACAAGCAACCTCCGATTTTTACTTTACTTGGTCACGTCGCCCCGCACATCTCCCAATACAATGTGGCCAAAATGGCAAACCCCCAACTCAATTCACCAGCAACTCTAAAATCAACAAGTTTCAGCAGCCATCTTAGATGTACGAGGTTTCGTGACAAGTCCGGCATCAGATAACCTCCAATTATCTTAAGAATGTATGCCCGAGCATATCGGATTCTTTCTAGTTCGGTTGAATCATTATCCGAATCCGGGAATGTGTCTCGTAACCAGCTCATCTTGATCCAACCTCCGTTAATATTCCCTGGAATAACGCCCAAAAGCTCGTAGCATACCGCTCCCCAATCACCAGATTGAACAGACCCGATGACTAGGTACCCGTCCACCGGCAATTCCAATTGCAGAGTGACATCTTCCAAAGTGATAGTGCACTCTCCACATAGAAGATGGAATGTGTGCGTCTCGGGTCTCCACCTTTCAATTAACACACTGATAAGTTTCGAGTCTAACTTGCATCCCCGGCCTACCGTCGCCACGTGCCAAAAACCCGCTTCCCGCAGGTAATTCTCTACCAACGGTGATGGAGGGTCATGCATATTACGGGTATAGAATTGCAATATCCGATCTATATATTTTTATAACAAATAATAAATTAATAATTATTTAGAATTGCATAAATAAAAAAATCTTAAATAATATTTAAAAATTAAATTTAACACTTACCATTTTCATTTGTTCGACGGATATGTGCTTGTCATCAAGACGAATCAATTCTCCAGCCATTGCTAAATTCGTACAAATATTTACGATTTAAAAAAATTTTAAAAAATAAAACATAAAACTTTTTTAAAAATAATTAACATATTAAAGCTCTTTTAAATAGGAATTTGAGAGAAATTTGAGAGGGAGTTAAGAGGAATTTGAGAGAATATTAGAGAGAATATTAGAGAAAGGATTTAGTTGTGAAAAAAATGAAAGGGGCGTTTTTATAGTTTTTTTTACCATTGGGGGCTCACCAACGGTCAAAAAAATAGCCGTTGGTACTGTTCACGCGCGGGCAAAACGCGTCCCCTGGGTAGCGCTTACGTGACAGGAAAATGCGTCCTTGAGGGCGCGCTTTTGGTCCACGTAGGCAAAGCGCTTCCTTAAGGAAGAGTTTTCCTGCCATGTCCCCTAACATCGTGTTGACGTGGACGCGCTTTCGGGGAATTGGGCCATTCCGGTAATTAATTTATTACCGGGCCCATTCCGGTAAAATTTTTTTAAAATGGGTTTTTTTTAGTGTTTTTCCCCAAATAATTTCCTCTTCTACAAGGCGCAAATCATTTTCCAAAAAAGAACCACTTATGAGTAACTTCATTTTTTCTATAAAATTAACTAAAATAAGGAAAATAATATTATATTAATAATTTTTTTATTTTTAAAATATTTAAAATATTGATATAAAATATTATATTTTTAATATTATTAAACATATATGTTTATATTAAATCATATTAATATTAATATAATTTTAATTACTTAAATTCAATTACGTATTATTATTTAAAATTTGATATAATTAAACCCAAGAACTTTTCTTTTTTTTTCTACAAGTCCTTTGCTTTTCTTTTATTTTGCTTAAAGGTAGCCAACCCGTATTTTTCTCCCTCCCACCAACCCTCGCTTTCTTTTTTTTCTCCCTCATTTACTCCATACATTTTTTTATTTTGCAGATCTATTTTGTGGATAGATCTTATGCATGTACAGTGAAAGACTAATACCTCCAATGTCACTTGTTGTCCAACCAATTGGTCGTTTGAATTTTTCTTCAAAACATCAATTAATTGTTCTTCTTGCTTTTCAGTCAATTCAGCTGAAATGATAACAGGTAGGGTTAAAGAAGAACCCAAATAAGTATATTTCAAATGGGCTGGAAGTACCTTCAACTCCAAATTAAATGGCTCTTCAATTGAGGCTTTCAGTTGTGTAGTCTTCCTTAATGCTAACTCCAATGATTCAAACTTAGGCTTCAGAGTGAATTCCTTAAGCTGGCTTCCAACAAAGTCAATTTATTATCACTCTCTTCATCTTCACTTGGTCGATCAGTTGATAAGACTTGTTCCAATTGGTTTTCTACAAAATCAAGCTCATATTCTGCAAAAATCAACGAATCTACCTCAGACATTTCAGAACATTCTTTAGCTACATCAAGGAGCATCAAGGCTTTGAAAATATTAAAGGTCACCTGGTCATCTTGAACTTGCATAGTGATCACACCCTTATGGACATCAATCAAGATTCTGTCAGTTGTTAAAAATGGTCTCCCTACAATGATCGCGATCTTTTTGTCTTCTTCAAAATCTAGAATGATAAAATCGGCTGGAAAAATGAACTTATCAACTCTTACCAATACATCTTCAATCTTTCCCTTGAATCTATTTCCTGCATCATAAAAGGATTCATCGTCATGATGCTGGAATGTAGTAATTTCATTACGTAGGGTAGCATTCTTGCTTGGTGGACAGTACTTCATCAGAAATCTTTCAGTTAACTTCTGCTAGGTAGATATTGAACCAGGCAATAAAGAATTCAACCATGCTCGTACTCGATCTCTTAACGAATATGGGAACAACTTCAACCTTAAAGCATTTTCAGAAACTCCAGCTATATTAAAATAATCACTATCATGAATCAACATATATGTAAATGCGGATCTTCAATAGGCATTCCAATGAATTAGCCAACTATTTGTAACATCTAAAACATCACAAGTTTCAATTCAAACTAGGGAGCTTCAATTTTAGGTATTGCAATCCCTGGATTAAGTTGATTGAAATGAGGTATTGCATACTAACGAATGACACGGTCCCTATCATCGGCCACATGAACTGGGTTATGCGCATGGTTAGCTCATCCTTGATTTAGATTTTGATATTAATTTATCTCTTATGATCACTTTTAATTTGCTTGTCTTCTCCTTCTCCAGAAAGTTCATTCGATTTCTTAAACAACGGGAAGTAGATCAATAATTCAACCCACACTCATAAACTAAGGACACTTGAAAAGACAAATGAAAAATAAAAACTTAAACTAAAAATAAAATAAAAATAAACCAAACTACAAATTCAAATAAGTTTCACAAACAACAACAACAATTAACACAATCGCTGACAACAATGCCAAAAACTTATCGTGATGTATATATAATTAAAATCTTCGTGAATTATGTGTAAGTGTACACAATCATAACAACTAATAAAGTAGTAAATATACTGAGTATCGTCTCTCTGAGGACTTATAGTAAAGTTAATATTTGTGAAATAATTTAATTAACAGTTTGGTAACAACAAAATTTGTAGTGAGTTTTATGTAAATCACCTAGCTAAATGAGTTCTATCATATATGAATACAAAATCAATGTAATAATGAGCAATAAAAATGGGATATTTGTCACATCCCAAAAACCCAGCCTAGTAGTTTTAGGTTAGTAAACCGGGTTTGAGTTAGGTACTAAAAATTAGGGTCATAAGTAAATTATTAAATAATTAAAGTTATATATTTGGGCTTTTATTTTATTAACTAGCTAAAAAAATTCAATTTTGAGGTCTAATTTTAAAAAAATATATATTTTAATTGATTTAGGAACTTTTTGGAAAATGGAAGAATTAGGAGTGACCTAAAGTGCAAATTGTCTAATTTTTTGAAAATTGGTCTCCTACATAGAGCTATTCACGTCTTCCGCTTCTTTTCAAAAACCCCCAAGTCATTCAAAAGTTTTCCAAAACTTAAAATTAGAGAGTTCTTTCAAATTCAATTCATTACCTCAGATTTATTAACTTTCTAAACACCAGAACAACCTCAAATTTCAAAGAAAAATCACATTTTCTTCCCCAATTTTATCATTGTTCTTCTTGAGTTCAAATCCCGAATTAAAGTTGCAGATCACCTTTTTCAACAAATTAATGGTTTAAATATGAAATTAAATGATATTTAGGATGTTTGAAATCAAAATTGAGGATTAGAAATGAGATTAGAAGGTCGAAACTTCAATTTTTGCAAAACTACCTAGTTTCAGTAGTGAGAAATGAGAGGCTTAAATTGTGCTTTCCTTGTTGTTTGGTCGTGTTCAAGGCTATTTTTGATGAGTTTGGAATGTGTTTGTTATGTGTGTAAAGTTTTAGATCAATCGGGAGCCACTACGAGTAAGTCTAAAGGTAAGGAAAAGATTGCTTGAGCTTTCGACTAAAGCGAAAACATGATCGCTGAGGGCACGTTTGGTTCGCTGTATTGAATTAGAGGTGTATTGAATTAGAGGTGTAATGGAATAGAGGTGTAATGGAATAGAGGTGTAATAGCAAATCAACTGTTTGGTTGAATGTAATGGAATAGAGGCGTAATAGTAATCTTGTGTTTGGTTGAATGGAATAGAGGTGTAATAGCATAATGGAAAAAACTAAAATGACTAGAATACCCTTAGCATAAATTTATTTTGGTAAATGATTATTGTTATTGTTCTTAAATTTTAATAAGATTATTAATATCAATAATAAATAATTTAATCATATTTTAACATAATTATTATTAAATATAATTTAATAAAATATATAATTTAGTAAAATTCTTAACATTAAATATTCTTATATAAATTCTTAACATTAAATATAATTGTGTTATAAAAAAACAAGGATTATATATACTTACTACGATGGTAAAAGAAAAAGTTTTAGTTATAATTTATTCTTTTTTATTTTACCATATGGAAAAAACACAAATTCTATACTTGTCGATTATTTTATAATGCCATGTAACTTAGAAGTTTTAGTAATTAAAAAGATTCTGCTTTTCCTTATTGCTAAATCGAGAAAGAGCTTAGGAAATTGCTTCAATTTACATTGGCTCAATGTTGAATAAGATCAAGAAGGCAAATCTGTTGACAAGTCTAAAGATCTTGACTCAATATCTCAGTTCATGCACAAACATAAATCAAGCATTCATTGGAAGAAATTGAAGCACTTGAAAAGCTTGTTGCTCCTCCTTTTTCTATTATAGGTAAAACTCCAAACATAATACATTTCCAAAGATCTACCATCAATTTGCTATTGAGTATTGACACTCTGTTTTGGTTAACATATGTTACATTGCATTAAACTTGCAAGTAAAAAGCACCACAAATACCAATGACATAAGCAAGCAAATGCAGTGAGTATTAAGACCAATGCTGGAAACTAAACAATGAAGCTGAATGAAGTCCACCATTGATCTTATGAATTAAAACCAGCCAATAACAAGTCAACCGCCTAAAAGAATTTAAGCACGAAGCTTCATATCTGAACTATGGTACCCCCACTTTCAAATCCATCCATTTCGTATGCTCAAAACCACCATAACCTTGATGCACTTTAACTTTCCTGCTATTCATTTCAATGTCCTGCAATGTCATCAACAACCGATTTACAAACCCGAGAAATATCGACTAAAAAAACCAGATAACAAAGAAAAAAACTGAAGGATGGAGATAGAGAAAGCGAGACATAAAGGAATAGCATCAATCCCACATACTAAAGAAGCAAATTTTCTTTTTTGAAGGAAATTCTACACAAATGTGCATAAGAAGCAAAAATTTATACATATTTGAGTAGCATTTCCATAAACAATTTTCAAGCATTATACAGTACGTAACACTAATTTTTTTATGCAAAGTATCATTTGAATGGACTTGAACACTTCAACAAGATGGAATATATATCTACTATATCGGTTCTAGTGCTCGGTCCTTTTTTAAAATTCAATCAATTATTAAAAATTTATAAAAATAATAAATAAATAAAAAGCATTTAAAAAATTAAAAATTGATTCAACCACCAATACAATCAACTTTTTAGTCCAATTTAACCGATTTTGATGGTTCACTCATCGGATCGATACACTACCTGTTCCCAATAATCATGGATAGCTATTACTACAATTGAGTTGGCAAAATAACTGCATGTGTTCCCTCTTGATGCATAGACAACAACTCATGTCATAGATAGAAAGTATGATCCTCAAAACTTATAAATAAATATTAGGAAAATATGAATATATCCATATCCAACATTTACCCCAATGACTATAATTTCACAAAGAATTCAAAACTAAACATCATGTATATAAACAGAAGAGCAGAGAAGATAGAATAAGACCATATTTAATAAGCTAAATAAACATGAAGTCTTGAGCTACAAATCATAATCAAACTTGAGCAAGATAGAGGTATCTTACATCATCCCAAGCATTTATATTTTATTTCATAATAACAATGGAGAAAAGAAGGTAAAAGAAGAGCATGAGGTTATAAAAGCACTCACTCAAACTTATAGTGTTTGTCAACAGCCACTGAAACTTCCCAAGTGCAACCCATCCCTTTAGGAAACTCAACTAAATCACCAGCACTAATTTCAACAAAGTCATTGCTACCATCAGGGTATACCTTGACTTTCCCTTCCAATAGATAACATGTCTCTTTTGAACTATATGTCCCCACCTGTTAAAATATATATATCCAATCAGAATGTTGCTATTGCTTAAATGTAAATGATGTTGGTGAACAAATTGAAAAAGTAATGGACTACGAAGGTAAAGAAAACCCTTAACTTCATCAACAAATAATCAAAACCCAAATCAGAAAATTAGCTGAAAACCCCATTCCATGCAATCAAAACTCAGGTCCAAAATGAAATCAATCCTTGAATTTATGGACCAATGATCAAAACCCATATAAAATAAGCTACATAAAGATCCACACCGAAGAACTTACCAGAAAAACCCGACTTTTGGCATACTCCACAAAACTAAAAAGTAGTAAATTCTGCAACAGAAAAAGGATTTTGAGAGGATAAAAAAAAGAAAAAGAAAAAAATAGGAAGAAATGGATGGACAGAGAAAGAGGGAAATGGATTTTTATAAGTTCTACTCTCTTAAAAGAGGAATATAAATTATTACAAAGAGAGAGGGGAAGGGCCGGTGATTGCTTACTTCCCTGTAGATTGTCAATTTTCTGATCTCCATCCACTTCTTTAACTACTTCATGTTGATAATTCTCATCTTCCAAATCAGGGATCCCTTCCGCTTCCCTCACCTCCCTACTCGGCGTATACGGATGATTGTAGTTTTCATAACTCTCGAACGGGTTCAAGAAATCCCAAGCTGAGGTTCTCGGAGGTGAAGATGGAGGCGGCGGTGGTTTCGAGGATGACCCTCTAGCCATTGACGATGGTTCAGTGAAGACTGATAACCAGGCGCCGAATAGAAAGCATAAGAAAGGGAGGGTAACCAGGCGATCGAGAGGGTAAACAGGGTATAAATCTTGAAGCAGCACCTAATCTGAGCAAAAGAAAGGGATTAGAAATCGGTGGATTTTGGGGATTAGATCAGTAATGTATTAGACCTGTAATAGCAATACCTTGAACCAAACAAAAGATTAAATGGGGATTAAGTGGGGCCCACTGATTAGGGGTGTATTAGCTATGCCAATACACCCAACCAAACATGCTGTGAGTGTTCAGAGTCGCTACTGGTATGCGTGATTCGTAGTGTTAATTTGGTGTTTATTATTATCCTAAACCCTATCCTAGGTTTCGAGAGTAAGCCCCTTTTTATACTTTTTGCCTTGTAAGTTTAGTTCTAATGTATGATGAATTGTGATATGTGATGATATTATGATAGGTAATATGTGACAGTACTTATAAGAGATATGTGATAAATTGATTTTAATGCACACATATATGGTTTGATATATGATGTCCCAATGAGCATTATTGTGGCACTTAAAGTGTAATTAAATGTGAAACTGATAAGCATGCATTGTGTATGAGATTGTGATATGAATTGATGAGTATGAACAAAGGTTATGTGCATTAAAATGGTAATTAAAAATGTTTAATTATGGATATTCTGGCCTTGTGATCTCTTGAAACCATTGGACATAGTCGGCATGCCATAGGATTGAGAGTACTTACATTTGTGTGTTGCGATTTGGGCGTTGAGGCCCAGGATAGGTTGGAGAGATAAGGGAATGTTGAGCTAAGCTCCATTCATTAGGACATGTTGGTTTGGTGGAAAGTTTTCAACTTAATGCTACACTTATTAGACATGTTAGACTCTTTGAGTCATTGATGTGATGGAGATCCGTTTATCCAATGTGTGATGATAAAGTCCACTTTTTACGTTTCATAATCTCAAGTTGCCAAATTATCATTAAATGATTTATATATGAAATATGTTGTGTGTAAATGCATGTGAGAGTATATGCTAGCCTTGTGAGATAATGAAACATGGTTATATTATTTTGCATTGAGGAATATATGGTTGTGAATGTGCCTTAGTATGCTCCTGCTTAACTTATGTTGTTGTGTATACTTTGGAGTTATTCCAAACATTCACTAAGCTTATTTAAGCTCACACAATCCACATTAAAATTTTACAAATAAGTAGCACTTTCGGTGTGAATGGAGTCGCAAAGGAAGTGATCTAAAGCAAGACATAATTTTTGAGTATGTGGTTTTGCAATTCTTTTAAACACACTAGATAAAGGCAATGTGGGTTATAGTTTATAGTTATCATTATTATTATTTTGGGATTAAGCTTATGAACTGTTAATGTTGTTTTCAGACTTTAGATGTGGAGAAATTTTTATGCTTGAGATTGATATTAGTAATGCATTCTATAGTTGCTTGACGAATATGTGTTAATGTAGCTTGAAAAATGGTTAAAAGATGATAGTAGCTTGGTTGAAGTAGACATTATTTGTATGTTGAGTAGGGATATGCTTTGAGCATGAAAAACATTTCAACTTGTGAATTTTTAGCATTTTGGGTAAAAGTAGCGATAGTTACGCTAGATTTCAAAAATTTTCAAAATGGTCATTACTTATTGAATAATTCTATTTCTAATATTACCAATTAAATGTTTAATTAGTCATGATTACATCTCTAAAGGTTGATAGTGGTAGTCGTTGCTCTTATTTGAAACTGTGTATGCATGTGTATAAGTTTCGGTAGTTTTTGTAACATCTTGTAACTCGGGTCCAGCAACCAGACTGGGTCAAGGGTGTTACAATATTCCAATATCATAAATTGCTAGAATAGTTAATCCTTTTTAACCTTGATGAAAATTATTACGAATAAATTGTGGCATAATTGGTGAGTTACTAACCTTTAATTTTAACTTACCTTCTCAGGCATCATTGCTATAGAATCATGTGAGGTAATAGTATAAATCTAACTTGGAACAATTTAATCACTAATAGGCTTATCTCGAAGTCACTATGTTTTGTCTTGTAGGTTCATCGCATATCTCTATGTCAAATGCAACTCTAAAGATTATGTGAAGTAACAAAATTAAGTCTATATTGAAACAAATTTAATCACACATTCCTGAGGTTATGTATAGTAGGTACCTCTCGACATAACTACAAAATTAACTAATCATCCTTAATTAATTAAACAAACACCAATTAAGCATCGTGTCCGTTAGCAACCATCTTCTCAGCTAAATATACTAACTCTGTTATTTATTTAACATCACATAACGTTAATAAACATAAGTATGATTTTACTTAATTGCCTAACACAACTAGATACATAGAATAATTTCATTAAGATATTATTGAGTATAAACTAAAAATTCATAACAATTTTAGCATTAACAAGATTAGAACATTGTAATTAACAATAACACAAAGTAATCATGCTTTTAGTAGCATGAACACAATAGAAAAAAATTAAGGAAAAAAGAACTCTTGGTTGTTCACGGTGGTTGCTCATGGTGGAACACATGTCTCTTCCTCTTTTCCTCCTTTGGAATGCTACAAGAAAAGCTTAAACAAGCTAATGTTGAACTACTTTCACTTGAAGAATGCTCTCTACTCTTGAAGAAAATGAGAGAATGCCTGAGAGAATGGAAATGTTTGATGAATGAAAGATAAGAGGAATGATGCTTGAGTTATGAAGTGAATGGCAACTTGATCCCCTTTTTACACTTGAAGCCCTCCAACGTCCATGGCTAAAAATAGCATGGAATTCCTCCTTTTGCTTCATGTGGTTGTCGTCCATGCATGTATCAAAGAAGAAGTTTGAATGGTTTCCTTGAATCAAGTAAAGGGTTGAAGATGTTAAGATTTTCTTTGATTTTTTCTTCCCTCCTTCTAAATGTAAATAAATGGCACTTGTAGGCTTTAAAACACGCCAACAAAAAGAGAAAAAATTCGTTTCTCTGAAGTTTTCAATATTACTATTCTAACAAAAAATAGTGGTAATTTATTTTAAAAATAAAATTTATTTTCTGGGAATTGAAATTTTACCAATTTCTATTTAAAGATATTTACTTCCCCACTGAAAGTAAAGAAAATATTTTTGGTTCAACGTTTGATTCGATTTGTTCGAGTCCACACTCAAAGTAGTTCGTGGTATGAGAGTAACAGGGAAGATCATTTTGTTGAAAACCGGGAATGACAAGGATCCGTCTATCTGAAAACACATGTATGATTTTGATCTAGGGTTTATTGCTATAAATATCACAAACTGAGTCGATTTTCAAAATTTTATTTTCTACTGTGTAAGAAAATCATTTTCAAATTAGATTTTTTCCGACAAGTACATGCTAGAAACCTTGTACCATTTCCATCTTTGATTTTCCAAGTTCTAACTCTACAAAATCCAAAGATTGTGAACATCACTATAATATGTGGGAGGACAGTTCCTGAGCTTAAGTTTTCTCTTAAGTGGTTGAAGTTGAAGCATGTTAGTTTAGAGCCAGCAAAGCAAGCAATTGGAGAGGATGCTGAGCATATAGAACAAGTAGACCGTGAAGCAATAACTATTGCAGTGGACGCAGAAATGCCCACTTCCACTGACCCTTTGAGCAATGATGAAGGATCCAACATAAGGATGATTGATCATTTGACATCATCCATTAAAGCTCATAATTGAGTGATACCCATGATGAGGGTTGAGATTGGGATCATACTACAAATAATGGATAGAAGCACTAAGGAAGGATCTGCAGAGCAAGTGATCCCTGCACAATTGTTCGCTCAATCTAGTGATTTGTACTCCTGATTAGGTGAACTGACTTACTCCTACCTAGTTGTATTGTTTTAATCCTCATGTTCTTCAACATTTGTTTTACCTTGGTCTAGTCAAGAGAGTAAGGATCTTTAGCATTCTGATTGGCAAGTTTGTTGAACAGAAAGGGGAAGTAGAGTATAGATGATGGGAGTAGTTAAAAATCTTTAGCATTCTGATTGGTAATTATGTTGTTGTGTTGTTGTGTTGCTGTGTTGCGAATGTTGTATGGGAAGTAAATATCCTTTTGTTGTTGGATGAAGCTGCTTACATTTCCTGAAGATGCTGTTGATTTTGAAGATGCATAAAACTTTATTGTGGTTAAATTTTTTTTACTTTAGAATTCTTATTCGATCTGGTCTATATAAGTGAGATGATGATACTTATTTAATGATTCTAATAATGTGGATGCTGCGACATTTATTATTTTAAGCAAACAAACAACTTAAGGTAGGACCAAACAACTTTTAATTGCCAGTATTGTACTTAATAATAATAATATATCAAATATGGATAAGAGAATATGCATAGATTAGTTTTGGTTAATGGCTAACAGCACTTGGTAGGGCTCCACACCATCTTTCTGAGTTAATTATGACATGAAATATATCCGTTAAGATGCTGAAAAGATAGGTCGCCATATTCTATACTAAATTAATTGAGATATTTAAAATTGATAAAGGTTATACTGTTTTATTTTTTTATTTTATAATTAATTTTGATTTTTGATTGCTTAAATGGATAAAGAAGAGTTATGCAAGTGTTGGCAGTGTATGAATTCAAATATATTCAACTTAATATGATTTTTAAATTTTGTTATTCTACTTTAAACTTGAGAAAAACTTAAGAGAGTTGGCTTAATTCTCCATTTTGGTTTTAAAGTATATTTTTTATTTTAGTATTTAAAATTATTTTGTCTAATTTTATATTTCAAATATACTTAAATTCTCAATTTAGTACCTATAAGTATGCCTCCGTTATATTTTTTAATCCATTTTTTGCAAACGTTAAAATTTTTTTTATAACCAATCACAAAGCGTCACGTGATGTCTTTTAAAAATATTTTTTTATTAAATCTATATATACACATTAAAAATAGAAATAAATATATAAAATCTAAAAAAACATATAAATTATAAAAATATAAAATAAAATTTACAAAAAATATCGAAAAGAAATTAGTTAAAATTAATAATATTACTACAAAATGTACACAAAATATAAAAATAATTTAAAATAATAAAATTCTAAAATTTTAAAAAGTATTTAAATTTCTAAGTTTTTTTTGCAATTACTTGAAATTTAAATACATTTTAAATTTTATAACACTTTTCAATTTTATATATTATTTTAAATTTTAAAAATTATAATTATATATTTTAGAATTTTATAAAAATTATTTTAAACTTTTTAAAAAATTATATATCTTATATATGATATTTTTATTTACATTTTTAATCAACGCCGGTCCACAATCAATGCTCAATCAAAATCAAAGATTAAGAGTGAATTTGAATAAACGATTAAATACGGTGTGTTTAATTTACCTTTTATCTCACAATAAAATATCGTTATAATAATCCCAATTAAATAAAGTTATCCAAACTCATTCTAAATCTTTGAATTAAGCCTATACAAAATAACCAAAAAGCGGAAAGAACGAACAGTTGCTTTTTGACCAGAAGAAACCAATCAAATCAAGGCTGAGACAATGAAACGATAGGGATGACATGCTCATGTCTTATCAACCATTTTCCTTGGAATAATAATTACTCCCATATCCAATTACACATAAATTTTAATTTAATATTTATATAGATAAAATTTTAATTGTAATTCAAATATGTATATAAAATTTTAATTTTGATTTAATTATACATATTTAAGAAAATAAAATATTAATTTTTATATTAAATAAATATAATAATTTGTGTATGCAATATATGAATATAAAATGATGCTACATTAATAATTATGTTAATAATTTATAAAACTGAATCAAATCGAAATTTCATATATAAAATTGTTCAAATCTAAGTTCATGTGTAAAAATACGTATTAAATTAAAGTTCATATATAATTTTAAAATTTATCTCCAAAAGTCCAAATTATATAAACTAGTAACATTTCACCCATAATTCACATTAGATTGAATTTTTGGGTTAAATTATAAAGTAAAGATTTAAATGATCCAATATGCTTGTGCTTTTTATTTAATTAGAATTTAGCCTTCATATATTCTTCAAGAACTCATTCATCTATTTTTAAATTTAAAAATTCAAGTTTAGTTTGTAACACTGTTCCTCCCTTCACTTGGTAAATATATAATCAGTTGTACCAATTAAATTAAAATAAAACCAATGTTTTTAAAAAATCAAACTTTTTATTAAATCATATGACTAATGATTGTGTTAGTCATATATTGTTTTAGATCAAAATATGGATATGGCCCATATATTATGTTTATATTTTAATCAAAATAGTTAAAGATATTAATTATTTGGATTAACTAATCTTATCGTAAAAATAGATGACCAAATTATGTCAAATTAAAATATAAAAACTAAAACCCAAATGTAAGCATAGTAGAGAGTTTAAAATTGCAATACTATCAATATCTTAAAATAAAGGAATAATGTCATTAGTTAATTCAAATAATTATCACCTTTAATAATTTTAGTAACTACATCGAGTTTTAAAAATAAACACTTATTGTGCACACAAATTTCAAATTGTACATTGACTTGGAAATTTGCAAGTAAAATTTTCATTTATAAACTTTGAGGAGAGTTACAATTCGTAGATAAATTCTTTATAAAGGAAAACACATTTTATTCTTTTCTCCAGTTGGGATTTGATCCAAGGGTCGTTTAGATTTGATTTTGGAAAGAAACGATTTGTTTTAAGAGTTGTCGAGACTTGATCTTAAAACTGGATTTGGCGAGATATTTGCTTGAGAATTTGATTTAGTTGGATTCAAGGATCTTTAAGACTTAATCTTGAATCAACTATGCCTGTTTCAAGGGTTGTTGAAACTTGATCTAGAAAACAAGTTTGAACCTCCTTTCATCAATTGAATTGAATCGAAAGACAACTTTTTTTAGAAACAAATTTTAACTTCCTCTCGATTAAATTGAATCAAACAGTGATTTTTCTTCAAAACGAGTACAGTGTTTGTCAAAAATTCATCAATTTCCACAAAGAATTTCAAGACTTCTTGAACTTGTGTTAGTCGATCAAATAAGACAGAGTTCTTATAAAATTTAACTTTTTCATTTGAGCGGTTTGTAAGAATTAAGCTGTTTTATTTATTATTTGTCTCCTATTAAATTAATAAATTGATGATAAAAATCATTTGATATTATCACATAATTAATTTAATTTAATAAATTTTTATTAAATAGAGAAAAATAATTATTATACCAATATGATGTCATTATTTTCATCTCCAATGATTTAAACCTAACACGTGAGGCTACATAAGTAATCCAAAGATATCTTTTATCTTCAAATACCACCCCTCAAGTAGATACAATTTGAGTTTGTTATTGTTGAACTTCAAATTTAGGTCGTATGTGTCGTTTAGTAATCAAATCATTCCAACAATGACATGACATAAGCCAACTTTAAATTTGCATTTCTTGTAGATTCCACGTAAACAACCCAATTACTTCAACAAGCCATGCAAGTGATCATCATTTATTCTCCTACACATATAAAGGTCCAAAAGCCTTACAATAACAACATGGGCTAGCCACGCCCAACCCAAACCAAACTTCTAGCTGCTATCGGAGAGAGAAAATCTGAGAGGATTGGCGAACAAACGGCTAGAAAATCCACCACCGAAGAGGAGCCAAAGTCTAAGACAGAGTCATCTGTCGTCGCCTCCGTCGAGCACGTCAAGGACACTGATGGTTGTAGATTCAATGCCTTCAAGAGGGCATCAACAACCGACTAGCGAAGGTTCGGTGCAACTTTATTGGAATCTCCACGTGCAAGCCTTTGAGGCCAAACGGCGACGGCGCGCCACCTTGAGTAATGACCTTGTCGGGGCATTCAAAACAAAAACCGAAATAACTGGAATCGGCCCAGCGGCAAGAGAAAAGAAAAAAAACCACTAGGGAAGCAAGTTGTCACCTTACGCCGGCAAAGGAAAACCGACACAAAAGAAAGGACAACTTCTTAGTTATTTTGTTGAGAAGAAAAGCAAAGGAAAAATGATCGATTACAACGGTCGAAAATGTGAGTGGTACCGACCCTAAGGTCGGCCGGCCGCTCTTGGAAAGGCCAAGGCAACAAAGGTAGGAGAAGGAAGGATTTGAGAGGGAGGAGAGAAAAGTCTTCTCGGTTAAAAAATTATCAACTTTTAATCTTACTAAGACTGGAACTATTGTAACAAAATAAATGCTTTTAATAAATTTTAAACTTAATACTTTTTATATATTAATTTATTCTTTAATAATCAATACTTATTTACACAGATTAATAAATGGTGTATGAAAATATAATAAAATATTTTTAATATTAAATATAATAAATAATAAAATAAGATAATTATTTTATACACAAATTTTAAACTCCGCAAGTAAATTATTAAATAAAGAACTCCAAAATAGTGTATGAAATAATGTTCCTGAAATAAAATAAAATATTTATTAAAAAGATATCTTCTTTAACATCTTATTCTCTTAAATCTCATTTAGCTTCTTTCAAATTATATACTTTTATATTCATAAACCTAATTGAATAATGAGTTGGGATCATCAAAATCCCTAAATTTGTGTTTATCCTTTTATTATTTGATAGACTCAATTAGTTAAATTAATTTAAACAAAAATTAAGTAATATTTGTATAATTAAAATTAATATGATCATATGAATTTCTTTTATAATGTGGGATATATTTATATTTAATACATATTATATTACAAAAAATAGTATACATACACATTTAACTACATGTAATATTTTTTTTTGGTGAAAAAAGAAACTTACAGAACTAAGTTACAAAACTGGAAAATGAAATACAAAGATTCTTCTCTTTATTAGCTCTGATGAATGCTGAGACTGCTTCTAGGGGAGTTTCAATCAATTCTAGATCTTCCTTTTCTCCAAGCGCCAATTTGGCTATAAGATCAGCACATTGGTTTTGTTCCCTAGGAATGTAGCATAGGAGCCAATTGCTTTCTTGGGATAGGATGCGGTGTATCCTTCTGATTAGAGGTCTTCAAGGCACTTCCGTGAATAGCTTTAATTACCTCCAAGCTGTCAAATTGAATTACAACGTTGGCATCACCTTTTTGTTGGATAAGTTTTAGGCCATCAAGAATACCCCAAAGTTCTGCATCAAGGATCAAACAATTGCCTAAGTATTTGTTGTAACCTAGGATCCACTCTCCATTTTTGTCACGCAGCACTCCCCCTACAACTGCCACCCCTAAATCCACTTGAATAGGACCATCAGTGTTAATGTAAGTTCACTCTCTTGCCAATGGTTCTTCACAGGTCGATTCAATTTCAACATTCGCAACATGTCTGCTTGTCAAGGAGAAATGATTGGCCTAAGACACCGAGGTTTTAATTAACTTCTCTGGGCTCCACAATTTTCCTTGGAAAATGAAGAGGTTACTATTCTTCTATAGGCGCCAAGCCAACAGTCTAAAGAGGCACGCCCAACTAGTTTCCCCACCGCGGGAATTGGGGTTGACTTGTGGATTAAGAGACAACCATTCGTACAGAGTGTTAGAAAAAAATTAAATTTTTTAGTTCACAGAATTACCTGTTTCCAAACTTCTCTAGCCAATGTGTAGTCTCGGATGACGTGTAAGATATCCTCTGATGCATGACCACAAATTGGGCAAGATGGGTCTTCTGCTAAACCACGCTAGCTCTTTTCGCATTGTTAAGAAATCTCTGCTCAAGAACAGTCCAGAAGAAAAACCGAACTCTTTACGGTCCTGGGAGTTTCCACGCTTTCTTTCATAGCCCGTCTTTGGGATTCCAAGACTCCTCCTTCAACATTTTGAAGGCACTTTTGATGGTGAAAGCTCCGGTTGAAGTATAACGCCTGGATAGTCTGTCAGGTCCTTCAAGTGGATATGGAGGTGGGATGCCCTTGATATGGCGAATGATCTCTTCTGGTAGCCAAGCCTGTAAAAGGACAAAGTTCCAACTGCCATCCTCTGTGCTCAAATCTCTAAGCAGACTATCGGGGCTGATATTGACATGAACGGGAATATAATTGATAAGGGGGCCAAAATTAGGGATCCAAGGATCCTTCCAACATTGGATTTTTTTTCTCATTACCAATTGACCATATGAGGTTTTCGCGCAAGAGGACTCAGACTTTAGAGAGTGACTTCCAAAGGAATAAGCTTTGGACCCTCTCAATACTATCAGGTAAAGAATTTTCTAATCCGTATTTTGCTCTAATGAGTCGAACCCATAGAGCCTCTTCATCAGAAACCACTTTATATCCAAGCTTCAAAAGGAATGAGATGTTTTGGTCACGTAACTGTCTCATACCTAGCGGATCGCAGACCTTAGGTTGGCATATAGAGTCCCAACCTAATAGTGACGTCTTCTTCCTACTGTCTATAGTGCCCCAAATGTATGTTCGTGCCAGACTTTCAATTTCGTCACATACTTTTCTAAGAATCATCATGGATTGCATGAAATACCTCGGGATGGAGAGGAGAACCGACTATGCTAAGGTAGCCCGACCAACTATAGATAGTTGACGAGCATCCCAACTTTGTAGCTGCTTCATTCTAACATTTTCCACCACAAAGTGCATGGTGCTGTTTGTAACTCTTTGATGGAAGAAAGGGACTCCAAGATAATGTCCAAGATCGTGAACCTTTTGAAACCCAAGCAGATTACTAAGCATGGAGGACACGGACTCCTCAACACCCTTAGAGAAGAAAATATTTGTTTTCTTGGGGTTAACCTTGTGTCTTGAAAGTTCACAAAAATCATGAAGGATTTCTTTTAACAATCTGCTGTGTTTAACATCTGCTTTGCAGAAGATGACAAGGTCATTTACAAAGAAAATATGAGAAAGAGGCAGATGCAAAGAATAAACTGATAAGAAGAGGGAGGGCATTCCTATCTAATTCTCCTGACGGGTTTGAATTTAGAGGTTGGCACTATTCTGTAAGACCTGCATAGAAGAGTTAGAAAAACAAATATTATAACATTTCTGAGGTAATCAGGGATACCTGCCGCCTGAAGGAGAGCATCAATGAAGTCCCAACGCACACGATCGTAAGCTTTCTCCAAATTAATTTTGATAGCCATCCACTTTCTGCTTTTTTCTGATTTTCATTGAGTGGATGACTTATTGAACGATGACAATGTTATCAGTGATACTTCTTCCCGCAATAAATTTCGCTTGTTCTTGCGCAATAATTTTTGGGAAGATGTGCTTAAACTGTTGGCAATAACCTTCATCACCAATTTGTAGAGGACTGTATAGAGGCTTATGGGACGGCATTGTGAGAAATCCTCTAGGATTTAAGCTTTGGGAAAAATAACAATCAACGAGTTCTTTAACTCAGCATCAATATTACTTCCAGTGAATACTTTTTTGACCCAATCACAAACCGTGATTCCAACAATATCCTCCAACCTACAGTTGTTGCTTCATGGTCTGCTTGTTCTGTTTGTTCAGCATTCTTTCCACCTACCTGCTTTGATGGCTCTGCACTAACATGCTTACCCTCCAACCACTTAAGAGTGAACTTCAGCTTAGGAACTGTCCTCTCACATCTTTCGGTTATTTTTACAATCATTGGATTTTGTAGAGTTAGAACTTGGAAAATCAAATATGGAAATGGTAAGAGGTTTTTAACATATACCTTCTCAACATGACTCAGTACATGATCAAACACCAACTGAGCCACATCAAACTCAATAATCTCCACTACTTTTCTGATTATCACAGTTGCCTTAGGAGTCACTAAATCCCTCTGTGTGTTTGGAGCCCAATTTCTTGTGTAATGGAAAACAGGCAGCATATATAGTGGACAATGAAGAAGCTCCAATACTTCCTTTTTCATGTCAAGACTAGCAGATTTTTTGGTAATTGTAGTAGTTGTGGCATCTAAAGAGTCATCCAGTTCAACCATATTTCTATTAAAGCATTTAAACACCCTCTGGATTAGCTCATGGTTGAACTTATACCAATGGCCTCTGACATCCACCTTCTAGTACAATTGGGTTGGTTAAGGAATTAGGTATATTTCCATCTTAATCGCAAATTATCTCGTTCGTCGATGCTACTAAAGTTAATCTTAATCTATCTAGTCTAGATTTAAACCTTAACTTTCTCTTCTAAGACAAGTTAAGGTGATCAAATTAATTCAACTTGGTGGCCAAGCAAGCAAATTAAATAAGCATATGACTGAATAAATAATTAACATAGATCAAAATAATTGAAGAGAAAATATAATTAATTAACTAAGAAATAGGATTCATCATCATTCTAAGAAAATAGAGTTTAGTACATCATGAGTTGAAAAAACATCACACAAAGAAATTCAAAACAAACTTGTATCAATAACATGTAAAAGAAAGAATCTAGAGAAAATAGATGAAGAAGATGAATCGAGCTCCCTAAAGCTCATATTCTTCTTTCTTTGCAATCTTGAAGTTTCCCCTAGTGAGAGAGATGTTTCTTTTACCTCCAAGTGATTTCTCCCTCTTTTCTTACTCTCTTAAGCTTTATAACTTGTAACCCTTACTTTTTTCTTTTATTTTTATTTTGGTGCTCCACCGAATAAATAATTGCGATGGAGCAGATTGCTTGCTATCAAAATGTCTAAATTGAAAAACATACTCCGCCGCAAATTTGATTTGGAGCAGAAGACTTCTCTAGACCATTGATAACTTTATGCTCCAACTCTTTCATTATTTGTTCGAGACCTATAATGGAGAAAGAAAAATAGAAAATAAATTCGAACTAACTTTAAAAATGATGATAATTAAATAAAATTCAAATAAAATCTAATTAATACTAAAAAATATAAAATATAATAAAGACTAACCCAATGCTAAAATTCACTCCTAAAATATTATAAAAACTATACTAAAATAACTCTAAATACGAAAGTTATCCTATCTAAACAAGTCTGTCACTTTTACGGAGATACCATCAACATCTTTGTATGATCCTATACTCATTTTCAAAATCCTTTTGGTTTAACTTTCTGAAATGTCTCGGATTTTCGATTCTAGCACTTTTACGAATTTTTCAACACTAAATTTTTTTTTGCGCATTACAATTCCCTTTCTTTTGTTTTAGTTAGCTTTAGATTAGTGATTAGCTAGTTTAGTTCAATCATTAGAATACTTCCTTCAACAGAATTATTTTATTGTAATTTATTATTTGGTAGTGATTTTGTATGCTTGATAATAGTTAGTGAAAGTGATAAAATTTTCAAGCTTTAAAATTATTCTTCATATTTTGTGACTATTTTATCACCACTTTTTGTACACCAATAACCCATAATATTATGTAATAATTTTACATTTAAGATAATCACGGTTATGTTGCTAGTCATATATGAAATTCTTATTCATATCTAAAACTTGATAGAATATGATAATGAAATCTGATAATTAATGTAAGTGAACATGGAGACACTTGAGATTCTTGAGAAGAATCATATCTAAAAGGCAGAAAGCAATTCAAAGCTTAATCTCTGATGAAACACATAAAGGTTCCCAAAATTTTGTGTGTGCAAGTGACTTTAGGCAGATTCTTCAAATGTGTGATGTGGAATCCCAATATCTAAGTGAAATAAACAAAGAAAATTAAAATTGAATTATGAAATAAAATTTTGTAAAGAAAAAAAAAGATTAATATGTAGTTTACTCTTTGAACGTGTTTCAAAGTATCTAATTGGTATTTACTCTTTTTTTTAATCTAGTTGGCACCTGAACTTGTATTACATCGTAGAGGTTGGTACCTAACATGGCATTGGTAGCCAATTTGATAGTGACATGTGGCAACCTCTCAACATGGCACATGGCAAACATAAATAAATAAAAATATTAATATCTATTAATTAATTTAAAAATATATTTTTTTAACATCAAGAATGAACTTGGACAACTGGTTGTCCAGATACATTTGAATATGGACACCACTTATTTTTCCAAGTTCATTCCATAAGTGTTTTTTTAATAAGTTTATAGATTTTTATTTTATTTTTATAAAATATCAATTTTCTAGGTTGTTATTATTATTTGAAAAATCTATAAAATATAAATTTATAAAGTA
The DNA here is from genome assembly GCF_025698545.1 of Gossypium raimondii. Lineage (NCBI taxonomy): Eukaryota > Viridiplantae > Streptophyta > Magnoliopsida > Malvales > Malvaceae > Gossypium > Gossypium raimondii. The sequence continues at coordinate 7,080,061 of NC_068571.1, read as the reverse complement.
TATCCAATTAGGAATATATAAAAAAATTATAGTATTTTGAAAAACATAGAAAATTATAATATATAATATATTATTATAAAAATTAAATATATATAAATACATAAAATAACTAAAATTTATAAATTTATAAAATATTTAAATATATGAAATCACTAAAAGCACATTTAGAATCAATCTAAACAAATTATTGTTTAGAAGTATTTGAATTTAGACAACTATCTTTTTATTAATTTATATAATTTAAAATTTTAAACTTTTATATATTTTAATTTCAAAATAATAATAAGCTAATATTTTATAAAAGAAAATTAAAAAATATAAACTTACTAAAAACCACATTTAAAATGAATATGTACAAATAGGTTTATATAGATGTATTAGGACATCCTTTTGTTTAAGTTGGTTTTTGATGTGAAAAAAATTATACTTTTTTTATTAATTAAAATATTTTTAAAGATTCTATTTTATTTATGTTTATCATGTGGCATGCTGAGAGGCTATCCTGTGCCACGTCAACACAAACTGACTGTGTTGTTGTGAATGTACCAACCTGTGTGATGGAATACAAGTTGAAGTTCCAAGTAGGTCCAAAAAATGTTTAGGTACCAACTAGATACTTTGAGATAAGTTTAGGATGTAAACTGCGTATTAACTCAAAAAAGAAATAAAAAAAGAAAAGAAAAGACTTCTGAATTAAAATATTTAGGTATCAACTAGATACTTTGAAATCCTCAAAACACTTTTTGAATCTAACAAATAAAGAAAAAATTTCACTAAGAAAAAAAACATTTTATTGAACGAATAATGAAAGTGGCGACATGACCTATTTATAGGCTCAAACTATCAGTAATTTAAATTAAAATACCTCTTAAATAATAATGTAATTTATTTCCTAAGTAAACATCTTTTATTACTCAAAACCAATAAAATCACTTTGAAATGTTCCAACCAATGAAATTCAAGATAAATACGTAAATTATGTCATAATTGTGATTTAAATGAGATGAAATCGGATTAAAAGTGAATAATCTTATCTGGTTATGAAGTGATTAATTTCTACTAGGGACATAGTAAAATTCATCTTAAAACTCTTCAATTCTTTCATGGTTAAGTAACACATAGAGGTGAGTAAAATTTAATTTGATTCGAAAAAATCGAAAAAATTTAAATTTCGAGTTATTCAAATTATTCTAGTCAACCTAAAACTCAATTTGAGTTTCAAGTTCGAGTTGATTTGAATTTCACAATTTCAAATAACTTAAATAATTTGAATAATTCAAATAATAGATTGATGTAAATACCCTTTTGGCCCCTGTCAACTTTGAAAATAAGCAAATTGGTCTCTCTCTCAACAAAAAATTACACTAACACATCTCTCAACAAAGATGTGATAGTCATGTGATTTTAGCGAATATAATCTTCGATCTTTAACACTAACACATCGAGATATATTTGATGCATACGCATCTGGAACCTTTATATCCTTCAACACCGTGCAGAACACTTCTTTCTCCAACTTCGACATTGAAAAAGTAGAAGGCGGCAACCGATATTTCCCATTCGGAAGTGGATTGGGATGATGATCAGGCCGAATTCCCATTTAGACTAAATCAAGTCGACTCTGAAGATTGTCTTTTGATTTTCCGTCGACATTCAAAATTGTACCCACAATGTTCTCGTAGACATTTTTCTCAATGTGCATAAAATCACGATTGTGTCGTAAAAGGTGATGCTCCCAATAAGGCAACTAAAAAAAATACTTTTTTTTCCACAAGTCCGCCTCATTAGGATCGTCCTCTTCATCAGAGTCATCATCAGCCTCATCATATGATCTTTTATTTCTTTGCGTGTTAGGCGGTTGGTTCATCTTCCCATAACTGAAATTCATATCTTCTAACATGAACAAGATTTCAGATCCATTGGTTTGCGAAGGAGCTTCTCTGAACTCTTCAGTACCGTCAAATACAGAACTCTGAAATCTAAATCTATGATTTTCCGGTAACCACCGACGATGCCCCATGTAAAAGAACTTCTTCCCATTGTATAACCATTACGAACATTTTTGCGTAGCACAACAAGGACAAGCATAACGACCCTTGGTACTCCAACCAGATAAATTGGCATAAGCAGGGAAGTCATTAATGGTCCACATCAAAGCCGCGCGTAAATTAAAGTTCTCATTTCTCAGTACATCGTATGTCTCAACACCAGCCCATAATTGTTTTAACTCTTCAATAAGCGGCTGTAAATAAATGTCGATATCATTCCCGGGCCCTTTCTCTTCAGGGATAATCATAGATAAGATAAGGGAAGATTGCTTCATGCAAATCCACGGAGGCAGATTGTAAGGAACAAGCACTCATCGCCAAAATCGTATGCAAGTGCTCATGATCTTGTAAGGATTAAATCCATCAGATGCTAGCCCAAGCCTCACACTCCTAGGATCACTTGCAAAGCCTGGAAATTTACTGTCAAATGATTTCCAAGCTAAAGAATTTACCGGATGCCTTAGTAATCCATCATCGGTTCGTCCATCATGGTGCCACGTCATAGACTCCGCTGTCTTCGACGACATGATTATTAAACATTGTGCCTTGGTGTTAGGGGGAAATACCGTAAAATCTTGACTGGCTTCTTCATTGACTGTGCATCATTTTCATCGTCGTTCCCATCTTCTGGGTTTCTATTTATCCAACGGGATTGACTGCATACATGACAGCACTGTTGGTTTTTCCGATCACCCCAATACAACATGCAGTCATTTGGGCAACTATGGATTTTGTTGTACCCAAGGCCTAAATATTTTATCATTTTCTTCATATCTTTGCATGACTGAGGGATTGTTGCGAATGGAAACATTTCTCTTAAAAACTCTAACAGCATTGTCAACGAGTTTCCGGTCCACCCTCCCAAATATTTTAACTGAAAAAGACGAACATAGAAGGACATTTTTGAAATTTTTGATCCCTCATACAGTTTTTCGTTCATGTCATTAAGTAGCGCGTAGAACTTCACCGCTTCTCCATTCGACTCTTCATGAGGTACACTACTTCCCGGTTTGGTAAAAGCAATTCCACCAATATTATAATCATCAAATGCCACAAAATTCGCTGGGAACGACTGCACACCATGATTGTGCATATTAAATGCATCTCGCAACATACCTTCCATGTCATCCCCTCTATCAGACTGATGGTAAGCAGTACCAGGATAAGATACATCCATCGTTGAAGAGGAAGTACTAGGCGGGCATTCTCCATGAAATAACCATTGTTTATAACCCCGAACAAACCCATCAACAATTAGATGCTCGTATACAACTTCACGATAATGCCAGTTTATGTTGACACACTTCTTACACGGGCAAAGAACCATGTTCTCTTGGCTTGCATATTGAAATGCAAAATTCAGAAAAGTCTGTACTCCATTTCGATAACCGTTGCTTACCCTTGACAAATTCATCCAAGATTGGTCTATTTTCTTAATTCTTGAGGTCTGATGTTGACAATAAATTGCACGGGTTTAGGATTTAGGAATAAGTATAATTAAGCTATGTAAGTTATGTAAGTTAAGATATAATTAATATTTATGTATGTAAATTATGTAAGTTATTATGTAAGTTATGTAAGTTACTATGTAGGTTATGTTAGTTATGTAAGTTGTGATATGATTAATATTTATGTATGTAAATTATGATATGATTGATAAATTTAAGCTATATAAGCTATGTATTATGTAAGTTTATGTATGTAGGAATAAGTATAATGTAAGCTATGTAAGTTATGTAAGTTATGTAAGTTATGTAAGTTAAGATATAATATATATCCTGTAAGTTATAAGTGTAATTAAGATATAATATACATCCCGTAAGTTATGTATTATATGTATTATATGTAAGTTATGTAGGTTATTAATAAGTTATGTATTATATGTATTATATGTAAGTTATGTAGGTTATGTATTATATGTAGGTTATGTAGGTTATTATATTTTAAATTTTAAAAAATATATATTAATAAGTTATATAATTTATGTAAACACAATTGCTAATTCATTGACATCTCCCAATTAATCGATCAATTTATTGTATGTAAATGATTATTAAACATTAACATTCAATCGCTTAATCGCATCTAACGTCGATAGTTTATTAATTTAGAAGTAAAATTGATAACTTATTTACATACTTTGCCAAAATCGATAAATTTTTCACATTAAACCGAATAAACTAATCGCCCATAATTTATTAAAATATTCAAACACATAAAGTGCTTTAAGAATTGGCATAATCCAAAATTTAGTAAACTGTGAAGATTGTTTTTGTTTGGGTAAACAGTACGTGGAAAGCTGCAAAGTTACATGCAGAAATTATAAGTAAACAGATACCCATAGGTTCAAAACCAAAAAGCTTAATTAAAACTCCCTTTTAAAACTGAAAAATAATGAGTAAACTATTAAGCTAAAATATATCCAAATCAGAAATTTAAACATTTGGATGTGTTTTTGTAAGAAAACTATGTAGGGAAACATAGGAATAAATACCTCAAATTTCCTCAATTTCGAAGCAAACTTCTGCAAAAAATAACAAAACATAACTAACTTAGTACCAAAAAACAGGAAAAAATACAATGTAGTAAGCAGAAGATTATTTAACTAAATTTAGATTCAAATCAATGTATCAATTTTAATTATCACAACAATCAACTTAATATGAATTGATAAAGTAACAATCAACTTAATATAAATTAAATCAAAATATTAAATTAAACAAATATGGTAAAGTAACAAGGCATTGCCAATTAATCTGTGTGTAAAACAAGCACAAGAAAGAAAATAATTGATACACAAGAAGCACAGTTACAGGTCAGTTATGATCTAATTATCAAACGCATAAGAAAACAGTTGAATCAAAAATGGTGTTTTCCAGATAAATAAGTTATACAAAAAACAGTTACAAATGAAGAAAAATTCCAGCAGCAGGGAAAAGAACTTAAAAAATGTATGCACAACATATACATAATTTATATATTTAATATGAATTGATTTTAAATGTTACTAAATTTTTATTGTAATTTTTTAAACCCAAATTTCTGGACTCTCCTAAACTAAGCTCAATGTGGAAATACCTTTGATTAATTATTATATAAGTATATTAATAGAACTCGAATTTCATTTGAAGCCATTAAATATTCTAGAGAAAAAGGAATTTTATAGAGGTTTAAAATTTAACATACAAAGATTTGTTGAAACCTAACCAAATCAGGCGGGAGAATTCACATTTTCTTCCAATTTAAACCTAAAAAAAAGTATGTTAACTGCCTAAAGGTTTCAGTAATGGATGCTTGAAGAATATATAAAGCAAATGAATACAGCAAATACTCCATTTCCCCTAAAATGGATGCTCGAAAAACTCCAGCGGCAAGGAAATTAAAGAAATTAAATTGGATGCTTGCAAAATATATACTGCAAATAGCAACTCCAAAGATAAAATTCTTTTAACTTAGGCTTTTTATCCATATATAACCATTGAAAGAATTCACACAATAGATTTCATGGTAAATACCAGCGAAATAAACAAATAATTCAAACGATAGATACATATATAATCGAAACCCTAAAAACGCAATATTTCTTCCCCCAACTGAAATAAATCAGCAATGCAGGATATCTCTCTACGACTGAAGAACTTCATAAAACCAAACAAACATATATAACCCGAACCCTAAAGACGCAAAAACAGTAAGCATCTGCAACTGGTTAAACCTTACCCAAAAAACTGAATCTCCTCGACGCTGTCTTCTTGTAAATGTTATGAAGCCTCCGAATGAAATGATACGTGTAAGGAAACCGATGAAATGATGAATCGAATGAACAATACCAATGCAGGTTCGACTATCTTGATTGACTAGATTAGGGATTTGGAAAAATAGTTGAAGGGGATTTAGGGATTTCGATCCAATGGGAAGAATTTTTCTGCAATTAGGGGTGGGTGCGGGAAAGGAAGGAGGAAAACTAAGCTAAGCAAAATGACATCGTCTTAGTTAATAATTTTTAAGTCCCTGAAATGAAATGGGGACGTTCAACGGAATTTTTAATACACTATTGCGGCGATTTTAGCCAAAACGCCGCTAAAGATAATATTTTGCGGCGATTCTGAGAAAAACGCCACTACAAATTTAAAATCAATTAAGCAAACGACGCTATTTTTGTTCAATTTTTGATAACTTTTTACGGCATTTTTCCTAAAAACGCCGCTATTCCATACCTTCTATGGTGTTTTGGATAGAAACGCCACTAACAACCAATTTCCTCTAACCAAACAGCACCGTTTTCTGTAATTTCTAGTACATTGTTGCGGCGTTTCTTGTGCAAATGCCACTATTCTTAAAATTTTTAAATTATTTAATAATTTTATAAAATTTACATTTGATACATTAATATGCCATTATTTTTAATTGTTAAATTTTTTAAAATTGAAATATTGTTCAATTTTAAATTTAAATTATGATGGAAGGCATTTTATGTGTTATTAAAAATTAATTTAATTTCGATATCTTAAAATTTAAATAATTCTATTATTAGAAAATTTAAAATTTAAATAATTCTATTAAAATTTAATACTTAAAATTTCATTATCTAAATCCTATAAACCATTATAACCCTTATATCCTAAAAACCATATACAGTAGACCTACGACCCTAGATCACATACCATAAAAATTAAACCGTATACCCACAAACCCTAGACAATAACCCATAAAATCCTAAAACCTAAACCCTAAGCCCTAAACTACGAGGCCTTATTCACTAAACTCTAAATCCAAAACCTATAAATCATAAACCCCTAACTCATAACCCGTAACCCCTAATACGCCTAAACCCTAAGCCCTAACCTTTAAACCATAAACCACAAATTAACCATAATGTCTAAACCCTTAACCCATATCCCCTAGACATATTGAATCATAAAACATTAACTATTAACCCCTAAACCCTTAACCCCAACCCTTAACCCTTAACCCTTAACCCTTAAACCCTAAACACCAACCCTTAAACCATAATCCATAAACCCCTAACCCATATCCCTTAAACCTTAAATCATAGAACATATATATAAAAACTATAAACCCCTAAATCTAAAACCTATAAATCATAAACCCTTAACTCGTAACTCGTAACCCTTAACCCATATTCCTTAAACATATTAAATCATAAAACATTAACTATAAACCCCTAAACCCCTAACCTCAACCCTTAACCCCAACCCTTAAACCATAATCCATAAACCCTTAACCCATATCCCTTAAACCCTAAATTATAGAACATATATAAACTATAAATCGTAAACCCTGATTCATAGCATATATATATAAACTATAAAGTGTAAACCCCATCCATTAAAAAATAAACAATAAACATAACCCCTAAATTCATAATCCCTAAACTGATAATGCCTTTAAAGCTCAACAACAAAAGACTAAAACTTTTTGCGGCGTTTTCACCAAAAGCGCCGCTACTGGTTGACTATTCTGGCGTTTCTAGAAAAGTGCCACTAATTTCGAGAAGCTCAACAAGAAAACGGTGTCGTTCGACTTAACTCTTTTGTGGCGCTTTCTGAGAAATCGCCGCTAATGCTTGACTATTGCGGCGGTTTCTAATAAGCGCCACTAACGTCTCTAAAAGCTATATAAAAAAGACATCATTCTCTTAACAATTTGTGGCGTTTTTAGACAAGCGCCACTAAAAGCCCTAAATGCTAAATAAAAAACGACATCTTTTGCTTAACAGTTTTGCGGCGCTTTTAGATAAGCACCGCTAACTATTAACAGTTTTGCGGCGTTTCTATAAAAGTGCCACCAACGTCGCAAAAGCTCAACAAGAAAACGACGCCATTTGGCTTAACTCCTTTGCGGCGCTTTAGAGGAATCGCCGCTAATTCCTCTATTTTGCGGCGTTTCTAAGAAAGCGTCACTAACGTCTCTAAAACCTAAATTAAAAACGACTACGTTTTCTTAACAGACAAAGCGCCGCTAAATCTTGGCTATTGCAGTATTTTTCGATAATCGCCACTATCGTCTTGAAAAGATAAACGAAAAACGGCAACATTTTCTTAACAATTTCGTGACGCTTATGATAAAGCGCTGCTAATTCTTGACTGTTACGGCGTTTTTCAGTAAGCACCACTAACGTCCCTAAAACCTAAACCTCAAACGACACCGTTTTCTTAACAGTTTTTACGGTGTTTATGATAAAACGCCGGTAATTCTTGACTATTGCGGCGTTTCTAAAGAAAGCGCCACAAATGTTGAAAAGCTCAACAAGAAAACGGCATCGTTTAACTTAACTCCTTTGCGGCACTTTCACAAAGCGCCGCTAATGCCTGTCTACTGCGGCGTTTTTTTAGAAGCGCCACTAATATCTCTGAATCTAAAAAAAGAAACGGCATCGTTCGCTTAACTCTTTTGCGGCGCTTGTTGTAAAACGCCGCTATTGATGACTTTTTGTGGCGTTTTTTTTTGTTCGTCGCTAATGCAATATTTTTTGTGGCGTTTTTTGTTTAAATACCGCTATAAACGCCGCTAAAAACCTGTTTTGGTGTAGTGTAGTCATATATGAAAATCTTATTCATATCTAAAACTTGATAGAATATGATAATGAAATCTGATAATTAATGTAAGTGAACATGGAGACACTTGAGATTCTTGAGAAGAATCATATCTAAAAGGCAGAAAGCAATTCAAAGCTTAATCTCTGATGAAACACATAAAGGTTCACAAAATTTTGTGACTTTAGGCAGATTCTTCAAATGTGTGATGTGGAATCCCAATATCTAAGTGAAATAAACAAAGAAATTTAAAATTGAATTATGAAATAAAGTTTTATAAAGAAAAAAAAAGATTAATATGTAGTTTACTCTTTGAACGTGTTTAAAAGTATCTAATTGGTATTTACTCTCTTTTTTTTAAAATCTAGTTGGCACCTGAACTTGTATTACATCGTAGAGGTTGGTACCTTTGCATTAACACCCTTAGTTTGTGCTAACATGGCATTGATAGCCAATTTGATAGTGACATGTGGCAACCTCTCAACATGGCACATGGCAAACATAAATAAATAAAAATATTAATATCTATTAATTAATTTTAAAAAATATATTTTTTAACATCAAGAATGAACTTGGACACCTTGTTGTCCAGATACATTTGAATATGGACACCACCTATTTTTCCAAGTTCATTCCATAAGTGTTTTTTAATAAGTTTATAGATTTTTATTTTATTTTTATAAAATATCAATTTTCTAGGTTGTTATTATTATTTGAAAAATCTATAAAATATAAATTTATAAAGTATATCCAATTAGGAATATATAAAAAATTATAGTATTTTGAAAACATAGAAAAATTATAATATAAAATATATATGATTATAAAAATTAAATATATATAAATACATAAAATAACTAACAATTTATAAATTTATAAAATATTTAAATATATGAAATCACTAAAAGCACCTTTAGAATCCATCTAAACAAATTATTGTTTAGAAGTATTTGAATTTAGACAACTATCTTTTTATTAATTTATATAATTTAAAATTTTAAACTTTTATATATTTTTAATTTCAAAATAATAATAAGCTAATATTTTATAAAAGAAAATTAAAAAATATAAACTTACTAAAAAACCACATTTAAAATGAATATGTACAAATAGGTTTATATAGATGTATTAGGACAACCTTTTGTTTAAGTTGGTTTTGATGAGAAAAAAATTATACTTTTTTTATTAATTAAAATATTTTTAAAGATTCTATTTTATTTATGTTTATCATGTGGCATGCTGAGAGGCTATCATGTGCCACGTCAACACAAATTGACCGTGTTGTTGTGAATGTACCAACCTGTGTGATGGAATACAAGTTTAAGTTCCAAGTAGGTCCAAAAAAATGTTTAGGTGCCAACTAGATACTTTGAGATAAGTTTAGGATGTAAACTGCGTATTAACTCAAAAAAGAAATAAAAAAAAGAAAAGAAAAGACTCTGAATTAAAATATTTAGGTATCAACTAGATACTTTGAAATCCTTAAAACACTTTTTGCATCTCACAAATAAAGAAAAAATTTCACAAAGAAAAAAAACATTTTATTGAACGAATGATGAAAGTGGCGACATGACCTATTTATAGGCTGAAACTATCAGTAATTTAAATTAAAAATACCTCTTAAATAATAATGTAATTTATTTCCTAAGTAAACATCTTTTATTACTCAAAACCAATAAAAATCACTTTGAAATGTTCCAACCAATGAAATTCAAGATAAATAGGTAAATTACATCATAATTGTAATTTAAATGAGATGAAATCGGATTAAAAGTGAATAATCTTAACTGGTTATGAAGTGATTAATTTCTACTAGGGACATAGTAAAATTCATCTTAAACTCTTCAATTTTTTTCATGGTTAAGTAACACATAGAGGTGAATACAATTCAATTCGATTTGAAAAATCGAAAAAATTCAAATTTCAAGTTAATTGAATCAAGTTATTCAAATTATTCTAGTCAACTTGAATAACTCAATTTGAGTTTCGAGTTCGAGTCGAGTTAAATTTCACAATTCAAATAACTCAAATAATTTGAATAATTCAAATAATAGATTGATATAAATACCCTTTTGGCCCCTATCAACTTTGAAAATAAGCAAATTGGTCTCTCTTTCAACAAAAATTACAAAATAATTCAAAATAATTTTCAAAATTTCAAAATAAATTTTAAATTTTAAAATATTTATAAAATTTCAAAATTTATATTTTAAAAAATTATATAAAAGTTAAATTTTAAAATTTTCTAAAATAATAATTTTGGGCCCTAATTAATGATTCAAATTTATCATACTCAAGTATCTTATTTATTATTATTATTATTTTGTTTTGAAAAAACCAAATATATATGGTTTCAAATTTATGAGCTATAATATAGAATTAGTTATATTGTAACAACATTTTTATTTGACATGTTTAATTTTTTTAAATTTAATTTGAACAATTTCACTCAATTCGACTCTACTCAATTTCATTTCACTTAACTCAATTCAATTTTTTTTAAATTGAATAGAACTTGTAAATTTAATTAACTCAATTTTTTTTCACTCGATTTCAACAACAATCAATTTTATTCAACTAACTTTCTCCTTTTATATTTTGACTTCATAAACGTTATAAGCTAACCTAAAATGGCTACAAATAAAATTTTGGACGAATAGATTAATCTTTGGTTTCATTGGCCCGCAAAGAAAAAAAAAAAAAAAAGAAAAAAAAAAGAAAGCATTATGCATCATTTGTTAATTTTCCATAATTTGCATCATAGTGTCATAAATCCCAATTAGGGTTTGTTTGTTTTATATTGTTTGTAAATTGAATTATGTGTAGTTAAAATTAGATGTTGTAGGTGGGATGTGAATGATTCAATATATAAATTGATTTATGGACTTTGAAGAAATGTATAACATAGAAAACTACGTTAAAAAAATAAAAAGGGAAAAACAGAGGAGAAGCAAAAGATAATAGAAAATAAAAAAAGTTTAAAAGAACATAAAAGAAAAAATTAAATTGCTCAAAATGAAAAAAATATAGCGACCAATTATATAATTTAACCTAAAATTTTTGTTTGAAATGATGATATAACGTGCCACATGAACTATCCGTTATATCGTTAATGACAATTAAAGGCTCAATGATTAAAATATTATAACATGATAATGTAAGTGGCTAAAACGTAACATTTCAAATATAAGTGACTCAAAATATAACCCGAGGCAAATAAAAGTGATTATTTTAGTAATTTACCCTATAAGTTATTAATAAAAAAAACATAATTTTCTTTTCATAGAAAAATTTAGTCATTCAAGTTTTTCAAATTAAAATCTTTGTTTTGGCAGCAGTAGCGTAAGTCTTTGGGCTGATTGTTGATTATGGTTTCTCCAACATTTTTTTGTAGTTTTATTTTATTTTTAATTTTAATCCACATTTTTATGGTTTTATCCACAATTTCATGATTTTATTTTGTCCATATTTTTCGTGGTTTTTGTTTTGTCCACTTTGTATTCTTTGAAAGCAAAGGTGATTTTATATTTACTTTTTAATTTTTTAGTTATATGCTAGTGTATATGTGAGATTTGCCAATATAATGGTGTTGCTATAGATCTATTAAGAACCATTCTCAAAGGGCTTTATCATGATAGATCATAGTGGTAGTGAAAGCTTCGAGAAGAGGAGAATGATAAACCATCTAAGACTTAGCCTTTTGTGCATCATTGATACGAATGGTCTCTTAGAGCTTTTGTCAGTTTTTTCTTGGTAGATCAATGTTCATCGTCAGGTTGATTTGATGATGGTAAGGTTAGAATGTAAATTTCAACAAATTTAATGCATCTCTAATTTGTTCTTGAATTAGTTTAGTGTTGTAGATACTCTCATTATCTCGTTTTTTTTTAAATTATTTGACAAACAATATATTTATAGATTACTTTCCAGTGATTTATTTATTGTTTATATTATATGTGAAGTTTCATTGTTCTATTTTTGAAATGTATATATTAACATGCTGCCTATTGTTTTTGTTGGATGGGTTGGGCTTTGCTCTCCAAGTCTAAAATTTACTTCATTCATTGCATGATGGGCTTGATAAAAGAAAAATAATAATCTTTTATAAATTTTTCTATAAATTTTAATAAAAAATAATGGTTTCAACTTCAATAAATTTCTTTGAAACATTTTTTTATCATTTATAGCACAAACACATATATCATATTTATTACTATTAGTAAATATTAATTTATCTCAATTCATTTTGGTAAACTTATAATCAATTATATCAATTAATTTAATTTGATTTAAAAACAATTTTTATTAAACCAAATTATAAATGATTGTATTAGGCATAGATTGTTTTAGATAAAATTCTAGTTATGATCTCTTTGTTATGTTTAAATTTAAGGTTTAGTATCAATACTTTAATATGATATAATTCAGTTCCTCTACATGATATTGAAATTTGAAATAGTTGATACCCTTAATTATTATGGTCAAAATGTTGATGCCAAATTCTTTCTTAAAATATCCATTTCAACTTCATGCTTATATATATGTGTGTGTGTTCAGCATGTGTTAAAAAGTTGTTTTAAGATTAGCTCACATAATCATTTTAATATAAATAATTAAGAATGTTGAATATTTGGAGTTACTAATGCCATTATAAAGTAGAGGACCAAATTATGTCAAATTAAAATATAAATATAAAATCTCAAATATAAGTATGGTAGAGAGTTCGAAACTACAATTTTACCATTATCTTATAATGATTCAAAAAATAAAAAAAAGAGTTGTTATTAGTTCCTCCAAATAATTAGCACCGTCAATAAATTTGATCGTTGATGTGAATTTTTTAAAGGGACACACTTATTCTAACTTATTATGTCAAAATATAAAAAATTAAAATAATATGTTTCCTAAAAAATCCTTGTAAAAAATTACTTAGAATAGTTAAAGATATTGACTATTTGAATTAACTAATTTTATTGTAAAATAAAGAATTAAATTAAAATATAAATATTAAATCTCAAATGTGAACAGAATAAAAGGATCAAAACTAAAATTTTACCGTTATATTATAATTGCAAAAAGAAAAGAAAAAGAATTTGAGATGCGTAATGAGAAACGACTTAAATCATAAAGTATAAAGATTAAAATATAAATTTGAGCGTAATTAAGGGATTAAAAGTTTACCAATATGTATAATCTCAAAAATTAAAAGGTGACATGTAAGCCTTTGGACCTTCTAATCTATAATTATATATATAAAACCCGAGTGGATGAAGTTACGAGGGCGGATTTGGTAATTTTGGTACAAAATATAAACACATGGAACAAAAATTTGATTGGATAATCAAGTGAGATTCTATTAATAATCGGATTACATATTGTTTTCTTTATTAAAAAATAGATAATTTAGTCTATATACATTAGATCAAATAATAAATTGATCATTTTGATGAAAGTTTCATCTATTTTCACTGCCAAGTGATGATATGGTTGATGTTGCAATTAGACAACTACACATAACATGCTATATGTACCTCATTTTGACATGGCATTTTGCACATCAACAAATATTTAAAATTAAAAATACTAAAATTAAATAAATTTTTAATTATGATTGTTTAAGTTCATTTGATCTTGGATTACCTTTGTCCGGACCAATCTTTTAAATAATTATAAAAATATTATTTATTTTTAGAATATTATTTATTTTAAAATATTATCATATTAGCATAAGTAACGTAGCATATCGCGTATTACTATTTAGATGCTCTATCACCACGTAATACTTAATAATAGAAATTGATAAAATTTTAACAGAATAACTAATTTGTTATTAATATTTTAATATAATAATAATTTATTTAATTTGAGTTAAGTCTAAATAAAAAATCATGTTAGACTTTTTTCTTTTTTCAAATTATAGCGCCAGTTTTAAATAAAGACATAAAATTTTTAGTGACCAAGAACACGTTTTCATTGACCAGACTTTTCTTTTTTAAAAGTAAACGTAAAAGATTAAAAAGAAAAGAACAGAAGAAAAGGCAACCGGATCCTAGACTAACAAACATTGTACGTTATTAAAAAAACATACACTAAACAAAGAAATTTAATTTAGGTTAAAATATGAGATAAGTCCTTATATTCTTAAAATTTTGAAATTTAGTCCTTACACTTTTATTTTCAGAATTAATTTATCTCCCTAAGGCCTTCAATTTCATTTTTTTATTCACTCACTTAGTCTCACAATAATATTGGAAGTGCATATTTTATGGTACGCCAACTATATATTATATCATGTTTACATTAGCTCTTCAATTTATTCCAATATGTATACTTCACTATTTATACAAATATGACACTTTTAGTCTTCAAATTTAATATACATAATATTTGGATTACATTTTTAATCTTACCAAATATGCATGTTCTGTTTTATTTTATTTTATTTTTGTGTTAATTGTATAAATATTATTCAACATGATATTATTTGGATATTAATTATATTTAAACCATCATATTAATCATATTATTTTAATGAGTTAACTAAGAGTAATTTATTTTAAATGTCATATAATTAGATATAAGCAATGATTTGGGATTATTTAAAATTGAATAATCTGTGTAATATGAAGGCACAATCAGTGAAATGGAAAATTTTTCATTTAGGCTCTTTGAGATTTTAAAATTTTACATTAATAAATGTAAAATTACACTTTAACCCCTCTAAAAATGATAAAAATTTGATTTTATCATTTAAAAATTATAAAGATATAGATTATTAAAACAGTAAAATTGTATTTTTACTATCGTAAAAATTATAATTTAATTTCGGCCCTTTAAAAAAAATTTCTGACTTCACTCATGTGCACAATATAAATAATTTGCTAAAGCAAAGGGTTAGTCCATGAGGGCCAAATTTAAAGACCTACCTTCCATAATGCCATTTCAACTAAAAAAATTGGCAATTAAATGAACCAAAAAACTACTCTTTCTGATATTCAATCATCTCTCATCATAACTTGTATACAACTCAATATATCAATTTTTTCATTTAAGAAACTATATGTACATATAAATGAAATAATTAATGTATCTTTTAAAGGTATAATTAGAAATCACCATCAATACACCTATATATAATCACAATTTGGAATCAAATTATTTCATGCACAAAGGAATGGAGATAGACCTGTTAATGGGTTGGGTCACTTGGCCTGGCTGGAAAGACCGTTCAAAATATGAAAGGGTTTGAATAAAAATTATAGACCCAAAAAATGGACTTGGACAAAAAAATAAGACCTGTTTAAAAAACGGGCCGAGCCTCAAGTAAGGTATTTTTGGCCCGGCTCGAATTCACTAAATGAAAAAAAAATTTGCTTTTTTTAATGTTACTTTCTTGTATTTTCTCTCTATTTTGCTACCATTTTACTATTATGTTGCTACTATTTTGTTATTATTGTTTGGATATTGTATAAAATTTATTTTATTATTATTTTAGAGACATTTGCTTGTTAAGTTGTATCTATCTTAGTGTTATTTAAGTATACATATTTTTTAAACTTTATTTTCAATTTGTTTAGAAATAGTTATTTTGATGTATTATATATTTAAAAAATATAAAAAAATTAATATGGGCTGAGTTGGGCTTTGGCAAAATTTAGGCCCATTTTGTGGGCCGAGCTAGACCCAAACCTAACAAACAGGCTTAAATTTTTAGTTGGGCCTAGCTCATGAACATCTCTAAATGGAAAGACCTAAACTAAGAATAAATTTGGACAAGCCAACACATAATAAGACTTAAACTATAATAAAATTTAGACCAAAAATCTAGGTAGATATAAATGCGCATAATGAAACTCAAAATATAATATTAGAAACTCAGCTTTTGCGAACACTATTAAGACCAAGAGTTTACATTTGATGGATTATTGGTTTACAATTATTTAAATAAAGATGCCAAATATTTATTTGAATATAACTAAGTTTATCGTTAATTAATAAATAGTTGTTTCTATAATTTTTTTGGAAATTGAATGCATTTCGTATATGCATGTATTTAATACATTAAATTGAAAGCATAAATTTGGGATAATTAGATTTTCCAAGGATAGAAATGTCAACAAAATTTAAAATCTAATTATAGCTATCAATATCAATATTAAAAAAGTTGCTTGAAAGTAGTTTCAAAGTAATACACAAAACGATAGGTTTTTTCTTAATTGTAATCATAGACTGATTGAAACATCAACAAAATAGCTGAAAATTTTAGTTGCCTAACCTGTCCTCTACCCCATACATTATTTCGTCGAGAAGAAGGGGTAGTTTCCAGGAATTTGGTCCCCTACTCTTCTTATATAAAGCCTTTGCCTCATCTCCCTTTACCGAATGTCATGAATCTCCTCTCCAAAAGCTTCCTCTCTGTTCTCTTCAAATCCCTTTTTCATAGCCCAACAGAGAACATAACAAGTATGGAGATTCCAAACAAAAAACAGAGAATTCAATTGATCACCACCTCTCATTTGGTGAAGCTGCTCACCAAGATTTTGCTCCCATTTTCACTTCTTTCTGTTATATTATCCTACCCTTTTATGTGCAACTTCCAAGCTTTGGCATATGGTTTACAACTCTTTAGTTTCAGTGTAGGCAAGAATTACATGTTTCTGCTTTGCAATGGGTTGCTTGTTTTCATTGCCACCAGCTCGGGTTTGATCGGTAGTAGTTGTGTAGAGACTGGTGTTAAAGCTGAAAAGGCTGTGAAGATCAGTGAGGGAGGTAGTCAAACAGAATTAGAGGTGGAATCATCAGAGCCAAAAGAGAAAGTTGTTACAGAATATGATCAAAAAGAAGAGGAGGTGGCCTTGGTTGTAGAACTAGAAGTTGAAGGCGAAGAAGGCAGATCAGACGAGGAGGATGAAGATGAACTTGGGTGGATGAGTAACGAAGAGTTAAACAAGAAATGTGAAGATTTCATTAGAAAGATGAGAAAAGAGAGTGACTTTGAAGCTCGCCTACTGATTACAAATTGACACAAAAAGGACTCTAGGCATCAAATCTGCAACCTTTTTTTCTCTCTTTTGCTTGTCTTTTGAAAGCCCCTAACTTTGACAATAATTTGGTTCCCTGTTCTTCTTTCTTTCTTTCATTTTTCCCCTCAGAAATTTGATTTCTGAGTTTTCTTTAAAATTTTGGTCTATGTAAATCAAACAATAATGCATTGATAATGGATGGAATAATATGGCTCGAATCTGTATTAAACTTGATAAGAATTTTATTTTCTCTCTTACCAAGTAATTAAAAGTTTAATTTCCGGCAAATAAGAGGTCGGGAGGATATCTTAATTCATTCCATTTCTTTAATATTTTGATTTTTCAATTAGTTATGTTTATTATATATTTGAACATAAATATAAAATATAAACTTTTTTATTCCGTGTAATACTTAAGTTTGTTTGTATGTATTAATTAAAATATATTATATTTATTTTTAAAAATTTATTACAAATTTTATAACTTCTACAAATAATATAATTAAGAAGATAAAAATAATATAATATAAATATTTAATTTTAGAATTTTTATAGTTTTATTATGATATATATTATCTAAACATTTTAAAGAGAACAAAATTTCTATCTTTAAAAATATTCAATTTTTCATATCAACAAATACGGCAAAAATGTATCGTCCAAGGATTGAGAGAGCTTAAAAATTAGGGTAAACTCCTCATAAAGTCACCTAAGTTTTTGTGCACATGGCATTATTTTCATTGGTATAATAATTTTAGTCATTAACATTTCACACAATCTATCAATTCGGTACTAATTCTAAAAAGTTTAACAAATTTCTTCCTCAATATTTACATATTATGTTAATTTGGTCTTAATCCTAAAAATTTAAAAAATAAAAATATCCTTAAACATATTTGTCTTAAATATGAATGGATATCCAATTATGGCCCAAATCCAAATAAAGATTGAATAAAAGATAAGCATTGTTTGATCTTTCTTTAATTATGTTCCCTACACGATTTTATGAATGTGTTGGCCACTGCCCTATGCATGTGCAGGGTTGTTGCCGCGTCGGTTTCTTTAAATCAAAGGAAGCGACCAAGCAATAGCTGGGTTGACTTGAAGTCATCCCCAAAGGAGGTCAATGTGAACAGTTAAAAACAGTGAGCAGACTTTTGTCAGCAATCACTTCCAAGTCCACCCTTATGAATCTACTATCTATGTTGTACAAAGAAAGTTCAAAGTTTGAATTCCTTCCATTCTAAACCTTTAAACGGGAAAGTAGAACAATAAACTATAATCTGATTTTAAAAAGACCAGTTAACTTGCATACACTAGTTGATTCAAAGTGTCCCATTGGGAAGGCTTGTAGTGCATCAATTTGTCAAGAAAAAAGAAAAAAGGCAAGCCTTTTGTCCTTTGCACATGCACACACAATCATTACAACAACATATATATGGAATTAAAGAAACAAATGAACAAAATGGAACCAGCACTGCCATTCCATTCACTTGGGGTACCCTAGAACCCCAACAGTTACAAAGATGTTAAATTAAGAGCAAAGGTGAGTGGCGGACAGGACGTTTGCCGTGCTTGACCTGCTCCATCTTAAGACCCCACAATTAGATTTGGTCCTCTATGGTTACCTAACATGGATGCCGAGAAATCAAATGGTTCTTTTTTTTTTAATATTTAAAAGATCATATTTTTATATATATGTTTAAATACGTATTGTATACGAATACTTTAGACAATAGTAGGGTCTTAACAATTTTTATTACAGCATTTAGCATGTTATGACTAAATAGAAGCAGGATTAAACAATTGCTGTAGAACATATGTCCCATCCACCCTACGAGGTTATATTTTTAAACAAACAAGACAGAGCATAGTGTGGGAAATTCACTTAATTTCAAAGACAGAATAATACATACAACACATTGACATCAACTGTTGCTGCTGCACCATCTCTCTCTCTCTCACACACCATTGGAGGCGAATGCACAAAAAAGTTTCTGGAACAGTGACGAAAACAAATAAATATATGTTAAGAGGAGCATGGGCAATGGTTCTTAGTTTTTGCCATTATTTTCACATGCATATTTGGGGTTGGCAAAACAGAGTACTGTCACCCCACACTCAAAGCAAAGTGTTTATCTTAGTGAATCGTTTCTATATATGATCATACGAGGTAAGATTGGTTGTTAAGGATTTCTATGCACGAAAATTTTTAAGTCTTGTAGGAGGTGAAAATTATATACTTGCTTTTAATGTCAGCGTGATTTTTGTACATTTTTGTTATTAAACAATATATCTTTATAAATTTAAAATTATATATTTTTATGAACCCATGTGATGGTCTGATGGTTAAGGGTGTTTATCGTCTTAGGTGTGGCTTGAGTTCAAGTTGAGCTAGTCGCATTTGTTGTTCAGGTTTTGACCTGTTATTATAATTCACAAAAAAAAAATCAAATAAATAATAGATAAATAAAAGAACAAATTTAACATTGTTTGCTTCACATTGTATAAACAACTTACGAAAAGAAATTTAATTCCAATTGTGCTTGATACACATATTTCAACAATTCTACATCGAAAGAAAAAGTGTCCAAACTCAGAATATTATGGTTGTATGTGATTTCAATATGTGCTTGACATTTGTAGTGGCTGGATGGGAGGGATCATTGCATGACACTAAAATCTTATTTGATGCCAATTCGAGATCTAAGGCCAAAGTTTCCACATCCATCAAATGGTAATTTATTTATTACATTTAGTTATTAATAGAAAATATAAGTTCTTTAATTAACCGGTTATTATCTTATGACATATAGGAAAATATTATTTTGTTAGTTCTACATATACCCAATTGAAAGGTTTCATTGGATCATATAAAGGAGAACAATATCATTTACCTAATTTTCGAGAGGTAGACTTATATTTGATAAAAAGTATTCAATCATGCCCATTTATCATTATAGATGTCATTGCATGTAGTTTAAAGAATTAAATTTAACTTAAAAATGTTATGATATACTATTTTGATAATACTTAAATTACCATGAAATATTTTAAAGAATCATAGATGCATAGATTTAATAGTAATTATTATTATATTACCAATATCTAATATATTAAATATATTTTTAAATTAAATTATTTTAATTTTTACAACAATCCAAAACACTTTTAATAAATCACATTTTCTTTTGGAAAACACTTTTCTTAAAAATAACATTTTCAAAGTAGTTTTAAAAGTGAAGGAGAGTAGATTCAAAAAGCAAAGTGGTAGACTTGATTGAAATTGAATAGTATAAAGACGACAGAAGTGGTTGCCAAATCGGCTCTCTAACCCATACATCATTCCCATGAGAAGAAGGGGTAGTTTCCAGGAAGTAGGTACCCAACTCTTCTTATATAAAGCTCTGGTCTCTCCTTTTAGCTTATGTCAAGTACCTACCTAATCTCCAAAAGCTTCCTCTCTCTTTCTCTTCAAATCCCTTTTTCATAGCCCAACAGAGAAGATAACAAGCATGGAGATTCCAAACAAAAAACAGAGAATTCAATTGATCACCACCTCTCATTTGGTGAAGCTACTCACCAAGATTTTGCTCCCATTTTCACTTCTTTCTGTTATATTATCCTACCCTTTTATGTGTAACTTCCAAGCTTTGGCATATGGTTTACAACTCTTTAGTTCCGGTGTAGGCAAGAATTACATGTTTCTGCTCTGCAATGGGCTGCTTATTTTCATTGCCACCAGCTCGGGTTTGATCGGTAGTAGTTGTGTAGAGACTGATGTTAAAGCTGAAAAGGCTGTGAAGATCAGTAAATTAGAGGTTGAAGCATCAGAGCCAAAAGGGTCCAATTTAAAACCCAACGTTGTTGCAGAATTTGATCAAAGAGAAGAAGCAGATGTGCCCTTGGTTGTAGAAAATGAAGGTGAAGAAGACAGATCAATGGAGGAGGATGAAGATGAAGAACTTGGGTGGATGAGTGATGAAGAGCTAAACAAGAAATGTGAAGATTTTATTAGAAAGATGAAAGAAGGGATTAAATTTGAAGCTCGCCAAGTGATTATGGCTCAATAGCAGAATTTCTGCAACTCATTGCTTGCCTCTTGACAATAATTTGGTTCCCAGTTTTATTTTTTTTTCTCAGAAATTATTTCTGAGTTTGTAAATTAACTACAGCGATGCAAATAATCATGGATTGGCATCTCACAATGGTAACCAAACTTTGCTGTTTGAAAATATAATTAACTTTTTGGAGCATAGATTATGCAAGTCAACCTAATTAAAATAATAATTAACATTTAAAATACCAAATTAGGTATTTCTAGTAGCCGCTTTCCTCATTAATCACATTCATTGTTACAACATCTTGATAGACCAATTAGATTATCACATGTAATAACTTCTATCTCATAAAAATTATAAAAAAATATGAAAATTTAAATACACTTATAAAAACTATTATAATATTATAAAAATTCTAATAACTTTTATAAAATTAATAAAACATATTTTATAAAAACATATTAAAATTTTATAAAATTGATATAAACTTATAAAAAAATCATAAAAACTTGAATTAGACTAGATTAGTCAGTTTGATCGATTAAACCAAAATCGACAATAGTATCGATTCAGAGAAAGAAATTAGACTGATTGACCTGGGAACCAGAAGATTGAACCGATCTTTTTATTCTTAAAAAATATTTTTTGGTTTTTTAATGTTTTATTTAATTGAATTGGACGGATCATTCGAATTGACAAATCGGTAGCTTGATCGGTTCGACTTCCGATCCGGTTCTGAAAACTTTGGTTAGAGTATTTCATTTTAACATATGCTAATAGTTGAATAATGAAATTTTGGTTTGACAAAAACATTTAAAAAAAATAGTTCAACTGCTCGATTCCCTAGTCAACCGGTCTAATGGCTTTCCCCAGATCGATACCCTTGCCAATTTAGGCTAACCAGTCTAGTTCAAATTTTTATGGTTTTTTAAATGATTTTTATAAGTTTATATAATTTTAATATATATTTTTTATTTTTTAAGAATTATAATACATATTTTCCAATTTTAAATAAGTTTTATTAATTTTATACTTTTTTATAATTTATCAGAATTTATTAATTTTATAGTTTTATAATGTTTTTAAGTTTTATAATTTTAATAAGTTTATATCAAATTTAATATATTTTTATATTTTTAATATTTAATATTCTTATTTTATTATAACTTTTCTTATTTTTAATATTTTTATGAGAAAATATTAGATTAAATTAGGAGTTACCACATGTCACTATTTGGTTTGTCTATCAATTTATTTTAATGGTCAACATGGTCAATGATAGAAATTGTTAATGGAGAGACTTAATTGATTATTTTAATTAACGGTAGGAACTTAATTGAATGCAAAATTAATACGGGGTTTATTTGATATATATATATATATATATATATTGCATTTCTTAAGAGCTTTTTCGACATATAAGCTGAAAATTTTAAAGTTCTAAACTATGAGTTTGGTGGGAAAGATGAGGGTTATAAGCCGAAGGCATCTTAAATTCATTCAATTTGATTCCTACAGGATTTTATGATTGTGTTTGCCCTTGGACCTATGAATGTGCACAACAAGATGCAAAAGAGGACAATATAAACACTTGAAAATAGTGAACACATGTATATTTGGTTGAACAAGGAAAGTTCAAAGTCTGAATGCCTTCTATTCTCATCCTGAAGATAATCAGATAAATCACTTTCCAAGAAATTATTCCCCATGGAAGGATAAGCACCAGGTAGATTAGAAGTTTCTGAATATCTTGAGGGCATATTTGAACCTACGTTAACAATAAAAAGTTTTTCGCCATATACATCCCTCCAGAAAGTGATCAGAATATATATGACTTATCCATAAATAGTGAAAGTTATATTATAAATGGTGAACTAACACAAAAGTAATGAAAGAGAACCGATTGGGGGTAAATAAAATGGCACAAACTTCAAGATCCTCAAATCCTATACGGTGTTTTATTTCACACTTCATATTGAGCTGCCAAGCATTGTTCCATCTGAAAATGGAACAAAAAGAAAGGGACTTAACCCCACCACTAAATAAACATCGGCATCAACTAAGCACTAAATCAGCATTTTTTTCCCGCAAACAGCTTGTCTATCCTTCATCTCCATCATATCCATATGGTTTCTAAGGGTCCCATTGGGAGCTGCATGATTATAGACTTACAGTGCTATTTGTCATTTCTTGCCCTTCCCACATGCACACACAATAATTAGAAGAACAAAATTATATGAACGAACGAAAAAAAAGAAAAAAGAGAGAAATAGTAAGAAGGAAAAACAAATGACCAAAATGAAACCTATACAGATTTTGCTTTAGCTTTGGGGTTCCCTTGGACCCTAACACTTCAAACCATGTTAAATTGACAGCAAGGAGAGTGGCAGACCAGAGGTTTGCCGTGCTTGACCTGCTCCCATCTCAAGACCCCACAACTAGAATTGGTCCTCTAATCTATTGACTTATCACTTAAAACAAGTCCAATTTTCACATATTACCAAGAATTGACGTGAATATTGAATAAAAGTATGTGTTCAACACCAATATATTCATTTTTTTCTAACTTTTTTTTCATCCATTTGGAGCATCATACACTTATATCTCTATCTGTGCCGGATGCGAATACTATATGGTCTTAACAATTTTAATGACCCTCATCATCAACGATTTGATCAAACAATTGTAGTGGAACATGTCCCATCACTATACAAGATTCTATTCTTAAACAAACGAGACAGAGCATAGTGTGGGAAATTCATTTTAATTTCAAGTAAAGAATAGATACAGGATGATACATACAACACTTTTGACATGAGTCGTCGCCGCTGTGCCAACTCTCTCACACACCATTGGAGGTGAATACAAAAGAACCTTTCTAGGACAGTGACGAAAACAAACATCATCAGTTACAAGACCATGGCAATGGTTCTTAGTCTTTGCCATTAGTTTCACATACATTTATGGGATTGGCAAAACAGAGTACTGTCACCCTCACACTCAAAGCAAAGTGTTTGTCTGAGTGAATCGTTTCTATTTATGACCGTACATTAGTCCAAATCTAAGAAGATGACAAGATAAACAAAACTATAAACATTGCTTCCTTGGTCTTCCTGTTTCTCCCATTTCATACCAGGTTTTAACTCTAGGGGAAATGATTCCTTTCATTCTCATGTTTTACTTTCTATAAACAAAGAGCTTTGATGATACATAGTTTCATCGACTTTAAATTCAAATACAACAGAGGAAAAGGGGCTACTGTATCTAAATTCAGGAGAATGGTGGTGTTTAAGTTCTGCTTTGCAAACTAAAAGGTAGCATTCATCTCTGGACAATAAGTAGATTAGTAGATATAGAAAGAATGACCTGGGGTCAACCGGAAAAGTATGAACATGGTTGATTACTACTGGCATAACAGAGTGAGCATTCAATCAACAAAACAGTAAGTGTTGCGAGGTGGTGATCTCGGAAGGGAAGGACCAGAAGCTCCTTCAAATCCCAGCAGATGACGTTGATTAGTTTATAGCATTTCAGCGACTGACATTGTCAGTCCCACTCTGCCCGCATCTACCTGTAAACAAATTCAGCATAATACACCATAAATAAACTTATTTTTATTAAATTTTCACCCGCTGTCTTGATCCGAGTAGTTTCCAAGACTTTGATCTGATACAGTATGCCCTCAGCTTCAAGTTGTTTCAACTAGAATAGGGGAAAAAACCCTGAAGATTAGCTCACTAATTGCTTCATACTGAACCTTGAACACACTGCTGATAGAACATGCAAATAGGTATCCTTGTTCTCCATACCAAGATTGAGAACACAAAATGTCAGAAGAGATTAAACTTTAAGGGTACATGCACGCATTATACACACATGAACAGTGCAGAGACAAAATGAAACAGTTCATTGTCCATATTGGAGTATGTATGCCTTGTAGAAAATGAAAACACAAGGTGTAGATATGAGGAAAGACACTTTCTTTTGTCTTCATTTTTTTACCCTACCTTTGAAACTCAAACCTCTTCCAGTTGTTCAGTTTTAGAGGAACTTTCATCCAAACAGCTCATACCACATTTTTCCTTGTAAAATTTTCCGTTCAATGAAATTTGATGTAAAACTAAGCCTAGCATAAGAGTTGCAATTACTCTGTACCACAGCAATTTCTGCTGATACTTTTGGATATTGAAACAACTTATTTTAGAACTTGATGTATATTGTAAATCCCACTTCTCTCAGTTAGCTGCAAGTTCAATTTACAGATCTGTCTTATCAGTTCATTATAATGTTGGAACATCAATGAATGAAATAAGCATGATTTTACAAGATTTTCTACAATCCTTTCGTCAGTTACAACTTTCTCAGTCTCCAGTCAACATAACTACTGTTAAAAAGTTTATATCAAGTGGATAATCATTCTCCATTCTAAACTAGTCATATCTTTGTCATCCACCCTAAAAAGCTTAATAGCCTGTTTCAAAGGTTAAAGATGCAACAATGGTGCACAGTATACAAACTAAATCAGCTTGAACATTAAAACAGATGCAATCATCAACATCTTCTAGGTTTTTGGGGTTGACAAA
The DNA here is from genome assembly GCF_025698545.1 of Gossypium raimondii. Taxonomy (NCBI): domain Eukaryota; kingdom Viridiplantae; phylum Streptophyta; class Magnoliopsida; order Malvales; family Malvaceae; genus Gossypium; species Gossypium raimondii. Next base: position 7,053,790 of record NC_068571.1, on the reverse strand, counting down.
AGCTGTATGCTTTTAGAAAGAACTCATTAAGACATCATCTGAAGTTCTTTGAATAGAGTAATAAGTCATTCAATTCCACTTACTCATTTCATCAATCTTTATTATATCTACATGGCGTTCATATATCCTGTCAACTATCGACATAGTACCATATTGTTCAGTGAACATAGACTAAAGTTTCACAGGTCAACTAACTAATGTCGAGTAACAAACAGTCTTAGCCGACTAAACCATTGACAAAAAGATCATCAGCTACTGAAAATATATGTAAAAAATCAATTATGCTTTATGAAGAACTAGAATTAGATAGGGTCCGTCTCTTAACAAATGCATGAAGGACGGGCCAATAATCAAGCAAAAATATTGATTTATATCAGAGGGCAATGCAACAATCTACAATCCATGGGAAATGTAAATAAGGCATTTTTTTTTGTGAACATGCAAGAAAGCAGGTGATATGCAAACTCATCCAGACAAAGGTAATAAAAAAGATGTTGGGTGTCTATTTCCATTTATTGATATGACAATGAAAGTTTTTGCATGTCAACCAACTTACAAAGCAATCCAAGCTCAAAAGGAATCCACTACTGTCAACATAGAATGTTGCTCTCAATAGCCAGAAAGGCATCTACTTGCTCCCAGCATAAATATTTATGACCTCTAGAAGTATCATATTGCTTCAAAATCACAATGGAAACAACAAAAAAGATGGTTTCTTTGCAGCAAAAAATTGGAGAAAGAATAAAAATAAGACGTCAAAGATACAAAAGTATAACAACTTCTAATACATGTATTTCTCTGAACTATTGGAAAAAGAAAATATCCAGGTCTCACCAGTTACAACAGTGGGAAAAGTGAGATGCTGAAGTCTCAACTCATGACAGTTGAATAATAAGTGTTAAATTAATGGTACATTTGAGCAAAATTCAAGCACAATCGGTGATCTCTATTATCCCCCCAGCCACCCCAACCCTTAAACCCAGCTTTATACCCTGGTTGATTCTGATATACTTTAACATCCCATTCTGGTCTGATATTAGCAACCTTATCAATGTCATCTACTTGAATGTTCACCGATCCATTATCAATGCAAGCATTAGTCTTCCCTTGGCCCTGATGCAAACCACACTTCCCAAAGTGAACTGCACTAGTCCTTGGACCTCGTAACGTGTACACTGGACTGCCAAACGAAGGATAGACGGTTGCCCACATTGTTATATCCCAATTGTAATCATCAAAGAAGCAGAACTCTTTAGCCTTCCCATGGATTTTCCTCCATACAGTCCGGTTGAAGGCATAACCCACATTTCCCATTCTCTCTGCAACCAAACTATTCCATCCTTCTCCTCTTAAATTCACATCACAGGGTGCCAGATTTGCAGCATAGCAATCTGGGCATTTGTTAGGCTTCAGTGATACAAGAAGCTGTAAGTTGCGATATGCATTGGGGTAAATGAAGTGGTCCTCCTCTATGAAAAGAATATGTCCATCGTGCCCTCTAGTCTCCTTCAATCCATCCCACACAGTGTTCATCATCCACCACCAATGATGCTTCAAAGAAACTATATTTGGAGACCGGTGGTTTCCATACTGATCTGGATTCCCAACACAATGTTTCTTCCCAGCTTCATCTTTTTCTTGACAGTCCTTCGACGACACACCAGGAAAACTGTCAGTAAATACATGGGGCGAATAAGGGGCAAAGATCTGTTTCAATCGGCAAAACTTGATCCCTTCCACAATCTTGTTCATTTCTTCAAAGTATCCATCATGGCTGACAATTAATAAAGTTTCACTTATCCCCACAACCTTGGACAAGCTATTAACAACTACTCGGAGATATTGAGGCCGATTATGCACGTATAAAACAATGGTTATATGATCTTTGGCTAACCTTGGATATAGATCTATATTCCTAGGGGGCAACCGGTTTTGTTTCTCCAATCGAATTGAAAAATCATTCTCTTTAGGAAGGTTGAGTTTTTCCCTAAAACTCTGAATATTAACAACACTTTCACTTAAATCTTCATCCAATCCACTTGAACCTGGCGTTGCATTGGTCCCAAGAGAAACTACTAAAAGTGAAACCAGTAATAGAGTACCTAAAACTACAGAGAGGAAACGTTTAAAAGCTGCATCTTTGAAACGGGGTTTCTTGTAATTAGCCATAGTACAGAACACAGACGACGTCAGCCAAGTTGCAAGTCAAAGCTTGCTCTCTCCAAAAACAAGCATAAGAAAAGCTAAAAACAATTCACATTCATAGACAATCAAACGGCAAAGAGTAACAGCAACCCATTTCAGAAGAAGGTGAAGATGTAAAAGGGTAAGTGCCCAAAACCTCAAAGAACAATTCTTTAATACCGTGCTCTCCCCTTGCCGCTACTGGAATAAATGGTTTTGGCGGTTAAAGGGAAACCCCAAACCCATGAAAAATCAGAGACTTGAAGGTCGTGTGTATTGCTCTGTTGAGGGGTTCAAAGCAAGCCTAGGAAAATATTTGTAGAAGGGAGAAATTGACTTGGTTAAGAGCGGAAATTGTTTCAAAGAAGAATCGCATTACAATAGAGGGCCTCAGTCACTGTTTACTTTACAAGTTTGGCCAAAACATTTGGAAAAAAGAAAATAATTTAACCATATAATTCCCATCTTTTTTCTTCTAACCGTGGAAAAAGGTTAATTTATAAGAATATGTTGGGAAGAAATTATTTGAGAAATTAGGTTGGAATTTTACAAATTTATTGATATGCGTTACTTTTGGAGAGAGAAAAAAAATGTGTTTTCATAAATGTCATAGCCAACACACAACCCAATAAGATATTATCCGCTTTGGGCACACATGACCATCACAACTTTGTTCTTTGGAGCATTTATACACCCCAAAAAGATATTTTACTACTTAAGTGTTGCTACCCCTTTATATATTCCAAGTCTCTCTCGTGCTTTGCTGATATGAGATTTGCCTAGGGTATTACATTCACCCCTTTAGAAACTTAGCATCCTCACTGAGGTTTGCCTCACCATCACTCAAGAGACACTGCGAGTGGCTCTAATACCAACAAATATCATATCAAACACTCAGCCCGGTAAGATATTGTCCGCTTTGGGCATACATGACCTTCACGGTTTTATTCTTAGGAGCACCCATTCACCCCCAAAAGGCCTCTTACCACTTAAGTGTTGTTACCATTTATATAGTCTAGGTCTCTCCCGTGCTTTACCAATGTGAGATTTACCTAGGGTGTTACATTTTTTACTTAGGTAAAAATTTCTTTTATTTTTCTTATTTTTTTCTTGCGATTGGAAATTAGAAGTTTATACATTTATTTTTATTTGTGTTTGAGATAGACATAATTATAGTTTTAATGAATGTTTGAATTTACGGTGGTGTTGTGGAGTTGGGTGACCTACAAGTTTCATCTGTCATGTGAGTATGGAGCCATCACCCGGGAAGCCGGGTCGTATTGCAACTCAAGGTCCCAGTTGATGGTGATTATACAGTCTAGGGTTGAAGTGTAACTAGGGCTTCAAGTTTATAAAGGCTATGTTGTCAAAGGATGGAGCACAAATGGGGTCGTAGTTCACAATGGCTATATGGATACGACAATGAGTTTCTCATTAGAAGAGGATGCTTTATAAAAATCAAACATAAATACGGGGAAGAAAAATGTAGTAGCGTTTTGGAACAATCAAATAATGCGTCTTATCCACCACCATTGAAGGTGATGACCCCATTATTATAACTTGTGATAGAATTGAGGTGTAATAGATTATACTAACAAAGTCACCGCCTTTAGTGGAGATGGACAACATGAATAACTTGATTATACTGGAAGACCCCTTACGTTTTCCTTCTTCGCACCTATGTTTGAGTTTTATGAAACATGCTCTTCTGATGAGAAGACTCGTTGTCGTGCCCGCATTAGCACCATTAACTACGACACCATTTATGCTTCATCCCTTGATAGTAAAACCTTTGTAAACTTGAAGCCTTAGTTACACTTCAACTCGAGACGGTATAATCACCACCAACTTGGACCTCGAGTTACAAAACAATCCCTCCTTCTTAGGTGATGGCATCATACTCACACGGTAGGTGAAATTTGTAGATTACTGAGCTCTATGACATCACCGTAAACTAAACATAATTTAAAACTATAATTACGTCTCCCTCAAAGCGAGAGAGAAATAAATCTTTAAACCCGAAAATTTTAACATGTAAGAAGAAGAAAAAAATAATTTAGGGAAGATTGAGATGTGGTGAGTAGGGGATGAATGAGCAGTTATATAGGGGATGGGGCAGGGTATAAAGGGAAAAAATGTATCCCGGGAATCCTAGGTTCCAGGGCTCAGAAGAAATCAAGTTGGGGTGGTTGAAATGACTAGAGAGAAAACGTTCCTTGCATGGGGCATTTTCCACTGACATGTCAAATATGTGGCTTAAAAATGCATCCTGTAGGAAGCATTTTCACTGCTAGATCAGATGAAAACACCCTATGCAAGAAGTGTTTTCTCTCTGGCCATTTCAACCACAAAACTTGGTTGCCTCTGAACCCCTACAACCCGGGATATATTTGATAGAGGAAAATGTAGAAATCGTATGTGTAGAGAACTCCCACACCAAAGTTAATATTAATTATTGAATTGTAGAAGAGTCAATTAAACCACTAACTTATGTAGTGAAAACACTAATTTATTCTATTAATTTATTCATTATTTTTTCCTGTAAAGTAGGGGTGAGCGTTCGATTGAATCAAGTCGAATCGAGTGAAAAAATCAAGTTAATCGAGTTGACAAGTCGTATTTTATCATCCCAACTCAACTTGAAATTTTTCTGAATCGAGTTGAGTGAAATGAAATTCGAGTCGAGTCAAATCAAGTAAAATTGTTCGAGTTAAATTAAAAAAATGAACATGTCAAATTAAAATATTGTGCCAGTATAACTAATTCCATCTTAAAGCATATAAATTTGAATCCATATATATTTGAAAACTTTTTCAAAGCAAAAAAAAAAAACACTTTAGTATGGTAAAATTGAATCATAAATTAACTTAGTTAGGTCCCTAATATTATTATTCTAGAAAGTTTTAATTTTTTAACTTTCTTTATATATTTTTAGATTTTTTAAAAAATTTTATGATTTATATATATAATATGTTATTCAATTATTAGAATTATTCAAGTTATTTGAGTTATTTGAATTATAAAATTCAACTCAATTATTTGCTTTTGAAAATATTGTACTTAACAAATGGATGGAGAAAAACTTAAATGAAACAAGAATATAAATAATTGTAAATTTTAAACTTACAACTTGATTACGTACAACTCAAACTAATTTAATAAATTTGTTTCATACATTGTAAATAAGTGTACATTTCAGATGTAAATTAAAGTATATAAAAAATTACAAAATAACGTAATCATGGGCATCCCGAATGTGTTCCACAACCAGGTGGACATCAGACACGCCTAGGGTTCTGTTGTCCTATTTGGTTTGGCAGCTTGTAACATCCTTAACCCGTATCCGTCGTCAGAATAGGGTTACAGAGCATTACCGTACAAACGAAACATTAAATCATTCATTTCATATGTCATTTTAAACATAATCTAACTACATTCAATTACATACACAACGTCCCTTAATCAAACCCTTAAGGCCCTAAAAATACATTAGAAACAATTCAGGACTAAATTGGAAACAATTGGAAAGTTCATGAAAATATTAGAAAAATTAGATTACAGGGGTCACACGATTGTGTCTCAAGCCGTGTAACAATCGAAATCGGGACATACGGCCGTGTCCCAGCCCGTGTAACTCTTTGAGTTGGGTCACACGGCCAAGCCACACGCTCATGTGCTAGGCCGTGTAACTCTCGAAATAGCCACAGACGTCTGTGTGCCAGGCCGTGTGTTAGGCCATGTAACAGCCTAACTTGCATGCATTAAAACCTACAGGGGACACACGGTTGAATCACACGCCCGTATCTCAGGCCATGTGGACATGAATTTGCCCAAAAACAAGCCAATCCATCACCAACTCAAGCATGTACCTAGAAGCATTTTGTGCACACAATCAAAGCATCAAAACCTTACCAAAACATGCATGAAATGACCAACTCAATAGACCAAATCCATTCAACCAATATGCCTAACAAGGCACCTCAAATGCATTCATTCAAATCTTACCTAAACATGTATACATACCATATTTCAATCATGCACATCAAGTCCAATACCTTTTCAAAACATACCCTATCTTGACCACATTGAAACTAATCCATCACATACCATATTGGCCATTGAAACACACATCAAACCATTGCTACATTAACACATACTAAATAGGCATAAAAAGTACCAAGATGACATAAACCAACCAACATCACATGGTACCAAAACAACTTATATATGCCAAAATCATCAACCAACATTCAACCAACATTACACACAAGTCCACCTATACATGCCATTATAACCTTGGCCAAAACATCAAAAACCACCTATATATCAGCTGGATAGTGTGATAGATCTTCGACGAGCTTCCAAATTAATCGAGCTTCCGATTATCTATAAACATAGGAAAGAAAACTATGTAAGCACATAATGCTTAATAAGTTCGTAAAACATGAACATAACTTACCATTTCAATACATAATATCAAGATTAATCATAACATAATCCAACCACAAGCTTGACACAAGCCTAAGCACTATCAATAATACATGTTAGTTCATTCAAACACAATTCACTGAATTAACATAAGGTAAGCTATTTGTATATGAACATACTTCTTTTGAATGCATCATTTTTATGAACATAAACATACTTCCATTGAAGCTTTCCATTTTAACCTTTTTCATAATTTCATGATATAATTCATTTGAACACTTACCGTTCCTTTCCTTTTCATGCATGTTGAACCATTTAGAATATCATTGGATACTCGAGAAAGCTCACACGAAGTGTGCTAAACATATAACCGTAACATTTCCTTTACATCGTTGCTCACACAAGCTGTGAAATGAGCTTGCTCACACGAGCTGTGGGTTAGAATTTAAGCTACACGATACTGCTCACATGAGCTGTGGAGTATCTGCAACAAATACAGGACCTTAATGTTCAAACGGGGCTCAATAACCGTAATGGCATTGTTGGATATTCATCATTCAGTTATATGAAAATTAACATAATAACATATAATCAAAAATATCATTAGAAAGATATTTATTCATACGAACTTACCTCGACGATATGAGCGTAAAAACGAAGTTGATCAATCCGAGGCTTTAGCTTTTCCCTGATCTAAATCCGTACGAGGTCTATCTTAATCCAAATAGGAAAATTCAATCCATTTAATACTTCTATTATTCAATTCAATTCATATTTTATATTTTTGAAAAATTATAATTTTACCCCTAATATTTTAACTTTTTACAATTTAGTCATTAAGCTCATAAATTGAAATTTAAGCATTTTAATCATTATCTCATGCTAGCTGAATTCACTAGGGACCTATATCAACCCATACAAACCATCATCTCACAAATTTACCATGAACTTTTACCACTTTTACAAATAAGTCCCTAAATGACAATTTCATCATAAATCACTTTACAAAACCTGTTTATTTATCAACAATGACTCATAATCTTCATAAAAAAACAAAAATCATGCAAGAAAACTTATGGAAAAACCCTATATCTTTAACATTTTTACAAATTAATCCTTGGGCTAGCTAGATTAAGCTACAACGATCCAAAAAACATAAAAATCATTAAAAACGGAATAAAAAATCGTACCATGCAAGTGAATTTTAGCTTGGCCAAACCCTAGCTAAGTATTTCTTAAAGAATCGATGAAGAAGAAAGCAAATGGGGAAAAGATGATGATTTTTTACTTATTTATTTTTATCTTTATTTATTATTTTACTATTTTGCCCTTTAAAAACATTCAAAATTTCAACGAAACCTTGTCATGAATGTCCACTAACTATAGAAATGGTCTAATTACCATCTAGGTCCTCTCACCTTAGAATTTCATAGCTATTTGACACCTTTAAATAATGGAACTCTACTTTTTTACTTTTTACAATTTAATCCTTTTTATGTAATTAAGCATGCAAACGTCACAATTTCTTAACGAAATTTTAATACGACCTTAAAAACATTCCACAAACATTGAATTAATAATAAAATATTAATTCACTCTATAGATTTGTGGTCCCAAAACTACAATTTTTATTTCACTGAAAATAGGCTGTTACACGGCTTCTCGTTGACTTCGGCTTCACCTTGAAGTGCATGTCGGGGTTGATCGCTAACTTCATTCCCTTCCTTCATGGTTGACTGTGATCATGTCCTAGTTTCCCATCGTTGATCCCTCACGGGTTGATCGACAGTTGCGAGGATAACAATGATGCTGGGGGTGTTTGCAACACTATCGGTGAGCCACTATATGGTGTCGCATAGCTCGATTACGAATAGAAGGTGGGAATTGAAGGCAATATCGGATGCGTTGGTGTTGTTGGAGGGATTGACATGTAATATGGCACGATGGGTAGGGATGAGTGTTCGATCGAATCGAATCGAATCAAATCAAATTAAAAATTTTGAGTTAATCGAGTTGATGAATCATATTTTATAATCCTAACTTGATTTAAAATTTTCTCGAATCGAGTCAAGTGAGATGGAATTTGAATCGAATATATTTGTTCTAGTTAAATTTAAAAAATGATTTTGGTGCTTTTTATTTTTTGTAATCTTTTTAAAAAATATTTTTTAAAGTTTTTAAACATGACCATACAAAAAAAATTGAAGTGAAGAAATGAAAGAAATTGATGAAAAAGAGGATTTTGATTTTTTTGAGTAAAAGGGGAGGGAAAGTAAAAAAAATTTGGAGGTAAGGGGGATAAAAAAATTCGTGGGGGATTTGATTTTTGGGGTAAAAGGGAAGGGAAAGTAAAAACAATTGAAGAGAAGAGTTGGTGGTTTAGGTGCTGGGTAGTTTGATATTAGGTTTATTCAAATTATTCGAATTCGAAAACTTAACTCGATTCAAACTTAAAATTTAAAAAAAATTTGAGTTGACTTGATTAACTCGATTAATTCAATTAACACAATTCGAGTAATTCAAAATTTGATTTTTTTTTACTTTTGCGAGTCGAATCAAATTTTGCTCACCCTTAACGATGGGTGGCGGTCATGCATAATATATCCCTGAAGAAGGTGTTAATGTGAAGAATGATGGGACGTGTTGTGGTGCTTGTGTAAACTAAACTAGTGCTAAATGTGTTGATGTAGGGAATGATTGTGCGTGCTGTGATGGTTGTGTAAAATAAACAAGAATTGAATGCGATGATGCAGGGAATGGGTGTGTGTGCTATGATGCTTGTGATAAAAAAAATAGGTTAGAAGCAAAAATAAATGAACCACACTGACTGGGAGGTTGCACGACAATCGAGTCATCCGATACAGATAGAGCGGATGTTGATCCCACTACGTCTTCATCTCTCGACCTAGGATTGATATTGCTTACTCCTCTCTAAAGTCGGCAGTAGATATAAAATGCCATTACGCCTCAACCAATCTATGTAATTTGAAGAAGTTGCCAACTCCAGTGTTAGAAATGGTTCATGCATTGGCATGAAATTGTATCTATACCCCCACATTTTAATATACTTCTTTTGGAATGTTGGCCGATCTTCCTTGAGTCTCCCTCACAAGTCGATCTTGTGCAGGTCAAACAGCTCCTAAGGTGATGGTAGAATACGTTGCGTACACCCGAACTGTCATATGACTCGACTAGATTTGTGCATCTCGACCATTTCAAAAATGACCAATGGCACTTTGACATGCCAAATGTTACGATTGGCTAAAAATTCAGCTAAGACGCATTCTTGAATCCTCGGATCCGCATATGGCATCCATACAAACTACATTACGAATTTATAAATTTTAGAACATGCATATTATTTAATTTCAAGTGCTAGAATATATATTATATAACTTTGAAATTCATAAACTAACCTTCTCTTCAATTTCTTGATCTAGAGCTAGTCAGATATCATCGAGCTCGGTTGGTATACTGCTGTGTCTCGCGGGGTTGTTTCACCTATTCAAATAATATGTTATTTCAAAATTACAACAATGAAAAATAAAAACGATAATGATATTGTGGAATGAATTTTACCATATAACGAGTAGGAATTCATAAGAGAGTTCTACTTGAGGGCATAAAAATGGTGGTCGGTATCATGCCCATAATTGGAAAAAGAGTATGCAACCATTGATTTTAGCTTTATCCGGTGTTGTCGCTTGACACATTTCTCGATACAATATCGCCAACCCCACTGATCCCCAACTAAGTCATCCCGATTCTTTCAAGTCGACTAGTAGTAGTAGCCACCTTAAATATACCAGATTGCGAGATTTGTCCGGTATTAGCATACCCCTGATCAACCTCAAGATGAATGCGCGCGCGAATTATTCCTTTTCAATGTTGCTTGTTGAAGCCTCGATAGTTTGGAAGTTGTCCTCGAACCATCTCATCTCGATCTGGCTACCCTAAACTTGTTCAACACCTTCCCTAGTAGTTGCTCACACGTTGCACTCCAATCGGCACTAATAACTAGCCCCGTAACGACATCCCCATCAACCGATAGACCGAGTTGTAAACTGGTGTCTTCGAGTGTAATTGTACACTCGCTGCAGGGAATGGAACGTGTGCTTCTCCGGTCTCTATCTCTCGACGAAAGCACTGATGAGTGAGGGATCCAATTTAGTCCCTCTGAGCATGCAAGCCGCGTATAAAAAACCTGCATCTCGCAAGTGTTCATGAATGACCTCTAGTGCACCTTCACTTAAATTGTTTATGTACGTCCCCAAAATCTGATTTTTGGGCTGAGTATATAAATATAAAAAATTAATAATCTAAACAACATAATAATTAACTATTTAAATTTAAATAATTTAATAATTTTTCTTACTATTTGTAATTGAACGTCGGAGATATGTTTGTCATCCAAACGGATAAATTGATTTGCCATTTAAAATTTATAAGAAAAGAATAATATTGAAGAGAATAAAATTAAAAAAAATAAAATATAATTGCAGATTAAAAATTCAAAATTCAAAATTCAAAATTCAAAATTCAAAATTCAAATTTGAAGATTGAAGATTGAAAATTGAAAATTGGGGATTGAAGATTTAGGAAGGAAGAATGAGTATAGAGTATTTGAGTGAAAAGAATGAAGTTTAGAGGGGTTTATATAGGAATTTTTATGGTTGTTGGAGCCCTACTAGCCGTTGAAAAAGTTATCATTGGAATAATTACCATTGAAAGGAGGACGCGTTTTCATTCTCTCTCTTAAAAGCACATCCTATGTGGCGTGTTTTCACTAATGTGGTAGTGAAAACGTGCCCTGCAAGACGTGTTTTCATTTCTCTCTCCAAAAACAACGTAATTCAATAAATTCATAGAATTTCGGCCTAATTTGTCAAAAATTTTTTCAGCATATTAATATAAATTAACTGGTGGAAAAATAATAGAGTTTTGATATTAGACTCATTCATATCTTATAATTATATTGTATCTCTAACAAATTTGTAATCAAATCAAATTAGACTCTTAAACATATAAAAAATTTTAACTTTTATTTTTTTAAAATTTATAATACTCAATTTTGTTTGATTAGCAAATTTATTTTAACAATTTCATTTTCCTCCCCAATAAAAAGGTTAATTTAACCTTAAACTTATTGTTTTGGGAAACTATCTTCTAACTATGTACATTATAAATTGATTAGACATGTCGATGGTTAAGTGATTTGCCCTAACTCCAACTATTATTTTGCTATATCGGACTGCTTTAATTTATTTTGGTTTAGAATATTTTTTTTATAAAGGAGAAAATCAATCAATCCATTTTCGTATCGCTGATGATTTATATAATAATCGGGGCTTTCATTTCAAATACATATTCTATTTTTGTGCAGTAGAGGGGTATGAAATTCCATGAGAAATAACTGGGCATATTGTATGTGCCAATTACTATTTAGCGAATAAACCTGTGGATATTAAGGTTCTACAAGTGGTACTTCCTGATACTGCATTCGAAGCGGGTGTTAGAATTCCTTATGATATACAACTGAAACAAGTTCTTACTAATGGTAAGAAATGGGCTGTGAATATGGGTGCTATTCTTATTTTATTAGAGGGGGTTGAGTTAGCCCTGCCTGATCGTATTTCATCCGAGATAAAATAAAAGATAGATAATCCATCTTTTCAGAACTACTGTCCCACTAAAAAAAGTATTCTTACTATAGGCCTTGTTCCTAATAAAAAATATAGTGAAATCACACTTCTATATGTTACTGATGAAGACAGTAGGAATTAATGTAAAAAATTAGCTATCATTTGTCTTCCCTCATAATATATATCATAAATAGGGTAAATGATATTGTACATAATTTATTTGTGTATTTTTATTTGGGCAATTTACCAAAAAAAGTCGTTTTTTTTCAAAATTTACCGAAATGGGCCGATTTTTTGATTATTTACCGGAATGGTCCATTTTTCGGTAAATCGTGTCCACGTCAGCGCGATGTTAGGGTACATGTCAGGACATCGCGTCCACGCCGGCAGTCGTCTCGACGTGGACGCGATGTCTGACACATATAGCGCTGCTCGGGGATGCGATTTTGACGTTTTTTCACGTTTGGTTTTTTTGGCTTTTAGGGTTTAGGGTTCAGGCTTTTTAGGGTTTTTAGGTCCTGGAATAAATTATTTTGAGTTGACGTTTCTGAGCAAATAGTACAAAATCGCTTCTACCAGGATGTTATTTGAGAAGAAATTGTGAAATCGTGCCCTCGTGGACACGATTTTGCTACAATTGGTCATGTAAGAAATAATTTTTTTGACGTTTCTGAGCAAATAGTATAAAATCGCTTCTATCAGGATGCTATTTGAGAAGAAATTGTGAAATTGCGCCCTCGTGGACGCGATTTTGCTACAGTAGCAAGTTTGGGCTGAGACTATAAATTAGGCAGAAAATGTTCTTAGAATGCATAAGCCATAGCAGAAACAATTTAGAGAGGCTAAGAAAGTTAGAGTTTCAAAATGAGTGAATGTATTAGTGCTGTTATTTACTACGATGGTGAGGTTTGCCACACCGAGAATGGTGTTATTTTTTTGTCGGAGAATACGGTGCGACTGTCATTTAACCAGAACATAGATTTGACAGAACTTCGTAAAAGAATTAGGCGTAAAATCTTCGGAACGACGCCAATGAAAGTTCTGTCAATCACGTATCGATTTTGTTCTTGTGTTGATCCGGTGATATATGACTCGTTCGACATAAAATGTGCTCGTAGCTTGGAGGCAATGGTGCAGACTCATCTTGCTAGTGGAGCATCTTATATTGAGTTATATGTACAATTTACGTCGCCAACTGATGTACTTCCGTCCAGTGTTCGAGATGTATACATGACCCCTGGCCGACACTCGGTTAGCGGGTTACAAAATACGGAACAACCCATGTTCGGTAACAGTGTCGAATGCACATCCCCCGTAAGACACTCTATCGGTGGATGGGACATGTACGTCGGTGGCTCGACGTTTGATGCTGGAAATACGTACTGGGGAACTGCATCAAGTTCTAGTGGATGTCAATGTACATCCAACTGGGGACGTTATCAAATGCCTAGAAGAAGGGATGACGTACTACCTACGACGTCAACCGGTGAGGGGACGTTGTACGCTGTAGATGATTGTGGGTTAGAAAATGACTCCGATGTGGATTCACCTCGAGAGCCCGGGCCGGATGGTGCAGAAGTGGGATTATTTTCTGAACCGGAACCTATTCCAACAAAAGGTGAATATGCTGAAAGGAGTTCAGATGATGAACAAAATCCATGATTCAGAGCATACTCACCTCCAGCCCACATGCATAATGTCGATCTGTCAGCAGATAATGCGTTAGAGTTTCCAGATCTACCACACCGATTGCGCGATCATACAAGTTCGGGGGTAGATTTCGGTGAACTTGAAGTTGGTAATCAGTTTACCAACAAGGATAGTTTTATTGGTGCTTTGAAATAGCATAGCATCAAAAACGGCGTTAATTACCACGTTGTTAAATCAAATCTGATAAGTTTGAGGTGAAGTGTGCGATGCAAGACGGCACATGTTCATGGAAAATCGTCACCTCGTTAAGGAAAATGATAGGGTTATGGGAGATAAAAAAGTACAGAGGTCCACATACATGTGCTGCAGGTACAATATTTAATGTATCTGAATAATAATTTTATTTTGCAATGTTGCATTATTTAATGTACTCCCTCTGTAGGTGTTTCACAAGATCATCCCAAAATAGATTCAGCTATGATAGCTAGCTTGATACTACCCACGATAAAAGCAGATCCTAGGACTTCAGTGCCGGTGATAATTGCCAATACCCCTAGCCAAATGAGGTACACGCCCTCTTACTGCAAGGCTTGGATAGCTAAGCAAAAGGCGTTGGAGAAGATGCATAGTGGGTAGGACGCCTCATATAATGAAATATGGCAGTGGTGTCAGGTTCTAGAGAGATACGTCCCAGGTGCCATCACAGACCTTGAAACGGAACATGCGTACTACAACGGTCGATTGCTACATGTGCCAAGTGTTCAAACGCCTATTTTGGACCTTTAAGCAATTCCGAGACGCATTTCCATACTGCAAGCCGTTGGTACAAATTGACGGTACCTTCATGTTCGGTAGGTATACTCATCGGTTATTGGTGTAGTGGCACAGGACGGCGGTGGGAGAATTCTTCCAATTGCATTTGCAATAACACCGGGGGAGTCGTCTGATGACTGGAATTTCTTTCTCTCTAGGTTAAGGAGGTATGTGTGCCCCCAACCTGATATCTGTGTTATTTTAGATCGGGGCGCCGGTATACTAGCTGCATTTGATCGAGAGGGAAGCTTGTGGCAGCGCATACACCATAGATATTGCCTAAGACACGTTGCTTCGAACTACTACAGGCAATATCCATCTAAGAGCGAACGACGACAAGTGACCAACATGGGTATTTAGTCTATAACTGTATTATTTCGTTTGTCAATTTGAATTAGTTTTATTGGTAGAAGTGGTATAAAAGATTTGCTATGATCTTATATTGGCAGGGTATGAAATAAATAAAGATCGTTTTCACGAGATGTTGGCAATTTTACGATCCCGAAACGGAGAAGGGGCGGACTACCTTTGTAACATACGTTTCGAATAGTGGGCACAAGCATACGACGGAGGCCTACGATATGGCCATATGACGTCGAACCTGGCAGAATGCATAAATTCTATTCTTAAAGAAACGCGCCATCTACCGATAACATCGGTTGTGCGAGAGACATATTTTCGTTTGGCGGCGCTATTTCCAAAGCGAATAGCAACTTATGCAGGCCAGATGCAGGGTGGCCATATATGGTGTAGTAAGGTAGTTCAAGAAATTAACAAGGCGAAGGCGAGGGCAAACATCATGCACATAGTGTGTCACGATCGAGACAATTTATGGTTTTGCGTGACGGAGTTTGACAGACCGCACCAAGTTTTTGTTGGCGGGCAATATCGTGTACAATTGCGAAACAGGACTTGTGACTGTGGGAAGTTTGATACACTTCGTTATCCATGCGCTCATGTTATTGCAGCTTGTCAGAAACTCCGTCTGGATCCGATGAGTTATGTGGACGAAGTGTACAAATTAGAAAACATGTACAACGTATGGAGACACGTTTTCCCACCAGTCCAAGATGAACGTAAGTGGCCGCCCGTATCTCTTGCTCATTTTAAGCTGTTACCGGATAGAGAATTACGTCGCAAACCAAAAGGTCGACCTTGCTCCACTAGAATACGGAACAATATAGATATCCGAGAAACAACCAGTCAATAGAAGTTGTGCGAATGGTGTAGGAACCCAGGCTATACAAGTCGATCATGCCCTAATCGCAATAGTTGAATGTAATTTTAGAAAAAAATTATATTTTATTCAATTATTAATTGATAATTGTATTAATTGTTAGTAAAATTATCAAATTAGTTTAATTTCTTAATTGTTAGTACCAGTCAAAACATTTTACCAAATCTAACATTATGTAAAATTATGTAAAATTATTAAGTCCAAAAATTGTGTTAATGGTTAGTAAAATTATCAAATTATGCAAAATTATTAAGTCCAAAAATTGTGTTAATGGCTAGTAAAATTATCAAATTATGTAAAATTATTAAGTCCAAAAATTGTGTTAATGGTTAGTAAAATTATCAAATTATGTAAAATTAGGTTAGGTTAGGGTTTTTAATTAAATTAGGTTAGTGCAAAGTGGGTTTTTAATTAAATTAGGTTAGGGTTTAGGGTTTTAATTAAATTAGGTTAGGGTTAGGGTTTTTAATTAAATTAGGTTAGGTTAGGGTTTTTAATTAAATTAGGTTAGGGTTTTAATTAAATTAGGGTTTTATTACATCAAATAGAACTTCTATTTTATTATATCAAATAATATCAAAATAACTCAAAAAATTTCTATGCCTATTTTATCAAATAAACTTCTATTTTATTATTTCAAATAATATCAAAATAACTTGAAAAAATTTCTATGCGTATTACATCAAATAAACTTCTATTTTATTACATCAAATAATAAATTTAAATACGGCAATCAATGTCTATGCCCGGGGGATTCGGTTCCACATGGCGGCCGTCGACGGTTACGCGATGGATTCCTCATTCCTTTAGATTCCGGCGGCAGTTGTTCTTCCTCCGGTGGTGATTGTGGTTCTTCCGGTTCGGCATCTGGTTGTCGGACTTGGGACGATGATCCACCTTCAAAGAATAGTGTATGTGGAGGTGTTTGCATCATGAACAACGATGGTGTTTGAAAGCCATACGTTGGTGGCGATTGGTAAAAAGGAGAGATTCCCGACAACCCCCCTTGCGATCCCTCCTGCGCCACTGGCCTAGATATCGACGGTCCGCTCGGCATAACAGGAAATGGAGCTAAACCGGGCATTTGGCTCCAACCTGCCATAGGATTCGAAAAAGGATACATGTAAGGGTTAGGGTACATATAAGGGCTAGGAAACACACCTGGCATCATAGGGAAAGGCGGTTGCGTGGGTATCATCTGTTGAATTGCTGCGTCAGGTGACTGCGTCGGTGCTCTCGTTGGGGATGGTAATTGCATGGCCGCTGATGATGAGCCGGGTGACTGTCTGGGCCTTGTTGAGGGGTTGCCTTCGTAGTCTTGTCATCTTGGATTTAGAGGCTCGCGCCTTTCCCTTCCGACACGTATTTGCCGTTGCCTCTCCTCTGGCGTAAGTAAATACTGCTTGCCATGGATCCTAAACCATGGCATGTATTCTGGAATGCACGCTAACTCCGGAACGATGATTTGTTCCCGAGTAGGTAGATATTTATGCCGATTTTCCCACATTTTTGTGTACTCGGACCAGTATCTAGGGCAATTCGTACCTAATAGCCGAAGGTCAATTTTGTGGTGATCGTCAAACACCTCAGGGTCCGCAGAAATCGGTTGTCTACATCCAAACTGTCGTAGCACTCAGTCTGTCTGGTGGGGCTCCACGGTTGCATAGTTGATCAACACCACTTTCGCGTGCCAAGCGTTCGGATTTTGTAAAAACTCTTCCGGATTATCGCTCAATTGCGAATCCTCGTATGGTGTCCATTGAAACTATATGAACATGATAGAAATATTAGTTATATACATAATACTAAATACTAAATACTAAATATCAATCGACTAGAAAATGTATGGAAATATCTATTTGCAATAATACTTACTTCTGCTTCCGACCGTTGCTCCAATAGAAGCCGTATATCTTCAAGTTCAGACGGTAATCCACGATAACTTGCCAGATGGTTCCACCTAATTAAATAAATTTTTAGCATACTTTTATTTTTAAAAAATCTACATAATAATTCCAAAATGTAATATAAAATTTACCTCGTTACGAGTGGGAATATATATGGGTGGTTCACTCGAGGATGTAGAAATGGAAAGCGAAACTGTGCCCATGATTGCAGTAGTGACAGACAACCTCCGATGTTTGCTCTCCTCGGTCGCGTCGCCCCGCACATCTCCCGATATAATGTTGCCAAGACGGCAGACCCCCAACTAAATTCATCGGCTCCTCTAAAATCAACGAGTTTTAGCAGCCACCTTAGATGTACACGGCTCCGTGACATGTCGGGCATCAGATAACCTCCAATTATTTGAAGAATTTATGATCGAGCATATCGGATTCTTTCAATTTCGGTTGAATTTTCATTCGGATCAGGGAAGGTGGCACGTAACCAACCCATCTTGACCTTACCTCCATCCATTTTATCCGGAATAGTGCCCAAAAGCTCGTAGCACACCGCCTCCCAATTGCTAGATTGGGCAGACCCAGTGACTGGTGCCCGTCCATCGGCAATCCCAATTGCAGATGGACATCTTCTAGAGTGATAGTGCACTCTCCACATGGAAGATGGAATGTGTGCGTCTCGGGTCTCCACCTCTCGATCAACGCACTGATCAGTTTCGGGTCCAACTTGCATCCCCGGCCTACCGTCGGCACGTGCTAAAAACCCGCTTCCCGCAGGTAGTTCTCTACTAACGGTGATGGAGGAGCATGCATATTCCGGATATTGCATTCCAATAACCGATCTTCGACTTTTATAACAAATAATAAATTAATAATTATCTAAAATACATAAATAAAAAATCTTAAATAATATTTAAAATTAAATTTAATACTTACCATTTTCATTTGCTCCACCGATATGTGATTCCTATCAAGACGAATCAATGATCCGACCATTGATGAAAATATAAAAAAATTTAAAATTATTTTAAAAAAATATAAAAAAAATATAAAATTATTTTAAAAAATGAAATTGAGGGGAAATTGAAATTAAATATGGATTTGAGAGAATTTTGGAAGGAAATTGAGAGGAAATTGAAATTAAATATGGGTTTGAGAGAAATTTGGAAGGAAATTGAGAGGATTAGAGAGGAAATATTAGATAGGATTTGTTTGTGAAAAAAAAAAGGTGTGGGGGGTATTTATAGTTTTTTTTTGACCGTTGGGGGGGCAACAGTCAAATTTTTGACCGTTGGGGTACTGTTCACGCGCGGAGGACATTGCGTCCACGTTAGCGCGACCTGCTGACGTGGACACGATGTCCTGACACGTACCTTGGCATCGCGCTGACGTGGATGCGATTTCCCTGAAAATGGACCATTTCGGTAAATAATGAAAAAATCGGCCCATTTCAATAAATTTAAAAAAAACGGCTTTTATTGGTAATTTCCCCTTTTTATTTTAGTCATTGAATTAAAAAGAAAGTTTGTTACCCATATTTTTTTCATTGAAATTTTTTGATTACTCTCTGTTAAATCATATACGAATATTGACGTAATATTTTTATGATATTGAAATAAATTTAATCACGTTTTCATATTCTTTTCAATTTGGTCTTAATTTTAAAAATTTAATAAATTTAATCCTTAACGCTTATATGTTCTATCAAGATATTGATTCTAATTTTTTAAAAATTATTAAAATTTAAATAATTGATAAAATTCAAAATTTTATAAAATAAAAAAATACATTTTTTTAAAAATATATAAAAAATATATAGAAGTTTTTGAAATTTCAATAAAAAACTTAAAAGGAAATTAAAAAGTTGGTGGTATCCTCTGCAGCCGCTCACTGATGCTTAGTAAATAAGTTTTTGCGGACAAAAAAGGTAACCAACCAAATTGATTTAGCTTTAAGTCAACTCAATGGACACATTTAATAATTTTCATTCAATTTTTTGGCATTCCGATTTTTTTAAAAAATATTTTAATTTTTATTTAGTTTCTTTTAACTTTTAAATTTATATTTGTTGTCAAATCACCCAAAATAAAAAGAAAATATAACGTTTGTTAATTTTGATGATGTGGCGTATACGTGGATTGTCACGTAGATGACATGTCAACATTTAATTATTTTTAAAATTTTAAAAATATCTTTTAAATAATTTTAATAATTTTAATTTTAGAAATAATTTTATAATTTTTTAAAATTTTATGAAATTAATTAAATGTTGACATGTCATTCACGTGTGTACAACATCAACTAAGTTAAAACACATTATTTTTCTATTCATTTTGAAGTGATTTGATAAAAAAGTACAAATTAAAAAGAACAAAATTTAAATGAAAAAATAATTTTTTTAAAAATTAAAAAATCAAATAAGTTATTATTCCTTTTCATTATTTTAGGTAGGAATTAACTAACTTACGAGCTTATGTTTTAGGTAGCTACAGAAGCAAATTAAATTTGGGGCATACATGTCCATGACTTATAAATCGTCTTTCGAAAAAAATTGGTGGTGATGGAAATTGAACATACATGTTTCATCTTTTCCTTTGTGGGGAGAGGAGTGCAGATAAATGTTATTTTATGTTTTTGAGTTACTTCGACTCAAATTTGATTTGAAATTTAGGGTGTGGTATTTAATTTGAGTCCGATCGAATTTTTATTTTTAAATTTGAACTTGATTAAGGTCATTTATCAATTTTTGAATTCAAGTTTAAGTTTGACTTGATAATTAAGCTTAGAGTTAATAATATATATTAAGGGTTATGATATAGTTTAACAATGTAAAAATATGAAAAGCTCGAGTTGTTTAAGTCTAGTATTACTAAGTTTGAATTCAGCTCAATTGACTTGATAGTTACCGAATCAAGTTCGAATTTTTTGAGTCGAACTCGAGTAGCTTGAGAGCATCAATGTCATTTATACCCCTAAAAATAATCGAATTGAAAATGTTCTTTTTTCTACGAGATAAAGGTTTAAATGAAAAATTGAACTCTAAACTAAAGTGATTTTTTCACTTAGGTACTTGAAATAATAAGATAAGAAAACGAACACAGGTACATAGGTATAGGAACACAGAAATGATTCAAAATTGTATATAACATTGGGCCACGTTTGCACGGGTCATAGGTTGGGCAAGATAAGGTTAGTATCTGAGCTCAGCTATTCCAGATATCAGCTGCCACCACATCCATATCATATCATATCCAATACCATTTGAGATATATGTGATAGTCAAGGAATGGACATGCAGATTGCAGAATTTCCTTCTCAAAAATGGCAGCCAAATTGGCACTCTCTTCTTCTCTTACCACTCAGATTCCTCTCTTACCCAACTCTTCATCCTCTGCATCGGCTTTCCCTTGTGCCCTCACTTCCCATAACACAAGGGCCCATAAATTCAGAATTCATGCAAACTTAGGTAATTTTCATTTTCATTTTCATTTTGATTGGATGTCTTGTATATTCTGAAGTTTTTACCTTATAATGATTGGTAAGAAACTGGTTTTGATTTGTTAGGGGAAGGAGAAGGAGAGCTCAAGCCTAAAGGAAAGAAGAAATTTATAACTAGAGAAGAAGAACCAGAGCAGTGAGCTTTTTTCAGCCGCATGATTTGGCTTCTCAATTATTTTCCTTGAGATATACATGGCAATTCATGTTCCAGTTGATTGAATCTTAAAAACTGATTGCAGGTATTGGCAAACAGCAGGAGAAAGGGAAGGAGAGAATCCCATGAAGACCCCTCTTCCTTACATTATAATATTTGGAATGTCAACACCTTTTGTAATCTTAGCCATTGCTTTTGCCAATGGCTGGATTAAGGTTCCTGTTCGATGAGTTTTGAGAATTGAGAGACTGGGTTTTTCAATGTTGGTTTACTCCAAATGCACCTTTAATTCAGCCTTCTCGGCTTTCTACTGTAAGCATATGTTGTTAACACACCCTTGTTTTGAGTATTTATGTTGTGAATTTCTCAAGCAAAACCAGACCATTTCTGAGTACTGGTTCTTCTATATCAGTTAAAAGAGACATGGCTTTTGTTCAGTCCAAAACTTCTTAGTAATAAATTTTGGATCATTTATTCATTTGTGCATGTCATGCTTGCACAGGGTCATGCTAATCTTCTATATGTATCGTTCCAATTATAATATGGCCTCCAAAGTGACCTGAAAGAGCATATTCGTATGGCAAATAACCTTTCCACCTTTTCCTTTTCATTATGCCAACAATATCACACAGTAACTAGCAGCATTGAGAACATTAAGATACAAAAGTTTTGATTTACCTATGCACGGATTTGTATAGTACTACAGTCACATATTTTTGAAGAAATCTATGTGTGGAGCAAAGCGCCACAGACTGACCATCACAGCCATCTTTCTTGTAAAGATGGTTCAGGAGCGTATGAGAAGGCTTTCGCGAGGACCGGGGATTCCTAACAAAAAGTGATTGCTCATCTAATATCTTTGTCCGAAGCTGTGAAGGCAGTTCAGGTGGAGGCTTGCTGAAATCACCATCATTTAGTGGTTGACTGTCATAGCTCGATATCGGGGAAGGTGGAGATTCGAACTCTGAGAGGCTTTCAGGAGCTTCTGGAACAAACTCCTGTTACAACACACCAAGAGAGTCTCATTTTTAATGTTGGTATTCAAGCAACAAATTAAGTAATGCATCAAAGTATCATTACACCATAGCTACTTAAATATATGAAGAATACTCTCAACTTCCTAGTCTTGAAAGCTGAGAAGATAGCAATAGAGATGCCATGAACACTTCCAAATCATAATTTTGCGTTATAAAGTCTTAGCAACTAGCATGCATCATATACAGGCTGATGTCATTGATATGTAAGTAACAGATTTATATCAAACCATTGAAAACACAAGCATGATAGCAGATATGGAGTCCTTGCTGAAAGCAACTGCCAGACTACAGATACAACTGCAATTTCTCTTCCTTTATACCGATTTATCAGATACCAGGGATCATTACTTTATCTTGTTGGATCATTTAAGCTCTTCAGCTACTGATACAGCATAAGAGGAAGTCCAGCAGCTGGAGCTGCTACAAATAGACTCACATACTAATAATATGTATATATCTATCCTTCTTGTTATATAACAACTAACAGGCTCCCGATTCAGGGATAGCCTATCTCTGCTTGCATGAATCTGCAATCCAAATGAAAAACGAAGTTTGAAAATACCTGCAAATCCAAAATGTTATAAGCATTCCCAGACTCATCAAATTCGCACGGTAAGTTTGGAGCATATCTCCTCAGCTCATCTACAATGAATTGGTAGTGGTAAACACCAAATGGGAGCATCTTCATGATAATGAAATCTTTACCCAAAGAGTGCAAGGGTTCTCTGAAAGGAGAAGAAATAAAAGTTACTGCAACTTAGATTGTGAAAAGAAAACTGCTCAAGCTAAAGAATGGAACTTCAAACATAGACACCATAATAGAGATTCCAGTACATGGTCTTCCAATTGTCCCATGATCCAGTAATAGCTACTCGCTTGCCACCAAAACACCATGTTATCATCACTGCTCTCTTCTGCTCTTGGTGGAAATCCTTGTAGCGCGTAGACTTTTGTACCAGTGGATCATTTCGGATTTGCATCATTTGACCAGGTCTGAGCAAGGGAGCCTCAGAGATCTGGAGAAAGAAATGCAACTCGATTGGATTTTCCATTACATGTATCTCTATCAACGTGTGTCCTTATATATGCCAAATCATGTGGTAGATAATAGAAAGCCTTCATAAACAAGCTTTTCTTTTCTTTTCTTTTCTTTTTAACGAATGTTGTACAAATTTTCAAGCAATTTCATTTCCTTTTAGCATAATATGCAGAAACCAATCTCCTTCAAGTTTACAGCATAACCAGGGACATTAAGAGTAGAATGACACCATGCCAATGGTTTTGCAACAATGAATATTGCTATAAAGTTTAACCCCTTCTAACATGAAAGCATGTAACAAGAAGTCAACAAGCAGCATTGTATCACCTTAAAGATTCAAATGGAAAGATATCGTACATACAGTGAAATAAAATATTCCATTTACGCAAAACAACAACTATTATGATAAAGAAACAAAGAATTACAAGCCTATTCCTTCGAAGCAAATGAGAATACAGAAATGCAGACCATAAAATAGGCTGTAAATTTGAGACCCTACAAACATAGCAGGGTAGCAGTAACTAGTAAGAGCCAAGGTTTCTAGCTCAGGGCACCCAATCCCTGCCTTCAATACACCTAGTGTTCCATGAGTTATGCAGAAAGTAAAAGGTTTATCTTTTTTGGTAATGATTAAAGAGGTAAGCAGCCAAATTTAAGAGGGGGGAAAAGAAAAACAAGACAAAAGGTACAAGAATACATGATCTAACTGTTTTTGCACGTAAGAAGCAACATTAAAATTTGTATGGCAAGGTTCCAATCTATGTGCAGCAGTAGAATATAGTACAGTCGAAGCACAATGAAAAGGGAAGTATAAACTGAAATGGTTCTTTAGAGAGCCAGTAATGCATCCCAGGCTCTTATTTTTCTTCTTGAATTAAACAATTTCGAACATTCTGGCCATCATACTGAAGAAGTCTCATATTAGCATGTGTGAATTATCTAATTCAAGATAGCACTGCATTTTCATACACTATTTGGTGACAGTTCAAAGATAAATGTTCCGTCTCCATTCAAGATAGGCCAAAGATTCCACCTATGTACCATTTGGTTCTTTGAAATGATTTAAATCTTGAAGCATGTTGAGATCCTTTTCATGCACTGATCTTAACTGTAAATCTAATGCTTTAATCTATCTCAAATATGGTTTGAATAAAATTTAAATTAATTTATTTATATTTTTCAATATCATGTCTAAAATAAACATAGTAACTGTTTATGATACTTTTAACAAAAACATCACTTAAAATTAAAAAATTATAGCGCTTTTCAAAAACAATTTTCAATCGCAACAATGATACTAACCATTAATGAAGCAATTTAATTCCAAACATTAAAAAGTGAACAGATAATTAGTGAGGAAGTTAATCCTCTCCTATAGTTTTACTTGACCTATCTAACTCTAAAAGAGAAAGACATGATGAAAAAAGGATTGAACTTTCTTTGTTATATTAATCCATGCTATTTTGTAAAAAAGAAAAAGAAAATAATGAATTTGTAAACCTCCAAGGCATTTAATTATATGACAATTAGTTTAGTACTGTTACTGAGGTTAAATTTTTAAAAAATTGTTATAAATATATATTTTTAATTTCAAGTGTCTTAAAATCAAAATATTCATTTTAAATTGGAAACTAAAATAAATTCACATAATATTCAAATTATTATTTATGAACTATAAATTGTAAATATTAATTTGAACATGTAATCACATTTTAAATATTAAAATCATATAAAATAATAGAAAATGATTCCAATCAGCTCAGTCAGACATAACGATTTAATGATGACTAGGTAAGAAAGTAGTGCTAATTAAAAATTAAATAGTCTAAATATAATACTTAATTTAATTACGTACTGAATATGGAAATATTTTAAGGAATTACACTTCAGTGCAACCAAATCATATATTTTGGTTAAGGGTTGAATTATAAATAAAGATATTTTCATAATTTTACTTCAACCCAGTTTTTTTTTAAAAAAAATCAAATCACCTAGCATGGAGCTTTTTACTTTGGTTCCAAAAACTAGTTTGATTTAAACAGCCAAAACCAAGATTAAACAGGCCTAAAGTGGAATACTACTTCAAAACATCAATATTTATTTGCCTATGATTTCAACTCTAAGTTAGGTCAAAATAGAATCAAGAAACTTATTTATGGTTCCAAAATTCTATGTCCTGAGACCACTTGCTTTGTAGGAACAGTTAAAGATTCTGTCCAAGTAAACAATGGAAAAGGCAAGAATAGAATGAGATGAAATGGTGGCTAACACAATTACCCATTTATTACCAACATGGCAAAGATTTAGAAAAGAAGCTTCAGAATACCTGTAAATCCGGAGCTCTGCCTGAATCGTTGTATTCCCATGGCAAGTTATTCTCACTACGGATATCTTCGTACCGCGTAGTGTTTTGCATTAACATATCATTTTGAGTTTGAGTTTGGATCATTTCAGCAGATCTTAGCCAGGGAAACATAGGGATCTAAACATACAAATTCAATACAGATGTTAGTGGTTTTTCTTTCAGTTAATATATACTGCATTTATATATTCCATATCATGAACAAGCACTTCAGATGTCAATTTCTGGGCATAGCAATGTAGTGGCACTAAATCTCTATAGAGGGTTTCTTTTCCCTTTGCTTTAGAGATAAGTCTAATCCAGAATCAAATTCAGATCTAATATCAATCTTTTTCATTAACAAAAAATCTAGTATTTTACAAGGTAAGCATTTCATTCTTATAATTTATAATAAATAAAATCCAAATACAAATTTTCATATTCATGTTCCCAAACTAAAACTATATATATATATATATATATATATATATATGCTCCACTGAATCAAGTCTGTCCTCATGTGATTCCACCCTTCAATTCAACCCTACCAAACAAGGAAGAGAAAAGAATAATAAAGTACTAACCTGTGGAGGGAAAAGGAAAGGAGGCTGATAAGACTCATTAGGACTATGTGGAGGGGAGTGAAGCATTGGGTCTGAATTAAATTGCTCGTTATCCACTTCATTTCCATTCTTCTTTGCTCCTGAACCTCCTTCACCATCTTCTCTACCACTAACATTTCCCATTACTTTAAAAACAAGTAAGAAACACCTCAAATTAGTTAAATAGTCTCAACAATTTCTATTAAACCACAAAAACCCATCACTCCCCATGGAACCAAAAAAACCCAGAAAAACCAAAAAAGCAAAACTGATCAAATATACTCGATGCTTTAGAAGAAGAGGGGGGGGGGTACTTTACTCACCCATGAGTGTAACTGGACTGCACAATCACAAGAAAGCAAGCAAAGGAACAAGTCAAGGGAAAGCACCATAATTTCTGCAACTTTACATTAATGTAATTTTCTTTACTAATTATTTATATGAGCATTTGATTGATTGATGGAGGTTTTAATGGGAAAGTGCTACTTGTCTACTCCATTTCTCTCACTCACTTCTGGATGAGTTGACAAAAAAAAGAAAAAGGAAAAAAGAAAAAGTGGAAACAAGTGAATAATGAAAAGTGAAATTATTTATAATATTCTCCAATGAGTTTGGAAGAAAGATCCTTGTAGTATAAATGGAGAAGTCATGGACCAACCAAGTCATGATGGTTGGCTCAAAAGAATGTTGTTTCTGCCTTCTGTCCACGACAACCCAACTGTTCCCCTATACACGTTGTGCCCTTCTTTACGGTTGATACCTTGCGGGAATCATCTCCTGCCACGTCTCCTACATTCCCATTTCTTATTTTATCTTTGTTTTTAATTACTCAACACCTGTTCATAATTTGATTCTGGTCACGCCCCTCTAAACTTTTAATATTCTGCCACATCAATTTAATTTTTACAAATTCCTCAAATTATTTAATTAAATAAGTTATTAAAAAATTATAAATATTAAAAACCGATTCAATCATTTCGTTTTGCAAGTGATCTAATTTCTTATTCCAAATTGATACCTTAATTAATTTTTAATTTGTTTGATTCTAAAACAATGATGTAATAATAAATGGCTTCCATTGTTTAATTTTTATTGGTATTAATTCTTAATTTAATTCTAGACAATCCCTTTTTTGTGTAATAAAATTTAAAACACCATAAGGCTATATTACTAAGTTTAATATTTAATCTACAATCTAAATTTGGTTGTGCAATTTTCTTGCAGATATTGATTGTACAATCAATATTTTCATAAATAAATATGGTTACTAATCAAATTTACTTTCTTTCTTTCTTTCTTTTTTATAATGAAACACACCAAACTTAGATATAGAATTTGATTTTTTTTAAGAACTGTATTTTCAAATAATTAATTTAACTAAATATTTCTTCTTTTTCTTCTTCTTTTTTATTGTATACAACATCTACATAAATGAATGATTCTAGTTTCTTATATGCATATTTATACAATATTTATGTAACCCCTCAACCCGCTCTAGACGTTAGATTCGAATTCGGAAGATTACATTAACCACCAAAATGACCCAGTAGACTATTGGAGTTTTATAAAACAGTCATTTTAAAATATTTGTTTATTTTAGGAGAAAACTTAGTCTATTTCTAGAAAACTCATGTGTTAACAAAACCCGACTAAGTAAAATATTTTTCTTGTAATGGTGACTACTTTTGAAAACTTACTTAATTTTCAATTTATTTATTACTCAAAATTTATTCTTTATCTAGTAGTGAAAAAGTGATATTCAATTTAGTTTTAATTAAGTATAATCAAAATTATTTTATGCATAACTAAATCTAATTCCATGTTCAATATCCTAAATTTAAATTAAAAATCATACATGCTAAATAAACCCTAAACATAAGTCTCATGCCACAATTTAAATAAATAAATACAATTCCAAAATTATAGGAATTATAAAATATGCCTAAATACTTTTATATAAAAGAAAACGGTTTAGAGCCCTCTATATGTTGTGTCTGCCTCATAACCTGGTGGGTTATCTATAAAGATAGAAAATAAGGGGGAATGAGCCTTAAGAAGTTCAGTATGAGTTCAATCATAAGAAAATCAGTGCAACCGATAGACAAAACATATTGAATCATGACATTTAGAGTAATTCACAATAGCAATTTCAGAATATCGGTATTTCAGATTAACTCATCCATATATCATCTCTGAATTCACAATATTGTATGCACATGCTTTATGAATGCAATGCAGTTTCAGTTTAATAGAAAAGATCCTACCCAACTCCACTACAGACCATAGTAAGAGTTCCCCGGAACTCATCAATCCCTACACACTACGTTGTGGATAAACCACCAGAAAATTTACAGATAAACTGCTAGTAGGTTGTGAATGCACAACGTATTTGCAGATAAGAGCTGCCAGAAAATTTGTGGATGAACCACCAGAGTCACAGATAATGAAACTACCAAAACTTCCTCCTTTCAAAACGTCCCACCCCATATGGTGCAGTATGACATGCTAGTAACAGTTTAGTTCAGAAGTAGTAGACATGCTTAATATGCAATATTCAGTAATATAGTGGTAGGATTTTAACAGTAGCAGTTTTTTAGAAACACAAAGACAGTGGGCATGTATCATTCACATATCATGCACATAACAATAGTAGTTCAGTCAATCAGATCATGGATTCCAAAATATTCATATTTTCAGAGTCTCAATTGAGTGAAATAAAACTCTAAAAATAGTTTAAGGGAATATCTAAGGACTAAACTGCATATAGCATAAATTTCTAGGCAAAACTATAAAACAGGGGTCACACGTGATAGAGGGTTGTGCGTGGACCAAGATCGAGTTGTCAAGTCACGGGAAAATCCTACGAAAATGATAGACACTTGGATCTGAAATGAAAACAGAAAATCAATCTTGGCAGCAATAGATATATAAAGAAACGCCACAAAAGAAGAAAGAATCAGATAATAATCAAAACACTTATTAATAGGGTTGTTTGGACGCAACGAAAACGAAATTATCTTCAAGGAAAAAAATCCTCAAGCCGAATCTGACAAGGAGAACACAAAACAGCAAATTAAACTCAAAAACTCAGCAAATCGAATTGGATTAGAAGCAGAATACTTGGAGGGCAAAAATGAGGAAAATTATGAATTAAAGGACGTTTCTTGATGCCAAAGAATGTTGCAAAACAGATCCTTGAAGCTTGGAATGGTTGGAAACGCAACAAGAACAATTAAATTAAGTTAATCCATAAATCGGCAAAAGCAAAAACAATTAAAGAAGGACAAACAACAAGAAAGATGAATAAAGTCCTAAGAAGCCTTGAAACCAAGAAAGATTTCACAACTCCCTTCAAACGGCTCTAATCTCCTCTCCAATGTAGAACAACGGCAAGAAGAAGGCTGAAGATGGCTCCCACAATCAAAAAGATTGTTAAAACTACTTCTAAAGAAAACTCAAGAGAGAATTCTTGGAGAAAACTCAAAGAGAATTTTTCACTCAATAAAAATCTGATTTCAATGTGTATTTGTTCAAGGGTGGCCGACCAAGCCATATATATAGGCCTTCTAACTACTTTCCTAACCCTACTAGGAAAACTAAAAAAAAAACCCTAATTGTTAACTTTTAAGGGAATTTCATCCAAGGCCTTTAAATGCCTCTTGGACTGAATTTTTACATAGAAATTTATTCATAAAGTCTAAAAATTAAAACTAAGTATTTAAAGAATTAAAACTTAACAAATTGAGCCACTTTGACAAATTGACCTGATTTTCAACTAAGTCTAGTTTAAACTTCTTGGTTGGGCTTGGAACATCTTATTGGGTCGTATCTTCAAGAACTCGGGCTTGTAATCCGTTCTCTCCCCAAATTGGTTCATTAATGCTCGTAACTGAGATCCAATGCGTCTTAGCTACAAGATTCAGTTTCTTGGACCAAGATTTCCAAGATTTGAAATCTTGATTTTCTTGATTCTTGAAATTGCTTAAAACAACAAAATTGGACCAAGATTCGGTTTCTTGATTTTCTTGAAAACAAAAAAGTGAATCTTGATTTTCTTTTTCCTTTGTATATGCATCTAAGGCCTTGCTAATGAAGTCTTGAACGGTTCCATTTAGTTTCGTACGCATTTGCCTGGCCTTTGGCCTCCTTATTGGGCCTTGTGGTAATTTGAGCCAATCACGTTCTTGAGCTTGAGTTGGGCCTTTGTGATTCGTATTAACACGGCTGTGTGGTCAGGCCGTGTAATAGATTGTGGTCGTGTCGTAAATGCCAAGAGTCAAAACACTTATTAATAGCGTTGTTTGGAAGCAAAGAAAACGAAATCTAACTTCAAGGAAGACTCCCAAAGCTGTATCTGATAAGGAAAACACAAAACAGAAAATTAAACTCAACAGACCAAGAAACCCAAATTGAATTAGAATGATACTTGGGCAGCAAGAAAGGATGAATAAAGAACATTTCTTGATGCCAAAGAATGATGCCGAACAGATCCTTGAAGCTTGGAATGGATGGAAATGCAACAAGAACAATTAAACCAAGTTAATCAACAATTCGGCACAAACAAAAATAATTGAAGAAGACAAACAACAAGAAAGATGGATAAAGTCCTAAGAAGCCTTGAAATCAAGAAAGATTTCACAACTCCCTTCAAACGGCTCTAATCTTCCCTCCAATGTAAAAACACGGCAAAATGAAGGTTGAAGATGGCTCCCACAATAAAAAAGATTGTTAAATTTTCTTCTAAAGAAAACTCAAGAGAGAATTCTTGGAGAAACTCAAAGAGAGTTTTCACTCCACAAAAAAAATCTGAATTCAATGTTATGTCCTCAAGGGTGGCCGGCCAAGCCATGTATATAGGCCTTCTAACTACTTTCCTAATCCTACTAGGAAACTAAAAAAAAAAACCCTAATTGTTGACTTTCAAGGGAATTTCGTCCAGGGCCTTTAAATGGGCCTCTTGGATTGAATTTTTACATAGACATTTATTCATAAAGTCTAAAAATTAAAACTAAGTATTTAAAGAATTAAAACTTAACAAATTGGGCCACTTTGACAAATTGGCCTGATTTTCAACTAAGTCTAGTTTAAACTTCTTGGTTGGGTTTGGAACATCTTATTGGGCCGTATCTTCAAGAACTTGGGCTTGTAATCTGTTCTCTCCCCAAATTGGTTCGTTAATGCTCATAACTGAGATCCAATGCGTCTTAGCTGTAAGATTCAGTTTCTTGGACCAAGATTTCCAAGATTTGAAATCTTGATTTTCTTGATTCTTGAAATCGCTCAAAAAAACAAAATTGGACCAAGATTCGGTTTCTTGATTTTCTTGAAAACAAAAAAGTGAATCTTGATTTTCTTTTTCCTTTGTATACGCATCTAAGGCCTTGCTAATGAAGTCTTGAATGGTTCCATTTAGTTTCGTACGCATTTGCCTGGCCTTTGGCCTCCTTATTGGGCCTTGTGGTAATTTGAGCCAATCACGTTCTTGAGCTTGAGTTGGGCCTTTGTGACTCGTATCAACACGGCTGTGTTGTCAGGCCGTGTAATAGATTGTGGTCGTGTCGTAAATGCAAAAGTTAACCTATATGAAGGGCACGACCATGTAGGAGACCGTGTGGTTCACAAATTGGCCTAGGGTCTGCAGGGCATATAGCCATGTGAGGGACCGTGTGGCCCTATTCCTAGACATGGTTTGCTCTGATTCACTTGTAAAAGAACACACACTTTTCACCGGCCATGACGAAATTGACAGCCTGTAGGAAAAATGATTTTAACGGAGATTGATTTTGATTTGAGAAGCAAAAATAATTTTCGCAAAGGAAAAAAAATATGATACAAAGAAGAGGATGGAAAAGAACAATGAGAAGAAATAGAGGAAAAAAAAGGTAAAATTCTACTTGGGATAAAAAAGAAAGCAAAATTCAAGTGTAATTAGGAAAAGAGGGACTAAATACCTAAGGTTTGGGAACCCTAGGGATGGCATGGTAATTTATCCTTCTTGTTGAAAATAAAAATGCACATTGGGGAATGGGTGGCTTAAACTTGGATGCATAATAGAGGATACTAAAATGTTAACTATTAGGCTTAACGCCTATTTCTTACTTTATTTTTACACTAGACAATTGTAACACCCCTAACCCGTATCCGACACTGAAACAGGGTTACAAAGTATTACCGAACTTATAACTCAAACAATTATACATTTCATATTCATTTCTTATTCCAAACAAAAGCCATTCAAATTCATTCATATAGTCCCTAATACGATCCCTTGAGGCCCTAAATAGTCATTAAAAGTGGTTTGAGACTAAACCGAGTACTTAAGGAATTTTTAAAAAAACATGGAAAATTTTCAAAGTGCAGGGCACACACGCCCGTGTGGCCAGGTCGTGTGTCTCACACGGCCAAGTGACACGCTCGTGTCTCAGGCCGTGTGGGCATTCGAAATGGGACACACGGTCGTTCCCAGCCCTTGTCCTACCCCGTATAACTCACTGACTTGGGTCATACGGCAAGAACACACGCCCGTGTGCCAGGCTGTGTACCCTTCGAAATGGCCTTACACGCCCATGTGCCAGGCCGTGTGAAAACTGAAGGGTATACTGACTTGTGCAACACGGCCAAGCCACACGCCCGTGTGCTAAGCCGTGTGAAGCTACTGACTTGATTTCTATAGAAGTATTAGGGGACATACAGCCATGTCACCTGGCCGTGTGTCACACACGGTTGAGACACATGCCTGCGTCGCTGCTCGTGTGGACAAAAATAGGCTATTTTCCAAGCCATATATCTCACCCAATGTGGTACCAACCTAAGCTCAACAATGCACATGCAACCATGGCATAAATAAGCATTCAAGTCCAACCAATATCAAGTTTATAACATGTACATTCACACCATAACATGATATCCATAAACACACCAATAATTGATTGTAAATAAATTCTAAAATTGTCAACTTTAAAGTTGAGACCCTAAATCTTAAACTCGAGAATTATTCATATTTATTATAGTTATAATTCATAATTAATTATAATTTATTTATACGTCTTTTTTTATTTTATATAATGATGAAGTATCATGTTATTATTCACTGGTTAAGCATAAAACTCATGCATAAATATGCATAAAATATTGGGTAAACTACAAAAATAGTCACTTTTGTTTGCCTCAGATTTTATTTTAGTCACTTATGTTTAAAATGTTATGTTTTAGTCACTTATGTTATCATTTTTTTACGAAGTGGTCACTCTATCGTTAAGCTCCGTTACCTCCCTAACAGCAGTCCTACGTGGCAGTCCAAATGGGTTTTAAATGCCAACTTGGATGTCGTATGTGGCAGTCTAAATTAAATTTATTTAATTAAAAACCTATTTTCATCCCAGCAACTGGACATCCAAGTTGGCATTTAAAACCCATTTGGACTACCACGTAGGACTGCCGTTATGGAGGTAATGAAGTTTAATGGTAGAGTGACCACTTCGTAACAAAATGATAACGTAAGTAACTAAAACATAATATTTCGAACATAAGTGACTAAAATGTAATCTAAGGTAAACAAAAGTGTCTATTTTTGTAGTTTACCCTAAAATATTATTTTATAAAAAATTAAATGTTTTAAAAAGTAATAGTAGTTAATGGAATTAAAAATTTCAAATTGTTATGAATATTTTAGTAAGTGGATGTCCATCAAGATCAAGATAAGTTTTGATGTACTTTAAATTCTTAGAGTCATTAGAAGTAGATATCTACTTCATTTATATTTCTTATCCCTATTAATAGAGACTTTGGAGAAGCTTTGTAAATATTCTGATTGATCAATAAAATGCACTCTCTTTTGCTCTCCTATTTTCTTTGTTCTTTACTCTCTATCTATTTATTTTATAACACGTTATCAACACGATTCTCTTTTAATTGTTTATCTCCATAAGTCACAAAAAAATTTCCTTTTCACCAAGCCTTACCCATTTCGAGCAACAACCAATGCAATAATTAGTCACTCAAATTTGCTACTCAAGCTGTTGTCGATTGCCTTCTAGAGCTACTGTTATTTTAGTCTTCAATTGAGGCCTGCGCATTATGGGTAATCATTATGCAAAGAAATTTATATAATCTTTACGTGGTATGGTTTCCCCTTTGTTAATTGATTTTGGTAAAAATATTTTATGAAAAATATTATTACTTTAAGGTTTCTTTTAAACTAAGATTCTTTTATTAAATTATAATATGTATGATATTTGGATGATTAAATTATTGTTATTAAATATACTTGAAATTATTGTATTTTATCTTTTAAAATTGAATTTATAAATATTTGATTAAAGCATCATAAGATTTTATAACATATATATGGTATTGAAATTTGGTACAATGTGTATCGGAAAACTTTCTAGTATCATACGAAAATTTTGATTTTTTATTAAATGATTTTTTACTATTAGATTATAAATGTTATTACGAAAATAAAGTTGTTTTATTACTTGTAATAGTGCTCGTGATGATAGCCGTGGTGATAACAATGATGTTAAAGAATTTCAAGTATATTTTACTATATTTTTTTATTATATCATGTTTATTATAATTGGAGACTAATCATGAAAAATAAATAGATAGCTTTTTATTTGAAATCTACGCATGTTTTGCGATGGTGATTATGAAATAAAAAATCAATGGAGGCGTTTAGAAGCCTATCCTACCATATTTGTTGCATTCCCCAAAATAAATGCAAACATAAAGAAAATAAAATGTATAATCATGGACCACTAAAAGTGGGAATATAGTAATAAATAAGAGAACAATGAGAGTTCTCAAGATAACTCTTCAAAGGATAAAGATAACCTATGTTATCAATGTGGTATGAAATATTATTGGCCACATGTGGCGTATGCCCAAATATTTTGTTTCTATTAATATTCTTTGAGGAATGATATGAGAATGTAGTAATGAATTTTATCATTACAAATATAAAATATTTATCTTATTTGGTACTGAAACAAACAAATATTATTTCAATATTTGATAGTACAAAATTAGTTGAAAGCTCCGTAAGAGTTAATATATCAATATCTAAAAAGCACAAAATTTGTGATGGTTAATGTATTAGTTTTAAAATATATTCATTATAATGGATTTCATATTGGGATTGTGAATGAAGAAAATATTATATTTCATATGAATCCAAAGAGGATTGAGTTATTGATTATATTTATTACTTTTGCCATAAATTGAATTGATCGTGACTATCTTTGTGATCTTCTTTTGTCATCATCCCCGTTAAGAGGTTGAAAGCGAAATACTTGACTGTGAAAGATCTACTTATGAGCAATAGAATATGGTAAATCTATCTAAAGCTCGTTATGGTTGGATGCACCTGAAGTTACAAGTTTTTTTTAAAAACTGTGAGTATAACTCTACAGTATTCAGAATAAGTTCTCAATTAAAATTACATGGAAAAATATTATTGATGAAAACCTTGCAAGAGAGAACTTATTTAACTTTTCATGATTCAAATGTGCTCTTACGATAGCAATATCATGAAAAAAAATTACTTATGATTGAAAAAAAAGTTTTTAACCACGAAACCTAACCATTCCCTGAAGAGAATGTAACAATATGTAATAAATTCAAAAGACATAATATTTAATGTGGATATAGTAAATTGGACTATAATAATAGTCAATGGGAATGGTCGTAATAAATTTTTTCACCACCAGAAGTGGAAAAATGAAGAAAGCAAGAAAAGAATAAGAATTTCCAAAAACTTTTTAAGAAGAGAGACCATTTATTTATGAAGAGTCATTGGTTATGTACCTATTGTACACTTGGAAAATAAGATTCACTCTCAAAGCTTGCTATTAATAGATTTTGATTGGATACAAAGTCTACTACTGAAGTTTAATTTGCTTACTTCTATTTGTCAAGATTCAACGTAGAACAAAAAAAATATGTCTTTAAATATTAAATAAACTTGATATATGATTTAAATATTCTAAGATGATATTATTTTTAAGTTTTGATTACATGTGTTACATATTATTTTAAGCATTTCATTTGTTCATGGAAGCGAATATTAACTAATTTATCTGTCGCACAGTAGTTTTATAATTAAATAATATATTTGATTAAAACATATCTAATATGCAAATTTATGTTAACAAACCAATGAATTTTATGGTTATTCGATTTGATTTAGTTCAAAGAATTGTTAAATGTATAGTTCATACATTTTATATTATTTCATTTGTTAATTATTTAGAGAAATGACATAAGCAATTGTAAATGAAAAGTTCTATGAGCTTGAATGGTTGGATTTTGAATTAAATTTCATGCATATTTATGATGATGGTTATTAAAAAATTTGCTAGTTTTTCATTATGTCATATTTTTTATGTTTGAGATGTGACGTTTATTGATATATTTAGTATAGGCTTGTTTCTATACATGACATAGATAGTTATTCTTGGTTGTTAATTGATTATGCAAAACTCTTGTTAAAATGATTTTAAAAGTATTTTGAATCGAACTCGGGACTTCTCGCATCCGAAGCGAGAATTATACCACTAGACCAAATGTCCTACATTTGAAGATTTTGGCATATTCCCTGAAGCTAATATTGCATATAACTATTTGAAAATTATATTTATTAACTTAGTGGCATCATAGACTTCACATTGATTTAGACATTCTTAGTAGTAAATGTCACAATAGTACTTATAAGTGGATACAAAGTAAAATGAATGATAGTAAAATTATCAATTTGTTACAATTTAGTACAACTAAAACGTGCGTTAAAGTAGACCAGAAGTTTGCTGATACAAATGCATTTACTACTTGGCGTGACTAGTTAGACCATTCTGGATCATATACGATGCGAAAATTAATTGAGAATTCATATGGACATTCATTAAAGAACCAGAAGATTCTTTAATTTAAAGAATTCTCATTTATTGCCTGTTCTCAATGAAAATTGATTGTTAGAAACTCACTAGCTAAAGTTGAGATTTAATGTCTTGCATTTCTAAAATGAATATGGGCTCACTCATCCACCATGTGGATGATATTGATTTTATATGATTTTGGTAGATGTATCTACAAAATAAATCACGTATGTGTTATCAACGTGCAACCTGTTGTTTGCAAGATTGCTTGTTTAAATAATTAATTTTAAATCATGCAAGTAAGACAATTCATCTTGCTAGTACTGATGAGTTTACATCTCAGTCTTTTATTGATTGAGTTTAAAAAACTTTTGTAAAAGTTTGTTATTTTTACGTATAATGGTTTAGAAAAATTATTGATTTAACGCATCTGATTAATGTCTAGACCATTACTTATGAGAACTAAACTTTCTCCTTCAACATAAGATTATGTTGATTTACGTGTTGTACGTATCAAGCCAATAAGTCATAAATGCTCCCTATTACAATTTGTTTTTGATCAAGAGCTAAATATTTCTTACATTTTAATTTTTGTATGTGCGTATATGTTCCAAATGCTCTACCTCAACGCACAAAGATGAGTGAATCCTCAAAGAAAGTTGGGAATATATATTAATTACAAGTCTATTTGTATTATTAGATGTTTTGAATGTATTGGAGATTCAATTATGACATGATTTGTGATCACCATTTTGATTCGATAGTTTTCCCGACATTAGGAGGAGAGAAATAATAACTTGTAATGAGTTAGGGGGAGTGTAATTTGAACCAGAAGTTCAACAAGGATAACTCATTACAAGTTAACTGTTAGATGTATTTACAAACTCAATGAGAATAACCAAGTTTTATATACCATCTAATATTTTAATTTGAATCAAAGTCCCAGTAGAAAAATAAGTTAGAATAAATAATAGATTGATCGGTTTCAAAGATGAAATTTCTTTTAGATGATCATATAGTGGAGGCGGGTGCTCCAGAAGAGACTCAAGACATAACTAATAAGTAAAACTCTGGAAGAGATTCAGGTACCTCAAATTAAAGATTAAAATAATGAAAATAAGAGATCTCGATAAGTTATGTCAATTTGAGAAAATGTGGAATCGAATAATAAAAGTGGTCGATAATGATTTTGCATGCAATATTCTTATTGAAATAATGAAATAAAATGAGGATCTGGAATAAATCTATTGAGAAATATAGATATGAAATAAATTTATCAAAATAGAAAGTCGTAACTCAAGTACAATTAAATTTGTGGAGTTTTTGGACCAATAGTCCAAATATCTAAAGGTATAAAGCCAGTAAGAGTGCAAATGAAGTAGTTTTGCAAAAGCGGAATAAAAATATAAAGTTTTCCGCTAAGTCTTAGCATTGATTATGAAAAGATATAATATTATTTTGTGGTGGATGCAATAACCTTTAGATATATTATTTTGACAATTCATAAAAGATTTAACTTGCGTCTAATGGTTGTTGTTACAACCTTTTATCAACCAATATATAGTAAAGTTTATGTTAAAATCCTTAAAGGATTTAGGGTGCTAGAAGCATATTGAAATTCTTGAGAAATTGTTCATTTATATGAATTGAAATAATTTGAACATATGTGGTAAATAGTAGTTAAAGGAGGATTATAAAATGATCCAAAATACCTATTTGTGTTTTTATAGAAGAATCATGATTAAAGTTTGCTATGATTATTGTTGAAACTCCTGAAGATATCAAACTGTATTTCCCCCCAAAATTTTTCCGCACTCATGACTTTCAAAAGAATGGTGAGATAAATGCTTAGCAGATACATTCAAATAGTCATTAAAAGTAGATATCTACTTCATTTATATTTCTTATGCCTATAAATAGAGACTTTGGAGAAGCTTTGTAAATATTCTGATTGATCAATAAAATACAGTCTCTCTTTTGCTCTCCCATTTTCTTTG
Source organism: Gossypium raimondii (assembly GCF_025698545.1). Taxonomy (NCBI): domain Eukaryota; kingdom Viridiplantae; phylum Streptophyta; class Magnoliopsida; order Malvales; family Malvaceae; genus Gossypium; species Gossypium raimondii. Next base: position 7,014,393 of record NC_068571.1, on the reverse strand, counting down.
TTCTTTACTCTCTATCTATTTATTTTATAACACAAACTTTTTTTCCTTGCTTTTACTTGAGAAAATTGAGGAGGAGATTGACAATTTTGATTAGAAGTGGGAACCCTAGCTTACTCCAAAATGCCCTTCTTTCAAGGACTAAAGTATCCATCTCTCCTTGTGATAATGACTAAATTCCTTTTATTTTACTAAGGAAGCAAAGATAAAAGATTTTTGACAAAAAAATAGTAAAGGAGAATATATAATAATGAATATGCCTGTGGATAAATATAGGAAATATTTAGCACAAAAATTTAATTTAATTTTAATAATATTTTATATTAATTAAATTATAAAATAGGACCTTATTTTTAATGTTAAACAATAACTTAGATCACAATGATCCAATCCATATTACAAAATTTGTACCAAAATTTAATCCATATTAACATAAATGAATAATGGAATGATTTAATAAATGTAATGGAAGGTTGATGAAAAGAAAGGCAAAGTATGAAACAAGTGGGCATCTCTTTTGTTTCTATTCCTGCAATGATGACAAGCTAAAAGTAATAAAGGATGCTTAATTACCCACGGTTGATTCTACTCATGTACCTTTTTTTCTTCATCTCCTACCTCACCCAAGAAATCTATTAAAAACAATGGGCGGTTTCATAAACTAATTACACTCTTCCATTATTTCCTCTTCAAGAATATTATTTGAAACACGTTTATGGTAATTCGAAAAAGTTACCACGTGTGGATACAACAACTATTCCAATAGATGCTAAAAAAAGTAGAGTGGGTTTATTTTATGGGTATTTGAATGGAGTTGGAATCTTGAAATTATTCTTATTGACAGGGCCATTGTATTTTTTGGTGTTGAACTTGTTAATAAGGTTTACTTTGATATCTATACATTTTTTTGGTCCACTTTCTTGTACATGACAACTTTTTCCATTCCCATCATTAAACTTGGAACTCCAAAAAGTTGTGATGGCATGGCACTATGAGATTGTGTCATATCATCACCTGAAACTTTTAAAAATATAATTTGTTTATTTTTTTAGATTATATATATTAATTTTCAGGAGATGACATAGCATAATCTAAAAAGGTCATGCTGTTGCACTTTTACCTAATTGACATATTTAAGGCCTAAAAATTACCTTAACCCAAATTGAAAAAAGAGTATTGTTTTCAATATATGGAATTCTTAAAAGAAATTAAGGATAGGATGCAATAAATTTTGTTTGTTTTAGATCTATTTTTTTTAAGTGTGTTGATATGAGGTTGGAGGTTGGTGGTTGAAGATAGTTCAAGTTGTGATACAGTGTTAAGAGTTGCAGAGGGGGATCTGGAGAGAAAGTGGATGGCCTATTTTTCTAGTAAGAGGAAGGTCAATAGGCGTTAGGGATACTATATGTGGGCTCTAGATAACAAAAATCATATTTATCTCACTGTCAACAGACCTAGTATTTGTCCATAGTGTTGGAATATATGTTAAATATCAAGTTTCAACAAAGGATTCATATTTGAAAGCAATCAAGATCATTAGAGCTCAAGTTTTTAGTTTAATAAATATATCAATTTTAATTGTTAACTGGAATAATCAACTTCAAATCACCAAGAGGGAATGTGAATTGGCCTTTAAGAAAATGGTGGAAGCAAAGAAAAAATATTCAACAAAGAACACAACGATTTATAGTGGTTCGGCCCCCTATTGCGTAGCCCATTATCCTAACTTTCCACAACTAAAGATTTTCTCAAATTCACTAATTTGATAATCTTTGAGGACAAGGTTTAACCATACAATCTCCCTTAAGATTTCTACCCAAAATCTTAAGCTTGCAATTCCCTTAAGGTTTTTACCTAAACCTTAAGATTCAACCTTCTCAAAGAGAATAACAAATAGCAAACTAAGAAGTAATCCTTACAAGATCAGAATGTTTGCCAATTAAGCAGAAGTAAACATGAATACTCTTGAGCTAAAGAATGACAATGAAAGCTCACAAGTGTGTACAAGAAAAGTATGAAGGAATTAAGCACTAAGGTTGTTTTGATTGATCTTTAAGCCTTATGATCTCTCTTATTATTGTAGGACCTTTGGAAGATGGTATTTATACACTCTAATTCATTTCCAACTATTATGGTTGTTGAGGAAATAAATAGAGTCGTTGGGGATGAAAATACCAGATCATTAAATTCACCTACAACAAAAGGTATCGATACTTTGTCTACGGGTATCGGTACTATTAGCATTTAATACAAAGTTCAGTAACTGTTGGAGCTAAAGATATCAATACAAATGAACTTTTGTCGATACTATATAAAAAGTATTGATATTGGATCGATACTTAGATGGTTGAAAATAAAATATCAATTTGGTATCGATTTAGAATGGGTATCGATAGTTTGAAAACTAACGATACTTAGCCAAAAGTATACTTTTTGGCCTGGAGCAATTGTAACGCCTCAAAGATTTAATCTTTGCTTTGATAAAAAAATTATGGTTAAATACCTATTTGGAAATGAAGTTTGTGACTATGGATTTCGTTAGTGGGTTGCCTTTGACACCCACTAAGAAGAATTCATTTTGGGTCATCGTGGATCGTTTGACCAAGTTTGCCCATTTTCTTTCAGTCAGGACCATTTGTTCTTTGCAAAAAATGGCTAAGTTGTATATTTCTGAGGTGGTCAGACTTCATGGGGTTCTGGTCTCAATTATCTCTGATAGAGACCCTCAGTTTACGTCTTGATTTTGGAAGAAACTACATGAGGCTTTGGGTACTTGGTTACATTTTAGTACTGTTTTCCATCCTCAGACTGATTAGCAGTAAGAGTGAGTGATTCGATTCTATAGGATATGTTACGAAGTTGTGTCGTCGACTTTCGTGGTAGTTGGGAGGAGTTTCTGCCGCTGGCTGAATTCACATATAATAACAGCTTTCAGTCTAGTGTTCATATGGCACCATACGAGGCTCTATATGGTTGTAAGTGTCGCACCCCTTTGTGTTGGGCTGGGCTGGGTGAAAAGTGGATTTTGGGTCCAAATTTGGTTTCTGAGACTGAGGATAAAGTTCAATTGATTTAGGACCATTTTAAGGCATCTTCTACTAGACATAAATCTTACGTGAATCTGAAAATGAGAGAGATTGAGTTTGGTGTGGGAGATCGGGTTTTCTTTAAGGTATTTTCTTGGAAAAAAGTTCTTCGATTCAGACGTAAGGGTAAGTTGAGCCCTGGATTCATTGGGCCTTATCAGATTCTAAAATGTGTTAGGTCGGTCGCTTATCAGTTGGAGTTGTCTCTGGAGTTAGATCGTATTCATGATGTGTTTCACGTCTCTATGTTGAGATGATATCGGTTTGACCCATCTCATATTGTGTCTGTTGAAGAGATTGAGGTAAGATCGGATTTAACTTTTGAGGAGGAACTAGTTCAGATTTTGGATCGAGATGTTAAGGTATTGAGAAGGAAGACCATTCCTTTGGTTAAGATTCTGTGGCAGAATCATGACATTAAGGAAGCCACTTGGGAACATAATGACTCGATTCGACAGCAATACCCACATCTGCTTGAATCAGGTAAATTTTGAGGCCGAAATTTCTTTTAGGGGAGGAGAGTTGTAACACCCAAAAAATTTGAGTTTTAATTTACTAAAATTTGTCAAATTAAGTGATCTTATTCAATGGTTAATTCTTTTGGATATGTGTTTGAGGTCATGTGTTCAAATCTCGCTCTTTGAAATTTTTACTATTTTTGTTTCTGTCCTTATCTATATTTATAGGACTTAAATTTTATTTTCACATAACTTGTGCCAAGAGCGAGTCTACTAGTAGGGAGTCAGTTTATCTTTTAGATTTTATTTTATTTTATTTTGAAATTAAAAAAAGGGGATTTCTCAAAATCTTTCCCCACTTGACACGTTTCTTCTTTTCTCCCTATTCTGTTCATTTTGTTTCTCTTTCCTTTTCACATGAATTCTAGTAAAAGAAGGTCTTCAACTTTTCTTTCTTCCTTTCTTGATTTTGTTTCCCCAAATTTTCTTTGTGTTCTTGACTGGTTGTTCTTGTGGTACTCAAATTCAGTGGTTGGTGTTGATTGAATTGTTTATAACTCGATTCTTGTGTAAGTATTGTCTATATTTGTTTCTTTTGTCACTGAAGCTCTTCCTTCCGTTATTTGTTTTTTTTTTTTTTGCTAAGTTGGGGTTTGAGTGCTGCGTTTTCTATTATTAATCTTTTGGGTTATCTAGGTGAAGGTGATGGAACGATTAATCCACTAGAGGATTAAGGCTTGTGAAGGTGTTGTTTACGTCCAAAGATACGAGATTTATGCCAATTTGGAATTGTTGTGGCTGTTTGGGTTAATCGTAATGTGGATTGGATTGATATTTTAGGAAAATCGAGGTAATGTGCCTTGCCACTATAGCTAACACTTCTTGATATTTGATTTTTTATTTTAATAACTTATATTTTGAAATAATTTAATTAGAATTAGAGAGTGGACTGAATATGAATGGGTGTATAATAATAATTTAATGTCTTTAAAATTTGATGATGTGACTTAATTTTATTGGTGCCTAAAAACATCAATTTTTAAGATCATCCCAGTATAAATTATTCTCTTATTTATAACCTATTCTATTCTAAGCGGTGAGTTTCATATTTTTCTCCGTTAGACTGAATCTTGTCACTAATGAGACCATCTGGCTCCAAAGGCTAAATCTTCATGTGGAAGCATTCCAAGTCGCACATCCTCATCAACGAAGGTCATTAAAGGCTTGGGGAATAGATAGGAGAGGAAATAAAAGAGAAAAAGAGAAAAGGCACTGGTTTATTAGGCGGCTGTTGAAGAAAGTAATTAGGAAGACGCAAGGTTACATGGGAGAGACAGATTGACATTAATGTGGGAGCTAGCTCAGAATCTACCCATTATGCCATAATACCACACACTAAATATTCTACTCCCAAAACAATGTTGTTGGCCACATAAATCTATCCTTTTGCTTTTGATTTGGACCCTATATAATATTATTTCTTTCATTAACTTCACGTGAATTTGTTCAATTTTGGTTTGACAAATAATCAAACACTAAGATATGTGGAATCATATACGCCTTCCCAATTCCAAAATGGATCGACTTTCCCTCACATGACTTTTCTCTTTTAAATGAAAAAAAAATTATTTATCACTTTAACTAGGAATCCCCAGTCTTTAATTTAGGCTTAGTATTCTTATACTCGATAATGACATTTGAAAATAAGTAAAATATCATACCAAATACGATATGACATAAAAAATCTCATAAACACTATATACAAAAATGTCAAAATATATCAAATAAATAAATTATTAATAATATTTAAAATTATGTAAAATTATTACAAGTTAAGCACAATTAAAACATGAGAAACAACATAAAAACAATACAAACACATAGATACGAATATATTATCTTCAGTCTATTATTATAGCTCATGTTTCATGTTTTTTACAATTTCAGCATTTTACTTAATTGTAATTAGTGTATGCATGTTGGTTACTTCCTAATTACGGTTGCTATATATAGAGGACCAGTTAAACATTATTGTTGAACAATTTTGGGTTGAAAAAGAAAAAATAATTTAGGGTGAGTTTGAATGAAAATTTTCAATATTTAACCTTTTAAATGTGTCTGATAATTATTTTAATTTTTTATTAAATATAAAATTTTCAGCAAAAAATGTTGAATAAGATAAGTAGATAAGTAGCTATTTATCACTTAATGTAAAAATATTAAGTTATTTTTATTTTATTAAAATTAAAATAAATGATTTTTTTAAAATGAAATATTCAAATTACTTTATTTTTTCCAAAACTATTTAAAATAATATAAAATATTACATTAATAAAATTAAAACTAAGAAACTACCCAAAAAACTAAGAAATAGATCATTTTAACTTTTATCAAATAATATAACTATATTTAATATTTATATTTAATAATTTAGTAAATGATTTTTAATAAATTTATCAAACACCCGTAATTTAGAAAAGAAATTTGGGTTAAAATGTGTTAAAAAGTATTATTAAAAAATACTATTTAAAATTTTAAGCATTTGGCATTATTATGAAAGAAGTTGAGTAAAAATATGAAATAATAAAATATATGCTTGAAATAATAAATGTACAATAAAGACATTTTATATGCTAATGAAGCTTTGATATTGTTAGTTAAAACATAATTTTTATGTTTTTGAGTACTTAAGTTTGAGTTTTATCATTCGTAATAAAAAAAATCTGTTGATAGACTAAACCAATAAGTAATACTATTATCAACTTGTGGCAAATTTAAGGGGCTGGAGGGACTTTGGTGCCCTCTAAAATGAAATATTTTTCATTTAGGCCATTTTATAGTTTATAAAATTTTAAATTAGTAATGATAAAATTGTACTTTCACCCACTCAAATATGATAAAATTTTGATTTAGTCCTTTAAAATTTATAAAGATATGGTTATTAAAATAGTAAAATTATATTTTTACTATCGTAAAAATATATAATTTAATTTCGACCCCTTCAAAAAAATTTCTGGATTCACCCCTATTATCGACCTATATTGACTTTGAGTGCAAAAGTTTAAACAAACCAAAATAGAGTGAATGGGATGATAATAAAGGTCCAACATGAAATCTAATCACATGGATTTTGAGTGAAGAAAAAAAAAAGGGGGTGAGTAGGAAGGATGGGGAAAGGTTCATTCATCATAAATCATTGTAAGGAAGAAAGAGAGGGGGATGGATCTAAGTTTTCCTTTTGTTGGGGATATGTTTGCAGGACTAAACGTAGGTGTTTAAATATAGGGGTGGGCTATGTGGATCTACCTAAAGTGCTAAAAGCCTAAAACAAATCTTCTCATTTCAAAATAAAAATATATGCTTGTCTGCCATTCAGCTATAAGAAGGGGGTCTATGTTCAATTTCGGGTACTTTACTTACACATCATCTGTTAAAAGAAATTTATTGCGGACTTGGTTAAACACAAATTCACAATCTTTTAAACGTGTTAGAATTATGAGGTATAAATCAAATGATAAATTGCATTCCCCAATGGTACACAATTTTCATTAGAGCACAAGAACAACACACAAACCCAATCTAGTTTAAATAGAGTGTAAGCCCAGGAAGCTCAAAATAAGTCCAACACCACCCACACCTTAAAGAGAGAAAATATCAACACAATTTCAATTCCAAAAGATTTTTTTTATTTGTCTTTGGAGGTATTGGACTCTACCGATTTGGGTGAGAGCAAACTCGGAGTAACTCAGTTTGTTTGATTGTATCCTGTGTGTTGATTTGATCCTCTAAAGAATTAGAATTTACTTCTTAAGGTTTAATTTTCTATTATGGTTGGGGTTGAAAAGTGTTTATGAAAAGTATGATAGAAAAGTAATATAGGAAAATGTGGTTTGAGTATTTTTTATAGCTGCCAAAAATTGTAGTGAGAAGTTAAAATGATTAATTAAACATGATGATTAAAAGTAAGTAATGGATTAATTTAAATGATATTTGAAAAAAATAATATAGTGGAACATAACATAAAATAATTAAATACTTTTAAATAATTGATATAAATTACTTTTTAAATTTTAAATAAATATCAAAATTATATTTTACTAAAGTGTCGATTAATTTAAATAATATTTTAAAAAGTTAATATATTGGTGAATAACCTAAGTAGTAAGGTTCTTTAGAAACTATTGGTTGGAAAGAATAGTAAATTTAGGCCCCAGCAAGTATTGGTGCCTTTTGGCCACTGCTCAAGTATTTGCGTACATCTCACATTGATATGTCAATGCTTTTTACATTCAAGCACATAATTTTTTACTAAACAAAGCAATAGGGTGCCAACCTTGAGACAATATCGCCCCAGTGCAAATCCTCGAGGCATTTATTTGGGTCATGAAAGGCTGAGTAAAATTAGGTAATTGTAAAACTAGAGCAGAACTCAATCATTGTTTGAGGTCTACAAATGTCGTAGCAGCCAACGGTGAAAAAAAACTATCTTTCTTAAGTAGATCAAATAAGGGACCTGCAATAGTAGCATAATGTTGGATAAAACGTTTATAGTAGCTGGAAAGAAGAAGAAAGTTGCGTAGCTCCTTAACATTTTGTGAAATTGACCACCATTGTATAGCTGCAATTTTATCCAGATCAACAACCACATCATCCTTGGAAATAAGGTGGCCAAGATAACTGACAGTAGTTTGACCAAAGACACTTGGAATGTTTAGCAACCAATTGGTTGGCTCGAAGTAATTGAAAAACCATTCAAACATGTTGTAAATGATCCTCCCAAGTGGAACTATAAACCAAAATATTACCAAAGAATACAAAGATAAATTGTCGGATGTACGATTGAAACACATCATTTATAAGGCCCTGAAAAGTAAGTGTGTTAGTTAACTTAAATGGCATGTCCAAAAATTCATGATTATTGTCATATGAGCAAAAAATGGCTTTCTCCTCATTACCTGCTTTGATCTGGATTTGGTGGTACTATTGAGAAATGTGTCAATATAGTAGTAAACATGTAATTGTTTCCTATTTATTTGAACAATGAATAAATAAATAAAGTTAATTTCACATTTCACTATTATGTCTTTTGTATTTCTGTCTTTTATATTTTGCATGCATGGTGAAATTGTGACAAGTAAATATTAGCTCATTGATTGTCTAAGTTCAAACTGAAGATAAGTGGCATTGTAAGAACGTTTACATTGCAAGAACGTTTACATTGCAAGAAAGATAACTTACTTCAATAGATAATCTAAATGACTCTGTAATCCCATAAAAGGATTAAGGTGAGCATTTGATTAAAATACTGAGAATGATTATTATGTATTCTAAAATTTCAATTGGGGAGATGGCTAGTCTTGGCTATCGGAGCAGTTGACTCCACAGGTAGAGACATAGGTGTATTCATTGGTAGAATGATACATTAGACTGGACCCAAGATGAATTAATTCTTAATCCGTTTGTGAATTAATTAACTTGTGACGTTCAAGCTGTGATTTACCTAAATCCTGAGTTAGTCACTGACTATGTGTATCCAACTCATGTGCTTTGATATACGTGAAGGATTATGCTCTAAAGATGATCGAGCCCATAGCCAGTATGTTGGGTACATGACTTGTGTATGGCATGGCTTTACTAGAAATAGTGGAATTCATAGCTCAATTAAAGAGTTAATGATGTCCTCTCATTGGCATTATGTGGATTGATAATTATGGAATGTGCCCATAGGTTTCTTATTCTCGAACGAACAATTTATCATAATCATTTGTTGACAGTGATCATATTAGTCATTAAGAAAACACAATGGTGACAGTTAGATAAAATAAGATTGTATTGAGTGAACGAATTTATCTCAAAGGAATCAAGGATATCATATGAGGGTAACACACACATGACAAAGTCATTGGACAAAGTAGTTGGATGAAGTGCTTTCGTAAACAGTATACAATACAGAGTTTTCAATCATGGTACTTCTTGTGGACTGACTCCATGATTAAGTATGTGTGAATTATCAGAACGATGCTTCTGACATAATTGCAATTGCTAAAGCCTAATTGTATATGTCTGATTGGTCCTTCCGCTAACTCAACCAAAGCTTGATCAGACTGCATTTGAATCAGAAGAAAATTCTACGACATTGGAAATAATTTAATTGAGTTTATTTATTCGATGTGGAATTAAACTAAGTGGTCGTGAGAATTGTTCAACTAGAAAATTTGATTAAAGAATTTTCTTGAAAAATTAATTTAGAAAATCTAAGTGATTTTTAGAAAAATTAATTTTGATCAAGTAAAATTAAATTAATTAGATTAATTAAAATTAATATGATATTTTTAAAAATTAATTTTCAAGTAAAACAATTGGCCCAATGAGTAATTGAACCTGAAAATTGGACCTAAGATAGTAAATTGAGTCTGGGAGCCCAATATCGAGACCACGACCCAAAACTGGTCGAACCGGACCAATGGTCCAACTGGTGGCTAGACTGGATCGGTTAGATCGTCATTGACCTGAATCAAATCGGCAGCAATCGAACTGGCTCGGGGTGCCGTAAGGGTGTCACACCTGCATCACTGGACACGACGGTGTCGACGGCGGCGTCCCGGTGGCTAGTGACAATTGGTTTTCGATGGTTGAGTAGTGGAAAACTTACACCTTTTCTGGGACTTTACTAGAGAATTTGATTTTAGATTAGTTATTCCAAAAATATTATTTTAATAGTTTAATATTAAATTTAATTTAATAACTATCTTAATAGTATTTTATTAATTTAATATTAAACTTATTATGTTAATATTAAATTTAATTTAATGTTTATATTGTAGATAATCATTCTATTATTTTAATAAGATTTAATATTAAATTTAATCTTCTAGTATTTATTTTGATAAATATTATATTAATTTAATATTAAAGTGATTTTAAGTTTAATCATAGTTGAGCTCTCTAGACTCTCCCCATATAAAGAGAGCATTGGGTTATTATTTCACACACACTTGAGTTTAAGAGAAAGTTGTAGAGAGAAAATTATCTAAAGAGGTTATTTCAAAAAATTTCTAAAGATATTTTTCTGATTTACAACTTGACCCAAAAGTTTAGAGCAATTACGAAATTACCTCACTGGTAGTTTTTGTGAATTTTTTTTATTCGAAGCAAGCCCACACTCGACAAGCGTGAGCTTGAGGATAGTGGAGAAGACTACTCAGTTGAAGCACTCATCCTAGATGAATTGAAAAGGTACAATTTTGATTAAGTTTTTATTACTTTAGATATCACAACCAATATCTTGTTTTAGAAAAATTTTAAAAATTTGGTTTTTCCCTAAATTTATTTCCCGCTGCGTTTTCCAAACCCGTTTTTCCAATAGGTACCCCACCAATAAATCTAGCTTAATAAAGTATTGAGTACTGAAAAGTTCATCAAATAATTCATCAATAAATGGTTTGGGGAATCAATCATGAACTGTGATGGCATTAAGAGCTTGATGGTCCACACAAAAATGCCATGTGCTAGCCTTTTTTTGAACCAACAAAACTAGAGATGAAAATGGGATAGAACTTGGCCGAATAATCCCTTCACAGAGCATCTTCAAAAACAATTTATTCATTTCTTGTTTATAAAAATGGTGATAATGATAAGGTTGAACATTAACTGGATATTTTGGAATCAAGTGATAATGTCATCTCTTGAACGAGGTGGGGGTAAGCCTTGCAGTTTTTCAAAGACATCCAAGTAGTCAACCAGTATTTCGGTCATGCTTAGAAGAATGGAAAAGAAATATCAATAGATGAAGGAACAAGCTCCAATCGAAAGAAAACAACATGAGAGTAATGCAAACGATGCAAACAATTCAATTAGGCTGGTTGAAAAACCAATGTTGTATCCCTTTGCCACATAATTCATTTACCCTCATGTTGAAACACAAATTGAGAAGTGGCATAATTAGTGACAATAGGTCCAAGCGTTACTAACCATGAAACACTCAAAACCATATCCCAAACTTAAAGAGTAAAAACATAAAAATTAACCAAAATAGTGTGATCTTGAATAACCAATGAAACATGTTCACAATACTTATGCGAGACAGACAAGCACCATTTCCCACCATAACAAAAAAAAAAGGTATGGTTTCAACACTAAGGCTCAAGAACTTAGTGATTTGAGTTTGTACAAAATTGTGAGTACTACCACCATCGAGTAGTTTTCAAACAAGTTTCTCATGGACTAATCCTTTGAAACGAAGCATAGTACTAGAGAAAACCCTAGCCAACATGTTGTAGAAGATCAGAGATTGGGTTTGAACTTCTTGGACCTACAACGGTGCAGCAAGAGCCCCATCCTAAAGAGATGATGGAAAAGAGGAATCACTAACCTACAACAGGTCATGATCCTCATAAAAAAAAGCAGTTGTGGTGTAGCCTTAGACATATGATCTCAAGTGTACTTCTCATTGCAAATGTAACACAAACCTTGGGCACGTTTGTGCGTCACTTCTGCTAGAGATAAACATTGAAAGTCAAGCTTATTACTCATGGAGACAAGCACTGCACTGCAAAGTAGAGTAGGGTTAAGAATTACCCTAGAATTGGTAGGAGAGTAGTTTATTGTGAACAATAAGAACACTAGGTTAATAGATCAATAAGATTTAGTAGATGCTGAGAAGCAATTGGACCAAATATGCTAAATTTTTAATGGCATCCACATCAACACTGGCTTAATGATTTTGTTGTATGAGAGGAGTGAATATATGTAGCAAGAAAGGGAAGGAAAAAGGCATGTGCATTCTGTTGCAGTCTATCAATTTCTTTTCATCCTCTTCTCTAATTTTCTCATCTTCTTATGTTTTTCCTTCGATTTTCTAGTTATGGAACATATTTAGCAATAAAAACTTTAGTTACTCTTGGTTTTCTTCTTAATCTAATGTTATTTAGTTGGTGATTGTTACATTGGTGCTTTCATTGACTCTATATCACGATGGTAGAGCAGATCCGTTTATATGCTTTGGATGATAATCTCAAGGCTATGCAAGAATCTTATTCTCTGCTTTGTCAAGATATGGAACCGTTAGCTTCTTTTGTTGATGACCAAAAAGGCATACTTCATGAGTTGATGGGTTGTTTATCAACTCTTCCCAGTCATAAAGCCGTTGTCATCGATCAAAAGGATAGCTTATCCGCTTCTTCCAAAGGGTCTAGTTTTTTGGGTTGTCATAAACCGAATCTAGTGCAACTAGTGTGAATCACGAGCACGAATCCAAAATGGTGGGTATCATAGGTGGAACATTACTTTTCTTTTTACAACATTATGCATGATGACCGTATGACAATTTCTTCTTTCTATATTGATGATATGGCAGCAGTGTGGTATGACTGGGTGCATCGTATTCAACAATTGGACATCGTGCAATACCCTACCTTTGTATTTATACCATTTTAAGGTTCAATATTTTGAAATTTGTAGAAAATCACAAAAGTAATGATACCCTTTTCTAAGGTATCGATACCTTAGAGAAAAAATGTCAACTGCATTTTGGTACCTGTTTCATGCCAACTTAACCATTTACCCAAATGGTGCTTAAATGCACACTTATATTTGCATAAAAATCAATCCAAAATTCTATCTAAGCATTTCATATCAACAATTTCTAAATCAACCAAACAATTATACATTAATTAAGCATTTAAGTATATCATTTCTACTTGTGAAATTCACAAACCATTCAAACACGCATGGCCTATATATATACTCCTTAGGAACGATCTTCACCGACCCTTCCCATCACCCATTCTTAATCATTTTGTCTTCCACTTTTGAAACTAGCCGATTCCCGTCTAACAGAACTAAAATTGGAATCTAACTATTCACAATTCAATCACTACTATTTTCCTAATTTCCCAACAGATTCCAAAAATTTGTTGATCTGTTCAACTTAATTCTAACTTTCCCAAATTTTTGAGTTAATTAAGGTAACTAAGTGTGACACCCTTTTCCTTTTTTGGACCCTAATGGCATGTCATTCTTATCCTAATCAGTTACTAAGTTCACACAGGCACTATTACAAAATTCGAATCATTTCAGTCCTTGTAATGTCGTCATATACGTATCATCCAATCATATAAACATTTCATATTCATTCAGTACATTGTATCTATTCGCAATAACCATATTTTATGATTTAGTCCTTTGAATGCCAACATCACCAAATTACAGTTAACCTAAATTAAAAGACATTATAATATAATTAAAACATAACATAAATAACATATCAAGTTCCATATAAACTTACATGGAAAAAAACAACAAACAAGAGATCAATGACTAGTTTGCAAATTTACATTTTCCTCGATTATCCTCCGCTTGATTCAATTCCAAATCTATATGATAATTCATTTCAATTTATCAATTTCAATTATCTTATATCATCCTATTATAAGCATGTATCAATTCAATTTCATTATTCGGATGCTACATGTGTTACCCGACTATTTCGATTTATGCATAATTGTAGCAATAAATGTTTTTCATAATATAATTGCATAGCTAAAGTTGCAACACTAAATAACCTATTAAAACTTTCCACACATTGTAACATCTCATTACATTTCCTTTCATCATCACTTCCATCACCATTGAATTGTCATCATTATTAATCATACTCATGATCTATGAAAAAATTAAAACTACATTTAACTAATAATATAATATAATAATTAATGCTAAATATTTCAAAATATTTCTTAATAATGTTAAATATAATATAGTATAATGTAATTAATGTTAAATATTTCAAATGAATTTCAAAGCTATTACTTTCTACATTTAACCATGGCAAGCACAAAAGAATGAAACATTAAAACTTGATCAATATGTTTGCACCATGCACACTAATATCCAAAGTTGGTCAAGCCCATTAAAATCGAGAGAAAAATTGAGCAATAACCAAAATTAACCACATTGAGAAATAAATAAGTATAAACATTAAAACTTGAATAATTATAAATGAAATTAACAAACTAAGCAAACATAAATAAATAGTCAAACATTTAATAACGTACAAAAGTAATAAACTAAACCCACAAAAATAAATAGTCAAACATCATAAAACATAGGGCACACTTGTAAGTGTCCAATAGAAACTAGAACTTAAACATAACTACTGCAAATGAAAGCAACGTAGAGAAATTCCATGGTGCATATCTTAAGGCCCAGGAAGGCTAGAAAATTTAAAACTCTCATCCATTTCCATCTTAAGCCACCTAACTTTAATATCAGGATCAATTGATAAAAACACAATTCACTTCTCCTTATTGACCATTAACTTCAACGTAGAAAAGTAAAGTTGACTAGTTTTTGGAACTTCATCCGATAAGCTATCGAAAACTTTGACAGGAATGTCATATGGATCCATCACAGGATTTAGACTAGATGTGACTTAACTCAAATTGTCAGTTGCACTACATAATTTATCAATTTGACTAGATAACTTTGCAACTCCTCCAATTGGCTTTGCAAATTTTTTTTTACTAGTATTCATTTGAGAAAATCCTACTTCAGGAAAGGATCAATTCCTTCTCTAACTTCTACTTGGGGTCACTCCTCGGAAAGATTCTTCATTCGAGTTAGCTTCTTTCGCTCCTTCACCCTTGACTGCATTCCCGGAAATGCCATTCCCATCCGCTAAACCTGCTCCTTCTGAGAATGGTTTTACCCCGCTCTTCAATCTTATTCTGTTTCCGATCCTGCTTCAGATTCTCTTTCAGTTGTGGAAACAAGCCCCTATTCCTATCGGTTGAGTAGCCCAAGCTCCTTAAGAGCTCTGTTGCACGTGTTTTTAAGGCTGAGGTTGAAGTTCATTAGTTTGGAGGTTTCCATCTATGTTATGTCTTACATCATCTGACATAAGAACATCATCTATTGCATTTTGTTCATTCTCTTCAGGTGTTGCATTGTCATCGTCCTCAAATAAATCGCTAGGGAGTATACCTAAAGAAGGTGCCCAAGCTTTATCACCGATGGCAATTATCCCTATGAACATTTCGTCCAACTTTCATTCTAAATCAAGATCAATGCCCACTATTTTAAATTTTAGAGATTCGGGAACAATCTATACATGAAGTAACGATGTAGTAAAAAATTATGAGCCTAGTAAAATATACCAAAAAAAAAAAAGAACAACAATAAGAATTAATAATATGCCTTTTGTCGACTCTCCAACCAATCTTTTGAAGCATCTATCGTTCCATTGAAAGGATTCCATCCTAAACTAGTAATTTTCCCTTTAAAATTTTTTCGTGCCTTCCATTCTTTTTTCAACAAGTCTCACCTATTTTTAAATTGTTTGTTACTATAAATCTTGCCTGTTTCATTCTTAAATTTGACAACTTTTCTTAGCCATTCATCTCTTTTGAAATGAGTACCGAATTTATTTGCATTACTTATCTCCTTAATACAAATATCACAAAATATAATTAACATCCTCCTATCTCGTGTTGCTTTTGCCTTCACCTATGGAGATCCCACTTGGTTCAACAAGCATGACATTTTCCATCTACCGCATATAATTTATTTTCAAACATTGGCAAAATAATTCAATGTTACATTATACTATAACTTTCAATTACTATAATTTCATTAGCACCATAAAAACGAAAGCCTCTAACAATTGTAAAAAAAATTGAGTTTGCTAAACGACAAGTGGCTTTGATATATTATGTATATTGGAGTTCAAAGAGCTAAAGCTACTGAATTGATATTTTTATTTATTCTCACACATAAATTAGGTAAGTTTATTCACTTCTTATACAAGTGAAAAAGAAAGATATAAACTGGTTTTGACTCCATCACAGAAACCCCCCGATAAAAAATAAGAATTTCGGATTCTATATATTAAAAGGAACTAAATTATAGTAACTTACAGCATTTTGGGAACTGTGAGGATTCTATAATATGAATTTAAAAAGAAAAAACGTAGCATATATCAAAAGCGAAATCATAGTTGAAACCATGAAGTATTGATAATGATTTGTGTAATCATGGTATATTATTTTACTGATGATATAATGTAGAGTTCTATTTGGTTTATTCCTTACAACTAGAGATTGACAATACTGAAAGGCAAACATATTCAAACACACAAAACTAGAAAATATCTTTCGGTTTGTTTTGCTGGTCTTTCTTGATTAAAACTACATCATCAAAACTAGTCTTCTCTTAATTAAAAATACAACAGCAAAGCTAAAAAATTAAAAGGAAGATGCATGTATAAGAGAAGCAAACAAATACCTTTAGATTGTGCTGGTCTTCTTGATTCAATTTTGGAGCTTCTTTGTTCCTTAAAACTAACTCAACCACAATAGAAGCATAAAATTATTGCTTCAAAACCAAATATGACAGTAGCATGAATAAAAAAGATCGGTATGTTTAAGAGAAATGAATAAAAACACCTATCTGATTTTCAAAACTGCTCCTCTTGCTTCAGGTCTGGAGCTTTGTTTCTTTTTTTCCCTAAAACTGACATAATAAAGCAGATAGCAACGCAGGAGATTTGGTTGTAAGTGAGTAACAACATTAATGTCTTGCATGACGTTAGGAGGGAAACAATTAAATGAGGTTTTTATTTGGTAATTAGATAACCCAAACGTTAAAATCAAAAGCCAAAAGTTGGATCACACAAGGTTCTTGGTTTGAGACTAAAAGCACTTTTAGACCATTGTTTTTTCTCCAAACGCAATTTGTTCTTCTTAACTTCAGCTACGGAAAGGTTCTTCTCCCATTGCAAAAGCAACGGAGAGCACCCCCTAAGTAAGAGCATAATTTGAGTAAGTCAATTTGTTTGACTGTAGTTTGTTCCGTGTACCCTAAGGAATTTGGTCCTATGAGGGAATCGAATTTATATGACTAAATTGCATCCCCTGGGGGATTAACTTTGAGGTAGTTAAATTTATTTGACTAATTTGCATTCTCCAGGATAATGTTGTTGAGGAGGTTGTGCCATGTATTTTTGTTTGATTCCAAAAATTATCGTCAATTGTTTATGCATATTTTTTTGATAGATCTGTTGAATAAACTTAAATGAAAAGTCAAGAGTTATGTTAAGTGAAAGGTCAAGAGTTATGTTTTTTTAATGGGTTTAAATTAGTAGTTTTTTTATTTAGGAGAATGAAAGGTCAAGAGTCATTTTTTAAAGGGTTAACTATAATCTATAAATAGTTTGTAAGCATTTGATATGGAATGTGAACAATTTTACAATTTGGTATCTGAGCTATGGAGATTGTGACCAGTAATGTGCCGCTGCCTCAACTAACAAAGGTGAACTATGAGAATTGGAGCATCCAAATGAAAGCTCTTCTCGGGTCTCAAGATGGTTGGGAGGTGGTCCAAGAAGGTTTCGTAGAACCGACAACTACTGTGGGATATACGGCGGCTCAAAACAAGGCGTTGAAAGAAATGCGATCGAAAGATAATGTGGCATTGTACATCTTATTCCGAGCTGTTGACGAGTCGGGCTTTGAGAAGATTGTAAGTGCGACAACTTCAAAAAAAGCATGGGACATTTTAGCAAAGGTGTACAAAGGAGCCGACCGAGTTAAACAAGTCTGCCTTCAAACTCTTCGCGGCGAGTTGGAAGGCATGAAGATGAAGGAATCGGAAGGTGTCTCCGACTATATCACGCGTATTCAAACCGTGGTAAACCAACTCAACCGAAACGAAGAAACGTTAACAGATGCATGAGTTGTGGAGAAGATTTTGAGATTATTAACTGACAGTTTCGAGAATGTCGTATGTGCCATAGAAGAGTTAAAGGATCTAGCAACGCTCACATTCGATGAACTTGCCGATTCTCTCGAGGCACATGAACAACGTAAGAAGAAGAAGAAAGAGGAGACATTCGAGCAAGCACTTCAAACCAAGGCATCACTTAAAGACGAAAAGGTTCTCTGTTCTCTAAGCTTTCGTGGTAGAGGTCGTGGTCGTGGATATCGAGGAAATGGTCGTGGTGGAAAGGCTGCAGTCAAGAAGGGAATTATGAGGAGAAGGAGCAATCAAACCAACAAAATTGGCGTGGAAGAAGACGTGGTCGTGGAAGAGGCGGATGGTCGAATTATTCCAATGTCGAGTGCTACAAGTGTGGCAAATATGGTCACTATGCGAAGGATTGTAACTCTGATAAGTGTTACAATTGTGGTAAGGCGGGACACTTCACGAAAGAATGTCGCGTCTCAAAAAAGGTGGAAGAGACAACCAACCTAACAACGAAAAATGAGGAGACAAAAGAAGGTTTTCTCTTGATGGCACACAAAGAAGTCAACACCAACAACAACATGGTATGCTACCTTGACACGGGTGCAAGCAACCATATGTGCGGGCACAAGTACCTATTTAAAGAGATGCAAAAGGTTGAAACGGGACATGTGTAATTTGGAGATGCGTCGAAGGTTGAGGTAAAAGGCCAAGGTACCGTTTGTTATTTACAATAAGATGGGTTAGTTGGGTCAATCCAAGATGTGTATTACGTACCAGACCTCAAGAGAAACATTTTGAGTATGGGGCAACTCATGGAAAAAGGTTACTCGGTATTTATGAAAGATCGAGTGTTACACTTAAAAGATAAGGAAGGGCATTTGTTCGCTCTAGTTGAAATGGAGAGAAATCGCATGTACAAGTTGAATTTGTAAAGCGTTCGAGGAAAATGTTTGCGAGTCGATGTTGAAGACAAGGCATCGCTGTGGCATCTCTGTTTTGGCCACCTATATTATGGTGGTCTAAACGAGTTAGCGAAGAAGAACATGGTGCATGGGCTACCAGACATGGACTATGAGGGAAAATTTTGTGAAGAATGTGTGCTTGGCAAGCATGCAAGAATTTCGTTTCAAAAGAAAGAAGAATATCGGGCTAAGCAACTTCTCGAATTGATTCATACCGACATATGTGGACCAATCACCCCCGAATATTTTAGTGGTAAAAGGTATTTCATTTCTTTTATCGATGATTTCTCACAAAAAACTTGGGTTTATTTTCTTAAAGAAAAATTCGAGACATTCGAGGTGTTCAAGAAGTTCAAAGTGATGGTGGAAAAAGCAACTGGTAGACACATCAAATCTGTACGATCTGATAGAGGTTTCGAGTATACTTCGACGGCTTTCATGGAGTATAGTGAGGAGCAAGGCATAAGACGATTCCTAACCGCACCGTACTCTCCCAAAAAAATGGTGTGGCCGAGAGGAAGAATCGGACTGTTCTCGACATGGTTCGATCAATGCTCACGAGCAAGAAGTTGTCGAAGGAATTTTGGGCGGAAGCTATGCAATGTGTCATCTATGTGAAAAATCGATGTCCACATACGAAGTTGGATGATCAAACACCATAAGAGGCTTGGAGCGGACAAAAACCATCAGTTTCTCATCTCAAAGTATTCGGTAGTGAGGCCTATGCACATGTGCCAGATCAGCGAAGAACGAAGCTCGAAGAAAAAAGCAAAAGGTTTATTTTTATTGGGCATGATGAGAAAATAAAAGGATACAAGCTACTCGACCCGATAAGTAAGAAGGTTGTGGTAAGTCGTGATGTACGATTCAATGAAGCAAGCAAATAGGATTGGAATAACTCAACGGAGGTTATCATCAAAGATGGAGGATCATCAGTCGCTACACCAACAATCATATCGACAAATCCTGAAACTATCGATGATGAAGATGAACCGCAACAACCAAAAATACGAAGTTTGCAAGATTTGGATGATTCAACAAATGAGGTACATATTGTATGTCTTTTGGCAGATTCCAAGAATATAAGTTTTGAAGAGGCAGTGCGAGACAAGAAATGGCAAACTGCTATAGACGAGGAGATTAAAGCAATTGACCGCAACAACATATGGGAGTTAACAGAATTGCCGAAAAGAAGTCAGCCCATTGGTGTGAAGTGGGTGTTCAAAAGAAAGATGATTGCTCAAGGTGAATTAGAACGGTACAAGGCACGACTTATTGTAAAGGGAGATAAGCAAAATGAGGGGGATCGATTATGACGAGGTATTTTCTCCCGTTGTAAGAATGGAGACAATTCGATTGCTCTTTGCACAAGCGACACAATTTAAATGGCGGATATTTCAAATGGATGTCAAGTCAGCATTCTTGAATGGTGTGCTTGAAGAACAAGTCCACATCGAACAACCACCTGGGTACATGAAAAATAGAGAAGAGAAGAAGGTGCTGAAATTGAAAAAGGCACTTTACAGGTTGAAACAAGCACCGCAGGCATGGAATACTTGTATCGATACCTACTGCAAGGAGAACGGGTTCAAACAATGTCTTTATGAACATGCCCTCTACGTTAAGAAGAATGGAGGTAATATGTTATTTGTTGCTCTTTATGTCGATGACCTCATTTTTATGGGGAACAATGGTGAGATGATACTAAATTTTAAGAGCAAAATGACACAAGAATTCGAGATGACAGATTTGGGTTTAATAAAGTATTTCCTTGGTTTGGAAGTTAGACAAGAAGAGACAGGTATTTTTGTGTCACAAGAGGCATATGCAAAGGAAATTTTGAAGAAGTATAAGATGACACATTGCAACCCAGTATCAACACCAATGGAACCAGGTGTAAAACTCTCAAAATTCGATGGAGGAGAACGAGTCGACGTGAGCAAATACCGGAGTTTGGTGGGAAGCCTTCGCTATCTCACTTGCACAAAGCCTGACATTTCGCTAAGTGTTGGCATTGTAAGTCGGTTCATGGAGGAGTCGATTTATTCACATTGGAAGGTATTGAAGCTAATCCTACGGTATATTCAAGGAACGATGTCACTTGGATTATTCTATTCAAATATGGAAGATTACAAGTTGATTGGGTATTCCAACAGTGATTGGTGCGGAGACTTAGACGATCGGAAAAGTACATTGGGATATGTGTTCTTTATGGGTAACACAGCGTTTGCTTGGCTTTCAAAGAAGCAACCAATCGTGACACTCTCGACATGTGAAGCTGAATATGTGGTACCATCTTGGTGTGTGTGTCATGCTATATGGCTCAGGAATTTGTTGGGCGAGTTGGAGCAACAACAACTCGGTGCAACTGAGATACGAGTTGACAATAAATTAGCGATTGAGTTGGCAAAGAACCCAGTGAATCATGAGAGAAGCAAACACATTGACATTCATTTTCATTTCATCCGAGATCATGTAAAGGAAGCAAGTGTGAAATTAGTGCATGTGGCAAGTCGGGACCAAGTCGCAGATATCTTCACAAAATCGCTACCGATGGTACTCTTCGACAACTACAAGAAATTAATCGGCATGAAGGATGGCATAAGCATTTAAGTTTACAGGGGAGTTTTGTTGAATAAACTTAAATGAAAAGTCAAGAGTTATGTTAAATGAAAGGTCAAGAGTTATGTTTTTTTTAATGGGTTTAAATTAGTAGTTTTTTATTTAAGAGAATGAAAGGTCAAGAGTCATTGGTTTATGGCTATTATTAGATTTTAATATTTTTAGTTTTTTGTTTTGTTTTAAAGGGTTAACTATAATCTATAAATAGTTTGTAAGCATTTGATATGGAATGTGAATAATTTTACAAGATCAAGCTTAGAGATAGACCTTATAGAAATATGAAATGGACTCGAGTACTCTCAGATTCCTTCGAGAAAAAAGATGAACTTAGGGGTGCTAGAAGTTGGAGCTTGTGATCCAAGACTTTCTCCCATATTTAAGTGAATCTAAGAACTTTATAATGGAGAAAACAAAGAGATAATGTTGCAAAGAAAAACTATCTTTCCTAGCTTAAAGGTTGCTCTCTTATTTATTATTATTTGGGATGGAAAACCACATTCTCCAATGGATTCCGAACTGATCTAATTCGAATAGAACAAGATTTTTTAATTGATTTGTACAATTTGCATTTAATGTTTTCGTTTTCGTGTGAATATTGCTCTATGAATATATTATGATATTTTTAAATAGAATTGAACAAATTGATTAAGGCTAAAAAGTAAGGTTTTTAGTTTCAATGTGAGTCATTTAGACAGTTTTATTTTAGGTTATTTCGAAAACTATCGCGCAATCAAAAAAACTAGTTTTGACCTTTGACTGTTATAGAAATTTTAAACTTGAATATTGGTATACTAATATATATTTTAAAATAACTTATTTAAAGCAATAAGTCTCCACAGTTATCTTTGTGGTGGAACTTATTTTGTTTTAAAATATAAAAAGTTATGTGCATGTAACTTAAGCCATTAATTTTGATCGGCCCAAATAAAGGTTATTATATAATAAAACTACAGGGGTAACCTGGGTAATAAACACGTGATGATTATTCAAAATTACATGTGAATAATGAATCGACCCAAAAGAATATTTATTGTTTGACATGTTCTTATAGTTAGTGTTTGATTACTACTCTAAGATATCACTTACAAGTGAATAATTAGTCTAAAGATAAAATATTAATGGAGTGAATGATATCTTGAGATGGGGTTTAACCTTTATTCAAATATATTATTTTTGTTTATATTTAAAGTCTTATGTGTGCTTGTTTTGTTTGATTCAACCATTATTATAATTGCCAACATCATTGTATGCATTGAATATATTCCCATGTTGAATGGCACGAACTTCAAATCATGGCAAGAGAACCTTATGATTATTCTTGGAGTTATAGATCTCAACATTACGTTAAGGACTGGTTCTCCTCCACCACTGTCATATAAGAGTACCTCTGGTGAAAATAAAGAGATGGAAAGGTGGGAAAGATCAAATCGCATGTGCATGATAATAAAAAAGGTCATTCCAGAAACATTCAAGGGCATTATGTTCGACAAGATTGTACCACAGTTAAGGAATTCATGGTCAACAGTGAAATTTGGTTTGTTAAGAACGAAGAGGCTAAAATTGGTATGTTCTTAACAAATCTAACATAAATGAGGTATACAAAGAAAAATAAGAAAGCTGTGAATACATCACAAAATAAACATAAAAAAGAATCAATTAAGGATAATTGTTTCTTTTTGTTTGTTCTTATGTTAATTTGACTTTAGTACCTAGACACATTTGGTGGATAGATTCTAGTGCAACAACTCACATGATTGTGTCTATACAAGGTTGCTAGAACTACCATAGCCAAATGATGGTGAAAGATACATCTATGTAAGTGACGATAATTCAATAAAATTTGAAGCGATATGAACTTTTCAATTATTATTAAGAACTAGATTTTATTTGGATTTGAATGAGATTTTCATTATACCGTCTTTTAGGCAGAATTTGATTTATATTTCAACATTCGAATATTTTGGTTACTTTTGTTCATTTGGAGATGGAAAATTTTCTCTTTTCATAGTTCAAATTTGGTTTGTTCTAGTTTTTATTAGGTTATGATAATCTATATTTACTTTATACTAATGAATCTTTTGTTGGATTTGGTGCCCTAAGTATAGCATATTTGTTTTGTATACTTGAATTTTTCGAACAAATTAGTTTAATAATAATATTCATTAATTACATTAATACACTTTGTATATTGTCCTCAATGGTTTATGCAGGCAAAGCAAAATCGAACAAATATTGGCTCATTGGTTATCTAACATTTAACTAATACTAAGGGGTATTACATAGTCAGATCATAATATGGAAAGACAGCTTGTATTAGTAGATGAACCTAAACATCTCCTTAGTCTAATCGAAAATGAGGAAACCGATTGAAAGACTAATATGTCATCTACCAAGTTCAGTTAGGGAGATGCTTTGTCTTAAGCATCGAATTATTGGCTCCCAAAAGATAAAGACATAGATAGCGCTTGTAACCTCCCAAACTTGTCCTAGACATTATGGCGAAATCGTGAAGATCACATTGGTCACCTACGCGTCAAAGCTATCTTATCATTCGTTGAAAACGTTAAGTACCCTCTCTTATAGAAAAAATCGTAGTTTACCTTTGTTAATTTTGGGAAAATGTTTATTAATTAAATCAACCATTCTTGGGTCATGTTATTAGCATTAGCATGGTTTAGAAGACACTTAATTCATCATTTCTTATCAAAAAAAATTATCCTTTATTACAGCGGAAACCTCGGTATTTAATTGATTAATCGTTATAGTCAAATATCATGCTTTGTCCAATTTCAAATATTCTTATAAAAACCCAAACCTATATGTGAAGTATGGATGCATGAAAATCCAAAAGCAAAAAAAAAAAAAACCCAACCACAGTTCAAATGGTTTTACAGTCTAAAAACCAAATAAATTTAAATTAAAACTCAAGAAAAATAATAATAAAGTCCGAAGCCCGTCGAATGTTCGCATGCCATGTCCGATCCTAGTCTCAAGCATTACTTGAGATGGTTGAAACTATGGGGTGAGCTAACTAGCTCAGTGTGAGACTAAACCATAAGTACATTCAAACAGTCATGCAAATATCATTCACCATCATTAATATTGCAACACAAACATAGCATAAAAATTATCATTCATAAGTGTCATGGACATATCTTAATGCATAATGATTTATTACCCCAACCAACCGCTATACACCACAAGTTCCCTAGAACTCGTCTGCCAAAGTCCAATCATTGCGAGCAAAGCTTGATGTGGTTAAACCACCATTATATGTAATGCAGTTATATTTCCATTTAAAATAAAATGTGATATAATCATCGTTCTCCTCATTACTCCCAATACAGTGCACTGAAAACATAATGCAGACTTAATATGCCACAATTACTCCACGGAACTCCTCCATCAACCACATAATCTGCCCCATGCATATGCGATATGTCATACAAATTTCAATCAAATGTATGTTTCATATGTTTTCATTTCAATAGCATGATTCATATGGCCTCATTATAACATTCACTATCAAGCATTCAATTTCACCATCAACACAGTGACATTCTAACATAGCATTATTCGTTATCGTTTTAGAAAATTTTCTAGTACATGTATAGCAGTTTTTCATTTAGTACATTTCATCGCATTTCAGCCCAAACAAAGATTTCATGCATTCAATATTTATTTCTAATTTAATACATGTTATACATACGACCAATGTACATTACAAACCCAAAAACACACATGTCATTTCATACCAGTATCAGCCATTCAAATAACCAATCAACTATGCAACTTTTCAAACATGTCATTTAACTAGAGCTCAATACGTACCTGAGTCGACCACCTTAAATTAACTCACTTAGCCATTTAACTAAGCCTGGATAGCAATCTTAATCATCATTTATAACATTAAAAATATTATTAAAGCATTCAAGTTAAAAGGTTAACACCCACACCTTATTTTCGCACTACTGTAGCACTACTTACGAAACCTACGATTTCAACTTAAGACTTTAAATCGAACCTAAATTAAAATAAAAATTTTATCAAGTTAGGATGCCGTAAAAATAACCTTCGAACACCCCCTTAAGGTTTTAATCAAATCAACATTACCATAAAAATTTTCAGATCCAAATTGACTAGTCTACTTACACTGATTTGATATGAAACGTACACGTGAACGTCTAATGGCTTCATTGCTCGTTCGAGGCATTTAAATCAACACCTAACACGATAAAATACGGAAAAATCAGTAGCAAAAAAACTATTTAAAACCTTGATTTCATCATTTAACATGTTCCCTAATAAACAAGTCAAAACATTAACCCTCAATCAACTGCACTTACACTTCTCGATTGTCAGATCTAAGTTGGCGAATGGTCAAGATTGAATTTTCCTAAGTCACACATGATCAAAGGGTGATTATGAAGGGTTCAAAGAGATCCAAATCTTGCTGGAATTAAGAGAAAAAATAATGAAAATAATAGCCCCTATTGAAGGGTCTAAGAGCGGCGCACCACCACCATTTGCGGCCAAAATTTTAGTTTTGGAAACGTAGGGATTTTATAAAAATATTCGATAAGAAAAATGGAAAAGAAAGGCACTTACTCTAATAAGAAGAAAGATGCGACAATTGAGTCCTTTTGGGGCAGCAATGGAGACCGATTTTAAGTGTTAAAAATTTCAGATCTAAGTTTGGAAAAATTATGCTAAAACAGAAGCAAGGAGAAGAGGATAATGGTGTAAAATCCACCATTAATGAAGGAAAGAGAGCGGTGGAGCTATGTGTTTGGGCGGCGTCACACTAGGGAAGGAGAAGAGAAAAATTGAAGAGGAAAAGATGGGAGGAAGGGGAAGGGGTGGGTAGGGCTGAAGAGTAATGACTAAAGGATGAAAAAATAAAAAAGTGATATTTATACGTAGGTTTAATAGGTATGGGTGACACAAAAATAGGGAAAAGGAAAATTTTAAGCAAAATTAAGCTATTTGCAAGGGAAGGGATTCAAACTTGAGACCTTAATCTATTTACCTTGTTTCCTTAATTTTATTTTAACCACAAGGCCAATTACTCAATTTTGAAATAATTTCACATTCTTTTAAACTAAAATTTGGGATGTTACAAGACTGACTGGACAAACAGTACGCCAAACAGGACCCAGGTAGAATAGGTCCTAAATCCATTTATGGATTTATTCACTTGTGACGTTCACAATGTGGAATACTTTAATCCTGAGTAGATGATGGACTATTTATGCATGACTCGTATACTTTGA
The DNA here is from genome assembly GCF_025698545.1 of Gossypium raimondii. Lineage (NCBI taxonomy): Eukaryota > Viridiplantae > Streptophyta > Magnoliopsida > Malvales > Malvaceae > Gossypium > Gossypium raimondii. Next base: position 6,987,253 of record NC_068571.1, on the reverse strand, counting down.
TGTAAGTATAAGCCTTAGTTCAAATAGATAAGGAACCAAAAATCGGTGTGTTGGGTGTACGACTTCTACAATATGTAGCACCATTCACAATAGTAGAATTCATAGCCCAATTAATGGGTAAATGATATCCTCTCGTTGATATTACATGATAGATGAAAAGTAAATGAGGTCAAGGGTTGTTTATCTTTATGATAAATGACTTGATTACTATTTGATAGTAATTGATTTATCATGAAGAAAGATGTAATGGTTATCATGAGATAAAATAGGACCATATTGGGAGAATGAATTTATCCCGAAGAGATTATGAATATCTTATGAGAGTAACAAACTGATGACAAGGTCATTGGATGAACACTAAGTAAGTAGCTTTCGTAATAGTATATAATAAGGGAGAGCTCAATCACGATACTATAATGGAATAACTTTATGACTAAATAAGTTTATAATTAATAGATGAAAAGTAGAAACTTAATTATAAATTATTTAAGCCCAAATTACATATGTCCAATTGGCCCTGCACTAGCTCGTTGAAATAAAAATGAATTCCACATAGAATCAAATAAACAAAAATGAATAGAAATGACAAAATTAGATAAATGGGTCACATTTGCAAATGAATATGTTTTCTCCTTGAGTATAGAAATGACTTGAGCATTAATTTAAGTTTTTAATTTATTATTTAATTAAATAGTTGAAGTTCGAAAATGGAATTAAATTAATTAGTCATTGTGAATCTATTGAATATGAAAATTAAATATATTTTCTCATAGATTCTTTTATAGTAAAGTTGATATGACTTTAATGTAATTAGAATTGGATTGAGAAAAATATTTAATTGAAAATTTAAATTTGTCTAATTAAATTAATTAATACATAATATATATTTTGGAAAATAGAAAAACATGTATTATATTGGATTACCCAACACTTTATAAAAAATTTTGATAAACTTTATAAATTTTTTATTATCAAAAAATTTATAAAGTAATGAGTTAAAAGTCCAAGAAGCACATAAATTGGACCTAATACAAGAGACCCAAATTCCCCTCCTACTACACATGAGGGGCAACAACCTTAGTGCATCTAACTATGGTGTGTTGGCCCCCTCTTTTAGTTCAACTAGAAGAATGATTTTTCTATTAGACAAATATTATTTGTGTTTTACTGATTCAACCAGGATTCCCCTATCTTTCCTTATAAATAGATGACAGTGGTAGAGTTATGAATACAAGTTTTTCACAAGTTTCACATAACTTTGAGACATTGTTATTCTGCCAGAAGGTAGAGAGATTTTATTTTCTAAATATAAATTCTACTTTTTTGGGAATAATAATGTTGTCAATTTCTATTGCAAGAGAATTACTTTCCTCCTGAAAGTAATAAATCATTTCTAATTTTGTGATTTGTTTGTGATTGTTCAAGCCCACACTCGAAGCAATTCGTAGTATGAGAATAATAGAGAAGGTCGTTCAGTTGAAAGCCGAAAATGTCTATGATTCGTCTCGTACAAAGCACAAGTATTTTTCTAGAAAAAGGTTTATTGCTATAAATATCACAAATTGGATCGATTTTCAAAATTTAAATTTCCGTTGTGATAGAAAATCGTTTTCTTAAATTGAATTTTTCCAACATCCTTGCATACAACCATAATAGGTAACAAACACAATTTAACCATTATGAATTCGGCTTCATGGTGGCTCAAGAGATTGGGTCATATCTCTAAAAGGATAATTAGTAAACTAGTGTATGACGGTATTCTCTATCCTTTTGATTTTAGGAAACTAGATGTCTTAGAACTAATACACACTAGTATTTCTAGACCAATCTTTACAACTTTTTGGAATGGTTCACAATATTTCACAACGTTCATAAACAATTTTTCACGATATGGATACCTTTATCTCGTTCATGTGAAATTGCAGTAACTGGATGTATTCAAAAATTATAAGGCTAAAGTTGAAAATCAACTCGGCTAAGAATTAGAAGTGTTAAACATGACCATGGTGATGAATATTATGATAGATATGACAATTCATATGAATAAAGTCCAAGACCATTTGCAAATTTCCTAGAGGAAAATGGTTTTCTCCCACAATACACTATGTGGGATTCACCCATTATGAATGGTGTTGATGAAAGACGAAAGAAAACACTTACGGATATGGTAATGAGTATGATTAGTTGTTTTATCTTTGCCTGAATCACTTTGTGGATAATCATTAAAGACCACAACTTATATACTTAACAAAGTTCCAACTAAGGCAACTAAAAAAACTCTTTTATGAGCATTAGACAAGTAAAAAGGCTAGCTTAAAGAACTTGCACATATGAGGATTTCCAGCTGAGGTTAGGACTTATAGGCCAAATGAAAGAAAATTGGACTCAAGGATTGCTAGTTACTATTTCATAGGATACTCTAAAATATCTAGGGGTTACAAATTTTTATGATCTCATTACTAAGGATGTTTTTGAGATAATAATGTTCATTCTTTGAGGATGTTGAATTTGCAGAGGGAAAGAGAATTTTAAAGAGAATTAAAGATAAAAAGAAAATTTTGATATTTCTTAAACATTCCTTGAATTGCTAGTGATTGTTGAAAAAAGCATTTATGACAAACGCTTTGTTGGACAGCAAAAATTTAAAAGTTTTCATAAAACCTGAACCTATGTTGTGTTATCTGAACCTATGTTGTGTTATCTATGGAAAATAATCTTTACTAAATTTAGTACATATGTTTCTAGGATAGGGAGATTTGTCTAAACCTAACTTTCTATCAAATGATCTTTTAATCCGGTTAAAGATTTTTAATTTCTATATTATAAGTTTAGGGTGAGGGTTAATGTGAAAATTACACATAAGTAACCTTTTAACATTTCATCTTGAGAAAAGGGATAGATGCATTCTTTAAAATACTTATGTGTTAATTTGAAATATCAAAACCGCAAAACTTGAAGATTTCAAGATAACGATAGACTCAGATACACTTGCACATCTAGTTTTTATTCTTAATATTCTAAAATTAAAGACCATGGTTTATTAAGTTTTATAAAAGGTTTTTATGGTTTTAACAACACATCCATTGAAGAGCAGACAAGTATTGTAATAACTCGACTAGCGTATGTTGTGTCAGTATATTGTTTGGCATATAAACGTTCAAGTCAAGGGAAGCAAGGTGATAGCTTGGTGAATCTGTGAAGTGTCTAGGTGGCGTATTGAGTGGATCTGACAGTATACCCAATTGCGGAATGCTTTGCTGGAATTCACCATTTGACGAACTCTTTTAGGAGACAATCCACTAACCACAGATCCTTTAGGGTGAACTCGTAAGTTTGAATATCGATAGATTTGTTATCCGTGTTTTAGCATAAAAACGATGACATAGTGAATATCTCTAGAGTTTAGTTGAGACCTAGATGACAACCTTATGTGTTTAGGTAGCTAAATGATTTGTTTAGTTGATTTTTTTAGTGTGCAAGCAATGTTTTCCTACTCAGAAAGATGATTAGTGGTAGTAGTTATGTTCGATAGATGATTAGGCTTCAAAATTTTAGAAAATGTCTAATCTCGGGTTTTAAGGGTGACAGTGGAATTTTCTGACCCTTTCACTAAACTTTATCTCCGTTGTCTATGCTATATAAAGATGTCGATAGCTGGCATGTTTGACCTTTTTTTCCGTTGCATTTTTCTCTAAGTCTCTAGAATTTTTAGGATATCTTCGTTAAAGAAGAGGAGGAAGGTTTCCAATAGCTAGTTCAAACGCTATTGCTAAGTACCAGCTTACTGGTAATTTTTGGAAAGCCCTTAGATCGTTGTCGAGGGGATTTACATTTTTACATTTGTGTATGTGTGATTAAACTAGATAATGGTCTGGTGGTTATAATTGTTTCTTATTTGGCTCAAGAAGCTAGTGAAGGTTTGAGCAATTGAGGCAAATGACCAGTAGAGTAGATCCTATTTTGAAGTTCGTTGGTGAGTTCTTTCTTACTCCCTTTGAGTTATGATACTTCCATGACATGTCGGTTATGTACGGTAAGTTGTTTCTACTATAAATAAGTCAATCTGTTATGTTTGGATGCATGTGTAATAAACCAGGGTTGTATGTGTGAGTTTGGTCATTGTCGATGTAAAAACACCCTACTAGTTACACTAGCTCAGTACCAGATAATTTGTGATATGCGAAAGTGTGGAAAGGAGATCAATTTGTGATGCCTCCGGTAGGACAGTTATATTGCAAATCGAATTAGCAGATCAAGACAACGCGTGTTGAACTAAACAATGATGATATGATGAGGTATTGGTGGAATATGAATATGAATGTGGTTGATATATGATTCTGATTTCTAAGATTCGGGTCTGAAGATAGCACAAAGATGGTTTATTTGTGAACATGCATGATTGTGAAAGGTAAGTTTAAGTCGGTGGATAGTGTCCGCCCATGTACTATATGAGTTATGTTTAAATTGGCGTATTATGTCTTTTTGGCAAAGTTTCACGAATACGTCTGTGTTTCTTCCTTATGGGTTAATGTTTTCCAATTATCAGTATTCTTGTGAATTATTTTGTTTATTTTTGGAACTCACTAAGTTCAAACGAACTTACTCCTTTACTTTTCCTCCTTCAAGCGTACTCTAGTAGAAAAGAAATCAGTTGAAAGGGGACTACGCCAAAGTTGCAGCTGCAAGTGAACCATTTGTTTATTTACATGTATTAGTGTATACATTTGTTTATTTACATGCATTAGTGTATACATGTCTATAGCTAGGCAGTGGCCAAATAATAGAATTTCTCACATATAGGTCCTATTTTTTTTAACGATGCGTTATAAAATGAAAGAAGAATAAAAATTTTAACTAAAAAGGAAATCTTCACAACTGTTTTTCTAAAATTTAAGTTAGTCGAAAGACTTGAATCCGTCAGTAATGGCTCAGTTAGGATCGCCTGGCTGAATGGTATATGTCATGTCTTCCTGACGGGCTAAGGGGTGTTACAAGTTTTGGTATTAGAGCTTAGGTTCAGCTAATTCTCGAATAAATGAATGCTAAGTCATGCCCCTGCCATGCGCGATATACCTTTTGCTTAGTCCCTATAATTTTGATTAACTTAAGTTGTGTTGTAGTTAAAAATAATGTTTGAAATTTTGAGAAAAGATACAGGTGAGGATATTTAGAGTCATATACCTCCGGCACAATAGTAGGGTCTTGTAACGGATTTAGGCGCTACTTAAAATGATTTTTGTATTGTTTTTGCCACTATGATGAGTCACTCATTTGACCAATTCGTGGGGATAGCCTAAGTACCTCCTCCACCTCAGCAACCTCAGCCTGAGGTGGTGCGACCTGTGCTTCCTACACCTTTACTGCAGGCTGCAAACCAGTTTAAAGGAGACCTCTTGAAGGAGATATGCAAATGAGGTGCTAAAGAGTTTCTGGGGGATAAGGGTGATGACCCTGTGGTTGTCTCATGCTTCTCGAGTGATTGCAGAGCTGAAATGCATACCAATGAATTGTCTCTCCTGTGTTATTTCTTTGCTGAAAGGGGAGGTGTATCAATGGTGGGAAACGCTAATAAGCATGACCCCTGAAGAGTAAATAAATTAGGAGTTCTTCTTAATGAAATTAAGAGAAAAGTATGTTAACTAGAAGCTTGTCGTGCAATTGAAGAAACAATTTCTATATCTCAGACAAGGACAAATGTTAGTAATAGAGTATGAATGAGAATTCGTCAGACTCAATCGTTATGTGAGAGACATGTTCCAAAATGAAAAAGCCCTGTGCGAGAAGTTTGAGTAGGGCTTAAAGGTTGAAATTCGCACCTTGGTGGCGACATTGGAAGTTCAGAGGCTAACAACTATGGCAGTCAAAGATCAAAAGATGAAAATGAGTGTCCAAAAAAGAAATAGAGGGTAGGAGAGAGAAAGAATAAAGCGTGGAATCTCCAGTTCGCCACTTTCAACGAGTTTTAATAAGTAGAAAGATAGAAGCTTCTCTGCACCGAGACGAGATTTTTAGCCCATGAATTTTCGTCGAGAATGACGTGGGCGATAGGCTACTTGAATGGCAAGTATAGGTGGATCCAGGATGGTAAGGGATCCAATATGCAAGCATGGTGGAAGGAATCACAACGAAAAATGTTGGAGACATTTGGGGGCATGTTATGCAGGTGGGTTACTAGATCTTCCGCTTAGAGATTTCCCCTCAAAAGCCAAAGCCAACACGGAACAGTTTGTACTTGTGACTCAAAAAACTTAATAAGAGGTGAGATCCGGAGTAGCTATGAAGTCTAAATCAATTCAGGGGGCTTCAAGGAAGAATTACACCAACCCCAACTCAGTCGTGTCCACTAGAGCCTATGTAATGAAGGCTAAGGAAGATGCAAACTTACCAAAGGTTATTATGAGTAAATTTTCTTTTTTGGGAAATAGCGTTCATGCATTAATAGACCCTGGGTCAACCCATTCGTACTTCTGTACAAATGTTGTTAAAGGTCTGAGCCTAGAAGTTGTTTCATCTGAGACAAATGTGTTGGTGACCAACCCTCTTGGTCAAAATACGATTGTTAGCAGAGTAATTAAAATTTGCCTGCTAACTTTTGGCGGACTTATTGCTATTAAGTTTTCATGAGTTCGATGCTATTTTTGGATTGGACCGGTTAACCAAACATAATGTTGTGGTAGATTGTCGAGCCAGAGGTGTGCAGTTATTAACTACAGAAGGCAAAGATGTGTTACTACCTAGCGTACAGACCGGTGGGACGGGTAGAATAATTTCAGCAGTATCTTTCAAAAAGCTAATAGTTAAAGGCGCAGATTGAGTAGTATATTATGGATTCGATTGAGTTAAAGAAAGACATCAACCAAGTTCCAATTGTGAATGAGTTTTTTTGATGTATTTCCAGAGGAACTCCTAGGTATGCCGCCAAATTGAGAGGTAGAGTATTAAATTGAAATAGCACTTGGTATTACACCCATATCATGTGCCCCATACAGGATGGTGCTATTAGTACTAAAGGAGTTAAGGATTTATACGACCAAGTGTTTCACATTGGAGTACACCAATCTTGTTCGTGAAAAAGAAGGACGTGACTCTTCGTTTATGCATCAATTACCACTAACTGAACAAGGTGATTGTAAAGCTACCTTGGATAGAAGACTTGTTTAACCAATTAAGCAGAGCTACAATTTTCTCTAAAATTGACTTACGATTTGGTTACTACCAAGTAAAGATTAAGGCTGATGATGTTTCGAAAATCGCGTTTCGCTTAAGCTATGGACATTAGAAGTTCTTAGTGATACTATTTGGATTAACGAATGCGCCAGCAGTATTCATGGATCTGATTAATAGGGTCTTTCAGCCATACTTAAACTGTTTTGTAGTCTTCTTTACTGATGATATTTTGGTCTACCCTAAATGCTTGGTAGAACATGAAAAACACCTAGAGATTGTGCTAAGGACTTTACGAGAGAACAAGTTGTATGCCAAATTCAATAAGTGCAAATTTTGGCTGAGAGAAGTCCATTTCTTTGGTTAAGTTATCTCTACAAAAGCCATCATGGTAAACCCTGAAAAAACAAAGTTATGCTTGATTGGAATCTGTCAAGAAACGCCACTGAGGTATGTAGTTTCCTGGGTTTGGTGGGTTAGTACAGGCGGTTCGTAAAAAGTTTCGCGATGTTAACGACACCTCTCACACGACTGTTAAGAAAGAAAGAAAAGCTCAAGTGGACAGAGGTGTGTCAGAGAAGCTTTGACAAGTTGAAAGTAGTTCTAACTAAAGCCCCGATTTTAGCTTAACCAGGGTCTGGTGTGGAGTAGACTGTGTTTACTGAAGCATTCCTAAATGAGTTGGGATGTGTGCTCATGCAAAGAGGGAAGGTTGTGGCGTATGTATCTCGCCAGATCAAGCTGCATGAAAAGAACTACCCAACACATGACTTAGAACTAGCAGTCCTGGTGCTATCATTAAAAATTTGAGGACACTATCTTTATGGTGAGAAGTGTCACATGTTTTCGGGGCATAAAAGCTTAAAGTACCTGATGACACAAAATGATTTGAATCTACACCAACGACAATGGATGGACTATTGAAAGTCTGCGACTTGACAATTGAGTACCATTCTGGAAAGGTTAATGTTGTGGCGGATGCTTTAAGCGAAAAAATTATGGCAGCTTTAACATCTCATCGAGCGAGTGTTCATCTGGCAATTGATGGGTCGCTTCTTGTAGAATCGATTGTTCAACCTACCTTTATCTCTCAGATTTTAGAAGAGCAGTAAAAGATGGAAAGTGTGATGATTACAAACTTTACCCTAGGAAAATATGGCGAACTTCAATTTATGGGTAGGATTTATGTGCTAGCAGGAAGTGATGTGAGGCAAGAATTGCTAATGAGGCTCACCAAAGACCCTTCTCACTTCATCCAAGAAGCATTAAAATGTACCGTGATTTAAAGAGTTTGTATTGGTGGCCTAGAATGAAAAAGGAGATATCAGAGTATGTCTCAAGTTATCTAACAAACCGACAGGTGAAGGCAGAACATCAAATTTCCTCAGAGAATTTGTATCCTCTAGATATTCCTAAGTGGGAGTGGGACAAGATAACCATGGATTTTGTATCGAGTCTTCCTCTTAGTCCCACTAAAAAGTCCTCTTAGTCCTACTAAAAAGAACGTAGTTTGGGTGATTGTAGATTAGCTTACCAAGTCAGGCCATTTCCTGCCAGTGCATACCAACTATTTGTTAGAGAAATTGGTAGAACTCTACATATCTAAAATTGTACGCCTCAACGGGATACCAACATCCATAGTGTCAGATCAAGATCCAAGGTTCACTTCGAGGTTTTGGAAAAAGCTGCAAGAATCCTTGGGAACCCAGTTACAGTTTAGTACTATTTTCCATCTTCAAATAGATAGGCAATTAGAAAGAGTAATTTAAGTTCTTGAAGACATGCTTAGAAGTTGTATGGTAGATTTTGGATTAAACTGGGAAAAATACATCCCTTTGGTAGAGTTTTCATACAACAACAATCTTTATACCAGCCTGGGAATGTCGTCTTTCGAAGCACTATATGGAAGAAGGTACAGATCACCCACATACAGATCACCCACATGTTGGTTGGAGCTCGGTGAAAGGAAGATAATTGGTCATGACTTAGTACATAAAATAGAAGAAAGAATTTTAATCATATGAACTCATTTAAAGGCTACTCAAGACCGACAGAAGGCTTACGTTGATTGAAAGAGGAAGGATATTTTGTTTGAAGTGGGAGATAAAGTATTTCTAAAAGTTTCACCATGAAAAAAGGTTATAATATTTGGACTAAAAGGGAAGTTGAGCCCCCAATTCATAGGCCCATACGAAGTTCTGGAACGAGTTGGTCTAGTGGCGTATAGATTGGCACTACCTCCAGAATTGTCAAAGATTCATAATGTGTTTCATGTATCCATGCTGAGGAGATACCGATCAAACCCAAATCATGTGGTGCAAGTTGAAACCCTGGAGATGGAACCCAACTTATCTTATGCAGAAGAACCCATTCGTATTTTGGTAATAGAAATAAAAGAATTGAGAAATAAAAGAATTCCACTAGTAAAAGTATTGTAAAGGAACCACAATATGGAGGAAGCCACCTAGGAGAAGGAGAGTTTGATGAAAGAGCAATATCATCAGTTGTTCGCATGTAAGAATCTTGAAGACAAAATATTCTAAATAGGGGAGAGTTGTTATAGTCCACTTGGCGTATACCGTGTCGGTATACTATTTGGTGTATAGACATTTAAGTTAAAGGAAGAAAGGTGTTAGCTTGTTAAATTATCCGTTAAGTGTCTAGGTGGCGTATTGCATGGATCCAATAGTATGCCCATTTGTGGAACGCCTCCTTAGAATTCGCCATTTGTTGGATTCTTTTGGGAGACAATCTACCAACCCCAGATACTTTAGGGTAAATTTGTTAGTTCACATATCAATAGATTTGTTTTCTGTGTTTTAGCGTAAAAATGATGACTCGGTGAGCGTCGCTAGATTTTAGTTGAAACCTAGTTGGAATTGAACTACAGTACTACAGATGACAACTTTCTATGTTTGGATAGCTGAATGATTTGTTTAGTTGATTTGTTTTAATGTGCAAGCAATGTTTTACTACTCACTAAGTTGATTAGTGGTAGTAGTTATGTTCGGTAAATGATTAGGCTTCAAAATTTCAGGAAATGTCTAATCTCGGGTTTTAAGGGCTACAGTGGAATTTTTTGATCCTTCCACTAAGCTTTGTCTCCGTTGTCTATGTTACACTTGGCACGCCAATGTGTTCACAGAAAACCGATTAGAAACGTTCCTTTCGGAATTCCAACTGTACATCTAACCACACTAAATCAAACGACGTCTTTCTTGACTTAATGTTCATCTGACTTTGTGAGTTGACAAAATCATACTCTTAATCTGAAGAAATAATAAGTACTGGAATTTAGGAGTTAATTTGCTAGGGTGCGTAACTCACGGGTTTTGACGAGGCTAATTCCGGCCTAAAGCTGAAATGGATACTTAATAAAAAAAACTTGGTAATTAAAAACTTGATTAATGACTTGATTCATGACTTGATTCAAGACTTGATGATAAAATGAACAAAGTAGTCCACTATTTATACTAGTGGCTTTGCTAAATTAAGAGCCAACTAGTATGAAAATCAAGGAATAAAGTATTAAAAATCCCTACATAATCTTCCACTAAGTGAACAAAAATTTCAGCTAATTAATCTTGGAAAAACTCTGCTTTGGTCCTCCTTCTTTTCTTCTTTCTTCAATCTAGCCCAATTGTCTCCTTTTTCTTCTATTTAGCCCCAAATTGCACCCCTGCTCAACATTCAACAAAAACAAGGAAAAATTAGTGGTGCACTCTCATAAATTAATCAATTTAATTACATAAATATGTAACTTTAGCATTTAATCAAATCCCCCCTACTTAGCTTATGCTAGTCCTCGAGCATTTTGTATGTATCTGCAAAAAGAAAAAAAAATCTCCAAAATAGGACTTGACCACCATGGTTTGCACAATTCAACAATTTAATCCTATCACATTAACATCTCAAATAACCTAGCCTAAGAAGTAAGTAAATATATTTCAAAATTTATTAGAGCTTGATAGACCTACCCCTAATTTATTTTTATTTATAATAATAATAATTTTTTGTGTACTTAGGACATTTTCAAATTTTTTGACGCGAGACATGATGACAACCCAAGCACCATGTTCCAGTTACTCAATTCGGACGTCTCTAACCAGGTTATTTCACCCTCCTCATGATAACTTGTTAGCAGAGTGAGTGCAAAGAAATTGGACAGCCACACGAACCTTTTTACGCGAGATGTGATGACAACCCAAGCACCACGCTCCGGTTACTCAGCCCGATGCACAACCCCAATTGTTCACTCTTAACATTCGTATCAGAGGAGTATTATATTTTTTTCTCTTTTTTTTTAAGATAAAAGCTTATGATAAAAGGTAGGCAATCAAGCAAACTCATAATTTCCAAAAATTTATTACCCACAAAGTCTAGGTTATTGAAAAGTTTCATGTGTAAAGAATTAAATAGCTAAATCGGTCAAACCATAAGTGTACCATCCCAATTTATCAAAAGAAAAATTTTACCTTTTACCGAAAACATGCAGAAATAGTGATGACAGATAAGCAAATAAGAACCAATTTATATTTCCTTCCCCCTTACTTATTTTACATTGTCCCAATGTAATTTAAAAAAATAAAAGTAAAGATAAGTAGGTGAAAGAAAGAAAAAGAAACTCCCCATGTATTTCAACGTCGTGGAGGGTGGTCTCGTAGATAGAGTGGGTCTTGGCTAAAATAAAAAGAATTTTGTGGGTTGATATGTGGAATTTAATTTTGTCTTGGAATATTTTCCTGCAAAAATAAAAATGAAAATAAAATAAAATAGTAAAATTAAATAATAATAATAGGAAAATTAATTTTTTTTTCAAATTTATTAGCTAAGCTATCAAATCGAGAAATAAATTTAAAAACCAAGATTATGAGATTTGGTAAAACAGTCGTGATAAATGCACCAAGTAAGTTTCCAGGAAAGAGAGGTGAGTCACAATGGACATACTTAAGTACCAAGTCTTTCCTTAGACAGAACTAATCCTTGACATGCATTTTCATTTTTCATTTTTCATTTTACCAAAAATTTTATTTGCATAAAGGAAAAGAAAATTTGGGTTGCCTCCCAACAGCGTTTTGTTTAACGTCGTTTAGCTCGACGACCTGTGTTATTCAAATTCTTTATTCTTTAGCTCACCATGCATCTCTGGAAAGTGGCCGGAGCATTACAGAGTCCAAACAACATTCGTCTATACGCAAACATTTCGGAAGGGCACGTGAAAGTTGTTTTGTCTTGATCCTCTACCTCCCTCAATGCTTCGAGGATTTCTTTTTCCTCCTTCGCTTTCTTATCCTTTGCGAGCCTCTCTAGAAAAGGGGGTGGCATCACGAATGGTTTCTGAATTTCTGATTCTGGTCTGACTTTTGGATGAGATCTGCTTTTCCTATTCCTTGTCTTGCTCATGACTTTTGTCTGGAACTGTTTCCAGAATCTTTGCGCTACAAAGAGTTATTGCACTTACATTCTGCCTAGGATTCGGCTCTGTCTGGGAAGGTAATTTACCTTGAGATTCCAAACGATTAACCGCCATCGAGAGTTTACTAACTTGATTAGTTAACTCTTGTATTGATGCGTCTGTCCTTTGTTGGTACTTCGCAACATCGACGGCAAGTCTTTCCATAATAGCTTCTAGAGATGTGCTCAGCTTGGGTGGCGGTTGCGGAGGTCTTGGTTGGAACGATGGATTATATCGGGGATTAGCTCCATAATTCAAGTTGGGATGATCCTTCCACCCGGGATTGTAAGCGTTAGAGAAAGGATCATAGCATTTTTGTGGAGGTCTCGGAAAACCTTCGACAGCATCAACATGTGCCTTTGAATTTTCGTTAAGGATTGGGCACAAATTCGTCGGATGTTCAGATGTAGTACAAATTCCACACAGTTGGGTCCGATTCTTCTTTTCTGAAAGCATAGATTGAACAATATTAGTAAGCTTATCCAATTTATCTTCTAAGGATGAAACGTTTACCCCATTAACCCGTCTTGTGGGTTCTGAATTTGGCCTATACTGTTGAGAATTTACCGCCATGGTGGATATCAGTTCTCTTGCCCTTTGAGGAGTCATATTGACAAGCGCCCCCCACTAGCCGCGTCAATCATTTTCATTTCCATAGGAAGCAAACCCTCGTAGAAATACTGAAGAAGTGATTGCTCGGTCAAACCGTGTTGAGGACAACTTGCACACAATTTTTTGTACTGCTCCCAATAGTCATAGAGCGATTCGCTTTCCATTTGGCGAATTCCCACTATGTCTCTCCTAAGTTCAGCTGCTCGCGATGCTGGGAAAAATCTGTCTAGAAAAACACGAGATAAGTCATCCCACGTTGTAATAGAACCTGGAGGTAAGAAAAATAACCATTCTTTTGCTGTATCAACTAAAGAAAAAGGAAAGGCCCGAAGTTTAATTTCATCTTCGGTTACTCCCTGTGGTTTCATGCTTGAGCAGACCATGTGGAATTCTCTCAAGTGAGTGTGTGGATTTTCGCTCTTCAAGCCTCGAAAAGTGGGCAAAATGTGGATCAGGCCTGACTTCAACTCAAATAGGGTTTTTCCAATTGGATAGTTGATGCATTACGGTGTTTACTCGTTGGGAGCAGCGGCTAGTTGACGAATGGTTCGGTTCGCCATCCTTTCTGGTTCGCTGAGGTTGTCTTCTACTTCTTTTGTTTCTGGAAGTGGTTCGGTCTCAGGTTCAACCACTTCGACTTGTTTTCCACGTTCAATTGCTTTTACACGTTTAAGAACTTCCGTCTCTTTACGTTGCGCTCGTCCTGATTTTTCGATCTCTGGGTCGTATTCGAGATCTCCGGATGAAGATCTGGTCATGAAGATAATCTAAACAATTTGTAAGTGTTGCCAGTCCCCGGCAACGGCGCCAAAACTGATGGGTGTCGAATCCACCAATATAAACCTACACCTAATTTTGCAAATTTAAGCAGTATAGGGAGTAGGGTCGATCCCTCAGAGACTGGGTTTACTGCAAATTGTTGCTCTCTTGACCAGATTTATGTCGGGGCAGTTGTCGTGCCCAAGAAATTTGGGGGGAGGATAAAATAAAAAACTTGGAACCTGAAATAAATAAATAAAATGCGTAAAAAGTAAAAGCTGAAAATAAATAATAAAAAGCAATTAAATAAATCTAAAGAAAAATTAATTAAAATAAGCTCAGCTTTAGGCACGGATTTTTCCTCGTCTTTGAACCGATCCTCGAAATTAGATGAACTCCTCTTTTCCAATAAGCTAGTTATAGCTACCAAGGACGCCTCGGACACCAACTCTTCCTTGTGTAAATTAGTTATGGAACGTCCAATAACTAACCCTTACCGATCGAACAACCATGAAACATTCGTGATTTAGAACTCCGGCAGCTTTGCGTTCTAGAAGAGCCTAGCTCGAACCAATGCCCTCAACCGCGTGGGACATTTAATCCGGTTACTACTTCCCTTGACGGAACCAAACATCAATCTCCACTTGGCACGTCAATGTGTTCACAGAAAACCGATTAGAAACGTTCCTTTCGGAATTCCAATTGTACATCTAACCACACTAAATCAAACGACGTCTTTTTTGACTTAATGTTCATCTGAATTTGTGAGTTGACAAAATCATACTCTTAATCTGAAGAAATAATAAGTACTAGAATTTAGGAGTTAATTTGCTCGGGTGCGTAACTCACGGGTTTTGACAAGGCTAATTCCGGCCTAAAGCTGAAATGGATACTTAATAAAAAAAGTTGGTAATTAAAAACTTGATTAATGACTTGATTGTGATACCACCTCCTTTTCCAGGGAGACTCGTGAAGGATAAGAAAGAGAAGGAGGAAAAAGAAATCCTCGAAACGTTCAGGAAAGTGGAGGTGAATATCCCTTTGCTCGACGTTATCAAACAAATCTCTCGCTATGCAAAATTTCTCAAAGAATTGTGTACTAGCAAGAGGAGGTTACTAGGTAACGAAAGAGTAAATGTAGGAGAAAATGTCTCCGCAGTACTGCAAAAGAAAGTTCCGCCCAAATACAAGGACCAAGGTATGTTTGCTATTTCTTGTGAGATAGGTAATGTAGGCATTAAGAAAGCCATGTGTGATTTAGGGGCTTCCATTAATGTTATGCCTTATCCTATTTATAAGTTGATTAACGCGGGTCCTTTGAAAAAGACAAGAGCAATAATCCAGTTGGCGGACAGGTCAGTCGTCTATCCCGAAGGGTTGCTTGAAGACATCCTTGTTAAAGTTAACGAATTAGTTTCCCCTACAGATTTCTACATTATTAATATGGAGGACGATAACACAACTAATTCCTGTGACATTTTACTTGAAAGACCGTTCCTAAGTACCGCAAGCACAAAAATTGACGTTCGGAGCGGAACACTGACAATGGAGTTTGACGGCAAAACCGTGAAATTCAATGTCTACGAAGCTATGGGTCATCCTAACTCACTATCAAATATCTCTAGCATTGGTATTATAGATTGCTTAACTCAAACTTATTCTGAATATACTTTACAGAAACTATACTTTACAGAAGCATTGATATGGATGTTTTAAGTCGTCTCGATGAATTATCAATTATAAAAGATCTGTTGCGAGAAATTGTCAAACACTTAGAGACTCAACCATCATCGACGAATCGAGGTAACCAATTTGAACTATTACCTTCCCAAACTAAAATGTTGCCTTCGATTTTGCAGCCACCAACCTTGGAGCTTAAAGCATTACTGGACCACCTCAAGTACGTCTTTTTGGGAGAGAAAGACACTTTACCGGTGATAGTGTCAAACAAACTAACCAAAGACGATGAGGAAAGTCTAGTTCAAGTTCTGAGGGATTATAAGGAGGCTATTGGTTGGACAATAGCCGACATAAAAGGGCTAAGTCCATCCACCTGTATGCACAGAATTTCCATCGAAGATAACACGAAACCAAAAAGAGATGCTTAGAGGCGCCTTAATCCACCCATGATGGAGGTAGTGAAGAAGGAAATCCAGAAATTGTTGGATGCTAGAATGATATACCCGATCTCTGACAGTGATGGGGTTAGCCCGGTTCATGTCGTGCCCAAGAAAACTGGGGTGACAGTGGTGCAAAATTCATCAGGAGAGCTAGTTCCTACCCGAGTCCAGAATGGATGGAGGGTTTACATCGATTACAGGAAGTTGAACCCAGCTACCCGAAAAGACCATTTTCCACTTCCCTTCATCGATCAAATGCTCGAGCGATTAGCTGGTAAGACTCATTATTGTTGTCTCGATGGATATGCAGGATTTTTCCAAATTCCGGTGGCGCCTGAGGATCAAGACAAAACAACTTTCACGTGCCCCTTTGGAACGTTTGCGTATAGACGAATGCCGTTTGGACTCTGTAATGCTCCGGCCACCTTCCAGAGATGCATGGTAAGCATATTCTTCGA
This sequence comes from Gossypium raimondii, assembly GCF_025698545.1. Lineage (NCBI taxonomy): Eukaryota > Viridiplantae > Streptophyta > Magnoliopsida > Malvales > Malvaceae > Gossypium > Gossypium raimondii. The sequence continues at coordinate 6,970,685 of NC_068571.1, read as the reverse complement.
TTACGTCGAGAAAATCATTGAAGTCTTCATGGATGACTTCACGATGTACGGTAACTCTTTTAACGAATGTCTCAATAATCTTGCTAAGATATTACAAAGATGCCTAGAATTTAATCTTGTTTTAAATTATGAAAAATGCCACTTCATGGTTGACAAAGGGTTAATTTTAGGTCATATAGTTTCCTCAGAAGGTATTGAGGTCGATAAAGCAAAAACGGATATTATTAACTCATTACTTACCCCACATCTGTGAGGGAAATTCGTTCGTTTCTTGGGCATGCAGGATTTTACAGACGATTCATAAAAGACTTCTCGAAGATCGCGCAACCGCTTTGCAGTCTGTTACAGAAGGATAAAGAATTTAAATTTGACCAGACTTGTAAATATGCATTTGACGTATTGAAGCAGAAATTGGTCTCCGCCCCTATAGTGCAACCACCGAATTGGAACTTCCCGTTTGAAATCATGTGTGATGCAAGTGATCGAAGTGTGGGAGCTGTTCTTGGCCAAAGAATAGGGAAATAGCCTCATGTTATCTACTACGCTTCGAAAACCTTGGATGCTGCCCAAAGCAATTACACAACCACTGAGAAAGAATTATTAGCTGTTGTGTTTGCTTTAGATAAATTTAGATCTTACCTATTGGGAACTAAAGTGATTATTTTTTCTGACCATGCAGCTTTGAAATATTTGATAGGGAAGAAGGAGGCGAAACCTCGACTGATTAGGTGGATTCTACTCCTGCAAGAATTTGATTTTGAAATCCGGGATAAGAAGGGATGCGAAAACTTAGTAGCTGACCATCTGAGTCGATTACCGATTCTAGTAGATAACACACCATTGAAAGACAACTTCTCAGATGAAAACCTATTTTCAGCAAATGCGGTTCATCCTTGGTACGCAGATATAGTAAACTATCTCGTCACAGGTACTATACCTTCAGAATTACCAAGGTCTAAAAAAGATAAGATTAAAAAGGACGCTCGATATTACATTTGGGATGATCCTTACCTATGGAAGCATTGCTCCGATCAGGTAATCCGGTGGTGTGTAGCAGAAACAGAGGTATAGTCTATCTTAACTTTTTGTCATTCTTATGCATGTGGAGGACACTTTGGACCCAAACGCACTGCACATAAAATTCTCGAGTGTGGACTATTTTGGCCAAACATATTTCGTGATGCCTTCTTATTCTGTAAAACCTATGAAAGATGCAAAAAAGTCGGTAACCTTAGTCGTCAAAATGAAATGCCCCCTTACTCGCATCCATATTTGCGAAATTTTTGATGTGTGGGGCATCGATTTTATGGGTCCTTTTATTTCTTCTTTCGGTAATTTCTATATACTGTTAGTTGTTGATTACGTTTCTAAGTGGATAGAAGCAAAGGCTACTCACAATGATAATGCTACGACTGTGGTTGACTTTCTTAAAAGTTTTATCTTTTCCAGGTATGAAACCCCACGAGCATTAATCAGCGACAGAGGAACTCATTTCTGCAATAAACTCGTAAGTGCACTTATGGAAAAATATGGAGTGACTCAACGAATTGTCACTGCTTACCATCAACAAACAAACGGACAAGCTGAAGTGTCAAATCGAGAAATCAAATCCATATTGGAGAAGACTGTTAAACCTAACAGAAAGGATTGGAGCTTGAGACTAAATGACGCACTTTGGGCTTATAGGACAGCTTACAAGGGACCAATAGGCATGTCACCTTATCGACTTGTTTTTGGTAAACCGTGCCATCTCCCTGTCGAATTAGAGCACAAAACATTTTGGGCAGTTAAGCAGTGTAATATGGAGATGGAGACCGCAGGAAGAGCTCGAAAGTTGGACATTCAGGAACTCGAGGAAATTAGAAACGATGCATATGAAAATGCTCGAGTTTATAAAGAAAAGACGAAGGCATTCCACGATAAGATGATCACTAGGAAGCAGTTTTCAATAGGACAAAAAGTTCTCCTATACGACTCCACCTTAAAAATTTTCGCTGGTAAGCTTTGATCCAAATGGATAGGTCCATTTACTATCACTAATTTATTCTCAAATGGTGCAGTGGAAATTCAAAGCGAAGAAACCTGGAAGTGCTTTAAGGTGAATGGACAATGATTGAAACCCTTCTACGAGAATTTTCAAACGCACACGATTGAGGAGATTGTTCTCGAGGAGCCCGGAAATTGAATAGCAGGTCGTCGAGCTAACGACGTTAAACATAGCGTTGTTGGGAGGCAACCCAAATTTTCTTTTCCTTTATGCAAATAAAATTTTTGGTAAAATGAAAAATGAAAATGCATGTCAAGGATTAGTTTTGTCTAAAGAAAGACTTGGTACTTAAGTATGTCCATTGTGACTCACCTCTCTTTCCTGGGAACTTACTTGGTGCATTTATCACGACTGTTTTATCAAATCTCATAATCTTGGTTTTTAAATTTATTTCTCAAGTTTATAGCTTAGCTAATAAATTTGAAAAAAAAACATTTTAATTTTCCTATTATTATTATTATTTATTTTTACTATTTTATTTTATTTTCATTTTTATTTTTGCAGGAAAATATTCCAAGACAAAATTAAATTCCACATGTCAACCCACAAAATTCTTTTTATTTCAACCAAGGCCCACTCTATCTACGAGACCACCCTCCACGACGTTGAAATACATGGGGAGTTTCTTTTTCTTTCTTTCTCCTACTTATCTTTACTTTTATTTTTTTAAAATTACATTGGGACAATGTAAAATAAGTAGGGGGAAGGAAATATAAATTGGTTCTAATTTGCTTATCTGTCATCACTATTTCTGCATGTTTTCGGTAAAAGGTAAACTTTTTCTTTTGATAAATTGGGATGGTACACTTGTGGTTTGACCGATTTAGCTATTTAATTCTTTACACATGAAACTTTTCAATAACCTAGACTTTGTGGGTAATAAATTTTTGGAAATTATGAGTTTGCTTGATTGCCTACCTTTTATCATAAGCTTTTATCTTAAAAAAAAAAAGAGAGAGAAAAATATAATACTCCTCTGATACGAATGTTAAGAGTGAACAATTGGGGTTGTGCATCGGGCTGAGTAACCGGAACGTGGTGCTTGGGTTTTCATCACATCTCGCGTAAAAAGGTTCGTGTGGCTGTCCAATTTCTTTGCACTCACTCCGCTAACAAGTTATCATTAGTAGGGCGAAATAACCTGCTTAGAGACGTCCGAATTGAGTAACCGGAACATGGTGCTTGGGTTGTCATCATGTCTCGCGTCAAAAAATTCGATAATGTCCTAAGTACAAAAATAAATAAATAAAATAATAAAATGAAAGGTAAGTCTATCAAGCTCTAATAAATTCTGAAATATATTTACTTACTTCTTAGGCTAGGATATTTGAGATGTTAATGTGCTAGGAATAAATTGTTGAAATGTGCAAACCATGGGGGTCAAGTCCTATTTTGGAGAAAATTTTTTCCTTTTGCAGATACATACAAAATTCTCGAGGACTAGCATAAGCTAAGTAGGGGGATTTGATTAAAAGCTAAAGTTACATATTTTATGTAACTAAATTGGTTAATTTATGAGAATGCACCACTAAGTTTGCCATCTTTATTGAATTTTGTGCAGGAATGTAATTTGGGGCTAAATAGAAGAAAAAGGAAACAATTAGGGCAAATTGAAGAAAGAAGCAAAGAATGAGGGCCAAAGTAGAATTTTTCCAATATTAATTAGCGGAAAATTTTGTTGACTTAGTGGGGGAGATTATTTTGGGATTTATTTTATTATGGGATATTTTTCCTTAATTTCCTATGACTAGTTGGCTCCTAATTTAGTAAATCCCCTAGTATAAATAGAGCTTGTATTGTTCATTAATTCATGAATCAAAAATATTAAGTTCTTGTCTTTCAATACATTCTCTCTTTTCTCACATAGCATTGTTGTTTCTTTAGTTTCCTTTCCTTCAATTTTTAATTTCCAGTAGCTAATCACCAAATCAAGCCATTTGCAATTCCTTTTTCAATTTTTTTCCAAATAGTCAACCACCCCACTTTAATATATTCCAACCCCCATACTCAATCACATCACCCACCTTTTCACCCATTTACCTTAATCAATTTATCAAATACCAACATGTCCCAAACCTTAGCCAACTAAACCCATTTTTAGCTTTAGGCCGAAATTAGCCTCGTCAAAACCCGTGAGTTACGAACCCGAGCCATTTAACTCCTAAAATTCCAGTACTTATTACTTCTCCGGATTAAGAGTATGATTTTGTCAGCTCATTAAGTCAGATCAACACTAAGTCAAAAAAGACGTCGTTTGATTTAGTGTGATTAGACGTACAGTTGGAATTTCGAAAGGAACGTTTCTAATCGGTTTTCTGTGAACACATTGGCGTGCCAAGTGGAGATTGATGTTTGGTTCCGTCAAGGAAGTAGTAACCGGATTTAAATGTCTCACGCGGTTGAGGGCATTGGTTCGAGCTAGGCTCTTCTAGAACACAAAGCTGCCGGAGTTCTAAATCACGAACGTTTCGTGGTTGTTCGATCGGTAAGAGTTAGTTATTTGACGTTCTATAACTAATTTATATAAGGAAGAGTTTGTGTCCGAGGCGTCCTTGGTAGCTATAACTAGCTTATTGGAAAAGAGTTCATCCAATTTTGAGGATCGGTTCAAAGACGAGGAAAATTCGTGCCTAAAGCTGAGCTTATTCTAATTAATTTTTCTTAATATTTATTTCGCGGTTTTTATTATTCTGTTTTCAACTTTTACTTTTGACGTTATTTTTCTGTTAATTTCAGGTTTTCAAATTTTTATCCCCCCGAATGTCTTGGGCACGACAGCTGCCCCTACATAAATCTGGTCAAGCGAGCAACGATTTACAGTAAACCAGTCTCTGAGGGATCGACCCTACTCCCTATACTGCATAATTTGCAAACTAAGGCGTAGGTTTATATTGGTGGATTCGACACCCATCAGGCATTTAATCAAACTCACTAAGTTCAAATGAATTTACTCCGCTACTTTTCCTCCTTTAGGCGTACTGTAACACCCCTAACCCGTATCCGTCGCCGAATTAGGGTTAAGAGGCGTTACTAATCAAAACACAATTCAGAACAGACATTCATTAAAGTTTAAAAATTTTAACAGTTACATCTGATAAATTAGATCTAATATTAAACATGCAAAATTTTAAATTTCCCTTTTGACCATTTAAAATAAAATTAAGACATTACAATCCAACTAAACCATAAGAAAATAAGCCGTTTTCGTATGGCTATTAATCTCATATACAATATATATATATCGAATTACTACTTTCAAAACATTATCTAGTATGTACATGCCATAAGTTAAAATTAGACATTTTAATACCGAGACAGTAGATAAAGTGATGATCTTGCTGACAAATCCCGAACTTGAAGGTTGATCTTTAAGTCTATAATACAGAAAGACATAAACAAACAAAGTAATCTTTTATAGCTTAGTAAGTCTACAGCATAACTAAATAAAAAAATATATAATTTCCTGTGTTCACTTAATGAAATCACGAATACCACATATATTATCATTTGAATATTTGCTATCATAATCATCTTATTTATAACCAAATATATGAATCCATAGAATTCATATCAATGAGTACATATATATATATACGACATGCATACAACCAATGGTATATATAAATACCCATCAAAATCTTACAACCAATACATTTACATATCAATTACGTATAGTCAAATGCTTACATAATTATCAACATTTAAAATCGAATGCATGTATACTTTAAACATGAATAGTTGAATGCACATATAGATTTATTTATCACATGCACACATCCGATTGCATTTATACTTAACACGTGCATAAGATCGAATATATATATATATAAATATACTCTTCCAATACATATAAACGAATGATTATATGCTCATCAAAATCAAATGATCGAATGTATATACATGTTCTTCAAATGCATATTGTACAGCCCAATATTGCCCAGCCCAACAAGCCCAAACTAACCCAAGCCCAAACACTTAAGATATTTTCAGAAAAAAAAACCCCTAGCGCTGCAAATTCTTTTCCCCTAGCTCTGCTGTCACAAGACGTCCCCTTCACCACCGCCCCTCGACAAGACCTACTCCTGCAAAAATGAAAAAAAGAGAGGAAATAGCAAAGATGGCATTTTTATTTTTCTTTCGGCTATAAAGCCGATTGGTAAACAACAAAATGGGGGGCTTGATCAGTGAATCGGGGGGTTTTCTTTTATTTCTCTTTTCTTTCGGTTAAAAACTGAATCTGCTATAAGGAAGAACTTCTTCTTCCCATTTTTTACAAACAGAAGAGAAATAAAAATCCAAGAAAAAAAAAAGAGAAACGAAAAGGTTTTCCTAGTTTTCTAATTTCATTTATTCATTATTTCGTTTTTCTCCTTTCGATTTGTAATAATATACATATTATAAATATATATATATAACACAAAAAAAGTAAAAAAAATATACCTTTTTGAATTTTTCGGCCACCGTGTACGGTGGCCGACACGGCGGGGCCGACGGCGGTCGATGGCGGTTTCTCGCCGGATTCTGGGCAATGCCCGGAGAGTGCAGAGAGAGAGGGGAGAGAACTTCAAACCTTTTTTTTCTGAAACAACAAAGCAAAATGATTTTTTCTAAAAACTTGGTTTATATAGGCCCTAAAAGCGGCGTGTTTTGGGGCAAACCTCTCGAGCCAAAAGGCGCCGTTTTGCTACCTACCATGCGACCCGACCCATCCAACCAGGATCCGCGTTTTTGAGGCTAAGGGTCTATTTACCCTTTTAGCCCTTCCGCATTTTTCCTATTTTATAATTTAGTCCCTTTTGTTAGGTTTATTTTATTTTAATTTTACCCTAAAATTTTGTTCGATTTCATTTAAGTCCCTCAAGTGCTACGTTTTGGTGGATTGGGATATTTTCACCTCGGTCCCTCTCCTTTCAAGCGCGTCACGGATTAATCTTTTACTTCATTTCATTTCTGATTTTTCCCTGTGGTTTTGTTTTGTTTTAAATTTAGTCCCTTTTTTATTATTATTCAACTAATTATTATTATTATTATTATTATTATTATTATTATTATTGTTGTTGTTGTTGTTGTTGTTGTTGTTGTTGTTGTTGTTGTATTTATTATTATTGTCATTTACTTATTTATACTGCTTTTTAGATTTGTTATATATATATATATATATATATATACTTACCTAGATATACATTATTTATGCTCTATACTTTAATATACGCATACACATATTTTATTTTATCTTTTATTATCTTATGTATATATTTGCACCTCTATATATATATACTTTAATTTTCATATATACATACTTACATAATTTTTCATGTATAATAATTTCAAAATGTATACATGCACATATTTTCCATATTTTCATAATTTTATACATATATGTACGTATTTATATATCTTTTGTATTTATGATTGTGTTAATTTTGTTCATTTTTCATATGTCTATTATTTTTATTTTCTTACTTTAGTTTCATATTATTTGTTATTTTGCCCGTATGATTATTTTTTATTGTTTATTGTTTATATGTTTCATTTTATTTACATTGCATCATTATTGTTATTTTACACCTACTTTTACTTGGATTTATCAAAAACGGAAAATTTTAAAAATAAAAATAACACTCGATATTTGAGATCTTTGAGAGAATCGAGCCTTAACGTATTGGGTTTTGATTTTCTTTGTTGAATCAAAATAATCGAGATTGCTCTTTTAAAAATGATAAAAAGTTCGTTATCGAGAATTCAATATATTGTGTCCTAACGCATTGGATGTGACATGTTGTTTTCTCGAAACGAGGATTTTTCGAAATAAATGTAATATTCAATGTTTAATATTTTGATAAATTGTGCCCTAACGTATTGGGTTGCGATTTCTTCATTTGATTTAAACAATTGAATATTCTTTTAAACTTTATTACACGAATCTTTTCAAACTCAAGTTTTAAACGATATTGGGAATTAAAAAAGGATCGTGTCCTAACTTACTGGTCGTGATCCCCTTTTTAATCCAAGATAGTTAAATGTCTTTTAAATAAGCATTTTTTATTCGCGTATCGGGAATTCGAGACATTGTGTCCTAACTTACTGGATATGATTCTCCTTCTCGAATAACGTGAAATATGCCCATTTTCCTGAAAATTTTCAACGTTTTAACACAAGGATCATATTTTTAAATTCTTCAAAGTTTTCACTCTTCGACACTAAGACATTAAGTAATCAACTAGGTACCAATTTTGGGCGTATCGAGGGTGCTAATCCTTCCTCATACGTAACCGACTCCCGAACCCGTTTTTCTGAATTTCGTGGACCAAACTTCTTGTTTTAATAAAATCAAACCGTTTATTAAAAACAACCACTTTTCTAGGTGATCCAATCACACCTCATAAAAGAGGATTGGTGGCAACTCCCGTTTCTTTTTTTAAAACCCAAGTCGACCCCGTTTTCATCCAAAAAATGGTGTCAACACATATGACATAATTGGTACGCATATCCATTATATTTAAACACATAATATAAACAGATTCACCAGCTTTTAGCCTGCTAAACTTATAGTCTGAAATGTTTCACCTGCATCAAGCCTACTAGACTTATAGTTTGAAATGTTTCACCGGCATCAAGCCTGCTAGACATAAAGTCTGAATCATCTCACTGGCGATAAGCCTTCTAGGCACTGAGCCTGAAATCTCAATTCACATAAGTTGTAACTCATATTCGAACTATATATGTATATAAAATCCATACATAAAAATTCAGCTCAAAATTTATAACCTTTATCTTTAAATCACAAGGATATATAAAGTTTAATTACCAAATCAAACTTAATAATTCAATGATTCAAATTAACACATCTATATATAACCTTATACTTTTCATCCTACTACTATTATCATACTATTTAACTTATAATATACTTAAATCATATACATTTAACATTCGAGCATATTATTATAATCTAAGCTAATAATTCCATTCCTTTGACTCAATACCAAAAATAATCTAAGCTATTAATACCATTCATTTGATTCAATATAAAACTTATACATGTATAAGCATACACATTCGAACCTCACATATACATATATAAATTCATACCTAATTCCAATACAATAACTTATACATGTATATTTATATATATATATATTCGAATCTACCATATACATATATAATTACACGCTTATAATCAAAACATGAACTTATAATTTTATACTCATACATATTCAAATCTAATATATACATATCTAATTACATACTCAAACTCCATATAAGAAATCATACATGTATATACATGCTTATTCGATCCAAATATATACAAATATTATATATATATATATACACATTTAATTAGAAATCAAGAATCATACATGTATATACCTTAATGTATTCGAACCTTTTATGAACTTATATAACATTCATACTTGATTAAGTTCAAGAATATATATATTTACACACACACACACACACACATATATATATATATATATACATTATTTATACACAATTATAACATCCATACTTCTAATTAAATCCAAGAATTTATACTTTCATATACATACCTATTCGAACATCTTATATGTATATATATAATATTCATACATATACTAAAATCAAATTATATACTTCTAATTATAGCTCATCAATTATAAAATAGATTTACATATATATATGTTGATTTGATAACTTTAAATTGCTAATACACTTATCTCGGATATCGACGGACACGATCGACTACTCGACTACTTTTGTTTTCCTTAATACACATTTTTATCAAAAATCACTTAATTAAACTTAATAACCTATCAAAAAAATTATATTTCATCATCAAACCACAAAAGCATTAAGTTAACATCAATGGCAAATACCACATTCATCATAAATTTCGAAAATTAAAACATGAGTTTACTAGCACTCGAAGCAACGATCACAAAAACATAAAAATAATAAAAAAACAGAACAAAGAAAATACCCAAAATTGATCTTCAAGTTTCCGAACCCTCAAACTAAGAAAATAGCTTATTTTCTTTAATGCATTCGGCCATCAAGATGAATATAGTGGCCATTTTATGTTTTTGTTTTATTTTATTTCATATTAATTAACTTTTCCCCATTTTACCCTTAATGAAACTATTAAAATATATTCATTTAAAAATACTGGTTAAATTGCAACATAAAGCCTCCTTATTACCACTATTCAGTCCTTTTAAAAATAACCACTAAATTTTTATTTTACGCGATTTAATCGTTTTATTTAATCGGACACTCAAACGACGAAATTAAAGTACGGAAAATTTCACACAATCAAGTTCACACATAATAAATAGAAAATAATATTAAAATATTTTTCCTACTCTGATTTGTGGTCCCGAAACCACTATGTCCGATTAGGGTCAAAATCGGGCTGTTACACGTACTCTAGTAGAAGAGAAATCAGTTGAAAGATGACTACGCCAAAGTTGCAGTTGCAAGTGAACCACTTGTTTATTTTTGTATCATACATGGCTATTGGGCAAATGTCGTACATATGCGTTTTGTATATAACTTTTGCCATTAATTTCGTTGTTTGTACTGTTTGTTTTTGCTTTAAAAAGAGAATTGCCTTACTCTAAAAGTGCACGCTAAACTCTCTTGATTTGTAATTTAAGAACCTTTCGTTTATAAGTGTACGCCATAGCTAGGCAGCAGTCGGATAGTAGAATTTCTCTTTTATAATTCTTATTAATTTCTTTAAAGATGCGTTACAAAAACGATAGAAGAATAACAATTTTTTAACTAAAAAAGAAATCTTCATAATTATTTTTTAAAAAATTTAAGTTAAGTCGAAATATTTGAATTTGTTGATAATGCCCTAGATTATTGGGTGGTTTGTCTGGGTGAATGGTACACGGCATGTCTTTCTAACTGGCTAAGGGGTGTTATAGATATATGGAAAAGTATATCAACTATAGAGTGATAGTGAATTTAGGAGCATCTGTAACATTCTTCATATCCCTAACTGGAGTTGGTTGTAAAGCTTACATGCGGGTTGGCGGCTTTGTATTAGGATATCATCAGTGCTTGATAGTTATAATTATCTCCTTTTGGTATAACAATTAGATTAACAAAAGGACTTGGTTGAAACTATAATTTTGTTTGATAATTCAATTAGAATTAATTCAAATTTTAAGAAAATATATTGCAATAAAGTATAAAATGGCTTAATGACAAATTTAGCCACTAACGTTTACATGTTTTGTTAAAATGACTCTAATTGTATTTTTAACCTTTTTGGCTATTAACCTTTATTCTTTTTTCAAACAGCCTTTTTAGACAAATTTGATGAAAATATCACTAACACGTTAACAATGTGATGTGGAATTCCATATGTGGAATATTTTTAATGAGATGTAATTTATCACTTAGATAACCCAATAAAATAATTACATGTAAAAAATAATAAAATAAATAAATCATGAAGTTAAAAAATAACATGTAATTTATTATTTTCACATATAATTGTCTTATTGAGTTACTAAGTAATAAATTATATCTCATTAAAAGTATTTCACATCATCTCCTTAATTTTTAATAGTATTTTCATCAATTAGAAAACTAGTTTGAAAAACAAATAAAGATTGATGGCCAAAAAATCTTGAAAATACAATTAAAACTATTTTGACAAAATATATCAACGCTAATAGCGAAACTTATTATTAATTAAAGCTATAAAAACCCAAAATTATAAATTAGGCAATATATAATTTTGCCAATTAGCCTTATATAAAACGTTTGTAAGGCGATAAGTTATTTCCCCAGGAAAAGTCAACGTCGTGAGATTTTTGGTAAAGTAGTTGAACTCTTATTTCAATGATAAAAGGAAAAAATAGTTCTTTTTGCAGACAAAATTGAAGAAGAAAAGAAAAGCAAGGTCATAAGCAAAAAATGAGAGCACAGGAATCAAGAGATCATAGAAAAGATGAAGGCAGTCCAGTCCAAAATATGTACAAAAAACAATGAAACAAAGAAAGGAGATTTAAGGTATGGTCCCCCCCACAAGTGTGGTGAGAGGTAAAACATTCCGTAAGGTTGGAGTCCCCAACACCGGTCGGATTTCTTGGTCTCAATCCATATCTCAAGGCAAATGCCTCTCCTTTTAATTTCATCAATTACCATACCAATGTGTTGTTCTCTATTTGTTGAGCATAAGCTAATGTGGTTAGGGTTTCATGCGGCACTGCTTTACTTGCACAACTTGTCGACAAGTGGCACTTCCCACCTTTTTTTCTTCCCTTTTTTTTCCTATTAATTTTACTATAAATTAACACAAAAGATTCTTAACTAGGGAAAGACTCATCTAATGATGGTAATCAATATGCATGCCGATATTTGAAGGTATTGGAATTGTGTTTTTCTTTTTTTATATATATATAAATTCAATAATATTCGAGTTTGAATTTTGTAATTATTATCCATAACGTATTCAAAACAGATGTGAATATTAATGATTATGTATCTATTATTTGAATCCTCTTTACGTTTATAGATAAATATGAGTTCAGGTTTTAATATTCATTAATTGAATCCACTTTTACGGATAATAAATTTAGATTCAATTATCGATTTACTTTTCTAAAATTTATATTTAGATAAAAGTACTCAGTTTTTTTTTTTTGTATATAATCAATGGATTCATATTTAAAAACATATTTGAGTATGTATCATAATTCATTTTGGCACACATCAATATAGGACAAATTTGGATTAAGTTTGTACTTAGTCAAATCAGCTCAAATTCTAATAATGTGGTTAATTAAGATAGTAAGGAACTCTATTCTCTTAACCAGTGGTAGAGGGTTTGATTCTTGACTTAGGTATGGAGCAATTTTAAAATTTGTTGTCAGCGCATGTGAAATTTTAATTATTGGACTTACTTCAGTGGATACTTAAGGATACAAAAAAAAAACAGCTTGAACTATTATTTATATATAAAAACTTTTTTTTTATTTTTTCAACTAATATAATCTATACTATATATTAACCCCTTAATTGAGTTGGTTTCACGAATCAACTCAATTGGAGAATGACTAAAATACCATTCATTTACAAAGTAAATTATATAAATTTGAGGTGTTTTTGTTTTATAATTTTTACATAAAAAGAACATGTACATAATGATATTTGAACCTTATAGTTTGTAACATCTTTTTATTTATCATTTCAACTAAAGTTTCAATTATCTTTTATATTAATTTTAAAATATATTTTTACATAATGAAATTTAAACCCAAGACGTTATGGTTTTTAACATCTTTCTTTAAGATTTCAATCAAAGCTTTAATTTTTTATATTAATTTTAAAATATATTGATTACATAATTATATTTTGTACCGAGATCGTGGGTATGTCAAAATCTAATTGTATTTATTTTAATGTTTTTATAGTGTAAAGAAACTATATATTTAAAAGAAAAGGCTTAAAGATTAATCTAGTTTATTTATGCCTTATTATCAATAAAAATTTATAATTATTAAATAGTTTATTTTTATTAATAATCAAACGAATTTATAAAAAAAAAAATCCTCTTTCTCAGCAAAAGCTTTCAATTTATTGAATATTTAAGAGACATGAGGATGCTTGCTGATATAAACAGACTGCCAAGGCCAGTTAGAGCAAAATGGAGGTTGGATGATGAATAAAAATGTGACATTGTTTAACTTCATTTTCCGAGCCTTTAGAAAGTGGAAAGCCACAATTATAAGCCCGGCATGAGGTTAAAAAGGAGAAGCGCAAAGCCCCTAATTCATATCATCATAATCATGATTTGAACAAGTGTAGGGCATACCGCATGAACCCACGCATCTTCGATGAAACAAAACTAGAAAGATCTGCAAATATTTTACAATATAGTGTCATTTAGGGTGGAGCCGACGGCGTTGCAGTGCTTTAAGCGAGACACTAGGTGGTCCTGCTAAGGTTTTGGTAGGGTACGTAGAGGCATTTCCTTCGCCATGTATAGCCTTAAACCAAACTCTTCATTAATTTATCAGATGCAAATATTTTTAACTATATCACCCAAAAACTTGGTTCAAACCATGTTATCACCTTTTCAATACATGATGCTTAACAAAATTGAAGTTGAAGACAATTTTCCCAGAGCTTGAAACATTTCAAGAGTGTCAATGGCACAATTATATTTGAGCTTCTTCCGAAGACTGTTCTTATTGTAATATGCTACTTGTTTCATCACTTCTTTTATGAGAATGAATGAATAACGCATTTGCTTTAAAAAAAAATTCAGGAGAAGAAACTTGAAAGACTATAAGGCTAAAGTTTAATTTGTTTCAATATTATATAGTTTCTTGGTATATATTTATAAGTGGGAAGTAGCTTTTCTTCTTTTTTTTTTCTTTCTCTGGGTATTTGGCAAATGGCTTGGAAAGAACTTTTTTTGCCCTACTAATTAAAGAAATTAGGGAAAAGAAAATGAAAAAAGAAAGGATTTCTTTTACTCATTTGCTTATAAATGATTTTATTATTTCAGCTACCCAAAGGAGCACTACAATTTGTCTGTGCAAATGGCTGACTTTGCCCTAAACCAAACACAACAGTAGCAGTGGTACTTAGCTAGTACTAATAAACAAAATAAAACTTTCAATAGGGGATAGTGGGAATCCTTTTGACTCAAACTGATCTGCTTGTTGTAACCCAGATTACATTTCAAGTACTTTGAACAGTTGAAGTTGTCAAATATACAGTGAATATTCATTCATTCTTCCTTTTATTTGCCTAGAGGGTCATTAAAGGCCCTCCTAAGCCCTAATTCAACTTTTCTTCTCCCTGATCTCTCTAGCCTTTTGATGAAGATTTTAACTGCAGTCTTGCAAATAAATATGGATTCTTTATTAATTACTTATAGTTTTTTTTTAATAACTGCATATAAAGTTTTGATGTCAAAGCTTGTTACTGTTAAAGTTTCAAAGGAAGAATCAACGGTCTTTTTTTTTTTCTTCTTCTAAGAGATTTTTAGATAAAGCATTCATAAGAAAAAGCTGTGTCTCTAAATGCGATTGGTGGTTCAAAGATGAGGAATGCATTAATGGTGTTTCTTTTGTTTTTTCACTGTTGTAGTGAAGCTTCTGGTTTGGGTGTTCTGGTTTTAGATAATAGGGTTCTTGACTCTTGGGGTTGGCAGAAGAGAAATATTATAATAATACTCTTTGTTTTCACAACCCCTGAAATTGGAGGGAAAGTGCCATGTGGTGAGCTCAGATGTCTGCACATGGCTTCTCTCATTTCCAAGCTTTGAGACTGTAAATCAAATTATCAATACAGGGAAAACAAAGGGTTTTGTGGTTTCCAAGAGAATCAGTTGCAGTAGGGAAGACCACCTGATTTGTGTGTTTAATATATATAGTAAAGCAATTGGGAGGCTTTTGGGAATTGGTGATGAGTGAAGTGTGAATGAGAGAAACAGCCTAGAAATTTAGTCTTATTTTGCACAGTCCAAATTATGTAATCCAATAACATTTTTTTTATATTCAACTTGCATATGCTTCCTCTTTCGCAAACCACTCCCTCTTTCCCTTGAGCAGATTGGTATTACAGGCAAAACTGGCTACCTGGTTTTCCTTCTTTCCCTTTTGGGTACTACTATTTAGATGAACTGCTGATTCATACATCATCTCCTACTAAAACCCCTTCTTATTTTCCTGGGTTTTTTTTTATCTATGAAACCCCTTCCTTATTTTGGATATGTGTCTTCTTGCTTCTGCATATGCCCTTTATTCTGAAAATCTAGAACTAAGTTTACAAGTTCATCCATATATGCTCTTCTCTGATCTCACAGCCTGAAACCTTGCTTTTTTTTCCTTGTATAGTTAACCTTAGTGATATATAAGAGCCTTTTTTTTTTTCTAGTCCATGGAGTTGGGACATGATCAAATGGGTACTTGTTTGTTTCTCCTCAAAAACCCAGTGTCATGGGTTGTCGTTCTTGCCCCACTGATAACATCTGCTAGCTTTTTTATCTTTGGGTCCTTATCCATCTTCTTCACATCTACAGTGTTGATCTTGTCAACTGTTGTCTTCATATTATCTAAGAGGAAACTGAAGTTGGTGGTGGAATCAGTGGAAGAGGATATTCATAAATCTGTTGAGGAAAGGTCACCTCAAATACAGCCTGAAGGTGAACTTAATAAGCAAAACTCAAAAGATCAGGAAGGTGCTTCATATGATCATCAGATCCATGACTGCATAGCCAAATCACCAGATGTCCTGTCTGAAAACGAATGCGTTAATGATGATCAGTTGTCAACCACTGAAGACTCCGAAGTGGACTGGTCGTTCCGGGATAACAGGGATGGAACCCCAGATTGGTCGGACGACGAGGATAGTCTCATTGAAATCTCCCTTCCAGGAGGACAATACCAGCCAAACAATAAGTACGGTAGTATGCAGCAGAAATTGCCGGAATTCATGCCGGAATCTATTTTCCAGCAACGGAGTTTAATGGAGCTTTTAGCAGAGTTGAACGACATGAATGAGGAGGAAAACCTGATAGAGATTGACATATCCATGGGCTCCATCAAGTATTCAAGGTTTGAGATTGAAGCTTAATTAAGATTACATTTCTATTTACCAAATGTTCCAAGTGTCTTCTTCTTCTTTTTTTTTCTCTTTTTTGATCCATATGGATTTGGTGTAACTTTTACAAGTTTAGAAATCTAATATCCCAGCAATATTATATGCTGCCATGTCATGTGCTAATATTATTCAGAACTTTGGATACCCTCCGATAAAGAACTTGTGGTACTGCATCACCCTTAATGCTCATTAAAGTAATCAAAAGTAGACAGTTTGATGGAGCTTCCACTTGCACATTCTTTTCCCTTTTTTCTGGACATATATTTATCATCATCTGATCTGATCTTTGATCTTAAATCCCTGGAGACAAGTCAGCTGAAATAATGCCATCATTGGTCAGTACAGTGTCAAACTCAAACATTGTTTGGATTGATTATGAAAAAGGCTATGTATAATATATCTGAAGTTGCTTTATATATATATATATATATATATATAATGTTTAGTTTTGATATGTCAACATTAATTAAATGAAGCCAGAAATGGCTTTGAGAGGGTTAAGTGTTTGTGCTTGTTGATATAATCGTAGCTAGCTCTAGGTAGTGCCTGCTATGCTCTTGGACTTTAGTATATAATTATACAAGTGTTTTCATTATGTATATGCATATTTTATCTCAAGTATAGACTCTAATTTGTGAGGAAACGATGGTATGAAAACTGGATTTCATATTGTTTTTATTCTTTTCAATAAAAGAATGATAAATAAGATTTTTTCACCTAATTTTTAGCATTTTTAGTTAGATTTGAACTTTTTTCAAGAGTAAAAACTTGAAAATCTGGAAGAAAAATCTGATTTGTCATTCTTCTAGTAAAAAAGGATAGGAATGACGTGGAATCATAATTTCATATAATCCATTCTCCAAATTCCTCATAAGCGCAATTACTGTTAATAGTAATTGTTAAGTTTTCTTTTTCTTTTTCTGTTTGTTTTTGGGGCTAAGATTTGTGTTAAGTGTTTTTTTCTATCTCTCTTGGGTAGTAATATTTGTATATTTATATGATATGGGTACTGTTCATCAACATGGCATACGAGGTAGGCTTCATTCATATAAACACGTATCCTACTCTAAACTCAACATATGTTTATACGGTTTTATGCATGTGTAATCTCGCAGGAGATCAAACTCGACGTGCAAGCTCATTAGGATCCGGCCCAAACTCATTCTTTTCTATTTTATATATAATTATTTTTAAAAAAATCCATACATTCATATTTCTTAATTTGTGTGAATAAAAAGAAAAGATTAAAATGGGGGAAATTAATCAAGCAAGCATGGTGGAGACAGTGTGGAATAATAGAAGCCATTTTAAGTCCTGCAGGCAATTTTGAATTTAGATTTCGTGTATGTAATTTTGAAGTGAAAACATAAAATTTTGAACTGAGATAACTTTAAACATTAAATTTTTTTTAACTGAGGTAACTTTGAGTAATTTAATTGTTTTTTAAAGGTTAAAATATGTTGTTAGTCCCTGTGGTTTGAGAAAATTTGAAATTTAGTCCTTGCACTTAAAAACTTAAAAATTAAGTTGTCCTATTTATTTATTTAAAAATCTCAGTCCAGCCATTAAAATTATAAGTGTTTTCTGTCAAAATTTGTCAATTTAAAATTTTGATTAGGCTGTCCATATATGACGTGGCATATGGTTGATAGAAAATAAACATGTTAATTTGACAAATTTTGATGAAACTACTAATAACGGTAATGATTAGACTAGGGTTTTAAATTAAAAAAGCAAGAGTTGAATTTTTAACTTTTAAAATGCATGAACTAAATCTCAAATTCTATACAAATACAAAGAATAATAGCACATTTTAACCTTTTTTTTATAAGGATTTTTGTTTTGGGAAGGAATTTTTATAAGCATTGTTAATGTTCTACCTTGCAATTGTTTACAAATTTAACAGTTTGCTTCAAAATGAATTATACAAGGATTACTATGGAGCGTCCGCGAGCAAGGATAAAGCTAAAAAAAAAATTTAGGGAGTGAGAATTTTAAAATTTTAAGAGGGGAAAGTTAAAAATTTTATTCTAAAAGGGCTTAGATTATATACTTAAGTTTTGAGTAGGGATAAAATCATAAATTCCCATTTATTCAAATGATTAAATAACTTAAAATTAATTATTAATACTTGATAGGGAGTACTAATGATATTTTCCCATTTTGACCAAAGGGGAGCAGGCTTACCCCCTAGCTTCGTCTCGAGAGACAAGAGCAAATATTGCTAAATCTACCATCATTTTATGGTTTACCTACTCTGCAATGTCCCCCGCTCCACTCTGTACTCCACTATTGATGTTAAAACTCAAATATCACTACCACGTTTATGTATGTTGGATTCATTTATAATCGTCTCATTCCACCTAATTTGATATTTATTAGTTATCTAATAATTTCAAACGGAAGAATAATATATCCATATCACATTTAAATAGTTTAATGTTTGTTGTTTAATGTATAATTATATCTTTATTGATAAAATAATCATTTTAAAATACTGAGGCACAAGAAAGTACTAGAATTGCTCCGTACCTACCTTTTAAAAAAAGGTAAATTAAACCATTAGTCATTAAATTATGGGTAAGTTTTTGTTTTAGTCATTTAATTTAAAAAGTTACAATTTGGTCACTAAATTATTTTAAAATTTTCATTTGAGTCACTAAACTATTCAAAAGTTTGTATTTAAATCACAGGATTGTTAAGTTTCTTTTGAGAAAAAAATTCTGCCAGAGAGCTCCAAGCGACAATTTGATGATCGGTAATGTGGATCAATACCCCTCGACTAGTAGAAAAACATACCTTAGATCCAAGTCGATCTAATGGTCAATGTTAGAGATTAGAGAAAAAGTTGTTTGAATTTTGGTTCGTAGATTCGTGACATCCAAAGTTGTTTCATGAAAAACAACTAAGCTATATAAGAGGAGAAAGAGAGCTTTCAATTAGTACAAACAATGCGAACAGAGAAAGCCATATAGCAATGATTTTAACAACTAGTGATTTAAATTATAACTTTTGAATAGTTTAGTGATAAAATTGTAACTTTTTTTAGTTAAGTGACCAAAAACGAAAACTTACTCATAGTTTAGTGATTAATGATATAATTTACCCAAAAAAGCCTACCCACCTCTACCATTAAAAATATATATATACATCTTCATTCGAACGGATTGAAAAAGTTTTATCGACTATTCAAATTTTGACATCCCATATACAAGATTAATGCTACATTTGACTACTAGTGTAATTACATGAGGAAAAACTTATTTAACACATAGTCGGACATAAAATAAAGATTTATTAGTTCAAATTTAAACATATCATAAAAACCTAAAGTAAAAATAATTTTTTTCAAAATAAACGAAAAGTTTTCCTTCTCCAACAACAAATCATGTAAGTGACTAAAATCATCAACAATGATTAATTCATATCTAACTAATAAATACAACATGCAAAAAAAAATGCTCCAAACAAAGTGATATAAATTATTTTAATAATAAAGAAACTAAAACTGATTAGATAATTCAGTGGGAACTTAAGTTACTTTTTTAATGAAAAGACTAAAAGGAATTAAAAATAAAATGAAGTAAACAATAATTTAAAGTTAAAAAATGAAGCCACAACTTCTGTAAATACAAAAGCCAAATTATATCAATAGGTTTGAACATTGGTTTTAAAAATGCCAACAAAGAGTTTTAATCATGGTCGATAATTTCAATTATTCTTCAAAAAATCTCTAGTTTGCTAGTTGCTCCAATTCGATGTTCCATCACAAATGGGAACAAACAAATTATAATATGAGAGTAAGACAAGGGGAGAAGATTCATCAATTTTACTTTGTAATTAATGAATGATTTATTCAACAAGAAACAATTTCAATCCCAGCTATAAATATGTTACAATCACTCACCCTCAAATACAAATCCCAAATAAATCCTAATAAAATAGTGCAAAAATAGAAAGCAAATAATTTGTTAAATGCACTCCGCAAGCACGCCCAGCATGTAAGGCAATGTTTCCTATTTATACCTCTCTTCAAGTCCTCATCATCCATCCTTTAGATAAGATTAATCATCAAGATTCTATCTTCATAAATGATTTTGCATAATATTTAAAAAATCATCTTCAAAATTCTCTCACGAGACAAGGAAAAGGTAAGGATAAGGTTCGCTGCTTTGAATCAACCTCTTCTCTTTCTTCTCTTATTTGAAACAAAAACCAAAGATGATTAATTTGTAAATAGAAAGGCAATCAAAATTATCCGAGTAAAATAATACCAATAAAGTCACTATTTTAACTTTATGATTTTAATTAAAACCATTGTAAATATACCAGGTATGGCTGGAAGGAGACAAACCATACTTGGGATCCACTTCTCGGACATTAATTGTACATATGGGCTTAATTATTAACCTTAATGCCCGCTTAAGGAATAAGACAGCATCCAACATCTTATTCAAGATTTAAATCCATTGTCTAAAGAAGAAATGAAAATAATGCCATCTTGCTCATCAAAATCAACACTAATCTATTTATATATTATATTAATAGTCATACAACTATGAAAATGTTATAAAACGGTTATTTAATTATATATATTTGTCACCCAATTTTAAAAATTTTAAGACAATCACTTAACTATTTAATTTTTTCATTTTTACCACTAGATAATTAACGTAAAATAAAACACTAAAAATTCCAAAATAGTTGACCGATAAAATTAAACCATTGAATGACATTTTTTAAAATAATAAAAAATATAATTAAATAGCTATTTTATAATTTTCAATAATTGGTTGAATATTATAATTTATCTTCAAATGAAAAAATTGCTCCCAAAAAAAAAGTTTCCAGCTCTGCCATCATGCAAATACAGCGTCAAAGGTTCGTAATCTGCCACGTATGCCTGAAGGATGATGTATAGCCAAAGTTAGCCAGCCGCCGCCGCATGTAGATACTTCTCCTTTCTTAGTTCTCGTCTCGTGCTACGAAAAAAGCCAAAACCCACTTTTTCTCATTTTCACCACCACGTGTATCATTTTGAGCCGTTTGATCCATGGGGCCACACTTAATCCAACGAAGTAAATTCAACCTTCCTAGTCCACTCTTATCCATAAATAACGGTTCATATCCAACCACGTGTAATCCCCGATGGATAATTATCCCCATCTATCCAACGGGTCATAACAAGCCTCCCCCCCCCTCTCCATCCTACTCTACCTTCCTCTTTTCTCGGAATCCCCTCTTGCTTCCGACCAACAGCCACCGGTGAAATCCCTATCTTGCCATCCCCAAACCCCCAATTTACCCTCTAATTTTATAGAAAAGTTGTCTGGGGTTTTCTTCGTATTTTGATGGCGGATTCGGACGATGAGTCGGGGGAACAGAACCACAACGGCGGAAACGCCCACAGCGAAGCGTCGGGCCGTGAGCAAGACAGGTTTTTACCCATTGCGAACGTAAGCAGAATCATGAAAAAGGCGTTACCGCCTAACGCTAAGATATCCAAAGACGCTAAAGAAACGGTCCAGGAATGCGTTTCCGAGTTTATCAGTTTCATCACCGGTGAAGCTTCCGATAAGTGTCAACGTGAAAAGCGGAAGACCATTAACGGCGATGATTTGCTGTGGGCCATGATGACGCTAGGATTCGAAGAGTATGTAGAGCCCTTGAAGATTTATTTGCTCAAGTATAGGGAGATGGAAGGCGAGAAGAGCAGTATGGGAAGGGGAGAAAAAGATGGAGCTAGTGGTGGCTCTTCCGGAGGGGCAAGTGGTGGTGGCGGCGGCGGAGGGAGTGTTGGTGGAGGTGGAGTTGGTTCGGGTGGCGGTGAATTTAATGGGGGAGGAGGGATGTATGGAGGTATGATGATGGGGCATCACCAAGGGCACATGTATAGTTCTGGTGGGTTCATCATCAAATGAATGCTATTGTCAGGTTAAGATAGAATGTTCAGTAGACATGGGGGTGTTAACTGGGAAAAAAAGTAGAACTGTATGAATCGTGTATGTTATTCTGTTTATTAGTAGATGGATGAACTGACAAACTTGAGAAGTTTTCTGACAGCTGTAAAAAGAAACTTCTTTTGGACAATACATATACATGTTCCTCTCCAATTGTTTGCCATTTGTATCCATAATATTCTATGCTTGAGCTGTGGGTAAACCTTAGCCTATCCTCATATGGGAATGACATTCCTTTTATTTTCTCATATAAAATGGGACCCTAATTGTCAGACTTGATTTCTTTTTATGTACTTTGCTTTGGCAATTTCATTTTATGGGGTCAGTTTCTATTGGTGATGCTATGAATGTTGAACCGATAATTAATGATGTTGTGGAGGGAGGGTAGTAAGGCTTTTTGTTGGTCAGAATCCAGTTTTGTTGTCTAGGAATGTAGGCCTAGTGAGGGAGTTTCGGCGGTGCCACCGCCACCGCCACCGGAAAAGCATTCAATGTGTACAAGTGAGGAACATGAATGTCGACTCCAGCTATTTAGATATATCAACATGAAATCACATCTTCCAAATAATTAACAAAAGAATGTAGTTGTACTTATACCCCTTCATACTTGTATCATCAATAATATTTTCTATGTGATCTTTGTATACAGCTTTTCACCTAGTTTTTATATGTATATATGAATCAACTTCATTTATTAATAAATTAGATCATTATTATTTTAAATAAATTCAACTTTGAGATTAAAATTAAAAATTGAGATATTGAACGACTTGATATCTTAAGTTCAAACTAAATTATACTTACATTTCGGTTTTGATAATTTCTCGATTAAATTAGGATTCAATTTATGAGTGACACAAATTCAATTAAATATTAAAGAATAATTAGTAATTCTATCACACGTGTATACTTATGGGCACTATGTAATTAGAATACAAGTGTGAATTTATATATAATATCAAATAAAAAATGAAATATATGGTTTGAGACTAATAATAGTAACATATATACAATATGTACAAAATTAAAATAAAACAAATTATTTTAAATTACTAGTAAAATAAACTTTAATAGGTAAATACATGTATTTAAGAATATTAAATGCACCTCAATTGCTTTGTAGCTTGTATTATCATTTTCTATAACACGTTAAAATGTCTCGCTTGTTACGTAGCATTATTTAACATGTCATCAAAATGTCAAATTTGCTATGATCGTGGTCAACATTAAAAATATAGTTATAAAAAAATTATTTAACAATTAGCATTAACTTAAAAAATCTCATCAAACTTAAGTTGGTGTTAAATTGACATGTGACACCAACTGAATTAAACGTCATTATTTTATATATGAAAGATTATTTTAATAATTTTTAAATCGAAATGGTATCCAATTTACTTATAAATTGTGAATAGCATATTACTTTCCTGTATTCAATTTTCTTTTAATGTATATCATATTTTCCTTTAAAACTTTTAACACAAATAATTTATGTTTTATTTATATTAGTATAATTTAAATAAGAACTATAACATTGTTTTTATTTATTATTTATTTTTGACTTAAAATTTTGTTAATAAAAGAAGTAAACCTCACGATCAGGAATGGACCTACCGAACCCCATTAAATGCCCAAAAGATTTATTAAGATGAAAACAGTAACTAAACTGTGAATAACACAAACAATGAGGACTGTCGGTGCTGCTCCGCTGTCGGCGGCGTTCCTGCCAACGTGGCCAAACAGTCCAGCACGTTCCTGCCGACACCTGTGGCCCCTACACCTTACTCCTTAGCCAAACTTATTAATCTCCAATAATAAAAAATAAATATTAAAAATTCTCAAAGTAAAATAATTAAAAAGTTGATTAAACCTTAATTGAAAACCACAACCGATTGAACCCTTAATCGAAAGTTAGAATCATTTGAACATTTAAAATGTAATTTTCCATTAAAATTCTTGATGAATCGTTGAATAATATCTGGTAGCTTATTTGATGATTGATGTGGTAGTTAACATAGAAAATTGACGATTCGGGTTTAATTGATTTGATTTAATTTTTAAAATTATTTTATAAGAATTTAATTAATTTTAATTATTTTATGAGTTCTTAATTGATTTTAGAAATGATAAAAATTTATAAAAAAACTATTAAAACATTATAAAAATGAATTAAGAACAATAAAATGATTAAGAATTTATTAAAACTAGATTATCAAAATTTATAAAAGGAATAGTATTTTAATTTTTAATAATATTTAATAATCTATACAATTAATAAAACATCTAACTAAGTTGGTATCATGAGTCAATCGAGCACCAATTTAGTTAGGAAAATTGCAAAAATAACTTTTAATCTCTTCAATTAAAAAAATAAAAATATGTATATTATGATATTTTAACTCATTTCAATTTCATTAAAAAACTTTAAATTTAACACTTAACAAAAGCTTTATTTTATTTATACATTTAAAATTTATTATGCACATTTTATTACCTCCATCAATTGTATACCTATACTATTATTTAATCTGATTGAGTTGATGTTACGAGTCAATCGAACACCAACTCGGTTAGGAAAATTACAAAAATGACCTTCCATATTTAAAATAAGTTAATATTATTTGCGAGTACTTCAGCCTTTTTATATTAACAAAATCCAATAAAAATAAAAATTACATACAACGAGATCTCAACCTATGCCAATTGTATTGGTAAAATCATAGATTTACCACTTAACCAAAGCTTCATTTTGATATATTTTATACATTTCTATTTTAATATGCACAATTTATTATTTTCATCATTTATATATTTATAGTGGCTCACTGAATTTGTGTCACAAGTCAACTTAACACCAATTCAATTGTGAAATTACTAAAATATCTTACTTTAAAGGGTAATTAATATTATTATAAGGGTATTTTCATCTTTTCATACTTTTATGAAACCGTCAAATAAAACAATTGAAAAATATTATTTGGGAATCGAACACAAAACCAACAAATCTCTTGTCACTGCAGTAATAATCATTTAATATATTTTTATAAATATATATTTTAATATAAAATATTCTCGTTCACCCAAATCATGGGTGTGATAAAATCTAACTTGTATAATTTTTCTACAATTTTCTATTTTTATAATTTTCTTAAATTTTATAATATTTTAATAATTTCTAAACTTGTTGTCACCTTAAGCAACCAAATTCTAAACTTGTGTCACTCAAGCCTCCCACTCTACACCCCATACAAGTTCAATTATCATCACACTTCAAGCTATTTGTTTCTTTATTATCAAAACTAAACAGTGCAAAACTTGAAAATAACAAATATATATTTATAATTTTTAAATAATTTATATAAGGTTTTTAGTAAGTTTTATAAATTTTATATAGTTTTGTATACTTTCTTTAATAATTTTCCTATAATTCCTAAAAATATAACCTTTTACATTTTTTTCATATTCTTTATAATATATTAATAAATTTAATAATTTTTTATAGAGGGTTGATATGTAGCTTGTCCTTGAATTAGTCTAAAAGTATCTAGTTAGTACCTAAACTTTTTTTAAACCTAATTGGTACCTGAATTTGTATCTATCACCCAGGTCAGTACCTCCACACTTACACTATTGGTTTGTGCTAATGTGGAACTGATAACTAATTTGACGATGACACAAGATAGCTTCTTAATATGCCATGTGAAAAGCATAAATTAATAAAAATATATTATTTTTTTAAGGTTCATTCTTGATGTGGAACAAAATTATACTTTTTTATTAATTTATATATTTTTTAATTTTTTTTTTACTTTTTGAAATTTATATCTGCCATGTGGCATACTGGGAGGCTATCACGTGTCACTAATGGATTGGCTATCAATGCCACGTTAACATCAACTAACACTGTTAGTGTAGAGGTACCAACCTAAATGACGAAACACAAGTTCAGGTATTGACTAAGTCCAAAGAAAGCCCAGGTACCAACAAGATACTTTTGGACAAGTTCAGTGGTAAACCACATATTAACCCTTTTATAAATTTTCTATAATTCCTATATTTTTATAATATTTATATTTTTCTAAATTTGTTATATTATTTTAATATCTTTAGGCTTAAATAATTAAAAAAATCATTTAACCTCTTGTAAAATAATTTAAAAAACCAATTAAATCCTTCACGCCGACATTTTTCACGTCAAATGCCATTTTAATTACCATATCATCATTTTTCCATGTCAATTGCTACATCAACTATCACGTTAATTATTATGTCACCACTTAACAACAAGTTAATGGCTTCAATGTAAAATTATATTTCAAGAGTTCAATTGATTATTAACTTTCGATTAAGGGTTCAATTAATTGTATTCTAGTTTCCAATTAGGAGCTTAATTTTTCTTGTGAGGGATTTTTTGGTATTTAAACCTATTAATGTGTGGGATCAATAATGAGGAGATATAGAGGAGGGAGTGGAGGTGCTGATAGAGGCCAGTTCACCATATTTGGGTGGAGAGCCGGAGAGTGTCAAGAGTGGAAGCTAAGTAGTAAAGCTTGAGAGTCGGTCTAGAGAAGCGCCACTGAGGGAGGCGATGAAAGAACGAAAGGTTATTATTAGGCAGGCTGCCAAGACGAAAGACGAGCCATTGGCAAGCCTTAACTATTTGTGTAGCACGGCAAAATTGGATATGCATAGGCTATTTAAGAGTCGGGGGTTGACTGACAAACACTATAAGTATGTCTTTAGCATTTTGGAAGGCACCCATCACTTGAGTGAAGTGTTTGGTCCCAACTATATCAGTGGGAGGCTCAACTTCTACCTCTTACTAATTTTGTTCGAAGTGAGGTTCACACTCCCTCTCCTTAAATTTATGCAGGACATGCTAAATTATTTCAATGTGGCACTCGGGCAGCTGACAAGTAT
Source organism: Gossypium raimondii (assembly GCF_025698545.1). Classification (NCBI taxonomy): domain Eukaryota; kingdom Viridiplantae; phylum Streptophyta; class Magnoliopsida; order Malvales; family Malvaceae; genus Gossypium; species Gossypium raimondii. The sequence goes on along the minus strand of NC_068571.1, from coordinate 6,943,142 downwards.
TTCTTGGTGGTTGATAATGGGGTACTTCATTTTGTCCCGAAAGAAAGGTACTTATCCGTCTGTGCATGTCTTTCGGTACCTGTACTATTTAAGGGACATAGACAAAGAGAAAGTCCCAAGATTGCTCAAATTCTGCCCACAAGAAACCCAATTGAAGATGGATAATATATTGTTTGGGGAAATGAATAGGATTAGTATTTACATATACTTGCAGAATTAAAGTTTGGCAGAAAGTTCAACTTCTCAATTAAGTGGAAACAACCCTTTACTGCCATATGCATGTATCGTATGCGGTTGTCGATTAGTCAAGAGGCCACTCACCAATATAACTTAATGAATCGAAAGGGGATATTAGTGGTCTCGCTTGAAATCACACTGCGCAGAGTGTTTAAATTTTTTCTTCAAGATTGGGGAGCTTGCAGGTACAAGACACGAGATTTTTTAGAAGGTTTATGAAATGACCAAAGTTGGCCATAGGTCGTTTATGCCTTTCATTTCTACTCAAACTCTCAAGTAGTGAAGTTTCTTCAGGGGTAAAAAGAAAACTTCTTTGTTATATCACTCGTTATTGTAATCTAATGAATTGGAAGTGGCAAGTCTCGGATGGTATGTTCACAAAAATACCTCAACTTTATGAAGGTCATTAGCTGAACGTTACAGATTACCATCTTTCCGATGAAGACACTTTTGGTAATGTTATTTCAAATTTTTTTGTGACTCATGGTGAACTTGTTAAGTTAATTCTTATCTTGTATAGTTGATCTGAGGCAAGTAGTGCTTCTTGGGTTAGAGTTAAAAAGTCCGGTGGGGAGATTGAGGGTTCGGTAGCAAGAACAAAGAACAGACATGTCTAAGGGAAAACTCAACCTAGACTTGGAACCCTTGTTATTCGCAAACTAGTCGATGTTGAACGTGCTACTTGGGACACAGTTGTCATGACTAGAAGGGTGGGGGAGAACAACTCTCATTCTGGTACCCTTGTAAGCACTTATGAGGGCCCATCCGGGGTTTCTACCTTTAGGACTTTACTTGGAGTTGTTCTTCCTATTCCTCTAGTAATAACTGTTGGAAAAACTCCAATTTAAAAATGATTTTCTATCATAGCAGAAAATTAAAATTTAGAAAATTGAGCCAGATTGTGATATTTATAGCAATAAACTTTTCCCAAAAGTACTTGTGATTTGTGTGGGATGGATTCTAGAAGTTCTCGATTTTCAATCGAACAACCTTTTCCATTATTTTCGTACCATGAATCATTTCGAGTGTGTACTCGAACAATCTCGAATCAAACAGAAAACCAGAAACAATTTTCTTACTTTCATTAAGAAAATAATTTTCTTTCTTAATAGAAACCAATAGAATTGTTATTCCCAGAAAATAAAGTTTATACTTAGAAATAAATTCTCACTATTTTCGTTAAAATAACAATATCTCAAAAGTTATGTATAACTTCTTTGTAAATGGCTCTATTAATGTCATCTATTTATAGAGAGAGATAAAAGAATCCTTGTTGAATTAGTAGAATACAAAGAATACTTATCTAATAGAAAAATAAGTCCTCTTGTTCTACTAGGAGAGAGGGGCAGCTAACCCCAGTTAATTATACTAGGTTTGCCGCCCCTCATGTTTGTTATGAGGGGTTTCGGGCCTCTCTTGTATTGGGTCGAATTATATTTGCTTCCTGGACTTTAACCTAGCACTTTATAATTTAATCCAACCCAGTACATGTTTTTTTTATTTTCTAAAATAAATATTATTTATTAAATTAATTTAAATTAATTAATTTTTCAATTAAATAATTTTCTCAACCCAATTCTAATACCGTTAAAGTCGTGACAACTTTATCGTAAAAGAATTTATGAGAAAATATATTTAGTTTTCATATTCAACGGATTCCCAATGACCAATTAATTTAATTCCAATGTCAAAATTCAATTATTTAATGGAATAATAACTCCAAAAACTCAAATTAAATCTCAAACCATTTTCATACTTAGTGAAAACCACATTCATTTTCGAATGTAACTCATTTCTTTAACTTTATTATTTTTATCCATTTATGTTCATTTGATTCTAAATGTAATTCATTTATAGTTTCAACGAGCTAGCAGAGGGACCAATTGGACATATATAATTAGGGCCTAAATGATTTATAATTAAGTTCTAGCTTTTCGCCTATTAGTTATAAACTCATTTTGTCATGAAGTCATTCACTATAACATCGTGACTAAGCTTTCCCCAATTACATACTATTACGAAAGCTACTCAACTAGTGTTCTTCTAATGACCTTGTCATAAGTGTGTTACCCTCATAGGATACCCTTAATCTCTTTGGTATAAATTTGTTCTCCCAATATGATCCTATTTTATCTCATGGTTACCATTGCATCTTCCTTTGTGAAAAGCCAATTACTATTAAATAGGACTTAAGTCATTCATCATAAAGACAAACGACCCGTGGCCATATTTACTTTTCATCTATAATGTAATGTCAATGAGAAGATATCATTTACTTATTTCTTGGGAGTATGAATTCCACTATTATGAATAATGCTACATATTGTAGAAGTCATATACCCAATGTACCAGCTTTCTATTCCTTATCTATTTAAATTCAGGCTTTTACTTATGTCAAAGTGTACGAGTCACGCATACATAGCCCATCATCCACTCAAGATTAATGTATGCCACACTATGAACGTCAAAAGTGAATAAATCCATAAATGGATTCAGGATCTATTCTACTTGGGTCCTGTCCGATGTATTGCCAGTCCAATCAGTCACATCTATGTCTCTATCTTCTAGGAGTCATCCGCTTCGATGCTCAAGAAAAAACATATCCCCAATTGGACTTAATAGACGACATGTTAGTTTTTCAATCAGTTTTCTGGATCCTACCATGAAATACCACTTAGTATTAGTTAAACATTAGATAAACAATGAGCTAATATTTGCTTCCATTTTGTTTTGTATACAAAAACCATTGAAGATGATATACAAAGGGTATTAATGTAATTAATGGATAATTGTATTAAACCAATCTATTCGAAAAAATATATGTGTATATAGACAAAAATACTACACTTAGGACATCAGATCCAGCAAAAACTAAGGGTAATATAACATACAAAAGGTAATTCATTTGGTTCTAGCTATGCAAACAATGCCTTTAGGTGATCCCTAGATGTTTCAACACATATAAATCTAAAACATGCCTCTATTTATAGTTCCACAAATGATGTAAAATTCCAAACATGAGTATATACATCCATCCACACATCTATTCATCATATGATATAAAATTCAAGTATTTCAACTTAAAGTGACCACCTCTACTCTATTACATAATATAGCTAAATGAACTAACTAATCTAAACTCAAAAAGAATAAAATTTCATTATCATTATGTTTTTAAAAATCAAATGCATCATCATACCAATACCAATAATCTTACAATCATCATGCTCAAGCACCATGCAAAAATTCAAAATGAAAAAGAAAATTAATTTTTTTGGCATTTTATAAATTTTATTAAAATATAAAATAAAAACACAAACGTACTCAAAAATAGTTGTTTTAGTTTTTACTTTATTTCAATTTAGTCCTTTTAATGTTATAAACAGAATTTTGTTCGTTGTTTAAATTAGATTCGATTTCGATCCAAGTCTTTAATTAAGTAGTTTTCATTTATTTCTTTTTGGTTTTCAATTTGAACTAGGATTATCTTCGCGACTATCAAAGGAAATCATGCTTTCACGCACAAATCGACATTGAAACATATTCATTATGTTATTCCTTTTTTCTATTTAATTTTCTACTTTGCATGTTAACTATGAAATTAGGGATAACTGCATCTAGATCCATGAGTGGCTAGTTTCCTTAGGGAGATTAACTAGTGGATGTGGAATAATTAACGGAAGAATTAGGGTTTAAGTCTGAGCTAGTTAGCTTAAATTATGTGTGATTAAACCCAAAGAGTAATGATCCTAGGAAGTAATTTAGGATACACGAGATCAAGAGATAAGTTTACCAAGTAAATCGTAATTTATCCCAGTCAAGAAAGTGGGGTCGAGAGATAAGAGTGTATTGGTTGATAAGTTAATTAGCTAAATGCCGAGAGGTAATAACTAGTTAATTAATAGCTAACTCGATGAAACCTGAGTTCTGAAGTTAATTAAGAACACTGAAGTGAGTTAATATTTTACCTAGTTTATTGGATTAATTTCAATTGTTAATTGGATGTCTTTAATTTTAGTTAATTTATGTTATTTCGATTAATTACTTTTATTTTGGCTTCTTGTAATATAATTTTAGATTATTACTATTTACCCTTGTTAGTGGAGAAAATAAATTTTAGTTTAATTCAAGCTCCCTTGGGTACAATCCTCGAAATACTTCTCGGAGTGTTTCGTTGTAACACTTTACTATATTACAATTTGACCCATATACTTGTGGACACCACTACTTAATATTATATCTTTTTGCAGTAGTACTTCCAATATAGACGTTCGCATGTCTAGCGGCGGTCAATGGCGGTTGCTAGTTTATAGAGAGTGTCAACTCGGGAATTTTCAATTCGAGGGACCCTGTCAACTTGGACTTTTAGGAACTTTTTTTAATAATTCCATGACCAAAGAGTAATACTTGGCCAATGTGGGTTCTTTAACCTCATATTCCCCTTGAATCTACTTAGCTATTTGTTGGGAGTCTGTGTGTACTTAAAGGTTTCAAAATTTTCAATTTGCAAACCAATTGTAAGCTTACCGTAAGAGCTTCACACTCAACAATGATATTGGTCACAGAGAAGGAAAAATAAAGGCTATAATGCCATGCATCACCTTTAGGGTCAACGAGTAGGGCTCCAGCTTTAGAGCTACATTTTCTTAAGGAACTATCTACGCGAAAAATGTAAGATTTCTCTTGTATTAAGTGTGTCGAAGGATGGGCCTCCAATCGGGATGGAATTTGGATTATTAGATGAGTTGCTTATGGTGAGAGGTTTAGAAAAGGAACACTTGGCTATAAAGTTAGCTAAAGCTTGGACTTTGATTGCTTTTTAAGGGAAAAAAAATTTAGTCCAAACTCACCAAGCTTGACACTCAATTTTATCATTCTTTTGAAGGCATTAACTTTTCCTAGTATGTCCTTGAATGGTTCATCAGATAACACAACAATAGGATGGGCTTGGAAGTATGGGAAAAGCCTTATCGAAACTACTACAAGAGTGAATACAATTTTTCTACCTGAGAGTAGCTCATTTATTCGTCTTGAAGGATCCTACTGACATAATAGATTGGACGTTTCTACACATTGAACTTTTTTACCAAGATGGCTACTACAGTATCATTTAATGATGCTAAGTAGACTTGAAGAGTATCACTAAAAGAGGGAGATGCTAGGAGTGGAAATGTGCTTACGTATTACTTCATTTACTAAAAAGACTGTTGGCACTTCTTGGTCCACTAAAACGTACCTTTTAGAGCTTTGAAGAACATGAATCATCTGTTTGTCATCTCCAAGATGAAATGGTTGAGTGCCACAATATGATCAGTCAATTATTAAACTTTCTTAGGTTTTTATAGAGGGTTCATCTCTAGGATAGTTTTATCTTTTCTAGGTTAGCTTTTATTCCTTTGTTGGAAATCATGAATCTAAGAATTTGCCGCTCTGACCCGAAAGGTTCACTTGCTCAGATTGAGTTTCATATTGTACCTTTAGAGAACAATGAACACTTATCAAAGATTATTGGTGTATTACTCTATTTATGGAAAAAAATCATTTTTAGTTATAAAAATTGTCTTCTCTTGATCTTCTTCAGCCATGAAATCTTATTATAATTTGATAATGCATCCATTAAGCTCATAAATTGATGACTTATCGAGGTGTCTACTAGTTGACTTGTAGAAGGAACGGGGAAGCTATCCTTGGGGTAAACTTTATTTAATTTTGTAAAATCCACGCACATTCACCACTTGTTTTTGGATTTGGTCATTATCACCACATTGAAGACCCATTTAGGATAAGTGACTTCTTGGATGAAATCTACTGCTAGTAGCTTCTTTACTTTTTCCTTAGTTGATATTACCTTCTCGTTAGAAAATTTTTTTTTAATTGAGCGAGCACTAAATCTATTCGCAAAGAATGTTGAATGACGGATGGATGGATCCTGGACATATTACAGCTGTCCACGTGAAGACATCTCAACATTCTATTAACAAAGTACTTAATGAATTTTTTCTCAAGTGCGAGGGTAGAAGCAACTTGTGGTTTTCTCGGGGTCTTATTGATACAATCGAATGGGTTATGTGGTTTTCGCTGGCTCTACCTTTAGGAGTTGGGTATCTGGTCTTTCTTTTAAGCTTTTTAAATCTAATGTGGTCCTCTCGATAACATTTACTCCCAATGGAGAATGAGATGTACAATAGGCCGAAGAGGGAGGCAAAGAAGGTGAGCTCTTTCACATGAGTTATGAGGAAAAAATATGATATTTCTGGGCCATCTTCTAATCTAGGTTCATATACCCTTTTCTAAATGAGGTGGGAAATTTGACTATCATACAAAATATGGCCACCGCCATTTTTACCATTATCATGATTAGCCTTCCAAAAATGATGTTGTGGGCTATTGGATGGTCAACCATTAGGAACTCTGCTTGATGGTATGACTGTCATCACCTAAGATGATCGAGAGGATGATAAACCCTTTAACCACAATAGGTTGGTTGAAAAAACTATAGATTAAGCTTGTTGGATTTAGCTGTGAGTTCTTGAAGCCCATTTGATGGAAAGATTTTACTGTCAGAATGTCCACTGAACTTTCCATATCTACCAAAGTTCTATTTACTTGGAATAAGGAAATTGTAGTGGAAACTATAAGAGGATTATCTCACTCGACATCAATGACATCTTATTCATTGGACTCTAAAAATTGAAGTTACCATGAGGAGGTCTTGGGTTTTTTTACTACGGCTAATATAGACATGATGCTCTTCAGATGCACATTTTGCTTGAAGTTGAAAGCTACCTATTCTACATGTTTGCCTCCAATCAGAACTTCGATGAGACCCTTGACAAGCTATTTTCCCTTATTGTCTCGGTGTGGTTTGGATGGCCTTGCTTCCTTTTCATGATATCTGTTCAATTGATAATGTTCTTAGGTTAGATACTAATTTAAGTTCCATTTCCAGTTTGTCGATTCTATATCAATCTTCAGATGCGCACATTGTTCAACATGATGGCTCGGGGTATTGTGGTATCTACAATGATAGTTTGAGTTGTTATGGTGTTGGTTAGGTGGTAGTTAGGGTGTCGCTTCCAAGATCCTCTGGTATTTGAATTGGTTAAATATTTGGGTCGAGGTGAAGTTGAGTTTGTGATATGTTTTTTTATTAATTATAAGTGTGTTAGGCTTTTGATCCTAGCCTCCCCTATCTCCCTGGATGGGTTATGGACAGTTGGAGGTATATACGTTATTAACCCGGAACTGGTCGCTTTGATTTGAAAGGTTGTATTGCCCATACCCTTTGTTGTCTACCCCATAATTGGTCATTGGCTATTGACAGCCTTGAAAACACTATGGAGAATGCCACGAGGGATTGGGTTGCTTAGTGGTGGTTGTAAAATAGTTGGTACGAGCTTTTTCTACTTCATCTCCTTTTGAAAACTTGTGCATCATTTCATATAGGGTGGATAGCTTGTTTGGTGGTTTCATAATTATGATGTACCTCTGATGCTGATGGGTGGTCCTAGCAATTAAAGTTTGGATAGCTCATTCATTCGTAACCCCTTCAATTATCATGGTGGTCGTATTAAACATCAGATATAATCCCGAAGGGATTCATTTAATCCTAGATGGATGGTCATCAAGTAAGAAGAAGACTGTTAAAGTGTCTTGTTAGTTAAGAAACAACTTATGAACTGCCCTACTAATTACTTGAAGGAATGATTAGATTCTCGAGGCAATGATAGACAACATTGCATGTCTGTTTGAGAGAGAGAGAGTATGGAGAATACCCTACATTTAATAGCATCAAAGGCTTTAAGGATATTCATATGATTGTTGCACTGATCTAGGCAGTATTTCGCGTCACTTAATCTAATGTACATGAATTTCAAGAACCTGAAAGAAGCTGAGATCTGATTGGCCAATACTTCAAGAGCAAATGGCTCATTGGAGTAGTTCTAGATATATTTATTTTCTTTTTTCTCTTCATTTCTTGTAGTATCTCATTTTGAAAGCCTTGAGTTGCTCCTCCAAGCAAACATTATTATTGCCATGGGTATTCTAAGACATATTAACTGGTTGTTGTTTCTAGGTGGATCATTCGAGTTGTGACGTTCATGATATCTGTAGACTGTAGATTGAGCTTCATTATCTTGGTGGATAGGATCTTCCCGCTTAGGTACCTCTCGAGCTGCTCATAATTCAACTATTATTTGTTCATTTTGAGTGTTCTATTGGTCAATGAGGCGTTGTTCTTGTTGTTCCTTAAAAGGATGCTCCTATTGAAAGAACTACTCTTTCAAGTGTCGCAACTTTTCTTGTGCTTCAACATTATGGGGTTTGGACCTAGAAGGCTGTTGGTGGGAGCCTTGGTCTAATGAAATGACAATGACAGCTGATGGAGATGGTATTGTAATAAGGTAGGCAATGGCCTGCTGCAAATAGAGAGCTACTTGTTTCATAGGGCTTTTAGGAGATGTACCTGAGGAGAAATAAGCCTTTGCACTGGCTGGTGGGATCGAAACTACAGGGGGAGTGGATACAGTTGGTAGGGTTGAGATAATTGGACTAGAGTTCAATGAGATATTGAGGGCTTTCATAAGCTGGACAGAGGTGGTAAAAGAATATATGCATACTACAAAGGTTGGTTCATCGATTGAGAAGGAGGATTTGGGGTGACATTCAAGCTAGAAGAAGATTCAGGATTAGCTGGGATGATAGTGTCGGTTAGAGAAAAAGAGCTAATTGGATTGGCAGAGTTAACTAGGATGGTGGGAGCATGGGTTTGAGACTGAAAAGTCATGTTTTCCATGTTCACTGCACAAATTGTTGATGTGTGGGATCAACAAGGAGGAGATACAGATGAGGGAGTGGAGGTGGCGATAGAGATCGGTTCACCTTGTATGGACGAAAAGCCAGAGAGTGTCAAGAGTGGAAGCTCAGCAGTGAAGATTGAGACTAAAATGGCAGAGTTTATGCAAGAATGCTGGAAAGTCGATCCCTTTTTCATTATGTTGGGGACTATTTGTACGTGAGGTCACGTGTTAGGTGGCATTAACATGGTGAATCCGCTATCAAACCATCATTGTGGGACGCGTAAGGTAGATGCCCATAATGGGACGAGAATGTTTGTGATGAGACATATTTTGTCGTTCCTTCTGATTCATGGTACGGAGTTGTTGAACCCGTGTGGGGATTTGGTGACAAAAAAAGTCGCGTTTTTAATAGAATATCGTGTGTTTGGAGGAACGAATGGTGGTATCCTTCCAGAGGGAATGGGTGGCTAACTTCCTTAAGTAGCTACCTCATTTTCGACTAGACAACTAGATTAGAAGACGAAACTTTTGATGGCCTTCCGATCCCTCATGGATAAAGGCGTTCCTCAAATGACCTGCCATACTGCTACATGTCCCAAGCTAGGGGAGGTATAACAAATCCTAATATGTTACACTTATTAAAGTTTAAAAACTTACCAATATAACTAATTGAGCTTTAGCTTGTGCACGATATGTTTGAAAGGATAAAAAAAATTAAAAAGAATATATCACCGATATGCCAAAAATCGATCCATAAAATAAAATAATTGTCCCTGTATTAAACTAATGAGAAGAATGTGGACAAGTAAGTGGAAAGCTTGTGCACGATCAACATGGCATGAAAATTATAAACGACGTTGGTGGAGTCTACCATTTAGCTAGATGTATGAAAAGAAACCAAATATCAACAAAAATTTGAACATTAATTACCAATAATTGAAGGCAAAGAGGACCCACGTCGACTGCAATGTGCCGCCTGCTCCCTGGAAAATAAAATATTTACTCAAAAGATTCCAAATATTTCATCAAAACATGCTACATGGGAATTTGGAAGAGGAAGAATGAATTTCTTACGAAAACGTTGGATCAAAATTCAGAAGTGTTTTTCTTGGGGGTAACTCAAGCTATTGATTCCTAATTTGCAATAATAGATGTACACAGACAACCCAATGTTCACAGAATATGTATATTTTTCTCCCTTTAACAAGAAATAAAGAGAAATATTGAACTTCACTCCCCATTTTGCCTTATTTTATATCTTCTTTCATTCAATTTTTATACTAAACTTATGGTTAAAAATATATGAATATATTTGATTTTTATATGATATATAAATAAAATATTATATTTTCAAAAATATAATATTATAAATTTTAGGCTTTGGCTTTCAATTTTAAAGCTTAGGCGGTTTTCGTATTTTTTCGTTCAAATTTATTTTTTGGTTAAATTTTTTATAAAATTCTTCTAAATTTCGAATAAACTTTTGATTTGGACAAATAACTTACCCATTATACAAGTATGAATACTAGGACATGTTTTATTGCTTCTCACCTTTTAGAAAATGAAATGTCAAAATTTCAATATGTTAAGAAATTATACGAGTTTTTTCTTAAATGATAAAAAATGAATTAAGCACCTAATCAAAACATCACTAATTGAGATTTTAATCGAAATTTCGTAATTAATTAAACTTTTGAAATTGATTTCTCCATTCAAACCCTTGATGGTCCATTAAATAATTATGTGGCAACTTACATAGAAAATGACTATACGACAAATATGTGTAGCTTTCGAGTTGGGAATTAATTTAATTTTTAAAATTATTTTATGAGGGGATTTTTGGGCAAAATACTAAAAAAGGTCCAATTTTTTTTAAATTTACCGAAATGGGCCCGATATTTTATTATTTACCGAAATGGGCCCCTTTCCCCTAAATCACGTCCACGTCGGTAGCGAAGTCGAGGATGTCTCGAGAATCGTGTCACGTCGGTAGCGCTATCTTGGCGTGGACACAAATCGCGTTCTTAAGGCTGCGGTTTGTGTCCACATCAGCACAGCGCGCTGACGTGGACGCGATTTGCTCCGCGCGTGAATAGTGCAACGGTAAAAAATTTGACCGTTGCCCTCCTCCCCAATGGTAAAAAAAAACTATAAATACCCCCCACCCTTTTTTTTTCACAAACAAATCCTCTCTCAAATTTCCTCTCAATTTTCTCTCAATTTCCTTCCAAATTTATCTCAAATTCATATTTAATCTCAATTAGCTCTCAATTTCCTTTTAAATCTCTCTTAAATCTCTATTTTTTAAATGATTTTAAAAAAATTCAATTTTTTTAAACCGAAAAAAATTTCTCTTAAATCCCTATTTTTTAAACCGAAAAAATTTGTACGATTTCAGTAATGGCCTGAGAATTGACTCGCCTTGATAATCACCACATATCCATGGAACAAATGAAGATGGTAAGTGTTAAATTTAATTTTTAAATATTATTTAAGATTTTTTTATTTATGCCTTTTTAGATAATTATTAATTTATTATTTGTTATAAAAGTCTGTAGATCGGGTATTGGAATGCAATATCCGGAATATGCATGCTCCTCTATCACCGTTGGTAGAGAACTACCTGCGGGAAGCGGGTTTTTGGCACTTGGCGACGGTAGGCCAGGGATGCAAGGTGGACCCGAAACTAATCAGTGCGTTGATCGAGAGGTGGAGACACACACATTCCATCTTCCATGTGGAGAGTGCACTGTCACTTTGGAAGACGTCAGCCTGCAATTGGGATTGCTGGTGGACAGGTACCCAGTGTAACACCCCTTACCTGTATTCAACTCCGGAATAGGGTTTGAGGCATTACTAGAACACTTACACATGTAAACGTATTAAACCGAGTTACAAAATTTCATTCAAATTTAAACTCTTCAAATTTTTAACATGCTTTTATAATTCTTTACAACATATCCCCAAAATATTATATTCATAACAAATTGGGCCTACGAGACCCGATACTTACTCATGTAATTCAATGCTTTATTTCCATTTTATTCAATTCACAATCTTTCATGTCCACAATTCAAATCAATTTCTCAATCCAATATATATATTTCAATGCCACAATAATTCTTTTAATTCAAATCATATCACTAGAAACTTCCATTTAATTCATGTACAATTCAATATTGTTAAGTTCAATACTAATACGTTTTCACCATTTAACTCAATGTTTATCGATTATACCATTCATTAACACATTTATAAATTTCTTAGTATTACAATGAAAACGTCACTTAAGCTTAAATAGCAACATCAAATCAACTCGTCATTCCCTTTTTCGTCATTTTATTCTTCAAGTGTAAACTTAGTATTTCATTTCCTTTCCACACCCATTTCCTACGAACATCCCACAAAAAAATAACATATCATTCAACCATAGTCACAAGCTAGTACATTTAAACATAATTCTTTTTTTGGAATTAACCACATGATAAATCATTCCAAGTAAGTTTACATAATTTAAACGTTACCACCCTTTCCATGATCATAAGCATATTCCCATCTAGGCACTTACCATTTAAATGCATAAATTATAAATTTAACGTGGCATAATTCAACCACCAATTGGCCAAAGCTTAAGCGTGTACACTACATGAATTAATCCATAAACCATATAGCATAAGCATTATAAGTATGGCTAAGTTCAACATTTATTCATGTATCAAGCTTACCAACATGAATTAATCCATAAACCATTCATGGCCTTACTTCATACCAACTCATATACCAAATAAACCACACTCACATACTATGAAACTTTATCTTCCCATATGAGCTTAAACCATGATCAATAATACGCAAATGTAAGTATCATTTCTATTTTAACGTTTATCGATTATAATCGAGCATATAAGCAATTATACACAAATCATTCATATATGTAATTAATTTTCCTCCTCCTCCTCTCTGTTCCACATCCTTTATGTATAAAACATGCTTAAATAGCATTATACATAATTTCACTATTCATTTATATTTAAATTCAAAGCTGTCTATTTGAGTCAGAGTCACTAAATCATTTTTATCCGAAGCTACAGAGCTCCAAATTAAGATCCGTAAAATTTCCCCGAAACTAGACTCACATGTATTCTTATCATAAAATTTTCAGAATTTTTGAATTGGCCAATTAGTACAGTTTATTCTTTAAATTCACCCTTGTTTCACTGCTCAACATCTCTGACTTCTCTTCACTAAAAATGAATTATCTCATTGTACAGAATTTGGATGATATTTACGTTTGTTTCCTTTGAAAATAGACTCATTAAGGATTCTAAGCATATAAATTATAACTCATAATTATTTTTTTACAATTTTTAATTATTTTCCAAAGTCAGAACAAGGGATTCCGAAATCAATCCCACCCTGCCTCACTAAAATTCAAATATCTCAAAATGTATAGCTTTTTTGCTTGATCTCTTTCTTTTATGTAAAAATAGACTCCTAAATCTTTCATTTCATATCTTATTCACTCTCTAATTCAATTTACACTATTTTTGGTGATTTTTCAAACTAACATCACTGTCACTGTCCAAATCTATTCTATTCCAACATCCCTCATTCACATAGCACTATAACCATTTATTTTATAACACAATACAAGACTTCATCACTTCGGTCACTCTTTCGCAACTTATCACGTTCCAATCACATACTCATATCTCATTGAACATGTCGGTATAACAACAAATATTTGAGAATTTTCACACAGTACTACCCATGTTACTTTAATCGTTCGATACACATAGTAGCCTTCACATAGTACTACACACGTGATCAAGTTTTACTGTTCACGTAGTAGCCTTCACATAGTACTACACACGTGATCAAAGCTTTTCGGTACACATAGTAGCCTTCACTTAGTACTACACATGTGGCCATCATTTATCGATACACGTAGTAGCCTTCACACAGTACTACACACATGACCAAAGCTTCTCGGTACACATAGTAGCCTTCACTTAGTACTACACATGTGACCATTATTTATCGATACACGTAGTAGCCTTCACACAGTACTACACACGTGACCATTATTTACCGATACACGTAGTAGCCTTCACACAGTACTACACACGTGTTCATCGATACCTTATTCAAATCTTTACTATTCCGACAGTTCCACAAATATTCTTACTTCCCAATAATTTACAACTTCTCCACGGCACATTATAATATCAATCTTTCCACTCAACTCCATAGCCAACTTAAAAATTCAATTTGAATCACTTCAACCATTACTTACAATTGGTATATCCATAAACCAAGCTGATTTTAAACGAATCAACTATCAATTTCAAATTTTCTAACTTTAATATAACTATTTCATATTCAACCCTTTCGTATATATTGTCATGAAATATAACAAAATAATTATAACAATGTATTAATTACATACAACTTACCATCATGCTTTCAAGGCCAATTCCTCATTTTCTTGGTTTATAATAATACATTTAACTTATTTAACACTCACATTATTCAATTTAGTCCTAAAATCACACTTTGGAAAAACTACATTTTTGCCCCTAAACTTTTGCATATTTACACTTTTTCCCCAAAGCTCGTAAATTAAACTTCATCCCTTATTCTTATGTATTATGACATGCTGAACATTTTTCCCTTCTATGGCAACATCAAATTCCCACTCTAACACTTACTTATGAACATTAGGTATTTTTATCGATTATGTCGTTTTACTCGTTTTCACTTAAAATCGCTTAGCAAAAGTTGTTTAGCATAATTTCAAGCTTCATATTCTACCATAAAACATCAAAATAAACACATTTCACATATGGATATTTTTCCAAATATAAACCCTAGATTAAATTATTGCTAGAATAAGCAAAATCAAGTTACCAGGACTCCAAAAACGTAAAAAAATTAAAAACGGGGTTAGAATGGACTTACAATCGAGCTTGGAAGCTTGAAAACCCTAACCATGGCTTCCCCCTTGCTAATTTCGGCCATGAGGTTGAAGATGAGCACAGTTTGCCATCTTTTTCCCTTTTAATTCATTTTAATTACTAGATTATCAAATTGCCCCTAACTTAAAAATTTCCTATTTCACTTATCTCATGCCCATTTTTGTCTACCAACTTAACCAATGGTCTAATTACCATATAAGGACCTCCAATTTAAAGTTTCATAACAATTGAACACCTCTAACATGTAGAACTCAACTTTTGCACTTTTTACAATTTACTCCTTTTGACTAAATTGAGTGCCCAAACGTCGAAATTTTCGAACGAAATTTTCACAAAATCATTCCGTGAAATCGTAGACCATAAAAATATAAGACAAATAAATTTTTCGTTGTCAGGTTTGTGGTCCCGAAACCACTGTTCTGACTAGGCCTAAAATCGAGCTGTTACACCCAGTCACCGGGTCTACCCAATCTAGTGATTGGCCAGCGGTGTGCTACGAGCTTCTGGGAGCTATTCCGGATAAAATAGACGGAGGTAATATCGAGGTGGGCTGGTTGCGAGACACATTCCCGGATCCGGATGAAGATTCAACCGAAATAGAAAGAATCCGATATGCTCGGACATACATTCTTCAGTTAATTGGAGGTAATCTGATGCCGGACTTCTCACGGAGCTGCGTACATCTAAGATGGCTGCTGAAACTCGTTGATTTTAAAGCAGCCGGTGAATTGAGTTGGGGTTCTGCCGTCTTGGCCACATTATATCGGGAGATGTGCGGGGCGACGCGACCGAGGAGAGAAAAAATCGGAGGTTGCCTGTCACTACTGCAGTCATGGGCACGGTTTCGCTTTCCATTTCTACGTCCTCGAGTGGACCACCCATATACAGTCCCACTCATAACGAGGTAAATTTTATATTATATTTTACAATTATTATGTGGATATTTAAAAATAAAAGTATGCTAAAAGTTTATTTAATTAGGTGGAACCATCCGGCAAGTCATGCTCGATTACCTACCGAACTTGAAGATATACGGCTTCTATTAGACCAACAATCGGAAGCACATGTAAGTATTAAATAAAATTGATATTTCCATCATTCGCTAGTCGATTGGTAAATAGTATTTAGTATTTAGTATTATGTATATAACTAATATTTCTATAATGTTCATATAGATTCAATGGACACCATACGAGGATCCGGAAATTCGGGCAGTAATTCCGAATGAGTTCTTACAAAATCGAAACGCTTGGCACGTGAAAGTCGTGTTGATCAACTACGCGACCGTGGAGCCGTACCAGTCAGACAAAGTGCTACGACAGTTTGGATGTAGACAACCGATTCCCGTGGAATCTGAGGTGTTTGACGATCAACACAAAGTCGACCTTCGGCAATTGAATACAAATTGGCTGAGATACTGGTCCGAGTACATGGAAATGTGAGAAGATCGGTATGAATATATACCTACTCTGGAACCAATCATCGTTCCAGAGTTAGCGTGCGTGCCGAAATACATGCCATGGTTTAGGATCCATGGCAAGCCGTATTTACTGACGCCAGAGGAGAGGCAGCGGCAAATACGTGTCCAAAGGGAAAGACGCAGGCCTATAAATCCAAGACGATAAGACGACGACGCTGGCCCTTCAACGAGGCCCAGACATTCACTCGGCCCATCATCAGTGACCATGCAATCACCAGGCCCAACGAGAGCACCGACACAGTCACCCAACCCAGCAGTTCAACTGATGATACCTACGCAACCGCCTTTTTAGATGATGCCAGGTGCGTTTCCTAGCCCTTTTATGTATCCTAACCCTTATATGTATCCTTTTCCGAGTCCTATGGCAGGTTGAAGCCAATGCCCCGGTTCAGCTCCATTTCCTGTTATGCCGAGTGGACCGCCGATGTATAGGCCAGCAGCGCACGAGGGATCGCAAGAGGGGCCGTCGGGGAGCTCTTCTTTTTACCAATCCCCACCACCGTATGGGTTTCAAACACCGTCGCCGTTGGTGATGCAAACACCTCCACATTCACTATTCTTTGAAGGTGGATCATCGTCCCAACTCCGACAACCAGATGCCCTACCGGAAGAACCAGAATCCCCACCGCAAGAACCACAACCCCCGCCGAAAGCTGGACAAAGGAGGAATTCAGCGCGTAACCGTCGACGGCCGCCATGTGGCACTTAATTCGGCGGGCACAAACATTGATTTTTGTATTTAAATTTATTTGTACAAATATTTTGAATATTTTAATATTATTTGATGTAATAAAATAGAACTTTTTTGAGTTATTACTTAAAAACCCTAAACTAATTTATTAAAAATTTATAAATATATAATTTATAATTAAATGCATAATTTAATTGACAAACCTTAAACTTCTAAACTAAAAACCCTGACCCTAATCTTAACCCTTAACTTAAAAACCCTAACCATTAAATTAAAAACCCTAAACCCTAAACCTAAAAACCATAAACCCTTAAGCTAAAAATCGCAACCCTAAACCCCAAACCTAAAAACCCTACACACTAAACTTAAAACCCTAAACCCTTAACCTAAAAACCCTAAACCATAAACCTAAAAATCCTAACCCTCAACCTAAAAATTGTACCCTAAACCTCAAACCTAAAAACCCTAACCCTTAACCTAAAAACCCTAAACCCCTAACCTAAAAACCCTAACCCTCAACCTAAAAACCCTAAACCCTTAACATAAAAACCCTAACCTAAAGGCTTAAAAACTATCATTGTCCCTTAACTTAAATATAATTTGATAATTTTACTAACCATTAATACAATTATCAGTTAATAATTTTACATTCACGTAATGTTAGATTTGGAAAAATGTTTTGACTGGTACTAACAATTAATAATTTGATATAACTTCATAATTTTACTAACAATTAATACAATTATAAATTAATAATTAAAAAAATATAATTAGCGACAATTACATTCAACTATTGCGATTAGGGCATGATCAACTTGTATGGCCTGCACTCCTACACCATCCGCACAATTTTTGTTGACTGGTTGTTTCTCGGATATCCATATTGTTGCGTATTCTAGTCGAGCAAGGTCGACCCTTAGGTTTGCGACGCAATTCTCTATCCAGTAACAGCTTAAAAGGAGTAAGAGATACGGGTGGCCACTTATGTTTATCTGAGACTGGTGGGAAAACGTGTCTCCAAACACTGTACATGTTTTCTAATTTGTACAGTTCGTCCACATAGCTCATCGGATCTAGACAGAGATTCTGACAAGCTACAATAACATGAGCGCATGGATAACGAAGTGCATCAAAACTCCCACAGTCGCAAGTCCTATTTCGCAAGTGTACACGATATTGTCCGCCAACAACACCTTGGTGCGGTCTGTCAAACTCTGTCACACGAAACCATAAGTTGTCTCGATCGTGACACACTGTGTGCATGATGTTCGCCCTCGCCTTGGCCTTGTTAATTTCTTGAACTACCTTATTGCACCATACATGGCCTCCCTGTATCTGGCCTGCATAACTTGCTATTTTCTTTGGAAATAGCGCCGCCAAACGAAAATATGTCTCTCGCACAACCGATGTTATTGGTAGATGGCGCGTTCTTTTAAGAATAGAATTTATGCACTCAGCCAGATTTGACGTCATATGGCCATATCGTAGGCCGTTGTCGTATGCTTGTGCCCACTGTTTGAAACGTATGTTACAAAGGTAGTCCGCCCTTCTCTGTTAATTGAACGTAAAATTGCCAACATTTGGTGAAAACGGTCTTTGTTTATTTCATTCCCTGCCAATATAAGTTCATAGCGAATATTATATACCACTTATACCAATAAAAGTAATTCAAATTGACAAACGAAATAACCATATAGCGAATATTACATGCCTCCTTAACCTAGAGAGAAAGAAATCCCAGTCATCAGATGACTCCTCCGGTGTTATTGCAAATGCAATTGGAAGAATTCTCCCACCGCCATCCTGTGCCACTGCAAGCAATAACCGATGAGTATACCTACCAAACATAAAGGTACTATCAATTTGTACCAATGGCTTGCAGTATGGAAATGCGTCTCGGTATTGCTTAAATGTCCAAAACAGGCGTTTGAACACTCAGCATCCACGTAGCAATCAACCGTTGTAGTACGCATGTTCCGTTTGAAGGTTTGTGATGGTACCTGGGACGTACCTCTCTAGCACTTGACACCACTGCCATATTTCATTATATGAGGCGTCCCACCCACTATACATCTTCTCCAACGCCTTTTGCTTAGCTATCCAAGCCTTGTAGTAAGAGGGCGTGTACCCTATTTGGCTATGGATATTGGCAATTAACACCGGCACTGAAGTCTTGAGATCTGCTTTTACCGTGGGCAGTATCAAGCTAGCTAACATAGCTGAATCCATCTTCGGATGATATTGTGAAACACCTATAAACGGAATACATTAAATAATGCAACATTACATAATAAAAGTATTATTCAGAAACCATCAATACTGTACCTGCAGCACATGTATATGGACATTTGTACTTTTTAATCTCCCACAACCCGGTCCTTTTCCTTAACGAAGCGTAGATTTTCTATTAACATGTGTCGTCTTGCACCGCACACTTTGCCTCAAACTTATCAGATTTCGATTTGATGACGTGGTAGTTTACGCCATTTTTGATGTTATGTTGTTTCAAAGCACCAATAAAACTATCCTTGTTGGTAAACTGATTGCCAACTTCAAATTCACCCGAATCTAGCCCTGAACTTGTACGATCACGCAACCGGTGTGGTAGATCTGGAAACTCTAACGCATCATCTGCAGACAGATCGACATTATACATGTGGGCTGGAGGTGAGTATACTCTGAATCGTGGATTTTCTTCTTTATCTGAACTCCTTTCAGCATTTTCAGGTTCTGTTGGAATAGGCTTCGGTTCAGAAAATAAGCCAGCTTTTGCACCATCGGGCCTGGGCTCTCGAGGTGGATCCTCATCAGAGTCATCTTCTAACCCATAATCATCTGCAGCGTACGAGGTCCCCTCATCGGTTGACGTCGTAGGGAGTACATCATCCCTTCTTTTGGGCATTTCATAACGTCCCCAATTGGATGTAGATTGCCACCCACTAGAACTTGATGCCGTTCCCCAGTACTTATTTCGAGCATCAAACATCGAGCCACCGACAGAGTGTCTTGCAGGGGATGTGCATTCGACACCGCTACCAAATATGGGCTGTTCCGTATTTTGTAACCCACTAACCGAGTGTCAGCCAAGGGTCGTGTATACATCTCGAACACCGGGCGCAAGTACATCATTTGGCGGTGTAAATTGTACATATAACTCAATATAAGGTGCTCCACTAGCAAAATGAGTCTGCACCATTGCCTCCAAGCTACGAGCACATTTTATGTTGAACGAGTCATATGTCACCGGATCAACAGAAGAACAAAACAGATACGTGATAGACAGAACTTTCATTGGCGTCGTTCCAAAAATTTTACTCCTAATTCTTTTACGAAGTTCTGTCAAATCTATGTTCTGGTTAAAAACCAATCGCACCGTATTCTCCAACAAAAAAACAACACCATTCTCGGTGTGACAAACCTCACCATCGTAGTAAATAACAGCACTAATACGTTCACTCATATTTGAAACTCTAACCTTCTTAGCCTCTTTAAATTATTTCTGCTGTGACTTATGCATTCTGAGAACATTTTTTGCCTCATTTATAGCCTCAGCCCAAACATGCTACTGTAGCAAAAGCGCGTCCACGTGGGCACGATTTCACAAATTCTTCTCATAAAGCATCCTGCTAGAAGCGATTTTATACTATTTGCTCAGAAACATCAACTCGAAATTATTTCTTTCAGGACCAACTGTAGCAGAAGCGCGTCCACGAGGGCGCGATTTCAGAAATTCTTCTCAGATCGCATCCTGCTTGAAGCGTTTTTTAAACTATTTACTCAGAAATGTCAACTCGAAATAATTTTTTCAGGACCTACTGTAGCAAAACCGCCTCCACGTGGGCGCGATTTCACAAATTCTTCTCATAAAGCATCCTAATAGAAGCAATTTTATACTATTTGCTCAGAAACATCAACTCGAAATAATTTTTTCAGGACCCGAAAAATCCAGAAAACCCTAAAAATCCTAACGTGGGAAAGACGGCGAAATGGCGTCCCTAGGGGCGCGCCACGTTGCAGCAAATCGTGTCCTCGTCAGCGCGCTATGCTGACGTGAACACAAATCGTGTTCTTAAGGCCGCACTTTGTTGCCACGTAAGCAAAGCGCGCTGACGTGGACGTGATTTGCTGACACATCCCCTAACTTCGTTCTGACGTGGACGCGATTTGGGGAAAAAGGGGCCCATTCTGGTAAATAATAAAATACCGGGCCCACTTCGGTAAGTTTAAAAAAATTAGGCTTGTTTTGGTAAATTGCCCGGGATTTTTAGTATTTAGGTCAAAATATTTTTAAAATGTTAAAAAATTTTGAAATAACTTTTAGGTTAATGAGATTTTAAAATGTTAGGATTTGCAATTGTTTTGTTTGGATAAACAACTGATTTAGAAAAAATAGGTTAATGAAATTTTACAAATTAAAAATAATTACAAAAGCAGAATAATTATATTAAAATAAATAATATAAAAATATTCTATCACTATATTTGTAAAAAATTATAAATAGTTTTAGGAAAATAAAATTTTAAAATATATATTATAATTAAATAAAAATAACTTTTGAAGCTTAAGTTTTTATCTTATAGTAGGATCGTGTGTATTAAATTAAATAAAAGTAAGAAAATTTTAAAAAGCCACCTATTTAGGTGGGATCTGAAAAATGAATTTAAGCTATTAAAATTTC
Source organism: Gossypium raimondii (assembly GCF_025698545.1). Classification (NCBI taxonomy): domain Eukaryota; kingdom Viridiplantae; phylum Streptophyta; class Magnoliopsida; order Malvales; family Malvaceae; genus Gossypium; species Gossypium raimondii. The sequence goes on along the minus strand of NC_068571.1, from coordinate 6,921,277 downwards.
TCTTGAAATTACCTAAAAATTTAAAATTCTCTAATATATATTTACCTAGACAAGTAAATTCAATTTTAAAATTTTAAAATTTTGATCTGAGTAAAATCCTTCTACAAATTCCTCACCGAAAACATCCTAAACAAATTATAAATTTCTAAAATAATTTTGAAAAATTCTAAAACTCTTTTAAAGTTTATAAAAATTATAAATGATATGAAAATAATAAAAATAAAAATTAATATTTTCAATAGTTTAATTTTTAAGCATGCTTGATAATCCATAATAAAAAGTAAACGATAGGATTTTTAAATGAAAAAGGAATGTGTAGAATGATAAGCGGATAAAGAGCTACTTAACATTGAAGGTAGAATTTTTCAATTATTTTTATTTTTTTCTTTTAGCATTATTTTTAAAAACTTTACCTTTAAATTTTCATAAATTACATTTATCAAAAATTTAATTATATTCTATACTTAATTCTTTTAAGAAATATACCAAATATATTTTATAACTTATATTCAATAATTAAATTTTAATACTTAATTTTCAGTAATTGAGTTTCTAGTTTATCAAACAATACCTATAAGGCTCCGTTTGTTTCATTGAAAATGGCTTCCAGAAAATGATTTCTGAAAAATGACTTACTTTTCTGGTAAAGCTAATATTTTCCGGTGTTTGGATGAATCTGTGTAAAATATTTTCTTTTATTTGGCAGGTTCTTTAAAAATATTTCATAAAAGTCGTTCTCAATTAAACAAATATTTCATAAAAGTCGTTGTCAATTAAACAAACATGCATTTGAGATTTTTTAATTTTTCATTGTTTAATTGAGTTTATTTTATATCTATAATTTTATATTTTACATTGCTTTTACATATATTAAAAATAATTTGTTAAATTTAGGTTCATTGCAATGATCATTTTTAGTTACATGACTACTAACTGAGTATTTTTATTTAAAATGTAACATTAACAAAATTGACAAAAATTCAACAATGTCGTGAGTTGGACTTGATTTTTGAATCTAGAAAATAGAGGACTAAATTCTTGAAAATAAAAGTACGAAACTAAATTGCAAATTTGTGAATACTATATAGACTTATGACATATTTTAACATTTATCTTGCAAAACATTTATTATTAATATATTTAGAATTGTAATAAATATTTAATATTAAAATATTAATATTGATATTTTCAATAATATGTGAATAATATTATTTAAAATTATTATTTTTAAAATTTACTATTAAAATAAAATTTAAATATTAAATAATTTATTAAAATAATAAATTATGTTAATTATATTAATACTTTATTATATGACTAAATATAAATAATTAAATACGTATGTTTAATAATATTAAAAATATAATATTTTATATTAATATTTTAAATATTTTAAAAATAAAATAAATTTTATTATCAATATAATAATAGTAAACTTGATTTAAGTTAATTTTTATATAAAATAAAATCATTTACAAGGAAAAAACTTATTTTCCGTTGACCAAGCTACTTTCTGTGAAACAAACACAGGAAAATACAGAAAATATTTTCCATAAAACCTTTTACATATAAACAAACGGACCCTAAATCTCATATAAAAATCTTAATCTATCGTAACAAAAGTCACGATCCTAATTTTCTAGAGATTAATTAATAAAACATGAAAAAAAGAGTTGTTATCAAATTATAGAGACCAATATGAAAGTATTGAAAGATTGAATAGGTATCTTATAAAAATTCCGAAAGAGTGAGACTAAGGGTGGGTGTGGATGGGCGATTGCGTGCGGTGTGGTGCGTTTAGCTTACTTTTTGTCTCACGCTACAGTATCGCTACAGTAGCTGTTTTTACACTAATCGCAGGTAAACACACCGCCCATCCAAACTCACCCTAAAAGAAATTTGATAGTAAAGTGACTAGTCTTGAAGGAAAATGAAAGGGTTAATGATTTATAGGTTTTAGTAGGTGCAGAGAGGTCCATTTATTTTTATATAAAATAATTCTTTTTCAAAAATTTTGACAGATTCTTCTAATTTTTTTATGGGTAAGTTTTAATATTTTTTTAATTAAAACTCAATTATATAAATTATTTAAAAAGTTATAAATAATCATTTTAAAATTTTCTCTGTGTCTATAATAACTTAAATTAATTATGTAAAATTTTAAAAATTTTAAAAAGTAATTCTATTTTAAAATATAAAAAATGAAAATGCATTTACGGATCTGACTTGTATCAACTTGCTTGTAGGTTCTTTGGTTGAAGTAAGGGGTTTCCTAATATTGACTTTTGGAGTGAAGCAAGAAAGGAATGGGTAGCCGTTAAAGGGAGGAGAAGGGACCCACTTTTATATGTGGGTCCAATCCCAGCCATTGATTAGCTGGCAGTCATGAGGCAACCCCCTCACTCTCTACTTATACACGAACACCATCATATCTTCCCTAGATCCAACCCTCTCCTATCTTCTCCATTCCCAACCCACCATGTCACCTGCAACCACCGCCCTCTTCCTCCTCCTCCTCCTCCTCTTCTCCACCTCAAATGCACACAACATCACACGCATACTCGCCAAACACCCTGAGTTCTCCACCTTCAACCACTACCTCACCCTCACTCATTTGGCTTCCGAGATCAACCGACGCGAAACCATTACTGTTCTGGCCCTCAACAATGCTGCCATGTCATCTCTCTTGTCTAAACAACTCTCCCTCTACACCCTCAAGAACGTCCTCTCTCTCCATGTCCTCGTCGACTACTTCGGTTCCAAGAAGCTTCACCAGATTACCAATGGAACTGCTTTGACGTCCACCATGTTCCAGGCTAGTGGCGCCGCTCCTGGTTCCTCTGGCTACATCAACATCACTGATCTCAAAGGCGGAAAAGTCGGCTTCGGGGCTGAAAACAACGATGGAAATCTCGATGCTGTTTACGTTAAGTCCGTTGCAGAGATTCCTTACAACATCTCTGTCTTACAAATCAGTCAGGTATATTATATTTATCAATTGCTCTTAGTTCTTACATTGGTGATTAGCTAATGTTCACTTTTGATTCAGGTTTTGAATTCAGCTGAAGCTGAAGCCCCAACCGCGGAGCCAAGCAAGCTTAATCTAACAGAGATAATGTCAAAGCAAGGATGCAAATCTTTTGCAGATTTGCTGATCTCTTCAGGAGCTGATGCAACATTTAACGAAAACATCGATGGGGGTTTAACAGTGTTTTGCCCCACCGACCCTGTTATTAAGGATTTCATGCCCAAATACAAGAACTTGACAGCATCCAAGAAAGCGTCCCTGCTGTTGTACCACGGCGTTCCCGTGTATCAGTCCATGCAAATGCTGAAATCCAACAACGGGATTATGAACACATTGGCCACTGATGGAGCAAACAAGTATGATTTCACCATTCAAAACGACGGCGAGGTGGTGACATTGGAGACTAAAGTTATGACTGCAAAGATTACAGGGACTTTGAAGGATGAAGAGCCTTTGATTGTTTACAAAATTAACAAGGTATTATTGCCCAGGGAGTTGTACAAGCCAGTGGAAGCGCCGGCTGAGTCACCCAAGCCATCAAAATCCAAATCCAAATCCAAACACAAGGTAGCCGATGCACCGGAATCCGATGCACCAGCGGAGAGTGATCCAGCTGATGATCAGACGGCAGATAATGACAGTGGGGTTGCAGGACTGGACGGTAGGAGATTGGTGATGGTGATGCTGAGCCTGTGCATTGGGGTATTGCTGATGTGAATACACTGATATAGAAATATTTATCAGATTGATACAAATTGTATGGGAGACAATACTTTTTAGGCCATTGGATAACGAGAAATGGGTCCTTATTTCATGTGAGAGATTTGAAATTTTCTTTTTCTTTTAATTTCTTTGGTGGTTTGTGAGCAAAAGAGCAATAAGTGATGAATCCCACTTGCATGGGGTCATTTTCTTTATTCTTTTTTATTTATTTCTGTTTGTCATTATTAGACTGTAATGTATAGAATAGATTACATTGCATCTTGTTTGAGCTGTAAATGCAATATTCTTTTTTGTTTCTTTTTTCTAAATCTCTTATATAATTATGATTCTCATCTTTTAGATCTGGAAACAAAATCTGATAGTTGCTATGCTGGAACTTCGTTCTTCCCATGTTCTAATGTCCTGTTGTTTTCAATTTTAATATACTACTAGCCTCATGTTATATATATTTATATATATAACAACCTGATTCAGCATTTCACAGTACTGCAAGTACTTCTGCATTCAATTAACCTTGAAATTAAATAATACGAATGGAATATATAATATCTTAATCACAATCATAACATGACAATGACAAGATATACATAGGTAGCTTTATTAAACTATACTACCAAGCTTGAGTTTCTATTGTATCAGCTTGTGCATGAAAACAATTTGAATTTTATTCATTATCAGTAACCTTGACACTGCTGCTTACAGCTTGCTCAGATCTCTGCTGTTGAAGTATACGTAACTAGTTTTCCCAGAAGCTGTGGTTGTCGGAATCCGGGAAAATCCGGCGTAGTCCTTCTCTAACTTTGCTAAGCATACGTTGGCAACACTACTAAAGCCATCATATTTCTGGATAAAAGGTTGTGCTGCATATTCGTTGATCGACATCCACTGGAAAAGAAAACAAAAGAGGGAAAGATTAATTCTGGTTTGTTATCTCAGCATTGCAATGTTAAAGTGGGGCCATCTTTCTTGGCAACTTAAACAATCCAAGCCAGCAAGATCGGTGTAATGGGTCAGGCCTTCACCTTGGGTACCAAGATTTCAGGGACATTCATCTATAAGTTGTGCCATAATCAAATTATGTTTTTTTGCATTAAAAGAACCATTTCCATCGACAAATAAGCTCCTAGAATTAGCACAGGGACATTCATCTATAAGTTGTGCCATAATCAAATTATGTTTTTTTGCATTAAAAGAACCATTTCCATAGACAAATAAGCTCCTAGAATTAGCAGTCTTTTCATGCATGTTTATGACAATGTACCTGAGCAGCTTCAATCTCTGTATCTTGCTTCTGGATGTCGAACGAGAGTGGACGTAACATGCAAACAAAAAACAAATCCGATTTCGTGAAGAACGACTTGTGGCTTTGCCTGTTTAGAGGGAAAGATCAGAGAGACCTAGGTTAGAAAACCAACACTCTCCCAGTATGTAAATCACCTGAAGAACTACATATTCATTTCAAGAAACAATCAATATAAAGGGAAAAGCCATACCTAAATGCTAAAATTTCCACAAATTCAGTGTCGATCTGAAAGAAAATAAACACTATGGTTAGACTCATGTAGCAAGAGAGAACCTTAAGAATTATTCATATAGGAAAAATCCATTTGCTTGACTTACCCCTGTCTCTTCTTTAACTTCCCTGATTGCTGCCATGCAAATATCCTCACCCTGTGAACAGAAAATTTCAGTTAAAGGCAAAAAGATTAAAGTACAAAAACACCATGTTACTAGCTTGACTCACCTCGTTAACGACTCCAGTAGGGAATTTCCACACACCTTTGCCTTTGAACGTGCCATTATTCTCTTGAACTACAAGCACCTAAAAATTAGAATGTCAGGGTCAATGTTAGATTTTTCTGTTCTTTTCAATTTTTTCACAAAGAATACCCAAACATGGCGACATAGAGAAAAGGTCTATCTTCCATTAATAAAAGGGATTACCTCTCTTTGGTCATTGATGACAAAAGCACCAATCCCCACACGGTGTGATGCATTTTCAGGTATGGTATTGGTAAAGTTACTGATCCAATTCACAAGCATTATATAATCTGGTTCCGCATGGTGGTACCTAAACCCTTCCTGACAAATTCCAAAACAATGAATTACACCACCATTGCAATACTCAAACCAGAAAACCCCAATCTTGAACTATCGAAATTCCAATGCATTTACCTTAACCGACGGTTCAACCAGATTAACAAGTTGAATAGGCAATTTAATCCAGACGCCCCTCTTCCCCTGCAAAATGGTTTGTGGTTTGCGGATTTAAAAATCACTTAAATTCTTTATCAAAGCTATTAAGATGAAGAGACAGACAGATGGGATCACTGACCTGTTGCTTCCATTGTGATATTGAAGCTCTGAGTGAATAGACGAATGCCTCAGATTCCATAGGTTCCTCCATGTTTAGGATGATCCCACCATATGAATCCTCCACCCCATTAAGTAATTCAACCTGTTGAACCCCATTTTCAAGGACCATTTGCTTTTCAATTGCTAATGCAATTGTTGAAGTCGACATATTTCTCGCAGAGGAGCTTATCGAGTTACTCTTATATTGACCTGAAGGAATTAAAAGAAAAAAAAAAGGAACAGGTTTTGATTAAGTTTTCAATGAGACCAGTTCCAAGTTCCAAGTTCTAACCAAGACACGACCCGTTAAATATTGAAGACCAGAATCTCTACTCTGTCTTATATTCTTCTTATATATATATATTTTTTCAGAAAACAGAGCTGGCTGAAATGGACCCATTCTAAAACCAAACTTTAAAAATGGTAAAATCCCAGTTTTGAATAAGTGCATATACATGCATATATATATATATATATATATATATATATTTACCGGGTAAAACAACACTTTTAAAAAGATTGGGATTTTAAATAGGACAAGAATTTATGATTATTGTTTTTGGGGGGTCAAAATAATGCAACTGGCTGCGCCTCTGCTTTCGAATTGGATAATCCGCACAGACACTGTGTAAAAAAAAGGTGCATACCTTTAGGGAGAAAAATCCAAGAAACAGGGTGAAGAGTTGGGAGGCAAAGATATTTGGGAATCAAAGAAAGCAGTGCAGAGGAAGACGATAGAAAGGACTTCCTTGTAATAAAGCAACATTGGTAAAGTTGCCTCAGATTCTGCATTTAAATTAGCAAACCTTATAGAGAGGAAATGAAATGGTTGGCAGAAGTACATATATTTATAGTGTTTTCAGCTTTGTCTTCCGGTGACTTTCTGAAGATAGGAAATCACCACGCAAGATACTGCTAAAGGAAGGAACATAGGAGACGACTCGGGTCGGTCATATTAAACCATCAGACGAGGGAGGAAAATGTTCAGAAAGATAGGAGAGGAAATATAAAATTTTTTTGGGTATAATTTCACATTTAGTCCTTGATATTTACATCTTTTATCAATTTAATTTTTATTTTTTTAAGCAAATTGCTTGCTTTTAACCGTAAAGCTAACTAAAAAGATAATTTTATTAACGATATTGGTGTATCAACATGTATGACAATCAACATATATTTTATGTTAATGTGACATTATTTATCATATATACTATATCAATAAATAATTTAAAAATTATAAAAATATTAAAATATATAAAAAGTTCATGAAAATTCAAAAAAATATGAAAGTTATGACAATGCTTAAAAACTAACCTTTTAGTCCCTATTTTCATCATAAAAATAATTTTTAAAAGATTGATGATTAAGGGTGTAGCTAGGAGGTAGGTAGGGCTTGCCCTAAAATGAAATTTTTTCATTTAGGTCCTTTAATTTTTAAAAATTTAAATTAGTAAAGATAAAATTGTATTTTGGCCTCCTAAAAATGATAAAATTTTAATTTAATCATTTAAAGATTATAAAATGTAAAATAGTAAAATAGTAAAATTACATTTTTACTATCATAAATGTTACAATTTAATTTAGACCCTTAATTTCTGATCAAATTCAAATTAAGAAAAGAAAATAAAAGGTAAATTGATAAGATAGATTTTCAATTTTTAAAACACGATGTTGAAATCCACGTATGACCAAAAAGAAGTCTACGTATAGAGTAACGTAGATATGAATTTAAGCAGAATTTGTGGTAAGTTTCGTACGTAATTATGATTCCATGACTATGTAATTTCCATCCAACATTTTATAAGTTTTGAACAACATTTTGTTAAGATATATATCTCTAATTTATCCATCTATAATCTATGTAAAAATATTTTAGAAAAGTTTTTGAACCTATAATAATACCTTTTATAATCTTTAACTCTTAGTGTTTAATATCTGAATTTTATATAACTCACGATCCTTCCATTCAATTTTAATTTCGACTCCAATAAGCTCAAGCAATCCAAAAACATGATTAAGCATCTAGTTTTATTTTTATTTTTTTTCAATTTTCTCATAAGCTCTCCAAGCATCCAACAATGGTGTCATGAGCATCCTTTATCTAAATCTTAGTCTAACTTCATCCCTAGTTTATTTACACCACTTTAAACTCATTTTTACCAAAAACCAAGTCTAAAAACCATTAAACATATGTAATAGGTCCAATTAGCCCGGACTCGCACCAAATGAACCAAATCAAACAAAAAATAATAAAAACAGTCCATTACAACAAAATAGCCCAAATTATAGCAGGCCTATGTGGCCCAAACCCAAAACAAAACAACAAGCCCAAAGTCCTAACCCAAATCAAACCCTAGCCCAACAAAGTTCAGTGAACAGAAAATAAGGAAACCTAGGGCGCCGCATGGTCAGCCAAGGCCCCACAAGACACTGCACACGCCGCCACGAGTCTCCACTGATTGACCTGCAAACAACACAAAAAAGGAAACAACAGCAGCGCAAGAAAAGGAAAAGAAATAGAACAGAAATAGTAACAAAAATGAAGCGAAATAGTAGCCAGAGAAGTGTAAAATCGGCTATAAAAGCCACAAACAATGTAATTTTCAGGGGACAGACGAAATCAATAGAAAAAGAAATAAAAAATTAGAGAAGGCGATTTGCTTCTTTTTTTTCTTTTTGCCTTTTTTTTCTTTTGTTTTTTTTATTTATTTCATTAATCGCACATATATATATATAAATGGTGAAGAGAGGAAAGGTTTACCTGGTGGCTGTGCCTCCGCTCACTCCGTCGCAATCGGAGTCCGACGAAAGGTGGAAGGTCTCCTTTCTGAGCCTTGCGGCTATGGTGTTAAAAATGGCTGAAAACTGTTTAGTTTAGGGGTTTTTTTTGCCTTAATATTGAGTCAGAAACGACGTCGTTTGAGGCCTTTCTCAGTGGTCTCAAAACGGCGTCGTATTGGTCATAAAACCCATACCGGCGCGTCCAACCCGACCCGAACCAAGCCAGGTCCGCGTGTTGGCCTCTGGCGGGTTATTTGCGCACTTAGTCCCTTGCCTTTTATAGCGCATCAAAATTGATTTTTTTATTCTTTTAGATTCAGCTAGATATTTTATTTTTGTGTCATTTTGATCCATACTCTAAGCACTGCGTTTTGGGGATTGGGAATATTTCCCTTTCGATCCCTCATGATATCCGCGCGCTGCACATTAGCCTTTTCTTTAAATTCTATTTTTTCCCCTTTTAATTTTGTTTTAGTTTCAATTCGATCTTTGACCTATTATTTTACTTTATTTTATTTTCACACTTTTTAATTGTGTTTCAATTATAATTTAATTTTTATTAGTTTAATTTAAATCTAATTAGTTCATATTTTCGATATATATTTTTTAAATCTAGTATTATTTATTATTTAAGCTTAACATTGTTTTAAATCACTACACCAAAACAGGTCTTTAGTGGCGTTTTTTTAGGCCTTTAGCGGCGCTTTTTAACGCCACTAAAGGAATTTACGGCGCTTCCAGAAGTGCCGCAAAAAAGGCCGTTAATGAAAACGTCGCAAACATTTGCATGGTTTACAAACAAAAACGCCGCTAAAGACCATGTTCTTTAGCGGCGCTTAGAAAAAAACGCCGCTAAAGACAATGTTCTTTAGCGGCGCTTAGAAAAAAAACGCTCTAAAGACCATGTTCTTTAGCGGCGCTTAGAGAAAAACGCTAAAGACCATGTTCTTTAGCGCTTAGAAAAAACGCCGCTAAAGATCATGTTCTTTAGTGGCGTTATTATTAATCATCGCTAATGAACATGAAAATGAATTCTTTAGTGGCGCTTTTATACAAAACGCCACTATATTTGGGATTTTTATATTAAAATTTTCATTTTTCACCCTCCCGTAGCAACAAATCAAAAGCAACAGATTTAAACCACCAAAAGCAATAAATTTATATAATATTTCAAATTAAACGAATAAAATAATATTAATATCTATAAATAAAAGTGAATTCATAGTATTTTTGCAAAAATGTTAAATGTTAAAATGATAAAAATATTTATGTCATACACTATGAAGGCGGAAGTTGCGATTGAAACATCTTCATCACAGCCTGAAGCTGTTGCTGGAGTTCGTCGTACTTTTTAGCCTGCTCTGCTTTTCTCGCTGCAGCTTCTACTTCCCTCGCTGTCGCCTCTGCTTTAAGTTGTAGCTGGAGTTCTTCATATTTCCTTTGAACCTCAACTGTGGTCGCTTGCATTTCAGCCGTCTGGTCTTTCAACCTCTGAACTTCAGCTTGAGCCTGACTCCCCGAAGCGATGTATTGGTGGGAGCTGGATCCAAAATATTGGGTTGGGCTAACAAAAGATCCTTGAAATCGAACCCGACCATACCTTTCAGGACCCAAAACTTCAGTAATAATCCGGTTATCAATGTCTTCAAGATGAACAGAACTATCACTAGAAGCGTACGCCCAGACTCCACCTTTTATCCTTTAGTTTTTCCTAATAAATAAATCACATAGTTAGGAACGCAATATTATATATTAAAAACATATGCAACATAACAATAGTCGCATTACAAGCAATGAATTAAACCATTAGAAAATAAACACTAAAATAACTAAAATAAGTCAAATCTTATTAAGTAAACGTACCATTATTTCACCAAATTTTGTGAGTCATGGGAGATCCATCTTTCTTCCTACGTGTAATTTCAAAAGTTGAAGGCGCCCAACTTTTGACCGGATTTACAGCATTCTACCCATATTTTTTTTCATGATCTTTTCATCACAAAATTCACATCAAATATTTTCATTTTTTTGACATCTTATTAAACATGAGTTCATGAATTTCTTTCAATAATTCTTTCTGACACTTTTCACATCGATTCTTTCGATATCGATAAGACTTTAATTTGGATAGAACCTAAACACAATATACATCTCCGCATCGAAGCAAATTCTTGCGACCTGCTTTTCTATCGATGGATGTATCCCATAGAAAGGTGTTAATTAAAATTTTAAAATTTTCCTTCATTCACCTCTATGTCTTTAGTTTCAATAATTAAGAAATGTTGTATATTGTGTTTAGGTTCCTATCCAAATTAAAGTTCATCGCCGCAATGTTTATATCCGTATGATCGATTGTCGAAGGCTACTTAAGTGAGGAATGTATGACCTTCGCTTCAAGATATTTAGAAGATGTTGAAACAAGGTTAAATGCATCAAATAGGAATGTCGGATCATTTTGACCATAACTTAGCCGATACTTATTTGTTCCAAAGTTTTGGAGAACCAATCGCAAAGTTGAAATTGCGTAATTAGATCATTTATCGTGGGTTCAAGCACATCGATATATTCTGCTTCACCACGTAATCATTGGAACCTTTACTAAGTAAGTTCTACAAATTTGATAAATATTTATCAAACTAATAACTATTTATCTTCTAACAAGGTGAACATTTTTTAACATAGTGAGTATAAACAAATATTGAGATCTCGTCAGGCCCCAAGAACACAACATCGAGATATCAATAAGATGTTTACAAAATCTTTTTATGAATGGTTAAGCCAAACGGTATGCGCTTGAGCTCCGCCACAAATAATAATGTTTTCATAACATTTTTAACTACTCGCCATTTTTCCGCTCAATAGGTTTGGAGGGAAGAACATTAACGACGGGTTAAATGGCTCTCCCAAGGTCCAAATCGAGTGGTTAAAAGATATAGTGCGTTCCTCATCAATGGATTCAGATTTCATACAAAATATCGTGAGAGGTTGAGGAGAACGCAAAATTGTGGAATAGTTGTCAATTCTACAATTACAAGTTATGCTAGTGCTAGGGACAATAATCCTGTCGAGGGAAATGTGGAATATTTCGGACATCTTACTGACATAATTGAGTTGGATTACTACGACAAATGGAAAGTTGTCTTATTTCGAGGTGATTGGGCCGATGTTAATATAGCTCGTGGAATTAAGCAAGATCAATTTGGTTTTACAATGGTGAATTTTGATCGATTGATTCACACAGGACAACAACTGATAGATGAGTCGTATGTATTCTCATATCAAGTCAAACAAGTTTTTTACTCAAAAGTTCCAATCGATGAGGGTTGGTACGTTGTACCGTGAACATCCCTAGAGACTTTTGACATGGGCAAAGGGAAGTAGACATAACATCGATTTACGATCGTAAACTTTGCCCTTTCCGTAACAAAACTTAAACGACAATATCCCTAGTACTAGTGCACAATTTCAATGGGTTCGTCAGATACCGATGAAGATATTTACTTAATAATGATGTAGTAAGATTTTACAATTGTTTATTTATGTGTAATATATTATAATTTAAATCTTGGTCTTATTACATATTTCAACCTGCTTTTATATGTGCCGATATTGTTGTAATTAGTTATTGTTGTCAACAATTTTATGTGTATTGCGATAAAATGCCTAGAAGAAAATTCTAAGGGAAGCATTACGAGGAATGATCCTAACTCGACAGAGACAAATAGTATCAACAAAGCATACAAGAATTGGATATTCGAATGTTCCGATTACAAATGAGGATCCCATGTAAGTTCAAAGTAATTTTACGCTTAATTTACATGCGTGTGTTTCGTTATAGTTGATTTATTTTTCAAATTCTTATATTATAATATACCATTTGTAGCTGAAAATTGTGGGACGACAGAGGTCGAGGACGACGCTACTTAGAGAGTTATACGAGTTAGATCCAATGAGCGTGTCAAAGTTGGACTAAACAGCTTTTGGTCACTGTTGGATCGTAAGTTCGACTTTTAAAGGTGATACATGGGCATTTTAGCATGAAATCCAAATATGTTGCCTATCAACTACGAAGTCATGGCATGAAATGCCCGAAAGTAACAAAAACCAAGCCCTCGATAATATTAAGGTAACAAAATGTTAATGCCATCTCAGAAAGTGCTTGGGAAATAGTTTCATTTATATTTACTTTATTAACTTGTGTTTTTGTTTTTGTAGGCTAGGTTTGCTTTAGAGGTCTCTTGATGCTTACGTAAAGAAGGCATTGAGAAAAGATGGAGAGACAATAAAAGTACTTTGAAGAAAAATTATTATAAAACAAAACAACCCTAGATGAGAAATTACAAAATGTCCCACGGTATGTTGAGGTACCAATGGGAAGATGCGTTAGATTTTGGCATTCAAGAAAGGGAGGTATGACCTACTTCCAAACTATTGTAATTATTTTGGTTTATAGTATTTTCTATTTACGCATTAAAAATTTCATAACGTAGGATCGTGAAAAGTTGGAAAAAAAAGATGCGTAAAACAAAATTCACCCACACAAATGTGTCGAGAAGTTTTGCATGTGTAGCTCAGACGGAGGTATTTTTAATTTTTTTAATATTGTCGAATATGTATAACTTTCTGTTAAATAATATTTATACTTATTTGTTCCAAAGTTTTGGAGAACCAATCGGCAAAGTTGAAATTGTAGAATTAGATCATTTATCGTGGGTTCAAGCACATCGATATATTCTGTTTCACCACGAATCATTGGAACCTTTACGGAAGTAAGTTCTACAAATTTGATAAATATTTATCAAACTAGTAACTATTTATCTTCTAACAAGGTGAACAGTTTTTTAACATAGTGTGTACAAACAAATATTGAGATCTCGTTCGCGCTCCCGAAGAACACAACATCGAGATATCAATAAGATGTTTACAGAATCTTTTTATGAATGGTTAAGCCAAACGGTATGCAGTTGGAGCTTCCGCTTACAAATAATAATGTTTTCTCATAACATTTTTAATTACTCAGTTTACTTTCCGTTCAATAGGTTTGGAGTGGGAAGAACGTTAACGACGAAGTTAAATGGCTCTCCCAAGGTCCAAATCGAGTGGTTAAAAGATATAGTGCGTTCCTCATCAATGGATTCAGATTTCATACAAAATATCACGAGAGGTTGAGGAGAACGCAAAATTGTGGAATAGTTGTCAATTTTGCAATTACAAGTTATGCTAGTGCTAGGGACAATAATCTTGTCGAGGGAAATGTGGAATATTTCAGACATCTTACTGACATAATTGAGTTGGATTACTACGGCAAATGGAAAGTTGTCTTATTTCGAGGTGATTGGGCCGATGTTAATACAGCTCGTGGAATTAAGTAAGATCAATTTGGTTTTACAATGGTGAATTTTGACCGATTGATTCACACAGGACAACAACTGATAGATGAGCCGTATGTATTCTCATCTCAAGTCAAACAAGTTTTTTACTCAAAAGATCCAACTGATAAGGGTTGGTACGTTGTACTCCGTAACATCCCTAGAGACTTTTTGACATGGGCAGTGGAAGTAGACATAACATCGACGACAGATCAGAAACTTTGCCCTTTCTAGAACAAAACTTAAACGACAATATCCCTAGTACTAGTGCACAATTTCAATGGGTTCGTCAGGATACCGATGAAGATATTTACGAATAATGATGTAGTAAGATTTTACGATTGTTTATTTATATGTAATATATTATAATTTAAATCTTAGTCTTATTACATATTTCAACTATTTTATATGTGCCGATATTGTTGTAATTAGTTATTGTTGTCAACAATTTTATGTGTATTGCGATAAAATGCCTAGAAGAAAAATTCTAAGGGAAGCATTACGAGGAATGATCCTAACTTGACAGAGACAAATAGTATCTTGAACAATGACAAGAATTGGATCTTGAATGTTCCGATTACGGTGAGGATCCCTGAAGTTCAAAGTAATTTTACGTTTAATTTACATGCGTGTGTTTCTGTTATAGTTGATTTATTTTTCAAATTCTTATATTATAATATACCATTTGTAGCTAAAAATTGTGGGACGCGCAGAGGTCGAGGACGTACGCTACTTAGAGAGTTATACGAGTTAGATCCAGTCGAGCGTGTCAAAGTTGGACGAAACAGTTTTGGTCAGCCTGTTGGATCAGAAGCTCGACTTTTAGCAGGATACATGGGCATTTTATCATGAAATCCAAATATGTTGCCTATCAACTACGAGTCATGGCATGAAATGCCCGAAAGCAACAAAAACCAAGCCCTCGATAATATTAAGGTAACAAAATGTTAATGCCATCTGTAATGCTTGGGAAATAATTTCATTTATATTTAATTTATTAACTTGTGTTTTTTGTTTTTTGTAGGCGAGGTTTGCTTTAGAGGTCTCGGATGCTTACGTAAAAAAGGCATTGGGAAAAAGATGGAGAGACAATAAAAGTACTTTGAAGAAAAATTATTATAAAACAAAAACAACCCTAGATGAGAAATTGCAAAATGTCCCGCCGGGTATGTTGAGGTACCAATGGGAAGATGCAGTTAGATTTTGGCATTCGAAGAAAGGCGAGGTATGACCTACTTCCAAACTATTGTAATTATTTTGGTTTATAGTATTTTCTATTTATGTACTAAAAATTTCATAACGTAGGATCGTGAACAAGTTGGAAAAAGCAGCAGGCAGAAACAAAAATTCACCCACACAGCCGGGTCGAGAAGTTTTGCATGTGTAGCTCAGGCGGAGGTATTTTTAATTTTTTTAATATTGTCGAATATGTATAACTTTCTGTTAAATAATATTTATACTACCATATTGTAGGAACTGTCGTCCGGTCAAAAAGTTGGACGCCTTCAACTTTTTGAAATTACACATAGGAAGAAAGATGGATCTCCCATGACTCCTGAAGCTGGTGAAATAATGGTACGTTTACTTAATAAGATTTGACTTATTTTAGTTATTTTTAGTGTTTATTTTCTAATGGTTTAATTCATTGCTTGTAATGCGACTATTGTTATGTTGCATATGTTTTTTAATATATAATATTATGCTCCTAACTATGTGATTTATTTATTAGGAAAACTAAAGGATAAAAATGAGTACTGGGCGATTGCTTCTAGTGATAGTTCTGTTCATCTTGAAGACATTGATAACCGGATTATTACTGAAGTTTTGGGTCCTGAAAGGTATGGTCGGGTTCGATTTCAAGGATCTTTTGTTAGCCCAACCCAATATTTTGGATCCAGCTCCCACCAATACATGGCTTCGGGGAGTCAGCTCAAGTCAAGTTCAGAGGTTGAAAGACCAGATGGCTGAAATGCAAGCGACCACAGTTGAGGTTCAAAGGAAATATGAAGAACTCCAGCTACAACTTAAAGCAGAGGCGGCAGCAAGGGAAGTAGAAGCTGCAGCGAGAGAAGCAGAGTAGGCCAAAAAGTACGACGAACTCCAGCAACAGCTTCAGGCTGTGATGAAGATGTTTCAATCGCAACTTCCGCCTTCATAGTGTATGACATAAATATTGTTATCATTTTAACATTTAACATTTTTGCAAAAATACTATGAATTCACTTTTATTTATTGATATTAATATTATTTTATTCGTTTAATTTGAAATATTATATAAATTTATTGCTTTTGGCTGGTTTAAATCTGGTTGCTTTTGATTTGTTGCTACAGGAGGGCTGAAAAAATGAAAATTTAATATAAAAAATCCCAAATATAGTGGCGTTTTTGTATAAAAGCGCCACTAAAGAATTCATTTTTCATGTTCATTAGCAGCGCTTAATAATAAACGCCGCTAAAGAACATGATCTTTAGCGGCGTTTTTTTCTAAACGCCGCTAAAGAACATGGTCTTTAGCGGCGTTTTTCTCCTAAGCGCCGCTAAAGAACATGGTCTTTGAAGGCGTTTTTTTTCTAAGCGCCTGTAAAGAACATTGTCTTTAGCGGCGTTTTTTTCTAAGCGCCGCTAAAGAACATGGTCTTTAGCGGCGTTTTTGTTTGTAAACGCTGCAGACGTTTGCGACATTTTCATTAGCGGCCTTTTTTGCGGCGCTTCTGGAAGCGCCGCAAATTCCTTTAGTGGCGTTAAAAAGTGCCGCTAAAGGCCTAAAACAACGCCGCTAAAGACCTGTTTTGGTGTAGTGAATTAAAGTGTAAAGATTTCAAACCTAAGCTTATCTCGGGAATTCGAAATGTTATATCCTAACTCACTGGATATGACATTTTGTTATCTCGAGACGAGGTTTTTAATAAAAACAAATTCATGTGTTGTCATCGGAACTTCAAAGAATCGTACCCTAACTTACTGTGTTTTGATTTCTTCATTGAAGCAAGATGACCAAACTTTATAGTTTTCAAAATCATAAATTTCAATAAAAAGTTTGAAAAGGGGAATTGCTTTCTAATCTTTTTATCATTCGACCTTAAGACATTAAATGATCAATTAGGTACCAATTTTGGCGTTACGAGGGTGCTAACCCTTCCTCGTACGTAACTGACTCCCGAACTCATTTTTCTGACACTCATAGACCAAAATCATTTTCAAGGTGATCCGATCACACCTTGATAGAAGATCGGTGACGACTCCAATTTTCGTTTTTAAGTCGAAACTAAATTTTTGTTTTAAAAATTGGTTTCGACAATATACTTGATCAAGCTTTATATCTCTAGATTTTCTAAGTGTTAAACCATGTTCATCCTTGCATTTTCCTTTTAAATTCAATAATCAAGTGAATGGGTTCATACTTAACTATCACTTCACCCTGTCAATTAAACCAAAATTCAAAGAAAAATTGCTTCCCACTTGAGTTGAGCTCACGGATTGGAGAAGAACTTGGAATTTTCTTTCTTTTCTTCCTTCTTGTTTAATAGCCGTGGGAAAAGATGAGAATCCCACTTCCATTCTTTCTTTTTTATGTTCGGTGGGAGAGAGAAAGAATTAAGCTAATTTTAATTAAATTTAATTCTTAATTTTCCTTTCATCTTATGGTGACAAGTAGCTTTACATCAAATTAGTGGCCATTAATGGCCATGATTAAGTTACCCACTAACATGTAATTTGAGTTTTGGTCTAATTACATGCTAGGGTCTTAGCAAGTCACATCTTTAGTCACTTTAAATTTACATTTTGTTCATTACCTTCACCATAGCTGTGACACACCGATTTGCTATCCCTATAATTAAGTCCTTCTCCACTATTTCATCATTTTCTTCCCCCTTAAATTGAATATGTCAATTCTCTTTCTCTTTCAATTTAGTCCATAAGTTATTTTTACCATGTGTATATGAATTTAATTTTCGATGTGTTTCCCAATGTCGTATTTAATTAATAAATGGTCCACATTTAACCAACACTCAAAATTTTTATTTACTTGATCATTGGTATGATACGAGTTCCAGCATAAAATTTTTGGGATGTTATATATAGACTTATGACACCAACTCAGTTACACACTTAAATAATAGTAAATATAAAAGAATAGACATACAAACAATGTGGGTGAAAAATTTGTGTAATAACATGAAATGTATAAAAAATTAAATAAAGTTTTAATTGTAGTGGTAAAGAAAATATTTATACATTCTGGTTGTATGAGTTCAAATTTCTATATTAACAAATTTCTTATTGTTTTAAATAAGAAAAGATAAAAGTGTCCTTGTAATAATATAATTTATTTAAAATAAGTAAGATTATTTTAATAATTTCATTAACTGAATTGATATCGAATTGACTTGTGGCACCAACTCAATCACATACTTAAATAATAATTTTAGGCCTTGAGTTTGATTAGATATTATTGAGGGAGGACCAACTTCTTTTAGAGAAGTCTTTGAAGTGGTCAATTCGGACCCTCGACAATCGAAGAGATTGTCCCCATGTCGAGGTTTTGTACCCAGCCTCCATGGAGAGCCGTGTACAATTCACCTTAGGGGAAGTTTCGATTAGCGGAGATAATTACCTGCAAGACTCGAGAAAGGAGTTAGTATAGGTTGTGTGAATAATAATGGGGTACCTGGGTGTCTCATGACTCAAACCACCAACCAAGGTTTAAAGGTGGTTTGAGTTGTGGGACACCCTAGTACCCCCATTATTATTCACAAGCCCCGTATTGACACATTTTCCAAGTCTTGCAAGCATTTGTCTCTACCAATTGAGATGTCCGTTCCGTGAATTGTACATGACTCTCCGTAAGAGTTGTGGACAAAACTTTGATGCAAGGACAATACCTTCGATTGTTAAAGGTCTTGGTCGGTTGGCCTGAGGATGACACGTTAAAGACTTCTCCAAAAGAAGTCAGTCCTCTTCAATAGGTATAAAATTAAAGTTGAACTTTTAAAAGAAAAATTGAAGCGAAATTAAAATTAAAATTTAATAAGGTTATCTATAATTTATTTCTCCCCTAATGTCATCAATGACATGGCCATTGATGGTTGATGTGTCGTTGATTGTTATGTTTTATTTATTTATTTATATATATTTGTTATTGAAAAATATATTTTTAATTTTTGACTTTTTTATATTCTAAAAGTTTAACTAACTATTTTAATTTTTAATATGCATTTTAACTTTTTAGATTTTTTGTTTTCATATAATGTTTTATAATTATTTTATTTTATATAATTGATAAATTATAAAAATTAAAGAAATAAATTTTATAGATTTTTTAATATATATTTGAATTTTATATTTGATATATTTGATATATTATGAAATATTGAATTGTTTTGAATTTAATAAAATTTTATAATTTTTATATATAATTTTGAATTTTATATTTTTAGATATTATATGTGTTTTTTTATTTCGATATTTTTTAAATGGATGTGGGGTGTTCTTATTAGTGGGATGTGTCGCTTGTTTTATAATACTATTAATTGTTTTTGGAATAAAATACATATTAGAAGAATAGTTTAGATATTAAAATAGAATAAAAAATTAAATACTAAAATAAAAAACGGGTGACCAAATTGTCACCTAACCTTCATATTTATACATATAAAATTTATGCCTTTTAAAATATTTTATTATTGCTAAATTTTAAATACTAAAATTCCTTATTAATTACTATATTATTAATTAAAATTTAAATAGACAAATTTATTGATTATTTTAACATCAAAAAGTAAATACAATTCAATAAATTTATATTTGAGTAAATAAAGTCTAATGAACATTGAATTGCACTTTATATTAACCTTGAATTATACTTTTATTGCAATTTAGGCTTTTCAATTTATAAGTAAGCAATACATTATTGTTTTAAATTATATAATAATTAATAAACAAATTGATTAGATAAAATTTGATAAAATATTAAATTACATTTTATATTCATTTTGAATTTCACTTAATTATTTTTATTGTTACCTTGAAATCAAATACAAAATAAATAAATAAATAAAATGGGCAAAATACCAAAAAAAGCCCTATTTTTTTAAAATTTACCGAAAAGGGCCCGGTATTTTATTATTTACCGGAATGAGCCATTTTCCTCAAAATCGCGTCCACGTCAGCGCGATGTCAGGGGACGTGTCAGCAAATCATGTCCACGTCAGCGCGCTTTGCTTATGTGGACACAAATCGCGCCTACGGGGACGCGATTTGATGACACGTCCCCTGACATCGCACTGACGTGGACGCGATTTTGGGGAAAATGACCCATTCCGGTAAATAATAAATACTGGGCATATTTCGGTAAATTTTAAAAAAATAGAACTTTTATGTGTAATTTGCCCATTTTTTTGGTATTTTGCCCTAATAATACATATTAATGTATAATATGTAGCTCAAATTATGTATTGTAGTTAATATTCATAATATTGTAGCTCAAATTGTCAATCCGTCTATACTATTGTACTAATAATATATATTAATGTAATATTGAAGAGTTAATTGATTAAAAAATAAATGCAACAAGTACAAAAAGATTCAAAATTATTACCAACAAGATTTGAACCAAGGTACTAAGGAAAAGAGCAAGCATCTTAATCAACTAAGCTAAACTAATTAATTGACATATTATAAAATACTGTTATTATCTTAATTATATTACTTACGTTCTAACGATTTATCGGACCTATTCCATACACGTGTCAAATCGAAAAAATAATACAACAATTACAGAAAAAAATCCGTGTTTACTTCAAATAAATAAGGAAAATAATGATTTGAATGTTTCAAAATTCAATTTTAAACTGAAAAATCAAAATTTAGAGGTAAAAGGATCTTTTTCGACGAATTACTGACAAACCGCCTTCGGCGGTTTGTCGTCACAATAGATCTCGAAAAGTTATTCAAATAAAAAAAATCGTCTCAATCGGCAACCGAGTGAAAAGTTATGGCCTTTCAAAGTTTTCCAAGCTAAAAAACATAAACTGTTCATGAATTATTGCTTCCACGTCAGCAAAGCGCGCTAACGTGGATGCGATTTGCTGACACATTCCCTGACATCGCGCTGACGTGGACGCGATTTCGGGAAAAATGTCCCATTTCGGTAAATAATAAAATATAAGGCCCATTTCGGTAAATTTTAAAAAAATAGGGCTTTTATGTGTAATTTGCCCAAATAAAATCCGATGAATATATTCATCTTGAATTAATTTTTATTATCACTTCCACTATTCAAATTTATAAATAAGTAATCTCATATTATTTTAAGTTATTTCTTACTTAAACATAATAAAATATTATTATATTAAAATTAATAAAAAAATTGACTAAATAAAATCTGTTCAAATTTTGAATTACACTTTCACTATAGTTTAAACTATTTAAGTTTATGGACCCCATGTGTCGGCTTGATAGTTAAGGTGTTTACTATCTTAAGTGTGGCTTGGATTCAAGTCGCGTTGTTGTTAGTGTTTTGCCCTCTTCTTGTAATTCAGTAAAAAACAAAAACTATTCAAGTTTATAAATATTTTATTGATGTAATGATTTATTTGACCCTCCAACTTTACAAAAAAAAAAATTTAGCTCTTCATTTAAATTTGTCAAACCAGCCCAAAATAGATGAAAAAATTATTGTTTGTTAACTTTGCTAACATGACGTATATATGGATTGTCACGTGAATGTCACATAAGCAATTAATTATGTTTTAGACATAAAAATTAAAATTATTTAAAAAGTATAAAAATATGAAAAAATATTTTAAAATTTTTAAAATTTAATTAATTGCTAATGTGGATACACATGGCAATCCACATATACGCTTATGTCGAAAAGTTAGCAAACATTAACTTTTATCTATTTTAGGTGATTTGACAAATAATGCAAATTTAATGACTAAAAAAGACAAAAAATTAAATGAAAGACTTAATTTTTTTTTGTAAAATTAGAGGACCAAAAATCATTATGCCTATCTTATTATTTAAATTACTTTTAACTAAAAAGATAAAAAGAAAAATTATTATACTAATAGGATTACACTTTATATTCAAATTTATATATAAACATCTTATTATTTTAATTTATCTAGAAAATCAAGCCATAAATTCTATTTATGACAATAACATGACTTTAACAAATAATCTAACACACTATAACACAATATTCTTGCTTCATCCAAAACTCATGTCATTTTCAGATTATTAACAACATTAAGCCTCATCATCACTGTTTCACAATTTCACAGAAAAACATTATCATTAATTAATTATACCTAATTTCTTACTTAGCTAATTAATTGTTTAAAGCATTTTTAATAGAAATATCCATTTTAAGGTAAAGAGATCTCCATAAGAATTTACCTCTAAAATGAACAAAATGGAAGAAAACTTTTCACTTTCTTTTTTACTCAACTATTTTCTCTTTCCCTTTGTTTGAACCATCCTTCTCCAACTCTTTCTCTTTAACTTCACATTGAATACACATATTTAATACTCACCTATCTGATAAACATAAATATCTTTAATGAATATGATGAAATGAAGAGTACCAACTTTCTTACCTTCCATTCACTTTTCTCTCATTATCCAAGTGAAACCCGAGGTTTTAATGGGGAAGATGATGTTGGAAATAAGTTCAAGAGAGGGTTTTTAAGTAGGTTTTAGTGAAAGGATCAAATCGAAAGGGTGAAATTTTAGTTGGATTGAAGAGAAAGGATCAAGTTAGCAAGCAGAAAGATTCTCTTCTTGGGTGGCCAAATGATACAAGGAAATTTCTTTTCATGAATTCCTATTTTATAAAATTCTAAATATAAACTCTTGTGAAAAGTTTAAAATACCGTTTTTGATATTAATAATATTCACATTCATTTTATCTCATTTTATTTGGAAAAATAATTTTTTAATCCTTTTCTTCTTATTGTTTTTCAATTTAATTCATACATTTCTTTTGAGAAAACTCATTGTATTCCACTTTAACTAATTAAATGAAATTCCATTTCTCGTGAATTTTTCATACACTTTCTAGAAAGGTGCCAAATTATGGCACCAGAAATTTGGAGTTGTTACAACTCTCTCATCCTTAAGAAAATTTTGTTCTCAAAACTTTACTTGAATAAAAAAACTGTGAGTGTTGTTGTCTCATTATCCTCTTGCTTTCCCAAGATACGTCTTCAACTTTGTGGTTCTTCCATAATACTTTCTCCAAAAATGTTATCTTATTTTGGAGTTCCTTAATCTCCTGAGCAGAATCTTGACTGGTTTCTCTTTATAAGTCAAATCTGGTTGAATTTTCACTTTCTCATGAGTTATGATGCGAGACGAGTCAGACCTATATTTTTTTAACATGGAGACATGAAAAACATTGTGAATTCTATCTAACTCTAGCAATAAGGTCTCATGAATCTCGAACTCAATTTGTCTTTTCTTTCAAATTAAAGAACTTTCTTCCAAGGAGATACTTTTAAAATTCCTTGTTGCCCATATTAAATTCAATGTCTTTTCTTTTCAAATCAGCATAAGACTTTTGTTGATTAAACGTGACTTTCAATCGATCTTGGAATATCTTCACATTGTCTTCAGTCTCTTGTATCAAATCTGGGTCCACTGACATATTTTCACTCAACTTTGTTTGGCAAAAATGTGTTCTACATCTTCTACTATACAATCCTTCATAAGGCTCCATCTTACTTGACTAATAAATGTTGTTGTAAGTGACTTTAACTAAATGAAGGTACTTTCAAACTCTCCTCAAACTTGATAAAACAACTCCTCAACATATATTCTATAATTTGGATCACTCATTTTGATTGTTCATCTGTTTGAGGGTGAAATGTTATACTAAAGTTCAATTGAGTACCCAAGCTTCATGTAAATTCCCCCAAAATCTTGACATAAATCGTGGTTCTCTATTGAATGAAAGTAGGCATACCATGTAACCTCACTATCTCTGAAATGTGTAGCCCGACATATTTATCCAAAGAACAATCCGTTTTAATAGGATCAAAGTGCGTCGAATTAGTCAATATATCCACAATTACCTAAACACCATCTTTTTTTTCTTAGGGTGAGAGGCAATCTAATTACAAAATCCATGACAATTCACTCCCATTTCCACTTAGGAGTTGAAATAGGTTGCAACAATCTGAGAGAACTTGGCGTGTCGCCTTCACTTGCTAGGAAGTTAAACACTTTGTTACAAATTTAGTTTTTCCATGCCCAACCACTAATAATAAGGCTTCAAATCAATTTACATCATAGTTCTTTCGAGATGCATGACTTATGAGTTGCTATGCGCTTCTTTAAGAATATCTTATCTCAACTCTATTGGATCTAGTGTCTTGAGTGTAGTATATTCGTTTGTATACTTGTAATTTTTTCGAACAGATTGGTTTAATAAAATTATTTATGAATTACATGAATACCCTTTGTATATTGACCTTAATGATTTTTGCATGCAAAGCAAAATGTAAGCAAATATTAGCCCACTGGTTATCTAATGTTTAACTAATATTAAGCGGTATTACGTAGGGGTGAGAAAAATTCGATTCGATTCAAAAAATTGAAAAAAAAATCGAATTTCAAGTTAATAAAATAGAGTTATTTGAGTAAACTCGAATGATTAATTCAAGTTTCGAGTTCAAGTTGAGTTGAATTTTAAAATTTGAATATTAAAATTTGGATAACTCAAATAATTTCAATAACATATTGGTGTAAATACCTTTTAGTCCCTTTCAAGTATATATGTTCAAGTTTATGTGCTCTAACAAGAAATTAGTTATACCATAACAAGAATTTAATTTGACATGTTTAATTTTTAATTTAACTCGAATAATTTTACTCAATTTGACTCGACTCAAATTTCATTTCACTCAAATTAATTCGAAAAAAATTCAAATTGAGTTAGGATGATAAAGTAGGACTCATCAACTCAATTAACGCAAAAAACTTTCACTCGGTTCGACTTGATTCGGCCGAGCGCTCACTCCTAGTATTACGTGACTGAATTGTAATACAGAAAGACAACTTAAATTAGTATATGAACCTAAACATGTCCTTAGTCTAATCGAAAATGAGCAAACTGATCGAAAGACTAAGATGTTGTCTATCAAGTCCAATTGGGGAGATGCTTTGTCTTGGGCATCGAAGTAAATGACTTCCAAAGATAGAGACATAGACGTAATGGTCAACATGAGATAAAATAAGATAATATTGGGAGAACGAATTTATCCCAAATAAATTAAGGATATCCTATGAAGGTAACACACTTATGACAAGTTTATTGGACGAGCACTGATCGAGTAGCTTTCATAATGGTCTGTAATTGGGGAGAGCTCAATCACAATACTATAGTGGAACGACTTCGTGACTAAATGAGTTTATAATTAATAGGTGAAAAGCTGAAACTTAATTATAAATCATTTGAGCTCTAATTACATATGTCCAATCGATCCCTCCCCTAGCTCACTGAAACCATAAATGAATTGCATGTTGAATCAAATGAATAAAAATAGATAGAAATGATAAAGTTAGAGAAATGAGTTACGTTCGGAAATGAATGTGGTTTCTAACTAAGTATGAAAATAACTTAAGAATTAATTTAAATTTTTGAATTATTATTTATTTAAATAATTGAAGTTCGAAAATGGAATTAAATTAATTGGTTATTGTGAATCCGTTGAATATAGAAACTAAATATATTTTCTCATAAATTCTTTTTCGGTAAAGTTGCCATAATTTGAAAGGAATTAAAATTGGGTTGAGAAAATTATTTAATTGAAAAATTAATTTAATAAATAATATTTATTTTAGAAAATAGGTTGGATTAAATTATAAAGTGCTGAGTTAGAAGTACTTACATTAATTAAATGAAATAGAAACAAATAATTAATAAAAATAATCAAACATGTAATTACATGTGCAACACAAGTGACTTAAAAAACTAGTATATATAAAAACATGAGTTTAGAAATTTTTTGAACTAACCAGTATACCCTTTATTGTTTATTATAGTGTTGGTTTACATGATAACACATAAAATGTTAAAATTATATTGAATTATTTTATATTTAAAGTATTACCTTTTTCTCTAATCAGTAAAGTAAAAAAACATTATTTTAATTTTAAATATTAAATTTCAATTATTTATATAATAGCTTTATATAAACTAATATATTATACAGTCTTTATATAAAATAAATAATATATATGAATTATTATGGTAATTTATTGATTATTAAGAAAGAAATAAAAATTGAAGAGCAGAAAGTATTAATTTACAATATATCTTTTTATTATACAAATGCTTTATTAGTGATTAATCATTATATTATTATAATATTTAAATTATCAAAATAATCGTATATTTTAAGTATACTTGTTATTTTAAATAATATTATTTTGAATTACTTACTTAAAATAAAATTATATTATCAATAACTTATTTAAACATAGTAGCAATAACATTTTCACATCCTAAAAGTTATATTAATAACACAATCAAAGTATAAACACAAATATTAATTTCGACTAGTAGAATTAAGTTATTATAATAAAATCAGATAAAATATACATATATCCGAATAAATAAAACTAAATTATTACGACACAAATAAATTAAGAAATAGAAAACACTCAACTAAAATTAAAATTTAGGCAAATATATAATAAGTAGAAAGGTTTAATATATGCCATATTGCCGAACTAACCCACTATGGTATGATGATCTCATATTAAAATTAATTTTATGTCAAATGCTTAAGTCTTTTCTTGAAGGGAGATGCTTAGTGTTATACAAGGGTTTAATTTTATCGTGCTAACTACCGTTTATAGAATAAAACAACTTTCATGCTTATATGCCTGTTTCTCATCACTTATTCGTTCAAGTGACGCTAAAGAACTTTCATTAAAAAGCTTTAAATTAAGACCAGGTTGACTCAAAGTCTTTAATTTTTATATTTTTATAATTTTTAATAATTTTTATAAGTTTATATCAACTCTCATTTTTTATAATAAAAAATATTTTTATATTTTATGGTTATTTTTTTTATTTGTCTGATTTTTAATATTTTTTAATCATGAAAACGGTTATGAGAGTAGCTTAATTGGATGTGAATCTTTTAAGTACGTATTAAACTTTTATATATAGCGAAAGAAATCTGATATTGCCATGGAAATCTATTACTTCATGTTCATCGCTCCTTCTACAATGCTAAGCTTCTCCATCCTACTTGTTTTCATCACTTTTGCTTTGCCGTACCTCTTCAAGCTCCAAGGGCAAGGCAAGGTCCAAAAGCCTAAGCAACCTACTCTTCCGCCAGGCCCTAACCTTGGCCTATTGTGGGAAACCTCCCTGAATTCATCATAAACAAGAAGAAAACATCGGTATCTCATTGGATACACTCGTTCATGGAAGAAATGAACACCGAAATTGCTTGTATTCGTCTAGGAAATGTTCATGTGATTCCCGTCACTAGTCCTGAAATCAGTCGCGAATTCTTTAAAAAACAAGATGCTGTTTTTGCTTCTAGACCCCTTACCATGGCCACTGATGTCCTAACAAAAGGCTACTTAGGCACAGGTTTTGGACCCTTGGGAGATCGTGGAAGAAAATGAAGAGAGTTATGGCTAACGAAGTGCTTTCAAAGGCAACACATCGATGGCTTCATGAGAAAAGAGGTGAAGAAGCTGATAACCTCGTGCGTTACGTGCTTAACCAATGCAAAAATGGTGATGAAGGCGGCCTTGTGAACTTAAGATTGGCTACCCGACACTATTGTGGCAATGTAATAAGGAAGATGATGTTTAATAGGAGATACTTGGGAAAAGGGAAAGCAGATGGTGGACCTTGTTTTGAGGAAGAAGAGTACGTCGACGCCATTTTCACCATTCTTGCTCATATTTATTCCTTTTGTATATCCGATTACTTACCGTTCTTGAGAGGCCTCGACCTGGAGGGGCATGGGAAAGTTATGGAAGAGGCAACTAAAGTTTTGGAGAAGTATCATGATCCCATAATTGAAGAGAGGATTCAACAATGGAGAGATGGCAGAAAACATGAACCCCAAGACTTGCTTGATGTTTTGGTTTCTTTGACTGATGAAAATGGTAACATCCCGCTACTTTCAACGGACGAGATCAAAGCTCAAATTAACGTACGCTTCTCCTTCTCTCTTAACTGTTTTTAAGTCCACATGATCTACAAATATAGGATGTGTAAAATTATAATAAAACTATATTATGAGGTGTTAAAAATTACAAAATTATATACTTTAAACCCAATCAAAACATATAAATATACGGATTATCGTCTTAATTGAGAATCATATCTCGACCCTAGCAAATCATCAAGTATTTTATTAATTTTCAGGAAATTATGATTGCAACATTGGATAATCCATCAAACGCCCTAGAATGGGCACTTGCGGAGATGTTAAACAAACCAGAGATGCTACAAAAGGCAGTAGATGAGTTGGATGATGTGGTTGGAAAAGATAGGTTAGTACAAGAGTATGATCTCCCACGACTCAACTACATCAAATCATGCGCAAGAGAAGCCTTTAGACTCCATCCCATCGCCCCATTTAACGTTCCTCACATGTCCTTGACCGATACAACAGTGGCCGACTACTTCATCCCTAAGGGTAGCCATGTCATCCTTAGCCGGGTAGGACTCGGTCGGAACCCTAAAGTTTGGGACGAGCCATGCAAGTTCAAGCCAGAACGTCACCTTCAGGATTGTACTTCAGGAAGAAGAGGATGCCCCGGGGTGGTCCTTGGAAGTTCAATGACTACCATGTTGTTTGCAAGGCTTTTGCAAGGTTTCGATTGGAGTATCCCGGCAAATCAGGGAACTATTGATCTTTGTCAAGGAAAGAAAGATTCCTTTCTGGCAAAACCACTGCTTGCTGTTGCAAAGCCACGGTTGCCACTCCATGTCTACTCTGTTTCAAGGTAAATGAAGAGAAAGAAAGAGAACTTCAATGATAAACTAGAGGTAAAGGGAAAAGGGAATAAAATGATGGTTTAGTTTGGAATTTGTAACATGGTATGTCTTCCTTATAATTATATTTATAATTAATATCGTAACTAAATCAACAAAGTGTAGCTTTAAATTGAACAGAGTTGTCTTTTGTTGGCATGGATATGTATTTAGAATTTTAAAGTACTTCGATATACAATGAGGAAGGTGAGAAAGTTATAATTAATTTTAGTCATATTTAAATAAAGTTTTTACTACATATTTAAGTCTTTCATTATTTTTTATTTTACACAATGATGAGGTGTCTTAATATTATTAATTGATTGTGCATGAAACTCATATACTAATATACTAACAGTGCATCAAATATTATCCCTAAATATTTCATCTTGGAACTTGGTCATTTGTATTTAACTGGTACTTAAACTTTAATTCCATCACACTTTGGTACCTCTATAGTAATGACATTAAAATGTGTTGATGTGGTATTAGCAATCAATAACATGACAATAGATGATAGTGTAACACCCCATACTCGATCTGATCATTGGGTCCTAAATACGAGATGTCACATTTATTACCGGAGCAATTATGATCTTATTTCCAATTCAATAAAATAGTCTACACATGTTATTATTCTAAATATATAATTACAGTACGTTATATAATCAAATCCGAGATCTAAATGAGCTTAAGAAAGCTCTTTCGAAAAATCGAGTTTGGTTGAGGACTAAAATATAAAATTTTACAAAGTATTGAGTTGGCATTGTGGCCATGAAGAATCATGTCACGACATTGAAGATAGAAGCTTGATGTCGCGGTTTTGATATAGTGGTGCCGTGACGTTGAGGGCGAGGGACTACGGTGTCACAATTTAAACAGATGAGAGAGTCATGACTTTGAGAACATGAGCTTGGTGTCATGACATCAAAGGGTGGTGTCGCGACTCTGAAGGTAGAATCACTTGTACTTTTACATCATTTAACTCAAACCTTCCAAGTACACAATTCAATCGGTTTACATGGCTCAAAAGTAATTCAATTCGTTTTAATATATCCAATACATTCTAAATCATAACTTCATACATGTATAAGTATACTTTCAATCATTTGCTCACATTCAAGATAACATTTCCCATTCAAGTACCAAAATGACAATTCGTATTATAAAATCGACTTAACCTTAGGTACATGTCATATATTGAAAACATAAAGAACTATACAAAAATAGTTGAGTCGAGAACTGCAAATTGAATGTTGAATCACTCCTTGAGACACGAAAATAAGTAAAATCGTATGCTGAGCGATAAAGCTTAATGGTACTTTAATAATTCAAGACAATAGTACTTTCAACATCATCAACCAATATGTATGTCTCATGTATCAATTTTTATACCAATCTCATGTAACATACCACATTCATATATATATATATATATTATATACATTCTATCATCATATCATATTCTCATATGTGACACAAGTTCGTTTCTTTTCTGAATCCGTTGATTCGTTTCATTACCATATCGAACCTCAGAGCTCATTTTAATCGGTTTGCATGATCTTTCACATGTTGGCATTTGTTACCTTTCATATATATATATATATATATATACACATGTTATACCATTTCTCAACATCGTTTCATTTCAAATATCATTTATCAAGTTCATGTTTTATAATCCCCATTAATCAGACACAAACTTAAGATGGATACACGGATCATCCAACCATCAGACTGATCTAGTACCTACTGCCTCATCGGAATGTCCAAAGTAAAAATTGCGCTCTGCACCTCATTGATCTAACCGAAGTAAAATGTGCTCCACACATCTTCGGACATCCGAAGTATAATATGTGCTCCATGTCTCATCGATATAAATTGAAGTATAATCCCGTACCTAAATCTAATCTTATGACATACCAACTATATCCGACTCTGCTTGAACAGTTAATAGGGTAATCAATGTTCCAGTTTTACATCATTTACATGTTCACATATCATAGTTTCATACCATTTTCATCATCATTTCATATCACATATCATTGAGCAAGTTCATATCATACTCATTTTTATTATGCTCTGTTAGGATTGTCCCGATTAAGCAACAAGTAAGAAAAATAGTGGAATAAATTGAGAAATTGAACACACAAATTTAACGTGAAAAAACTCCTCCAAAGAGGATAAAAAACCACGGGCAAAGGTAATTTTATTATAATGGCAAAAGAACGAAGAGTACAAAAGATGAAGATAAAAACTAAACCCCGAAAACTCAAAAATAAAGAACTCTCAAAACGTAAACACAAAATTCTCTAAATGTGTTATGAGTTCTTATCTCTAATGGGTTTTTTTACTAAGGTTGTAAAAGAGCCTATTTATAGGCTAAATTGATATGTCAAATAATAAACAAATAATCTAAACTAATCAGTGTTTGACTGAAACAAATAAACAAAGTTTAACTAAAAGATTATTTCTCAAATTTGACTGAAAATAGGAGTCATACTTAACAAATCTCCACCTTGACTCATATTTCCATAACGCCATCTTTGCCAAAGCCCGCCACGAGCCTATCTTGAACTATGCAGGGAATTAACTAAGTCGAATTTGTGCTTAGAAACTGGAAGACTTGTAGCCTTCGACTTGTACACTGCCAAATCAAAACTAACCCGGGTCTAATTTTCACGAACACAGTGTCCTAACTTTTCAAAACTTGCATCCAAAAGAGAACCTCTCTTCAACGAAACAGTCATACATTTTTCCCTCCTATGACCAAGTTGCCTCCGCTCCAAACGAGTTGACTTCGACTCTGTAACGGATGAGGGACATCCGATTTCACCGGTCACTATAGAACCTTCTAGAATATAAAGACTGTCAGTTCTTTTACCTTTTAACAAAATGAGAGCTCCACGAGATACTTTAATACCGCTCGACTCGATGTTGATTCTGCATCCTTTCAAGTCTAAAATGCTCAAGGAGATGAGATTCTTTCGTAAATCAAGTACATACCTGACATCTGAGAGTGTCCTAATTGTCCCATTGTGTTTCCTGATTTTAACAGTTCCAATACCAACTACCTTACTAGATGAATCGTTTCCCATGCACACAACTCCACCTTCAACTGAACTGTATGTAG
This sequence comes from Gossypium raimondii, assembly GCF_025698545.1. Lineage (NCBI taxonomy): Eukaryota > Viridiplantae > Streptophyta > Magnoliopsida > Malvales > Malvaceae > Gossypium > Gossypium raimondii. Next base: position 6,888,869 of record NC_068571.1, on the reverse strand, counting down.
AGAACCATTTTCTATTGGGACACATGTGGAAAGAACATCCCGAATCTAGGATCCACTTGGACGTGAGCTTGGAGTTATCGCTCGTTGACATTAACAAGAAATCATCACCGCTTTCATCGACCAAATTAGCACCAGCTACATCTTCCTCGTTACTCTTAGCAGCTCTTTTATTTCGTAGTTTATAACAATCTGCTTTGACGTGACCTAACTTTTTACAATAGCGACACCTTTTGTCTCGTTTCTTTGATGCTACCAAAACGGAAGCTTGCCTATCTGCCTTGCTATCCAAATGAAGCTCATTGTTGCGTTTGTCTCTACTCAACAAATGACCCTTCACATCTTCGAACGAGATTTTGTCTTTTCCATAAATCAGGGTGTCCCTAAAAGACTTGTATAAAGGTGGTAAAGAGCACAATAATAGCATAGCTTGATCTTTATTATCAATATGAACCTCAACGTTCTTTAAATCATTTAAGAGAGTAATGAATTGATTGATGTGATCTCTAAGAAGCTCACCTTCGTTCATACGAAACGTAAATAGACGTTGTTTCAACACTAAACGTTTAGCCAAAGACTTAGTCCCATAAAAAGTTTCTAACCTTTTCCACAAGGCAGATGAGGTCTTCTCCATCAATACCTCCTGCAATACCGTATTCGTGAGGCACAACTGGATTATAGACAAAGCCTTTTCATCAAGCTCTTCCTATTCTGTTTTATTTAGATTCTCAGGCTTTTTTCCCGTAACAACCTTTTTCAAACTGGATTGAACTAGAATTGCCATCATCCGGACTTGCCACAGATTGAAATTTGTCTCACCATCGAACTTCTCAATTTCAAACCTTGTTGTTGCCATATCTGAATGGGCTGATCTTTGAACTAGGTCTGATACCACTTGTTAGGATCGTCTGATTAAGCAACAAGTAACAAAAATAGCGGAATAAATTGAGAAATTGAACACACAAATTTAACGTGGAAAAACTCCTCCAAAGAGGATAAAAAACCACGGGCAAAGCTAATTTTATTATAAAGGCAAAAGAACGAAGAGTACAAAAGATGGAGATAAAAAATAAACCCCGAAAACCCAAAAATAAAGAAATCTCAAAACGTAAACACAAAATTCTCTATATGTGTTATGAGTTCTATTCTCTAATGAGTTTTTTACTAAGGTTATAAAAGAGCCTATTTATAGGCTAAATTCATATGTTAAATAATAATAAAATAATCTAAACTAATCGGTGTTTGACTGAAACAAATAAACAAATTTTAACTAAAAGATTATTTCTCAAATTTGATGAAAATAGGAGTCATACTTAACATGCTCAAATCAATTCAAGTATTTACATTCAATATTTTCATATACAAACCAAGTCACGGGACAAGTAATAAGCTTACCTCTGTAACCAATTTTGAAACAATCATATATGTATAACAACAAATACATATGTATATATATTGAACTCGGATCATTAAAGTACAAATCTAATTTTTGTCACTCGACTACCACTCTTGTCTTTCCCTTCTCTCAAGATGGCCTGACGTCATCTTTAGCTACGCTCAATAATACAATTATAAAAACAATATCAGTTCACACTCAACCACATTAAAACACAATATCAACAAATTTTTTCATTTTAGTCCCCATATCCGCAATACTCATATTTTTTCGTATCTAACATCGGATTGAAATCTGATTTCACATTCTTTCATTAGGGACCTTATACTTCTATCTCGTAGCATAATTTCATGACAATTTTTAATTTATTCAATTTATTCCCTAATGTCACAAAGCTATCTAATAAATTTTAATTTAATTTTTAATTTAGTCATTATCATGATCTAAGCTTACTAACTAACAATTTCTTCAAATCAAGCCCAAAACCATCAATTAGGCTTTAATGGTAACTTGCTAGTTATCTAATAATTGGAGAAATTTATATATGGTCTAAATCAAGTTTCCATGAATCAAATTCTATAAAAAGATTGAAGATTTAGATTAAATACCTTAATTGGTGCCGAATGCTAGATAAGAAACTTGAAGTTTTTCTTTTCTTTAATGACTTGGATGACATAAACGAATGAAAACGATGATGTTTCTCTTACCTTCCACTTATATATATATATATATATATATATATATATATATATATATATATATACTGTTTTAATTAATTAATTAATTAATTAATTAATGACATATACACACTGTTAATTATAAATTCAGTTAAGGGAAACCATCTTCATCTTCACTGTTAATATGAACATCAATGGTTTAATAATGATTTAGGTCTTTTCAATAATTACTAACAAGGTGTTTAAGTATTTTCTAAATCAAAACTCAATAGCGATAACATATTAAGTTTTTGTATTATTATTTTGAAATTAAAATATATAAATAGTTTTACAATTTACCTTTTATATATTTTTCTAACAATTTTCCAGTTAAATTGCTTAACCGATTTTTAATATATTTTCATACTAACTCAGATATTTTCTTATTTCATCCTTACGGACTTGACTTACGAAATAGGTTTTTAAAAGCACATTTTCTACATTAATAAAAGCTGAGTCGTTACAAACAACCTCTCATTATGGAACATGAAAATAATTATTTTAAAAATATAAAAAATATATAAAATTGATGAAAAGTGTCTGAATGAATCCAGACAAATAGTTTCCCAAATTCATTTAAATTTAGACAATAACTTGCCCAAGTTCATTTCATCGTAAAATGCTATTTATAATTTTTATATAAATTTATAAAATTTTATATTTATATATTTTTAATTTCAAAATAATAATATAAAAACCTAATACGTTATAAAAGTATTAGAAAAATATGTTTAGAATGAACTTGAACAAATGGTTGTCCTAGTTTAATCTGGACATGCTATAAGTTCATTCCTGCAAAAATTGTTATAATTTTTTTAATAAATTTTAAATATAAATATTTTTTATTTTAGCCATGTGTCATACCGAGAGCTTTCACATGTCTTAATGTTATTGTTTGTTATTAGTGCCATGCTAACATATTTTTACGATGTTTTTGTAGGGGTGCCAAAGTTCGTGGTAGAATTGAAGTTTAAGTGTCAATTAGGTCCAAAAAAATTAGGTATCAATTAGGTACATTTTCCATGTTTGCAGGGTAAATTATATATTAATCCTTTTGTAATATATATTACTTTTTACCCACCCAATGAACTAAATAGTTGTAATTTTCTTAAACTTTTTAAAATTTATAACATTTCAAAAATATTGTAGAATTATCTCATATGTTGTTTTCATTAATGAAATAATTAAAATTATTTCTATTTTTAAGTTAAACGTTATATTAATAATAATGAGAAATAAATGTGGACGTAGAAATAGATGTATTAAGAAATTAAAATCAAATAAATGACCGATGAATAAGATATTGATTTTTTTCATAAAAATGAGATTGAATTTTTATTTTAAAATTATGGAATTATATTATTTTTATTTTAAATATATTTAATGGTTTTATGTATTTAAAATTTTAATAATTAATAAATGATGGTAAAATATTTCAGAAAGTTATAAAATTTATGTGATAATAATTTAACTATCGGTTCATCACTTATAGTTTTTGATAAAATACAATTACTATTTTATCCAAGAGATTTTTATTGTTTTAATTTATTTAATTATATTTAATGAATTAATTGTTAATTAATAATACTTTTCTTATTATCATATTTTAATTAGTAATATATTAACCAATTATTAGTTTAATGCCAATTTAATAACATAATTAACAATAATAAATATTTAAAATTTATTCAAACTCATACTTATATATAGATAGATAAATATAGATAATATAGTAATAGATATATAACTAAAGTGAATGGGCCATAAATCTAAATATCAAAAGCCCCAAAACAATCCATTAAATAAGCTTTTCAAAATTTGAAAGCCTAGCATGTTTTAAATTTATAAAAGGCTTAATGATAAATTTGGCCACTAATGTTTACATGTTTTATCAAAATGGCTCTAATTGTATTTTAGAGTTTTTCCGCCATCAACCTTTATTCTTTTTTAACCCGCTTTTTCTAACAAATTTAATGAATAAATTTAAGGTTTTAAATTTTCTTTTCCTTCAAAAGGTTTTAATCTTTCATACGCTTGTTTATCGAGAAGTTTTTCTACTAAGTTAATTTTGTTAGATAATTACGTTTATTTTCTTTAAATTAAGAGTTATTTTTAATTTAATGTATTATTTATTTATTTTATTATTTTCCACATGTAATTATCTTATTGGGTTATCTAAGTAATAAATTATATCTCATTAAAAATATTCCACATATGAAATTCCACACCATCTCTGTTAACTTTTTTGATGGTGCTTTCATCAAATCTGTTAAAAAAAGAAATTTGAAAAAAAAGAACAAAGGCTTATGGCCAAAAAAAATTAAAAAATACAATTAAGACCACTTTGACAAAACGTGTAAACGTTAGTGGCCAAAATTGTCATTAAGCCTTTATAAAATAGGCTTAACAAATAAGTGGGCCTAAATCACATAGTAGCCCAATAATTCAATTCAATTCAGTCAACGAACAATTTCATGGGCCTTGAAGCCCACTAAATTGAGTTAAATGGACCTTGGACTTCGTCGATTAAAATCAAATCATGTTCCTATTGCATTCAAATTAGTGATTTATACTAAGACGAAATTAGGGATCCGTTTATTTCACTGAAATGGTTTTCGAAAAATAATTTTTAGAAAATGACTTATTTTTTTGGAAAAACTAATATTTTTGATGTTTGAATAAATCTATGTAAATTTTTTTTATTTGGTAGATTTCTTAAAAATATTTCATAAAAGTTGTTTTCAATGAAACAAACATACATTTGATATTTATGATAAAGAGTTTAAATGAAGTAGTGAATTGATTACAAAGTGATGTTAAGGTGAAATTATAGTAAATAATAAATCTTCTCAATGTTAAAGATTAAATTGTAAACTTTTGAAATTTATAATTGAAACAAGAGAAGTGATATGCATAAAAAATTATTATGTGAAATAAGATATTATAAAGAATTATTTGACTAAAGTGTTTATATATTAAAAATAAATTTTAATTTTAATTGAAAACATATTATATTTTAAATTGAAAAAATTAAAATATCTTAATCAAAAACTTAGAGCTCTACCCATTTTTCTAAAATAGATTCGATTCTAAAGTGAAAAATGAAAAACACCTCATCAACAATCCTACTTAGAAAATGGAACAAAAAGGTCTTAGCAACAATCTTGGGCACAACTTATTTTTAGAAAAAAAATTGATTTTCTAATAGAAAAGTGGAATGACCTTGGGAGGCTCGACATTTTTTCTAGAAAACATATTCAATTCTAATTGGAAAACGAAAAAAGCAAATTGGCATATCTTATAGAAATTGTAGAGATTGATCCATTTTTAGAAAACTAATTTAATTTTAAACTAGACTTGGACGATAATCATAAAACTTGACTTAATTTTTGAAAAGAAATTTGATTTTAATTGCGCAAAGTTCGACTTATCATATTTGATGTTGACAATTTATCGAAACAAAATCTTTAGTCTATGCTAATATTTCGGAATGATTCAAGCCCATCAATGAAGATCAATCCATTTGGAAGGAGATCTATTAAGGATTGAATCGAATCATATTAATCGTATCGAATCCCTTGGATCAATGATGTTGGATCAAGATAAAATCTGGAGACTTATCTTCCAACCTTCCATATTACTTTCGTTGTTATTATGATATTGTGTTTAGCTATTTTAGTTGTTATTTAGAAGGAAAACTGAGGATTCTATATTTGGTAGTGATAGAACTAAGGTCACTTATTGTATTGAGTCGAAGATAGTGGATTCATGTATTTGAGGTAGGCTTTGCAAACATAAAGAAGCCGAACCACGCAAACAATTTTTTGTCCCCTTTTTGTTGTTTCTCACAATGTCATCAAAAGTGCCCACGCCCACTCTCACTTCAACTAATACTCGATTTCTTAGCATATTAACTATTGGTTCAAGTTAATAATAGGTGTAAGAGCTTCGCACTTAATATAACTAGTGGTGATTCTTGGTATTGCTAATTGCTAAGATATAGAAGGATCTTTAACCACTTATCGACCAATGCTCGATTGTGGAAACTGTGCATATTGGAAGGCTAGAATAAAGGCCTACATCAAGTTTATTGATGAAAAGGCTTAGAGATCTATACTTACAGAACTAAAACCTACCATGGTTGAAACTGAAGTTGGTAAAGTTCCATAATCTGAGTTAGTATAGACCATTGATAAAGATTGTCTTGCTAATGCCAACTTCAAAACATTGCATGCCATTTTCTGTGAAGCTGAATAGTATGAGTTAAGAGGGTCTCAGAATGCACTGTTGTGAAGGAGGCTTGAGATATTCTATAGACAACACATGAAGGAACTAATACTACCAAGTAATCCAAGATGTAAATGTTGATAACTAGATTTAAGACTCTAAGAATGCAAGACTCAGACACCATGGGTGAATTTTATGCTAAACTCTATGATATATCGAATTAGGCATTTAATTTTGGAGCGAAATATTCCAACATTAAACTGGTTAGAAAAGTTCTAAGGTCTTTTCTTGAGAGATTTTCCATCAAATTCATAGCCGTTGAGGAGGCAAAAGATCTTGAAAGCCTAAAAATTAAAGAACTCTGAAGGTCTCTCCAAACTTTTGAAATGAATTTGGATGAAGTTACACAAAGCAGAATCAAAGGTGAGAAAAATATTGCTCTTCAAATGGAAAATGAAGTGCCAACTTCCAACTCCACTATAATTGAGAAGCTTCAAGAACAAATCAGATTTCTTACTTAGAAATTCAACAAATCTTTTAAGAAGCAGTCTAGGAGGTTTAAGAAGTTTGAGGCCACCATAAATATTCCCAAGAAAAAATCTAAGGGAGTGGTTAATAAAGAAGAGACTAAGAGATAAGAAGAAAAGGGATTAAGTGACATGAGTGTCCTGGTTATGGACATATCCAACATTAGTATTCTAATGCATTGAAGAATAAGTTATTATGTATGATGACTATGTTACTTTTACAACAAGTGTCTTCTTAGAATTTGAAGTAGACACTATTGAAGAGTCTGATGGAGGATCTGAAATGAGAGCAAGTGTGTGATGTGAATGCCCAATTGTTGGATCTGGTACCCTAAATGTAATATATTCGCTCGAAAACTGACCGCTGCCAGACTGGCAAAAGTCTGGACTAGAAATACTACAACAAAAAGATCCAAAATTAAGTAGCGGTATGTGCAAGTATACGGGTCAAATTGTAATATAGTAAAGTGTTACAACAAAATATTCTAGGAAGTATTCTAAGGATCGTACCCAAGGGAGGTTGAATTAAACTAAAATTAGTTTTCTACACTAACAGGGCTAAACAGTAATAACCTAAAACTATAGTATGAAAAAGCAAATTAAAATTAAACAACCTAAATAACATAAATTAAACAAAATTAAAGAAAACAAATTAATAATCGAAGTTAATCCAATTAAACAAGCAGAAGATTAACTTCGAAATTCAGGTTTTATCGAATTAGCTACTAACTAACCAATTATTACCTTTTGGCTTCTAACTAATTAACTAATAGACCAATACTCACTTATATTTTGACCTTACTTTCTTGACCGGGATAAATCATGATTTACTCGGTAAACTTATCTTTTGATCTCACTTATCCTAAATTACTTCCTCAGGTCGTCAATCCTAGGGTTTAATCACACATAATTTAAACCAACTAACTCGAAAACAAACCCTAATTCCTCTAATAATTACTCCCTTATCCGATCATTAATCTCCCTAAGGAAATTAGCCACTCATGGATCTAGATGCAATTTTTTCTAATTTCATATTCAACATGCAAGGAAAATAATTAAATAGAAAAGGGAATAAAGAAATTGATTCGTTTCGATATTGATTTGCACGCGAAAGCCAAAATTCTTTTGATAGTTTCAAAGATAATCTCAATTGCAATTGGAAACCACAAAGAATTTAATATAAACTAAGTAAATGAAACCTTGAATCCAAATTGAATCGAAGTTAGAACAAAGGAAAATTTCTATTTAGTAAAATAAATGACTAAATTGAAAGAAAAGTAAAACTAAAGTAAAATCCTAAAACTAATCTAAACGACTCACTCGACCAAGCTCCCTAAACTGAAGCTAAACATTCATATTTATAGCCAAAATGTTCTGCCCTAACTAGGTCAATTAGCAGCCCTAAAACTGAATAATATGTGTTATGCAGACGAAAACACCCTTGACTTGAAATTTCTTTTCGTCACGACACTACCTTTCGAGGGTGACTTATTTCGCTTCGAAGTATTGGCCCGTTAGGTTATCACATGGCTAAAAGTTGTGTAAAAATGCTTATTTGAGTAAAATTAAACATAAGCTAATAAAACAGAAAACATAATAAAATTATATAAAACAACTAGAAAATAAGCTGGCTAACTGTTGAAAAGTCTTTAATTTTCCACAACAAATTATGGCAGATCAAACTCCCCTACACTTAACTCGTTGCTTATCCTCAAGCAACAAAACAAAAACACACAAAAATACGAAAATAAAACAACTAAATGGTGTTTGAGCAAGCTTGATACATGAGATTGATTTGGAACATTGTAAATAAGACAATGTGACTAAACATTTAATAATATGCTTAGCATATTATTCCATCTAAACAAATACACAAGTACACATTTATGTTTGAAGAATACAAGTGGTCAGAAATGTTAACATTCAGTCTAATTTTCATCTATGAGTCATATCACTTAGGTCACATAGGACATTTCGGCTTGTAACGTTCTGCGACTTAGGTTGGTTCAAAATTGAAGAACTGACTTTACAAAACGAGTTAAGTATGAATATAGTTTGACACATTATATTGACCTCAATGTTACCCCAATTATATCCCTTAACTCACCACCTTATATTCACTTCTCTCGCCTTCCTTTTCTCTCCATTTCGTAAGGTACAATATAGTATTCATGAGTACAATCCTCTTAGCGTGTCTTTTGTGCAAAGATTGGATTTTATTCATGATAATTAATTTATGGTTTTCTAACTAAGTATGGAAATGACCTGAAAATTAATTTATGGTTTTTTGAATTATTATTTAATTAATTAAATAATTGAAGTCTGAAAAATGGATTTAAATTAATTGGTCATTATGAATCCATTAAATGTAAAAGAAAATTAAATATATTTTCTCATAGATTCTTTTATAGTAAAGTTGTCATGATTTTAACGAAATTAGATTTGAGTTGAAACAATTGTTTTAATTGAGAAATTAATTTAGAAAATGATATTTATTTATAGAAATAGAAACAAAAACATGTAGTGAGTAGGTTTAAATTATAAAATGTTGGTTAAAAGTTTAGTAAGCATATAACGACCCGCTTTCAATGAAATCGAGCAGTGGTTTTGGGACCACAAATATGAAGTAGAAATATTTATTTTAATATTAATATCATGATAATATGATAGTATAAAAATTTTGTTAAGAAATTTTAACGTCAATTTGTGAAAAAGGACTAAATCGCGTAAAGTGCGAAAGTTGTATTCTAGTAGCTAAAGGTATTAAATAGCTATAGAACTTTAAATTGGATGTCCTTATATGGTAATTAGACCATTAAATGAGTTAGTGGATGTGCATGGCTTGGTAAATATGAAATTATTAAAGTTAGGTAAGGGTAATTTGGTAAAAAGGCAGATAAAGATAAAAAAAATTAAAGCTACCATCTTTATTCATCTTCCCCAACCGAAATTTAAAGCAACAAGGAAGGATTTGGGAGATTGAAACTTTTGGTTAATAAATCTCTTGCATACAAGTGATTTTTAATCCTGTTTTTGATGATTTTAATGTTTTCAGAATTGTTGTAGCTTAATCTAGCTAAATAGGGGACTAATTTGCGATATGATTGAAAGTTTAGGGTTTTTTCATGAGATCATATTAGTTGTTCTTGAAGTTTAATGGAAGAAAATGAACCCTTGTTGTTAAATAAACAACTTTTGTTAAGTGAGTTTTGATGAAATTGTTAATTAGGGGTTTAATTGAGAAATATTAGAATTATGTGTTAAATGTGTGAATTTGTGGAATATATGGGCTACTATAAGCACATATAAAATTTGACTAGGCTTGGTTGTAGTGAAATTGCATGAATTTCATTTACGAGCCTAGGGACTAAATTGTAAAGAAGTCAAATATTTAGGGGCAAAATGATAATGTTTCCATAACACTAATTTTGGATTAAATTGAATAGATTAAGAATTAAATTAGTTAAATTTGATTATATAGATCAAGAAAAGTAGCCTTCAGAGTTAAATCGGGGAAAAGATAAAGTAGTGGACTAATCGATCGATTTTCTTGGTATTAATTCGAGGTAAGTTCGTATATTAATAAGCACTAAATTATATGTGTTGTAAATGCTTTATTATTATAATTGTGAAGATACAACTCCACAGAAATGTTCGACGACGTAGATATCCCAGTTGAACCTTAGGAATAGATAGGATACAAATGACATGTTATTAGGGGTTACTGTGTTTTGGGTGCTGGTCTCGTACATCCTACCGATGGCTGAGTTTTCGGCATGTGTTGCAATTACTTTACAGCTTGTGTGAGCAGCACCGTGTAGCTATGTCTTGACTGACAGTTTGTGTGAGCAGACCTTGTGATGGCTCGAGAGTGAGCATCTATATGAGATATGAGATAGAGGTGGTTTTGACCACGTATTGGCACTTAGTGTGCAAGATATCCGAGTATCCAATAGTATTCCAATTGGTTCAATGTGCACAAATGATGATACGAGGTTATAAGAGTTGATACGAACCAGTACAGTTATTCATGTGAAGTACGAAAAGTAATTCATAGTTGATGTATTCATACATGACTAACATGATTGTGATTATGTGTTAGACTTTGGGCCAATTGAAATTTACCTATTTTTTAGTTATGCTTATCTAAATTGTGGATGAATGGTAAGTTGTGTTTATTAGCCATACAAACTTACTAAGCTTAATTGCTTACTCTGTTTTAATTTTCGAGTTTTATAGTGATTCGGAAGCTCGCTCAGTTTGAAAGTTGTCGGATATTGCATCACACTATCAAACTCTCATTTTGGTATTTTGGACTTTGTATATTTTGGTTAAATGGCATGTATAGGTGTTTTAGCTAATGTGGACCATATGTCTTGTTGTGTTTTGGCCATTTGAGATTGCTTGTAAGGTAGTCACATATTTTGATATGTATATATGTTCAAATAGCCCTTTGATATGTAGTGTATGGTTGCTATATGAATGCCTTGCTTGAGAAATTGTGTTTGGCATTATTTGGTTGAAATGGAGATGATTATGTATGCTAAGTTTTAGGCACAATGTCTCATATATGTAATTGACCATTTAGGTAACCTTTGAAGTCTGTTTGGTATGTTTAAAGTGGTCAAATGAATGTGTTTATGGATATGATGTTATGGTGTGAATGTACATGTTATAAACTTGATATTGGTTGGACTTGAATGCTTATTTATGCCATGGTTGTATGTGCATTGTTGAGCTTAGGTTGGTACCACATTGGATGAGATATATGGCTTGGAAAATAACCTATTTTTGTCCACACGGGCAGAGACACGGACGTGTGTCTTAGCCGTGTGTGACACACGGCCAGGTGACATGGTCGTGTGTCCTCTGATACATCTATAGAAATCAAGTCAGTAGCTTCACACGGCCTAGCACACGGGTGTGTGGCTTGGCTGTGTGACACAAGTCAGTATACCCTCTAGTTTTCACACAGCCTAGCACACGGCCTGGCACATGTGTATGTGAAGGTACACGGCCTGGCACACGGGCATGTGGTCTAGCCGTGTGACCCAAGTCATTGAGTTACACAGGGTAGGACACGGGTTGGGACATGACCGTGTGTCCCCATTCGAATGCCCATATGGCTCGAGACACGGGCGTGTCACTTCTCACACGGCCTGGCCACACGAGCGTGTGTCCCTTGCACTTTGAAAAATTTCCATGTTTTTCTAAAAATTCTTTAAGTACTCGATTTAGTCCCGAACCACTTTTAATGACTATTTAGGGCATCGAGGGCTTTTATAGGGACTATATGAATGAATTTGAATGAATTTTGTTTGGAATGAGAAATGAATATGAAATGTATAATTGTTTGAGTTATAAGTCTGGCAATGCTCTGTAACCTTGTTCCGGCGTTGGATACGGGTTAGGGGTGTTACCAAGCACATATAATTGAAACTAGTACGGGAGAGGTCCAATTCCCTCTTGATGAAAACAATGAGACAACAAACCCTAGTATTTTTACCTAGGGTTGTTGCCCCTCTCTCCTAAATATTAGGGACTTAGGTTTTTCTATTAAATAAATATTATTTGATTTCTACCAGTTCTGCCAGGATTCTCCCAACTCTCACTATAAATAGATGGCACTGGTAGGCTTCAAAATATACCTTAGATAAGAGAGAAACATAAGTCTCTCATAAGTTTTCAATATTGCTATTCTGACAAAAAGTAGTGGAAATTTATTTTTTAGAATAAATTCTATTTTCTGAAAATAACAATTCTATTGGTTTCTATTTGAGAGAAAGTTTTACTTTTCCACTGAAAGTAAAGAGAATAATTTGTGGTTTTGTGTTTAATCTGATAGTTTTCGAGCCCACACTCAAAGTGATTTGTGGTATGAGGATGGTGGAGAGGGCTGTTGGTTGAAAGTCAAGAACGTCTAGGATCCGTCTAGCCCAAAACACATGTGCGATTTCAAGAAAAAATTTATTACTATAAATATCACAAACTGACTCAATTTTGAAAAATTTTATTTTTCCACTATGCAAGAAAACCGTTTTCGAACCAGATTTTTTCAAACACAAATTGTTACAAAAAAAGAATTTGAAAAAGGAATGTTTAAGTTGATCAAATAGGTAGAAGCAAAAGAATCCTTGCTTGCTAAAAAGCTAGACAACCTGGTCAAAACTCAGAAGCAACTGGTTGCAAAGCTCGAAAACTTCTATATATTTAAGAGGCTTGTATTGGTTTTAGGACCGATTATTGAGAGCAATTATTAGTTTATTATGGAACGTTTTTGTGAGTGTACGTTTGAGAGAGTAAAATCTTTAGTTGTTTGGTTTTAATGCCTATGTTTTCAAGGAGGGAGAATTTAGAGGTGAGAAGTCTAGTCTTTAAGTACAAAAGTGATGATTCTGCAATGGAGAGTGATAAAACTAATAGTCTGTTTCGTTGAATGGAATGAGCCATTCAATCAGGCCTGATTCAATAGGCCCACTACAATACAATGTTTGGTTCATTGTAATAGGCTATTACAACTGAATCTGGTTAACTTTTTATTCCCAAAAATGTCGAATATCATTTCTTTCTTCACCGAATTGCAATTAAAGCCACTGGAAAATAAATAAAAAAAACCATACCTGCCATTACAACCCTTTACCACTCTCCCTCACCAAGCACCTCAAGCCACCACATCCCAGTCCTGTATCCTCATTCTCGCTCGATTTCAGGTATTTTTTTATTCTTCTTTTTTTCCCTTTTTATATCTTCCATTTTTCTTCTTTATTTTTCCCTATTAGATTTGATCTTTTCCATTTTTTTCATTTTTATATCTTCTCGTTCAATTTTTTTCCTGTTTTCTTTGTAACAACTCAGTTTTAGTTAAATAGGAATAGTATTTTTGAAACCACAAATTCGAGGTTAGAAAATTATTTTAAATTATTTTTGGTATTTACAGCATGTGATTATATATGTGTGAAAGTTTCGTAAAGAAATTTTACTGTTGAATGCTTAATTCGGTAAAAAGGACTAAATCGCGTAAAGCGTAAAAGTTGTGTTCTATAAACTAAAGGTGTCTAATAGCTATAGAACATTAAAGTAAAGATCCTTAAGTGGTAAATAGGCCATTTGTGAGTTAGTGAATGATAGTGGAGTTGCATTTTGTGTAATTATTAAAGTTTATAAAGGTTAATTAAGTAAAATAGTAATTAATGTTAAAAATAAACAAAACAAAATTATCATCATCTTCCATTACCATCTTCCATAGATATTTAGAAGGGAAAGAAGCCATTTTTGTGCAAAACATTCGACCAAGCTTGTAAACACAATTAGGTATGCGTTTTTGTCCAGTTTTTAATGATTTCTATGTTTTTAAGATCGTTGCTTCGTGTTCTAGCTAGCCCATGCCTTAATTTTTGAATTGGTTGATGGATTTGTGAGTTTCCATTGATGATAGCTTGATGTTTTTGAATGTTGATGATGGAAAATGAATAATTGTTGATAGATTAATATGTTTTGTAAAGTGATTTTTGACAAAAATGTCAAATAGGAATTAAATTGTGAAATATGCAAATTGAGTGGTTGAAATGTGAAATAAATGAAATTTTTGGGCTCTTAGGGGCACTATAGTAATTTGGCTAAGCTTGGGTTATATTGAATTGTGTAAATTTTGTGTATTTGTGAAATAGGGACTAAATTGAATAAATGTGAAACTTTAGGGGCTAATGTGGAAAAATGTCCAAATAGGTATTTTTTGATGAAATTGAATGAATAGGTGATTTAATGAGTTAAATTTGAATTTATATAGATCGAGAAAGAAAGAAATCAGATTTAGATCGGGGAAATCGAAAGTTGACGAGTAGTTGATCCAATCTGCTCATTTTCGTACGAGGTAAGTTCATAAGTAAATAAATATTTTTTTAATTCAAATGCATATGTTTTATACATTACCGAATTGATTCATATTTGGATATACATTGTTGAATTGATTCGTATTTGGATATACATTGCCGAATTGATTCGTATTTGGATATACATTGTTGAATTGATTCGTATTTGGATATACATTGCCGAATTGATTTGTATATAGATATACATTGCCGAATTGATTCGTATTTGTATATACATTGCCGAATTGATTTGTATATAGATATACATTGCCGAATTGATTCGTATTTGTATATACATTTGAATTGATTTGTATATAGATATACATTGTCAATTTATTTGTATTTGGATATACATTGCGAATTGATTTGTATATAGATATACATTGCGAATTTATTTGTATTTAGATATACATTGTCAAATTGATTCGTATATGGATGTACATTGCGAACTAATTTGTATATGGAAATACATTACCGAATTGATTCGTATATGGATATACATTACTAAATTGATTTGTATATAGATATACATTGTCGAATTGATTTGTATATGGATATACATTGCCGAATTTATTTGTATTTGGATATACATTGCCAAATTGATTTGTATATGTATACATATATATTGCCAAATTGATTTGAGCATTGGATGATTGGTTTCGTGCATGAATTGATTTAATTACGAAGTCGAAAGCTCTGAATGAACCTTAAGAAATGTATTGGTTATTGATGTCATGATATTAGGACTTCCAAGGTGTGATTTCGCGTAAGACCATGTCTGGGACATTGGCATTGAAGTGAGAAAACGTGTAAGACCATGTTTGGGACATTGGCATTGTATATGATTCGTATAAGACCCTGTCTGGGATAGTGGCATCGATATGCGTTAATATGTAAGACCATATCCAGGATATGGCATTGTATAAGCTTTATATGAAGTCCGTGTGTTCTTAACAATTTTGAATGTAAATATGAGCTAAATGGTTCAGGTATGTGTGAAGTTATATGTTCATGAAATATTAAGGTAAGATTAGTACTTAATGTGATAATATGAATTTATATGAGTTAGTTAAATGAATATGTGTTTGAGATTCATTTGAATTCGACCTAGTTGAATTGAATTATAAATATCATTGAGATGATTTATTTGCTTATGGCTTACTAAGCTTCCAAAGCTTACTTTGTGCATCCTTCCATTGTTTATAGATACATAAAGCTAGCTCGAGCTCGAGGATCGTCAAGGATTATCATCACACTATCAATCGCCATTTCGGTATTTTGAAAGTTTGATATTGTGACATATGGCATGTATAGACTATGGCTAATTTTGAATTGTATATAAGTTGCCATGCAAAATGACTTGTTAGAGATACTAATTATTATGTATATTCGGTAATGTTATAAGCTCTTTTGGAAAGTATGTTTCGAAGTATATATGTATGATTTAGTTGATGGATGTGTTTCGTTATAATTTAATATGAATCGGTGTATGTTAGTTGGTTCAAAATGTGAGTAGTAGAATGATTATGACTTAGTTAAATTTTCGTGTATGAATTGTATTGTGAAATTGGTTTGCACGAAAAAGAATTATGGTTTGTGTATGAGATATGATTAGTAGACTGTGTTGTGTTAGGTAATGCCTTGTAGCCCTAATCCAGCGACGGATACGGGTTAGGGGTGTTACATTCTCATTCCCATTCGATTCGATTTTAAGTATTTTTTAATTTGTGATTTAGGGTTTGATTTTCACTTTCTTTTGATTCTGGGTATCTTTCTTTTTCCATCTTCCGGTTCAATTATTTTTTTATGTTTCTTCATTCCCATTCGATTTCAAGTATGCATTTGATTTTCACGTTATTTTGATTCTGGGTATTGTTTTGTAGTCATTTTTATTGTATTTGAATTTGTTTTGAAGAAAAAAATGTAGTTTTTGAGTGACTTCAAGTTGAATGGAATTTTTATCCATTTCAGATATCTCCAACTATTATTACCCATGTAGTTGGTACTGGAATTTTTATCTACACATTTAACAAAACAAAACAACTTAGGAAATAACTAAAGCTAAACAACAAATAACAAGTTCCCAAAAAATATGGATGTAGAAGCATATACCAAAATACACGTATCTCAACAAGGTATGGATATAGATGAAATTACCTTTTTTTGTTTGGTTTTAAGAGAAAATAACTAGCAATAGCATCCAACAGAGGTCTTGAAAAAAGACCTCTGAGGGAGTGTTTTTGCTTGTATTGAGATTAGTGAAGTGAAGAAGGTGGGTTTACAGGAGGGGAAATGAGTGTGGATCGATGTTTGATGGTGGGAATGGGAGGGGGTATTTGTAGGAGGGTACAAAGGCTTGGGAATCATGTCCAATGGACCCCTCTCCCACACTACCCATCAATAGACTTCTCCTCTCCTTTCCAAGTTTTTCCTTTTGTAGGAGTTTCTTTTTTCTCAGATGTAGGAGTGTTTTTTTCTTAGTTGATTGTGGAGATTTATGGAGTGTTTTAGGTGTTTGTTTTCAGGTTTAGGCCTTGTGTTAATTTTCATTTTCTGTTATTAAGAAACACTTATTTTGGAGTGCTGGTATTAGTGGTGCTTATAGAGTTACATGACGTTGATGTTTTGCGATTCAAGGAGTGATTCAGATACTGTTACTGATGCTCTTTTAAATGAATTTTCTTTGAAAATGAATTTTGGTGACTTTGAAAGTTCATTGTTGCAATTTTGAATCGATGGCTAGTATGTTATGAGTGCTTGGTTGGTGTTTCTTTTATTATTCTTATTGTAAGTTCAGGTGTGTGTCTTTGCTGCAAGTTGTTAGCTATTTTGATCAAGGTGCGTGATTGTATTTTTGTAGTAGTACTGTTGTTGATGTTTTCAAAGGTGTTTGTTCTCTGTTACTCATCTTGTTTTTCCTTTTATCACAAAAGTTGATGATTAAAGAAACAAAATCAAAAGTTTGAAGTGGTGGTATCCTCTATTAAATTCTCAACTATTATTTGGATAACATAGTCAAAGTTTTTTATTTTTGAGTTTATCATGTCATAAAAATACATGTTCAGTATTTCACATCATTATTTCACAAAAATACACACTTTTCTAAAGTTTTTCATATATTTAGAGGAATCTTAGAGGTCATATCCTCATATTCATATCCATTTACTGGATACAAGTAATTCGAGGAGTGTGAGTAGCATAGCTAGTATCTATATATATGTGTTCTTTCCATACTTTTTTTTCTTCGTTAACTATGATTTGTTTTCATCCATTTAGGATGATGCAATAGACGAGATCAAAGAAGCTCCCAAACGTGAGGAAGAGAAACAAGAGTGAAATTACCAATCTTTATAGTACAATTTTACTTCTTTAATTATTTTTGTATAGAGAATTCACTCGGTTCCACTATCCCCTTAATTCCCTCCAGTTACTTGTTCTTAGATCATGTCTCTCGGTTTATGAACCGTCGAAGCATTGCTAAAAGCTTCTTAAGTATTTCACCAGTTATTGCTTTCTTAAGTTTCTTGTATGATTATCTCAAGAAATTGGTTACGATAGATTAGGTTTATATTTGATAAATTGATTATACAAATCAGATGATGACACATCATCAAAAGTTTTTAAAAATAAACATGAGTGGCTTTATTTTTAATTATTTGATGACTCACGGTAGTTATACACTATGAGTACATCATGTTAGATTTCAACACTAAAAATATTAAGTTTTATATTAAGTCAAAATTTAATAAATAATAATTGAATAAAAAATCATATAAAAAAACAAAAAAGACCTAACTAAGTCATATTAAATGTACAATGACTTGGTATGCAATTATCTTAATGCTTATAATAACTAAAAATCTCTTCAATAAACAAAGGCAAAATCATGATAATCACAACGAAATTATTACCATTAAACTACTTGATTCTATAAGTTTTAAATGCACTTTTGTTGATATTTTTAAAACTATTTTTATTTTTGATATGTTTCATTTATGTTATATTTAATTTTAGTCTTTAAAAATGTTTTATATTATTTATATTGTTTGATTACAAATTATAATTACCACTATGAACATAATTTATTTCAAAAAATGAACATATTTGTTATTTCATAATTTGCAAATCATTCTACAATATATATACAAATCATTTTATCCATTTTATCCACTTTTGGATTGCATCCTTCAAGTTACTAAGTCAATGAAATCCTATACTTCTTGATTAATGTAAATTCTAGAAGAAAAGTTTTATCTACAATTGTTTAGATGTTCATCATTAAATTTTCTTTTAAAACAACTATAATTTTATTCAAGACATTATTATTTGCTAAACAAGGAGCCAGCTTTTGTTGAATGAAATTTGATAAAGAAATTAATTTCAAGTTTTTTTACTTGCAAAGATAGTTGTAATTTCTATTTATGCTTTGTAAAGATTCTTAATATGTATTATTCATTTTTCTTTGAAAGTGTGTTATTACTTCCGATTTTTCTTTGGCTTGCTTGATTGCTTCCTCCACCCACAATTGAGCCTCTTGTATTCACTGAATAACTATAAGTTCTTTGACAATTAAATTCTTTGATTTTGTTTTACTGTTATGGAAATTAGTATTGAGGAAATGTGACCCTTTTATTATGATTTGAAGATATGTAACACTTTAATAACTTGCAGTAATGGCTCGTCTGCCTTTAATAATACAAAGTGAGAGGCGTAAAATAATTAAGCTTGCATTGACAGTATGGTTGCAAATGTGTACAGTTGCGAGTTGGTTCTTAGTTATATTAGGTGTCATCCATAACCTACGTACTTATGGACCAAGGATTAGATCATATATTTTAGATTTTTATACAAAACGAGATTATATGAAAAGACTTGTATATGCTAGTGTCGAGACTTGTATTTAACAAGTTAGGATGAATAAAATTACCTTTTTAAAACTATGTGAGATTTTACAAACTTTAGGAGGATTGAAGTCGTCAAAGAACATGCTTATTGATGAGCAAGTGGCAATGTTTTTACATATCATTTCTCATCATCTTAAAAACTGAGTTATCAAACATCACTTTAATATGTCTAGGGAAACCATTTGTAGATCATTTCACAATGTTTTAAATGTTGTCATACGCTTACAACATTTTTTATTTAAAAAGGCAGAGCTAATTACAGCTAATTCTACAGACCCAAAGTGTAAATGGTTCAAGGTATTGGAGTGAGTTCTATATATAGCTCATACATAATTTACTTGATTTAGATTTAAATATAGTAATCTAACTCGATGTTTTACATGTGATGTAGAATTGCTTAGATGCTTTAGATGGAACCCACATGAAGATTAGGGTTCCAACAATTGATAAACCTAGATATCGAACGCGAAAATGTGACATAACAACAAATATGTTAAGTGTTTGTACACCTGATATGCATTTTGTTTATGTTCTTCCTAGTTGGGAAGGTTTTGTTGCTAATGGACAGGTTCTTCGAGATGCTATTAGTAGGAGATATGGACTAAAAGTTCCTCATGGTAAAATGCAGAATTGGAGAAATTTGAATTAATTTTTAAGATCAAACTTTTTTAGGAAAGTTAACCATGATAAATAGTTTTTTCTTTCTTTTTTATAGGTTGCTATTATCTAGTTGATACTGATTACACAAACTGTGAGGGATTTCTCGCTCATTTTAGAGGACAAAAATATCATTTTAATGAGTGGCGTTAGGGTTACTAACCAAGTACTCTAGAAGAATTTTTCAATATGAAACATGCTTCAACATGCAATGTTATTGAAAGATGCTTTGGATTATTAAAACTTAGTTGGGGAATACTTAAGAGTTCATCATTCTATCTTGCGAGGGTGCATAGTAGAATCATTATTGCATGTTGTTTACTCCATAATTTTATTCAAACCTATAAGAGTCTTGATCCTATTGAAGCGAAGTTGGAGAAGGATTAGCTAGTAATGTGATAGATGACGATGAACCGAGTATTGTAAATATTCATCCATTAGATACATGGGCTACTTGGAGGATGGAACTAGCCAATCAAATGTTCTATGAATGGAAAATATTTAGAAATTAGTTAGGTTTATTAAAACATAGTAGAAGGTTGATTTGTTTATGTTATTTCATGTATCTAGTTTACGAAACTTTGGCGTTGTTTGAATTCTCTTTATGTATTGTACTGAACTTGTTGAATTGCAACTTTAATTTATTTTATTTTGATTCGTCATGTGTTATAATTTTATAAAGTGTCAACCTTCTAATTAATAATATCGAACCTAATTTTAATTTGCATTTTTTCTTAAGATAGTTATGTCAGGTTTTTCACAATTAAGTATTTCTTCCCAAAATTCTCGAGGAACTAAAAGCAAATGGATTCTAGAAGAAGATGTTGTGTTTGTGAGCAGTATGGTTGACTTGTACAATATTGGAACCTATAATGCAGATATGAGATTCAAGGCTGGTTATTTAAATGAGTTGGAAAGAATTTTAGAAAAAGTTTTACCTCATGCTATGTTGAAGGCTAAACCTAATCTTGAATAGATGATTAGGACATTGAAAAGGGATTGGGCAATCGTTTACAACATGTTCAATAAAAAAGACAATAAAGGCTTTGGTTGGGATGAGCATAGGCAAATGGTTGTTATTGAAGATGCTGTGTGGAACTCATATATAAGTGTAAGAATTATTTCCTATCTTTATTATCTTATTTTGACCAAACTTATATCTAATGTGGATTCTTTTTTTTATAGAGTTATAAAGCAGCCGATAAATTCAGACATTGCAGTTTCCCTTATTATGACCAACTTAATTCCATATATGCAAAAGATTAAGCCACTAGGAAAGATGCTCAAACAGCTGCAGATATTGTTGAAGAAATAGATGCCGAGGATGTAATTACTGAAAATAATCTTGAAGAAAAAAATTACTGTGGATGCGAAGATGATGTTTTCCTTGGATGATATGGATGTCTTAGCTACACAATTGCAACCGCCGACGCCAAACCAAGATGGTACCACATCTTCAAAGAAGAAAAAAAATAGATAATGGAATTGAAGAAATTTTTACTTCAATTACTCATGCTGCTATGTTATTGGGGGAAAATATACGAACTGTTGGCCTTGAATTAAGTAGGAGTATTGCCTCCGAGAAAGTGATCCAAGAAAGTGCTAAAACAATTATATCTGGCCTTATGCGAAGTAGAAGGATTAACTAAGGATGAGCGTTATCGTGCGTTGAGCAAAGTTCCTGACCATCCAATGCAAATGCTCATTTTTTTCAGTCTACCTTCTTCAGTTCGATTGGAATGGGTGAGAAGATTTCTTTCTGACCATTAAAAATCATGGTTGTGTTGGTGATGTTTTTATAACTTTCTGTATATGTAATATTTGGATGGTAAGATGCCATTAGTAGAATGCCACAAACTGTTGTAACTTTTTGGTGTTTTAAAATTTAACATTTAGATTATGGCATATAAGCTAATGACATCATGTAACTTTTTGCTAATGTATGAATATTATGTTTGGATAATATAATTCTCAAGCTATTTATCAATTCCAATATTTTGCTTTTAGTTTAGAAGATAATTAAATTACTTATTTCACTAATGATATTTTAGCACATTAAATATGCATTATAGTTTAAAAATAATAAAATAGGTTATATGTTATTTTATAATATTATATATTATAATTTTTATTACTTCATATTTTAATAATAATTATATTTTATTAAATTATATATTAATTTTTTAATTTGTATTTAATAAAAAAATATGTTAAAATATGACTAAATTATATTTAATAATAATCTTACAGTGTGTTTGGTTCACTGTAATGGGTATACGGTTACCCAT
The DNA here is from genome assembly GCF_025698545.1 of Gossypium raimondii. NCBI lineage: Eukaryota > Viridiplantae > Streptophyta > Magnoliopsida > Malvales > Malvaceae > Gossypium > Gossypium raimondii. The sequence continues at coordinate 6,866,289 of NC_068571.1, read as the reverse complement.
CTATTCCGCGAGCCCCACCTAATCCTGTGTTTGGTTCGCTATAATGCCTATTACGCGCCTATTACATTACCGACCTATTCCCCAAATTCTCTGCTTTTGTATTCCCTTCCCAAAATGACGATCCCTATTACGGACGTCTTCCCAAATCGGTCTCTGTTTTACCCTCCTTCCCTACCCAAAATCGACCTCCACCCTCTCCCTCCCAACATCAAACAGAAGCCGTTTAAGAGCCGCTGTACTTCGCCACATTCGGTTGCCTGTTCAAACCCTAACGCCAACTGCTTCAAGAGCTCCGTCGCAATGGAGTCTCCTCCGACTATTCTTATCGCACGACGATCACCTTACTAAAGAAGAAGTAATCGACAGAGTCCTCGACATTGTCAAAAGCTTCCCCAAAGTCGATCCTTCCAAGGTCACCCCTTTTTCTCACATCCATTTCACGATTTATTATTTGATTTTATATTTCAGTGCTTGGGTGCTTAGGAAGAAATGATTTTGAAGTTATTCTTTTCTGGAACTACTTAATATTTCACCCGATTTATAGTTTGCGAATCGGATTTAATTTTATTTCCCTTAATCGAATATTTGGGATCGATTAGGTACCCTTTTGATTGGTTGATCTGGTGTCTTTGTCTGGGTTTCTAGAAAAAAATGTGGGTACTGAAAATAGCCTTAAAATTCTAAGTTGTGGGCATTTTATGTTTATTGGTTATCTATTTGTGAAAGTGAAAAGTTTAGGTCGATTGTCTCAATAGGAAGCAATTTCAAGAGTAGTATTAGCATGTCAAGCTTGCATTTGCATTGCGATTGATTCGCATTCTAGATTCCATTGAAATTACTCTCCTAGAGTTGTGCTAAATTTGAGGTTGTTTATATTGTTATGCATGTTTAAAAGAACAATGGACTGGTCTCAAAACCTATTTTGATGGATCATTTGCTTTGTATGCTGGCATAACTTCGAGATAAGTTATTCACTGGAGGTGTCAATTATTTTACTTGTTTTCTGATTTTATAAATGACAATGTAGATGCCACATCCTTGAATGTCAATACACTGATTACTGCTGAATGGGTTCCCAGCTTTGAAGCTAAAGGTATGAAAAATTGAAAATTAGTGCTTTTGAATATAATTTGAAATTTAAAGTTGAAGAATAGCCATGAAGTTTGAGATAGGTGTCGGCACTGAAAATCTCAAACATTATATATGCAAATCCGGTCTATTCGTGTCAGTCAACGGAATCGATTGTTGAAGGTCAATTAGATGAGAAGGTACTTCCAAGTTCGGTTAAGTCTGATGGTACAAATATGCATCTTTGAACCAGCCTGATTCATCGTCTTTTGCAGGTTAGTTCAGACATGGAAATCGATAAGCACGGTACTGAGTCTAATTTATGTATGCTTTTGTAGCTACCTAATTATGATTTCGAGAATTTCCCTTTAGAACTAGCAATATTAGAGATGAAATGATTTTGTAGCTATCTAATTATGATCTCGAGAGTTTCCCTTTAGAACTAGCAATATTAGAGATGAAATGATACATCATATTCATACACAGATAAATAACTCAAACATGACAAGAAGATGTGTTATTCAAAATCTGTAAAATATGAATTATTAATTATGAATTATTATACGATGATGACATGACTGTTAGCAGAACATGGCATAGATACACAAATTACTAGGTAACATTTAGTCTTTTCTAGGAAATTGACTCCTGATTTGCATGATTTGGCCATTTGAGCGAGATGAAATATTTGTTCTAGTGTTCCCCATTTCATATGTTTTGCCAAGATCAATTGATTGACATAGAATAGTTAAGAAAGTGATAAGATATATGCTTTAAGGATCTTTCAGTCTTGTGTTTCTATGCTATATTTGCTAGATTAATTGCTTGTGTGATGCTTTCTCCATTTTTGCAAGAGCTGGTGGAAATTGTTATGATTGGTGTTTGTTCTGTTAACATATTTAAGCAATCTTTAGTGTGTTCAATGTTGGTAAGATGTTCAAAATGTTAAAAAAGTGTCTGAAGACTGCTAATGGTTATGGCTGGTAAGACTCTTTGATAATTTAATTCCATTTTCATTTGGTTGTCCTTACATGTTTCTGTTTCCTATGTTTCCTAGATTGAGTCAGCCTTTTATGCTTGTGATTTCAATTTTGAGTTTTGACTTATTTTTAGTCATACTTAAATGCACTGAGTTTTGACTTGTGGCTTTAATAGCTACTGTTGCATTGGGTGAAGAAGTTTACTTGGGAGGGTAAGCCTTAAGTTTTAACTCATACATTGTTGCCTACAATCATACTTTGCAGGGTTGGAGTGACCTTGAATATAGCTTGCAAAATATGTGAAACTTGCAGGGTTGTAGGAGCAGCATTGATAATGGTGGATTGTATCCGTTATCCTAGGAAAAGTGAAGAGAGAAAGTATCTGTCGAAAATGAACCAATCTATTCAATTGTCTGAAAATAATGACATGGAATCCACCTTCATTCGGCCGTTGTTGGGAAATAAATTGCAGAGCTGAGGCAAATGGATGAATTTTCATATCAGCTCCATGGCAAAGTCAGTCATCCAATCCACACTAATGTCATTTGAAGCAGCTTGCTGCTATTGAAATTGAAGGACAACAAACGTGAATGATGGAGTTTCCAACAATTGAAATGGGAAAAAGAAAAGTTGAATTGTTTTGATCAACATGCATCATGGATGGTATATGAAATATTTTTTATGATTAATTCTGAATGGAACACAGAGGGTGCCTTCTCTGAGCTCTAATAGCCATGCTTATGTATTTATTTATGTTTATTTGACCCTGTTGGTTTGGATCATCAATTTGTGAATAAATTCAATGGTAATGTTGTAACTTTTTGATGTTGTAAAATTTTATAACATATAAATTAATAAAATCATGTAACCTTTTGTTAATATTTGAATATTCTATTTATGCAAAATATAATTCTCAAGTTATTTATTACTTCTAATATTTTTTGTAGAATAATTAAATTATTTGATTCACTAATGATATTTTAGCACATTAAATTTGTATTATGGTTTAAAAATAATAAATGAGATTATATATTATTTTTATATTATTATATATTATGATTTAAGTAAATTATTATAAGAAAAATATATTAAGAATTTTATTAAATTCTATATTTTTATTAAATTATATTTAATAATAATTATATTAAAATATGATTAAATTATTTATTATTTATATTAATAATCTTATTAAAATTTAATAACAATAACAATAATCTTATTAAAAATTCTGCTAAGGGTATTTTAGTCATTTTAGTTTTTTTTTTCCTTATGCTATTACAACTCTATTCCATTCAACCAAACACAAGAATACCATCACGCCTCTATTCCATTCCATTCAACCAAACAAAAGAATTACTTATTACGCCTCTATTCCATTACGCATCTATTCCATTACACCTCTATTCCATTACAGCGAACCAAACGTGCCCTTATTAAAATTTAATAACAATAACAATAATCATCTACATAAATTTTTTTGTTAAGGGTATTTTGGTCATTTAAACCTTTTCCCTTATGATATTATAACATCTATTGCATTCAACTAAACACAAGAATACTATTACAGCTCTATTCCATTCCATTCAACCAAACAACCAAACAACTGAATTACTGATTACAACCCTATTTCATTCCCCCGAAACCAAACGTGCTGTTAAGAATATAATTTTATTTCGTTAATTTTAGAAATTATAACTAATTAAAACTGAATTACTATTAAACTTGACACAGGTTGTTTGGTTGTTGTTTATAAAATTTAATTGACTAGTTTCAAACATTTTACGAAATTACAATTATCAATTTGTTTGCAAGTTAAGAAGACATAGTCCAAAAGTAGATGTTACAGATATTAATATTTGAATTTTTCTTTTTTAGAGAATGTGAAAAGAACAATTATTAGTAACTTCTTTAAATGTGAAATTATTATTAAAATTTCAAGTTAAGAATAAATTATTATATTGGTAAAATTATCAATTAGAACTTCATTTAACAATAAATATTACTAATTGGGTTGATAGTTGTATTGGAATTGTCCAGTTTTAGGTATGGTTATTTATCTTATTTGTATTGTTGATTATGATTATTTAATATGTGTTTAATTGAGTTAGTATCATTTATTAATAAGATTTCAATTCAATTGTAAAATTACTAAAATTTTATCTTTTATAAAGTAACAAATATTATTTTGGGTATTAATATTTTTATATTTTAATAAATCTAAAAAATACATATACATATGATGAAAATCATAAGATTTGAATCCAAAATATCATAAATTTCACTATCTCAATTTTACAATTTCAACTAAAACCACATTTAGTTTTCATATCAATTTTTTTTTTACATTTAGTTTTCATATCAATTTTTTTTATTTATAAATTTATTACATAATTGTTTTTCACTAATATTGTAAACAAGGGCGACACTAGAGGGGGCAGAGAAGGGCCCTGACCCTTGGAAAAAAAATTGTGTTTTAACTCCTCTAAATTTCAAAAAATTATAAATTAATACATGTTAACAGCTAAAATAATAAAATTGTGATTTAGTCTTTCTAAATTTATAAAGTTCTAAACTTACAATGAAAAGGTTGCATTTTGACGAGAGGTATGTGCCGGGTCGGGTCGGGCCTATGCAAAGTATCTAGACCAATTTTCTAAGCCCGGACTCGGCATAACCCGAAAATGGATTTACTTTTTGTCCAAGCCTGTCCCAATTTAAGAAAAATAAATCTGGGCCCGACCCGGTCCCTCCAAATTTGATTTTTTAATTAATTTTTATTTAAAAATAATTTTTTTAAAATATATAATACACTAAATGTACTAAAAAAGTTAAAATAAAAGTTTTTTAACTGATTAAAAATACATTAAAAATATAAATATAATAAATGTTTTTTATTAAAAAACAAATATATATACTAAATATTTTATTATATTAAATATACTTTTAGGTAATGGTTTAATTGTTATTGAGTTAATGATTTAATATAAATATATATAATTATTATTTAATATATATAACCAATATAATATTATTTTATAACATAATATTTTCGGGCCGAGCTCGGGTAAAAAATCTCATCCAAGAGCCGACCTATATAGAAAACAAGTCTCAAATTTTACTCAAGTCTATTTTTCGGGTCTCGTATTTTGTTTAAACCCTTTCACTTTCTGAGCGGATCTTCAAAATTGGGTGAAAGACCTATCCTAGAACAAAATGTAATTTGACTCTAATAAAAAAATTAATTTAATTTTAGTCCGTCCTAATCATAAATGTAGTAATGTACCATCATCTAATTAAAAACCAAAAATATTACCAAAAGTTCCGTGACGTAAATCAAGTTACGGTTATAAAATTATAATAAATTTTAAAAGAGGAAGAATACTACTCACATAAATTAAGATATAAGTTTCCATATTCTCCACAGTCGTCATGTCTTACATAAACATACAATTATTTTTCCTCAAATAATGGATAGTTCTTTCATTAGTTAATTTATTGGTATATGTTACTATTTTATAAATAGTAAGGAATTATGCTGTTTTTTTATATTTACTAGTATAGATCGTTTTTTGAGAGTTTTTGGAGAGAGAAAGTGAAAACGCATCTTACATAATGTTTTCACTATGCGTTTTCACTAAAAATGCATAATACAAGACGCGTTTTTATTGTTGTGTCAGTGAAAACATGCCTTATAAGATGCATTTTTACTAAAAATTAATAACTTAACTTTTTTTGTCAGATGGTTAAATGTTAATACTTTTGTTCTTGAGTTCGGATTCGACTCTCTCTTACTCACATTTGTATTTTTATTTCAAATTTTTTAATTAATATTTTAACATATTAGCTCTTTTAGTTAAAATAATTATGATTTTATCTTTGAGTCTCGTGTCTAATTTCTCTCATAAGCATTTTAATATGTATTTATTTTATTTTATGTTGTTTCAAGCTTTTTATTTTTAATTAATGTTTATAATTAATAAAAATATTTTTCAATTTTTTATTTTGAATTCATCATTTTAATTAATAACTCTTTTATTAGTTATAAAACCCAATAATTATTGCAAATATCATTATTTTTAGTAAATATAATTTTATGTGTAATATTTATTTTTCAATCCATAATAGAAATCATCATAACCACCATATAGGTGGAGAAAATAATAAATATTATATATAAAGAAAAATATATCAAAAGAATTAGTTGGTGTTTTTAAAAATAATTACATATTTATTAATATTTGGTTTTATAAATAAAAGAGTTATTATTTTTTTAAAAAATTTAAAGCAATATATTTATTAATTATAAACATTAATTAAAAATAAAAAAGTTTGAAATAATATGAAATAAAAGATACATATTAAAATAGATTTAAGAAAGTTAAGAGTGGTCTCTCTAGGTCTTTCAAAGAAACAGGACGACTGGGGCTGGAGTTTTAGGGTGAGCGGTGGCTTTGATGGCAGAAGAGATGGCGAAGGACGAGATTTCGTTATTAGAGGAGGAGATGGTTCAATTTTCAGTGAAGAATTCGATGGTTTCTCCTCTAGAGAAGCCAGCATTGGTGGGTACCACTACTAACTATAGTACGAATATTTATTAATTGAGATGTGAATTTGACTAAAAAGACAAAATTTCATAAATAATAAAATTACCAAATTATTATCAATAATGGCAAACAGAAAATTGATTAACATCCATGGTTACAATTAACCTAAAATTAGGGATTTTACCGATTAATTAATAATTGACCAAAATAATACATTTCAGCCTAGAATTAAATCAATTAATCAACTTAATCTACTTATCTTTCGACTTGATGAATCTAAATCGGGCTAAATCAAATTGGTTCTAAGTAGAGTACCTTTTTGGTCTCATCTACCTAAATTACTAGAGTCATTAATTCTAGAGTTTTAAGCACATTAAATTTAATTTGTTTAATTGATTTTAAACCCTAACTTTAGACTAATCACATCCACTTCAATTAATCATTCTCCCTACGAATTTAGTTACTACCCAATCTAGTTGCACTTAATCCAATTAATTCATAAAACATTAAAATAATGCAAAACAAAGTAAAAGGGTAAGAGAATTGCTTAGATTTCTGGAGAAATTGATGTTGGAGATCACTTGGGCGGCATGCTAAGCCGTGAATACTCGTGGTTGGAAAATCCGTATTGAAAAAATGCGTAAAATTAAAGAAAAGAAATAAAGAACAAAAATAGCAAAAACTGAGAAATCACTTAGAAAGAAAAATTGCAGAGTAACAAGATTTAATCCCTTAATCTATCTAATCTACTCAACTAAAACATAAACGTGCCTTCCAATCTGATGTTTTCAAGTTATATTTACGGTACTAACGGTGTTTGACTGAATTAGGTCGACTCAACCCATAATTACAAGTTAATTATGATTGTACAAACGAAAACACCCTTGCAGATTTTAAGTTCATCGAACGTCAATGTCATGACATTGGGCAGCTTGCTCGAGTCTCTAAAGAAGAGTTGAATGTCGCGACTTTGCTGCACTTTGGGATCGACTTTCATCTTTGGGCTACTGCCTCGAATGTTGCAACCTCCAGGATTGAATGTTGCGGCTTATTGCTTCCAATGTCGCGACTTTGGAACCAGTATACTTGCCTTGTCGGTGTTGGTCTAAAATTTGTCTATGTGTTGGAGCAGCATCAATGTCGCAACTTTAAGGTCTAAATGTTGTGATATTCGGTCTAGTCCACTAACTCTTTAGCTTTAATTGTTTCTTGCACACCTCATCAACTTGTTAAAATTTACTTAAGCTCAAATTGGCCTAATTAATTAAGAAACATTATAAAAAGACTCATTTTATTCAATTGAAAATAACTAAAACCTAATCTATAAAACTACTAAAATAACATAAAAATACTTAATTTCAAGCTCCTTAAGTATAAAAAAGAACCTAATTTTTAATATCAAATTATGACAAATCAGAACGCATAGCATCTTTCTTTAAGATGACAATAATGACCACACTAGAAATAGATAGTTGGAAAGGACTCATACTTAACTCTTTGTAGTTGACTATAAGGAATTTCTCACATGGAAACTAATAGCCATTCAAACAAACCGCCTTATAGCCATTATCGGTGTCGCAATGAATATGAATGACATTCTCGATATTCTTGCATTAAACTATAGCTTAGAGCCTATGTGGCTGAATAGTCAAGGATTGACCAAAGACCGCCCAAGATCTTTCAACTAAAAATTTAGTATGGTAAATACTTAGTTTTGGCTACTGCTGCCAAATCTGGAATAAGCAGCAACACGGTTGTTTCACTTAATATCTCCTTTGAAAGAACAATTTTTGTTCAAATTAGCTGCTATTCGAAACAACGAATGCTTGAGAATTATTATGTCTAAAGTACCCATGTTCAGAGCAGGACTTAGAATTTAGAATAGTTGACATATAATGTATTTGTCATTTGAGAGTAACTCATGTTAAAAACAACTAAAGGTCAACCTTTCAACCTTCTTAAATGTAAAGGGACAATTTCCAAACTTTCAAAGGTTAACATCTTGTTACGAAAGATGATACAAATAACAAGCGTTTAATAAATATCAAATTTCATCCATTAATTGTTTATACTATTTTTGCTGTGTAGACAATCAACAATTAATTTTGTTACATAAGGAAGTTACAGTTTTAATTTTACTATTTTAATGAAAGTTTTATTTATTTTTTATAAATATATTTATTATATAAATTTTATACAATTATGCTAAGCTTTTCCTTTAAATTAACATTAATTTTATAAGTTTTTTTCTGGGTGAGAAGATTAGAATAATTATTTAGAGCTTGGTGGTGGTATATTTTGTTTAGACATTAGGAGTTACGTCTGATGTCGAATGCCTTATTCCTTGTTTATTTGAGCGTTTTATAATTTTGACTAGGAAAGAGGTTGATTTTTTCAACATTTTCTAATATCATGTATGCACATTGACTGAGTTTTTTTTCTAACTAACATAGACAGTATAAATTTAACAACCAGTTTTTTTTTTTTATAATGTTTGAGTAGTGCCAGGTGGAAACATTATGAGGACAATGTTTACTATTTTTCTAGAAAAGGAAAATTAAAGCTTACATATATAACATGACATAACCTATGATGATCTCATATTATAATTTATTAATATTTTGTTTGTTTGTACAGTAGATGTTACACAAGTGAAATACGATAAAAGTATGTTTCCTCTATTTGATGTTTATTAGATTAAAATGTTTTAACATTACTGTATTACTTATATTTGACTTTGAGTTTACCATACAATATAGTGACATTTTATTAAAACAAATTCAATTAATTAATTTTTAATTGTAGAAACATATATTTGCAGTAAATTAAATAGTGGTATACGTATCAAATTTCGGCAGAATAAAAATAATGTTTATAGACAAAATAAAATAAAAGACTGCTGAATTTCATACTTATGCTTGCAATTATATTGTGCCAGTGTTCTTCCTGTACACTTTTATAAATAATGATCTTCTTTTATATAATATTAAAATAGAGTACAAAATTCACACAATTTAAACCCACCATAAATGAATGTTTATATAATATTAACAAAAATTTTAATTATTGCTTCATACAAATTAACAATTATTATATGTAAATATCATATTTTGTTTGCATCTAATATTTCACCTAAGTGTCAATTTCTGATACATTTGCTTCTTCTTTTTTTTTTTTTTGTAAAAGTATATCTAATTCCGAAAAGTAAAATATGATTTCTTCTCTTGGTTTCTTCTAGGTTTAATATCATTTTTTTATTTTTTTATTTCTACTTTGATTCTAGATGATGTATAACCCAAAATTCAGATAAATTATTAGGTAGATTTTTTTGCACCATATGGATAATGGTTTTATCCAATTATATAGGTCTTATCCAATTATATAATGCCATGTAAGATTATTTTTACATGTCATTGTTGACTAAAAATATAACAAAAATTGTCCGAAAAATTCTGCTTTCTCCGCCTTCAACCTTTCTTCATCAAACTCTAGAGAATCATCAAAGTTATTTGATCTTTCGCCCAAATAAAACATTCTACTTTCGCTTCATCTTCACTTACCATTGTCCTATTCCATTTCAAAATGGTTCTCCTTGCTTCGATTTCCCCTTTGATATAAAGGATTGGAGAATGGAAGTTCGGGATATTAGGCAAATTACGAAAATTAAGGATTTGGTTTACGAAAATTACGAATATCAAACTATAATATTTTACATTTTTACCCCAAACTCCCAAACCTTTTTACTTTTCAAAATTTTTACTCCTTTCCACTTTCCCTCCAAAACTTTTACTCCCCTCCCCTCCCCTCCCAACTCCCAATCTACCCAAAATCTATTTCCCACCAAAATTTTATTCTCCCATTTATTTTTTCTCAAAATTTTACTCCCAAAACCCTCAAAACCTTTTATTTTCCCCCAAAAGTTTTACTCCCTCCCATTTTTCCCCTAAAACTTTTATTCCCTTCCCATACCACCTCTCATCTACCCCAAACCCTCACCCCCTCCAATTTTTTTTTTAATATTTTTCCTCTAAAATTTTACTCCCCCTATTTACTTTCCCTCAAAATTTTATTTTCCAAAACTTTTTATTTTCACCCTAAACTTTTACTTCTCACCCTTTAATCTCAAATAAAAATCAAAATTATCCAAAAAATCACTAAACATAAATAGTAATAATTTTATTTATATCTACTATTTATATTATTAAATTAAATTTCACATTTTATATTATTTATATTATTGAATTGTTTAGTCATATTGAATATTTATATTAAAATTGAATTATTAATTATACAATAAAATATTTGTGTTAAAATTTTATATGGGTATCAATTTCACATTTTATTTTTAAAATAATTTTTATTAAAAGAATCATATTTTTACATTTAATATATTTTAATTCCAAAATACATAGTGACAAGAATATGAAGATAATTGAAACAACTAAGCAAGCAAAGAAGCTAACCAATATATAAAAAATTAAGAAAGAAATTATGAGGTGATGAAAGTTAATAAAAAATTTGATTAAGGTGGACAAATTTTATTACGATAGGTGACAGTGGTTACAAGGACCCAAAATTATTTTTTTTAAAATTTAACTCCAACAAATATATTCGATTCGATTCTATTCGAATTTCATCTCACTCGACTCGATTCGAGAAAATTTCAAATAAAGTTAGAATGATAAAATGAGATTCAAAAACTCGATTAACTCAAAAATTTTCGATTCGATTCGATTCGATTTGATCGAATGCTCACCCCTAAAGCAAATAACGAAATGGGATTCTGTTTCTTTCTCAATTTCGATCACAAATTTCATACAAGAAAATCCAAGTTCAAAATAACTATCAAATAAAAAAAAGTAAATTTAAGTACTAAAAAAATAAAGAGTTAAATAAATAGTTAAAATTAAATAAAAGTAAAAAATGAAATTGGATATATGTATATGTATATGTATGTATATATATATTGCCAGGGAAATCTAATATGGGTATCTTCCTTGGTCTTCATTTTCAAATTGCCATGGAAATCTGTTACTCTATGTTCATCGCTCCTTTTACAACAATGCTAAGCTTCTCCACCGTACTTGTTTTCATCACTTTTGCTTTGAGTCACCTCTTTAAGCTTCAATGGCAGCGCAATGCCCAAAAGCCTAAACAGCCCTCTCTTCCGCCTGGCCCTAAACCTTGGCCTATTGTGGGAAACCTCCCTGAATTCATCATAAACAAGAAGAAAACTTCGGTGTCTCATTGGATACACAGTTTCATGAAAGAAATGAACACCGAAATTGCTTGTATTCGTCTAGGAAATGTTCATGTGATTCCCGTTACTTGTCCTGAAATCAGTCTCCAATTCATGAGAAAACAGGATGCTATTTTTGCTTCAAGACCCCTTACCATGGCCACTGATGTCCTCTCAAAAGGGCACTTAACCACTATTTTTACACCCTTAGGAGATCAGTGGAGAAAAATGAAGAGAGTTATGGTCAGCGAGATGCTTTCACATGAAAGACATCGATGGCTTCACGAGAAAAGAGTTGAAGAAGCTGATAACCTCGTGCGTTACGTTCTTAACCAATGCAAAAATGGTGATGAAGGCGGCCTTGTAGACTTAAGACTGGTTGCCCAACACTATTGTTGCAATGTGACGAGGAAGTTGATCTTTAATAAAAGATACTTGGGAGAAGGGAAAGCAGATGGTGGACCTGGTTTTGAGGAAGAAGAATACGTCCACGCCATTTTCGCTTTAGTCTTTCATCTTTATTCCTTTTGTATATCCGATTACTTGCCATTTTTGAGAGGCCTCGACCTGGAGGGGCATGAGAAAATCGTGGAGGACGCAACTAGTGTTCTAGAGAAATATAACAATCCCATTATTGAAGACAGGATTCAACAATGGAGAGATGGCAAGAAACATGAACCCCAAGACTTGCTTGATGTTTTCGTTTCTTTGACTGATGATGACAATGGTACCCCACTACTGTCAGCGGACGAGATCAAAGCTCAAGTTAATGTACGTCTTTCCTTCACTCTAATTGTTTTGAACAAAATATAAGCCACCAACATGTTAAACTTTATTAAAAATGGATTACTAAGACATGAAAATAACCTAACATACACGTGTTATCATAGAAAATCACCCCTATATATTGATAATATTTTTTTTTCAACTTAATTTCAGGAAATTATGATTGCAGCAGTGGATAATCCATCAAATAACTTAGAATGGGCACTTGCGGAGATGTTAAATAAACCAGAGACCCTACAGAAAGCTAGAGACGAATTAGATAATGTGGTTGGAAAAGATAGGTTAGTACAAGAATCTGATATCCCACAACTTAACTATATTAAGGCATGCGCCAGAGAAGCCTTTAGACTCCATCCCGTTGCACCATTTAGCCCTCCTCACGTGTCCGTGACTGATACAACAGTGGCCGACTACTTCATCCCTAAGGGTAGCCATGTGATAGTTAGTCGGGTTGGGCTTGGTCGAAACCCTAAAGTTTGGAACGAGCCAGGCGAGTTCAAGCCAGAACGTCACCTCCAGGATTGTAATAAAGGCGAAGAAGTGGTGCTTGAAGAGCCAGATTTGCGGTTGTTTACATTCGGTAGAGGACGGAGAGGGTGCCCTGGAGTGGTGCTTGGAAGCTCGATGATTACCATGATGCTTGGGAGGCTATTGCAAGGATTCGATTGGAGCATCCCGATTAACCAGGGAACCATTGATCTTTGTCCAGGAAGGGGAGTTCCCTTTCTGGCTAAACCACTGCTTGCTGTTGCAAAGCCACGATTGCCACCCATGTCTACTCTTTTTCAGCTGAAAGTGAAATACAGTGATTAACTCCTTGACAAAGATGGGGGTTGACAAGGTAGACCTGTTTGTGGCCTAGTTCTAATGAAATTGTTTTTATCCATAATATGTATTTCCTGTTTTAGTTATTTCGATGTCTGTATGGGGTGTACTCATTTACCTACCTTCTTATGTATCGTTTTCTCATTAATAAAAATTCTCATGGAAAATTAAATAGTCATTGAACTATTTGTAAGTCTTAAGTTGTTGGGTTGTTAAATTTACTTTTTTTTGACTTAAAATTAAATAACTTTCTTTTCTGATTTTCAAAATTGATAATAAATCGACATGTATTTAATGTATATTATTCTACTCAATGTGTATTGATCTATTGTAGTTGTACAACCAATATTGCTCGGCCCATACCTGCAAAACAAAAATAGCCCATTTACAAAATTTTAACCCAATACTCAAACCCATTACAGACCCAAATACAACCCAACAAAATTAAACCCTACACCCTAGCCTAATTATCAACACCTAAACAGCCCAAATGGCCCAACACAAAAAAAGAAATAGGAAACCCTAACCCTAGGTGCGCCGCACCTAGGGTCTTCTTCTACCACCGCTGCCTGCAGCCACCTGCCCACTTGCCACTGCCACGGTCACGTCGCCACCGCCACAAGCACCTGCAAACAAGTCAAAAGCAGCAACAATATTTGACAGAAAATGAAAATAGAATAGATTTTATTATATGTTATTTGGCTATAAAAGCCAGCAAAGATCTGTAACAAAGGGGGGGGTTTCTTTGGCTTTCAAAAAACCGATTCAAATGAAAATAATAAGAACAAAGCAGATTCGAAAAGAAAAGAAGTAGAAATCCAAAGGTTTTTATTCGTTTTTATTGTTTTTTTAACTGTTTCTATTTAAACTTTCTAATTTTCTTTCATTTTTTTAGGGAACTATAAATATATATATAAGTATATATTAAAAAGGTACCTTTATGAGTTTCTGACCGCCGCATACGGCGGCACCGGCGTCGGCGACCGGCGGCCTGAGCGGCGGCGATCGGCCGGACTTTAGGCCGGAGGTGGGGCTGGAGAGGGGAGAGTTGAGAGAAAAAAAAGCTTTTGAAATTTTTTCTTGAAAAACAGTGGCCGAAATGAGCAAAAAAGAAAACTTTTTGTCTTTTATAGGGATATAAAACGACACCGTTTTAGGCTCAAACCATAGATGCCAAAATGACGCCGTTTAGAATTGGATCGACCCAAACCTGACCCGCCTGCTAAAGATCAGCGTGTTTTGTGTGGAAGGGAAATTTACGCTTTTAGCCCTTCCGCTTTTTAATAGCTTTACAATCAAGTCTGCAGCTTTTTTTTAATTTGGCCCCGTGGTTTTTGCCCTTATTTCAATTTTGTCCTGAACGAAATGATGTGCAAAAGGTCAGGAATATTTACCCAATCAGTCCTCCATTCTTTGAGCGCATTATATTTTGGACCCTAAAGACCCTTTTTTTGTTTATTTACGTTTTAAACCCTGCATTTCATCTTAAAATTCAATTTAACAGGTTTGTTTTATTATTTTAGTTATTTTATTAATAATATTAGTAAACTAGATATTATTATTACTATCATTTGTTACTGTTGTTTATGTTTACTTATTTAAATATTAAAGATATTTGTCTCATTATATTAATATTGTTGCTTGTTTATTTATGTCCTTTTATTCTTTTTATTACAAACTTTGTTATATACTTGTATATATACATTTCTATAATATATATATCTATATGTATATATTCTTTTATTCTATAACTCATATATGTATACATATATATACCTTTTATATTTAAGAATTTTGAAATATATTCATGCATACATACATTTCTATAATATATACATATATTTTATAACCCCTATATATATACACACTCACATTTTCATAATTTTATACACGCACATATATTTTTATAATATATCTATACATACATATACACATAGTTTTGTAACATATTTATATTTGTATGTGTATTTACATGTTTTTTTCATATATTTTAATACATATCTACATATATCTAAATACTCATTTTATTTTCATAAACACGTACATATATATATATATTTATATATCTTTTATATTTTCATATTTTATTAATTTTTTACATTGTCATCATTATTTTGAGAGAATGTTTAAATTTTATTTGCTTATTTACTTGTTATTTTATATGTAATCGATTTGTCTTTTTTCTCTTTATTTTTGTTGTGGTTGCTCGTATTATCTATGTTCACATCGTCGTATTCATTATTGTCATTTTTAACATTACATCAGTTTTTTCTTCAAATTTGTAAGAAAGGAAAATTTTGAAAATAAAGGCAATACTTGTATTTGGGATCTTCGAAAGGATTGAGCCCTAACGTATTGGGTTCTAATTTTCTTCATTGAATCTAAATAATCGAGAATGCTCTTTAATTAAAAAAAACATAAATAAAAAGCTCATTATCGGGAATTCAATATGTTGTGTCCTAACGCATTGGATATGACACGTTATTTTTTCGAGATGAAGATTTTTCTAAAAAATAATAAATGCAGTATTTTGCATTTGGAAATTCGAGAAAGCGTGCCCTAATGTGTTTGGTTTCGATTTTTCGTTTAGCCAAATACCCTCTTAAAGTTTCAAAGTATTAGTTTTGGAAACCATAAGGTGATTTTGATTTCGAGAGTTTAAAGTATCGTATCCTAATATGCTGGATGTGATATTCTTTTGGAATAAGAGAATCTTAAATTCCAACCCATATTGTTTGAAATTTTTTAGGATTGTATTTTTAAAATTCTTCAAAGTTTTCAATTTTCGACATTAAGACATTAACTAATTAACTAGGTACCAAGTTTTGGGCGTTACGAGGGTGCTAATCCTTCCTCGCACGTAACCGACTCCCGAACCTGTTTTTCTGAATTTCATGGACCGAAATTGTTGTTTTAATAAAATCAAATTGTTTATTAAAAACAACCACTTTTCAAGGTGATCCGATCACACCTCATCAAAAAGGATTGGTGGCGACTCCCGTTTTCATTTTCGTTTTCAAAATCCAAGACGACCCCGTTTTCACAAAAAATGGTGTCAACAGTATTAATTGTCGAATCACCGTCTAGAGATTGCTTGTCTGGAGATTGCTAGTAAGACTTTTAAGAAAAAAATCTAGTGAGTTAAATAAAAACTTCCGAATAGTTATGTGACTTAAATGAAACTTTCAAATAGTTCAATGACCATTTTTTAACTTTTTAAAGTTGAGTAACTAAAACATAAACTTGGTAATAGTTTAATGACATTAGGTATAGTTTACTTGATAATATGTCTAATTTATATGTTTATTGTATCTATAAATGTAGTTATCACACTATCACAAGTTATATAATGACATGTATTTTTAGACTCACATACGCTACGTTCAGTCCAAAAATTGGCTAAACCGTAGCTCTGATACCAATAAATGTAACACCCTTAGCCCGTATTCGTCTCCAGATTAGGCTACGGAGCATTACTGAAAGATAACATCATACAACGAACATTTATTCACCATATATAAAACACAACATGAAACATAGAAATGCTATTCAAACTCTTATAAATAGTCCCTTTTACGAGCCTTTGAGGCCCTAAAAAGATATTAGAAACAAGTCGAGACTAAATCGGAAACATTTAAAATTTTTCAGGAAAAGATGAAATTTTTGGAATTGCAAGGGTCACACAGCTAAGAGACATGCCTGTGTTTCAGGTCGTGTGGATATTCAAAGTAGGGACACACGGCTGTGTCCCAGCCCGTGTCCGTGCTCGTATAACTCTCTGACTTGGGTCACATGGCCAAGCCATACGCACGTGTGCCAGGTCATGTGCTAGGCCATGTAACTGCCAAACTTGCAACCCTTAATAAGCTACAGGGGACACACGATTGTGTCACCTAGCCTTGTGTCATACACAGCCGTGTCGCCTGGCAGTGTGAACGAAAAATTTGCCATTTTCAAGCCATTTTTCTCACCCAAAAACTAGCCATTTGCACATACCAAATGTACCTATTTTCATGCATTCAAATGGCACTTAATATATACATATACAAGCTAGAACATCATAGAAACTAACCATTGAACCAATATGCCAAAATGACACCTCAAACTCAACAATCAAACTTGACTAAACACCTACCAAATTCGTTCATAATTCAAACCACCAATTGAACAACTTCAATTCCATATTTTCCATAATGTTCATATACCAATTACATGCACAACAAATACCATTATGACCATTTCCACATATACCATTAATCTTGATAACTATACCAAATGCCAATATACATCCAAGGCTACCAAAACTAACTATTAACACTTCAAGGAACTATCTATATCATACCAAAACAACATCTTATAGCATACTTTAATGTTCATTCATTCAACTACAATCTCTACGTACTTAGATGCCAAAATGACAACCACTTTAAATACCATATATACACAGGATATCATATCAACTATATCACTAACCAAAATAACATATATACAAGCCACACATAACGATTAATTTCATCAAACAAAGACACCTATACATGCCATTATAACCATGACTCAAAATCATCAAAATCTACCGATATAGCTGATGGATAGTGTGATGGATCTCTGACAAGCTTCCAAATCGAACGAGCTTCCGATTATCTAAAAAGAAACATAAGAGAAATAACACAAAGTAAATATATAATGCTTAGTAAGTTCGTAATTCATAAACAAAGCTTACCATTTCAATATACATAAGCTTAAAAGCAATTTATGAGATAATCCAACATAGCTTGGCACAACCCTAAGCAGCAATAACCTTTCAAGTTAGATAACCACATAACTCAGCAACTCATTACAAAATATAATAACTTTTATGCACATAACTTATAAGCATTCATACTTTTATGAATATGGCTAAGCATATTTAAAGCATCATCATTTCATACCTATTTCATACTTTCATAGCATTACTTACCAAAATATTTGTTGATCCTTCCCTTTTGTACACCTGTTGAACCATTAGAATAATATCAGATATGCGAGAATCTCACACACTATGTGCTAACATATGGTCAAAACCATTACTTTCTCTTATCTCATATAAATGCTCCCTTTCGGGCCATAAGTGAGTTTGCTCACACAAGCTGTCAGTCAAGACGTAGTTACGCGGTGCTGCTCACATAAGCTGTCAAGTAACCGTAACACATGCTAGAAACTCAGCCAACGGTAGGACGTACAAGACTAGCACCCGAAACACGATAACCTCTAATGACATGTCATTTGTATCCTATATATTCCTAAGGTTCAAATGGGATCCAAAAGTCGCCAAAACTTCGTTGGATTTTTCCGTAGAGACGTAATACCATAATAACATAAAAGCATGTAAACCGAGCATAATACAATTTTAATTAAATGTGCGAACATACCTCAATCATAACTAAAGAAAAACGATCGACTAATCCAACAATTTTTCTTTTCCCCGATCTAATTTTGTTCGTTGCTTTTCTTGATGTAAATAATAAAATTTAATTCATTCAAATTTAATTCTATTCAATTAAATCCAAAAATCATATTTTAGAAAAATTACGCTTTTGTCCATATAATTTTGAATTCATTACAATTTAGTCTTTAAGATTATAAAATGAAATTCATGCAATTTGGTACCAGCCCACTATAGCTGAATCTTATTTAGGCCCCTCACAAGCCTCACATTTAATTTATTTCACAATTTCATCATGAATAATTTTCTATTTTTTAATTTAATCCCTAATTGACAAATTCATCAAAATTTCCTTTACAAAAGTTGTTCAACTATCATCAAACATTCATTTTCATCCATCAAACATCAAAATCAACTAATATAAATTCATGGTAAAACCCTATACTTTTAATAGTTTTACAAATTAGTCCCAAGACTAGCTAGATTAAGTTACAACGACGCCAAAAACATAAAAATCATTAAAAACATATAAAAAATGCACTTACATGCATAGAGGACTACGACCAAACCTTGGAAGGTCTTTAATGGCTTCCTTAGGTGCTAATTTTGATTGAAGAAGAAAGAAAGAAAGATGATATCTTTCTTTTACTTATTTTATTTTATGATATTTTATTAATTTACCAAATTAACCTTAAGTAAAAACCTTTAAAATCATTAAAAAGGTGTCCATCTTTGCCCACTAATTATAGAAATTGTCTAATTACCATTTAAGGCCACTCATATTCCATTTTCATAGCAATTTGACACTTTTTACTTATAGAACTCAAATTTGCATGCTATGCAATTCAGTCCTTTTTATTAATTTCTTAATGAAATTTTTAGACGACACCACTAACATTCTGTATACATTAAAATATTAATAAAATAATTATTTTGACATAAAAATTGTGGTCCCAAAACCACTGTTTCGATTTCACTGCAAACGAGTTGTTACACAACAACCCCCCATATATGTTCAACATGATGCCAATGGGCAATATCTTGTTTGTCGATTGATGAAGGCATTTTATGGGCTGTGAAAAGCTCCAAGAGCATGGTTTGACAAGTTGAAATCCTGTCTTCTTTCTGTAGGTTATGGGGTCAAAATCTGATGCTTCCTTTTTTATACTTGTTACTAATATGGCTCGTATGTATGTGTTAGTATATGTTGATGATATCATCATTACAGGGAACTCAACTCAAGAGATTGATGTGTTTGTTGAACAACTTCACTTTGAATTTTCGCTCAAAGACATGGGGGATCTTCATTATTTTTTTGGGTGTTGAGGTCACTCGCGTGACTGATAGAACTCTTCACCTGTGTCAACGTAAGTACATACTTTACAAGCTTGATCGTTGTTATATGGTTCTTGCTAAGACTATCCCTACACCTATGGTTAATTATTCCCTTTTGTCTAAGACTATGGGTATTCCAATTGAAGATCTTAACGAATATCGTAGTCTTGCCTGTGTGTTACAGTATGTCGTGCTTACTTAGCCTGATATTGTATATGTTGTAAATCGTATCTTCCAGCTCATGCATGCTCCAAAAAATGTTTATTTTGTGGCACTCAAATGAATTTTATGCTATTTATGTGGTACGGTTGATTATGGCTTGTTTGTAAAACCATCTGAGAGATTGTTGTTAGTTGGATATGCTGATGCTAATTGTGTATTAGATTTTGATGATCGACGATCAACTACGAGGTATTGCATCTATTTTGGTGATAATCATGTATCTTGGTGCTCTAAAAAGTAACAAGTTGTGTCTTGATCCACAACTAAGGCAAAGTACTAAGGATTGGCGGCTGCGACTGCAGATGTTACTTGGCTAATGTCTTTGTCATGTGAACTTCATTATCAAATCTATTGATACACTAACAATATGGTGTGATAATTCAAGTGTCGTTGCAGTTGCAGCTAATTCGGTTTTACATTCAAAATTTAAACATGTCAAACTTGATTTGTTTTTTGTTCGTGAGAAAGTTGTCGGTGAGTCTCTTATCATCAGAGAAGTTCCTGCCTGTGACCAAGTAGCAGACGTTCTTACTAAATCGTTGTCTGTTTCACAGTTTTGTAAACTTCGACAGCTTCTACGGGTTTTGAAAGTTGAGTAGATAGGTGAATATTAGAGTGCATGAATTAAGTAGTTAAAGCAGTTACATTCTAGATTTCTCTTATTAACAAATTTGCAGTTAAGCTGTTATACAACAGTTAAGAAATAAAGTATATAAATACATCTTCATCCGCAGATATGAAAACAAGAATGAATTCCAGTTTATTCAGTAGTTGCAAAATTGTTTAGAGCTTTCTTTACCTTCATTGAGTCTTTACCACAAATCCTTTCATCATTAAAGGATCGTGGTATAAGTTTAGCCCTGAGGCAATAAGGAAAGTGCTGGGTTTTTATTTCCAGAATATGGTAAAGTTGGATGAATCCCTAAATCAAATTGCTACAATCATCACGAATAATGATAATTTTTCTGGCTTGCCAGAGGTAACATTCATGCCTTTTCTTTGTCTACAACTTATGTTGCTTTCTATGTCATTTCCCCTAGAAATTGGCTTCCCAATAGTCAGAGAGATGCAATAAGCAAGAAGGTTGTTGCTCTGCTTAGAAAGGTAGTTGAAATGGTAGAATTTGACTTAAGACTCATAGTTTATGAAGAAATTTTAAAACATGTTGAAAGAGTACACAAAAGGTGTCTTCTGTCATTTCCTTCCCTCATCTACCAAGTTCTCTTAAAGTATATTCTCGGTTTGGTTTGAGCCACTGAGCAAGGTGAGAGAACAGTTGTTGAATTGAAATTTTCTTACAAATTGCTTGAGAGAAAACATGATAAGCCTAGGGAGCAATTTGATGATGTGGAGGAGGAGTATCTTGAAGAAGAACCTATTCAGGAAATCGATGAAATGCCCACTTTTACAAGAACCAAGATCGTTCCTGTAGGTTTTAGGCAACAAATGGTTGATGACCTCACTTCCTGCCTTAAATCACACATGCACATCATTTATGAGACACGAACTAAAGTTAAAGTGATTCAAAAGACCCAATTTTAGAAAACATTCAATTCCAATGAAAAAAATAAAAGGTGTCATTTAATAAACATGTGCACCTTTTAAGAAAGGGAATTTTCTCTAGAATTAAGTTGTTATTTTGATCTTAATTTATATAGAGTGATGGTCGAAGCTTTAGTTAAATATTGATTAGACATTAGTTCAAAGTGTTACATATAAAATGACAAATATATGATAGATACAAGTGTTATGAAAGAAATGAACGCCGAAATTGCTTGTATTCGTCTAGGAAACGTTCATATGATTTCCGTCACTTGTACTGAAATTAGTCTCTAATTCTTGAGAAAACCAGATGCTAGTTTTGCTTCAAGACCCCTTACCATGGCCACTGATTTCCTCTCAAAAGGGCACTTAATTACTATTTTTTCACCCTTAGGAGATCAGTGGATAAAAATGAAGAGAGTTATGGTTAGGGAGATGCTTTCATAGGAAAGACATCGATGGCTTTATGAGAAAAGAGTTGAAGAAGCTAATAACCTCGTGCATTACGTGCTTAACCAATGGAAAAATGGTGATGAAGGCGGCCTTGTAAACTTAAGGCTGGTTGCCAACACTATTGTTGCAATGTGACGAGGAAGTTGATCTTTAATCGAAGATACTTGGGAGAAAGGAAAGCAGATGGTGGACTCGGTTTTGAGGAAGAAGAATACGTCGACGCTATTTTCACTTGTGTCACTCATCTTTATTCCTTTTTTATATCCGATTACTTGCCATTTTTGAGAGGCCTCGACCTAGAGGGGCATGAGAAAATCGTGGAGGACGCAACTAGTGTTCTAGAGAAATATAACAATCCCATTATTGATGACAAGATTCAACAATTGAGAGATGGCAAGAAACATGAACCTCAAGACTTGCTTGATGTTTTCGTTTCTTTGACTGATGATGATGATGCCCCACTACTGTCAACAGACGAGATCAAAGCTCAAGTTAATGTACGTCTTTTCTGTTGCGAAATGACGATAGATGCATTGGGGAACTCAATTTCAACAATTGCGAGGTCATCAAGATTATGAGCTTTACAAAACTGCGAGCTCATTAACACTGTGAGCTCATCAAATGTGCGAACTTTACAAAATTGCAAGCTCACCAAAAACTACTAGCTCCCCACATTCGCGAGCTCTCTAACAGTGAGATCTCACCAAACCTGTGAGATCACTAAAGGTGCGAGCTCTGACAGGGTAACCCAAATATGTGAACTCCTTATTTTGCAAGTAGCCAACTTACAGTGAAACAGTAATAATTATTTATAAAATATTTTTGGTTGTTGGTTAAACTGAAATTAACCAATAAAGAAATAAGTTTAAATAATCAAGTTCCAAGATTTGTCATGTTATAATATTTTATTATTATTTTTAGCTTATTTAAATATAGATTTTCATGTAAACTGATATAGGACAATAAAAATTAAAATTTTATAATCCATATACTTTTATGTTCTATTACTTTCTATCTCAATACATTCCTTCACCAAATATCTAACATTCCCTTTTCTCTAATTGTTTTGAACAAAATATAAGCCACCATCATGTTAAACTTTATTAAAATGGATTACTGAGACATGAAAATAAAATAAATATGATATAATTTAGACGTGTTATCATAGAAAATCACCCTATATATTGATAATCTCTTTTTTTTCAACTTAATTTTTAGCAAATTACGGTTGCAGCAGTGGATAATCCATCAAATGCCTTAGAATGGGCATTTGCAGAGATGTTGAATAATCCAAAAATGCTAAAAAGGGCTAAAGAAGAATTAGATAATGTGGTTGGAAAAGATAGGTTAGTACAAGAATCCGATTTCCCACAACTTAACTATATTAAGGCATGCGCCAGATAAGCCTTTAGACTCCATCCCATTGTACCATTTAGCCCTCCTCACATGTCCGTGACTGATACGACAGTGGGCGACTACTTCAACCCTAAGGGTAACCATGTGATAGTTAGGGTTTTTTTTTTATAATTATTTTGACTTGAAAAACACTTTTTTTTAGAAAACTTTGCTAAACAAATTATTTTTATTAAAATTTTTATTTTAAAAAGCATTTTTGGAAAAGAGAAACTAAAATTTTAACTTTTTTTCCCAAAAGCACTTTTAATACTTAGTTACTTTTTCACCCGAATAACATAGTACTTTCATTTTTTCTTGTGCTTAATTGTGTACAAATAGTATTTTAAAATAATACAACTGTGTACAAGTATTTAATGGTTTTATTTAAATATTTAAAATATAGTTTACATATTCTAATTAAATTTATATTCCAGATATTAAAATATCAAAACAAGTTATAATAAATTATTTTTATATTCTTACTAAAATATAATAATATTAATTAATTTGAACATTATTTAAATGCATATTTGTTACTTGATAATAAAATATCTAAAATAAACATTTTTTTTCTCAATAGCACTTTTTGACAACAATGCTAAACACTTCAATCTTAAACCAAACTTTTCAAAAGCATTTTCCTATGACATTTTTTTTACTTTTCAAAATCGTTGCTAAGCTAACCTTTAGTCGGGTTGGGCTTGGTTGAAACCCTGAAGTTTGGGACGAGCCATGCGAGTTCAAGCTAGAACATTACCTTCAGGACTGTAATTAAGGTGAAGTGGTGCTTTCAGAGCCAGATTTGCGGTTGTTTACATTCAGTAGAGGAAGGAGAGGGTGCCCCGGAGTGCTACTTGGAAGCTCGATGACTATCATGATTTTTGCGAGGCTGTTGCATGGATTCAGTTGGAACATCCCAACTAACCTGGAAACTACTGATGTATGTCAAGGAAGGGGAGTTCCCTTTATGGCTAAACCACTGCTTGCTATTGCAAAGTCATGATTGCCACCCCATGTCTACTCTTGTCAGGTTGAAAGTGAATTACAGTGATTAACTCCTTGACGAAGATGGGGGTTGACAAGGGAGACCTGCTTGTGGCTTGGTTCTAATGAAATTGTTTTTATCCATAATATGCATTTCCTGTTGTAGCTTATTTCGGTGTTGGTATGGGATGTACTCACTTACGCCATTAAGATATGAATAAGTAGAATTTTTGGTAATTGGTTCTAAAACATTATAAAATAATCATTGAACTAATTGAAAGATTTAAGTCACTGGGCTGTTAAAATCGTTTTTGTATGACCTTTTCTATTCACGCTTGCATCAATTGAAAGCTTTTTTTCGCCTTCTCTTCTACAAGTCAATTTTTTTAATGAAATAGCTTTAACGTCATGAATTTGCAAATCAAAATCCAAACAACTTTCTTTTCTAATTCCCAAAACTGATCATAGATTGATATGGATCTAAAGTATGTTCTTCTACTCATTGATAGGTACTGATTCATTGTACCAGTCGTCATTAGGAGATTACTAGTAGGACCTCTTTTTCAAATTACCAAGTGATTTAAATAAATACTTCCGAATAGTTACGTGACTTAAATAAAAACTTTTAAATAGTTGAATGATCATTTTATAATTTTTTGAAATTGAGTGTCTAAAATATAAACTTACTAATAGTTTAGGTGTAGTTTACCTAATAATATGCCCAATTTACATGTTTATTGGGCTTAATTTTGAAAAATTCACTGCAGCAAAACAGGTTTTCAACGACATTTTTGGCCCTTATAAGCGCTGCTAAAACAATTTACGGTACTTTGATAAGCGCCGCAAAAAATTCCGCTAAATTTTGCGGCGTTTATGTGGAAAACACCGCTATAGAACATGACCTTTAGCGGTGATTCTCATAAAAAAAACCGCTAAAGAACATGACCTTTAGTGACACTTCCCATGAGTTCAAAGCCCATAAGTTCTTTTGAAGTTTTAGTCTCAAATGATGGATTTAATTCCAGTGACGCTTTGGAGTTCAAGATGGTGCTTGGAAAACTATAATATTTGACATTCACAAGGTCGTATATTTGTTACTTTTTCAATCAATTATCGCAGTTCATACACAATCCATTTGGATTACATTAGACAATAGACAAACGATTATTGCGTTACTTGCAACAAACAAAAAATCTTAGTATTTGAATATTTGATTGCTGTGACTCTAATCTCTACATATATAATGATGGCGATTGTGCTGGTGATCTCGATGATTATGTATCCACATTAGACTATATTTTATTTTATATTTTCACTCCTATCAGTTGGACATAGAAAAAAGTTACTATTGCACAATCTTCAACTGAAGCTGAGTATCATGCTCTTGTGGCTACTTTTGAAACTCACCGGGTCAAACATCTACTCAAATAGCTTTAGATACCTTTTGAGTCAACCTAAAATATTTTGTGACAATTTGAGCGACACTCTACCTTGTCATCATCATTTGTTGTATAACAATATTAACCATTTCGAAATTGATGTTCACTTTTTTAGTTTCTATGTTGATTGTAAAGAACTTGATGTTCATCATATCTATGCCATGGCCTAGTCGCCAATATACTCACCATGGCTCCTAAAACAACCTTTCATTGTATCTATTGACTAAGTCTTTTAATTACGGGATAAATCTTATTTAGAATTAATTTTTAAGCTTTATTTTGAATTAACCTTTTATCTTTTAGAATTTTGTTGTTTAGATTCTTTAAATTTCATTAGTTAAGATTTATTAGCTTTTATTGTATTTAAATATTGAAGTTGGTCAATCAATAAAGTTATAACAATGTACTCATTGGGCAAAATACCAATAAAAGCCTATTTTTTTAAAAATTATTGAAATGGGCCTAGTAAAAAATTAATTACAGGAATTGTCCAATTCCCCAAAAATGCATCTACGTTAGCGCGCTTTCTGGTGACGAGGCAGGAAAATGCTTCCTCAAGGGAACGTTTTTTGTGGTTTAAGGTTTTAGGGTTTAAGATTAGGGTTTTTAGGTTTTTAAGTTTAGGGTTTTAAAGAAAAAATAAAATAAATAAGGGATTAGGGTTTAAGCTTTCTTAATTAAATTAATTATAAATTTTTCAAAATTGGATTAAGTTTCAGTATTTATGGTTTTTAAAGAAAAAATCAATTAAATTAGGGTTTAGGATTGAGTAAATTAATTAAAATTTTTAAAAAAATTAGATTAGGGTTTAGTGTTAAGGGTTTTAAGAAAAAATCAAATAAATTAGGGTTTAAGGTTACTTGAGTAAATTAATTATAAATTTAAAAAAATAGATTAAGGTTTAGTGTTTAGGGTTTTGAAGGAAAAACTCAAATAAATTAAGGTTTGGGGGTTTAGGGTTAATTAAATTATTTGTTAATTTAAAGAAGCTCCCACGTGGACGCTCTTTTGCTACAGTAGGTCCTAAAAAAATAATTTCGAGAAGACATTTCTGAGCAAATAGTGTCAAAAACGCTTTAAGCAGGATGCTTTGTCAGCAAAAGTACTGAAAGAAGCTTCCACATGGATGCGCTTTTGCTACGGTAGCTCCTGAAAAATAATTTTGAGTAGACGTTTCTAAGCAAATAATGTCAAAAACACTTTAAGCAGAATGCTTTGTCAGCAAAAGTACTGAAAGAAGCTCCCACGTGGATGCGCTTTTGCTATTGTAGCTCCTGAACAAAAAATTTTGAGTAGACATTTCTAAGCAAATAGTGTCAAAAACGCTTTAAGCAGGATGCTTTGTCAGCAAAAGTATTGAAAGAAGCTCCCACGTGGACGCGCTTTTGCTACAGTAGCTCCTGTTTGGCCTGAGGCTATAAATGAGGTAAAATTTTTTCTCAGATTGCATAAGTTACAGCCAAAAAAAAATAGAGAGGCTAAGAAGGATAGAAATTGAAGATGAGTGAACGTATTAGTGTTGTTATTTACTATGATGGTGATGTTCGTCGCACCGAGAATGGTGTTGTTTTTTATCGGAGAATACAGTGTGACTGGTTTTTAACCAAAACATAAATTTGACAGAACTTCGTAAAAGAATTAGGCGTAAAATATTTGGAATGATGCCAATGAAAGTTATGTCTATTACGTATCAGTTTTGTTCTTCTGTTGATCCAGTGACATATGACTCGTTTGATGTAAAATATGCTCGTAGCTTGGAGGCAATGGTGCAGACTCATCTCGCTAGTGGAGCACCATATATTGAGTTATATGTACAATTTACACCGCCAAATGATGCACTTGCGATTGCTGTTCGAGAGGTATACACGACCCCTGCCCGACACTCGGTTAGTGGGTTACAAAATACGGAACAGCCCATGTTTAGTAGCGGTATGGAATACACATCCCTTGCATGATACTCTGTCAGTGGATAGGACATGCACCTCAATGGGTCGATGTTTGATGCTGGAAATACGTACTGGGGAGCGACATCAACTTTTACTGGTTGACAATCTACATCCAATTGGGGACGTTATGAAATGCCCAGAAGAAGGGATGATGTACTCCCTACGACGTTCACCGATGATGGGACTCATACATTATAGATGATGGTGGGTTAGAAGATGACTCCGATGTGGATCCACCTCAAGAGCCCGACCCGATGGTGCAGAAGTTGCATTATTTTCTGAACTAAAGCCTATTCCAACTGAAACTGAAGATGTTGAAAGGGTTCAGATGAAGAAGAAGATCCACAATTCAGGGCATACTCACCTCCAGCCCACATGCATAATGTCGATCTGTCTGCAAATGATGCGTTGGATTTTCTAGATATACCACACAGGTTGCATGATCGTACAAGTTTGCTACTGGATTCTGGTGAATTTGAAGTTGGTAATGAGTTTTCCAACAAGGATAGTTTTATTGGTGCATTGAAACAACATAGCATTAATAATGGTGTTAACTACCATGTGGTTAAATCCAAAGTTGATAAGTTTGAGGCGAAGTGTGCAGTTCAAGATGGTACATGTTCATGGAATATCTATGCCTCGTTGAGGAAAAAGACAGGGTTATGGGAGATAAAAAAGTACAAAGATCCACATACATGTGCTGCAGGTACAGTATTTAGGGTTTCTAAATAATATTATTATTATATAATGTTACATTATTTAATGTACTCCGTTGATAAGTATTTCACAAGATCATCCCAAGATGGATTCTGCTATGTTACCTAGCTTGATACTACCCACGGTGAAGGCAGATCCCAGGACTTTAGCACCGGTTTTAATTGCCAATATTTGTAGCCAAATGGGGTACACGCCCTCTTACCGCAAGGCTTGGATAGCTAAGAAGAAGGCGTTTGAGAAGATGCATAGTAGGTGGGACGCTTCATATAATGAAATATGGCTGTGGTGTCAAGTACTAAAGAGATACGTCCCAGTTTGCATAACAGACCTTGAAACGGAACATGTGTACTACAACGGTCGATTGCTACGTGGATGCCAAGTGCTCAAACGCCTGTTTTGGACCTTTAAGCAATACCGAGATGCATTTCCATACTGCAAGCCATTGGTACAAATTGACGGTACCTTTATGTTTGGTAGATATACCCATCAGCTATTGCTAGCAATGGCACATGATGGCAGTGGGAGAATACTTCCAATTACGTTTACAGTAACACCGGGGGAGTCAGCTGATGACTGAGATTTCTTTTTATCTAGGTTAAGGAGGCATGTGTGCCCCCAATTTGATATCTGTATTATTTCAGATTGGGGCACCGGAATACTAGCTGCAATTGATCGACAGGAAAGCTTATGATAGCACACACACCATTGGTATTGCCTAAGGCACGTTGATTCCAACTACTACAGGCAATATCCATCTAAGAGTGAACAATGAAAAGCGACCAACATGGGTATTTAGTCTCTATTAATATAATTTCATTTGTCATTTTGAATTTATTCTAAATGAAAGAGTGGTATGTAATATTCGCTATGAACTTATATTGGAAATGTATGAAATAAATGAAGATCGTTTTCATGAGATGTTGGCAGTTTTATGTTCAATTAATGGCAAAAGCGTAGACTACCTTTGTAACATACCTTTCGAACAGTGGGCACAAGCATACGATGGTGGCCTACGATATGGTCATATGACCTCAAACCTGGCGGAATGTATAAATTCTGTTCTAAAAGAAACGCGCCATCTACTGATAACATCAGTTGTGCGAGAGACATATTTTCGTTTAGCGATGCTATTTCCAAAGCGGGCAGCAAGTTATACAGGCCAGATGCAGGGAGGCCATGTATGGTGCAGTAAGGTAGTGTAAGAAATTAACAAGGCCAAGGTGCAAGCGAACACCATACACACTGTGTGTCACGATCGAGACAACTTATGGTTTTGCGTGACAAAGTTTGATAGACCGCACCAAGGTGTTATTGGCGGGGAATATCATGTACACTTGTGAAATAGGACTTGCGACTGTAGGATGTTTGACACACTTCGTTATCCATGCACTCATATAATTATAGCTTGCCAGAATCTTTGTCTGGATCTGATAAGCTATGTTGACGAAGTGTACAAATTAGAAAACATGTACAACGTTTGGAGACACGTATTCCCACCGGTCCCAGATGAACGTAAGGGGCCGTCTGTATCGCTTGCTCTCTTTAAGATGTTACCGGATAGAGAATTGCGTCGCAAACCAAAGGGTCGACCTTGCTCGACTAGAATACGTAACAATATGGATATCTAAGAAACAACCATTCAACAGAAGTTGTGCGGATGATGTAGGAACCCAGGCCATACAAG
The DNA here is from genome assembly GCF_025698545.1 of Gossypium raimondii. Lineage (NCBI taxonomy): Eukaryota > Viridiplantae > Streptophyta > Magnoliopsida > Malvales > Malvaceae > Gossypium > Gossypium raimondii. Next base: position 6,835,708 of record NC_068571.1, on the reverse strand, counting down.
CCGATCATGCCCAAATCACAATAGTTGAACGTTGTTGTAAAAAACTTTGTATTATTTATATTTTTTTAAATCAAATAATATAGAAATATTCAGAATATTGACTTATTTAAAAGAAAATCTATTTTATTAAAATATTAAAGTAAATTACAATTACTTTATTCAAAACAACATTTTATTTTATTAAATAAAATAATATAGAAATATTCAAAATCTTGTGTTATTTAAAAGAATTTCTATTATATTAAAAATGTAAAAGTAAATTTCTATTTTATTACATGAAATAATATAGAAGAATTTCTATTTTATTACATCAAATAATATCAAAATATTCAAAATGCTTGTACAAATATATTAAAATAAAAATCAATCTCCGTGCCCGTCAGATTCAGTGCCACATGGTGGCCATCGATGGTTACGCTCTAGATTCCTCCTTTATCCAGCTTTCGGCGGGGGTTATGGTTGCTCCGGCGGGGATTCTGGTTCCTCTGATAGGGGATCTAGTTGTCGGTGTTGGGACGATGAGCCACCTTGATAGAATAGTGACTGTAGAGGTGTATGCATCACCAACGACGAAGCTATTTGAAACTCATATAGTGATGGGGATTGGTAAAAAGAAGAGCTTCCGATGGCCCCTCTTGCGATCCCTCGTGCGACAGTGGCCTATACATTGGCGGTCCACTCAACGTATTCGAAAATGGAGATGAACCGGGCCATGGACTCTAGCCTGCCATAGGACTAGAAAAAGGAAACATATAAGGGTTAGGATACATAAAAAGGGTAGGATACGTATCTGGCATCATCTGAAAAGGCTGTGTTCTGAGTGTTGTCGGTTGAAGTGTTGGGCCCGGTGATTACATGGGTGCTGTTGCTGGGCCTAGTGATGGGTCGGGTGATTGTGATGGGCCTGTGTCATCATTTCTTCTTCTTGGATTTAAAGGGCCACGTCGTTCCCTTTGGACACGCAATTGCCGCTGCCTCTCCTCTGTTGACAATAAATACGGCTTGCCATGGGTCCTAAACCATGACATGTATTTTGGCACGCACGCTAACTCTGGAACGATGATCGGTTCCCGAGTAGGTATATAATATTATCGATTTTCCCACATTTGGATGTAGTGTGACCAGAATCTCGGCCAATCCGTATGCAATTGCTGTAGGTCGATTTTGTGATAATCATCCAACGCCTCAGGTGCGACAGGAATCAGTTGTCGGAATCCAAATTGTCGTACTACTCTGTTCGACTGGTGCATCTCCACGGTCGCAAAGTTGACCAATGGGACTTTCACATGCGAAGCGTTTAGATTTTGGAAGTACTCATCCGGAATTACTGCCCGAATTGCCAGATCCTCGTATGGTGTCTATTGAAACTATATGAGCATGATGGAAATATTAGTTATATACATAATACATAATACTAAATACTAAATACCAATCGACTATCTCATGATGAAAATATCTATTTTATTTAATACTTAATTATGCTTCCGACCGTTGGTCTAATAGAAGCTGTATATCTTTAAGAGAGATAGGTAATCGAGCATAACTTGCTGAATGGTTCCACCTAATTAAATAAATTTTTAGCATACGATTATATTTTAAATCTACATAATAATTGTACAATCTAATATAAAATTTACCTCGTTATGAGTGGGAATGTATATAGGTGGTCCACTCGAGGACGTAAAAATGGAAAGCGAAACCGTGCCCATGACTGCAGTAGTGATAGGCAACCTCTGATTTTCACTTTATTCGGTTGCGTCGCCTCGCACATCTCCCGGTACAATGTTGCCAACACGGCAGACCCCCAACTAAATTCACCAGCTGTTCTAAAATCAACAAGTTTCAGCAGCCATCTTAGATGTACAAGGTTCCGTGACAAGTCCGGCATCAGATAACCTCCAATTATTTGAAGAATGTATGCCCGAGCATATTGGATTCTTTCTAGTTTGGTAGAATCATCATCCGGCTCCGGGAATGTGTCTTGTAACCAGCCCATCTTGATCCGACCTCTGTTAATATTATCCGGAATAGCGCCCAAAAGCTCGTAGCATACCACTCCCCAATCACCAGATTGAACAGACCCGGTGACTGCTTACCCGTCCACCGGCAATCCCAATTGCAAATTTACGTCTTCCAAAGTGATAGTACACTCTCCACATGGAAGATAGAGTGTGTGCGTCTCGGGACTCCACCTCTCAATCAACACACTGATGAGTTTCGAGTCCAACTTCCATCCTCGGCCTACTGTTGCCACGTGCCAAAAACCCACTTCTCGCAGGTAATTCTCTACCAACGATGATGGAGGACCATGCATATTACGGATATAACATTGCAATATCCGATCTACAAACTTTTATAAAAAATAATAAAATAAAAATTATTTAAAATTGTATAAATAAAAAATCTTAAATAATATTTAAAAATTAAATGTAACACTTACCATTTTTATTTGTTTGACGGATATGTGCTTGTTATCGAGACGAATTAATTCTCCGACCATTGCTAACACGATTAAATTTTATGATTTAAAAAAATTCAAAAAAATAAAATTAAAGCTTTTTTTAAATAATTAAAAAATTAAAGCTTCTTTTAAGAGGAATTTGAGAGGAATTTGAGAGAATATTAGAGAGAAATTGAGAAAAAGGATTTAGGTGTGAAAAAAATGAGAGGGGGTTTTATAGTTTTTTTTTACCGATGGGGGGTCACCAACGGTAAAAAAAGTAGCCGTTGCTACTGTTCACACATGGGCAAAACGCTTCCTCAAGGAAGTGCTTTGTCCACGTAAACAGAAAGCGTGCCCTCAAGGACGCGTTTTCTGTCCACGTGGACAAAGCGTTTCCTTGAGGAAGCGTTTTCCTATTTCGTCACCTGACAAAGTGCTAACGTGAATGCATTTTCGAAAAAATAGGACCATTCTGGTGATTAATTTTTTACCAGACCCATTTCATTAATTAAAAAAAAAAAAAGCTTTTATTTGCATTTTGTCCGGACTCATCATATTCAAAACTTGTATAATTGTTTACGCCCACGTGTCTGTACATAAAAGCCGACGATGACATTAGATTTTTCCAGTACCATGTGACGTTCCACTCTCAGGTTTTAGCTTTGTCGTATGTTTTATCCTCTCTTCTTTTGTTTTGACTTTGGTGGATCGGTCACTAGGTGTTTTCTTTGGCCTTTTATAATTTAAATTCATAAAACTTGACTTACAGTGCTAAATTATATTTAATTTCATCCATTTATTTCTCTTAGGTACTATAAACTAATGTTCATTTTAAAACTTTGTCAGTGCTGCTTCCTCGCCTTACATTCTATCTTGATGCACAAATTATTATAAATAGTTACAAGAGAAGTCTCTACTTTTCACAAAGTATAATTATATTTACAAAGTTACAAGAGAAATCCTCATATTTTTCGCATTTAATGTTCATGCATTTTCCATCTATGCTTCATGATTAATTTAATAATCTTTTATTTTTAAATTTAAAAGCAACAAAGTTACCCTTTTTTTCAATTATCTATATTACTCAAAGTCTTAAATTTATTCAAAATCATTTTCAATGAATTACATTTTAAGCTCACAATCAATTATATGAATTACAACTTAATTTTCTTTTTACATTTTCAAAATTCCTTTTCAATTTTTTTTTTAAAAACCCTCTAAAAACACATTCGAAACTCTTACCACTAACCGCTAACAATCACATGAAATTTAGGACACTAGAGGATCACAAATCATTTCACGAACTTCCCCTAAAATGAACCAAATTAATTAGATAACCCAAAATATGAATCTTTACACCACAATCACGAAATTTTAGCAAGGCCAAAATAGTTGAATTAGTTAAATGGAAACCAGGTAATAAAGAATTTTCGGTAATAATAATAAGTTTGTCGGAAGAAAACTTCTAAAAACTTAAAAATAAATTTGTAATTGTTTTATATGTGATTAAGAAGGTCACATAGCAACATTTTATCCTAACAAAGGAAAAATTCTAAGAAAATAATTAAAAGTCATGAAGAACAAGATTTAGAAATATGTTATGAAAAGGAAACAAATCGATGAAATATTATACTAATTAATATCGAATCGAATCGATACTAATCTTGATGAGTATATATTCATGTTTAATATATGAAATAGATTTAATAATAAATTAGAATAAATTCCTAATTTCGAACAATAGGATATTAAACTAGGAAGTTTAATCGGAGAAGAAAAAGACTTTTCTGATGATATGATAGAGAAAATTAATAAAAATTATATTTCTAAAAGAAGAAATATATAAAATATCTAAGTTCAAAATATGGACTCAGAGACACAGAGAAAATTAGCGGTAACACAGTCGCTAAGGATACTCTTGGAGGATTAACAGAAATTCCTCTATTTACTAAACATAAAATTAGAAGGATTAAAAAGAAATATCCTCATGTTAGATATATACATTTAGGTATTATTATGATAACCATTAAAGCTCTGTTTAGGAGAGGTCATGATATTCCTATAATAGCAGTTCTATTAGATAAAAGGTTTGAAAATCCAATAAAAGCACTTATTGGAGGAATTCAATCTAATTTACACACAGGTGTAATAGGATTTAAAGTTAAACCAAATTACTTTATTTTCATTACAGACCCTCTAATAGAAGAGTGTCTATGCCTTAGGATTCAGACAAAAAATTCTGAAATTAATGATTTAGCAGAAGATCTGACAATAAGTTGGACTTCTATTAATGAATATACAAATACAACTGAGGTAGAAATAAAAGAGATTAATAACAAAATTATTGAACTCTTTGAACCAAACAGGTTTACTTCTGAAATACAGCCTAAATTATTACATTTAAAAGACCTATCAATTCCAAAAGATGGGTGATAGAAAAATAAGTAATGCTAGTACTTCTAAACCGAAAGTACTATAGAATATATGTTATCCGGTAATAGACTGAATTTTAAAAATAATTGTATAAAAATACAAATGAAAATTTAATTTTACCCTATAGTTCTCAACCAAAAGAATAAGAGGATAATATTAGTACAAATAGTACACCAATAGGGATAAAGACATTCATATTCCTATATTTCCTACCAAACCAGTAATAATTCTAGAAACACTAGAATGGAGGAAATTCAAACTTCAACAATCGATGAAAAATTGAATGTTGGAATAAATATTAAAATTACATTTGAATTTAGTAAATATAAGAATATATTCTTTAAATGCTTTGATAGATACTAGAGCTACAATCAAGAGTTGCGAAGAAATGCCATTCTCAGAAAATGGGAATTAATGAGAAAACCTATAAAAATAATAGGTATAGATGGTCATAAAACCATAATTAATTATAAAGCTAAAATATACCAATCTACATAAACAATGTTAGATTTGTAATTCCTAAGATTTTATCTTTTCCTAAAATGCAGGAGATATATTATTAGGAAATACTTTTATATGTCAATATTTACCTTTTACTATTGATAGAAATTTTATTAGGTTATCTACGGAAAAAGAGTCTGGAAATACCATTAATAGATAATAATAATACTGTGTGTAATAAAAATTTTACACCAATTAAAATAAATTATTGTAATTTATGGAGTACTAATATCTGTTGACTCTTTTAGCAGGTATTATGGATAGAGGTAAGAAAACCTCTACAAGAAATAGTTGGTGAATGGACAACCGTTCACAAAAAAACCCAACAAAGGGAAAGCAGCATCAAATTCCAAATAAGGATTTGTACCTGCTGAAATACCATTTTATCCTAAACAGGGATATTATGTGTCATATCCAATGGTAAAACAACTTGTAGGAACAAATGTTTTAGCATATCCAATGGTAAACCAACCCAATGGAACTTCTTCATTGACCCCAAAAAAGGTGAGTCAATCACAATGGTCCCAAGATCAAAATTTGGCATTTCAAACAAGTTATGCTAAAGCTATCAAGGGAGCAGAAACTTTGTTGAAACAACAACAAATTCAAGATATAAAAGATTTTTCAAAAATAAAAGATTTTTATAATCCTAGTATACCACCAAAGTTTTATAATTTTATTAATGAGATAAGGAAAACCCATATTTCAAATCAAAGAGCCAATTTCAGAAGAGCTCTTATACGCTTTTCATTATTTTTAGTTGAAAAACAACTAAGGAAAATGAAGTGAAGATTTATTATTAAAATCTATTTTATATAGAGAATGGGATGAATTCCAACTCTATATTATGGATATTAATGAGATAAACAATCTTCTTGATATACTTCAATAGTTTACTCATAAAGGGAAAAACAATTCTATTATGAATATGATATTTAGAATCATTTATATAACAAATCTAGACATATTTTACCTGTAGAAATACTTACTAGAAAAATGGAATTATCTGCAACAAGACTCAATTTCAAAAATCTTTTCTTAATATTTTCTACAATCTTATGTTTTACTAATTTTATAGGCGAAAGTTTTCCAACTATAAAATATAGATTGAATCATGAACCATTTGATATAACAAGTATTCGATGGGGTTTTGTAAAATAAATAGTTGTACAAAATTTTTCTTTTCATCTTTTAAAATATTTTCTAGCGTTGGTAAAATCGTTATTGCAAAACATCATAAGCAATGATGATTTTTTCTACTATTTCTATATTCAAATTAGTAGTTTTATTGGTATTGCTAAAAAAGAAAAATTTTATCAGCCATATCAAATATGGGTTATTCATAAAATGCTTGGAAGTCCCCAATTATCTGCCTTTAATGAAGCTAAAGAACACTTAGCAAAAACAATTGGCAGGTGTTATAATAATCCAAGCTATTATCAAAACCAGGTTGGGATTGATTTAATAGCTAAAGCCAAATATCTTCTTCAACAGAAAGACTATCAATTCAAGACTGATGGAAGAAGAATAATGACATACCATTCCGGAATTATTGAAGAAAAAGATGAAGAATTCACTCAACTATTAAAAAAGATAGCTGATATGGAAATTGAAGATTTTCCATCCAATATTCTGGAACAGATAAAAAACATATGGGAAACTTGTCATCAAGACATTTCCACAATTCATCATTTCTAATAAAAAAAGATGAACCAAGACGGTTGAAGTCAAAGAAGATGGTAACATGAAAGAAAAGAAATCCATATACCAACAAAAAAGTTTGGCAACATGGAAAGTCACCATTAAATCCATGATGTGACAAGATTAAAGAAATCTAGATGCAACCAACAAAGATTGCAACATGGATCAATCATCAAAACAATGATGACGAAAGCATTGATGGAAGCAACCATTAAAGCTATTCAAAGGCATCCAGACATAGACAAAAAAGTTTTGCAACGTGGAAGCAACCATCAAATCCATGATGGGACAAGACTTGTGAAACGTGGAAGCAACCATGATCCCACAAGCAACAAGACAAATGCGATGTGGAAGCAACCACATCCATTTGAGATAGGATCCTTATTAGAATCATTGTTCGGGATTCAAAATATAATTGTATAGGATTTTTAATTTCCTCTATAAATAGATAGGGGAACTCAATTGTATAGACATCTTGTAATTACCCTCACACTCAGACTGAGACATCTTGTAATTGCCCTCACACTCAGACTGATACATCTTGTAATTACCTAATTCTCTTCTGTATACTTTTACTTTCCTTTTGTAATAAAGAGTCTATAGTCTTCCGCTTATCCCTCGCACTCAATAAAAGAATTCAAAAAAAAAAAAACTTACCTCTACTAATTGAACACCACTAAACAAAGACAAAAGAACCAAAACTAGTTGAAAGTGATGGCATACGTGACTAAACAAAGACAAAAGAACCAAAATTAGTTGAAAGTGATGGCAACAGGAGTGAGATATAGGGAAAGAAAATGAATAAAAATAAAATAAAAACAAAATGGACTTGAAACAAGGAAAACATGGGATATTTTGGAAAAAGAAATTTAATTATTTTATTAAGAATCAATTTATCTTCAAAAGAAATCAAATCCTATCCCAATAGCTAATCATATTTTTTTTTCCTATAGTTTAAATCTAATCCATACTCCTCCGCCATCTTTCTATAGAATGAAAAAGATAAAATATTTCTTACCCATATAGGGACTCAAACACAAAACCTTAAGCAAATACACTACACACTTAACTACTCAACCATACCAAATCACACGACAACAAACAGCAAATCGAAACTCAAATTTTTGGGGCGTTACATTAATTGTAGCTTGTCAAGGAGTGGATAGCTTTGTGGCAAAGGTAAATCCATTGTATGATTGAATTGTTGTTTGTTAAGCATGATTTTGAATGTTTAAATTATAAATAAATATTTTTTATTAGTTGTAATTAGATTAATTAAAATTCTATATATATGATTAAAGTAATAAAACGAATCAAATTAATTAGATCACCCTAAATATGATTCTTTACACCACAATCTCGAAATTTTAACAAGGCCAAATGCCCAACGAACAATTGTAACAAAGGACTTGAGAAAAAAAAACTTTCCTCTACGAATTGAACTTGACTAAACAAAGACGAAAAGAACCAAAACTAATTGAAAGTGATGACAACAGGAGAAAGATCACACACAAAAAAACAAAACAAAACAAAACAAAAAAAAATGAATATGAGAAAAACGTGGGAAGGGAGAAAGAAAATTAAAAGAAAAAGAAAAGCAATTAATGAAACATGACCATCAAGAAAACAATGGAACAAAAGTCCCTGTTATTTTTTTGATAAATCTTATTTTTTTTATTTCTAATTTACATGATAAATACTTGATTCTTGTTCTCAATTATGTATGCTAATTTCTTGTTTTAATATTTCTAGGGTATTAATTTATGTTTAATGTACATGAATAAGTGGTAATGAAAAAAAGTAGAAAGAAGACCCAAGAAAAACATAAAATACGACGAGGCTGAAGGTAGGTCCATTGATAATTCTATTTTTGCATCAAGCTTGTGATTTTGAATGAACCATGAAAACTCTCCACACAACTCAATAATGAAACAGACAACAAACCAAAACCTTCCACATTGACACACACATATACAATCAACAACTAGTGGTGTTTTTTTTAGCCATGTTGAAATATGTATGAAACGTACAACAAAAGAACCTAAGCTCTTTGTCTTCAATATGTGATCTTTCTTATTCATTAATTCTTTTGTTCAGTTTAATCAAGAAACTTGGGGTTATGATTTTCTAAATATTGTGTGTAGCGACCTAAAAAATTTTGCACGGGCGCTAGTCGAGGTGATTATTGAAAATTTGAAAACAGAGTTTTAATTTTATTTAAAAAAGGGAGTCGCCACCGATCTTTTTTCTAGGTGTGATCGGACACCTATTAAATTCTCTTTTTAAAAGAATTTTTTTGTAAATTTTCTAAAAAAATAGTCAATCTTAGGTTCACGTTAAAAATCTAGAGAAAATTAGGGTTCGGGAGTCGATTATGTGCGAGGAAGGTATTAGCACCCTCACGACGCCCAAAATTGGTATCTCGTTAAATGTGCATTGTCTTAATTTAAAAAAAATGAGAATTTTGATAAATTGCATATTATTGTATTATATACATTTTAAAAATAAAATTTTGATAATTTAAAAATAACCAAAAAAAATTTATTTTAAAACTTAAGAATTTTTTAAATTTTTTCGATTTTTTAAAAGGGTGTATCGTAATTAACACGAATCCGTGATATTCACCCAACATAGCGATGAAATCAACAACTTAGTGTCAAATCGACTGGTTGCCTTATTTATTAAAATTATTTAATTTAAATTAAATTAAATTAAAAATATAAATACAAAATAAAAAATGCCTAAAAAATATCAATAATATTAAAAAAGGGATGTCATCAAAATACACGAATTAAATTAAAAGTGGGTAAAAAAAGAAATTACCGAAAAGCCTGAAATTACGGGCTTGAAGAACGGGATACACGACCCGGGCTCTTGCTTTTTTTTTTCTTTCTTTTTTTGGGCCTGCTGCTATTAGGCTGCTACTTGCGCTGGGCTTCTGGCTTGCCTGCTGGGCCTGCTGTTGGGTCAGGCCTACTTCTTTCTTTCTTTTTTTCTGCTAGGCTACCTGCGTTGTGCCTGCGCTGCTGGGCTACACAAAGTGGGCCTGTTGTAGGCCTGCTAGTTGTTTTTTCTTTCTTTTTTTTCTCCTTCTCTGCTGCTTGGGCCTGGGTGTGCTAGGCCTACTAGGTCAGGCCTACTACCTAGCCTGTTGATTGGCTACTAGCTGGCCGAGTTGCGGGTCACACGGGTCGGGTCGGGTCGACCCGACTGCTTTAAAATTTTTTATTTTTATTTTCCCTTTTATTTTTCTTATTTTTATTTTTATTTTTATTTTATTTTTTATTTTTTCTTTCCTTTCTTCTTCTTCTTCTTCTTCTTCTTCTTCTTCTTCTTCTTCTTCTTCTTCTTTCTCTTCTTTTTCTTCTTCTTTTTCCTTCTTCTTCCTCAAAACCCTAGCTTGCATCGCTACCTCCTTCAGGCCGCCGCTGCTATGTCGCTACTTCCTCCACTCGTGGTGCGACGGTGTCGATGCTCCCCCTCTTCTTCCTTCTCTTTTCTCCTTTCCTTCCTCTTTTCTCTCTTTTTTTTGAAGCTTTTCTCTCTTTTCTTTTTTTTGATTTCGGGGGGAGGGGTTTTTGATTTTGGGGGAAAAATACCCCTTTTGTAGTTGATTTTTGCTTCTTTTTGCAGGTGGTAGGTGGCTAAGGAGGCCATGATGAGCCTAGGCCGGTCGCCGCCGTGTAGGTGTGTAACTTGCATTGGCAGCTGCCAGAAAGACCAGATTGCAAATGCAGTAAAACTTTTGGGGCCAAAGTATAATTTCCAAAAAGTTTAGGGGTTAAAATGTAATCTCTTAAAAGTTTAAAGGTTAAAATGTAATTTTAGAAAGTTAAGGGGTCAAAATGTAATTTTAAAAAATGAAATTTGACCCGGACAAAATTCAGTGATTACAGCTGCCCTTTTTTGCTCATTGTTGTGAAACAGGAATAGAGCAAAGACTTAAAAGTACCGAATTTTGTTTGATCGTCAAAAGTTTTTATTTAAAAAATAGAAATCGAAAATAGCTCGGCGTACGACCTGAAGCTCAACTCACGTCTCGAATTATGAGTTAATCTTTGAAAAACAGAAATTGAAAACACCTCAGCGTGCGACCCGAGGCTCAACTCACCTCTAGCATTATGAGTTGATTTTTGAAAGAACATAAATTGAAAAATACCTCGACGTGTGACCCGAGGCTCAACTCACCTTTCGCATTATGAGTTGATTTTTTGAAAATCATAAATTCAAAATACCTCAGCGTGTGACCCGAGACTCAACTCATCGTTTGCATTATGAGTTAATTTTTAAAAAATAGAAATTTTAAAATACCACGGCATGTGTTCGAGGCTTAACTCACCTCTCAATTTATGAGTTGATTTTCGAAAAAACAGAAATTGAAAAATACCTCGCCGTGTGCCCAAGGCTCAACTCACCTCTCACATTATGAGTTGATTTTTGAAAAAATAGAAATTAAAAATACCTTGGCGTGTGACACAAGGCTTAACTCACCTCTCGCATAATGAGTTGATTTTTTGAAAATCATATATTGAAAAAACCTTAGCATGCGACTCGAGGCTCAACTCACCTATCGCATTATGTGTTAATTTTTGAAAACTAGAAATTTAAAAAATACCTCGTCATGTGTTCTATGCTCAACTCACCTCTTGCATTATGAGTTGATTTTTGAAAAAATAGAAATTGAAAAATACCTCGTTATGTGTTCGAAGCCCAACTCACCTCTCGCATTATGAGTTGATTTTTGAAAAAGGTGAGTCAATCACAATGGTCCCAAGATCAAAATTTGGCATTTCAAACTAGTTATGCTGAAGCTATCAAGGGAGCAGAAAAATTGTTGAAACAACAACCAATTCAAGATATAAAAGATCTTTCAAAAATAAAAGATTTTTATAATCCTAGTATACCACAAGAGTTTTATAATTTTATTAATGAGATATGGAAAACCCATATTTCAAATCAAAGAGCCAATTTCAAAAGAGCTCTTACGTTTTCATTATTTTTAGTTGAAAAATAACTAAGGAAAATAAAGTGAAGATTTATTGTTAAAATCTATTTTATATAGAGAATGGGATGAATTCCAACTCAATATTATGGATATTGAGTAGATAAACAATCTTCTTGATAAACTTCAATATTTTATTCATAAAGGAAAAACAATTATATTATGAATAAGATATTTAGAATCATTTATATAAGAAATCTAGAAAGATTTTACTGTAGAAATATTTACTAGAATCAATGGAATTTTTTCAACCAATAGACTCAATTTCAAAAATCTTTTTCGAATATTTTCTACAATCTTATATTTTTACTAATTTTATAGGTGAAAGTTTTCCAACTATAAAATATAGATTGGATCATGAACAATTTGATATAACGAGTATTCAGTGGGGTTTTGTAAAAGAAATACTGTACAAAATTTTTCTTTTCATCTTTTAAAAGATTTTTCAGCGGTGGTAAAATCTTTACTACAAAACATTATAAGAAATAATGAATTTTTCTACTATTTCTATATTCAAATAGTAGTTTTATTGGTATTCCTGAAAAAGAAAAATTTTATTAGCCATATCAAATATGGGTTATTCATAAAATGCTTGGAAGTCCCCGATTATCTGCCTTTAATGAAGATAAAGAACTCTTGGCAAAAACAATTGACAGGTGTTATAATAATCCAAGCTATTATCAAAACCAGGCGGGATTGATTTAGTAGCTAAAGCCAAATATCTTCTTCAAGAAAAAGACTATCAATTCAAGACTGATGGAAGAAGAATAATGGCATACCATTCCGGAATTATTGAAGAAAAAGATGAAGAATTCACTCAACTATTAAAAAAGATAGTTGATATAGAAATTGAAGATTTTCCATCCAATATTCTGGAACAGATAAAAAACACATGGGAAACTTGTGATCAAGACATTTCCATAGTTCATCATTTCTAATCAAAAAAGATGAATCAAGACTGTTGAAGTCAAAGAAGATGGTAACCTAAAAGAAAGGAAATCCATATACCAACAAAAAAGTTTGGCAACATGGAAAGTCACCATTAAATCCATGATGTGACAAGACTAAAGAAATCTAGATGCAACCAACAAAGATTGCAACATGGATCAATCACCAAAATAATGACGACAAAAGCAGTGATGGAAGCAATCATTAAAGCTATTCCAAGGCATCCAGAGGCAGACAAAAAGGTTTGATGGGACAAGACTTGTTAAACGTGGAAGCAACCACGATCCCACAAGCAATAAGACAAATGCGACGTGGAAGCAACCGTATTCATTCGAGATAAGATCCTTATCAGAATAACTGTTTGGGATTCAAAATACAACTGTATATGATTTTTAATATCCTTTATGAATAGAGAGGAGAACTTATTGTATAGACATCTTGTAATTACCCTCACACTCAGACTGAGACATTTTGTAATTACCCGCACACTCAGACTGATACATCTTGTAATTACCTAATATTCTTCTGTATACTTTTACTTTCCTTTTGTAATAAATAGTCTATAGTCTTCCGCTTATCCCTCGCACTCAATAAAGGAATTCAAAAAAAAAAACCTTACCTCTACTAATTGAACCCGACTAAACAAAGACAAAAGAACCAAAAATAGTTGAAAGTGATGGCATACCCAACTAAACAAAGAACCAAAACTAGTTGAAAGTGATGGCATACCCAACTTTACAAAGACAAAAGAACCAAAACTAGTTGAAAGTGATGGCAACAAGAGTGAAAAACGGGGAAAGAAAATGAATAAAAATAAAATAAAAACAAAATGGACTTGAAACAAGGAAAACATGGGATATTTTGGAAAAAGAAATTTAATTAATTAACAATCAATTTATCTTCAAAAGAAATCGAATCCTATCCCAATAGCTAATAATATTTTTTACTATAGTTTATATCTAATTCAAACTCCTCCACCATCTTGCTAGGGAATAAAAAAGATAAAATTTTTCTTACACATATAGGGACAGAAACACAAAACCTTAAGCAAATACGCTACACGCTTAACAATTCAACCAATCCAAATCACACGACAACAACCAGCAAATTGAAACTCATATTTTTGGGGCGTTACATTAATTGTAGCTTGTCAAGGAGTGGATAACTTTGTGGCAAAGGTAAGTCCATTGTATGATTTAATTGTTTTTTGTTAAGCATGATTTTGAATGTTTAAATTAAGAATACATGTTGTTTATTAGTTGTAATAAGATTAATTAAAATTGTATATATATGATTAAATAATAAAACTTAGCCAAGAATTGATTTCTAAATGTTTTTATTGAAAGTGTGGTACACCGAGTCTCCGGCGCCGATCCAGTAAGTTTTCTAAAACTGTGAATTGTTTAAACTAAAACTATCTTTGATAATATATACTGAGACTACTATAGATAGACTATATTGAAAACACTTAAAATAGTGTATACTGCGACTGTAGTAAAATTGATAGATATTGATTGACACTACGATGGATGAAACAAACTTTACACTTCTGATACTGTTTTGAAAGAAAATCTATTAATAAACACTGGAACTGTAAGCTAATGCATAAAATTGTTAATACTGATAAAACAGAATTAGACAATGAGCACCAAAAGTGCTCACGGATGAGGTACTAGAGGCCAAGGTAAAGGCTGTAGAGGGGCTCGAGCTGAGTTTTCGTCATCGGGCAGTTTGCCAAATTTGGATACAAGTGAGACGCCAATGTCGCCTGCTACTAAGACTAGGTCTCAAGATCACATGGCTGAGGATAATGCATTTTCTCAGGCTATGCTAAGGATTTTGGAGAGGGTCGCTAAGCCCAATACTAGATTTGGGGGCCGAGGGTCGGTTACGAAACAGCTCCGGTCCAATAAAGCTGAGCTCTTCAGGGGTGTCACTGAGGTCACCCTAATGTGGCCTAGTATGAGGTCGAGTTTTTAAAACTGAGCCGCTATGCGCGAGGTATGGTGGCATCTAAGTATGAGCTATGTGTCCGCATTAAGGATGGCCTCAGAGATAATTTGAGAGTTCTGATAGCCCCGTAGGGGGAATGAGATCTTTTTGCCCTGGTTGAGAAGGCGTAAATCACCAAGGAGGATATGGAGGTAGTGATGATCGGAGAACATCAGAACTACTTATCTAATGTGATCTCTGCAGTGGTGGCAGAAAAGTTGGTTCATAAAGGATGTAAGGCATTCTTGGCCTATATAAGTGTTTTGGATTCTAGGGACTCTACAGTTAAGGATATCAGAACACTAAAAGATATTTCAGATGTCTTTTCTGATGAGCTATTGGGTTTACCTTCAAATCGTGATGTCGATTTTGGGATAAAGCTCCTTCCTAGTATAGCTTCGGTGTCTATCACCTTCTACCGAATGGCACTGAAGGGGCTTACGAAGCTTAAGGCTCAGATTTAAAAGTTATTAGATCGTGGGTTCATTCACCTTAGTATGTCTTCATGGGGAGCACCGGTACTGTTTGTAAAGAAGAAGGATGGATCCATGCATATGTGTATTGACTACCGTCAACTGAACAAGTTAACCATCAAGAATAAGTAACCTCTATTGAGGATAGATGATCTTTTTTACCAGTTCTGAAGGGCTTTGATTTTCTCTACGATTGATCTACGATTAGGGTATCACCAGTTGAGAGTTAAAGAGGCTAACGTGCATAAGACGACAGTTAGGACTCACTATGGTCACTACGAGTTCCTAGTGATGCCATTTAGAATGACGAATGCACCGACAGCTTTTATGGATCTGATGAACCAAGTGTTCCAGCCCTATCCAGATCGGTTCGTAGTGGTATTTATTGATGATATACTGGTGTATTAGAAAACTGAGGATGAACACGATAAACATCTCAGAGTGGTTCTATAGATTCTGCGATAGAAACAACTGTACGTAAAGTTTAGTAAATATGAGTTCTAGTTACGTGAAGTAACATTTTTGGGTTATGTAGTTTCGACTGAAGGGATTCAAGTTGATCTTCGAAAGAATGAGGTTGTGTTGGAGTGAAAGTAGCCTAGGAACATGTCTGAGATTCACAGTTTTCTGGGACTGGCAGGGTATTATCAACAATTTGTGGAGGGGTTGTCTTTGATTGCCGCACCCTTGACTAAGTTGGTACGTCAGGGGAGAGCTTTGAAAAGCTCAAGACTATATTGACTGATGCCCCTGTTTTGATACAATTGAAGATTGGAAAAAAGTTTACTATTTATAGTGATGCATCACATGTCAGTTTGGGATGTGTGTTGATGCAGGATGGTGAGGTGGTAGTCTATGCATCTCGTCAGCTTAAGACCCATTAGGCAAATTATCTGACGCATAACTTGAAGTTGGTCGCTGTGGTATTCGCACTAAAAATCTAGAGGCATTATTTGTATGGTGAGAAGTGTATCATCTACACTGATCATAAGAGCATCAAGTATCTCCTCACTCAGAAGGAGCTTAATCTTAGGCAGCACAGAAGGATTAAGCTGCTTAAAGACTATGATTGCACCATGCACTGAGCCGTAGGGCTATGACTGATTTAAGGGAGATATTTGATCACTTAAGTTTATTTGATGAATGGTAGTTTATTAGCTGAGCTTCAAGTTAAGCCGTCGTGAATTTAGCAGATTGAAGGTGAATAGTTAGAGGATAATTCATTGGGTCTTTGATTCCGGTAGATTGAGGGTGGTAGTACTACGAATTTTGGACTAAACAGTGATTGGGTACTCTGTTTGCATGGGAGAATCTGTGTTCCGAATGATACTAATTTGAGACATGCCATATTGGAAGAGACACATAGTAGCACTTATGTTATGCATCTTGGCAGAAATAAGATGTACCGAGACCTCCGTAAGTTATATTGGTGGCTAGGGTGTAAATGTGATATTACTGATTCTGTGGGCAGATGTCTGACTTGCCAGTAGGTTAAGGGTGAGCATCAATTACCTTCGGGTTTACTGCAGTCGATTAAGATTCCTTTTTAGAAATAGGAGCGCGTAACTATGGATTTCGTTAATGTGTTACCTCTAACACCCACTAAGAAGGATTCAATATGGGTCATCATGGATCGATTGACCAAGTTCGCCTACTCTATACCGGTTCGTACTAATTATTCTCTGCACAAGCTGGCGAAGCTTTATATTTCTGAGATAATGAGACTGCATAGAGTACCAGTTTTGATCACCTCTGATAGGGATCTTTGTTTCGCGTCTCGATTTTAGAGGAAGTTACATGAGGCTCTGGGTTCAATGTTAGACTTCAGTACTGCATTCCATCCTCAGACCGATGGTCAGTATGAGAAGGTGTTTCAGATACTAGAAGATAAGTTAAGGTGCTACCGCTCTTATCTTACTCATATTGTCCCTGTTGAAGAGATTGAGGTTAGGCCAAATTTGACCTTTGAGGAAAAGCCGATTCAGATCCTGGATCGTGACGTTAAGGCTCTGAGAAGGAAATCCATTTCACTGGTAAAGGTTCTATGGCGTAATTATGACACTGAGTAGGTCACATGGGAGCTTGAGGATGCGATGTGTCAGTAGTGTCCTCATCTATTCTGGGTATTGCGAATTGTAACGCCCTAAAATTTTAATTTTGGGTATTGTGAATGTGTGACACAAACATCTATCAGCTTTAGTGGTTATGTGTTCTGATAGTGTTTGAGAGGTCCCAAGTTCAAGCCAAGACTTGGGAAAATTTTGGTATTTTTTTGAATAAGCCCTATCTTTGGTCAGTAGGCTTTTAAGTAAAAGTTGGTAAATAATTAACAGAATGGCCTGCTGGTCTGGTAGATAAGAGGAGTGTTGGTGTGAGGGAGGTCATGGGTTTGAGTCTTTGGGATGGAAAATGTTGTATTTTTGCTCCTAATTTTGGCAAGAGTTGTGCTGAATTGGGTTTCTGAGTGGTTGATGTGTAGTGGAAAGTGAGGGAGAGATTTTAGGAGTGAATTAGGGGATTATGGGGGAGAATATCCAAAATCTGATCATTTTTTCAAAAAAAAAAAAAGAGTTGTTTTTCTCTCCATCTTTCTGACGTTTTCTCTCCCCCATCTCTACTGATTGTTTTCTTCTTTGCTTCTTACTCGATTATCTTTTCTTTCCTTTCCTTTATTGCCGAAATTCCCTTGTTCCCCCTAAACCATTCTTTCCTCTTGATTTCGTAGCGTTTAGCAGCACTTGTACAAATTCAGTAAGTGGTTGGGTATCATTTTAAGAGATTATTTTGTATTCAATAGTTTAATTTGGGGGTGTTGGCAACAGGATTTCACGAGGATTAAGGCTCTCATCGTGATTTTTATAAACGTACCGATTTGAAGTTTTTGCGATAATTGTTCATCGTTTTATGAGAAAGTATTTTGGTTTCAGGATTTTGATTAATCACGAGGTAAGAGTGATTATGGTGTTATTTGTTCAATTATAGGCTTTGGAGTGCTTGAGGACTATTTTAGCATTAAAGAAAACTAGGCGTGTACCCAAAACACAAAAATAAGGGATCGACGAAAAATCGAAATTGCTTGCTGTTTGGACAGCAGTAGTAGGCTATCTTTGAAAAATCACCATAAATTTTGGAAACCGAGGATGAAAAAAATATGGGATTAAAGATGTTTGAGTGTAGTTTCTCATAGAAGAAACAAAGTATCAAAATTTTTTTTATTCAATGACCAGAATTAAACGGGGATATATAGCTCGTAGACGTCGAAAAAAAATAGTTTATTTGCATCAAGCTTTCGAGGGGCTCATTCAAGACTTACTCGAACTATTACTCAACAAAGAATAAGAGCTTTGGTTTCAGAATGATTTTGGAATCCCCTATACTAAATTTGGAAAATTATTAAAAATTGTATAAAAATAATTATGGGTTATAATTTATATTTTTGAAATCCTGAATGAGTCTATTTTCAAGAAAAACAAACAGGAACATCCTTCAAATTCTTTACGAGAAGATAATTAATTTTTAGTATAGAAAGGTCAAAACTATCAGACAGCAGAACAGGGGAAGCTTTAAAGAATAAACTGTACTTATCGGCTAAACTAAAAATTTTGAACATTTTATAGTAAGAAGATATGTGAGCCTAGTTCCAGGGAAAATTTGTGGATCTTAATTCAGAATTATGTAGCTTAAGATACAAATAATTTAGTAACAGTGACTCAAGTAGACAACTTTGGAGGGTCATATAAGTAAATAGTGGAAACACATATTAATAATTATCTACCACGGGTTACATTAAAATGGATCACGAGGCCAAGTCCAATTTGGGTCATGTGGGCTACACGGTCGAACATTATGGGCTTGTAGGCCCATTTTCATTGTTTGATTGATAAGGTTGCACGGGTCGCCCAAGTCGAATGAAAGGCCTCGAGCCTAATTTACTGGCAGCTCAGTTGCAAACTACTGTCGAGTGCCGCATTCGGTACTACTTGGAGTGTAGGGATGGTTGGGTTAATTATATCCCCACATGTAGTGTAGGATTGGACGGAGATGGTGTGTAGAGGCTGGATGGGTAGGATTTTGTGTTGCATATATGTTATCACTCATCGACATTGTGATCGGCTAAAGCCCTACTGCATGACTATTTTTGTACTGAGATGGGCTAGGGCACAAACTGGACTGATATTGATACTGAAAAGGGCTTAAGCCCAGACAGTGATTATCTGTTTACTGTCTGTTCATTTGTATGAGAATTACACACTAAGTTTATGTAAACTCACTTCTTCTGTTTAATCTGTATAGGTAATCCCCATATTTACTACCTATTTATGATTTTACTTTTAATCTGTATAGGTAATCTGTATAGGACTCAGTGGTGGTCACACAACTTCTTTTACGCTGTTTACTACCTATTTATGATTTTACTTTTATTTGGGAGTATTTTGCTGTAATTATGACCTTTACGAATTTTGGTTTAAAATTTGGATTTTATACTTTTTTTATTTAAATCTTCTAGTGTTAGGTAAAACTCGGGTTTCAAATGAAATTAATGCTTCATCAAAAATACCACAAATAAGCAAACTGTTTAAAAGCTTCCGCAATAAAAATAAAAAATGTTTTGAAATTTAATAACAATTTGTAAATGAATAATGTTTTGAAAACGAACGACATGATTTGAAGTTAACATAAGATAATAAAAAAAAATAGTTAAATGGAAAAGAGGATTTAGTGACAACATATTTTTCGAAAAGCACTACCATGTGAAGTCGCCAGATTCGGCCATAATGTCCAGGCCGGGTTTGGAGTGTTACATTTATAATTAATTTATAAGTTTTATTTTGAATTAACCTTTTATCTTTTAGAATTTTGTTGTTTAGATTCTTTAAATTTCATTATTTAAGATTTATTAGCTTTTATTGTATATAAATATTGAAGCTGGTCAATCAATAAAGTTATAACAATGTACTCATCATATTCAAAACTTGTATAATTTAATCTTCCATTTCTTATTAAATAGCAACGGACTATGTTTACGTCCACGTGTCTGTACATAAAAGCCGATTATGACGTTACATTTTTTCAGTACCAACAGTCAAAAAAGTAGCCGTTGCTACTGTTCACGCAAGGGCAAAACGTTTCCTCAAGGAAGTGCTTTATCCACGTAAACAGAAAGCGCGCCCTCAAGGACGCGTTTTCTATCCAGTGGACAAAGCGCTTTCTTGAGGTAGCATTTTCCTACTTCGTCACCTGACAACGTGCTGACGTGGAAACGTTTTCGGAAAAATAGGACCATTCTGATAATTAATTTTTACCAAACCCATTTCAATAATTTAAAAAAAAAAAGGGGCTTTTATTTGCATTTTGTCCGTACTCATCATATTCAAAACTTGTATAATTGTTTACGCCCACGTGTCTGTACATAAAAGCCGACGATGACATTACATTTTTCCAGTACCATGTGACGTTCCACTCTCAGGTTTTAACTTTGTCGTATGTTTTATCCTCTCTTCTTTTGTTTTGACTTTGGTGGATCGGTCACTAGGTGTTTTCTTTGGCCTTTTATAATTTAAATTCATAAAACTTGACTTACAGTGCTAAATTATATTTAATTTCATCCATTTATTTCTCTTAGGTACTATAAACTAATGTTCATTTTAAAACTTTGTCAGTGCTGCTTCCTCGCCTTACATTCTATCTTGATGCACAAATTATTATAAATAGTTACAAGAGAAGTCTCTTTACTTTTCACAAAGTATAATTATATTTACAAAGTTACAAGAGAAATCCTCATATTTTTCGCATTTAATGTTCATGCATTTTCCATCTATGCTTCATGATTAATTTAATAATCTTTTATTTTTAAATTTAAAAGCAACAAAGTTACTCTTTTTTCAATTATCTATATTACTCAAAGTCTTAAATTTATTCAAAATAATTTTCAATGAATTACATTTTAAGCTCACAATCAATTATACGAATTACAACTTAATTTTCTTTTTACATTTTTCAAAATTCCTTTTCAATTTTTTTTTTAAAAACCCTTTGAAAACACATTCAAAACTCTTACCACTAACCGCTAACAATCACATGAAATTTAGGACACTAGAGGATCACAAATCATTTCACGAACTTCCCCTAAAATGAACCAAATTAATTAGATAACCCAAAATATGAATCTTTACACCACAATCTTGAAATTTTAGCAAGGCCAAAATAGTTGAATTAGTTAAATGGAAACTAAGTAATAAAAATTTTCGGTAATAATAATAATAAAAGGTTTGTCGGAAGAAAACTTCTAAAAACTTAAAAATAAATTTGTAAATGTTTTATATGTGATTAAGAACGTCAGCATAGCAACATTTTATCCTAACAAAGGAAAAATTCTAAGAAAAGCAGTTAAAAGTCATGAAGAACAAGATTTAGAAATATGTTATGAAAAGGAAATAAATCTTGATGAAATATTATACAATTAATATCGTAATTAGAATCGATACTATATAATATATGTCGCCGGTAATAGACGTATTTTAAAAATAATTGTATAACAAATACAAATGAAAATTTAATTTTACCCTATAGTTCTCAACCAAAAGAAGAAGAGGATAATATTAGTACAAATAGTACACCAATAGGAATAAAGACATTCATATTCCTATATTTCCTACTAAACCAAGAATAATTCTAGAAACACTAGAACAGAGGAAATTCAAACTTCAACAATCAATGAAAAAGTGAATGTTGGAATAAATATTAAAATTACATTTGAATTTAGTAAATATAAGAATATATTCTCTAAATGCTTTGATAGAATCTGGAGCTACAATCGGTAGTTGCGGAAGAAATGCCATACACAGAGAAAATGGGAATTAATGAGAAAACCTATAAAAATTATAGGTATAGATGATCATAAAACCATAATTAATTATAAAGCCAAAAATATACCAATCTACATAAACAATGTTAGATTTGTAATTCCTAAGATTTTATCTTTTCCTAAAATGCGAGGAGATATATTATTAGGAAATAATTTTATATGTTAATATTTACCTTTTACTATTGATAGAAATTTTATTATGTTATCTCTGAGAAAAAAAGTCTGTGGAAATACCATTAATAGATAATAATAATACTGTGTGTAATAAAAATTTTACACCAATTAAAATAGATTATTGTAATTTATGGAGTACTAATATATGTTGACTCTTTTAGTAGGTATTACGGATAGAGGTAAAAAAACCTCTACAAGAAATAGTTGGTGAATGGACAACCGTTCACAAAAAACCCAACAAAGGGAAAGCAGCATCAAATTTCAAATAAGGATTTGTACTTGCAGAAATACCATTTTATCCTAAACAGAGATATTATGTGCCATATCCAATGGTAAAACAACTTGTTGGAACAAATGTTTTAGTATATCCAATGGTAAACCAACCAATTGGAACTTCTTCATTGACCCCAAAAAAGGTGAGTCAATCACAATAGTCTCAAGATCAAAATTTGGCATTTCAAACAAGTTATGCTGAAGCTATCAAGGGAGCAGAAACTTTGTCGAAACAACAATAAATTCAAGATATAAAAGATCTTTCAAAAATAAAAGATTTTTATAGTCCTGGTATACCACCAAAGTTTTATAATTTTATTAATGAGATATGGAAAACCCATATTTCAAATCAAAGAGCCAATTTCAGAAGAGCTCTTACACAGTTTTCATTATTTTTAGTTGAAAAAACAACTAAGGAAAATGAAGCTGAAGATTTACTATTAAAATCTATTTTATATAGAGAATGGGATGAATTCCAACTCTATATTATGGATATTAATGAGATAAACAATCTTCTTAATATACTTCAATATTTTACTCATAAAGGAAAAACAATTCTATTATGAATAAGATATTTAGAATCATTTATATAACAAATCTAGACAGATTTTACTTGTAGAAATATTTACTAGAATAAATGGAATTATCGCAACTAGTAGCTCAATTTCAAAAATCTTTTTCGAATATTTTCTACAATCTTATGTTTTACTAATTTTATAGGTGAAAGTTTTCTAACTATAAAATATAGATTGAATCATGAACTATTTGATATAACAAGTATTCAATGGGGTTTTGTAAAAGAAATAGTTGTACAAAATTTTTCTTTTCATCTTTTAAAAGATTTTCCAGCAGTGGTAAAATCTTTACTGCAAAACATCATAAGCAATGCTGATTTTTTTTACTATTTCTATATTCAAATTAGTAGTTTTCTTGGTATTGCTGAAAAAGAAAAATTTTATCAGCCATATCAAAATGGGTTATTCATAAAATGCTTGGAAGTCCCCGATTATCTGCCTTTAATGAAGATAAAAAAATGCTTGGCAAAAACAATTGGTAGGTGTTATAATAATCCAAGCTATTATCAAAACCAGGTTGGGATTGATTTAATAGCTAAAGCAAAATATCTTCTTCAACAAAAAGGCTATCAATTCAAGACTGATGGAAGAAGAATAATGTCATACCATTCCGGAATTATTGAAGAAAAAAATGAAGAATTCACTCAACTATTAAAACAGATAGCTGATATGGAAATTGAAGATTTTCCATCTAATATTCTGGAACAGATAAAAAACATATGGGAAACTTGTCATGAAGACATTTCCACAATTCATCATTTCTAATCAAAAAAGACGAATCAAGACGGTTGAAGTCAAAGAAGATGGTAACCTGAAAGAAAGGAAACCCATATACCAACAAAAAAGTTTGGCAACATGGAAAGTCACCATCAAATTCATGATGTGAGAAGACTAAAGAAATCTAAATGCAACCAACAAAGATTGCAACATGGATCAATCATCAAAACAATGATGACGAAAGCATTGATGGAAGCAACCATTAAAGCTATTCAAAGGCATCCAGACACAGACATAAAAAGTTTTGCAACGTGGAAGCAACCATCAAATCCATGATGGGACAAGACTTGTGAAACGTGGAAGCAACCATGATCCCACAAGCAACAAGACAAATGCGATGTGGAAGCAACCACATCCATTTGAGATAGGATCCTTATTAGAATCATTGTTCGGGATTCAAAATATAATTGTATAGGATTTTTAATTTCCTCTATAAATAGAGAGGGGAACTCAATTGTATAGACATCTTGTCATTACCCTCACACTCAGACTGAGACATCTTGTAATTGCCCTCACACTCAGACTGATACATCTTGTTATTACCTAATTGTCTTTTGTATACTTTTACTTTCCTTTTGTAATAAAGAGTCTATAGTCTTCCGCTTATCCCTCGCACTTAATAAAAGAATTCAAAAAAAAAAACTTACCTCTACTAATTGAACACGACTAAACAAAGACAAAAGAACCAAAACTAGTTGAAAGTGATGGCAACAGGAGTGAGATATAGGGAAAGAAAATGAATAAAAATAAAATAAAAACAAAATGGACTTGAAACAGGGAAAACATGTGATATTTTGGAGAAAGAAATTTAATTAATTTATTAAGAATCAATTTATCTTCAAAAGAAATCAAATCCTATCCCAATAGCTAATCATATTTTTTTTTTCCTATAGTTTAAATCTAATTCATACTCCTCCACCATCTTGCTAGAGAATGAAAAAGATAAAATATTTCTTACCCATATAGGGACTCAAACACAAAACCTTAAGCAAATACGCCACACACTTAACTACTCAACCATACCAAATCACACGACAACAAACATCAAATCAAAACTCAAATTTTTGGGGCGTTACATTAATTGTAGCTTGTCAAGGAGTGGATAGCTTTGTGGCAAATGTAAGTCCATTGTGTGATTTAATTGTTGTTTGTTAAGCATGATTTTGAATGTTTAAATTATAAATAAATATTTTTTATTAGTTGTAATTAGATTAATTAAAATTCTATATATATGATTAAAGTAATAAAACGAATCAAATTAATTAGATCACCCTAAATATGAATCTTTACACCACAATCTCGAAATTTTAACAAGGCCAAATGCCCAACGAACAATTGTAACAAAGGACTTGAGAAAAAAAAAACTTTCCTCTACGAATTGAACTTGACTAAACAAAGACGAAAAGAACCAAAACTAATTGAAAGTGATGACAACAGGAGAAAGAACACACAAAAAAAAAAAAACAAAACAAAACAAAACAAAAAAGAAATGAATATGAGAAAAACGTGGGAAGGGAGAAAGAAAATTAAAAGAAAAAGAAAAGCAATTAATGAAACATGACCATCAAGAAAACAATGGAACAAAAGTCCCTGTTATTTTTTTGATAAATATTATTTTTTTGATTTCTAATTTACATGATAAATACTTGATTCTTGTTCTCAATTATGTATGTTAATTTCTTGTTTTAGTATTTCTAGAATATTAATTTATGTTTAATGTGCTTAATTCAGTGGAACAAAAATCCATGTTATTCAAATCGGAGAAAGGTACATGAATGAGTGGTAATGGAAAAAAGTAGAAAGAAGACCCAAGAAAAACATAAAATACTACGAGGCTGAAGGTAGGTCCATTGATAGTTCTATTTTTGCATCAAGCATGTGATTTTGAATGAACCATGAAAACTCTCCACACAACTCAATAATGAAACAGACAACAAACCAAAAGCTTCCACATTGACACATGTTGACACTATTTTTTTGATAAAACGGGGTCGACTTAGATTTTGAAAATGAAAACGAAAAAACGGGAGTCGCCACCAATCTTTTTTGATAAGGTGTGATTGGATCACCTTGAAAAGTGATAGTTTTTAATAAACGATTTGATTTTATTAAAACCACAATTTTGGTCTACGATATTCAAAAAAACGGGTTTGGGAGTTGGTTATGCACAAGGAAGGGTTAGCACCCTCGATACGCCCAAAATTGGTACCTAGTTGATTACTTAATGTCTTGGTGTCGAAAATTAAAAAAACTCGAAAAGAATTTAAAAATACGATCCCTCTTTATATTGTGTTATTTTAAAAATACTCGAATAAATCAAAATGAAAAATGCCTCCTTATCTCGAAGTAACAAGATGTCACATCCAGTGAGTTAGGACACGACACCTCGTATTTTCGAGAGTAAGCATGCATTTTATTTTTTGTTTAAACCTCATTTATTTTAATTTTAAAAGGATATTCGGTCATTTAGGATCAACGCGAGAAAAATCGAAGCTCAGTAAGTTAGGGCACGATTTTCTCGAATTTTCTAAATACGAAATATTACCTTATTTTGAAAGTTTAAAAAGGATATTTGGCTATTTTGGTCGAACGAGAAATCGAAACCCAGCACGTTAGGGCACGTTTTCTCGATTTTCCAAACGCGAAATATTACCTTATTTTAGAAAAAACCTTCCTTTTGATGTTTGGTGTTAATATGCATGACAGAACAATAACGAATACGACAAGGTAAGCATAGTAATGTGAGTAACAACAATATAATAGGCGAAGTGAAATGACGAGGCGATTACATAAACAAAGCAAACGAATAAATAAATAGAACTAACATTTTAGAAAAGTAAAAGTGTACATGAATAAATAAATAAACACAAAATAACAATGATGACAATAAATGAAATAAACACAATTATGTAAAAAATATGTATGCGTGTATAATTTTAAGTTATGAAAATAAGAAATGCATATAAATTATAGAGTATGAAAACGTATATAAATATATACATATATTAAATAAAAAAATCTGTAAGTATTATAAAATAAAATGTAAGTATGTGCGTGTATATATATTTACAAATTGTAATAATATAAAATATGTATGTGAAGTATAAAATATATGTATACATATATGTAAGTATGTAAGAATTATGAAATATGAAAATACATTTAAGCATGTACAAGTATATATATATATATATATATATGAATTAAAATGTGTATATTACGTATATCTATGTTATAAAAATATGAAATATAAAATATAAAAAGTATATATTCATAATGAATGAAAAGTATGTACGTAAATATATATTATAAAATGTATGAACAATTTGAAATTATTAATATTAAAACATTTTAATATAGATAATAATATATAAGATGATAATATATAAATTTAAACCAAATAAATAAATAAATAATGAAAACTTGACATAAATACTAGTAAATCTAAAATAGTTTAAAATAAAACAATATACAAAAGAAAATTTTAAACAATAAAAGAAACAGTTTTTTTAAAAATATATAAAAAATTTTAATGCAAAACAATTTCAGATAAATAATAAATATAAAGGCTTAAAACAAATAATGATAAAATAGCATATATAAAAAAAAGTTAAACATATTAAGGACGTGGTTGAAACAGAATTAAAAAAACGGGTCTTAAACTGCAAATACATGAAACAGGTGGCTAGGGGGACCGAAATAAATTGCGCTGAGGACATGGGGGACTGATTGCAGAATATTCCCTGTCCCTTATGCGCGTTGGTCTGCACAGGACCAGATTGAATCAGGCGGCAAATTATGTGGCCAAAATTAAATGAAAGGAAAGGCTGCCTTGAATCTGCAGTAGGATTTGAGGGACCAAAGGCAAAAATTACCCATTAGGGCAATAATGCACAGGTCTTCCTCCCTTAAACGACGCCGTTTTGTCCTGTCATTTAAACCCCAAAAATCTGTCACCTGCAGCCACATTTTTTTAACCCCAAAAAAAAACTAAAGCCTCATTCTCTCAACACCCCTCCCCCACGTCCGGTCATGGCCGGCGAACGGCCGTGCCGCCGCAATGGTGATCGGAGCCCTCAACAAATCGGGTTTTTAATCCCGCCTTCAAACCCGTTCGAAGGCTCAACCTCCATATCCCGAAAGACCGAAGGAGAAGAGTCTTTCTTGCCTTCTCTTGGTCTGACTCCGGCGACGGAAAGGAGCCTCCGGCGACGGTGCTTACGGCGATTCAGGTGAGTTGATCCCTTTTCTTTTTTTTTTATAGCTTCTTTGTTAATCGTTTTGAAATAGATTAAAAAGAAAAAGAAAAAAACAAATAATAACACAAAAACACTATAAAAAACGAAAGAACAGTTTAAAAAACAACCTTTAGAAATTTAGTTTCTGACTTTTGATTCTACTGATGTGCCTTCGTAAAAACCGAAGAAAAAGATGCATTGAAATTTCATGGCTTTTTATAGCCAATTTATAGAACTGTTCGTTTCTTTTTTTTTTTTTTTTGCCTATTTGCTATTTGTTTATTTTATTGGTTGCGTTGATTTCTCTCTGCAAGTGTCAGGCGCGCGTGGAGGAGTGGTGCCGGCGACGGCGGCATGCGAGGGAGGCTGGCAGAGGCATGCGGCGCTAGGATTTCTGCATTTCTTTTTGTTTGGCTGAAATTGTTTAAGTTGTGGGCCAGTCGAGCCTCTAGGGTTTTTATTTATTTATTTATTTATTGGGCATTTGGGCATTATTATTTTGGGTTATTTTCATTTGTTTTGGGTCTTTAGGCCCAGGTCAAAATTGACCTGTTACAACACACACATGTACAATCAACAACTAGTGGTGTTTTTTTTTAGCCATGTTGAAATATGTATGAAACGTACAACTAGTGCTGCTTCCTCGCCTTACATTCTATCTTGATGCACAAATTATTATAAATAATTACAAGAGAAGTCTCTTTATTTTTCACAAAGTATAATTATATTTACAAAGTTACAAGAGAAATCCTCATATTTTTCGAATTTAGTGTTCATGCATTTTCCATCTATGCTTCATGATTAATTTAATAATCTTTTATTTTTAAATTTAAAAGCAACAAATTTACTCTTTTTTTTCAATTATCTATATTACTCAAAGCCTTAAATTTATTCAAAATCATTTTGAATGAATTACCTTTTAAGCTCATAATCAATTATATGAATTACAATTTAATTTTCTTTTTACATTTTTCAAAATTTCTTTTCAATTTTTTTTAAAACCCTCCCAAAACACATTCGAAACTCTTACCACTAACCGCTAACAATCACATGAAATTTAAGATACTAGAGGATCACACATCACTTCACGAACTTCCCCTAAAACGAACCAAATTAATTAGATAACCCAAAATATGAATCTTTACACCACAATCTCGAAATTTTAGCAAGGCCAAATTTGTTAAATTAGTTAATTGGAAACCAGGTAATAAAAATTTTTTTGGTAATAATAATAAAAGGTTTGTCAGAAGAAAAACTTCTAAAAAACCTAAAAAAAATTAGTAAATGTTTTATATGTGATGAAGAAGGTCACATAACAACATTTTGTCCTAGCAAAGGAAAAATGCTAAGAAAATAATTAAAAGTCTTGAAGAACAAGATTTAGAAATATGTTATGAAAAGGAAACAAATCTTGATGAAACATTATATGAATTAATATCGAATCAAAATCGATACTAATACTGATGAGTATATATTTATGTTTAATATAGGAAATAGTTTTAATAATAAATTAGAAGAAATTCCTAATCACGAACAATGGATATTAAACTAGGAAGTTTAATCGGAGAAGAAAAGACTTTTCTAATGATATAGTAGAGAAAATTAATAAAAATTATATTTCTAAAGAAGAAATATATAAAATATCTAAGTTCAAAATATGGACATAGAGACACATAGAGAAAATTAGCGGTAATACGATCGCTAAGGATACTCGTGGAGGATTAATAGAAATTCCACTATTTACTAAAGATAAAATTAGAAGGATTAAAAAGAAATATCCTCATGTTAGATATATACATTTAGGTATTATTATGACAACCATTATAGCTCTGTTTAGGAGAGGTCATGATATTCCTATAATAGCAGTTCTATTAGATAAAAGGTTTGAAAATCCAATAAAAGCACTTATTGGAGGAATTCAATCTAATTTACACACAGGTGTAATAGGATTTAGAGTTAAACCAAATTACTTTATTTCCATTACAGACCCTCTAATAGAAGAGTGTCTATGCCTTAGGATTCAGACAAAAAATTCTAAAATTAATGATTTAGCAAAAGATCTGACAATAAGTTGGACTTCTATTAATGAATATACAAATACAACGAGGTAGAAATAAAATAGATTAATAACAAAATTATTAAACTCTTTGAACCAAACAGGTTTACTACTAAAATACACCTAAATTATTACATTTAAAAGACCTATCAATTCCAAAAGACTGGATGATAGAAAAATAAGTAATGCTAGTAGTTCTAAACCAATACAATATATGTAAATGCGGTAATATATCTGTATTCTAAAAATAATTGTATAACAAATACAAATGAAAATTTAATTTTACACTCTAGTTCTCAACGAGAAGAAGAAGAGGATAATATTAGTACAAATACTACACCAATAGGAATAAAGACGGTTCATATTCCTATATTTCCTCTGAACCCAATAATAATTCTAGAAACACTAGAATGGAGGAAATTAAAACTTCAACAATCGATAAAAAATTGAATGTTGGAATAAATATTAAAATTACATTTGAATTTAGTAAATATAAAAATATTCTCTAAATGCTTTGATAGAATCTGGAGCTACAATCATTAGTTGCGGAAGAAATGCCATTCTGTAGAAAATGGGAATTAATGAGAAAACCTATAAAATAATAGGCATAGATTGTAATAAAACCATAATTAATTACAAAGCCAAAAATATACCAATCTACATAAACAAGGTTAGATTTGTAATTCCTAAGATTTTATGTTTTCCTAAAATGTAGGGAGATATATTATTAGGAAATAATTTTATATGTCAATATTTACCTTTTACTATTGATAGAAATTTTATTAGGTTATCTACAAAAATATACAAGAGAAGTAAGTTTAAGTAATATACCAAACATATTTTATAACTTAAATTCAATACTTTTTTTTCATTACTTAAGCTTTCAATTTATCAAACTGCTAAATCATATTTTTTTTTGTAAATTGAGGAATAATTAATTGAGAAATAGGAACAAATCCACAATAACAGTGTAAATAATAGGATGTCGATAATGGCAAGAAAAGAGAGAAAAAATAGAATACATTGATTTTACGTGGAAATCCTTTTGGAAAAAAATCACGAGCAGAGGAGAAAAAAATTCACTATGTCGCATTCGAATGATATATAAGAAGAGAGACGACCACGTCTATTTATAGGTCAAATATAAGTAATGCAATAAGGTTTAAACGCTTTAATGCAATAAGGTTTAAACACCTTAATCTAATAAACATCAAATAGAGAAAGCATACTTCTATACGAATTTCACTTGTGTAACTTGTACGATACAAACAAACAAAATATTAATAAATTATAATATGAGATCATCATAGGTTATGTATAATGTTATATGTAAGCTTTAATTTTCCTTTTCTAGAAAAATAGTAAACAGTGTCCTCATAGTGTTTCCTCCTCGCATTACTCAAACAATATAAAAAAAGATTGGTTGTTAAAATTTTGAAATTCCTAATCCCTAATATATGTAAATTGTCAAATCTAAAATCCCTAGTTATTTTCTAAACCTAAGCCTCAAATCAAATCCCTATTAACCTTAAACCCAATCCCTAACCCTCAACCACCAAAGCCTAAACCCCATATCATACAACCTTAAACCCCAAACACTAAACCCCAAACCTTAATCCCCAAACTTAAAACCCTCAAACCAAAACCTAAATCCTAAACCTTAAACTAGAAACCCGAATGAGGATATTCAGAGAATGGGATATACTGGCCGGGATATACCTATATGGGAGATAACGAACCGGGATATTTGTAGAATGGGATATCCCTGAGTGGAATAAGTATGTCAAGTAGGCTAGTCCAGACCAAAAAAAATCTGAACCGGCCACTAAAACACTTAAACTGGAAGCTAAAAATTCTAATCCGGAATAAGAAAAGGCAGGTTATCTTGGGAATAGCTTATTCCGAGAGGGTATATTATAGGGATAAAATCGAAACAGAATAAGAAATAATAGAAAAATCCAAGGCATATTGTTAAAATAACATAAAAGCAAGGTCCGAATTAATATTCAAAAGACAACATTTGTTTAATGGTAAAGTATCGCATGAAATTTTTGAGGTTTAATGTTTGAGCCCCACTCTATGTAAAACCATGTAAGTCTTCCCTAAATTTAATTTTAGTTCAAACCAATGATGTATTGATTTTGTTTAAATTTATTATTATTTTATGTTTGAATATATTTTGGTTACCAATCCATTTGTGCATTGTTATGTATATTACCATAGCGTATGACATGATTATAATATAGTCAATATCACACTGATGGACATATATTTTTGTTCTAGTATTGGTGTGAATTGGTACGAGTGTATTTAGGTGTATCATTTAGGGTTTTCTAATGTTTTAAAATGTTTTCTTATATATTATTTACACATTCAAAAATACTTAAATTACATTCAGTATAAATATATTTACATGCAAATACAAATTTTAAAATAATTATTTTTCAATGTAATTATAAAAATTAATTAAAATAAAAATATTAAAATATTATACCAATCTATATGAGCTTATGTAAGTTGATATTGGACGAATCAAATCAAAACACCCAAAATGGTAGAGCAATGAACTTTAGACTACTTGATAGTAGTTTTAAACCAAAACTATAATTGTAATTATTACAAATCATGTGATGTCATCATTTCAGCCTAATCACAATTTTAACTCAACCCATCATAAATTCAACTTGAGATATAACACTTTATGATTCGTCCAGAAATTTACGCAGTCTATTCTGAATTTTGTGAGTGCTAACCCATTTATTCATCGTTGTTTGATATAAGGAAGTGAACTGTCTAGCTGATTAAACAGTTATTGGGATGAACAATTTCCTGAATTGCTGTTATCGGGTTTTCAATGAAAGGAAAAACAATTTCGTTAGTACTATTAGCGTGAGAAATGTAGGCACATAATATCCACCAGAGTACAATATTGTACATTTAATCTGCAAATTTTCTTTCTAAGTGATTTCTCAGTCTTTTCTATTTTTGTTCTTTATTTCTTTTCTTTAATTTACCACATTTTTTCAGTTCGGATTTTCCAACCACGAGTTTTTCATTATTTTAATGTTTTATGAATTAATTGGATTAAGTGCAACTAGATTGGGTAGTAACTAAATTCGTAGGGAGATTGATCAATTGAAGTGGATGTGATTAGTCTAAAGTTAGGGTTTAAAAATCAATTAATTTAATTAAATTGAATGTGCTTAAAATCCTAGATATAATGACTCTATATAGAAATTTAGGTAGATGAGACAAAAAAGGTACTCTACTTAGAACCAATTTGATTTAGCTCGATTTAGATTCATGAAGTCGAAAGATAAGTGGACTAAGTTGATTAATTGATTTAATTCTAGGCTGAAAGGTATTATTTTGGACAATTACTAATTAATCGGTAAAATCGCTAATTTTAGGTTAATTGTAACCATGGATGTTAATCAATTTTCTGTTTGTCATTATCGATAATAATTTGGTAATTTTATTATTTATGAAATTTAGTCTTTTTAGTCAAATTCTCATCTCAATTAATAATTATTCGTACTATAGTTAGTAGTGTACTAGTTATCTAGACTTAGCTTAGTGTGTTAGTTATTACTGCTTAGCTCGATTTAGCTATACCTCCCTTGGGTACGATCCTCGGAATACTTATAGTATTTCGTTGTACAATCTATATTACAATAACTTGTTCGCTCGTAGATACAACATTTACATTTATATTCAATTACATTATTTTAAGCCTTAGTGCGCACACGTCGGGGCGCGGTCAGGTTGTTGATGTCATTGCCAAGGAGGTTTTGGTGCTAAATTGATTTAGTGTAGTATTTGCATGCTTGTTAGGATAAGTAGTGAATTCTAACATTATAGATACGACACCACTTTTTTTTTTATTGCAATCTATTTTTTGCGTTATTTAATTTTATTGTTTATTGAATTTTGGTGAGATAGTTGTGGATAACTAGGATTATTAGTTTTTGTAAAAAAAATATAATGTCGGTAATGACAATATATAGCAAAAAATAGAAATAGAAAAATAAAGAACACACAGATTTTACGTGGAAACCCTTTCGGGAAAAAACCACGGGCAGAGGAGAAGAAAATTCACTATGTCGAATTCGAATTAATTACAAGAGGAGTAGACTATGCCTATTTATAGGCTTGTAAACCTTATTCTAATAGGAGTGAAACTCCTTATTCAAATAATATCAAATAGATGGAGTTTAATAAGGTTTATAAAACCTTATTCTAAAATAAAATAAAAGAAGTATAATTCTATAGGGATTTTACTTTTATTTTATTTTACCACAGTATTTTATTTAGATAAGGATTTGGGTCACTTAATTCTAACAATCTCCACCTTGACACGAATTCTTAATGAACAAGTTCTTCATCGCGAACTCTCAAAGAACAAGTTTCTCCACCTCTTCCATAAAACCCCTTAAGGGTTTATCTTCAACAATGAACACCAAACAAGTCTAAGCAATGCTCAAACTTGGTTAAAGGAAGTGACTTAGTCATCATATCTGCAGGATTTTCATGAGTACTAATTTTGCTCATAACAATATCACCACGAGCAATAATATCACGAACAAAATGATACCGAACATCAATGTGTTTTGTTCTCTCATGAAACATTTGATCTTTTGTAAGGAAGATGACACTCTGACTGTCACAAAATACTGTATTGATTTAAAAGTCTTCATTGAGTTCACTAAAGAGTCCCTTCAACCAAATAACTTCTTTACAAGCCTCAGTAATTGCCATGTACTCAACTTCAGTGGTAGACAAAGCGACTGTAGTTTGCAAAGTGGCTTTCCAACTGATTGCACAACTTTCGATTGTAAAGATATAACCGGTGAGAGATCTTTTTCTATCGAAGTCTCTAGCAAAATCAGCATCAACATCCCAATGACTCCATTTCTAGTTCTTCCAAACTATAAGCAAACATCGGTAGTACCTCGTAAGTATCTTAAAACCCCCTGAACTGCTTTCTAATGTTCTTTACCGGGATTTGCCATGTATGTGCTAACTGCACTAACTGCATATGATAAATCTAGACGTGAACAAACCATGACATACATGAGAGATCCCATTGCACTAGAGTATGGAACATGTGACATGTATTCAATCTCATCATCTGATTGTGGAGACAAAGCCAATGAAAGTCTGAAATGGGCCGCTAAAGGAGTACTAACAGGCTTAGCATTCTGCATATTGAATTTGGAAAGAACTTTCTCAATGTACCCTTTCTGACTTAGGTACAATTTACTTACTTTTCTAATCTCCATACCAAGTATCTTCTTTGCTGGTCCCAAGTCTTTCATCTCAAATTCTTCACTTAGTTGGGCTTTGCCCTTTCTTATCTCTCCTTTATCTTTCACTGCTATCAACATGTCATCAACGTAAAGGAGTAGATACACAAAAGAACCATCATTGTTTTTCTTAAAGTAAACACAACTGTCAAAGCTACTTCTTTTAAAATCATGAGAAGTCATAAATGAATCAAACCTCTTATGCCACTGTCTTGGTGACTGTTTCAAACAGTAAATAGACTTTTTTAGCAAGCAAACGTAGTCCTCTTTTTCTGAGACTGTAAAACCCTCTGGTTGTTGCATGAAATATCTTCCTCAAGTTCTCCATGCAAAAATACAGTTTTTACATCTAACTGCTCAAGCTCCAAATCATGCTTGGCCACAATACCAAGCAAAGCTCGAATCGAACTATGCTTTACAACTAGAGAGAACACATCTGTGAAGTCCACTCCTGGAATTTAACTGTAACCCTTTGCAACAAGCCTTGCTTTATATCTGGGTTCTTCAACTCTTGGAGTCCCCTCTTTCTTTTTAAACACCTATTTACAACGAACAACCTTTTTACCTTTGGGAAGTTTCACAAGATCCCATGTTTTGTTTTTGTAGAATGATTCCATCTCCTCTTGCATAGCAAACATCCACTTTTTTGAATCTTCACAACTAACCACCTCAGAATAATTAGATGACTCCTGGTTTGCATATATATCTTCAACCACATTTAAAGCATAAGCAACTAGATCAGCCTCGGCATACTTCTTTGGAGTTTTAATTTCTCTTCTAGTTCTGTTTTTGGCAATAAAGTATTGTGGTGAAGAAGTAATTCTATTTTGAATTTTCGTACTGGCTTTAGCAGTCGACTCTGTTGTAGATTCTAGATTAATCTGATGCTCCACCTGCTTTTGATTTTCTTTATTGGAAGAGTCTTTAAGAGATAAGGTAGGTAGCATAACAGTTTCATCAAAAACAACATCTCTGCTAATCACAACTTTTCTATTTTAAGGACACCATAACTTATACCTTTTTACACCAGCTTTATAACCAAGAAAAACACATTTAATAGATCTCGGTTCCAATTTTCCATTATCAACATGAGCATACGCAAGACAACCAAAGATCTTTAAATCAGAATAGTCAGCAGGATTACCAGACCATACCTCTTGTGGAGTATTTTTCTCAATGGCAACGGATAGAGATCAGTTGATCAAAAAACATGCAGTAGAGGCTGCTTCTACCCAAAATGACTTTGATAAGTTGGCATTTGACAACATACATCGAACCTTCTCCATGATCGTTCTATTCATTCATTCTGTAACGTCGTTTTGCTGTGGAGTATGACGAACTGTCAAGTGTCTTACGATCCTTTCTGACTTGCACAGTTTATTAAATTCATCCGAACAGAACTCTAAGCCATTGTCTGTGCGGAGGTATTTTATTTGCTTTCCCGTCTATTTTTCAATCATGGTTTTCCAAGACATAAATGAGGAAAACATATCACTTTTCTGCTTCAGGAAGAACGCCCACACTTTTCTGGAAAAATTATCAATAAAAGTTAGCATATAATTAGCTCCACCTCTCGAAGGCACTCTGGATGGCCCCCACAAATTAGAATGAATACACTTTAATGTTCCCTTCGTGTTATGGATTCCTCTGGTGAATCGAACTCTCTTTTACTTCCCAAAAATGCAGTGCTCACAGAACTTCAGTTTGTAAATTCCTTGCCCATTAAGAAGTCCTCTTTTGCTCAATTCTGCCATGCCATTCTCACTCATATGCCTTAGGCGCATATGCCAAAGTTTAGTAATATCATCATCTGACAAGGAAGAGAATGAGACAGCTGTATCACCAGTAACAGTAGAACCCTGCAAAACATATAACTTAGCAGTCTTTCTCTGCCCTTTCATCACAATGAGGGAACCTTTGGAAATATTCAAAGCCCCACTGTCAGCTATGTATTTGTACCCTTTTGAATCAAGAGTACTCAACGAAATTAAATTTCTTTTTAATTCTGGAACATGTCGTACATCACTGAGTGTTCTGACAACTCCATCAAACATCTTAACTCTAATTGTTCCAATAGCTGTAATTCTACATGAAGTATTATTTCCCATGAACACAATACCTTCAGACACTGTTTCGTAAGTTGTAAACCAATCCCGATTGGGACTCATGTGGAAGGTGCAACCCGAATCAAGGATCCACTCCTCGCTCACTTTGGAATTGTCGACAGAAGCGACTAGAAGTTCACCATTGCTGTAATATTCTACAACATCAGCTTTACCAAAATTTTCTAGTTGTTTTCCATTTTGATTCGCAGCCTCCCTTTTGATCTTGTTCTATAGCTTATAGCACCCAGATTTAATGTGCCATTCCTTCTTGCAAAAGCTACAAGTTTTACCTCTGTTTGAAGACTTCGATCTATCCTTATATTTACTGCGAGGATTTCGTTCCTGTGTCCTTCCATGATCATCATCAGCATTCTGATCTTTTTTTCCATGAACAATAAGACCCTCTCCCTGAGAGTTAGTTTTAACCACAAGATGCTTCATTTTATCATACGAGGTTAAAGAATCATAAACCTCATC
Source organism: Gossypium raimondii (assembly GCF_025698545.1). Classification (NCBI taxonomy): domain Eukaryota; kingdom Viridiplantae; phylum Streptophyta; class Magnoliopsida; order Malvales; family Malvaceae; genus Gossypium; species Gossypium raimondii. The sequence goes on along the minus strand of NC_068571.1, from coordinate 6,797,369 downwards.
AACTGTGAGAGACTCGCTGCTATATAGTAGAATCAACCTTAGATCTTCCTTATCATACTGAACCTCCATGGCCTTCAAGTTTGAGAGAATTTCTTTGAACAATGTTAAGTGTTCGTGCACAGATGCACCTTCTTCCAAACGATGAGCATAAAGACGCTGCTTCATATGTTGCTTGCTAGTTAGAGTTTTTGACATACATATTTGCTCCAACCTCTTCCATAATCCAGCAGTAGTCTTTTCCTTCATCACATCCTGTAAAGTTTCGTTAGACAAATGCAGATATAACTGTGTTAACGCCTTTCGATCCTTGCGCTTCTTCTCTTCTTCCATCAATGTTGAAGGCATCTTATCTACCCCTAGTACGACTTTCTCTAAGTCCATCTGTGCAAGAACTGCTTGCATCTTTATCTGCCACAACGTAAATCTTGTGTTACGATCCAACAGTAGAATTTCATACTTCAAAGACATCATTACCATGATTGAGATGAACAACCTAGAAGCTCTGATACCAATTTATAAAAAAATATAATGTCGGTAATGACAATATATAGCAAAAAAATAGAAATAGAAAAATAAAGAACACACAGATTTTACGTGGAAACTCTTTCGGGGAAAACCACGGGCAGATGAGAAGAAAATTCACTATGTCGAATTCGAATTAATTACAAGAGGAGTAGACTATGCCTATTTATAGGCTTGTAAACCTTATTCTAATAGGAGTGAAGCTCCTTATTCAAATAATATCAAATAGATAGAGTTTAATAAGGTTTATAAAACCTTATTCTAAAATAAAATAAAAGAAGTATAATTCTATAGGGATTTTACTTTTATTATAATTCTATAGGGATTTTACTTTTATTTTATTTTACCACAGCATTTTATTTAAATAAGGATTTGGGTCACTTAATTCTAACAGTTTTGAATACTTAGGGTTGCTTGTGTCCAATTAATGCCTTATTTAAGTGCAAAATGACCTCACTCCTTAGGTAAATATTCTTCAACAAAAGTTGGCTCAAGTTTAGTATTGGCATTCCATATATCACTATAATGCAGTTTTAGGTAACCCCTGTACTATTGGTATGAATATTAGCAAATCTGCAATTATGTAGTAGTGAAGTGATGTATCCAGTAATATTTGTTCACCTATTTGAATAGTTATGTAGCGCAATTGTTTATATAAGGGGAGTTGAATGAGATCATAAAACTACTAGTAATTCCATTCGTCCTGGGAGGTGAAGCCAAATCATGGTTAGAAATATTACCACTAGAAACCATCACGGCATGGGAAGAATTTGTGCAATTATTCTTGCAACAGACTATACCCATGACTATAATACTCCACACTTACAATAAGTTGTTTGTGTTTAAGAAAGATCTTGTAAAACCCAAGGGCAAGCATGTGACAGATTTAAAGAAAATACTCCAAAATTTAATCAGGGGTGTTATTGATATGATAATGTAGTTGCAACACTTTTATGAAAGGTTGGACAACAGTGGCAAAGCTCAGCTTGATTTCATTATATAAGGTATTATTTGGACCAAAACGACACATGAAATAGCGGTCTTCCAAGAAAATGTGAGAAGGAATGATTCTACAAGGGAAAAGAATAGGGTGCCGAGGTCAGCATACAAAATAAAGTTGATTTAGGGAAATAGTTCGGTTGATGCTATGGATTAATTAAGTAAGAAGCTTATGGATACCATTAAGAAATTAAAGGAAATTTTGAAGGGGTTCAATGGAGAATAATTAGTTGAAACATAGAGTACGATGTTTAATGATGATGACATGATGAATATCGAGCAAGATAAGAAAAATGTTGACAGTAAGCAAGAACGAGTGTATTGATTGAATTGGCGGAGACATTGTAAGGAACTCTTAGGCCCATTGAAAGATGTATCCGAAAAGATGGTTTCATCATCACTACCTGAGAATTTAAAGTATGGATATTTTGCAGAGAACAATACACTGCCAGTAATTATTGCAGCGCAATTGTCTATAAAACAAGAATTGGCCCTACTAAATATGTTGAAGAAGCATAAAAAGGAAATTGGTCGAAAATTGTTAACATCATGGGAATAAGCCCAACACTTTGCTAATATAAAATTCGGCTAGAGGAAAGTAAGAAATTGATAGTGAATGTTTAGAGGAGGTTGAATCTTGGTATGAAGGAAATGGTGAAGAAGAAATTACTCAAATGGTTGGATGTTGGCATAGTTTATGCAGTCTTTGATATTGAATGGGTTGGTCCAACTCAGTGTGTTCCAAAAATGGGTGGGTTAATTGTGGTTGCTAATGAGAAGAACAAACTCATCCTAACTCTGACAGTGATAGGATGGCGTGTATGTATAAACTACAAAAAACTCAATTGTGCAACATGAAAATATTTTTTTCTACTACCCTTCATTGGCCAAATGTTGGATAGATTGACAGGGAAGGAATATTATTGCTCTCTTGATGGTTATTCTAGATACAATCAAATTCCAATCCATCCTGAAGATCAAGAGAAGACAATGTTCACATGCTCATGTGGGACTTATGCGTTTTGGCAAATATCGTTCAACTTATGCAATGTGTCTACCACCTTTATGTGATGCATGACATCAATATTTGCGGATATGATAGAATACCGTTCTTAATAACTTAAAGAACTTGAAGTAAAGATTAGTGACGAGGATCACGCTTTGTTGTTGTCATGCTCTTTGCTCTTTTCTTATAAAACTTTTAGGGAAACTCTAATTTATCTAAGAGATCATCTCTTGTTCGAGGGTGTGAAGGGGAATCTTCTGAGTAAGGATAAAATCAAAAATGAGTTAGGCTAAAATAAAAAATCAAATGGGCAAGCCTCAGTTCTAGTTGCAAGAGGCAGACAACAAACCAGAAAGACATATCAAAATAGGTCTAAAGCAAGGTCCAAATTAAAAAATCATGACAAATATTGTGGCTATCATAAAAAGGTGGGCTACATTAAGGTAGAATGTTGGAAACGTCAAAAAAACTCAAAAGGGTTGCCAAAAACTACGAGAAAGATAAGTAGAAAGCCGAAGTTTTTTATGCTAGTGTAGCTGAGGAAAGAAGTGATGATTTTTTGCTGGTGTCAATGATCAGAAGCTCCCATCAAACTTTTGAATCGATCTTAGATGCAGGGTGCTTCTATTACATTTGTCCCAACATGAACTGGTTCTCCGCGTACAGTTTAGTTGAAGTTGTGCTAATAGGGAATAACTCTCTATGCAAAATATCTGGAATTAGAATAATACAAATTAAGATGCATAATGAAATTATTCGGACACAGTTAGATGTCAAGTATGTTCTTGATTTAAAGAAAAATATTATCTCAATGAGAATTTTTAATTTTAACGGTTGCAGGATTGTCATTGAGATAAATGGCTTAAAAGTTTCTCGTAGGGCTTTTGTTGTGATGAAAGGACAAAAAAAGGGCAACCAATATGTTTTGTAAAGGTCAACGGTTACTGATGCAAATGTGATTATCGAAGAAAAGATGAAATTGACACCATGTTGCAATAAGAATCAACCTAACGTTGCAACAAAATGACGTGACACTTTCTCCACCGGTTTCGATTCAACCAAACTTTGGCACATGCGACTAGGTCATATGATTGAGAAATGTAAGACAGTCTTGTGCAATAGAGGTCTTTTCAAAGACACTAGAGTTGGTAAGTTAGGTTTCTACAAGCATTGAGTTTTCAGGAAACAAACAAACTCAAGTCAGTTTCAATACAGCAATGCATAGAAAAAAAAGATTTTATATTACATTCATTTTGATTTATGGGGTGTTTCTTTTGACATCTCAAAAGGAGGTAATAAATATTTCCTAATTTTTATTGATGATCACTCCCAAAAAGTTTGGGTTTATTTCTTGAAATAGAAAAGCGAAGTCTTTAGAATCTTCAAACAGTGGAAAACACTGTTAGAAAAACAAACTAGAAAATTTGTGAAGTGATTAAGAATGGATAATGGTCTTGAGTTCTGTTCGTCAGAGTTTAATGATTTTTACAAACGAGAAGGAATTGAAAGACATCAAACGATTTTTTCTACTTCGTAGCAGAATGGAGTTGCAAAAAGAATGAACAAACCTTGCTAGGAAAGGCTTGATGCATGCTTTCTAATGCAGGCTTAGGGAAGGAATTTTAGGCTGAAGTCGTAAACCTAGAAAGTTAATTGGTAAATCGATCTCCTTATCGAACATTAAACGATAAAGTTCTAGAGGAGATATAGTCAGGTAATCTTCCCAATTATTCTAATCTTAGAATTTTTGGTTGTCCTACTTATACTAAAGTTAGCCAGGGAAAGCTCGAGCCAAGGGTCATTAATTGTATCTTTCTAGGATAGTTTGCTGGTACAAAAGGTTTTAAGTTGTGGTGTTTGAAATCCAGCAAAATAATTATTAACAAAGATGTTATGTTTGATGAATCTATCATGTTTCGATTAGAAAAGGGAACTTTTACTTTTAAAGACATAACAAATCAAAGTGTCGCGAGCAAGATAGAGTCAAAAGCTGAAAGAGAGGGCGACGTCTAGAACAGAAAATGCCCAACATCGGAACAACACAACGAATAGAGGTCTTATCCCCTCGAAGAGTTACATGACATCTCGAACAACACAATAAAATTCTGATTCTTGCATGCTTGAAGTTGTTTCAGATCTGTTTGGGGCTCCATTCAACCCTCAGGTATCCTCACCATATTAGTTAAATAAATATAAGTTGGCTCGTGATAGGAAAATGTAAATCCAACCACCACAGAAATATTGTAAAGGAAACCTAGTGGCTTATGCTCTAAGTGTTGTTGAGAGCATTGAGTCAACCGATTATTCGTGTTATTATGGGGCATTTCAAGCTTCTAGTTCTAACAAATGGCTCGTTGCAATGGAAGAAGAAATGGAATCACTTCAAAAAAAAAATGAGACTTAGAGGCTAGTTAAACTATCCATCGGTAAAAGAATCATTGGTTGCAAATGGATGTTTAGAAATGAGGAAGGTTCATGTCCTAATGACACTAGGTACAAGGCAAGATTGGTTGCAAAGGCCTACAGCCAAGTGGAGGGAGTTGATTTTCATGATGTTTTCTGTAACATCCCATTTTTTTAGTGGTGTCGAAAATAATGGTTTCGGGACCACAATTCCAGCTAGTAAGTTAGTGTTTTTTTATTTAATATTTATAGGAAATCTAAAATGTTGTACTATAGTTTGATTAAGAAATTTTAGCATTTAGTTAGGTAATTAAGTAAAAAGTATTAAAGTGTAAAAGTTGTAAAAGTTAGTGGTTATTAGTTAAAAGTATTAAATGGTTAAAGTAATTAGAATCTATGGACTTAAATGGTAATTATACCATGAAGATAGTTAATGGACGATTATGGGCTTGAAATGGTTAAAATTTATGTTAATTAATAAGGGTAATAAGTAAATAAATAAAAGAAACAATAACAAATGAAGAAAAAGGAAATTATCATTATCTTTGTTAGTTTGTCGAAAATTAAAGAAGAAAAACATTTATATTTTAAGCTTCAACATTCGGTTGGAGTGCATGCATGTAAGTGATTTTCAATTCCGTTTTTAGTAAATTTTATGTTTTTTAGATCGTTGTTTATATGTCCTGCTAACCCTGGTGTTAATTCATTAAATTATAAAATGTTTTGACTTGTGTTATTATTGAATTTATGAGACTTTTGAAGTTGTATAATGGTTTTGCGAGCTTGATATTTAAACAATATTAATTTGTGAAGTAGTTGTCGGTAATTTTGATGATTAGATATTTAAATGTTAAAATTGTAAAAGTTCATGGAATTTTGTGAAATTGTGAAAATTATGAGTTGATATAGAATTATAGGAATTTTTGGTTAGATGAGAATTTGGTTTATGGATGTTAATTGATTAAATTTTGAGGAAAGGGTTAAATTGTATAAAAGTTAATTGTTGGGGTAAATGAGAAAAAATTAAAATTTAAGAGTAAAAGGTTTGAATCTAAGTAATGTATGGTGTTAAATTAGTTAATTGAACTAATTTATTATGTTTAGATCAAATATTAATATAATAAAATTTTAAACTCTTTAATCTAGTGATATTTAAAATATCAAAAGATAAATATTAAAAATAAAATATTTTCTTAATGAAAAATTAAAAGTATTATTGTTATAAATAAATCTCAAAATTTTCAATAGTTTTTTAAACAAATTATTTACCACAATTTGACTTTCCAGATTTAATTTTGCGCTTAATAAAAAATTAAATAAAAAATTTAAAACTAGTGGCATTTGATTCAAGAATCACTACAGTAATTTAAGCTTTTAGAGGGGTTTTTAGTGGCGTTTGGACCGAAAACTCCACAAATATATATCATTAGTGATGTTTTCCTATAAACGTTGCAAAAGGTAAGGCAATAGCGGCGTTTTTCTCATAAACGCCGCAAAAGGTAAGGCAATAGCTATGTTTGTCCCATAACGCCGCAAAAGGTAAGGCAATAGCAGTGTTTTTCCTATAAACACCACAAAAGGTAAGGCAATAGTGTCATTTTATCCATAAATGCCGTGAATTTATTTACTTTTTTATTGAAACGACACCATTTTCACAAAGAAATCAAAGATCCTTTTTCTTCTTCGATATCATCTCCCACGAGTTACCTGCTTTCTTTCGCAGTTCGTTGATCCCTTTTCTTTCTTTCTCATGTTTTTTCTTTCTCAGTCTGCTTTCTTTCTTCAATATCCTTTTTCTTTGCTCGCTATCATCTCCTGCGATATCATCTTCCATCCACATTATTTGATTTCCCAAAACCCTAAACATCCACAATATCCCCTTTCCTCAGAGTTTGTAACCGAGCAACCGACGCCTAGCCACTTTACCCAGCAGCCAACTCACTCGCCAGCCTCCGTGAGTCTTAGGAAAATTTATCTTTTTTTTCTTTTTTCCATTCTACGTTTTTGTTATTTCCGTTTGTTTCTCGAGAAAAATTTAAAAAAAGTCGAGCATTTTTGTCTGTTCTTTGCTTTTTTATCGTATATATAAGATTCCAGATTTGTTTACTTGACTGATAGAATTGAAATAAACTAGAAAATCAAGTGGATAAATATTTGGATTCTTGTTTTGTTTCCGAATTTTGGTGAAAATTGACTATGCAATATCAAAATTTGTTTACAAACCAGAGGGTGTTACTGGTGAGAAATTGAACGATTATTTAATTTATTTTTATCTACAAATCTTATGTTATGAACTAAGTAGTTTTGTGAATTTTCATTTTAGGGTTTCAGACACTATTTTTACTCCCTTTAGGAAGGCTTTCTCGCTTAGTTTCGCATTTATTTTATCTTATTTTATTTCATTTCCATATGATCCAGTAACAAGCTAGTAATGAATTTTAGTTATCTTCATTATCTGATTTTGATGGGAAAAAAGAATGATAAGCAGGTTTTATTTCATTTCTCATCTCGTTTGTTTTTGCATTTAGAAGTCCTTTATTTTCTGATTTTGTCTCTATTAGCTCAATTTTTATTATTTCATTTAACAAAATCTTGTCCCTTTTCTTTCTTAGTTTTTTTTGCAGACCTTGTTTTCTATTTTAGCTACTCTTGACATTGAGAAGATAGCTTTTTGGTGTGTCTGCTTAGCTTCAACCCACATTTTCTCAGGTAAGATAATTTTGCTTCTTTTCTTTCTTTGTTTTTAATTTTCTTATTGGGTTTTTATTATTGTGTTTTTCTTTAATCTCATTATCTGCTATAATTTATTTTATCTTTTATTCTGAATTCTAGGTTTTCATTGATGTTTCAGTTAAGTACATTGTGTTATTATGCTGGTTGGGTGCTTAGAACATTGCGGTAATAGGAACATAAGTGTTTGATTTACTAAATTTTTTAGTAGCATTGTTTCTTTTTCTTTTTTCCCTTTTCCTGTAAATTCCTAATTGATGCCTAAGATATGATGTAACCGAATATTTGTTTAGTATTTTATTATTTGAACAACTTTTTTTTAAAAATAATTTGTGGTTCGTCCTGCTGGAATCTGATTCATGCTTTTTATCCCCAAGTGTTGAGTGTTGAAATGTGTTTGAAAATTGGAATTTTGAGGTTAAGTAATGGTACAAATTCGATGGAGTAGTCTGACATAAGTGGAATATTGTGTCATCCTCACTCTTTTTGTTATGCTTCAAACAAAAATTTGTAATTTATTAATGTTTGATTTTGGTTTATCTTGTGGAACAAGCATATGTGGTGACAGCTTTGGTGTAACTGGTTTTTAGTTCACTTATTTAGTTTCTTATGTGGTTAAAATAGCGACTTATAGATATGTTTGTGAACTTTTTTATTGTTTCGTTAGTCCTGTATTTCTTTTGTTTATTTCATTGATTTAATTTCTTGGTGGACAATTATTTTTTATTTTTTCTAATTTTTACCTACTGAAACTCGGATATGCTTTTAAGTTATTAGGGGCTTCCCATGTATAAATATGTGCTTTACAATGGTGTTTGGTCCATATCAATGTATGTAACGCCCCAAAAATGTATATTTTTGTTTTTGTAAAAGTATAACATGAATATTTATTTGCTTCAGTATTTAAGTGTTCTAGGTGAGCGTATGAGGTCCCAAGTTCAAGCCATGCCTTTGGTGAAATTTTGGAATTTTTCTGAATAAAGCCTCACTCTTGTTCAGTAGGCTTGTATTTGTTTGGTTGTAAGAATATAACAGAATAGGCTTGTTGGTCAGGTGGAGTGCTAGTATGCTGGTGGTCTTGAGTTTGAATCCCTGTACATGCAAGGGAGTTAATTTTTTTGTTATCTATGTTTGAGTGAAGTTTAAATTCGTTTGTTGAGGGAATGTGGTGTACGGTTTTTGGTGAGTTTGAGAGATAGTGGGAGTGTGGTGGACTATTTTTAGGAGAAAAAGAAAAGATTAAGGGTGGTTATCGGATATTCTATCAGTCTTTTCTTTTTATTTTTTTCCCAAAAGAAATTCTACACGTTTTCCCTTCCATTCTCCCTGCTGAATTCTCCTCTGCCTTTTTTCTTTCTTTTTGTGTTAGCAAATCCCTTTTTCTTCCTTTTATTGTTTTGACCAAGACATGTCTCCTTATTCGAGATTCTGTTTGATCGCTGCGTTTTTCCCCATTTGGTAAGTGGCTTAAGTTATTGTAGTTTTAACATTCGATTATTGACTGAAGGTTGTGATTTTCTGTTTTGGACAGCAGACAGTCGAGAAGAATGGAGTCTTCCTCGTGTCACCTCGTAACTGAAATCACTAAGGGTGTTGGGGTAAGCATTGGTCGCTTGATTAGCGCTATGGTCGTTCGTATTCACGTTTTAAAAACGAGTTTAAAATTTACTCTGTGTTTGGGAATGTCAATTCTAGGTTCTGAGTGTCTTGAGAGTGTCTACACGTGAAACTGAAACTAGGTGTGTACCCATAACGCAAAAAAAAAAAGAGGGATTCGGCTAAAAGTTGAAATTGCTTGCTGTTTGAACAGCAACAGTTGGCTAACTTTGAAAAATCACCATAAATTGTGGAAATCAAATTAGAGGATTACAAAATATGGAATTAAAGCTTATTGAGTCTAGTTTCTCATAGAAGAAACGGTGTAAGTAATGGAACTATAAGTCGTGAGATATAATAAACTTTGTGAGACAAGGTTAGAATGAATTCAGGTTCCCTTGTTCTTACTTTAGAAAATAATCAAAAAGTGGAGAAAAATAATTAGGGGTTAAAATTTACATGTTTAAATTATTAATGGTTCTATTTTCAATAGAAACAAACAGAAGCATCATCTAAATTTTGTACGAAGGATAATTAATTTTTAGCAAAATAAGGTTGAAGCTGTCATATAGCAGAATAGGGGTAAGTTTGAAGGTTTTACTGTACTTATGGGCTAAAACAAAAATTTTGAAAATTTTATGGTAGAAAGATATTTGCGTGTAGTTTCAAATACCTCAAGCGGATCTTAATTTGGAACTCTATAGCCCGAGTTATAAATAATTTAGTAACAGTGACTCTAGTAGACAACTTTGATGGAACATATAAGTAAATAGTGAAAACATACATGAATATTTAGCTAGCAAGAGTTACATTAAAAAATGGACCACTCGCCAAGACCAATTTGGACCGAGTGGACCACATGGGCATGTGGGCCCACATGAGCGTGTGAGCCCATTTTCACTGAATTGATTGCCAAGGTTGCACGGGTCACCCAAGTCAACTGTGAACCTATTGTAGGTCGGTACGCATCACTTAGACCCTTAATTGTATGAACTGACTATTTGATTTAGATATGTGTTGAGCATATGATAGTATACTTGTATACTGAACTGGTTATATGTACTGATGTCCTGAGATAGCATGTCATGACTTGTATGTTGCATTGCATGGGGTTGGGTTGATTATATTTGGAGGAAGTGTACTGAAAGGCTCTTAAGCATAACATACTGGTAGTTCAGCTACAAATTACTCTTTTGTAACGCTTCCGGTACTACCTGGAGTGTAGGAATGGGTGGGTTAATTTGATCCCCACATGGAGTGTAGGGTTGGACGAAAATGGTGTGTAAAGGCTGGTTGGGTAGGACTTTGTTACTGATTACTGCATGACTGCTACTGATACTGTGATGGGCTAAGGCCCAAACTGTTATTGATACTTAAAAAGGGCTTGACCCAAGACTGATTAAACTGTGCATTGTGATTTGCTATTGTCTATTTTCTGTTGGATTGCACATTGAGTTTTTCGTAAACTCACCCCTTTTATTTAAATGTGCACAGGTAATCCACAGATCTAGATGGATTGGTACGGCAGAGGACCCGATGGTGACCACAGTTTTGGACTGTCATGGTTTTTAACCCATAGTTACGATAATTGGTTTTATTTATATTCTATTTTTACTGGCTAAGTTTTTTGTTTGTAATTAGACTTTCGGACTTTGGTTTTGGGTTTTAATTATCTTTAACTTATGGATTACAACTGCTAATAGTAGGAAACCTCGGTTTTTTTCAAAAGAAACAAATATAGGAAAACGCACGATTATTTAATCCATTTAAAAAGCTTTCACACACGAATTATGTTTTGAAACTATCGATTAAATGAGCAACGAAATTTTGGAACTAATAAAATATTAAGACAAAGAATTCAATGGAAAAGGTTTTAACGTGATGATGCAGTTTCCAAACACCTTATCATGTGACATCACTAGATTCGGCCATAATGTCTGGGTCGGGTTTGGGGTGTTATAGTGTAGAAAATCATTTTCCCTTGTTGACTAGGGCTAGTATAGTTGAGTTTTTGCATCAGCAAGTTCTTGATATAGAGCACAGTTTTGCAGGGCAGTTATTGAGCTCCAAAATTTTTTTTATTTCTTTCTCTTTTTTGATCAGACTAAATTAAGCAGGCCAAAGTTTGTAACGGTAATAGCAGTGAATTTCACCCTTATATTTAAAAATGTTGCTTTCTCTTCGCTTGATATTTGATGCTTGAGAATATTGCGATATACTAAATACCCCACATTTTATCTGGTAGATACTTTGAGAATGGAGTTGGATTTCAATAGGTTGTTTAGTTGTAAACCTTTTTGCATGCTTTGCCATTTCATGAAATTGAAGATGAGTGACAACATTTACATTGAGCATGTTATTGTCTTTCTCTGGATATGCTATTTGCAAACTGTTAAAGCCTTCACTGTCCTATACTTGCAAACTATTTGCCTGAATGTTTTGGGTACCATTTCAAGCAAACGTATAGCGGGTTTTTATTTGTTTAACCTGTATGCTCGTGGATTATGTATGTGATCTCTTTTGCTCCTTAGGATTGCAATGGCATGCTACTTCATATTGATTGCTTCTAACTAGGGTTTCCTCTTGGTTGGATAATATGAAGAGTCTTTTCTTAGTCCCTTTCTATGTCAACTGTAGGCTACTATTTTGTACTTGTAAATTATAAAAAAGGATATTGCTTAGCTCATCTCTATATAGATGATCCTTTTTTTTTTGTCCATGAATTTAATTTTTTCCCTTATTGCAGGCTATTGTTTATTTAATTTTTATTATATAGTATTTTAGAAATATTATAATTTGTTTTGCACTTATCATGTATCATTTCAAATTACGAAGTAAATAAATGAATGATCCAAATAAAACAAAATAATCAATTTAAATATTATTTATATGGTTAATTTTAGTATTGACATAATAAACAAAATGAAAACAAATAAACAAAATAAATAACAGAATAAACAAAATGAAAAGAAGTAAACAAAAGAAATAACAAATGGAGAAGCAGCAAAGTTCTATAAGTTACTTAATGAAATAAATGAAGAACATTATGAGGGATCGAAATTTTCAAAACTATCCTTCTACATTCGTCTTTTTCACTTAAAATGTTTGGGAGGATGGACCGAAAACTCTTTTACACTGCTGTTAGAGTTTTTGAGAGGTATGTTTCCATTTACAAAAATCTCTCATTCATGCAATGATATGAAGAAAGTGATAAATGATTTAGGCATTGGGTATGACAAAATTCATAGTTGCCCAAATGACTACATGTTGTATTAGGGTGATCGAAAAAACCAACAGTCTTATCAAGTTTAAGGTAAATCTCGTTGGATGAATAGGAATACAAAAGATGTGAATGAGGATGAAGGTGAGGAACACTCAAGAAAGAAGCCAATAAAGATTTTATGATATTTTCCATTAATACCAAGGTTTCAAAGGCTTTTCATGTTGTCAAAAATAGCTGAGTCTATGAGGTGGCATCATGATCAATGAACCGATGATGGATTATTAAGGCATCTTGCAGATTCTTTATCTTAGAAATCATTTGACAGTAAATTTCCAAACTTTGCAAGCGATCCTCAGAATGTGAGGCTCAGGCTAGCATCTGATGGATTTAATCCTTTTAAAATCATGAGTACTTTGTACAGTATTTGGCCTGTAGTGCCTGTTCCTTATAATTTGCCTCTATGGATTTGTATGAAGCAATCTTCTTTTATCTTATCTATGATTATCCCTAGATAGAAAGGTCCCGAATGATATTGAAATTTATATGCAACCACTTATTAAAGAGTTGAAACAGTTATGGGTGAGTGTTGAAACATATGATGTCTTGAGAAAGGAGAACTTTTATTTATGTGCAGCTTTGTTGTGGACTATTAATGATTTCCCGGCTTATGCCAATTTATCTGGTTGGAGTACCAAATGACGTTATGCTTGTCCTTGTTGTGCTGCGCAAAAATGTTCGAAGTGGTTATATAATGGGAAGAATTTCTCTTATATGGGGCATCGTCAATGGTTAGATGGAAATCATATATTTAGATTTAAATGACTCTATTTGATGGTACTAAAGAGTTTAGAGAAGCTCCTGAGAAGAGCATTGGATTTGAAATCTTGTTCATGTTAAAAGATATCAATTTTAGTTATGGGAAGATAAATCAACCACCCAACACGCAAACAAAGAGAAGACCGAGGGAGGCGTATATTGGCAATGTTGACCGGCAGAGTGATAATGAATTTGATGAAGAGGATGATCCTAATGAGGTAGACTTGTGAAAAAAAGTATTTTTTTGAGTTACTTTATTGAGAGCATCACATTTACGACACAATATTGATGTCATGCATATCGAAAAAAATGTTTGCGAGAACATCATCGAGACAATTCTGAAAGCTGATAGAAAATCGAAAGACAATCATCAGAGTCGACTTGATCTAGTTGATAGGGAATTCGATGTGATCTTCATCCCTAATTACTTCTGAATGAAAAATCTCAGTTGCCGCCTTCTATTTTTGCAATGTCGAAGAAAGAAAAAGAAGTGTTCTGTATTGTGTTGAAGAATATAAAGGTCCCGGATACATATGCATCAAATATATCTTGATGCTTGAGTCTTAAATATCAAAGACTATATTCCCTAAAATCACATGATTATCACATCTTGATGCAAGATTTACTGCTAGTTGCTTTACGGTGTTGTATGTCAAAAAAGGTGACATATTGTATAATTGAACTATCCAATATAATGAAAGCTATTTATGGAAATGTTTTGATTGTTGAAGAACTTGAGAAAGTACAAGATTGAGTTGTCTTGACTTTATGCAACTTGGAGAAGACCTTTCCATCTTCGTTCTTCACTGTTATGGTGCACTTGCTAATCCATCTCCCTCATGAAGAAAAACTTGGTGGACATGTTTTGTATCAGTGGATGTGTCCTATAGAGAGGTGCTAATTTATTTGTAAATTTTTCATTCATTCATGAATATACCTTTAATTACAACTTTTGATAATGTTGTATATCGTGTTTAGGTTCCTCTGCAAATTGGAGTCCTATTGTCGTAATAAGCGTTATCCAGAAGGATCAATTGCTGAAGGTTACTTAGCAGAGGAGTGTATGACTTTCTACTCTAGGTATTTAGAAGATATTGAAACAATGCTGAATAGACCAAGTAGAAATGTTGGGCTCACTAATCATATCTTACCTGAAACTTATCTATTTCAAAGTTATGGACAACCGATCGACAAAGTGTAAATTGCACATTTAGATGATAGATCTTAAGTACAAGCACATCGATAAGTTTTTTTTCACCACGATTCAATTGAACCATTACGCAAGTAAGTTTTAGAATTTGATAAATTTTCATCTTTTTCATTTGTTTATCTTCTAATCAAGTAATCCACTTTTTAACATAGTGAGTACAAACAAGTCTTGAGATATCATTCACGCTCCCGAAGATTACAACATAGAGAGATTCATAACTTATTCACAGAATCTTTTCATGAATAGTGAAGGCAAACGATATGCAACTAAAGCTTTCAATGAAAAATAATAATGTTTTCGTATAACATTATAATTAATCAATTTACTTTCAATTCAATAGGTTTGGAGTGGAAAGGACGTCAATGAAGAAGTTAAATTACTTTCCTAAGGTCTGAATAGAGTAGTAAAAAGATATAATTCCTTCCTCATTAATGGACTCAAAATTGTGGAATAGTTGTTAATTCTTCAATTACAAGTTATGTTAGTGCCAGGGATAGTAATCCTGTTGAGGCAAATGTGGATTATTACGGACTTTTTACGGACATTATCGAGTTGGATTACTATGGAAAACAGAAGGTTGTCTTATTTTGATGTGATTGGGCTAATGTTAATATTACTCGAGAATTAAAAAATATCAATTTGGTTTTACAATGGTGAACTTCTCTCGATTAGTTCATACTGGACAACAATTGATATACGAGCCGTATGTATTTTCTTTTGAAGTCAAACAAGTTTTTTACTTAAATGATCCAACTGATGAGGGTTGGTACGTTATCCTCCATAACACCCCTAGAGACTTGTATGGCATAGGCAATGGAAGTAGAGATGACATTGACGAAAGATCAGAAACTTTGTCTGTTCTAGAACAAAACTTAAATGAAACTATCCCTAGTACTAGTAGACAATTTCAATGGGTTCCCCAGGATGTTTATGAAGATATTTACAAATCATGATGTAGTAAGATTTTACGATTTTTTAATTATATGTAATATTATAATTTAAATCTTGATCTTATTAAATAGTTCAACTATTTTATATGTACTACTATTGCTGTAATTAGCTACAAATATTTCAACTATTTTATGTGTACTGCAGATAATATGCCTAGAAGAAGATTGCGAGATCTAAGTATTATTCAAAATCCTCGAAATTAGGAAGAAACAAATAATGAACAACAGACTGCTACTGGGTCTTCGCATGTTTTGATTACAGTTGACGAACCTGCAGAAATTCAAAGTAATGTTAACTTTAATTAACGTGTATGTTGACTTTTATTATTGATTCTTGTTTCAAATTATTATATTATCATATGTCATTTTTTTAGCTGAAAGTGGTGGGAGGCGCAAAACTTAAGGACGTACGCTATTAAAAGATTTATATTATCTAAATTTTGTCGAGCGAGTCAAAGTAGCTAGAAACAGTCATGGTCAGCCTATTGGATCAGAAGCTCGACTTTTAGAAGGATACTTGGGCATTATAGCACGAAATGCCAATTTGTTACCAATCAACTACAAGTCATGGCATCATATGCTTATAGTAACAAAAATCAAGCTTTCGATAATATTAAGGTAATAACATGAATGTAATTTATAATACTTTGGATTAAGTTTCATTTATATTTACTTTCTAAACTGGTGTTATTTGCATGAGAGATTTGCTTTAATGGTCTCGGATAATTATGTGAAGAAGGCATTAGGAAAGAAATGGAGAGACCATAAAAGTACTTTAAAGAAGGAATATTTTAAGAAAAATATAAGCCTCAAAGAGAAATTGTTAAATGTCCAGCCGGGAATGCTAAGGTACCAATGGGAAGATGAAGTTAGATTTTGGAATTCAAAGAAAGGAGAGGTATTACGTACTTCAAACTCTTATAATTATTTCGGTTTATAGTATTTACTATATATGGAATAATAATTTCATAATGTAGGATCGTGAGTGAGTTGGAACTACAAGTAGGAAAAACAAAAATTCACGTACACAGCTGGGTCAAAAAGTTTTGCTTGTGTAGCTAATGACGAGATATTTTGAATTTATTAATTGTGTCAAATATTAATTACATTCTACTAAAAAATATTTTTCCTATTATACTGTAGGAACTGTCATCAGGTCAAAAAGTTAGACGCCTTTAGATTTTTGACATTACACATAGAAAGAAAGATTGATCTACTATGACTACTGAAGCTGTAGAAATTTTGGTATATTTACTTAATAAAATTTAAATTATTTTAAATATTTATCATGTTTAATTATAATGGTTTAATTCATCGTTTGTAATGCAAATAATGTCAAGTTATGTTGCCTTTGTTTGATTATATATTTCGTTGCTAACTCATTGATTGATTTATTAGGAGAAACTAAAAGATAAAAGGGCAGAGTATGAAGCGATCGCTTCAAGTGATAGTTCTGTTAATCAGGACGACATTGATAACCGAATTATTACTAAAGTTTTGGGTCCTAAAAGGTATGGTCGGCTTCGATTTCAAGGATCTTTTGTTAACTAACCCAATGTTTTGGATCCAGCTCACAACAATACATGCCTTCAGTGAATCAGGCTCAAGCTGAAGTTCAGAGGTTAAGAGACCGGATGGCTCATATGCAAGCAACCACAGTTGAACAAATTTCTCAACTTAAAGCGGAGGCAGCAGTGAGGGGTGTAGAGGCAACAAAAAAATATGATGAACTCCAACTACAACTTCAGAATATGATGAAGATGTTTCAGCATTTGCAGAATCCACCATCTTAGAATTTTGTTTTCTTATTGTGAGAATATCTTAACAATATAACTTTTGAATATAATATATTTTGTTATTTCATTTACAAATTTAGATCATATACATATTTCTTTCAAGATAATATCATTTAGATTTGAAGTTTTTGGTTGGATTTGATGTTACAGGAAATTATGTTCAAAATTTGAGTTCTATATGAATTACAATGGTTTGGTAAAATCTACTGAAGTTAGTGGCATTTTCCCACAAATGGCACTAAAGAGCATGACCTTTAGTGGAGCTTTTACTAAAAATGCCGCTAAATGTCATGTTCTTAGCGGTTTTTTTTATGAGAAGCACCGCTAAAGGTCATGTTTTATAACGGTGTTTTCCACATAAACGTCGCAAAATTTAGCGGCGTTTTTTGTGGCGCTTATCAAAATGCCGCAAATTGTTTTAGCGGCGCTTATAAGGGCCAAAAAACACCGCCAAATACCTATTTTGCTGCAGTGAATTTTTCAAAATTAAGCCCAATAAACATGTAAATTGGGCATATTATTAGGCAAACTACACCTAAACTATTAGTAACTTTATATTTTAGTCACTCTATTTCAAAAAGTTATTAAATGATCACTCAACTATTTGAAAGTTTTTATTTAAGTCACGTAACTATTCGGAAGTATTTATTTAAGTCACTTGGTTATTTAAAAAAAAAAAGTCCTACTAGCAATCTCCAAATGACGATTGGTACAATGGATTAGTACTTATCAATGAGCAGAAGAACGTACTTTAGATCCATATCAATCTACGATCAGTTTTGGGAATCAAAAAAGAAAGTTGTTTGGATTTTGATTTGTAGATTCATGACGTTAAAGCTATTTCATGAAAAAATTAAATTGTAGAAGAGAAGGGGAAATAATATTTCAATTTATGCAAGCGTTAATAGAGAAGGTCATACAAAAACAAATTTAACAACCTACTGACTTGAATCTTTCAATTAGTTCAATGATTATTTTATAATATTTTAGAACCAATTACCAAAACTTCTACTTATTCATATCTTAATGACTTTCGATATGGTTTACCCATTTTTATTAATGAAAAGAAATATAGAAGAAGGTGTGTAACTGAGTACATCCCACACCAACACCGAAATAAACTACAACAGGAAATGCATATTATGGATAAAAACAATTTCATTAGAACCAAGCCACAAGCAGGTCTCCCTTGTCAACCCCCATCTTCACCAAGGAGTTAATATTTCACTTTCAGTCTGACAAGAGAAACATGGGGTGGCAATTGTGACTTTGCAACAACAAGTATTGGTTTAGCCAAAAAGGGAACTCCCCTTCCTTGACATAGATCAATAGTTTCTAGGTTAGTTGGGATGCTCCAATTGAACCCTTGCAATAGCCTCGCAAACATCATGATAGTCATCGAGCTTCCAAGCGGCACTCAGGGGCACCCTCTCCTTCCTCTGCTGAATGTAAACAACCGCAAATCTAGCTCTGCAAGCACCACTTCGCCTTTATTTCAGTCTTGTAGGTGACGTTCTAGCTTGAACTCGCATGGCTCGTCCCAAACTTTAGGGTTTCGACCAAGCCCAACCCGACTAAAGGTTAGTTTAGTAATGATTTTGAAAAGTAAAAAAAATGACGTAAAAAAACACTTTTGAAAAGTTTGGTTTAAGATTGAAGTGTTTAGCATTGTTGTCAAAAAATGCTTTTGAGAAATAAAATGTTCATTTTAGACATTTTATTATCAAGTAACAAATATGCATTTAAATAATGTTCAAATTAATTAATATTATTATATTTTAGTAAGAATATAATATTTTATTATAACTTGTTTTAATATTTTAATATCGGAATATAAGTTTAAGTAGAATATATAAACTATATTTTAAATATTTAAATAAAACCATTAGATATTTGTAATTAGATATTAACACAATTGTATTATTTTTAAAAAGTATTTTTAATTAATAATTTTAACACATTTGTAATTAAGCATAAAAAAACTGAAAATATTATGTTCTTTGGAGGGTGAAAAAGTAATTAAGTATCAAAAGTGCTTTTTAGGAGAAAAAGTTAAAAATTTTAATTTTTTTTTTCAAAAATACTTTTCAAAAGTGATTTTAGAAAATAAAAAATTTCAATAAAAAATAACTTGTTTAACAAAACTTTTCTAAAAAAGAAGTGTTTTTCAAGTCAAAATAATTAAAAAACCCTAACTATCACATGGCTACACTTAGGGATGAAGTAGTCGCCCACTGTCGTATCAGTCACGGACACGTGAGGAGGGCTAAATGGTACAATGGGATGGAGTCTAAAGGCTTCTCTGGCGCATGCCTTAATATAGTTAAGTTGTGGGAAATCGTATTCTTGTACTAACCTATCTTTTCCAACCACATTATCTAATTCTTCTTTAGCCTTTTTTTAGCTTTTTTGGATTATTCAACATCTCTGCGATGGATTACCCACTGCTGCAATCATAATTTCCTGAAAATTAAGTTGAAAAAAAAGAGATTATCAATATATAGGGGTGATCTTCTATGATAACACGTCTATATTATATCATATTTATGTTATTTTCATGTCTTAGTAATCCATTTTAATAAAGTTTAACATGATGGTGGCTTATATTTTGTTCAAAACAATTAGAGAAAAGGAAATGTTGGTTATTTGATGAAGGAATGTATTGAGATAGAAAGTAATAGAACATAGAAGTATATGGATTATTAAATTTTAATTTTTATTGTCTTATATCTGTTTACATGAAGATCTATATTTAAATAAGCTGAAAATAATAATAAAATATTATAACTTGACAAATCTTGGAACTTCATTAATTAACTTTATTTCTACATTGGTTAATTAATTGCAGTTTAACCAACAACCAAAAATATTTTATAAATAATTATTATTGTTTAACTGTAAGTTAGAGTTAGCTACTTGTAAAATAAGGAGCTCACAGATTTGGGTTACCATGAAAGAACTCGTACCATTAGTGATCTCACAAGTTTAGTGAGATCTCATTATTATAGAGCTCGCGAATTTGGAAAGCTCGTAGTTTTTGGTGAGCTTGCAATTTTATAAAGTTCATATATTTGATGAGTTCACAGTCTTGCAATTTTATAAAGTTCATATATTTGATGAGTTCACAGTCTTGATGAGCTCGCAGTTTTGTAGAACTCAAAATATTGTTGAGCTCGCAATTGTGCAAATTGAGTTCCCCAATGCATCTATCGTCATTTCGCAACAGGAAAGACGTACATTTACTTGAGCTTTGGTCTCGTCCGCTGACAGTAGTGGGGCATCATCATCATCAGTCAAAGAAACTAAAACATCAAGCAAGCCTTGAGGTTCATGTTTTTTGCCATCTATCCATTGTTGAATCCTGTCATCAATAATGGGATTGTTATATTTCTCTAGAACACTAGTTGCGTCCTCTACGATTTTCTCATGCCCCTCCAGGTCGAGGTATCTCAAAAATGGCAAGTAATCGGATATACAAAAGGAATAAAGATGAATAACACAAGCGAAAATGGCGTCGACGTATTCTTCTTCTTCAAAACCGGGTCCACCATCTGCTTTCCCTTCTCCCAAGTATCTTCGCTTAAAGATCAACTTCCTCGTCACATTGCGACAATAGTGTTGGGCAACCAGTCTTAAGTCTACAAGGCCGCCTTCATCACCATTTTTCCATTGGCTAAGTACGTAACACACGAGGTTATCAGCTTCTTCAACTCTTTTCTCATGAAGCCATCGATGTCTTTCCTGTGAAAGCATCTCCCTAACCATAACTCTCTTCATTTTTCTCCACCGATCTCCTAAGGGTGAAAAAATAGTAGTTAAGTGCCCTTCTGAGAGGACATCAGTGGCCATGGTAAGGGGTCTTGAAGCAAAAATAGCATCCTGTTTTCTCAAGAATTGGACACTGATTTCAGTACAAGTGACGGAAATCATATGAACGTTTCCTAGACGAATACAAGCAATTTCGGTGTTCATTTCTTTCATGATACTGTATCTAATGAGACACCGAAGTTTTCTTCTTGCTTATGATTAATTCAGGGAGATTTCCCACAATAGGCCAAGGTTTAGGGCCTGGCGGAAGATCGGGCTGCTTAGGTTTTTGGGCATTGCGCTGCCATTGAAGCTTAAAGAGGTAACACAAAGCAACAGTGATGAAAACAAGGTGGAGAAGCTTAGCATTGTTGTAAAAGGAGCGATGAACATAGAGTAACAGATATTTTAATAAGGTGTTAATGTTTTTTAATAAAATGCCATTATATTTTATGGTTAACTGAAAGTACGTTATATATAAACTCTTGAACAAGATATACCAAATATATACTAATGTATATATAAGTTCTCCCTAAAAAGAAATTGTATATATGAGTTAGATTTAGACGTTATTGGCGGAAAAAATTAATTAAAATTAATATTATATTATTCTTTATCAAATAATCTAAATATATTTAATAAATAATTTTAAATTGTACAAATATATTTTATAACTTATATTCAATATTTATTCTTTTCAATATATAAATTTTCAGTTGACAAAACAGAAAATTAAAATCTTGGTCTTCTCTTCTTAACATATATGAAACTGACTATGCCTTCTAAACTTGCAAACAAATTGATAGTTGTAATTTCGTAACAAGTTTGAAACTAGTCAATAAAATTTTATAAACAACAACTTGACAATTTGATATTTTGATATTTATTAGACACTTGTATCTATCATATATTTGTCATTTTATATGTAACAAATTTTTATACAATATTAAGGTATAGAATGAGATCACATGATTTGAATTAATGTCTAACCAATATTTACTAAAGCTTCAACTATCACTCTATATAAATTAAGACCAAAATAACAACTTAATTCTAGAGAAAATTCCCCTTATTAAAAGATGCACATATTTATTAAATGACATCTTTTATTTTTTTCATTGGAATTGAATGTTTTCTAAAATTGGGTCTTTTCATTCACTTTTAACTTTAGTTTGTGTCTCAGAAATGATGTGCTTGTGTGATTTAAGGCACGAAGTGAGCTCATCAACCATTTGTTGCCCAAAAACTACAGGGATGATCTTGGTTCTTGTAAAGGTGGGCATTTCATCAATTTCTTGAATAGGTTCTTCTTCAAGATATTCCTCCTCCACATCATCAAATTGCTCCCTAGGCTCATTATCATTTCTCTCAAGCAATTTGTGAGAGAATTTCAATTCAACAACTGTTCTCTCACCTTGCTCAGTGGCTCAAACCAACCCATGAATATACTTTAAGAGAACTTGGTAGATGAGGGAAGGAAATGACAGAAGACACCTTTTGTGGACTCTTTCAGCATGTTTTAAAATTTCTTCATAAACCATGAGTCTTAGGTCAAATTCTACCATTTGAACTACCTTTCTAAGTAGAGCAAGAACCTTCTTGCTTATTGCATCTCTTTAACTATTGGGAAGCCAATTTCTAGGGCCAATGACAGAGAAAGCAACATAAGTTGTAGACAAAGAAGAGGCATGAATGTTACCTTCGGCAAGCCAAAAAAATTTACATTATTCTTGATGATTGTAGCAATTTGATTTAGGGATTCGTCCAGCTTTACCATATTCTGGAAGTAAGAGCCCATCACTTTCCTTATTGCCTCAAGGCTAAACTTATACCACGATCCTTTAATGATGAAAGGATTTGTGGTAAAGACTCAATAAAGGTAAAGAAAGTGATAAACAATTTTGCAACTACTAATAAACTGGAATTCACTCTTGTTTTCATATCTACAAATGAACATCTATTTATACACTTTATTTCTTAACTGTTGTATAACAGCTTAACTGTAAATTTGTTAATAACAGAAATCTACAATGTAACTGCTTTAAGTACTTAATTCATGCACTCTAATATTCACCCATCTACTCAACTTTCGAAACCCATAGAAGTTATCGAAGTTTACAAAAATGCGAAACAGACGACGGTTTAGTAAGAACGTCTGCTACTTGGTCACAGGCAGGAACTTCTCCGATGATAAGAGACTCAACGACAACTTTCGCACGAACAAAAACCAAATCAAGTTTGACATGTTTAAATTTCGAATGTAAAATTGGATTAGCTGCAACTACCGTAACACTTGAATTATCACACCAAATTGTTAGTGTATCAATAGATTTGATATTGAAGTTCACATAACAAAGACATTAGCCAAGTAACATCTACAGTCGCAGCTGCCAATCCTCAATACTCTGCCTTGGTTGTAGATCAAGACACAACCTGTTGCTTTTTAGAGCACCAAGATACATAATTATCACCAAAATAGATACAATACCTTGTATTTGATTGTCAATCATCAAAATCTAATACCCAATTATCCAACTAACGTCAGTCTCTCAGACGGTTTTACAAACAAGCCATAATCAACTGTACCACATAAATAGCATAAAATTCGTTTGAGTGCCACAAAATGAACATTTTTTGTAGCATCCATGAACATGAAGATACGATTTACAACATATACAATATCAGGCCAAGTAAGCACGACATACTGTAACACACCTGCAAGACTACGATATATGCTAAGATCTTCAATCGAAATACCCATAGTCTTAGACAAAAGGGAAGAACTAACCATAGGTGTAGAGACAGTTTTAGCAAGAACCATATGACAACGATCAAGCATGTCAAGTATGTACTTACATTGACATAGGTGAAGAGTTCTGTCAGCTAGGAGAGTGACCTCAACACCCAAAAAATAAAGAAGATCCCCCATGTCTTTGAGCGAAAATTTAGAGTGAAGTTGTTCAACAAACACATCAATCTCTTGAGTTGAGTTCCTTGTAATGATGATATCATCAACGTATACTAACACATACATACAAGCCATATCAGTAACAAGTATAAAAAAGAAAGCATCAGATTTCGACCCCATAACCTATAGAAAGAAGACAAGATTTCAACTTATCAAACCATGCTCTTGAAGCTTTTCGTAGCCCATAAAATTCCTTCATCAATCAAAAAACAAGAGGTTGCCCATTGGCATCATGTAGAACATATCCGAGGGGTTGTTGTGTAACAGCTTGTTTTTAGTGAAATCGAAACAGTGGTTTCAGGACCACAAATTTGATGTCAAAATAATTATTTTATTAATATTTTAATGTCTACAGAATGTTAGTGGTATCATATAAAAACTTCATTACGAAATTAATAAAAAAGGCCAAATTGCATAACATGCAATTTTGAGTTCTATAAGTAAAAAGTGTCAAATTGCTATGAAATTGGAATATGAGTGGCCTTAAATGGTAATTAGACCATTAATATAATTAGTGGGCAAAGATGGATATCTTTTTAATGATCTGAAAGGTTTTTACCTAAGGTTAATGTGGTAAATTAATAAAATATCATAAAATAAAATAACTAAAAGAAAGATATAGAGGTGCTCATGGGCCGGGCCAGGCCGAGCCCAAAAAAATTTTGGCCCGCGTCCTATGCCCGAGCCCGGCCCGGCCCAAAATATGGGCCTAAAATTTTGTTCAGGCCCAGTGCAAGAATAAAATCCTAAGCCCGAGCCCTGCTCAGCCTGACCCATTTTTTAATAAACACCAAAAATTTATTTTAAAAATAAAAAAGTATTTTAAAAATATTTTAAAATTAAAAAAAAATATATATATCTATTATATATTCGGGCCGGGCCCGGGCCAAAAAAGTGGTGCCCGATGCCCGGCCCATTTTCTAAACGGGCCTAATTTTTTCCCAAACCCATATTTTAGGCCTATATTTTTACCCGAACCCTCCTATATTTCAGATGGGCCTCCCGGCCCATGAGCACCTCTAGAAAGATATCATCTTTCTTTCTTTCTTTCTTTCTTTCTTCAATCGAAATTAGCACCTAAGAAAGCCATGAATGACCTTCCAAGGTTTGGTCATAGTCCTTCTATGAATGTAAGTGCATTTTTGGTATGTTTTTAATGATTTTTATGTTTGTGGGTTCGTTATAGCTTAATTTAGCTAGTCCTGGGACTAGTTTGTAAAACTATTAGAAGTATAGGGTTTTACCAAGAATGTATATTAGTTGATTTTGATGTTTGATGGATGAAAATGAATGTTTGATGATAGTTGAACAACTTTTGTAAAGGAAATTTTGATTAATTTGTCAATTAGGGATTAAATTAAAAATTATAAAATTATTCATGGTGAAATTGTGAAATAAATGAAATGTAGGGCTTGTGAGGGGCCTAAATAAGATTTGGCTATAGTGGGTTGGTACCTTTTATAATCTGAAGGACTAAATTGTAAGAATTTAAAATTATATGGCTAAAAGCATAATTTTTCCAAAATATGATTTTTGGATTTAATTGAATAGAATTAAATTTGATTGAATTAAAATTGATTATTTAGATCAAGAAAAGCAATGTACGGAATTAGATTAGGGCAAAGAAAAAGTGTTGGACTAGTCGATAGGTTTTCTTTAGTTACGGTCGAGGTAAGTTCTTACATTCAATTAAAGTTGTATTATGCTAGATTTACATGCTTTTCTATTATTATGGTATTACATCTCTACGAAAAAATCCAACCAAGTTTCAGTGACTTTTGGATCTCGTTTGAACCTTAGGAATATATAGGATACAAATGACATGTCATTAGAGGTTATCGTGTTTTGGGTACTGGTTTTATACGTCCTATCGGTGGTTGAGTTTTCGGCATGTATTGCGGTTACTTGATAGCTTGTGTGAGAAGCACCGTGTAACTACATCTTGGCTAACAGCTTGTGTGAGTAAACCCACTTAAGGCTCGAGAGAAAGAGAGTATCTATATGAGATAAGAGAAAGTAATGGTTTCGACCATATGTGAGCACATAGTGTGTGAGATTCTCGCGTATCTGATATTATTCTAGTGGTTCAACGGGTGTACCAAAGGGAAGGATCGACAGATATTTCGGTAAGTAATGCTATGAAAGTATGAAACATGTATGAAATGATGATGCTTTAAATATGCTTAGCCATATTCATAAAAGTATGAAACAGTTATGTGCATAAAAGCTATTATATTTTGCAATGAGTTGTTGAGTTATGTGGTTATCTAACTTGAAGGTTGTTATTGCTTAGGCTTATGCCAAGCTATGTTGGATTATCTCATAAATTGCTTTTAAGCTTATGTATATTGAAATGGTAAGCTTTTGTATATTGAAATGGTAAGCTTTGTTTATAAATTACGAACTTACTAAGCATTATATGCTTACTTCGTGTTATTGCTCTTATGTTTCTTTTTAGATAATCGGAAGCTCGTTCAGTTTGGAAGCTTGTCAGAGATCTACCACACTATCCAGCAACTATATCAGCAGATTTTGATGATTTTGAGTCATGGTTATAATGGCATGTATAGGAATTGTAACACCCTGAACCTGGCCCAGGCGTTACTGCCAGATCTAGTGATGTCACATGATAGGGTGTTTGAAAACCGTGTCATCGCGTTAAAACCATTCTCATTGAATTCTTTATCTTAATATCTTATTAGTTCCAAAATTGTGTTGCTCATTTAAGCAATAGTTTCAAAACGTTATTCGTTTGCAGAAGCTTTTAAAACAGATTAAACAATCATGCGTTTATGAAAAACATTTGTTTCTTTTGAAAACCGATGTTTCCTATTGTTAGCAGTTGTAATCCATAAGGTAAAGATAATTAAAACCCAAAACCAAAGTCTGAAAGTCCGAAAGTCCAATTACAACCCAAAAACTTAACCAGTAAAAATAGAATAGAAATAAAACCAATTATCGTAAATATGGGTTAAAAACCATGAAAGTCCAAAACTGTGGTCACCGCTGAGTCCTCTGCCGCACCGATCCATCTAGATCTGGGAACTACCTATCCAAATTTAAACAAAATGTGTGAGTTTACGAAAACTCAGTGTGTAATCCCACAGAAAAAATCAGTAGCAAATCACAGTGTACAGTTAAAGCAGTCCTGGGCCTAAGCCCCTTTTCAGTATCAATAACAGTTTGGGCCTTAGCGCATCTCAGTACAATATCAAATATGCAGTAGGGCTTTAGCCCATCACAGTATCAGTAGCAGTCATGCAGTATTCAGTAACAAAGTCCTACCCAACCAGCCTCTACATACCATCTTCGTCCAATATTACACTCCATGTGGGGATCAAATCAACCCACCTATCCCTACACTCCAGGTAGTAGCAAAAGCGGCACAAAATAGTAATTTGTAGCTGAGCTACCAGTATGTTAGGCTTAAGAGCCTTTCAGTCCACTTCTTCCAAATATAATCAACCCAACCCCATGCAATACAACATACAAGTCATGACATGCTATCTCAGGACATCAGAACATATAACTAGTTCAGTATACAAGCATGCTACCATCACGCTCAACACATATATAAATCAAAAAGTTAGTTCGTATAATTAGGGGTCTAAGTGATGTTTACCGACCCTACAGTAGGTTCACAGTCAACTTGGGTGACCGGTGCAACCTTAGCAATCAATTCAATGAAAATAGGCTCACACACCCATGTGGTCTGCCCATGTGGGCCCACACGCTTATGTGGCCCACTCAGCCCAAATTGGCCTTGGCCACGTGGTTCATTTTTAATGTAACCCGTGCTAGCTAAATATTCATATATGTTTTCACTATTTACTTATATGTTCCTTCAAAGCTGTCTACTTGAGTTACTATTACTAAATTATTTATATCTTGAGCTAAAAATTCCAAATTAAGATCTGATTGATGCCTTTGAAACTAGACTCAAGTACCTTTCTACCATAAAAGTTTCAAAATTTTTGGTTCATCCAATAATTACAGTAAAATCTTCAAACTTACCCCTATTCTCCTATCTGATAGCTTCGACCTTTCTTTGCTAAAAACTAATTATCTCTTAGTAGAAAATTTGGATGATGTTTCCATTTGTTTTTATTGAAAATAGACTCATTAATAATTTAAAAATGTAAATTTTAACGCCCAATTATTTTTCTCCAATTTTGAATGATTTTCCAAATTCAAAACAGGGGAACCCGAATTCATTCTGACCTTGTCTTACAAAATTTATTATATCTCATGATTTATAATTCCGTTACTTACTCGTTTCTTTTATAAGAAACTAGACTCAATAAGCTCTAATTCCATAATTTGTCTTGAAAAATTTATTATATCTCATGATTTATAATTCCATTACTTACTCGTTTCTTCTATAAGAAACTAGACTCAATAAGCTTTAATTCCATAATTTGTTCATCCTCTAGTTTGATTTCCACAATTTATGGTGATTTTTGAAAATTAGCCTACTATTGCTGTCCAAAACTATTTTAGTGCAGTAAGGAATTTTGACATTTCACCGATCCCATTTTTTTGCATTTTGGTTACACACTTGGTTTTGTTTGATGCTAAAACAGTCCCCGAGCACCCCAAAGCCTATAATTTAGCAAATAACACTAATTTAATCTCACATAACGTGATCTCAAATCAAATTTGTATCGAGGTTTTAACCCATAAGCGACTAAACTTTACCTTTAACCGATGAACAGTAATTCCCACACAAACTAAGACTCCGATTGGTGATTACGAGCCCTTGAATCCTCCCTTAATTGGCATAAACAAAACACTTCAGAAGAAAGTTGACAAGCAGAGACAAATCACTTATCTAAAACTTATCAAATGATCGCAGACAAATGTAGAGTGACCTGAGCAGAGTGGGAAAAGAAAAATTAAGAAGATGAAAGGTGAAAGAGAGCAGAAATTTGGCAGTAATGAAGAGAAAATAAAACGAGGGTGGAGGGATTTTGGGGAAAGTAAAAAAAAGGAAAAAAAAGATGAACAGAATATTTGATAAACACTCAAATCCCTTATTTCTCTACATCAAATTCCCCACTAAATACACTACTCAGATTTTTAGTCCATCTCAAATTCTCCTGGACGCACGAGCAAAAATAATGCCCACACCAAGATTCGAACGAGGACTTCCTTCACGCCAACACTCAACTTATCCACCAGACCAACAAGCCCATTCTATTAATTATTTTCCAACTTTTACTTAAAAGCCTACTGACCAAAGATAGGGCTTATTCATAAAAATATCAAAATTTGCCTAAATACTTGCTTGAACTTGGAACCTCCCAGACACACCCAAAAGACATAACCACTAAAGTAGACAGATATTTTGTGTCACACATTCACACTACCTAAAATTAAAATTTTGGGGTGTTACAATTCTACCCCTTAAAGAAAATTTCGTCCTTGAAACTTACCTGATCAGAATATATAAGGACACTGCTGACACATCGCATCCTCAGGCTCCCATGTGGCCTCCTCAGTGCTATGATTACACCATATAACCTTTACCAGTGGAATGGATTTCCTTCTCAGAACATTAGCGTCGTGGTCCAGATTCTAAATTGGCTCATCCTCAAAGGTCAAATCTGGCCTAACCTCGATCTATTCAATATGGACAATATTAGTAGGATCAGAGCGGTAGCACCTAAACATATCCTCTAGTATCTGAACCACCCTCTCAAATTGACCATCAATCTGAGGATGGAATGCAGTACTGAAGTCCAACCTTGAACCCAGAGCCTCATGTAACTTCCTCCAAAACTGAGACGTGAAACGAGGATCCCTATTAGAGGTGATCGAAACTGGTACTCCATGCAGTCTCACTATCTTAGAAATATAAAGCTTCACTAGCTTCTGCAAAGAATAATCAATACAAACCGGTGTGAAGTGGGTGGACTTGGTCAAGTGATCCACAATAACCCAGATTGAATCCTTCTTAGTGGGTGTTAGAGGCAACCCATTAACAAAATCCATAGTTACGCGCTCCTATTTCCAAAGAGGAATCTTAACCAGTTGTAGCAAACCCAAAGGTAACTGATGCTCAACCTTAACCTGTTGGCAAGTCAGACATCTGTCCACAAAACCAGTAACCTCACTTTTCAACCCTGGCTACCAATATAACTTTTGGAAGTCTCGGTACATTTTATTTTCGCCAGGATGCATAACATAAGGCTACTATATGCCTCTCTTAATATTGCCTGTCTCAAATTAGTATCATTCAGAACACAGATTCCCCCACAGAAACAGAGTACCCTATCACTGTTCAGTCTAAAATCTATAGTATTACCACCCTCAATCTATCGGAATCGAGGACCCAACGACTTATCCTCCAAGTGCTTAACCTTAATATACTCAATCCATGACGGCTTAACCTAAAGCTCGGCTAATAAACTGCCATCATCAAATAAACATAGGTGAGCAAATATCACCCTTAAATCAGTCATAGCCTTATGACTCAATGCATTAGCCACCACATTGGCCTTTCCAGGGTGGTACTCAATGGTGCAGTCATAGTCTTTAAGTAGCTCAGTCCATCTACGTTGCCTAAGATTAAGTTCCTTCTGAGTGAAGAGATACTTGAGGCTCTTATGATCAGTGTAGATGATACACTTCTCACCATACAAATAATGCCTTCAGATTTTCAGTGTGAACACCACAACTACCAACTCCAAGTCATGCGTCAAATAATTCGCCTCATGGGTCTTAAGCTAACGAGACGCATAGGCTATCACCTTACCATCCTACATCAACACATATCCCAAACTGACATGTGATGCATCACTATAAATAGTGAACTTCTTTTTAGGCTCTGAATGTATCAAAACAGGGGCCTCAGTCAGTACAGCCTTGAGCTTCTCAAAGCTCTGTTGTTGCACATTAGCCTAGTTAAATTGCACACCCTTACGTAGCAGCTTAGTCAAGGGTGTTGCAATCAATGGAAAACCTTCTCCAAATCATCGATAATATCTCGCTAGTCCTAGAAAATTACGAATCTTAGACACGTTCCTAGGCTACTTCCACTCCAACACAGCCTCAATCTTTCGACGATCAACTTGAATTCCCTCAGCCGGAACTATATGACCAAGAAATGTCTCCTTACATAGTAAGAACTCGTACTTACTAAAATTAGCATAGGGCTATTTTTCCCTAAAAGTCTGAAGAACGACTTGAAGGAGCTCATCATGCTCATTCTTAGTCCTCTAGTAAACCAGCATATCATTGATGAATACCACCACAAACCAATCCAGAATGGCATCACTAGGAACTCGTAATGAAAGGCTAGAACACTCGATTCATTAAATCCATGAAAGCTGTCAGTGCATTAGTCAGTCCGAATGGCATCACTAGGAACTGGTAGTGACCATAACGAGTCTTAAACACTGTTTTATAAACATCAGTCTCTTTAACCCTTAATTGATGATATCTAGATCGGAGGTCAATCTTGGAGACAACCGAAGCTCCTCAAAACTAGTCAAACAGATCATTTATCCTCGGTAGGGGTACTTGTTCGTAATGATCATCTTGTTCAGTTACCAGTAGTCGATGCACATCTGTATGGATCCATTCTTCTTCTTTACAAATAGTACCGGTGCTCCCCACAGAGACATACTAGGGCGGATGAAGCCACGACCTAATAACTCTTAAATCTGAGCCTTAAGCTCTGTAAGCTCTTTCGGTGCCATTCGGTAAGGGGTGATAGACACCGGAGCTATACCAAAAAGGAGTTTTATCCTAAACTCCACTTCACGAGTCAGAGGTTAACCCGGTAGCTCCTTAGAAAAGACATCCAGAACATCCTTTACCATTTTAATATCCTTAACTATAGAGTCTCTAGAATCTGAAACACTTATATAAGCCAAGATGCCTCACATCCCTTACGAGTCAACTTCTCCACCACCAGTGCAAAGATCACATTAGATAAGTAGTTCTGGCGTTCTCCAATCATGACTACCTCTATATCCTCATCGGTGATTTTTGCCTTCTCGACCAGGGTAAAAAGATCTCACTGCCTTTGCGGGCCTATTAAAACTCTCAAATTATATTTGAGGCCATACTCAAAGTGGACACATCGTTCATACTTAGATGCCACCATACCTCACGCATAGCGACTCAGTCTTAGAAGCTCAGCCTCATTCTTGGCTACTGATCGATCCCATTGTGTAATATTTAGAAACTCCCTCCTACGTGTATCCATATAATTAGCTCTGACATATTTCCCTTGGAATTCGGTTTTAAAGAACTCCAGGTCAGACTTTCAAGCTGAGTCTCTCCTTAACGGTCAGCCACCACTGATAAGCCTCGTCCCGTAGCAGCGAAACTGTACATTTTAATTTTTACATGGGGGTGCAATATAGATCATCCATGATCCTCTTCGTGGCCTCAATCTAGTACTCGACCACATTTTGGGTGACCCCAATGAACACCCCTAAAGAGCTTAGGTCCATTGGACTGAAGTCATTTTGTAACCGACCCTCAGCCCCTAAATCCAGTATTGAGCCCAGCGGCCCTCTCCAAAATCCTTAGCATAGCTTGGGACAATGCATCGTCCCCAGCCATGTGATCTTGAGACCCAGTCTCAGTAGTGGGTGACGCTGGCATCTCACTCGTATCTAAATTTGACAGGCTGTCCGATGACGAGGACTTAGCTCGATCCCCTCTACGGCTTTTACCTTGGCCTTTAGTACTCCGTCTGCAGATACCTCGTGTGTCCATATCTAATCAGATTTATCTAGTATATAAGTTTTATGAATTAGTTACAGTTTTAGTTTTTATTAACAAATGTTTTATGTAAAACAGTATCGATTATTCAGAGTTTGTTTTTGTAAATCGCAGTATCACTACAGTTTCCAGTTTCTCTACAATTTTTAGTATAAACTAACTAAAGTGTTTTCATTACAATTTACTACATATAATAGTTTCAGAATATACTATCCATAATAGTTTCAGTTTAAAACAAATCACAGTTCATAATACTTACAGGATCGATGCCGGAGACTTGGTGCACCACATTCTCAGTAGAAATATTTCAAATCATTTAAAAACCTATTTTTTTCAAAGACCAAATTTAAAACTCATAATCCACAACCTAGTTTTGCAACTTGGCTCTGATACCACTAAATGTAACACCCCAAACTTGGCCCAGCGTTATGGCCAGATCTAGCGATGTCACATGATAGGGTGTTTAAAAGCTGTATCGTCACGTTAAAACCATTTCCATTGAAATCCTTATCTTAATATCTTATTAGTTCCAAAATTGTGTTGCTCATTTCATTGATAGGTTTCAAAACATTATTCATTTGCAGAAGCTTTTAAAACAGATCAAACAATCGTGTGTTAAGGAAAAATATTTGTTTCTTTTAAAAACTAAGGTTTCCTACTACTAGTAGTTGTAGTCCATAAGGTAAAGATAATTAAAACCCAAAACCAAATTTTTAAAGTCCAATTACAACCCAAAAACTTAGCCAGTAAAAATAGAATAGAAATAAAACCAATTATCGTAAATATGGGTTAAAAACCATGAAAGCCCAAAACAGTGGTCACCGCCGAGTCCTCCGCTGTACTGATCTGTCTAGATCTAGGGATTACCTATGCATATTTAGACAAAATGGGTGAGTTTACAAAAACTCAGTGTGTATTCCTACAGAAAACAAAAAATAGCAAATCACAGTGCACAATTAAAACAGTCCTGGGCCTAGGCCCTTTTTCAGTATCAGTAACAGTTTGGCCCTTAGCAGATCTCAGTACAACATTAAATATGTAGTGTGGCCTTAGCCTATCACGGTATCATTAGCTGTAACACCCTAAACTTGGCCTAAAATTTAGGCCGGAATCTAGCGTGCCACATTGAAGTGTCTTTTGAAATCCATGTTTTCATTGAAAACATTCTTAGTTAAAAACTTGAGTAAAATCCTAGTTACGTTAGTTTATTCCCAAAATTTTTTTCAGTTGCGGAAGCTAAGCTTAAAAGTAACCAGTTTACGAAAACATGATATTTCAAGATTAAGTTGTGAAAGCATAGTGTTTTGAAAACAGTTATTAACTTGGAAAACCACAACCTACTTTTAAGATAGATAGAAAACGTAATAAACCAACGATCCCAATTCAAAATCCAGAAATTAATGGAGGCCTTATTACATCCCAAATCAAAATATAAGTACTTATAAGTAGGTAACTTAAAAGAAAATTAGAATCAATAGCAGTTGTGTGGCCATCTCCGAGTCCCTCGCAGCACCGATCCTTCTAATACTAGGGATTACATGCACCGTGAATAAACGGGGTGAGTTTATAAAAACTCTGTGTGTAATCCCCTTATTAAAGTAACAGTCGATATACAAAAACAGAAAAAGCGAAGCGATCGATTGCGGACCCTTTTAGAATAGCGTCTGATCTAATTGAGCATCGTTGACCAAAACCCACTATAATATCATTTGGGTCATAGCCCATAACGGAATCAATTGGGCCTAGCCTATTCTCAATATCAGTAATAGTTGGGCCTAGCCCAAATCAGTAACAGAACAGAAGAATATGGGTTTAGCCCAATACAGAAACAAGGTGGGCCTTTGCCCAATACAGAAATAGTATGCAGTATGGTGCAAGTATGCAAACCTACCCCAATCCAGCCAGCACACCACCCGTACCAACCCAACACACCATGTGGGGACAAATTCGACCCACCCAACCCATACACTAATATTGTAGCACAGCTGCTAGTAATAGTAATAATGTAGTAGAGCTGCCAGTACAGTATATTTGGCAAATCCACTAGTAACAGTATATGTAGTACTTCCTCCATAACAAAATTCCAACCCCATGCAATATTTCGTGTATCTCTTGCTCAATCATCACATGTGTATGCAAAATGGCCATACACAGTAACAGTCATTTATAGACATATTAAAAACATACCAGTAATACGACCACAGTCAAGTCAGTCAAATTCGAAGACCAAGCTAGTCATCTACCCACAAGGGTAAAACAGTCATTTTACCCTATAAGGGTATTTTGGTAATCCTATCCTACAAGGGTATTTCAATAATTTCACAAACTAGGGGTATTTCAGTAATTTCACAAATTAGGGGTGTTTTGATAATTTTACAAAGGGGGGTATTTCAGTAATTTTGCAAACTGAGAGTATTTCAGTAATTTCACAAATTGGGGTTCTTGATGACCCAATAGAAGGTCCACCGTCGCCTCAAGTGACTTAAGTAACCTAAACAGTCACAACGGTGTAAATGGGCCTAAGGCCCATTATTCGATCTAAATGGGCCCAAACGCTCATATGGCCCAATTAGCCCAGAAAAAGCCACAGCTATGCGAATGTCATAACCCAAACAATACTCACCATATCACACACATTTTACCCGTGTGGGCCATCAATATCACTAGGCCTACAAGGCCCATTTTGGCCCAAGACCACGAGAGCGCTCATGATGATCTCTACAGACTAATGCCCATGTTCGTGGGCTCGGTTCACCACACGTATGATTGTACGCTCGTGTGGCATCATACGTCATATTTTTGGCTTTTCGGCATTTTGCTGATCTACATTCATAGCAGTGTAAACGACACATACTTTTCAGCTTTTCAATCGATTATCAAACATAGCATACAGTTACACACCTGTTCGCGAAACTAGCTAAGATCCATGCTCTCCGAATCCTATAATCAACCAAAATATCGTATCAGATTTACAACCAATAAGGTTAATAACTGTCCAAGCCAAAACGACAATCCATACTTACCTTGACTGATCGCTAATTGGTTTATTTCCCTTAGATCACAGGTTAGAGTTGATCACACTCCTCTTTGATGATTAACTGCATTACAAATACAGCCTATCAACTACGATGGTCTAAAACCATGGTTTGGCAGACATTAGTCTAGAGGAATTACACGCAACCCTTTCCCTAAAAAAAGGAAAGTATCATTTTGCCAACCACTTGAGAAATTTACTAGCCTTCAACTTTACCTTTAAATGTGAGATGGGCGAACGGTTTGCACTCATCGTGGAATTCTACGAACCAGAGGCACTACCAAGCATAAGGGGAAGAAAATCAGCCAACAGAGAACATAAAAGAAAAAAACATATGTTTAAAAAGAAGCTTGAACATATCAAAGGAATAGAAAAAAAACAAGAAGAAATCTAGTAACTCATCAAAACTGATCAAAAAAGAAGATAGAAATCGATAACAGAATTAAGACACTGGAGAGGAGGAGAGATCAAAACAACTGATTAAGAAAATCATTAACTAAAAGCCGACAGACAAAATGGAGAGATGAGAGAAATAAAAAAAGGTTCGGCAATAAGGGAAGGAAAAGATCGAAAGACCAAAATCGCAAAAGAAGAGGGGGAAAAGAGAATGATATATTCGGCAGTAAAGGACAATTCCCAAAATGATCAATTACCCCAACCGAAAATAGTGCACTTAAACCCCCAATCTCGAAATTCTGAGTAATCCCCACTCAAATTCATCACAATACACCCATTACACACCAAATTCCTTCTTTTTCTCCCCAAAATCCCCAACTAACAACCCCCTTATCCAAATCCCCCAAAACCCTCCTAAAAGTACTCCATAAATCCCTCAAAGACCAATTCAAACTCCCCTACAACTTTATCTAAGACCAAGTCAACCACCACCCTAGGAGAGTTTCAATCCAACTCTACCTCTCTATCACTCATGGAAATAAAATAAAATCCCTTTGCATCCTATGTGATTCGAACTCAAGATCCCTTTACCACCATAATGACGCCACAATCACTAGATCATCAACCCTTCTTGTGTCATGATTTCCCTAACAATATTCTTAAAGCCTACTTACTTACATCTAGGGTTTTATCCACTTAAAACCATAATTTTTACTAAAGCCCAGGTTTGAACCCATGACTTTTCCAACTCCTTTCAGGACCCTTAACCACTAAAGTAGACATAATTTTGTACACAGTTTCCAAACTGTTCCGTTGCTTAAGGCCCAATATTTTAGGCCGAAATTTTAGGGCGTTACATTAGTAGTTATGTAGTATTCAGTAATAAAGTCCTACCTAACCAACCTTTGTCCATCCAACCCTACACTCCATGTGGGGATCAAATCAACCCACCCATCCCTACACTCTAGGTAGTACCGAAAGCGACACAAAACAATAATTTCCAGATGAGTTACCAATATCTTAGGCTTAAGAGCCTTTCAGTACACTTCCTCCAAATATAATCAACCCAACCCGATGCAATGTAACATACAAGTCATGACATGCTATCTCAGGACATCTAAACATATAACTAGTTTAGTATACAAGCATACTACCATCATGCTCAACACATATATAAATTGAACAGTCAGTTCGTACAATTAGGGGTCTAAATGATGCTTACCGACCCTACAGTAGGTTCACAGTCGACTTGGGCGACCCGTGCAACCTTAGCAATCAATTTAGTGAAAATGGGCTCACACGCCCATGTGGTCTGCCTATGTGGGCCCACACGCCCCTGTGGTCCACTCGGCCCTTATTGGCCTTGGCCACGTGGTCTATTTTTAATGTAACCCGTGCTAGGTAAATATTCATATATGTTTTCTTTATTTACTTATATGTTCATTCAAAGCTGTCTACTTGAGTCACCGTTACTAAATTATTTATATCTTGAACTAAAAAAATTCCAAATTAAAATCTTATGGATACCTTTGAAACTAAACTCAAATACCTTTCTACCATAAAATTTTTAGAATTTTTAGTCTGCCAATAAGTACAGTAAAATCTTCAAACTTACCCCTATTCTCTTGTTTGACAGATTTGACCTTTTTTTGCTAAAATTAATTATGTCTTAGTAAAAAAGTTGGATGATGTTTCCATTTTTTCTATTGAAAATAGACTTATTAGTAATTTAAACATGTAAATTCTAACTTCTAATTATTTTTCTCCAATTTTTGATGATTTTCCAAAGTCAAAACAGGGGAACCCGAATTCATTCTAATCTTGTCTCGCAAAATTTATTATATCTCACAATTCACAATTCCATTGCTTACACCGTTTCTTCTATGAGAAACTAGACTCAATAAGCTTTATTTTAATATTTTGTCCATCCTCTAATTTGATTTCTACAATTCATAGTGATTTTTCAAAATTAGCCTACTGCTGTTGTCCAAAACTATTTTAGTGTAGCAAGGAATTTTGACTTTTTGCCGAATCCCATTTTTTGCATTTCGGGTACACAACTGGTTTTGTTTGATGCTAAAATAGTCCCCGAGCACCCTAAATCCTATAATTTAACAAATAACACTAATTTTATCTCATATAACGTGATCCCAAATCGAACTCCTGTCGAGGTTTTAACCCATAAGCGACTAAACCTTACCTTCGACCGATGAACAGTAATTCCCACACAAACTAAGACTCCGATTGGTGATTACGAGCCCTTGAATCCCCCCTTAATTGGCATAAACAAAACACTTAAGAAGAAAGTTAACAAACGGAGACAAATCACTTATCTAAAACTTACCAAACGATTGGAGACAAACGTGGAGCGACCCAAGACAGAGTGGAAAAAGAAAAATAAAAAAGATAAAAGGTGAAAGAGAGCAGAAATTTGGCAGTAATGAAGAGAAAAATAAAACGAGGGTGGAGGGATTTTGGGGAAAGTAAAAAAATAGAAAAAAAAGATGAACGGAATATTTGATAACCACCCCAATCCCCTATTTCTCTCCATCAAACTCCACACTAAATGCACTTCTTAGATTTTAGTCTATCTCAAACTCTCCTGGATGTACAAGCAAAAATAATTCCCACACCAAGATTCGAACACAGGACCTCCTTCACATCAACACTCCACTTATCCACTAAACTAGCAGGCCCATTCTGTTAATTATTTGCCAACTTTTACTTAAAAGCCTATTGACCAAATATAGGGCTTATTCATAAAAATACCAAAATTTGCCCAAGCTAGGTTGAACTTAAGACCTGCCGAACACACCCAGAGCACATAACCACTAAAGTAGACAGGTATTTTGTGTCACACATTCACACTACCAAAAATTAAAATTTTTGGGCCTTACAGGTGTCTTTGTTTGATGAAATTAGTCATTATGTGTAGCTTGTATATATGTTATTTTGGTTAATGATATAGTTGATATGATATCATGTGTATATACTGTATTTAAAGTGGTTGTCATTTTAGCATCTAAGTACTTAGTGATTGTAGTTGAATGAATGAACATTAAGGTGTGCTATAAGATGTTGTTTTGGTATGATATAGATAGTACCTTGAAGTGTTAATAGTTAGTTTTGGTAGCCTTGGATGTATATTGTAATTTGGTATAGTTATTAAGATTAATGGTATATGTGGAAATGATCATAATGGCATTTGTTATGCATGTAATTGGTCCATTAACATTATGGAAAATGTGTAATTTAAGTTGTTCAATTGGTGCTTTGAATTATGAATGAATTTGGTAGCTGTTTAGTCTAGTTTGATTGTTGAGTTGGAGGTGCCATTTTGGCATATTGGTTGAATGGTTAGTTTCTATGATGTTTTAGCTTGTATATGTATTTATTAATTGTCATTTGAATGCATGAAAATGGTACATTTGGTTTGTGCAAGTGGCTAGTTTTTGGGTGAGAAAAATGTCTTGAAAATGGCCTACTTGTCATCCACACGGCTAGAAACACAGGCGTGTGTGTCGGCCGTGTGTCACACACGGCCAGGTAACATGGTCGTGTGTCCCCTGTAGCTTATTAAAGGTTGCAAGTCAGGAGTTACACGGCCTAGCACACGGCCTGGCACACGTACGTATGGCTGGCCATGAGAGCCAAGTCAGAGAGTTACACGCACGGACATAGGCTGGGACACGACCATGTATCCCTACTTCGAATGTCTACATGACCTGAAACACGAGCATGTCTCTCAGCCGTGTGACCCCTGTAGTTTCACAAATTTCATCTTTTCCTAAAAATTCTAAATGTTTCCATTTTAGTCCCGACTCGATTTTAATGTCTTTTTAGGGAGTCAAAGGCTCATAAAAGGGACTATTTATATGAGTTTGAATAGCATTTCTATGTTTCATGTTGTGTTTTATATATGGTGAATAAATGTTCGGTGTATGATGTTATCTTTCAATAATGCTCTGTAGCCTAATCTAGTGATGAATACAGGCTAGAGATGTTACATTTATTGGTATCAGAGCTATGGTTTAGCTTATTCTCAGATTGAACGTAGCGTATGTGAGTCTAAAAATACACGTCCTTATATAACTTGTGATAATGTGATAACTACACCTATAGATACAACAAACATATAAATTAGACATATTATCAAGTAAACTATACCTAATGTCATGAAACTATTAGTAAGTTTATGCTTTAGTTACTGAACTTTAAAAAGTTAAAAATTAGTTATTAAACTATTTAAAAGTTTCATTTAAGTCACATAACTATTTAGAAGTTTTTTGTAACACCCTTAACCCGTATCCGTCGTCGGATTGGGGTTACAAGGCATTACCGAAAGACACAACTTTTAAACAATTCCGAATGCACATATGTCATATTCGCATAAATTAAACTAATGGTGATTATAATTTAACATACACTATTAATATGAACACACATACATTTCACTTACACATAATCATAATTATACTTAAACAAACATGCCATAAAGCCATACAAAGAAAACATACATTAAAAATATTAAGCATGAATTATGTACTATCACATCAATTCAATGAAAATCACTGAGTAATAAAAATTCTTATGCACATTTATTCACATCAATTTGTTTTAAATCTTTCAAACAAAATATACTCATACATTGCCATTTACCAAGTACTCAATTGGGCTAGCTAAAGTCCATAAAAGTTAGATCTAAAACATACATCTCTCAATTAACTAACATTACCCAAATTTATCATGTACATTATTCACTAACCTTAAGCTCATTTAAAAGACAACTACACATCATTATATAAGATGAAAACATACTTATTTGCCTATTACAAGCTTACGCATATGTATACACAATTGAGTCATTTCTAAATATCCATGTTTCATTATCACTACAAAGCTAATCATTACATATTCGATCATTGTATATATATCATCCCATCCATAGTATATTTATATAATGCTATAAACTGAATATCATGCTTATCATCTTAGCACATCTCCTTAGCTTAATATACCTTTACACTTAATTTTTCATTTCTAAACTAAGTTGTTCATTTAAAACATGCCATTTCAACTCAAAAATAAAACCACAAATCTTAATCCAATTATCATCACCTACCTTAGTACACATATGTCCAAAATCATAAATGTGGCATATTTTTAACTCAAATATTAAACCAAACATTTTGATCTTTAATTACCAACTTTCAAGCAAGCATATCAACCAAAACAGGTCATATAACATACTCATTTTTTTCACTAACCATATCAAGATAACCAATACACATTCAAACATATGATCATTCTTTTACTACTTTAATAAGCGAATTATAAATAGCTTCCAACCTTCATATACATATTACATTTTATAAGCCATAACCAAACTCACTTAATACCAAAACCAAACATACCACACATATCACATATATATACCTTACCATGTGATTACTAACCATATAAGATTAAACCATGACCAAAATAAACTTAAGTCATAATTAAATCAAAACCGAACACAAGTAAGGAAATTAAGCCATTTTCGCATGGCTTTTATACATTCACTTTCGAATTAAACTAACTTTTAAGCTAGCCTATACATGCCATAGTTTCAAATAAATTTAGCTTATAAAATACCGAAAATAGTCGATAGTGTGATAGACTTTGCTGACGATTCTCAAGCTCGTAACTTGACTCCAAAATCTATAAAACAGAGGTAAACAAGAACACACATAGAGTAAGCTATTTAAGCTTAGTAAGTTATAAGCAAAAACATTTATACATACCTTTGCATATTAACATTAGGTTAATAAGACCGATTACACATATTTTCCCAATACAAATAAATCATTTACTACAAAGGTCACACTTTAATCACACATACATATACCATATGGCCGAATATAATCAATCATTTACACATATATTTTCACTTTTATTATCACAAATACATCAATAGGCCGAATCACTTATATGATCAAATATGCTAACACATAATTTATATTCACAAAACCTTATATCATTTCAAATAATCAACTTACCTTGTTTTCATTTAAACAAATAACTAACACATACCTGAACCTGTAATTCGATTTCACATTTGGTCTTTACTTCATATTGCCCGTTGAACCATTCGAAATTAAAAAGGATACGCAGATAGTCAGAAGGCTTGTACAATGCCAACGTCCCAAACGTGGTCTTACATGTAATCACATATCGATGCCACTATCCTAGACAGGGTCTTACACGAATCAAATACGATGCCAATGTCCCAAATATGGTCTTACATGTAAACACAAATCGATGCCAACGTCCCAGACGTGGTCTTACACGTAATCATATATCAAAAATCCTATGTCATGACATATGTATCCTAACTATTTCTAGGGTTCGTATAGGGCTTTTGGACATTGAATCTCGATCGAATCGAACTCAAAACATAGTCCCTATCTCAAAATCACATTCGGCCAAGGCTTATATTTATTCAAACAATTCAATTTATCACATGACATTTATATATTCTCAAATTTAACAACATTTAAATGCTTATAAACTTACCTCGGATATCGACGGACGAAATCGACTATTCGACTACTTTCGACTTCCCCAGATCTAATTTTGTTTTCCTCTATTCTTGATCTAAATAAATTCAATTAACTAATTT
The DNA here is from genome assembly GCF_025698545.1 of Gossypium raimondii. NCBI lineage: Eukaryota > Viridiplantae > Streptophyta > Magnoliopsida > Malvales > Malvaceae > Gossypium > Gossypium raimondii. The sequence continues at coordinate 6,754,513 of NC_068571.1, read as the reverse complement.
AACCACACATTCATTCAATTAAATCCAAAAACACATAAATGGACATATTACTATTTTTCCCTGACATTTTACACTTTTTGCAATTTAGTCCCTATTGCATAAAACACAAAATACACAAAATTTTCGCATACCATGCTAGGGCTGAATATTCATAAGCTCCATACAAGTCCATATATTTCATTTTTTTCAAATTTAGTCCCTCAAAATATTATTTTCACAATTTAGCCTTAATTGCTCAAATTCATCAAAAATCCAAAGACAAAACATGTTAATCTTTCACATATCTTTAATATTTCATCATCGTACAACAAAAACCACAAGCTATCATCAATGGCAAAACACAAAATCATCATCAATTTCAAAAATTCAAGCGTGGGTCTTGTAGTACTTGAAGCAATGATATCAAAAAAGTAAAAATTATTAAAAAAATCGAACAAAAACTAACCTTGAATTAAGCTAAAAAATAACCGAATGTTTCAAGCTTTCAAACCTTGTTTTTCTTTTCTAAATTTGGTGAAGAAAGGTTAACATAAAATGATGGCTTTTAATGTTTTGTTTTATTATAACATATATTATTTATTCATTTACTAAGTTAACCTTCATTACTAAATATATAAAACATATAATTTAAGGTCATTCTTGACCATTGCCGTCCACTCATTTTAATAGTGGCTAATTACCAATTAAGGACTTCACATTATAAAGACATTAGCTTACACATTAATTAGCCACTTTTTCATTTTAAGCGATTAATTCCTTTTATTAAATTTAGCACACAAACAATAAAATTAATTCACGAAACTTTCACACATGTAAATTTGCACATAATAAACACGAAAATGATATTAAAATATTTTTAGACTTAGATTTGTGGTCCCAAAACTACTATTCCAATTAGGGTAAAAATCGAATGATACATTTTTATTTAACACATTAGATTTTTTTTAAAAAAAGTCTTAGTAGCAATCTCCAGATGGTGATTCGATAATTAGTACAATAGATCAATACACATCGATGAGTAGAAGAATATACCTTAAATCCATGTCGATCTATGATCAATTTTGAAAATTAGAAAAGAAAGTTATTTAACTTTAAGTCATAAAAATAATTTTAATGACCCAATAACTTAAGACTTACAAATAGTTCAATAACTATTTAATTTTCCGTGAGAATTTTTATTAATGAAAAACTATACATAAGAAGGTACGTAAATGAGTACACCCTATACAAACACCGAAATAAGCTACAACAGGAAATACATATTATGGATAAAAACAATTTCATTAGAATTAAGGCACAAACAGGTCTCCCTTGTCAACCCCTATCTTTGTCAAGGAGTTAATCACTGTATTTCACTTTCAGTTGAAAAAGAGTAGACATGGGGTGGCAACCGTGGCTTTGCAACAACAAGCAGTGGTTTAGCCAGAAAGGGAACTCCCCTTCCTAAACAAAGATCAATGGTTCCCTAGTTAGTCGGGATGCTCCAATCGAATCCTTGCAATAGCCTCCCAAGCATCATGGTAATCATCGAGCTTCCAAGCACCATTCTAGGGCACCCTCTCCTTCCACGACCGAATGTAAACAACTACAAATCTGGCTCTTCAAGCACTAATCCTTCGCCTTTACTACAATTCTGGAGGTTACATTCTGAGCAAGTAACGGGAATCACATGAACATTTCCTAAATGAATACAAGCAAATTTGGTGTTCATTTCTTTCATGAAACTGTGTATCCAATGAGACACCAAAGTTTTCTTCTTGTTTATGATTAATTCAGGAAGGTTTCCCATAATAGGCCAAGGTTTAGGGCCTGGCGAAAGAGAGGGTTTTTTAGGCTTTTGGGCATTGCACTGCCATTGAAGCTTAAAGAGGTGACTCAAAGCAAAAGTGATGAAAACAAGTAAGGTGAAGAAGATTAGCATTATTGTAAAAGGAGCGATGAACATAGAGTAACAGATTTCCATGGCAATTTGAAAATGAAGATCAAGGAAGATACTCATATTAGATTTCCCTGGTAATATATATACACACGTATATATATCCAATTATTCATATGGAGGCTTCGACGAATTTAAGTGAAGTAAAATATACAAGAGACAACTTACACCGATATAATTATTACCTTTATAATCTTTTTTATTAAATAATAACAATTATATATTAATCATAGTACCCTAAACTGGAGGAAGAATTCTTTCTTCATAATTTTCCATGTGGACCTTTATAATTTTTATCCTAATGCTATTTTAACAAATTATAAGTACAATTTTTCAACAAATTATATATACGACTTAATAAAATAATTCTACATTGTACATCGAAATTAATATGATATTTTAGAACATATAATTTTAGAAAATATCTTTTATAAAAATTATAGTGATTAACTAGTATAAATAAGTTTTGTGACCAAAGAATGTTAATCAATTTCACAAAATATAGTTGTGAAGTCTCTTTCTAAGATAAAAGATAAGATTATGAAAGGGCCATGACCTTTGATAATTGTTATAAAGTTCTATAGTATGTGAAGTTTAATATGGCAACTATCTTTGAGTTAGGATTATGGCATGAGAATCTTGGTCGCATGCATTACAAAGGACTTCAAATGTTGATCTATTTCGAGGTTGTCAGGGGTATTCCTATATTAATTGGTGATGTCCATAAAGTTTATAGCAGTTGCTTGAAGGGTAAGCAACATAGGGAGAAACATCAAAGAGTCACTCAAGACGAAACATTCAAGCCACTAGAGTTGGTTAATATGGATTTGATTAGTCCTATATAGATACAGAAAATCAATGGCAAAAGATATGTGCTAGTCTATGTGGATGACTATTCAAGGTTCACATGGGTGAAATTTCTGAAAGACAAATCAAACACCTTTAAAGCCTTCAGGAAGCTGTGCATGACCTTGATGAATGAAAAAGGTCGTGTCTTTTGGAATGACCAGAAGAATAAGAAGTGATCATGGAAGGGAATTCAAAACCAAAAATTTTGATGCTTATTATGAGGATGAAGGGATCAAGCATGAGTTTTGACTGCCTCCAAACATGAGAGCATTTAGAGTAAAAGTTCTGCAAATAAAATATATATAATTACAGTGCGATATCTCCAAGTGAATAGTTCAAATTGTAATATAGTTTTCTGTTACAACGAAACACCAGTAGGTATTCTGAGAATTATACCCAAGAGAGGTTGGATTAAATCTAAAAATATTGTCTATAATAGTAGGTCTAAATAGTAGTCACTAAAAATTATATTACAATGATTAATACTAACAATTAAGGTCATAAAGTAAAATTAAATTATTAAAAAGGTTGAAAAATGAATAACTCTCGAAGAACAAGAAAAATATTAACTTGTTTCAGTGGTTGCAATTAACTTCAAAATTTAGGTTTTATTAGTGAATTAGTTATTAACTAACCAGTATTACCTTTTGACCTCTACTAATTAATTAACTAACTAGTACTCAGCTATCTCTCGACCTCACTTTCCTGATTAGGATAATCTCACGATTTACTCGACAAACTTATCTCTCGATCTTGTTTCACCTAGATACTTCCCACGATCCTCAATCCTAGGGTTTAAGGACACATAAATTTATACCAGCTAATTCGTATGGGAATCCCTTTAATCTCTCTAAAGGACTTAGCTACTCATGAATCCCATTTTCATATTCCCTTGAATCAATTGAATCATGCACAACACACAAATAAATTAAAATGAGAGTGAGATAGAAATTGCTCCGTTTGATAAACTTGATGTACTCGGTTTCAGGAAATCCTTTAACAACTAGCGAGATATCATCATTGACAATCAAGAAGGGAAAGAAAATTATAAAAATACTTAAAAACAAAGTCTTGGAATCAAATCAAATCGAAGTAGAAGAACAAAAAAAATAAATTATTTTGAAAAGAAAATGAAACCTAGTTTAAAATCTAATTAAAACTAAAATATAAAATACTTAGCATAAGCTTGCTATTTATAGGGAAAGTTAGTTGCTTCATAAGGTCAATTACAAGCCTTAATTAAGCCAAATATGGGTTGCGCAGACAGAAGCACCCTTTATGAAATTTTTTCCCTACATCAAACTTGTGTCACAACACACGACTTCGAATGTAAATTATTGAATTGGCTTGGTTGTGTTGCGATGACGGAAGCTTGTGTTGTGACTCGACTACCATTCCTGCTGCTTTTTGGCTTAAAAATAGGTGTCTTGTACACTCAATTAAAGTATTAAAACTATCTTAATGCTGATATTGGCCAAATGGGTCAACTAACTCAAAATATTGCGGAAAAAACCTTATTTTGCAATAATTTAACTCTAAGCTAAGAAAACTTAAAATGCAATAAAAGATACTAAAATAGCTAGAAAAAAACTTATTAAGTGTAGAAAAGTACCTAAACTGCCACTACAATTTGTGGCAGGACAAGTTTTCTACTCCAAATACTCCTTAATAGAATGGAATCGTAGAAAGAAAGAACAAGGTAGACTTAAGGCCAAAGACTCAATTCAACTTCTACGAGTTGTGGAAGGGTAGAAAACCAACTCTGAAATACTTTCATGTCTTTGGAAGTACCTGTTTTATCTTGAAGGATCAAGAGCATCAAGAGAAGTTTGATTCCAAGTCTGATGAAGGTGTGTTTATGGGGTATGCCACAAATAATAGAGCCTATAGAGTCTACAATAGGAGGACCCAAGAGGTAATTGAGTCCATCAATGTAGGGATCGATGATAAATGTTCCTGTGGAAAAAATCTGATTAAGTATGATCCTTTGAAATCCTTAATGGAAGTTGTAGTCTTTGTTGGCTCTCATGCCCTAAGTGTAGTATTTTTGTCTAACTACACTTGTAATTTTTTTTAAAAAGATTGGTTAATAAAATTATTTATGAATTACATTAATAATTTTTACAATTATACTTATGTGGTTTTTGCATTCAAAGCAAATTAGAAGCATGTTTCTAAAAGGTTGTCTAATGTTTAAACCAATATTAAGAGGTATTACATGGTCAGATTGTAATACGGAAAAGACATCTTATATTAGTAGACGAACCTAAACATGTCCTTAGTCTAATTGGAAATGAGCAAACTGGTTAAAATACTAATATCTTAGTCTAATTGGAAATGAGAAAACTAGTTAAAAGACTAATATGCCATCTATTAAGTCCAATTGGGCAGATTCTTTGTCTTGGGCATCGAAGTAGACGACTCCTAAGAGATAGGACATAGATGTGACTGACTAGACTCACAGTACATCGAACTGGACCCAAAAAGAATAGATCCTAAATCCGTTTATTGATTTATTCAGTTGTAACATTCATAGTGTGATATACCTTAATCCTGAGTGGATGACAGACTATGTATACATGACTTGTATACTTTAATGTAAGTAAAATTCTAAGTTCAAATAGATAATGAACCAAAAGCTATTGCCTTGGGTATATGTATTGCGTAGGTTTGTGCAAGTGTACACAGTCGTTATCAAGTAATAAGTAAGTATCGAGTTATCGACTCTACAGGGATTGTATTTGTGTTAAGTCACTTAATTTGTAAAATTATATTAACAATTTGGTAAATAAAAACACAATATAGTTGAGAAGTAGTGATTAAAATATATTAAACTAAATGCAATGATCCTTAATGCAAATTATCCCAAGTATGCAAACTATATGAATGAAATAGATTTTAGTAAAATTAATTTGCAACAATTATAACATAAATAAACTAGGATAATTACTTTAGTTAAACTCAATTTATTATCTACATGCTTAATAACATTCAGAAAAACAATCCATGGCAACTCGATCTTTCATGAATTTGGAAACCACATTAGGTCCTTTCAGAATCCTTTAGTTAGTAAATACGCATTTTACTAATCCTTATTTACTAAGGGCTCCTTAGCATTTATGTGAGGTAATAGGGACGTGTCAGGTTTGAAACAATTTAATCACACAAAACTAAAAACTATGCAGATAACAGAGCTTGGTCAGAGTTGTTATGTAACCATTAATTTAATCGGGTCAGGATCTAAATTGAGCATGCGCATTTCAATTATGTGTCCACTAGCCGTCGTCTGGCCAGGATCGCTTAGCTAATTCAGGTGCATTTCAATCACGTATGAACGAAATATAAACTTGATTTTAATTAAAAACATGATCGATTAAGGCACAAACATTATAAGCATGAATCAAATAAATATTATTTAATCAAAGCAATCATTTGAACTTAAATAAAATTAAGCTAGCATTGTTGTAAACAAGAACAAAGAACACATAGCAAACATCTTTATATTAAATTAAAGAAACAGAAGATTAAACCCAATTCTGAGTGGCTATCACCCAAGACTCTGACTGATGAGGCTCATTCGTTCCTTTGCTTTACTCTTTTGCTGATGGCTCTCCAAGGTGGCCGACTAAGGATTCTTTAAGAGGCTTAATTAATAAATCTCTATGAAGAAATGATGCTAGGCATGGGAATGGAAAAGGCTAAGAGAATTTGGAGAAAAGAGAGAATGATGAATGATGAGAATGAATGAGGATTGATTGAGGGATGCTTGAGGGATGATGAACGAAGGAATGAGAGGGTCTTATTTATAGGTGAGAAGAAGGGGATAGTTTGCTAAAAATAATGGATGTTAACCTCTTCAAATCTCCTCAAATTGTGGCCGGCCATGCTTAGTGGCTTTTGACTTGATTTTTTGCTTGATATTTAACCAATTTTAGATGCCACACAACTTAGGGCTGAGACTCAGTCAATTGTAAATCTTCGGGCAAATCTCTGATTTCTTCAACACTGTAAGAACCTTTGTAATTAAACCAAAGAATGGTTTAAATGGACAGCCATGTGTAGCCAAATATTGGGTTGACTAGGTCTCCAATTTGGACGATTTTGTAATCCAGTAAAGCTATCAAACCTATCCAGAAGAAATCAACAAGTTAAAGGACCAAAGAATAAAATTTATCCAATTTAATTAATTAATTTAAAACCCAAATTATTAATGAAATATTTTAAAATGAATTATTAAATATATTTTAAATTTTATTATTCAATTTAATCATCGTGACCCACTTTATGTCTTAAAAATATAATATAATCAAATTAATATAAAATAAGCCATTTATTGTAGGAAAACTAAATAATAAAGCATAACATCACCTTTTAATAATTTCTATGTCTTAATTTCATATTTTCACATATTTCATTAATTTATTAAACAATTACTTAGTTTTAATAACAGATTTAAATAAAAAGGTGATAAATTACATAGGAAAAATCCTATATATTTTTCCATTTACACACCCCCAAACTTAAATTATTGCACGTCCTGAGTAATGTTTATGTACAGTAAAAGGTCTTGCTAAGGAAAAATTGCTAAATGTGTAAGCAACATCAATCTTTGTCCCATAATCATGCATTAATAACTTCATGCTTTTTTATCTTCTTTATTAACAAGTAATTCATATGCAAACATTCTTTAAGATTATACTAAGCTTCAAACTATGCCAACATGAACCATAGTTTGCGTGTATGTCACAACCATAGATAACATTCTTCATTCAACATAATTTCCTATCAATCAAGTAAACAATCACAAGGCTTATTTATGATCTTCATATGTTGAACTTAGGACTTCCTCTCCACTAATGTAGGTGACATGATCATCAAATCAATAGATCTTCTATAAGGTTGTAATAGGGCTCAATTAAAGGTTGGGATTTTAAGAGATCGGACATTTCGGTTTTAAAATTCTTAACCTTTATCTTTGTCTTGGTTTTCTCGTAATATAAACTTTTTCTTAAGTGAACCTTTGGAACACCCCTAAACTTATTTTGAACTCAAGCTCATAATTTTTCCTTTTTGTAGCCTGAACGAACTTTTCTTTGCTCTTTTTTTTTTAAGCATGAGCACATTCATCTTTATGAAAATTTCCTCAAATGTTGATTCCCAAGACAACTTTAGTTAAGATAGGTGCACAAAATTAGGAAAATTGTAAAAAGATGGTAACTGGCTTATAATGTAGGTTCACTGCAAAAACAAGTCTTTAAGCTCAAATTTACAATTCCAAGGGTCTAATATCATAGGGTTGGCTTGAAAAGGCTTAAACGGTCCAAAGAAATAGTGCCTATATCATTTTAGATTTTTATGTCCCCTAGGATTTCACCTCAAGAAAGTTACTAAGTCAATTCTAAATATATAAACCTTCATGCATGTCTAATCTCAAAAGAAACTAAGTTTTCATGGCAAACATTACTAAGGCTAAGATCATACAAGCTTTCCATTCTTCAAGTTAACATACTTTCACTTAGATAAAATCATCATTCATACTTGCATACAAACTATCTCAGTAACAAAAAAATATCTCTAAACATTCATTTATTAAAACATACTTATGAAAGAAATAATTGAATCATACTTGAAAAAAAAATTTAAAAGTTTGAGCAATTTTTTTGCCTTAGCCCCTTTAAAAAGAAGCAATGATCTTATTGCAAGAACAAAGTAATGAATGAAAACTGAACACCAGGTAGGGTTGTAAAGAAAGAGAGGTGAGTCATTAAGACTGTTTAAATACCAAGTCTTCCCTAATAACCCAATCCTAGACATGTTCATTCCCATTATCACATCACTTAGTCTTATTCTTTCTAAAGAAGTGTTAACTTTGTTCATGCTTGCTATGTTTTATTCTGTAGAAATTAAATCCTAATTATGAAAGAATAAATTCCTAAAGACCTAAAAATAATTTAATAAATAATAGGACAAGAATCCCCCTTTTTATCTCACTGACTTATTCCTCTTGTCTTCTTTAGCTCTATCTCTGCTTGCATCGTCGGTATCTTCCGTCCATGTCTCAAAGATAGCATCTGGGAACTCAGGAACAAAAGTATTAGAGATATTCTTAAAAGTATTTCAAATTGATTCATCTTTAATTTTTGCATATTTCCAGTAAGTTTGTTGTTGATTGTGTATGAACTTGCACATATCTATCAAAATTGACAACTCTTATTTCCTTGAAGTCAGCATGGGAGTTGTATATTCAAGTTCAACAGTTAGCTTGACTGGTTCTTCTTCTAGCTCAACCCTTCGTTCAGGAATGTCCGGTTTCTTATTAGATTCTTCCTCTTCAGTATTTGTGACTGAATTAGCTTCAGTTTCAGTTCTATCTGTTGACTCCTCTGTATCCAACTTAGTAGGCTCTTCTTGCTCGCCTTGATTTAGTTCATGCACCCTCTCTACTAATCTTTCAAGATCATAATTTGTAATGCATCCTTGAACATATCACTCGTTCAGATTTGCTTGTGAAGTGATTAATGATGGGAAATAATCACTTTCTTCCTTTTTTTAGCACAATTGTGAATCTCCTTGAGGATAATTTTCCCAACACTAATGACTTTTCTGTCTAAATTGCATATAACAAAAGCATTTATTCCATCGAGATGGTGGAACTATGTGAGATAGGCATAAAACTGTAGTGAACGAAATAGAACCATACTTTTGCTACTCATTTTAAGTATTCTCTTTAACAAGAATGGCTCTCATACTTTCTTATAATCCATTGGGATATCGGATTTTTCACAACATCAAGCACTTGTTGAAGAAAATCCCAATTGATATTGTTCATCATAGGGTAGTACTCATCTTTTCAACATCAGGTAAATTAAACAAATCATTGATGGACTTAGAAGTAAGAGGTACCTTTTTCTTTCAAACAATGACTTTAGTAGCATCTTGCAGTCAAACTAGTATAGAATTCGCAAACTAATTCATCATCAGGATGTGAACGAGTATGACAAAATCGTTCCCACTTGAGAGCATTGATTTTCTTTCTAATCGGTATAGGAACAACCATCAAATCATTACTCTTCAAGTCAAAACATTTTTCTGGTACCATAGGTTGATGCTTGAAGATTGAATCAAATCTCTCTTTCACTTCTTCATCGATCAAAATTGGGTTTTCAGAAGTAGTCTCTGAAGATCTGGTTCTTTTGCGAGACATGGTATCTTTTCCCAAAAATTTGGCAAAATTTCTGCACAAAAGAGAAAAGGAAAATCGACAAAGTGGGTAGAACTTGATACGGAAAAAATCTTACGATGGCAATAGGGAATTTCAGTAAAAAGGGAAGAGGACTAGGGTTTCTTTCGAGATTTGAGGTTGACGCCACAAAGAGGAGATTTGGGGATTTTTAGGGTGTAAGTAAATTACTTTAAGGGATATGAAGATTAGTAGAATGGAAATGGGTTTATATAGGAAAAATTAAGGCAACATGTAGCAAAAAATTAGACACATTAGGGTTACTTGGGCGGCAAGCAATGGGTGTGACGGCAAGGCATGAATTTTTCCCTCCTTTTTGTTGTCTTGGGCCTCAAACTCAGACTGTATCTTACTAAAAAAATTGATTAGTACTTGGGCCAAATTTGACCCCCTTATTAACATAAAAATTTAAAATTTAAACATAACAAATGAAATTTTAAAAAAAATTAAGTCTTAATTAGAAAATTTCTTCTTAACAAATTACATTAAATTAATTCCCAAGAAAGGTTGGAGGGGTTACAGCGATCCCGCTTAAGTTCCAATCTCCTTAGACAGAATTAATTAAATGTAATAAGTTAAGAAAATAAGTTCTAATTATTTATTTACAAAATGAGTTCATGAAAAATTAAAGGTCTATTAATTTGAGCGAGGATTCAATTCGCTCAACTTCACCATCCAAGTAGTGTTTGAGACGTTGACTATTAACTTTAAACGTACCTCCATAATTGTTGTATAATTCAATAGCTCCATAAGGATAAACTCGGTAGATGGTATAATGTCCTTTCCATCGGGATTTAAGCTTCCCAAGAAATATCTTCAACCTTGAATTAAACAACAAAACCTTCTAACCTTCTTTAAACTCACGAGGTTGTGTATGACTATCATGCCATCTCTTTGATCTTTCTTTACACATTTTGGCATTCTCATAGGAAAACAACCTCAGCTCTTCCAACTTATCAAGTTGAAACATCTTCTCTCATCGGCTTGCTTAAGATCAAAATTCAACTGCTTCAAGCCCTAGTGAGCTTTATTCTCCAACTCTAATGGCAAATGGCATTCCTTTCCAAAGACTAACCGATAAGGAGTCATTCCTAATGGAGTCTTAAATGTTGTTTGATAGGCCTATAATACATCATCGAGCCTTCAAAACCAATATTTTTTCTAGGGCGTTCTACCTTTTTAAGGATACCTTTGATTTCGCGACTCACTCTTTCAACTTGCCCATTAGACTAGGGGTGATAGGTAGTAGCAATCTTGTGCTTCACATCATATTTTTCAAGCAACCACTAAGCCATTTGTTCACAATGTGAGAACCTTCATCAGTAATAATAGCTCTTGGTGTCCCAAATCGTGTAAACACATGCTTATGTAGGAATCACATGACTACCTTAGCATCATTTATAGGGTATGCTTCAGCTTCAACCCACTTGGATACATAGTCCACAACATCTAAGATGTATTTGTTCCTATAGGAAGAAGGAAACGAGCCTAAGAAGTCAATGCCCCATACATTGAACATTTCAATCTCCAAAATATTTTTCAAGGGCATCTCATTCCTCCTTGATATATTTCCAGTCCTTGGCATTTATCATAATTCTTCACATAAGCATAAGTATCTTTAAATAGTGTAGCCCAAAAAAAACATGCCTGCAAAATCTTTGCTGCAGTACGTGAACTACCAAAGTGTCCCCCACTTGGAGATGAATGGCAATGATACAAGATCTCAGCAATCTCGCTTTCAGCCACACACTTTTGGATTATATTATCTGCACATTGTTTAAACAAAAATGGATCCTCCCAAAGATAATGCCGACTATCATGAAGGATTTTTTTCCTTTGTTGGTATGTCATTTCTCGAGGAATTATTCCACATGCAAGATAATTGGCAAAATTAGCAAACCAAGGTATTTCATGAATTTGATTTACCTCAAATAAGTGTTCATCTAGGAAATTCTCGTTGATAGGCACACATGATTGAGTTACCTCATCTTGCTCCAACCTTGACAGATGATCAGCTATTTGATTTTCAACACCTTTTTTTGTCTTGGATCTCAAGGTCATATTCTTAGAGTAAAAGTATCCAACGAATTAACCTTGGTTTTGGACTTTTCTTCGTGAGCAAGTATTTAATGGCCGCATGGTCAGTAAATACTGTAACTTTGGTACCTATAAGATATGAGCGGAATATGTCAAAAGTAAAAACTATAGTGAAGAATTCCTTTTTGGTTACTGTATAATTGCATTGGGCTTCCGTCAAAGTTCTAGTTGCATAGTAAATAGGGTGAAACACTTTATTTCTTCTTTGACCCATCACAGCTCCAACGGGATAGTCACTTACATCGTACATCAACTCCAAAGGTGAGTTCCAATCAGGTGTAACGATTATTGGGGCTAAGATTAACCACTTTTTTAGCTCTTCAAAAGCTTCCAAACATGCTTTGTTGCTATCAAACACTGTATCTTTCTCTATGAACAAACACAATGGTTTAAAATTTTTTAGAAATCTTTGATAAACCTTCGATAAAAATTGGCATGGCCTAAGAAACTTCTAACTCCTTTCACATTCATTGGGGCTGGCAATCTTTCAATTGCATCCACCTTCACTTTATTGACTTCAATTCCTTTTTTTGAGATCTTATGACCTAAGACAATCCCTTCCTTAACCATAAAATGGCATTTTTCCCAATTAAAGACAAGATTCGTCTCTTCGCATCTCTTCAGTACCTTAACCAAATTACTCAAACAGATATCATAAGTGTTACCAAAAACAAAAAAATCATCCATGAAAACCTCAACAAAATTTTCAACCATATTAGTAAATATTGCTATCATGCATCGTTGAAAAGTTACAAGTGCATTGCATAAACCAAAAGGCATTCGCCTAAAAGCAAACATACCATATAGACAAGTAAAAGTTGTTTTATGTTAGTCCTCTAGGGCTACAACTATTTGGTTATATCCTGAATAGCCATCTAAAAAATAATAGAATTCATTATCTGCTAGTCAATCTAACATCTGATCCATAAAAGACAACGGAAAATGGTCCTTCCTAGTGGCTTTGTTCAACTTTCTTTAATCAATGCAGATTCTTCAACTAGTAATAGTTCTTGCTGGAATTAACTCGTTACACTCATTTTCAACAATCGTGATTCCACCTTTATTCGGTACACACTTCACCGAACTTACCCATAAGCTATTTGAAATAGGATAGATGATTCCTGCATCTAACCATTTGATCACTTCCTTTCTCACAACTTCTTTCATACTAAGATTAAGCCTCCTTTGCCCATCAATTTGAGCTTTTTTACCTTCTTCTAAAATGATTTTATGCATACAAAAAGAATGGCTTATACCTCGAATATCAGCTATGGTCCAACCAATTGCTTTCTTAAATTTCTTGAGAATAGCAATTAGTTGCTCCTCTTGATCTTTCGTCAGTTCCACTGAAATAATCACAGGAAAAGTAGAACAATCACCTAAATAAATGTATTTGAAATGGGAAGAAAGTACTTTTAGTTCTAGTTTAGGTGGTTCTTCAATTGACAACTTGGGTTGCACAAATTCTCTGACTTCCAACTCCAATAGTTCAAACTGTGTGGATTGAATAAAATTTCCCAGATTGGCTTCCATCAAAGCCATGTTTTCTTCACCTTCATCCTCCAAAGGGTCAAGATCTAAGGCTTTCTCCAATGAATCTTATTCAAAATTGCTTTCCATAGAAACCAAGGTTTCTATCTCTTCCATAACTGAACACTCCTCTGTTGGATCGGGAAATTTCATCGCTTTAAGAATGTTAAAGGTTACCTGATCGTTTTGAACTCACATGGTGAGTTTTCCTTTCTGGACATCAATTAACGTTCTTTTCATGGATAAGAAAGGTCTCTCAAGGATGATCGACACTTCCTTATCTGCATCAAAAACTAAGACAATGAAATTAGCAAGAAAAATAAATTTATCGACTCTTGCCAAAACATCCCTGATCTTTCTTTCAGGATATGCTAAAGATCGATCCGCTAGCTGAAGCGTCACAGTTGTAGGTCTTACATCACCTATCCCTAACATCTTGAAAATAGACTTAAGCATCAAGTTGATACTCGCTCCTAAGTCACACAAAGCTTTACCACAATAAGATTTACTAATGTTACAAGGTATAATAAAGCTTACTGGGTCTTTCAATTTCGATGGCAATTTGTTCTGCAAGAACACACGGCACTCCTTTGTCAAGGCAACAGTCTCATACTCACTCAGTCGTTTCTTTTTGGACAGTATATCCTTCATAAACTTTACATAATTTGACATTTGTTCTAAACCTCCACCAACAAAATATTGATGTGTAACTGCTTCAGAACATCCAAAAACTTCTTGAATTGCACTTCCTGTTTCTACTTGTTTTGCTGCAACCTTTGCGAATATGGAGGTGACGGAACTTTCGGTTGAACCGAACAACTTTTTTGAATAGGTAAATCTGCATCCAAAGAAGATGTTAATATATCTGAGTTCACTAAGTTAGGGTTTACCTTGTCAGACTTTGTAGATTTTGATTCCTTTGGTGTAGAAACTTCAACAGTTGGTTGACTCTTCTCAACGGGTTTATCTTCGACATCAATCAATCGGGGTTCTAGAATTTTACCACTTCACAATGCCACTACCTTGATATGTTCTTTACCCAAATTTCTTGGATTTTCATTATCGCTCGGCAAGGTTTCTTGTGGTCTATTACGTAGCTCCGTAGCTAACTGACCTATTTGGTTTTCCAAATTTTTTAGTGTTGCTGTTAGGCTTTAGATCAAAGCGCCATTCTTTGCCATGTATGCTTTCAACAGGTTCTCCAAGCTGTTTGATGCCTCAGCTTGAGGTGGTTTTGGTGCTTGCTGGTTAAACCCTTGAGATTGGTTGGGTCTTTACTGCAACAAGTTATTGTTTGGTCCATTTCCTTGGTTGCTCTAAGAAAAGTTAGGATGATTACACCATGAAGGATTGTAAAAGTTGGACTGGGGTTCTTGTCCACTCCTATTTTGATATTGGTTCCCCACATAGTACATTGTGTAACACCTCTTTACCCGCATTTCACGCTGGAACAGGGTACAAGGAATTACTAGACTTAAACACAATCAAACACACAAATCTGGACCATAAAATTTCATTCCAATTAAAAACATTCAATCATATGCTTAACGTCCCTTATACGGGCCTAACGTACATTGGGAATGGTTTGGGACTAAACCGAGAACTTTCAAAACTTTCAGGAAACTTAGAAAAATTTCATTATCTAACACTAACACCACATTCAAATTACTTTACATACTTAATCATTCATACTATTACATTATCACTTCAAGTCCTATACATCCCATATATGTAACAGCCATATTTAGGGCCTACTCAGAATAGTGGTTTTGAGACCACAAATCTGATAAAGAAAAATATTATTATCATTATATTTTTATGGTCTACAATTTCATGAAAAGATTTCGTGAAAATTTTGTTTGAAAATTTCGACGTTTGAACACTCAATTTAACCAAAAGAACTAAATTGTAAAAAGTGCAAAAGTTGAGTTTTACATGTTAAAGGTACCTAATTGTTATGAAATTATAAATTGGGGGTCCTTATATGGTAATAGACCATTGGTTAGTTTTGGAAAAAAATGAACATGAGATAAGTGAAATAGGATTTTTTTTAAAATTAGGGGCATTTTTGTCATTTAGTATTTAAATGAATTAAAAAGGAAAAATAAGGCCAAAATGTGTTCATACTTCTTCAACGTTGGGCGAATTTCATAAGTCTTCCATAGATAGGGTTTTGGCCACTTTCAAGCTTGATTATCAAGAAAGACGTGGAATCAACCTCAATCGGGGAAAGAAAAAGATTGTGGACTAAATTACAAAATTACTATATTTTGCACCGAGGTAAGTTTGTATGTGAATAATACATTGTTTTTATTTATTTATGTTTTAAAACCTTGATGAATTATGGTTGAATATAGAATAATTATTTGATGTAGATTATGAATTGTGGTTATGTACCTAGATGAAATATGGATGATTATAGAATAATTATTTGATGTCGATTACGAGATGTGGTTGAATTTGGATAAGTTGGTAAAACGTTGTGAAGTAAAGGTTCCTAGTTGAACACTTGGATTAGATCGGATATCCTCAAATATAAAGGTGGTTGCTAAGTGCTGATTCGACCGGATATCCATGTGAGTAAGGTGGTTGCTAAGTGCTGATTCCACCAGATATCCTCGAATATAAAGGTGGTTGCTAAGTGTTGATTCCACCAAATATCCATGTAAGTAAGGTGGTTGCTAAGTGCTGATTCTACCGTGTAATTATTATTATTTCGAAGTGTTCATTGGGGAATTTACTAAGTGAAAACACATGAGATTATGCAACGATTAAGTGTAGTTGAATAATCAATATATGTATGGAATTGAATTGAATATTGACTTGAAAATGGAAAAGTGAATTTTGAATTGAATAGTAATTAAAAGTGAGAAAGTGAAATTATGGAATAGTAGAATTAGCAACAAAACAGTTTTAGACAGTAGCAGTTGTGTAACTTTGAAAAATCACCAAAAATGGTGAAAATTGAATTAGAGAGTGAATAAAATATGAAATAAAATCTCAATGACTCTATTTTTACAAAAAAGCAGATCAAGCAAAAGAGTTATATATTTTGAGATATTTGAATCTTAGTGAGACATGGTCGGATTAATTTCGAAATTACCTATTCGATTTTGGAAAATCATTAAAATTGTACAAAAATAATTATGAGTTATAATTTACATTATTAGAATCCTTAATGAGTCTATTTTCAAAGAAATAAATGGAAAAGCATCCAAATTTTGTACAATGAGATAATTCATTTTAGTTAAGAGAGGTCGGAATTGTCAACATTGAAATAGGGAAAAATTTAAAGAATAAAATGTATTAATTCGTTAAACAAAAAAATTTAAAAATTTTATGGTAATAACGTATGTGAGTCTAGTTTCAGGGAAAATTTACAAATCTTAATTTGGAGTTCCGTGGCCTCAGATAAAAATAATTTAGTGGCTATGACTCGAAAAGACAACTTATCTGAATTTGAATCAATGGTGAATTTAAGTGCACTTGTAATTGTATTATTAGGAAAGTATGATGTTGATTTGTTATTTATTTACATACTTACTTACTAAGCTATATGCTTACGCTCCTTTCTTTTTCCTTATTTATAGTGTTACAAATCCAGCTCGAGATTCGAAGATCGTCAGAGATCAAATCACACTATCAACTTTCTTTGGGTATTTTGAAAATGTTATTTAATGAATTATGTCATGTATAGAAGACTTAGTTATTTTGTTATGTATCATAACTATTTTGGCCTTTGTTATTTGATACTTCATTTTGTATAAGGCCATCAATATTAGTTATTAATACTTAAATTCTATGTGTAAGAAAATGTTATATTATGCTAATAAGGCTAATATAAGTATAGAAATGTTTGGATAAAATTTCAAGTCGCGGTTTAAAATGATTGATTATGAAAAGTCTGATAATGCCTCGTATCCTGTCCTAGCATCTGGCACGGGTAAGGGGTGTTACATTTTAATGGTATCAGAGCTATGGTTTAGTCGATTCTCGGACTAACATAATATGTGTGAAAGTCTATCTATACGTACCATAAATATACTGTGATAGTGTGATGGTTTTTGACAATTTAAAATTTTTTATAGTAAATGGATCCCGACCGAGCTGTAGCTGATGATGTAGAAAGTAATGCGCTGGCTCCCGCACAAAGGTCTATGCCTGAGGAAAGTATACCTGAAACACATAGTCAGGGAGATGGGGCTCGAGAAGCCTTCCTTCATATGATGAATAATTGGTATACAAAATTTATTCGAGCAAATTTGAATGTTCAACCTCATCCAATCCCTCTTATTCCCCAACCGATTCTCATAGCTCCACAAGGTGTTAAATTGGTAAGATTGAGTAAACCTCCAGTTGATAAAATTTGAAAGCAAGGGGCGGAAGATTTTAGGGCTAATATAGATGATGATCCCAAGAAAGCAGAGTTTTGGCCTGAAAATTCTATCTGAGTATTAGATGAATTATCTTATACTCCCGAGGAATGTTTGAAATGTGTTATATCTTTACTAAAATATTCAGCATATCGTTGGTGGAAAACATTGGTATTCGTGGTTCCGAAAGAAAGGGTTACATGGAAGTTCTTCCAAGAGGAATTTAGAAAGAAGTACATAAGCCAACAGTTCATTGACCAAAAACGTAAAGAGCTTTTTGAATTAAAGCAGGGCTGAATATCTGTGGTAGAGTACGAAAGAGAGTTTGTTAGACATAGTAAATATGCTCAGGAGTGTGTGTCCACAGAAGCTATTATGTGTAAAAGATTTGAAGACGGGTTAAATGAAGATATCAGACTATTCGTTGGGATTTTAGAATTGAAAGAATTTGTGGTACTGGTTGATCGAGCTTGGAAGGCCAAAGAACTGAATAAAGAAAAGAGAAAAGCTGAGATTGAGACCCGAGATGTAAGAAAAAGGCTAATGAGTAAGTCATTCCAATCTCAATCAAAGAAATTTAAAGAGATGAATCCATGATTAACTGTTTCCGCTGGGTATTCACAGTGAGACCGTGGGAAGTCATATTCGGGTTCTAAAGCTCAAGCTACTTCAACGGTAAGTGTGGGTAATGTGTGGCATAATAAACCCAAGTGTCAACAGTGTGGTAGGCAACATTTTGGTGAGTGTTGGATGATTAAACGATCTTGCTTCAGGTGTGGTTCTCGAGAGCACTACATTAAAGATTGCTTTGAGTGGATTGGAAAAGAAAAAATTCAGAGGGTTAGACCAGTTAATGCTACCAGTAGAGGTAGACCATTGAGAAATACTGGAAGTGAAGTTAGCAGTAAAAGTGTGATGAAAGATTCAGCTGTGAGACCAAAAACTACAACACCTGCTAGAGCTTATGCTATACGTGCTCGTGAGGATGTGTCATCCCCCGATGTGATTACTCGTACATTTTCTCTTTACAATACTAATGTTATGGCATTGATTGATCTCGGGTCTACTCATTCTTATGTTTGTGTGAATTTAGTATCTAATAAGAGTTTGCCTATTGAATTTACTAAATTTGTGATTAAAGTATCAAACCCTTTAGGCAAATATGTGTTAGTTGATAAGGTTTGCAAGAATTGCCCTTTGATGATTCAAGGTCACTATTTTCCGGCTAATCTAATGTTGTTACCATTTGATGAGTTTGATGTTATTTTGGGTATGGATTGGTTGACATTGCATGATGCCAAAGTAAATTGTAGATAGAAAACTCTTGAGTTGAAATGTGAAAATGGTGAAATTCTTTGGGACGAAACAGATGAATCAAATAAATTATCTACGGTGATTTCGTACATGTCTGCTCAGAAATATATGAGAAAAGGGTGTGAATCTTATCTTGCTTATGTGTTGAATACTAAGATGTCTGAGTCAAAGTTTGAATCAGTGTTGATAGTCTGTGAACTTTCAGACGTATTTCCAGAAGAATTGCTTGGGTTGCCTCTGATTAGAAAAGTTGAGTTTGCCATTGATTTGTTACCTGGGACCGTACGGATCTCCATTGCTCCGTATAGAATGGCTCTGACTAAATTGAAAGTATTAAAAGCTCAGTTGCAAGAGTTGACAGACAAAGGATTTGTAAGGCCAAGTTTTTCTCCTTAGGGTGCTCCTGTATTATTTGTGAAAAAGAAAGACGGCTCTATAAGACTTTGTATTGACTATCATCAGCTCAACAAAATGACTATAAATAACAAGTATCCATTACCGAGAATTGATGATTTTGTCGACCAGTTAAAGGGAACAACAGTGTTTTGAGGTCCAGTTACTATCAATTGAGAGTTAAAGAGTCAAATGTTCCAAAAATCACTTTCAGAACGAGGTATGGACATTATGAATTTCTTGTGATGCCTTTTGGTTTAACTAATGCTCTGACTATTTTTATGGACTTGATGAACCGAATTTTCCAACCGTATTTGGATAAGTTTGTGGTGGTGTTCATAGACAATATTTTAATTTATTCTCGAGATAAATCCGAGCATGCCGAACATTTGAGAACTGTGTTACAGATTCTGAGATAGAATAAATTGTTTGCTAAATTTAGTAAAAGCAAGTTTTGGCTTTGTGAGGTCGGATTCTTGGGACATATTGTTTCAAGTGATGGTATTCGGGTTGATCGGAGCAAAATTTTGGCAATTGTGGATTGGGAACCGCCAAAGAATGTATCCGAGGTTTGAAGTTTTTTGGGCTTAGTCGGGTATTATAGACGTTTTGTCAAGGGATTCTCGATGATCGCTTCTTCAATGACTAAGTTATTGCAAAAGAATGTTAAGTTTGAATGGACCGATAAATGTCAACAAAGTTTTGAGAAATTGAAGGCATTATTGACTGAGGCGCCGGTGTTGGTGCAACCTGAGACAGGAAAAGAGTTTGTGATTTATAGTGATGCATCGTTGAATGGTCTTGGGTGTGTATTGATACAAGAAGGCAAGGTAGTAGCTTATGCTTCAAGACACTTGAAACCGCAAGAAAAGAATTATCCGACGCATGACTTGGAATTAGTTCCTATCGTCTTTGCTTTGAAAATTTGGCATCATTATTTGTAGGGTGAATAAGAGTTTGAAATTTTTGATGAATCAAAAGGATTTGAATTTGCGACAACGAAGATGGCTCAAATTATTAAAAGATTATGAGTTAGTTATTGATTACCACCCAGGAAAAGCATATGTAGTCGCTGATGCCTTGAGTAGGAAATCCTTATTTGCTTTGTAAACTATGAGTACAAGTTTAGCTTTATCTGATGATGGTTCAATTTTGGCCAAGTTGAGGGCTAGACCGTAATTTTTTTAGAAAATTTTTGAAGCTCGGAAGAATGATAGTGAATTGCAAGCCAAGAGAGCTCAGTGTGAATCAGGTTGTGATCCAAATTTTCGAATTGGATCAGATGACTACTTGATGTTTCGTGATAGAGTATGTGTATCAAAAGATGATGAACTAATTCGAAAAATTTTACATGAGGCACACAGTGGTTGTTTATCATTTCATCCAGGTAGTACAAAAATGTATAATGATTTGAAGAAATTATACTAGTGGTCAGGTATGAAAAAAGATATTTCTGAATTTGTATCGAAGTGTTTAGTTTGTCAACAAGTAAAAGCTGAGCATTAGGTGCCTTCAGGTTTACTTCAGCTAGTAATGATCCTAAGTGGAAATGGGACAGAATCGCGATGGATTCTATGATAGGTTTACCTCTGACTCCTAAAAAGAAAGATGCTATTTGGGTAATTATTGATAGATTGATGAAATTAGCTCATTCTACACCGGTACGTATTGACTACTCACTTGATAAATTGGCTGAGTTATATGTTACTGAAATTGTGAGATTGCACGGAGTACCTATGTCTATTATTTCGAATAGAGATCCAAGGTTCACTTCAAGGTTTTGGAAAAAGTTGTAAGAAGCCTTGGGTACAAGACATAATTTTAGTACTGCATTCCATTCGCAAACTGACAAACAATCTGAAAGAGTAATTCAGGTACTTGAAGACATGCTCCGATGTTGTGTTTTAAAATTCGAAGGTAGTTGGGAGAAATACCTACCTTTGGTTGAATTTGCTTACAACAACAGCTATCAGTCAAGTATACAAAATGGCACTGTATGAAGCATTGTATGGTCGTAAGTGTATAACCCATTTATATTGGACTGAGCTTAGTGAGAAACGGATTCATGGGGTTGATTTGGTGAGAGAAACTGAAAAAAAGTGGAAGTAATCGGTGACTTCTTGAAAGTTGCTTCAGATCGACAAAAATTTCAACATAAAACCCTAGTTCTAAATTCTTCCAAAATTTAGTCCTAAATATCAATTTCTATTTAACTATCTCCATAAAATGATCACAAAAATGAAATTAAAGCTTCAATTCCATGCTAAATCATCATAAACTTCCAGTACTTATTCAAGGAAACTTTCTAAATCATTCATAAAAGTAAAAACTAATGAATTAGATATTAGGGCCTAGTTGTAAAAGTCTCAAAATCTCAAAAACTACAAGAAATAATCAAGAATTGAGCTTACATGTAGTAAAATATGAGAAACCAACTTAAAAAAAACCTTTCAATGGTGTTTTTGGCTGGAGAGGATGAAGAAAAATGAAGAGAATTCTAGATATTCTAATTTAATACAATTTTTAACTATTCAATTTCAACTTAATTACAATTTTGCCATTAGCTCACACTGTTTCTCAACTTTTTCCTTACCTAACTGTCCAGCCCATTTTATTTTGAGTCAAATTGCTCTTTAAGCCCCTCTTATTTATTATTTAAGCAACTTAACCCATTTCCACCATTTTACATCTTATTCAATTTAGTCCTTATCATTCAATTGATTTTCTAATGAAACTTTAATACTAACTTATTCACACTCCTTAAATATTCATAAAAATATTTATGATTCGATTTTTAATTTTGACACCTCGATACCTTGTTTTTATCTCAATTTATCTAATAATTTCCTTTAATACACAAAATTCACTAATTCAAAAATATTTCTGAAATCACACTTAACTTTTACTTATTAATATCTAAACTCACATGTCGGATTTAGTGATCTCAAATTACTATTCTGCCACCACTGAAATTTGGGTCGTTACAACTCTCCCTCCCTTAGAAAATTTCGTCCTCAAAATTTCATACCTATAAATAAATTGTGGTACTGTGGTCTCATAGACACTTCTAATTCCCAGGTTGCCTCATCCAATCCATGTCGATGCCATAACACTTTAACTAATGGTACACGTTTGTTCCATTGTTCTTTAACTTCTCGAGCTAAATTTTTCACTGGTTCCTCCGAACAAGTCATGTCTGATTGTATCTCTATCTCACTATGAAGAATCACATGTGAAATGTCTGATCTATATCGTCTCAACATAGATACATGAAATACATTATGGATCTTCTCATGTTCTGGAGGCAAAGCCAATCTATAAGCTACCAGACCAATTCTTTCTATGACTTCAAACGGCCCGATAAATCGTAGACTAAGTTTTCCCTTTCTACCAAACCGTAAAATTTTCTTCCACGAAAAAACTTTCAAGAACACACGATCGCCCACTGTGAACTCTATATCTCTTCTCTTCAGATCTGAGTATGACTTCTGATGATCGGAAGCAACTTTTAAACTGTCTCGAATAATCCGGCCTTTCTCATCAGTTTTCTTAATCAAATCTACTCCCACTAACTTCAATTCACTTAATTCAAACCAATACAATGGGGTTTCGCATTTCCTTCTATACAGAGCTTCAAGTGGTGCCATTTTGATACTAGTTAGATAGCTATTATTATAAGCAAATTCAACTAAAGGTAAATACCTTTCCCAGCTACCATCGAACTCAAGTATACAATACCTCAATATGTCTTCTAAAACCTAAATCACTCTCTCAGGTTACTGATTGGTCTGAGGATGAAAATTGTACTAAATTTTAACTTAGTACCTAAAGCTTCCTGTAATTTACTCCAAAATCTCGATGTGAATCTCAGATCCCGGTCTGAAATAATGGATGTGGGAACCCCATGTAACTTCACAATCTCTGATATATACAATTTCGCTAACTTTTCAAGCAAACAATCTATTCTGACTGGGATATAATGTGTCGATTTAGTCAATCTATCAACAATCACCCAGATTAAATCTTTCTTTCTTGGAGTCACATGTAATCCAGATACAAAATCCATTGTGACATGCTCCCATTTCCACTCAGGAGTCATTACGGGTTGTAACAAACCTGTGGGCACTTGATGTTCTACTTTTACCTGCTAACAAATCAAACATTTCGCCACAAATTCACAAATTTCCTGTTTCATGCCAGGCCACCATTACATTTTCTTCAAATCACAATACATTTTTGTACTACCTGGATGGATGGAATACATGCTACTGTGAGCTTCAGAAAGAATGTCATTTTTCAAATCTGAATTATTTGGAACACAAATTATATTGCGATAACGCAACATACCATTATCATTAATGCTATACTTTGCATTTAGATTGTCCTAAACCATCCATCATTTCAGTACCAATTTTGAATCATCATCTTGCAACTCCCGTATCCATTAGAGGAATGCAGGTTTCATTTTCAGTTCTGCTAATACAGAATCGTCTTCATAAAAGACAAATGAGCATTCATCGCTCGAAGTGCAAACAATGACGACTTTCGACTAAGTGCATCTGCAACCACATTAGCCTTCACCGGGTGGTAGTCAATAACTAGGTCATAATCTTTTAGTATCTCTAACCACCATCTCTGTCTCAAATTTAGCTCTTTCTGTGTCATCAAGTATTTCAAACTCTTGTGATCCGTAAACACATAACACTTCTCGCTGTATAAATAGTGTCTCAAAATTTTCAAAGCAAACACAATTGCAGCCAACTCAAGATCATGTGTGGGATAATTCCTCTCATGCAGTTTTAACTACCGACTCCATCAGTACACAACCTAATCCATTTAAAGATGCATCACTGTAAACAACATATGTTATACCCTATTCTGGTTGACTCAAGACTGAAGATTTTGTTAGCATTTTCTTCAATTGATCAAAACTCTATTGACACTCATCAGACCAAACAAATTCAACATTCTTCTGTAGTAATCGAGTCATTGGTGAAGCAATCATTGAATAGTCTTTCATAAATTGGTGGTAATAACTGGCTAATCCTATAAAACTTTGTACTTCTGTAAGATTCTTTAGAGTTTTCCAATTAATCACCGCTGACACAATGTCACCCAAGAATCCAACCTCGTGAAGCCAAAATTCATATTTGCTGAATTTTGCATATAACTATTTTTCCTTCAAACCCTGTAACACAACTCTCAAGTGCTAAGCATGCTAGGATTTTGTCTTTGAATAGATTAGCATATCATCAATGAACAAAACCACAAATTTATCTAAATAAGGCTAGAAAATTTGATTTATTAAATCAATAAAAGCAGCAGGAGCATTGGTCAAACCAAATGGCATTACCAGAAACTCATAGTGACCATACCGAGTTTTGAAACCAGTTTTTGGCACATCACATTCTTTAATCTTCAACTGATAATACCTGGATCTAAGATCTACCTTTGAAAATACTGTAACACCCTTCAAGTAATTGAATAAATCATTAATATAGGGCAAAAGATATTTACTTTTAATCATTACCTTATTCAACTGCTTGTATTATGCACAGTCTCAGTGAACTGTCCTTCTTTTTCACAAATAAAATAGGTGCACCCCATGGCGACATACTTGGTCTGATAAACCCTTTGTCTAACAACTCTTGTAACTGTATCTTTAATTCTTTTAATGCTGCTAGGGCCATTTTATACGGTGTCACTGAAATAGGAGCTGTTTCAAAAAGTACATCTATCACAAATTCAACTTTTCTATCGGGTGGTAAACTTAGTAATTCCTCAATAAACACGTCAGTAAATTCATTCACAACAAGAAATTGCTCTAACTTGGATTTAAAACCTCGAGTATCAAGAATATAGGCTAAATATGCCTCATTTCCTTTACGCAACAATTTTTTAGCAGAAAAAGAGGAAATCATTCTAACAGTATCACTCAAATTCTCAAACTCAACCAAAATTATATCTCCTGTCTGACACTTCAAACTAATTTGTTTTTCTCGACAATTCACTACTGCATCATGTTTCATTAGCCAATCCATACCCAAGATAATATCAAATTCCTGAAAGGGTAACAACATCAAATCAGCGGGGAAATCACAGCCCTTTACTTTTAGTGGACACTTTCGACATATTGAATTAACTACCACGCTTTGGCCTAACGGATTAGTACCAGGGTCTATTAATGCATACACAGGAACATCATAAAGATAGAAAGTACCAGCAATTACGTCCGGAGCTGTCGCTTCTTCTCTTGCTTGAATGGCATAGGTACGAGCAGGTGCCCTAGCCTCTGATCGACTAGCAGTATCTTTCATACCGAATGTCTACCTTTTTGAGGGGTAGTTTTTTGTTTCTCTTTCTGTTCCATTTTTTCTATTTGTAGTTGGGGACAATCTCGAATAAAGTTCCCCCACATTTATAACAAGCCCCTAATCTAACCCTACATTCACCGGGGTGATTTCTTCCACAATGTTGGAATTTAGGCATGGGGATGTTTTGCACACTACCCACACTAATAGCAAGTCTGTCAGATACCCTAAAATCTGATTGTCTTGATATACTTTTACCCGATCTTTCTGGCACTGAAGTGGCTCGACTAATTTCTTCTTTAGATTTCTTCACCAGTAAATCTAAAAATGACTTAGATGCATTTCTTTTGAAGGATTCTTTACTCTTTCTATCTCCTTGTATCTTTCTATTATATACCTCTTCAAGTTTCTAAGCACGATCTGATAGAACAACGAATTCTCGTGTCTCAGTGCCTCCTATCATCATTCTGATCTCATTATTTAGTCCTTCTTCAAATCTGATACACATTTATTCCTCAGCAGGTACAATATCTCGAGTATATTTGCTATGATAAACAAATTCTCTTTCATATTCAGCCACTGACTTATTTCCTTATTGTAAATCGAGGAATTCTCTTTTCTTATTATCCAAATATCTTCTACTGACATATTTCTTCTTAAATTCATTCTGGAAAAATTCCCAACTAATTTTCTCAGCCAATACCACAGCTTCTATTATTTTCCACCAATTATAAGCTTCTTTTTTCAATAATGACACAACACATCTCAAGTAATCATCTGTTAGACATGCCAATTGTTTAAAAACCCTCACTATACTTTGCAACCAATACTCGGCTTTAACGGGGTCATCATCTGTTCTTCCCCAAAATTCTTCAGCCCTATGTTTTCTAACTTTTCAAACAAAAAACGTTTACTGGATTCAGTCATTGGAGGTGGAGGAGCAACTAGCGATACTACTAGTGTTGTGGTAGGGGAGGAGGTTGTTGAGTTTGAATTCTTCCTTAGATTAAATCAGTAAACCACTGATTCATCACTCCATATATCATATTTTTAAGGTCATGTTCTTGAACTAGAGAAATTGGAACATTACTACTTGTTCCTTGTTCAGAGGTTTGTACTCTACTATTAACTTCATCTTGTTCAGTTCATTCAAGTCTTTCTGGCATTTTTGCAAGTCGAAGATAATCTATAATAAAAACAAGGATTACATTGTATCATACACATCACACTATCACATATTTATATGGCATGTATTTCTAAGTACTCTACACAGTTCACACATTCCGAGAATCGACTAAACCGAAGCTCTGATCCATTAAATGTAACACCCCCTTACCCGCATTTGAAGCTGGAACAGGGTACGAGGCATTACCAGACTTAAACACAATCAAACACACAAATCCAGACCATAAAATTTGATTCCAATTAAAAACATTCAATCATATACTTAACGTCCCTTATACGGGCCTTCGAGGCCCAAAACATACATTGGGAATGGTTTGGGACTAAACCGAGAACTTTCGAAACTTTTGGGAAACTTAGAAAAATTTCATTATCTAACACTACCACCACATTCAAATTACTTTACATACTTAATCATTCATGCTATTACATTATCACTTCAAGTCCTATACATGCCATATAAATCAAGAAGTTCTTTAATAAAATCTACCGGGGTAAATTTGGATAGTGTGATCCTCGATGTAGATTCGATCCTCCGAATGTATATACGTCAATCTAAAAAAATTAATGAGCATACACAAGTAAGCTTATAGAAGCGTAGTAAGTTCATTGGCATAGAAAGTAAATCTTACCGAACATTTAATAACAATCATATATTATACAATTTCACTAATTCCTCCTGTCAATCATAAAATCAGTGATAAGTTCACTTGATTGAATTCAATTTCACTTATTAACAAAATTTAATCTTTTAGGCCTGTTCATCATTTACCTCTCTTAATTAAATTAGGGGACAATTTCGAAATTAACTACTTCGTTTTTACAATGCCATAGTAAAACTATGGTCTTGCACATTGTCACATATCACACACCGAAGCCATAGCCCAGCCATGGTCTTACATAGTAGCACATATCACACCGATGCCATATCCCAGAATATGGTCTTATACAAAAACTCATAATCACATCACACCGAAGTCATAGCCTAGCTATGGTCTTATACAAAAATTACATATTACATGTTGCCATGGTCCAACCATGGTTTTTTCCATCAATTCGTCTTGGCCTTTGAACGAAAGTACTCAAATCCATCATTCCAACTAATTTATACTTTTACTTTATTATTATTTTACAATAATCAAAATTTTATAACATTCATATACAATAATATACCATAATATTCATGAAATTTTCATAACAAAATATTGAATTTACCTGGCTAATTTGCAAAAGTTGTATGAATTCTTGATCTATAATTATAAGATCATTCAATTATTAGCACTTATCACAATTTTACGCTATTTCATACTTTATGCCCTTAAATTTTTGAAATTACACTTCTACCCCAAATTTTGTAATTTTTACAAATTAGTCCCGCTCAATTATTCCATCAATTGACCTAAATCTTCTTAATGAGTAATTTATCTAAACATTATGAACTATTTCATAGCCTTTGACATTCAAAATTTCAACACAAAACCCTAATTCTAAATTCTTCAACAATTTAGTCCTAAATATCAATTTCTATTTAACTATCTCCATAAAATCATCACAAAAATGAACATAAAGCTTCAGTTCCATGCTAAATCATCATAAACTTCCAGCACTTATTCATGGCAACTTTCTAAATCATTCATAAAAGCAAAAACTAATGAATTAGATAATAGGACCTAGTTGTAATAGTCTCAGAATCACAAAAAATACAAGAAATAATCAAGAATTGAGATTACGTGTAGTAAAATATGAGAAACCAGCTTAAGAAAACCCTTTAATGGTGTTTTTGGCTGAGAGGATGAAGAAAAATGAAGAGAATTCTAGATATTTTAATTTAATCAAATTTTTAACTATTCAATTTCAACTTAATTGCAATTTTCCCATTAGTTCACACTATTTCTCAGCTTTTTCCCTACCTAACTGTCCAGCCCATTTTATTTTGGGTCAAATTGCTCTTTAAGCCCTCTTATTTATTATTTAAGCCACTTAACCCATTTCCACAGTTTTACATCTTATTCAATTTAGTCCTTATCATTCAATTGACTACCAAAATGTTAAAATTTTCTAACGAAACTTTAATACTAACTTATTCACACTCCTTAAGTCTTAATAAAAATATTTATGACTCAATTTTTAATTCTAAGGTTTTGATACTTTGTTTTTATCTCAATTTATCTAATAATTTCCTTTAATACGCAAAATTCACTAATTCGAAAATATTTCTAAAGTCACTCCTAACTTTTACTTATTAATATCTAAACTCACATGTCGGATATAATGATCTCAAATCACTATTCCAACACCACTGAAATTTGGGCTATTACACACTGACTTGGGATTTGATGGATAATTCTCAAAAGAATGACCTTCGCCATAGTACACACAGGAAACTACTTCAAACGGGCTTGGTGGCTGAGCTGTAGAATTATTTGTACTATTAGTGGTTAACTGTTTTATCATAGAGAAAATAGACAATACCTAAGTTGATAACGAAGTGAGGGCATCAACTTCATAAAGTCTGGCTACACGTCTTCCTGAAGATACTTGATTTGTTGGCCATTGATAGTTATTACTCACGATCCTCTTGATGATCTCATAAGCCTCATTATAAGACTTAAACAAAATTGCACCATTCACGGAAGCATCTACCATCAATCTAGTATTTGCATTGAGACCATTATAGAATGTCTCCAACTAGATACAATAAGGAATCCCATGATGAGGACACTTACAAAGTAACTCCTTGAATCGCTCCCAAGCCTCATACAAAGACTCGTCATCCAATTGTTTGAAAGTTGTGATCTCGTTCCTTAACTTAGCGTTTTTACTAGGTGGGAAATACTTAACCAAAAATCTCTCTGCTAATTCTTGTCATGTAGATATAGAACTTGGTGGAAATGAATTGAGTCATGCTCGTGCTCGATCTTGCGATGAGTACGAAAACATCTTCAACCTCAGCATGTCTTCAGTCACACCGACTATCTTGAATGAATCACTCACCTCCATAAACAATTGAAGGTGGAGATGTGGATCGTCCGTGGACATACCACTAAATTGGCCTAACGTTTGTAGCATTTGACACATCACTGGTTTCAATTCAATCTGAGTTGCCTCAATATCTGGCCTTCTAATTCTTGGGTTTAATTCATTGAAAAGTGGCACAGTATACTGTCTGATGCTTCGATCCCTATCATCGGCAATGAGGATAGGATTTCGTACATGATCGGCTTCATTACCTTGGTCTTGATTCTGATTTCCAAGGTCCATCTCGACTTGTCTTTAAGCTGTTCATTCACATCTTCTTTGTCTAAAAGTTTGCTCAATTTCAGGGTCTATAGGGAGTAAATCTATAATTCGATCTATGCTCATAAACACTTGAAAAGAAAATCACAAAAATCACAAAAATAAATAATTTCACGAAAAAAATGACTATGGCAACAGTTTACAATCCCCAACAACGACACCAAAAACTTGTAACGCGTAGGTTTGTGCAAGTGTACACAGTCGTTATCAAGTAATAAGTTTCGAGTTATTGTCTCCACAGGGATTATTTTTGTGCTAAGTCACTTAATTTGTAAAATTATATTAACAATTTGGTAAATAAAAACACAATATAGTTGAGTAAGTGGTGATTAAAATATATTAAACTAAATGCCATTATCCCTAATGCAAATTATCCTGAGTATGCAAACTATATGAATGAGATAGTTTTTCTAAAATTAAACATAATTTGCAACAATTATAACATAAATAAACTAGGATAATTACTTTAGTTAAACTGAATTTATTATCAACATGCTTAATAACATTTGGAAAAACATTTCATAACCCTTTATGAAATTTTTTCCCTACATTAGACTTGTGTCGCAACACATGACTTCAAATGTAAATTCTTGAATTGGCTTGGTTGTGTTGCGACCACATAAGTTTGTGTTGAGACCACGGAAGCTTGTGTTGCGACTTGACTATCATTCCTGATGCTTCTTGGCTTAAAAATAGGTGTCATGTACACTCAATTAAAGTAGTAAAACTATCTTAAGGCTGATATTGGCCTAATGGATCAACTAACTCAAAATATTATGGAAAAACCCTTATTTTGCAATAATTTAACTTTAAGCTAAGAAAACTTAAAATGCAATAAAAGATACTAAAATAGCTAGAAACAAACTTGTTAAATGTCGAAAAGTACCTGAATTGCCACAACAATTTGTGGCAGGACAATTTTTCTACTCTAAATACTCCTCAATAGAATAGAATTGTAGAAAGAAGACAAGGTAGACTTAAGGCCAAAGACTCAATTCACCTTCCACGAGTTGTGGAAGGGTAGAAAGCTAATTGTGAAATACTTTTATATCTTTGGAAGTACCTGCTTTATCTTGAAGGATCGAAAGCATCAAGAGAAGTTTGATTCCAAGTCTGATGAAGGTGTGTTTCTGGGGTATGCCACAAATAATTGAGCCTATAGAGTCTAAATAGGAGGACCCAAAAGGTAATTGAGTCTATCAATGTGGGGATCGATGATGAAGGTTCATATGGAAGAAATTTGATTAAGTATGATCCTTTGAAATCCTTAATGGAATTTGTAGTGTTTGTTGGCTCTGGTGCCCTAATTGTAGTATTTTCGTCTAAGTACACTTGTAATTTTTTTTAAAAATAGATTGGTTAATAAAATTATTTATGAATTACATTAATACTTTTTACAATTATCCTTATGTGGTTTTTGCATGCAAAGCAAATTAGAAGCATGTTTCTCACAAGTTTTCTAATGTTTAAACTAATACTGAGAGGTATTACGTTGTCAGATTGTAATACGAAAAAGACATCTTATATTAGTAGACGAACCTAAACATGTCCTTAGTCTAATTGGAAATGAGCAAACTGATAAAAAGACTAATATGTCATCTATCAAGTCTTATTAGGGAGATGCTTTGTCTTGGGCATCGAAGCAAACGACTCCCAAAAGATAGGACATAGATGTGATTGACTAGACTGACAGTACATCGAACTGGACCCAAAAAGAATAGATCCTGAATCTGTTTATTGATTTATTCACTTGTTACATTCATGGTGTGACATACCTAAATCCTGAGTGAATGATAGAGTATGTATGCATGACTCGTATACTTCAATGTAAGTAAAATCTTGAGTTTAAATAGATAAGGAATCTAAAGCTATTGCATTAGGTATATATAACGTGTAGGTTTGTGCAAGTGTACACAGTCGTTATCAAGTAATAAGTAAGTATCGAGTTATCGTCTCCTATGCTAAGTCACTTAATTTGTAAAATTATATTAAGAATTTTGTAAATAAAACACAATATACTTGAAAAATGGTGATTAAAATATATTAAACTAAATACAATGATCCCTAATGCAAATTATCCTAAGTATGCAAACTATATGAATGAAATATATTTTTGTAAAATTAAACACAATTTGCAACAATTATAACATAAATAAACTAGGATAATTACTTTAGTTAAACTCAATTTATTATCAACATGCTTAATAACATTCGGAAAAACATTCCATGACAACTCGATCTTTTATGAGTTTGGAAACCACATTAAGTCATTTCGAAATCCTTTACTTAGTAAATACGCATTTTACTGATCCTTATTTACTAAGGGTTTCTTAGCATTCGTGTAAGGTAACAGGGACGTGTCAGGTTTGAAATAATTTAATCACACAAATCTAAAAACTATGCAGATAACAGAGCTTGGTCAGAGTTGTTATGCAACCTTCAACTTAATCAGGTCAGGATCTAAATTGAGAATGCACATTTCAATTATGTGTCCATTAGTCGTCGTTTGATCAGGATCGCTCAACTAATTTAGGTGTATTTCAATCACGTATGAACGAAATACAGACTTGATTTTAATTAAAAACTTGATTGATTGAGGCAAAAACATTATAAGCATGAATCAAATAAATATTATTTAATCAAAACAATCATCTTAGTTTAAATAAAATTAAGCTAACATTGTTGTAAACAAGAACAAATAACACATAGCAAACATCTTTATATTAAATTAAAGAAAAGGAAGGTTAGACTGAATTCAGAGTGGCTGTCATCCAAGACTCTGACTAACTAGGCTCCTTCGTTCCTTTGCTTTGCTCCTTTACTGATGGTTCTCTAAGGTGGCCGACCAAGGTTATTTAAGAGGCTTAATTGCTAAAATCTCTATGAAGAGATGATGCTAGGCATGAGAATGGAAAAGACTAAGAGAATTTAGAGAAAAGAGAGAATGATGAATGATGAGAATGAAGAAATGAGAGGGTTTTATTTATAGGTGAGAAGAGGGAGATAGTTTGCTAAAAATAGTGGATGTTAACCTCTTCAAGTCTCTTAAATTGTGGCCAGCCATGCTTAGTGTCTTTTGACTTGATTTTTTGCTTGATATTTAAGCAATTTTGGATGCCACACAACTCAGGACTGAGACTCGGTCAATCGTAAATCTTCGGGCAAATCTCTAATTTCTTCGACATTGTAAGGACCTTGTGTAATTAAACCAAAAAATGGTTTAAATGGACAGCCATGTGTAGCCGAATATTAGGTTGACTTGGTCTCCAATTTGGATGGTTTTGTAATCCAGCAAAACTATCAAACCTATCCAGAATAAATCAACTAGTTAGAGGACCAAACAATAAAATTTATCCAATTTAATTAATTAATTTAAAACCCAAATTATTAATGAAATATTTTAAAATGAATTATTAAATATAATTTTATATTTTATTATTTAATTTAATCATGCATGGCCCACTTTATGTCTTAAAAATATAATGTATAGAAATTAATATAAAATAAGTCATTTATTGCATGAAAACTATATAATAAAGCATAGAATCACATTTTAATAATTTACGTGTCCTAATTTCATATTTTCTCATATTTCATTAATTTATTAAACAGTTACTTAGTTTTAACAACGAATTTAAGTAAAAAAGTGATAAATTCCATAGGAAAAATCCTATATATTTTTTGCATTTACAGTGTACAACTTTTGTAGTATATAGCGTCATTCACAATAGTGGATTTCATAGCCTAAGACATGGGAAAATTATATTCTCTCATTAGCATTACATGGTTGATGAAAAGTAAATGCGGCCACAGGTCGTTTGTCTTCGTGATGAATGACTTGATTACTATTTTATAGTAATTGACATTTCATGAAGGAAGATGTTATTTTTTAAGAATAGATTGGTTAGTACAATGAATTATGCATTATATTAATACTGAAAAACAATGTGTTCTTTGAAAAATATTAGAAAAGGAATGTTTTAAAATGTAAAAAATTACTTTGTAATTCAGTATAATTGATTATGAAGCTTAAAAGGTAATTTATTCAAAATGTGAATAAATTTAAGACTTTGAGTAATATAGATAATTGAAAAAAGAAGTACATATGTTCCTTTTAAATTAAAAATAAAGATTATTAAATTAATCATGAAGCATAGTTGGAAAATGCATGAACATTAAATTGAATCAATTTTCATTCTAAATGATTACAATATTCCTTTTAATAAATTTTGGGAAATCGCTAAAATTCATTTTAATTAACCATTTTCCTTAATTCATTAACTAATTAATGCTATATTAGTTAAGTTTTATTACTTTAATCATATATATACAATTTTAATTAATCTAATTACAACTAATAAACAACATGTATTCACAATTTAAACATTCAAAATCATGTTTAACAAACAACAATTAAATCATACAATGGACTTATCTTAGCCACAAAGCTATCCACTCCTTGACAAGCTACAATTAATGTAACGCCCTAAAAATTTATGTTTTGATTTGTTGGTTGTTGTCGTGTGATTTGATTTGATTGAGTGGTTAAGTGTGTAGCGTATTTACTTAAGGTTTTGTGTTTGAGTCTCTATATGCATAAGAAATATTTTATCTTCTTCATTCTCTAGCAAGATGGTGGGGTTTGGATTAAAATTTCTTTTTCCAAAATATCCCATGTTTTCCTTGTTTCAAGTCCATTTTGTTTTTATTTTATTTTTATTCATTTTCTTTTTCTGTTTCTCACCTTTCATTAATTGCTTTTCTTTTTCATTTAATTTTCTTTCTCCCTTCCTACTTTTTTCTCCTATTCGTTTCTTTTTTGCTCTTTTGTTTTGTGTTCTTTCTCCTGTTGCCATAACTTTCAATTAGTTTTGGTTCTTTTGCCTTTGTTTAGTCGGGTTCAATTCGTAGAGGTAAGGTTTTTTTTTTCTCAATTCCTTTGCTACAATTGTTCGTTATGCATTTGGCCTTGCTAAAATTTTGAGATTGTGGTGTAAAGATTCATATTTTGGGTTATCTAATTAATTTGATTCATTTTAGGGGAAGTTCATGAAATGATTTGTGATCCTCTAATGTCCTAAATTTCATGTGATTGTTATCGGATAGTGGTATGAGTTTCGAATGTATTTTTGGAGGTTTTTAAAAAATATTGAAAAGAAATTTTAAAAAAATTTTAAAAAATTAAGTTGTAATTCATATATTGTGAGCATAAAAGGTAATTCATTCAAAATGATTTTGAATAAATTTAAGACTTTGAGTAATATAAATAATGTGGATACACAATCATCGAGATCACTAGCACAATCGCCATCATTATATATGTATAGATTAGAGTCAGAACCATCAAATACTCAAAGACTAAGATTTTTTGTTTGTTGCAAGTAATGCAATAATCGTTTGTCTATTCTCTAGAGTAATCCAAATGGATTGTGTATGAATTGGGATAATTTATTGACAAAGTAACAAATATACAACCTTGTGACTGTCAAATATTGTAGTTTTCCAAGCACCATCGTGGACTTAGAAGCATCAGTGGAATTAAATCCATCATTTGAGACTAAAACTTCTAAATAATTCATGGGCTTTGAACACATTTTCTCTCATGCATATTTGTCTTATGAATAATAAGTTGTTCTTAAATTTTATTTACAATATCTAGAAAATCATAACTCCAACTTTCTTGATTAAAACTAAACAGAAGAACTAATTAATAAGAAAGTTCACATATTGAAGACAAAGAGCCTACGTTCTTTTGTTGAACATTTCGTACATATTTCAACAAGAAAACATCACTAGTTGTTGAGTGTATATGTGTGTGTGAATGTGGAAGGTTTTGGTTTGTTGTTTGTTTCATTATTGAGTTGTGTGGAGGGTTTTCATGGTTCATTCAAAATCACATGCTTGATGCAAAAATAGAACTATCAATGGACCTACCTTTTGCCTCATCGTATTCTAGGTTTTTGTTGGGTCTTCCTTCCACTTTTTTTCATTACCACTTAGTCATGTACCTTTCTTTGATTTGAATAATAGGGACTTTTGTTCCACTAAATTAAGCACATTAAACATGAATTAATATCCTGAAAATATTAAAATAAGAAATTAGCATACATAATTGAGAACAACAATCAAGTATTTATCATGTAAATCAGAAATCAAAAAATAAGATTTATCATAGGTTTCATCTTTCCTAGGTATCTAGGGAATTAGTTCATAATCGTAATTAGAAACATCTCAAGATCAGAAAAACCATAAGAAATAAAGAAACTTGTAAAAACTTGTAAAAACTTGTAAAAACTTCAAAAGAAATTAAAAGGAGGTCTTCGATCTTGATGGAGACCCACTTTCGAGTTGATTTTGATAGTGTTCTTCAAGTGTTTTCTTTGATCTTCTCTTATGGCTCCCTTATGTCTTCTTCTAAGTGGTATTTATAGACTTTAGAATGCTCAAAAAGCCTAAAAAAAGTTTTTCACATATTTGTGAAGCAAGGTGCGAAATCGACACAGACTTGCATATAGGCGTGTGTCCAGCCCCGTGTGAAAATGCCCAACCTGTGTGGCTCTTGAAAATAGCTTTATTTGTCCAATTTTGGCTCTTTTTTGCTTCTTTCGTTCCCAAATGCTCTCCTAAATATAAAAACATGAATTTAAAAGATTAGGAGCATCAAGTTCACTAATTTGCATAAATATTCATCTAAAAATGCATTAAGAATAGGTTTAAAATATGTTACTTTTATATCTTATCATTTGTGAACCATTTTAAAACTATTTTTAAGGATTTAACCCTAAGGGAATTTTAGCCATTTTACCACTTAAAACTAAACTATCTCAATTTTAATTCTAAATGATTACCAACTTCCATTTAATGAATTTTGGGAAACCCCTAAAATTCATTTTAATTAACCATTTTCCCTAATTCATTTACTAATTAATGTTATATTAGCTAAGTTTTATTACTTTAATCATATTTATACAATTTTAATTAATCTAATTACAACTAATAAGCAACATGTATTCATAATTTAAACATTCAAAATCATACTTAACAAACAACAATTAAATCATACAATGGACTTACTTTAGCCACAAAGCTATCCACTCCGTGACAAGCTACAATTAATGAAACGCCCCAAAAATTGAAGTTTTGATTTGCTGGTTGTTGTCGTGTGATTTGGTTTGGTTGAGTGGTTAAGTGTGTAGTGTATTTGCTTAAGGTTTTGTGTTTGAGTCTCTATATGCGTTTTTTCATTCTCTAGCAAGATGGTAGAGGAGTTTGAATTAGATTTAAAGTATTGGAAAGAAAATATGATTAGTTAGTGGGATAGGATTTGATTTCTTTTATTTTGTTTTTTTATTTTTATTTATTTTCTTTCCCTATTTCTCACTCCTATTGCCATCACTTTCAATTAGTTTTGGTTCTTTTGTCTTTGTTTAGTCGGGTTCAATTTGTAGAGGTAAAGTGTTTTTTTTTTCTCAATTCCTTTGTTACAATTGTTCATTGGGCATTTGGCCTTGCTAAAATTTCGAGATTGTGGTGTAAAGATTCATATTTTGGGTTATTTAATTAATTTGATTCATTTTAGGGGAAGTTTGTGAAATGATTTATGATCCTCTAGTGTCCTAAATTTCATGTGATTGGTATCAATTAGTGGTAAGAGTTTCGAATGTGTTTTTGGAGGGTTTTTAAAAATATTGAAAAGAAATTTTGAAAAAATGTAAAAGAAAAATTAACTTTTAATTCATATAATTGACCTTAAAGGTAAATCATTCAAAAATGATTTTGAATAAATTTAAGACTTTGAGTAATATAAATAATTGAAAAAAGAGTAAAAATACTATCACCATTTTTGGAGGGTTTTAAAAATATTGAAAAGAAATTTTTAAAAAAATGTAAAAGAAAAATTAACTTGTAATTCATATAATTGACCTTAAAAGGTAAATCATTCAAAAATGATTTTGAATAAATTTAAGACTTTGAGTAATAAAAATAATTGAAAAAAAAGAGTAAAAATACTATCACCACACCATCACATAGAATTGAAAACAAGACCTCCTTCACACCAACACTCCACTTATTCACCACACCAACAAGCCCATTCTATTAATTATTTGTCAACTTTCACTTAAAAACCTACTGACCAAAGATAGGGCTTATTCATAAAAATACTAAAATTTGCCAAGGTCCTGGCTTGAACTTTGGACCTCTCACACACCCAGAACACTTAACAACTAAAATAGATACACAATTGTGTCACCTTCGCAAGAACAAAAATAAAAATTATGGGGCATTACACGAAGAGTTTCAAAAGTAGCCATAAGAGCACGATACTTAGCTTCGGTTGAAGATTGTGCAATAGTAACTATTTTTTATATCCAACTGATTGGAGTGAAACTATAAAATAAAATATAGTCTAATGTGGATACACAATCATCAAGATCACTAGCACAATCGCCATCATTATATATGTAGAGATTAGAGTCACAACAATCAACTATTCAAAGACTAAGATTGTTTGTTTGTTGCAAGTAACGCAATAATCGTTTGTCTATTCTGTTGTGTAATCCAAATGGATTGTGTATGAATTGCGATAATTGATTGAAAAAGTAACAAATGTACGACCTTGTGAATGTCAAATATTATAGTTTTCCAACCACCATCTTGAACTCTGAAGCATCAGTGGAATTAAATCCATCATTTGAGACTAAAACTTCTAAAGAACTCATGGGCTTTGAACACATTTTCTCGCAAGCATATTTGTTTGATGAATAATAAGTTGTTCTTAAATTTTATTCATAATGTAATCACTGACTTTTGTCTGGCTCAAATTTTATTTTTTAAATTATATTTTGACCCCATAACTTTTTAAAATTACATTTTGACCTCTTAACTTTCTTAAAATTATATTTTGACCCCTTAGCTTTCTAAAAATTTCATTTTGACCCCTCAATGTTCAAAAAATTATATTTTAACACCTAAACTTTTAGGAAATTAAATTTTGACCCATTAACTTTCTAGCAATTACACTTTTGCCCCAAAAGTTTTGCTTCATTTACAATTTGGTCTTTCTTACAGCCGCTAGTGCAAGTTGCGCACCTGCACGGCGGCAACCAGCCTAGGCTCATCATGGCCTCCCTAGCCACATACCACCTTCAAAAAGAAGCAAAAATCAACTATAACAGGGGTATTTTTCCCCCAAAATCGAAACCCCCCGAAATAAAAAAAAAGAGAAAAGACGAAAGAAATGAGAAGAGAAAAGGAAGAAGAGGGGGACCGTCGGCACCGTCGCACCACAGGCGAAGGAAGTAACAGTATAGCGACGACAGCGTGAAAGAGGCGGCAACACAAGCTAAGGTTTTAAGGAAGAAGAAAAAGAAAGGAAAAACCAAAAAAAGAAGGAAAAAAACAAAAAAGGAAAAATAAAAATAAAAATAAAAAATTTTAAAGAAGTCGGGTCGGGCGTTATTCGGCCAACCAGCAGCCAATCAACAAACCAGGCAGCAGGCCTGACCCAGCAGGCCCATCACACCCAGGCCCAAGCAACAAAGAAGGAGAAGAAAAAAAAGAAACAAAAAGAAAAAAAACTAGCAGGCCTGTAGCAGGCCCACTTTGTGCAGCCCAGTAGGGCAAGCCCAACGCAGGCAGCCCAGCAAAATGCCCAATCTAGCGTAAGACCAGTAGGCAGGCCAGCAGCCGATCACCAATAGCAAGCTCATAGAAGCAGCCCAATAGCAGCAGGCCAAAAAAAAAGAAAGAAAAAAAAGAAAGAAAAAAAAAAGAGCCCTGGTCGTTTATCCCGTTCTTCAAGCCCGTAATTTCGGGCTTTTCGATAATTTCTTTTTTTACCCACTTTTAATTTAATTCATGTATTTTGATGACATCCCTTTTTTAATATTATTGGTATTTTTAGGCATTTTTTATTTTTTATTTTGTATTTATATTTTGTATTTTATTTTATTTTTTTAAATTTAAATAATTTTAATAAATAAGGAAACGAATCGATTTGACACTAAGTCGTTGATTTCATCGCTATGTTGGGTGAATATCATTGGTTCGTGTTAAATACGATACGCCATTTTAAAAAAATTAAAAAAATTAAAAAAAGTTCTCGGGTTTTAAAATAAAATGTTTATTTTTAGGTTATTTTTAAATTATCAAAATTTTATTTTTAAAATGTATATAACAAAATAATATGTTATTTATCAATATTCTCATTTTTTTAAACATAGGATCGTGATTAAATATTAAATTGAACTCGTATTTTTAAAAATTAAGACAATGCACGTTTAACGAGATACCAATTTTGGGCATCGCGATGGTGCTAATACCTTTCTCGCGCGTAATTTTTTCTCCAGATTTTTAACGCGGACCTAAGGTTGACTCTTTTTTTAGAAAATTTTAAAAAGTTTTCTTTTAAATGGAGAATTCAATAGGTGTCCGATCACACCTAGAGAAAAAGACCGGGGGCGACTCCCTTTTTTAAATAAAATCGAACTCTATTTTCAAATTTTCAATAATCACTTTGACTAGCACCCATGCAAATATTTTTAGGTCACTACAGTTGGCGATTCCACTGGGAAATTTTTTCCTAGAGTCGAGTCTGATGTTAAACGCGTATTGTCAAACTTTTCAAAATTCCTTGTTCAAATTAATTTTTAATCGTGATCCTTGAATTCTATTTTTTTAAAAGTCATGCATCTGCATTCAGTTTTCAAATTAATATTTTTCTAACTTGTTTTATTTTTCTTTTTTTTTCAGCTCTAAGTTTTACGATTTTAGTTTGTTTTTAGTGAAAATAAAAAAAAAACAAAAAAGGTTTGTGAGTTTCTCCCCACACACCGTGCACTTGCATTCTTGCATAACATGAGCTCTCTACCTGGGCTCCATCCGTTTAAGTGGAAGTAAATGCTACGCTTTCATGAATTAACTCGTCCCTCCGCACAAGCTAGTGAAATACTTTCGGGTTACATATGACTTATGCTTTCGTGGGTTAACTTGTCCCTCCGCATAGGCATAAGTAAATGTAATCCCTCGAATTGAGCTCGTCAGCCTGTGATGGGTGAAGACCGAGGCTTCATACT
The DNA here is from genome assembly GCF_025698545.1 of Gossypium raimondii. NCBI lineage: Eukaryota > Viridiplantae > Streptophyta > Magnoliopsida > Malvales > Malvaceae > Gossypium > Gossypium raimondii. The sequence continues at coordinate 6,712,916 of NC_068571.1, read as the reverse complement.
AGCCTTAGTACGTGACAGTATGGACAATTTGAGTACCTTTTCTAGAACCAAAACCACATATAGTGAATCGTACGAGCCACCCAATTAGAGCCATGCCGAACCTCTGTCCGTTGAATAGTCACCAAAATAAGTACACAGGAGAATTATCCTCTACCTTGTATTTCTTTTACATTTACATCTTTTGCAAAGGAATCAAATTCGTGAAATAGATTTGGATCGGGTAGATTATCTGATGAGCATGTGGGGTAGGTTTATTTCGCAAAGCATAATGGGGTAAAAATGTAAGTTAGTTCCTAAAAAGATACACGTTTCGATAGCTTAATTTGTTAGATTTATTGTGGTTTTTCCTCAGTTCATATTTGTTCTGATTACTAACCAAGGTTATTTGTCTTCATTTTATTTCTCATTTTGCATCATAGGCATCCTATTAGGAAAGTGTTGATTAGAGGTTGGTTACCAAAAATGGGTTTCTGATGGAGGTGTCAATTACACAAGTAACCGAGAAAAATGTTGTAGTCCAAAACTAGTCTTTGAGGACCCAAAAAGTAAAAGGGATAGTTTAAAGGAAGGATATATCTCCGATCTTCCCGAAAAGATGACTTTGAATGGTCGTCAGAATAACCCCAAAGACTTGACTAGGATCTGGAAACAATGAGACTCAGGCACTGGAGCATTTTTATTAGCAAAATATTTTGTAATGGACTCTTTTGATTAATGAAACACCTAAATATGGGCCTATCTTAACCTCAACACCTATTTTTTGCATATTTATGCATGATTGACATTCATTCATTCAGTCATTCAATCATTCATTCATTGCACCCTAACCATTCACTAAGGCTAAAACCGCATAATCCACAGTTGTGACACTACAAGTCTGGAATCATGTCATTCTTCTAGGACGCGTCTAAGAGCTAGATCTATGGATGCTGAACTCAATGAGAGAATTTAAATAAGAGAAAGGACCCAAAGAGAGTTGCAAGAGCAGTTGGCTAAGTCACTGCAAGAAGCAAGAGATTTGATGGTAAGATCTCGAGAGGAGTCACTCGAGCAAAAGGAACAAATGGCCAAAATGATGGAGATGATGATAACTTTGGTCAAAAGAAAGGGACCCATACAGAGCCCTGATATCATGGAGCCCCAGTAAAGAGATAATAATGATTAGGATCCACTCTATCCCCTAGTATTTACTCCACCTTATGCCTATACAATGTAAAGAGGATATCCCCAAGGGGAACCCACAATCTTGGAGCAACGTCTTGCCCACCTGTTCATCTAGGTTAAGGTATATTCGTATCGAACCCTAGAGCTAATCCTGTCGATCCAATTGTTCCAGATCTGGACGATCCGATAGAAATAGCAAGGTTGAAAATGGATGAGCATGATACTCAAGATAGGTATAAGATCTTGGAAGAAAGGTTCAAAGCAATAGAAGGTACTGAAGTCTTCTCGGTGTTGAGTGCCAAAGAGCTCAGTTTGGTACCCGATCTAGTTCTACCCCCGAAATTGAAGACACCAAAGTTTGAAAAATATGATGGGACAACTTGCCTAAACACACATCTTATCATGTTTTGCTGGAAGATGACTAGCTACGTGAATGAGGATAAATTCTTGATACACTGTTTCCAAGACAGTTTGGTTGGACCGGCTCTTCGGTAGTATAATTAGCTCAGTAGAGAAAGGATTCGATTATGGGAGGACTTAGCATTAGCATTTTGTGAGCAATACAAGCATGTATCAGATATGGTACCTGATCGACTAACTTTACAGATGATAGAAAAGAAGCTGATAGAGACTTTCAAACAATATGCACAAAGATGGAAGGATATTTCAACTCAGGTGGTCCCCTCATTAACTAAAACAGAGAAAAAATTTCACTTCATCAACACTCTGAAAGCGCCATTTTATGATAAGTTGGTAGGAAGCACCACGAAGGACTTTGCAGACATTGTAATATTTAGGGAGCTTATAGAGAACATCATCAAGAGTGAGAGGATAGAAAGCCCTGAGAGTTCAGAAAGAGCAGTACCCGCAAGGAAAAATGAGCCAAAAACTCATATAGTCGGAACTGAGAGCCACTATATCTCTAATCCGTACCCAGCCTAACCACAACCTCGTTATCGCCCGCCTTTAAACTTCTAGTTTCCTCCCCAGGGTATTTACTGTCAAGCACCTTCTCCTTACCCCGTTTATGCCATGAATAACCAAAGACCATTCACCATGTTCCTAGCAAACACTATGCCCACACAAAGCCAACCCAAAAATGACCAAAGACTAGTGAAACCCAGTTCTGAAAAGCCTCAGTTCGCCCCAATTCTTGTGTCATACGAAGAGTTATACCTAAAAGTGTTGGAGAATCAATTAATATCCCCACATTATATGGCACCCTGAATCCCCCATACCTAAAATGGTATGATCCTAACACTAGTTGCATGTACCACACTAGAAATCAGGAGCATTTTATAGAAAATTGCCTTGCTTTTAAAAAGAGGGTTCAATATCTCATTGATGCTGGCATTCTATGATTTGATGCGTTAGTAATGTGGCTGAAAATCCTCTTCTTAACCATGCTGATACGAGCCAAGGAGGTGACACTCAAAGGGTTGTCTTTCCTAGTGGTCCAATCACTCGAAGCAAGGCACGACAATTAAAATCAAAGATGAATGCTTTTGTCCAAGACTTTGTTGCTACAAATTTAATTCATCATGTTTGTGACATTGACAAATACGAGAATGCAATTCACTGGACCAATCTTCGAATAGTGAAAGCCCATAAATTGGTGGATTAATCTTTTATGTGTCTTATTATTATTATTATTTACTTAATTCTCATTGGTTGGGACACATCATTTATAAGTTAAGTAATTTTATTGGTTAGGTTATTATTTATTTATTTTCTTAGATAATTTTAAAGAGTTTTATTAGGATTCAATTACTCTTTAAAGAGTTTTTATTAGGACTCAATTACTCTTGAAAGAGTTTTATTAGGATTCAATTACTCTTGTAATTTTCCTATAAATAGGCTTGTTTTCTACACATTAGAAAAAGGGGGGAATAAAAAGAAGAGTATTTGTTTTCTTTCAAAATTGTGTGAGGCAAATTTTTGGGAGTAGAGTGATTCTTCTCTTGCTATTTAGTTTGGAGTTTGTTACTTTCGAAGGTATTTCGGAGTTGCAAACATTCAAATTTCTTTCCCGTTCATCGGTGTTTCTAGAGGTTCTTCTTCTAGGAGTTTCGTAGGGAGCCGCTCAATCATTGGCGTTTTTGGTTAGAAGTTAACCAAGGGTTCTATAGGGCAAATCTATCCTTTTTATTATTATTACTTAACTAATTTTATTTATTCTCATTTTTTTATTTCTAATTTGTGTTTCTCTTGTGTCTAGATCCGGGTTTTCGCATCAGTTAGTATCAGTTTCAGGCCAGTCCGTGCTATTTTTGAAGCTAAAATCAAATCCGAAATGAGTCAAAATACCAAAAATACTTTTCATCGGTTTCGTCGATTCTTTTTTGAAGTTTGTGTTTATTCTCCTCTTATTCTTTAAAAAAAACAGCAAAAAGAAAAAGAAAAAAAAACAAAAAGCGCAAAAAAGAATCGCAAAAAAAAAAGAAAAAAAAGTTGCCTACCTTTCATACGTAGGTTTCTTCTTTTCCTATTATTGTTATTATTTTTATATTTCCCAAAATTGAATTTCTTTTCCTGTTTATTTTTCTTGACTCAAGTATAATTAAAGCTTCAATTTTTGAAAATTTTAAGACACCAAACGTTTCCAATTTTTTTTTGTTTTTTTTTAAATTTGGTTAGAGTTTTTCTGAAGTTTTCTTCTTATTAAAGCTTTTCTTTGACTCTAGAGTTAGGGATCATTGCAGGTCTACGTTTTTTTTTCTCTTACGCTTTCTAACACTTTGTTTCTTCTTGTGTTAGCAGATATTAAAGGCACGCACAATTCCTTCATTTGTGTAGCCTCCATTACAAATTGCCTCGTCAAGATTATTGGCCTCTTAGAGCAATTAGGGTCTTCATTGTTTATTTGAAGTTTGCACCTCCATTATTTGATCTTGATTAGTAACCCTCTCCAAACATATTTACAAGTTTTGAATCATTCAGAGAGTTATTCTTTTGAGAGCTAACGAGTGAGGTTATTATTATTTTTTCTTTCTTGTTCCTATTTGTTTGATCTTTCACAGATACCATGCCGCTCACTAGATCCCAAACTAGTAAAAATGAAGGGGATGAGCAAAAAAGAGAGAACGATCCTTTGGTCGAGTTGTTACAAAAAGAGATGAAAAAGTTGCAAACTCAATTCGAACATCGCATGACCCAGATGTTACAGGAGCAAAGGGAGTATCTTGATACAAAACTTACAACTCAAGAGAGATACATTGCCGATAATTACAAGAAGTTGAACGAAGCCTTTATAAGCCGATCAAATTCGCGAGATAGAACTTTTAAACGAAGGGAGGACCATGTTTTTGATGATGACTTTGAGTCCGAGTATGTACCTAGAGAAAGGGTGGAACGAAACAATGACACCCCCAAACCAAAATTTCCTTCTTTCTTAGGGAAGAATGATCCTGATGCTTACCTTGATTGGGAGGAAAAGATGGAAGCAGTCTTTCCTTGTTACAATTACTCTGATGAGAAAAAGGTAACATACGCTGTTGCTGAATTCATTAATTATGCACTAACATGGTGGAATCAATTATGTAAAAGTAGGATTCTTTATAGAGAGTAACCTGTTACTACTTGCGTTGAAATGAAGCGCATCTTGTGAAAACGGTTTGTTCCACCATACTGTTATCGAGAACTCCATCAAAGACTCCAACATCTTGTTCAAGGAGATAGATCTGTGGATGACTACTACAAAGAGATGGAGACTATTCAGATTAGAGCCAATCTTGTTGAAGAGGCTGAGGTAACTATGGCTAGATTCCTTGCTGGCCTAAAGCCTGAGATTGTAAATCGAGTTGAGTTACAACACTACATGGATGTTGAAGAGATGCTTCAAACCGCACTCACCATTGAAAAGTAATTACGCAAGAAAGGGACACCGAGGGGAGCTAGTTCAGTTTCTAATCCTGCTTGGAGAGAAAATTGGCAAAAACAATATGATAGATTGTGGAATGGGAGGGATGCACGGTTCAAGCCAAATGAGCCTAGAACTTACTCCAAAGATAGAGGTATGCCTAATTCATTTAAAGGTTCTACTTCTACTAATCAAGCTCCATCTTCTTCTTCTACTTCTCCTAGTGCCATTAAGCAGCCAAAAGATATTACCTGCTTCAAATGCCAAGGAAAGGGTCACTATGCTCGAGAATGCCCTAATAAAAAGTCATTGGTGATTCGAGAAGATGGCGAGGTTGATTTTGAGTCTGATAACGAAGATGAGATGCCTCCTTTGGAAGATGCTGATGATGTGCATACTCATGATGAGTATGAAGAATACTTGGAGTATAGTGAGAAAGCACTTGTTGCTCGAAGGGCTTTAAATGTCCAGTTTAAAGAGAAAGGGCGCGACCAAAGAGATAAAATTTTCCACACGAGATGTTTGATTGGTGGACAACCTAGTTCATTGATCATCGATAGTGGAAGTTGCACCAATGTGGTGAGTTCTTCCCTTGTTGAGAAACTTGGCCTACCTTGTGTGAAGCATCCAAGGTCATACCGCTTGCAATGGCTGAATGATAGTGGGGAGGTAAAAATATCTAAACAATCCTTAGTTTCATTTTCCATTGGTAGATACTCTGATAAAGTTTTGTGTGATGTTGTTCCAATGCAAGCTGGGCACATATTACTTGGACGGCCATGGCAGTTTGATCGACGAGTAAATCATGATGGTTTCCTTAACCAATATACCTTTGTGTTCCTTGGAAAGAAGTTTACCTTGGCTCCACTTCCTCCTCAAGAAGTCTACAATGATCAACTCAAACTTGCTAGTGAAATGGGTAAGGGAAGTGAGGTAAAATCATTGAAAAAGGCTGAGAGTAAAGAGGCCGTTAGTGTTAAAAGCCAACTTAAAGGCCCAACATTGGTGAGTGATTGCACACACAAGTCACGAGATGAGAAAGTGAGTTTATTCGCTAGGTTTCGAGATATCAAATTTGCTCTTTGTATAAAACAAACATTTGTAATTATTAGGTTTAGGGAAAAATTTCTTTTGACTAACCCTAATACACATTTGCCTAGTTGTTTTGTTGATCTTTTGCAGGATTTTGAGGATGTATTTCCTTCTGAAATGCCTAAGGGATTACCTCCTTTACGAGAGATTAAACATCAAATTGACTTTGTGCCTGGTTCGAGTATTCCGAATAGACCAGTCTACCGAAGCAATCCTGAAGAAACTAAGGAGTTGCAAAGGCAAGTTGAAGATCTCTTAGAGAAAGGGCTGATTCATGAGAGTCTAAGCCCTTGTGCGGTTCCTGTACTTCTCGTCCCAAAAAAAAGATGGTTCTTGGAGAATATGTGTTGATTGTAGTGCTATCAACAAGATTACGGTAAAGTATCGATATCCAATTCCTCGATTAGATGATATGTTGGATGAGCTTAATGGTGCATGCATTTTCTCTAAACTTGACTTAAAAAGTGGTTACCATCAAATAAGAATGAAACAAGGTGATGAATGAAAAACTGCTTTTAAGACTAAGTATAGCCTGTATGAGTGGTTAGTCATGCCATTTGGCTAAACTAATGCTCCTAGCACATTCATGAGATTAATGAACCACATACTTAGACCTTTTTTAGGAAAATTTGTCGTTGTGTATTTTGATGACATACTGATTTATAGTAAAACTTTGAATGATCATGTTGAGCATGTTAAATTAGTATTGGATGTGTTAAGGCATGAACGACTCTTTGCTAATCTTGAAAAATGCACCTTTTGTATGGATAAGCTTGTTTTTTTGGGTTTTGTGATAAGTTCTATAGGAATTCATGTGGATGAGGAGAAGGTGAAGGCAATTAAAGAATGGCCTATCCCTAAAACTGTTTCTGAGGTAAGGTCTTTCCTTGGGTTAGCCGGTTTCTACTGCAGGTTTGTTCGTAACTTTTCCACAATTGCTTCGCCTTTGACTGCACTTATTAAAAAGGATGTATCTTTTCATTGGACAGATAAGCAAGAATTAACATTTAATGAACTTAAAGATAAATTTTGTAATGCTCCTATTCTTGTTTTACCTAATTTTGAAAAGACCTTTGAGATTGAATAAGATGCTTCTGGTGTAGGTATAGGTGCCGTCCTCATGCAAGATAGTAAACCACTAGCCTACTTTAGTGAGAAACTTGGTGGAGCACATTTGAACTATTCGACCTATGATAAAGAGTTGTATGCCTTGGTAAGGGCATTAGAAGTTTGGCAACATTACCTTTTACCAAAGGAGTTTGTGATTCACACTGACCATGAATCACTTAAGCACTTAAAGGGACAAGGTAAGTTGAACAAGTGACATGCGAGGTGGTTGAATTCATTGAATCTTTTCCTTATGTTATAAGGTATAAGAAAGGTAAAGATAATATTGTGTCTGATGCTCTATCAAGGAGGTACACTTTACTTAGTACTTTGCATACTAAGTTATTAGGTTTTGAGTATCTCAACGATTTATATGCCATTTGATGGCTATCTTTTTTGAAATAATAGACTATGCTTACCAAAGTGTTCAATTCGAGAATTGTTGGTTCGAGAGGCTCATACTGTTGGTCTTATGGGTCATTTTGGAGTCACTAAGACTTATGATGTGTTACATGAGCATTTCTACTGGCCTAACATGCGAAAACTTGTTGAGAAAATTTGCTCTACTTGCATTACTTGTAAACAAGCTAAATCCACTGTGATGCCTCATGGTCTATATACTCCTCTTCCTGTTCCTAGTTCACCTTGGACTAACATTTCAATGGATTTTGTAATAGGTTTACCAAGGACAAAGCATGGACGAGATAGCATCTTTGTGGTTGTGGATCAATTTTCTAAAATGGCTCATTTCATTCCATGCCATAAGACCAATGATGCAACCCATGTTGCCGATCTATTTTTCCGTGAAGTTGTGAGATTACATGGAATCCCAAGGACTATCGTTTCCGATAGATATGCAAAATTTCTTAGTCAATTTTGGAAGGTGTTATGGGGTAAGTTAGGTACTAAACTACTTTACTCTACTACATGCCACCCTCAAACTGATGGTCAAATCGAGGTGGTAAATCGAGTTTTGGGATCTTTGCTTAGAGCCATAATAGGTAAGAATGTTAAATCTTGGGAAGAATGGATACCCTATGTTGAGTTTGCTTATAATCGCTCATTCATTCTTCCACGGTTTTACTCCTTTTGAGATTGTCTATGGCTTTAATCCACTTATCGTTTTAGATTTGCTTCCTTTACCTTTGAATGAGATTGCTAATTTAGATGGTGAAAGGAAAGCTGATTTAGTGAAAGAGATCCATGAGAAGGCTCGTAAAGCCATTGAGAAAAAGAATGAGTCCAATGCACATCGAGTTAATAAAGGGCGAAAGCAAATCTTGTTTGAACCTGGAGATTGGGTATGGGTGCATATGAGGAAGGAACGATTTCCTTCTAAGAGAAAGAATAAACTTGATGCACGAGGAGATGGACCATTCCAAGTACTCGAGAAAATAAATGACAATGCTTATCGCATTGATCTTCCTGGTGAGTATAGTGTTAGTGCTACTTTCAATGTTTCTGATCTTTCTCCTTTTGAATTTGATGTAGGTTCAGATTCGAGGACGAATCTTCTTGAAGAGGGGGAGAATGATACGAGCCAAAGAGGTGACACTCAAAGGGTTGTCTTTCCTAGTGGTCCAATCACTCGAAGCAAGGCACGACAATTAAAATCAAAGAAGAATGCTTTTGTCCAAGACTTTGTTGCTACAAATTTAATTCATCATGTTCGTGACATTGACAAATACGGGAATGCAATTCACTGGACCAATCTTGGAATAGTGAAAGCCCATAAATTGGTGGATTAATCTTTTATGTATCTTATTATTATTATTATTTACTTAATTCTCATTGGTTTGGACACATCATTTATGAGTTAAGTAATTTTATTGGTTAGGTTATTATTTATTTATTTTCTTAGATAATTTTAAAGAGTTTTATTAGGATTCAATTACTCTTTAAAGAGTTTTTATTAGGATTCAATTACTCTTGAAAGAGTTTTATTAGGATTCAATTACTCTTGTAATTTGCCTATAAATAGACTTGTTTTCTACACATTAGAAAAAGGGGGGAATAAAAAGAAGAGTATTTGTTTTCTTTCAAATTTGTGTGAGGCAAATTTTTGGGAGTAGATTGATTCTTCTCTTGCTATTTAGTTTGGAGTTTGTTACTTTTGAGGGTATTTCGGAGTTGCAAACATTCAAATTTCTTTCCCGTTCATCGGTGTTTCTAGAGGTTCTTCTTCTAGGGGTTTCGTAGGGAGCCGCTCAATCATTGGCGTTTTTGGTTAGAAGTTAACCAAGGGTTCTATAGGGCAAATTTATCCTTTTTATTATTATTATTTAACTAATTTTATTTATTCTCGTTTTTTTATTTCTAATTTGTGTTTCTCTTGTGTCTATATCCGGGTTTTCGTATCACATTCTGACGGGAATGTGACTACGGTAACAAATGAAGTCGAGGGACAAGACAATCCGCGAAGCGCTTTGATTGAAAAGGGTTTTCAGAATATCAGCATAAATGTTAATGAAAACTGTGTAAGAGCTCTTCTAAAATTGGCTCTTTGATTTGAAATATGGGTTTTCCATATCTCATTAATAAAATTATAAACCTTTAGTAGTATACCAGGATTATAAAAATCTTTTATTTTTGAAAGATCTTTTATATCTTGAATTTGTTGTTGTTGCCAAATTTTGATCTTGGGACCATTGTGATTGACTCACCTTTTTTGTGATCAATGAAGAAGTTCCAATTGGTTGGTTTACCATTAGATATGCTAAAACATTTGTTCCAACTGGTTGTTTTACGATTGTATATGGCACACAATACCCCTATTTAGGATAAAATGGGATTTCTACAGGTACAAATCCTTGTTTGGAATTTGATGCTACTTTCCTTTTGTTGAGGTTTTTTTGTGTACTGTTGTCCATTCACCAACTATTTCTGTAGAGGTTTTTTTACCTTTATCCATAATACCTGCTAAAAGAGTCAACAGAGGTTAGTACTCCATAAATTAAAATAAATTATCCAATACTTTTTAGTATGTGTTATCAAACATGTTTAAAAAATTAAATTATTGAAAATATTAATTTTTTTCTCATATATATAATTTTGACTTAGACTATTTTTACATTAGTACAAAATTAGTATATATTTTATATATTTGTTAAAGAGTTTATATATCAGTTAACCATACAATATAGTGACATTTTATTAAAAATGTTGGGGGTTGGGGGTTGGGGGTTAGGTTTGGGGGTTTAGGATGCATGGATGAAACATTTTTTTCATTTAATATTACTAAAAGCAAGGTTTTAACTCTCTTTTCGCCATTTTCATTGTCTAGAGATAAGAATGGTTGAAGGAAAAAACAAAAATTTTGAATTTATTTTTCATTTCTTAGTCATCAAATGCATTCAAAAATAGTCTTACGTGGCATCCACTGATTATGTGATGGGAAAGGCCTACCTAACAATTTTTCTAAAATCTAAGAATTAAATTTCATACAAGAAAATCAAAGTTCAAAATATCTATCAAATAAAAAAAGTAAATTTAAGTACTAAAAAATAAAAGTTGAATAAAGAGTTAAAATTAAATAAAAGTAAAAAAATGAAATTGGATATATGTATATGTATATGTATATGTATATGTATATGTATATGTATTGCCAGGGAAATTTAATATGGGTATCTTCATTGGTCTTCATTTTCAAATTGCCATGGAAATCTATTACTCTATGTTTATCGCTCCTTTTAAAACAATGCTAAGCTTCTCCACCTTACTTGTTTTCATTACTTTTGCTTTGTGTTACCTCTTTAACCTGCAATGGCAGCGCAATGCCAAAAAGCATAAGCAGCCCTCTCTTCCGCATGTGAACATGGTGCATTTCACAAATTTTATAAGCATGATGGCTATCTTTTTCGAAATAATAGACTATGCTTACCAAAGTGTTCAATTCGAGAATTGTTGGTTCGAGAGGCTCATAGTGGTGGTCTTATGGGTCGTTTTGGAGTCACTAAGACTTATGATGTGTTACATGAGCATTTTTATTGGCCTAACATGCGAAAAATTGTTGAGAAAATTTGCTCTACTTGCATTACTTGTAAACAAGCTAAATCCACTGTGATGCCTCATGGTCTATATACTCCTCTTCTTGTTCCTAGTTCACCTTGGACTGACATTTTAATGGATTTTGTAATAGGTTTACCAAGGACAAAGCGTGGACGAGATAGCATCTTTGTGGTTGTGGATCGATTTTCTAAAATGGCTCATTTCATTCCATGCCGTAAGACTGATGATGCAACCCATGTTGCCGATCTATTTTTCCGTGAAGTTGTGAGATTACATTGAATCCCAAGGACTATCGTTTCCGATAGAGATGAGAAATTTCTTAGTCACTTTTGGAAGGTGTTATGGGGTAAGTTAGGTACTAAACTACTTTACTCTACCACATGCCACCCTCAAACTGATGGTCAAACCAAGGTGGTAAATCGAGTTTTGGGATCTTTGCTTAGAGCCATAATAGGTAAGAATGTTAAATCTTGGGAAGAATGGATACCCTATGTTGAGTTTGCTTATAATCGTTCTGTTCATTCTTCCACAGGTTTTACTCCTTTTGAGATTGTCTATGGCTTTAATCCACTTACTGTTTTAGATTTGCTTCCTTTACCTTTGAATGAGATTGCTAATTTAGATGGTGAAAGGAAAGCTGATTTAGTGAAAGAGATCCATGAGAAGGCTCGTAAAGCCATTGAGAAAAAGAATGAGTCCAATGCACATCGAGTTAATAAAGGGCGAAAGCAAGTCTTGTTTGAACTTGGAGATTGGGTATGGGTGCATATGAGGAAGGAACGATTTCCTTCTAAGAGAAAGAATAAACTTGATGCACGAGGAGATGGACCATTCCAAGTACTCGAGAAAATAAATGACAATGCTTATCGCATTGATCTTCCTGGTGAGTATAGTGTTAGTGCTACTTTCAATGTTTCTGATCTTTCTCCTTTTGAATTTGATGTAGGTTCAGATTCGAGGATGAATCTTCTTGAAGAGGGGAAGAATGATACGAGCCAAGGAGGTGACACTCAAAGGGTTGTCTTTCCTAGTGGTCCAATCACTCGAAGCAAGGCACGGCAATTAAAATCAAAGATGAATGCTTTTGTCCAAGACTTTGTTCTACAAATTTAATTCATCATGTTCGTGACATTGACAAATACGGGAATGCAATTCACTGGACCAATCTTGGAATAGTGAAAGCCCATAAATTGGTGGATTAATCTTTTATGTATCTTATTATTATTATTATTATTTACTTAATTCTCATTGGTTGGGACACATCATTTATGAGTTAAGTAATTTTATTGGTTAGGTTATTATTTATTTATTTTCTTAGATAATTTTAAAGAGTTTTATTAGGATTCAATTACTCTTTAAAGAGTTTTTATTAGGATTCAATTACTCTTGAAAGAGTTTTATTAGGATTCAATTACTCTTGTAATTTGCCTATAAATAGGCTTGTTTTCTACACATTAGAAAAATGGGGGAATAAAAAGAAGAGTATTTGTTTTCTTTCAAATTTGTGTGAGGCAAATTTTTGGGAGTAGAGTGATTCTTCTCTTGCTATTTAGTTTGGAGTTTGTTACTTTCGAGGGTATTTCAGAGTTGCAAACATTCAAATTTCTTTCCCGTTCATCGGTGTTTCTAGAGGTTCTTCTTCTAGGGGTTTCTTAGGGAGCCGCTCAATCATTGGCATTTTTGGTTAGAAGTTAACCAAGGGTTCTATAGGGAAAATCTATCCTTTTTATTATTATTATTTAACTAATTTTATGTATTCTCATTTTTTTTATTTCTAATTTGTGTTTCTTTTGTGTCTAGATCCGGGTTTCCGCATCACATGCTGATGGGAATGTGACTACGGTAACAAATGAAGTCGAGGGACAAGACAATCCGCGAAGCGCTTTGATTGAAAGGGGTTTTCAGAATATCAGCATAAATGTTAATGAAAACTGTGTAAGAGCTATTCTAAAATTGGCTCTTTGATTTGAAATATGGGTTTTCCATATCTCATTAATAAAATTATAAACCTTTAGTAGTATACCAGGATTATAAAAATCTTTTATTTTTGAAAGATCTTTTATATCTTGAATTTGTTGTTGTTGCCAAATTTTGATCTTGGGACCATTGTGATTGACTCACCTTTTTTGCGATCAATGAAGAAGTTCCAATTGGTTGGTTTACCATTAGATATGCTAAAACATTTGTTCCAACTGGTTGTTTTACGATTGTATATGGCACATAATATCCCTGTTTAGGATAAAATGGGATTTCTGCAGGTACAAATCCTTGTTTGGAATTTGATGCTACTTTCCTTTTGTTGAGGTTTTTTTGTGTACTGTTGTCCATTCACCAACTATTTCTGTAGAGGTTTTTTTACCTCTATCCATAGTACCTGCTAAAAGATTCAACAAAGATTAGTACTCCATAAATTAAAATAAATTATCCAATACTTTTTAGTATGTGTTGTCAAACATGTTTAAAAAATTAAATTATTGGAAATATTAATTTTTTTCTCATATATATAATTTTGACTTAGACTATTTTTACATTAATACAAAATTAGTATATATTTTATATATTTGTTAAAGAGTTTATATATCAGTTAACCATACAATATAGTGACATTTTATTAAAAATGTTGGGGGTTGGGGGTTGGAGGTTGGGTTTGGCGGTTTAAGATGCATGGATGAAACATTCTTTTCATTTAATATTACTAAAAGCAAGGTTTTAACTCTCTTTTCGCCATTTTCGTTGTCTAGAGATAAGAATGGTTGAAGGAAAAAACAAAAATTTTGAATTTATTTTTCATTTCTTAGTCATCAAATGACATGCAAAAATAGTCTTACGTGGCATCCACTGATTATGTGATGGGAAAGGCCTACCTAACAATTTTCTAAAATCTAAGAATTAAATTTAATACAAGAAAATCAAAGTTCAAAATATCTATCAAATAAAAAAAAGTAAATTTAAGTACTAAAAAAATAAAAGTTGAATAAAGAGTTAAAATTAAATAAAAGTAAAAAATGAAATTGGATATATGTATATGTATATGTATATGTATATGTATTGCCAGGAAATTTAATATGGGTATCTTCATTGGTCTTCATTTTCAAATTGCCATGGAAATCTATTACTCTATGTTTATCGCTCCTTTTAAAACAATGCTAAGCTTCTCCACCTTACTTGTTTTCATTACTTTTGCTTTGTGTTACCTCTTTAACCTGCAATGGCAGCGCAATGCCCAAAAGTATAAGCAGCCCTCTCTTCCGTAAGCAGCCCTCTCTTCCGCCAGGCCCTAAACCTTTGCCTATTGTGGGAAACCTCCCTAAATTCATCATAAACAAGAAGGAAACTTCGGTGTCTCATTGGATACACAGTTTCATGATAAAAATGAACACCAAAATTGCTTGTATTCATCTCAGAAACGTTCATGTGATTCCCATCACTAGTTCTAAAATCAGTCTCCAATTCTTGAGAAAACATGATGCTAGTTTTTCTTCAAGACCCCTTACCATGGCCACTGATGTCCTTTCAAAAGGGCACTTAACCACTATTTTTTCACCTTTAGGAGATCAATGGAGAAAAATGAAGAGAGTTATGGTCAGCAAGATGCTTTCACTGGAAAGACATCGATGGCTTCACGAGAAAAGAGTTGAAGAAGCTGATGACCACGTGCGTTACGTACTGGACCAATGCAAAAATGGTGATGAAGGCGTCCTTGTAGACTTAAGACTAGTTGCCCAACACTATTGTTGCAATGTGACATGGAAGTTGATCTTTAATAAAAGATA
Organism: Gossypium raimondii; assembly: GCF_025698545.1. Lineage (NCBI taxonomy): Eukaryota > Viridiplantae > Streptophyta > Magnoliopsida > Malvales > Malvaceae > Gossypium > Gossypium raimondii. Next base: position 6,697,913 of record NC_068571.1, on the reverse strand, counting down.
GTTGGGAGAAGGGAAATCAGATGGTGGACCTGGTTTTGAGGAAGAAGAATATGTCGACGCCATTTTCGCTTTAGTCATTCATCTTTATTCCTTTTGTATATCCGATTACTTGCCATTTTTGAAAGGCCTCGACCTGGAGAGGCATGAGAAAATCGTGGAGGACACAACTAGTGTTCTAGAGAAATATAACAGTCCCATTATTGAAGGCAGGATTCAACAATAGAGAGTTGGCAAGAAACTGTTGAGAGTTGGCCTGCAATGCAACATGAAACCAGCAGCATGTAGCCATCGAGTTTAGCAACAGCAAAGGAATCTGAACTGCAGCATTGGAGCTTGACCAAATGCAACAGTAGCTTAGTTCATTTTGTTTCAATGTAAACTTGTTTAGTTACAAAATTTTGTAAGAAAGTTAGTAGGATTAGTCTTTGATTAGTCCTTGATGTAATGACTGATTGGTCAGCTACTTTTGTGTATGATTTTAGTTATAAGCTAGTCATGTATTAGTGGGGGCAGTTAAGCCATTAGGTAACTGTCAAGCTGATAAATTGTAAATGCAATATATTTCAAAATTTGAATGAAAAATACAAGTTGTTCAGTTACAATTTTTGAGTGTTCAAACTTTCTTGCTATTTTTCTTTTCTTTTGCTTCGATTTCTATTGGTTTCTGCTTTGCAAATTTGTTTTACTACTGCCAAAGTTCCTGTGACTCACCTAAACAGGATAATGGCCTGTGACTCACCTAAACAGGGATGGGAGAAGCTGAAGAAGGAATTCATTGGGTCTGACAAAACGAGGCAGCATCAAGTGATCAATCTCAGGAGAGATTTTGAAATTTTGAAGATGAAGGAGTCTGAGACCATTAAACAGTACTTAGACAGGATAATGGCCACTGTAAATAGCATAAGGCTTCTTGGAGTGGACTTTAGTGAGAGCAGAGTTGTTGAAAAGGTCATCACAACTCTCCTTGAGAAATTTGAGTCAAAAATCTCTTCACTTGAGGACTCGAGGGATTTATCAGCCATCTCATTATCTGAGCTGATAAACTCCCTGTATGCACTTGAGCAAAGGAAAGCAAATAGACAGGAAGAACATCCTAAAGCTACTTTCTAGGCAAAAGCCAATGAAGGCTCAAGTCCGAATTTGAAAGGCAAGAAGCCTTGGCACAACAGAAGAGACAAACCAAGAAGAGATGAAGGAAAAAGGATGTTTCCTCCATGCACTCATTGCAAGAAGACAACACATTCAGAGAGGTATTGCTGGTATAGGCTTGACATTCAATGCAGGAAATGTAAACAGTTTGGTCATGTGGAGAAAGTGTGCAAAGGAAAGGGAAAGGGAAAGGAGGCTGCTTAGCAACAAGCTCGACCTGTTGAAGACCTTCAAGCTCAGGAGGAGCATGTGTTCACAACCTCCTGTTTTGTCAGCACAACAAAGCCCAGAAGTGATTGGCTAGTGGACAATGGCTGCTCACACCATATGGCAGCTGATGAAAGGTTGTTTAAGGACCTAGACAGAAACTTTACCTCAAATATCAAAATTGGAGATGGAAACTTGATTGAAGCCAAAAGAAAAGGCAATGTGTTGGTAAGCACTGGTTCAGGTAACAAATTGATTACTGATGTGCTCTTTGTGCCTGATATAGACCAAAATTTGCTTAGTGTGGGCCAATTAGTGGAAAAAGGTTGTACCTTAGTCTTTAAAAATGGTTGTTCCATTGTTCAAGACTCACTTGGTCAAGAGCTTGTTATAGTAGCTATGACTGATAGGTGCTTCATGTTGGATGTGAGCCAAGTAGAAAGAAAGGCTTACACCAGTCTTGCTAATAGCACTGATCTCTGGCATAGGAGATTAGGCCATGTTAATTTCAAGTCCCTTGATCTATTGCATAGGCTAAATTTGGTTGATGACATGTCTAAAATTGAAGCTAGTGGCACTGTTTGTGAGGTTTGCCAGCTTGGTAAGCAGGCTAGATTGCCTTTTCCAGTTGATAGTGCTTGGAGAGCTCAAGAGAGGCTTGAATTGGTGCATTTTGATGTTTGTGGTCCTATGAAAATTCCTTCAATCAGTGACAACAAGTACCTTGTCTTGTTTATAGATGACTTGACAAGGTTTTGTTGGGTTTATTTTTTGAGGCAGAAGTCAGATGTGTTTGAGACATTCTACAGGTTTAAAGCACTTGTTGAAAACCAATCTGGTTGCAAAATTAGAGCCTTAAGTTCTGATAATGGATCTGAATATGTGTCTGATATATTTCAGAAGTTGTGTGAAAGTGCTGGGATTCATCATCAACTCACTACTGTATATACTCCTCAATAGAATGGAGTATGTGAGAGGAAGAATAGAACTGTGTTTGATATGTCCAGATGTATGTTATTGCAGAGCAAGCTTCCAAACCAATTTTGGGCTGAGGCAGTCAACACCTCAGTATATCTGTTTAACAGGTTGCCAACTAGAGCAGTCAAAAACAAAACTCCTTTTGAGGCTTGGCATGGAGCCAAACCAGTGGTAACACACTTGAAAGTATTTGGTTGTGTGTGCTATACTCATGTTCCAGTGGAAAAAAGTACCAAGCTTGAAAGTAGAGCTGTTCCAGGAATTTTTGTTGGCTATAGCAGTAATAAGAAGGGCTATAGGGTGTTTGATCCATCAACAAAGAAGTTATTGGTCAGCAGAGATGTGCAGTTTGATGAAGAGAGGGTATGGAGCAGGAATGGTGTTGAAGCAGGCTTGCTTGAAGAGAATCAGTTGGACTTGGTCACTGAACCTACAGAAGAAGGATCAAATGTTGATGCTGTTGATGATGCACCAGTGAGAGGCACTAGAACCTTGGCTGACATTTACCAAAGAAGCAATGTTGCGGTAGTTGAGCCTACTAACTATGAAGAGGCTGCCAAGGATAAGAACTGAAAGAAGGCTATGGAAGCAGAATTGGAGATGATCAACAAGAATCAGACTTGGGAATTGGTGAACAGGCCAGACCACAAGAAAGTCATAGGTGTTAAGTGGTTGTTTAGAGCCAAATACAATGTTGATGGCTCATTGAACAAGCACAAGGCTAGGCTTGTGGTGAAAGGCTACAGTCAGTAGTATGAAGTTGATTTCGTGGAGACATTTGCTCCAGTAGCAAGATTGGAAACAATCAAGCTTCTGTTTGCTTTAGCTGCTCAGAAACAGTAGAAGGTTCATCAATTAGATGTAAAATCAGCTTTTCTGAATGGTTTTCTCAAGGGGGAGATTTTCATTGAGCAACCAGAGGGATTTAAAGTTGCTGGAAAGGAAGATAAGGTGTATAGGCAGAGAAATGCTCTTTATGGCCTGAAGCAGGCACCAAGGGCCTGGTATGACAGGATTGACACCTACCTGTCTAGGCTCAGGTTTGAAAGTTTTAGGGAAATCTTAAAAATACCTAGAAACAAGGCACACGCGGCCATGTGTAACACCCTAGAACGTGTGACTTTCGAAGTCGGGACACACGGTCATGTCCCAACTTGTGTCTCTACTCATGTAACTCACTGATTTGAGACACACGACCATGTAACTCACTAACTTGGGTCACATGGTCGTGTCGCAGGCCGTGTGTCAGCTCGTATGGGAACTACACTTATACTATTTTACAACTTGTTTAGATTACACACCCTTATGTGTTGCTTGTGTGTGTCACACGGCCGTGTGACAGACCGTGTCCTAGGCCGTGTGCACCTATATGTACCTTAAAACTCAAGTTTACCAAGTTGTGATTACTTGGACACTAAGCAACATAAATACTCGCCAATTAACCTATCCAAAACACATTAAAACTACTCAAAATATGCCAACTAAATCATCTAATATACCTAACAAATGTACCATTGTTGGTACCACATTTTATATGTTCAAACAAATCAACAAAGCATCAACCATTTAAAACTTCTATTCATACCAAAATTTGCTATAATTGAACTAAATTTTAGCTTTTTAGGTTACAAAATTTTAAGCTAAACACATACCAAACATTAGGCTAAGCTATCATACCAGCATTGCCTCAACTATAACCATATATACAATTATCCATCATTTCACTAAGAAACCAAAATATCACCACATCATAAACAACATCAACAAAAGACCCCTAAGTATATGTCGTTACAAAATAAAACATCACTACACTTAAGCTCGGGATTGTTGTTGGATTGAGTTGACAATAAGTTGAAGGTACCTAACCGTTAACCTGTACATGAAAATCAAAACCACACGCTAAGTATAACTCAGTAGTATTTCTATAATCCAAACAACTTAAACTTAATATGAGTAATTAAAATGTATGAATGCACAAGTAATGCCATGAAGATATATTTCAATTCAATAATATAAAATTTGCCTAATTCTTAATCACATCCACTAAATTCTACATGCTCTTGTACATGAAAATGGTATTTCATATAGCATTTCATAATTTCAACTAATGCAATAGCATGATTTATCCCTTTATTCAATATATGAATTCATTTCAATTTTCATATCCCATTTCACCATTCTATATTTTATTTTCCATTTCTCATCCTTGTCATTTTAATATCACACATAAGTTTTATCTTTTATTTTCCTTTATTAACACAACTTGGACTCGAACAGATACATGGATCCAACCAACACACCAGTTTGGCACTCAATGCCTCATTGGATAAACCTAAAGTAATAACTGCACCTAATGCTATATAAGTTGACACCTAGTGTCTCATCAGTTAAACTAATGCAAATTGGCACCTAGTGCCTCATCGACTCGAGGTCGAAGAAATCCCTGAACTCTTTCTATCCTATGGCATGCCATCTATATCTGACTTAGCCCGAAATAATTAATAGGGTTTCATCTCACTTTCAATACATCCAATGTCCCAATTTCATATATGTACATGATTACATATAAACATGTATTCAGAAATCCCTAAACTCTTTCCATCCTATGGCATGCCATCTATATCCGACTTCGCCCGAAATAATTAATAGGGTTTCATCTCACTTTCAATACATCCAATGTCTCAATTTCATATATGTACATGATTACATATAAACATGTATTCAGTTTGGTAGCAATCACAATTTCTCAATTACACATATTCATTTCAATATTTATAAAAGCATCACTTTCTTGATATACAAAATTTGTCCACTCAAATCAACTATGGATTCAATTCAGCCTAAGTACAAGAGTTCTCACCTTAATACTTACCATATACAACAATTCAGTATGCAACAAATTATAACTTAGTTCGGATTATAGAAACACAAACCATATATTTCGAGCTACTCGACGTCGACATTGTCTTTTCCCTTCTTACTCAAGGATTTCAGATCGACTTTGCTACAAAATAAAATAATTAAAGTAAATTAATATAATACCATTCAATTATAAAAATTTAAAACTTTCTACTATATTTTGTTTATTCTTCAATTTAGTCTCTAAACTGAGACTAATTTCAATCTTTATACAAATTTCACTCCAAGCTAAATTTAGATCCTTATTTTCAATTCTACCCCTTAATTTTAAAATTGTTACAATTTAGTCCCTATTACTAAAAATAAACAATTAATTTTACAATATAGTGCTCTTCCACTTCTAACTTAAAAATCTATTAATTTAACCCGTAATATGTAAACTATTCAACAATGACAACATCTAAAATATCAAACAATACTAAAAATTATGACATGGGTCAAGTAGCTCTAAGTACCGAAATTCTAAAAACATAAAAATGTCAAGGAAATGACTAAATTGCACTAACCAATTTGGATTTAAACCCCTAGGTCCCTTAGCCGTGCGTCTCCCTTGCTATTTCTTTCTTTCCTTTCTTTTCTTTCTTTTGAATGTTTGCATGTGATTGTTTTGTTGTTTATTACTATTATTTATTATTATCATCATCATTATTATTATAACTTATATATATATATAACATATATATAATATACACATGCATATTCATTAAAACATGGCTGGTCACCATCCAACCATTTAATTAATGGTACAATTGCTACTTTAGTCATTTTTATTTATTTTAATCTATAAATCAACTTTTGAGCCTTACGTGATTTATAGTCCCTCTACCTTAATAACTCCCAATTTCACGAAAATTACCTACCTAAAATTTAATTCGCTACTAAACTAACTTTGTAAACATTTAATAAAATATTTACAGGTTCGTTTTACAGAAATAGATTTCCTAGCTTCACTTTTCGACACCCTTGACTATTTGGTCGTTACATAGAGGAAGTTCATGGAAGAGGAATATTTGAAGGTGAAAAGACGTGAGTTCATGGATTTGGTGGATGAGTACGAGGTAGAGTTTGTGCATCTGAGCTAGTATGTGCCTGAGTTGGTGGCTCAAGAGGCTAGTCGTTGTAAGAGGTTCAGGTTTGGACTAAACTGAGATATTAAGTTGTATCTGGTAGCGTAATCTACTGAGGTCTTTGGTGAGTTGGTTGAAAAGGTCCAAGATTCAAAGGAGACTTTGGGTGAGGAGCCCAAAGCTGTTATTACTAGGATCGTTAAGAAGTCATTTGAACCTGCTAGTGGATCTGGTTGGAAGGCCACGAGAGATCATTTTTGGAGGTCTGAACGATGTGTTGCTATAGGCTAGGATTCGGTTAGACAGACCACAAGAGCTATGACTGACGCAGGTGCTTAGGGATGTGTTCTAATGCCGGCTTGAAGGAGAGGTCATGGCAGAGGTAATGGTGATAAAGGGTTTTGAAAAAGAGGAGTTGCTCGAGTTGAGACTGAGGTCCAGCTAGAGTATACGCACTTAAAGAGCCCCAGACTAGATAGGCCACAGATGTCATCGCAGGTACATTTACACTATATTGTTTTTCTCTTCTAGCTTTAGTAGATTATGGTGCTATGAGATCATTTATTCTGAGAGATTTAACTAGAGAGTTGGGGATTTCTGTAGAGACATCTAAGTTGGGTGTTAGTGTGAGGAGTACACTTGGTGATAGTGTAGTAGTTGATTGGGTTTATCAACATTGTTATCTAATGGTTCAAGGAAAAGTATTTCCTGTAGATCCTTTGGAGTTGTCATTCTAGGGATGGATTGGTTGACCGAGCCTCGGGTGAAGGTTAACTGTGAGGCGAATTGGTGACTCTATGTTGTGATGATGGCTCTAAGATTGTTGTTTTTGGAGAGAGGTCTAAGTTACTCTCTAATATGGTTTCTGCGCTTAAAGCCGAGAAGCTAGTCCGAAAAGGTTGCAAAGCTTATCTAGCCTATGTCCTAAATGTTGATAGTAGGGAGTTAAGGTTGGATGAGAGTCGTACAGTTTATGATTTTTTGGGTGTTTTTCCTGAGGAGTTGTCTAGTATTTTACCGGATAGAGAAGTTGAGTTTGGTATTGAGCTCTATCCGGCTACAGCTTTGATGACAATTGCGCCTTACTATATAGCACCTAATGTGTTGAAGGAGTTAAAGCTTCAGTTGTAGGAGTTGTTGGATCGGGGTTTCATTTGACCGAGTGTGTTGTCTGGGGAGCGTTGGTTCTGTTTGTGAAAAAGAAGGATAGGACTTTGAGGTCGTGCATTGATTATCACCCTTTGAATAAGTTGACCATCAAGAATAAGTACCCACTTCCGAAGATCGATGATTTGTTTGATCAGTTTTAGGGAGCTTCAGTTTTCTCAAAGATTGATTTGAGATTTGGGTATTATCAGTTAAAGATGAAGGATGCAGATATTATGACGACAACATTTAGGACTCGTTATTGGCATTTTGAGTTTCTTGTCATGCCATTCGGGTTGACAAATGCACCTCCCGCATATATGGATATGATGAATCGTGTATTCCGTTCATATCTAGATCAGTTCGTTGTGGTTTTTATAGATGATATATTGTTGTATTCTTGATCAGAGGATGAGCATGACGAGCATTTAAGAGTGGTTCTTCAGATTTTGAGGGAGATACAACTGTATGCCAAGTTGAGCAAGTGTGAGTTTTGGCTTCGAGAGGTGGCTTTTCTTGGGCATGTAGTTTCAGTTGAGGGTATTCGGGTTAATCTGAAGAAGGTTGAGGTAATCTTGGATTGGAAGTCGTCAAGGTCTATGTTTGAGGTCAGGAGTTTCTTGGGCTTAATTGGTTATTATCATCGTTTCGTCAAGAGGTTTTCATGTATTGCAGCTCTGTTGACAAAGTTGCTTTAGAAGAATACTGCCTTGGAGTGGACTGATAAGAGGCAAATGAGTTTTGAAAAGCTGAAGTCAATTCTGACTAAAGCACCTGTATTAACACAGTCAAATTCTGGTAAAGAGTATGTTGTTTTTAGTGAGGTTTCTTACATGGGATTATCTCTATCAAAAATAATTTAGACCGGAACCCTATGCAGTCTTACGATCTCTGAAACATATAACTTGACCAACTATTGAAAGGAGTAATATGTCCTAATAGGAATGAAGTGTGTAGACTTTGTCTACTGATCTGCGATGACCCACACATAATCTTTTTTAGTAGGTGTTAAGGGTAACTGACTAACGAAGTCCATAGTCACCTATTCCTATTTCCATAAGGGAATTTTAACTGGTTGAAGCAAAGCTGAAGGCAACTAGTGCTCAGCCTTCACCTACTGGCACATAAGACAATGAGAAACAAAATTTGTTACCTTCTATTTCAAACCAGGCCACCAGTACAACTCACAAAGATCCCAATGCATCTTATTTCCACCGGGATGCATAGCATAAGGGCTACTATGCACATCCCTCAGAATGGAGTGTCTCAAATCAAAATCGTTAGACACACAAACCCATCCTTGAAAACGTAGGACCCCATCATTGTTTAGCCCAAAATTAGATGTACTACAATCCTCCACCTGACCGACTCGTAGAAACAAAGAATCATCCCCTAATTGCTTAACCAGGATCTGCCCAATCCAAGTCAGCTTAACTTGAAACTCAGCTAACAAACTCCCATAATCAATTAGACTTAAGCGAGCAAATATCGCCCTTAAATCAGACATTGGTCTACAACTAAGAGCATCTGCCACTATATTGGTTTTACCGGGATGATACTCAATAGTGCAGTTGTAATCCTTAAACAACTCAATCCATCTATGTTGCCTAAGGTTTATCTCCTTCTGAGTAAGGAGATACTTGAAGCTCTTATGATCGGTGTAAATGATACACTTCTCACCATACAGATAGTGCCTTCAAATCTTTAAGGTGAAAACAACTACAGCTAACTCAAGATTGTGAGTAGGATAGTTTCCTTCGTGTGACTTAATCTATCGAGATGCATAAGCCACCACCTTACCATCTTGCATTAAAACACACCCCAAACCTACGTAAGATTCGTCCTTGTATACCACGAATTCCTTATTGATTTCAGGCTATATCAGAATAGAGGCCTAAGTTAAAATGAATTACACTTCTTGAAGCTCGACTGCTACTCATTTGTCTAGACAAACGGATTGTTCTTATGCAATAACTTAGTCAAAAGAGCTGCAATGAATGAAAACCCCTCGATAAACCTTTGATAATAACCCACCAGTCCAAGAAAACTATAGATCTCGGAAACATTCCTAGGTTGTTTTCGTTCAAGAACAGCCTTGATTTTCTTAGGATAAACTCGAATCCTCTCAGCAAAAACCACATGACCCAAAAAAGTTATCTCCCTTAACCAAAATTCACATTTCCTCAATTTAGCGTAGAGATTTTTTCCCTCGGTGTATCCGAAGAACTACTCTAAGATGCTTATCATGATCATCTTCAGTCTTAGAGTATACAAGAATATAGTCGATGAAGACTACAATGAACTGATCCAAGTACGACTGGAAAACCTAGTTCATAAGATCCATAAATGCAGTCGAAGCATTCATCAACCAAAGGGCATGACTAGGAACTCGTAATGCCCATAACGAGTCCTAAAACTGGTGCTATGAACATCGATTTCCTTAACCTAAAGCTGATGGTACCAGAATGAAGATCTACTGTGGAAAATATAAAAGCCCCACGGAAATGGTCGAACAAATCGTCGATCGTCGGAAGTGGGTACTTATTTTTTATTTTTAACTTATTTAACTAACGGTAATCGATACACATCCTCATAGTACCATTATTTTCTTCACGATCAAAATTGGTGCCCCCCACGGAAACACACTGGGATAGATAAACCCTTGATCAATGAGTTCTTGAAGCTGAGCCTTTAGTTCCATAAGCTCCTTTGTTGCCCTCTGATGGGGACCAATAAATACCGGAGCAGCACCCGATAAAACCTCAATACTGAACTCGACCTCCCTATCTAGAGGCAAACCCAAAAACTCCTTAGGAAAAACATACGGAAAATCCTTAACCATCTGAATATTCCGAATGGATGAACCCGTAGAAACAGAATTACACACGTACGCCAGAAATGCCTCACACACTTCAATAACCAACTTTTCTGCCACAAGAGCGAAGATTACATTAGATACATAATCCCAACACTCACTGATCATAATCACCTCCACATCATTCTCTGATCTCAGAACTGCCCTCTTAGTAGCAAAATCCAAACTTACCCGATGCTTCACAAGCCAGTTTATTCCCAAAATCAGATCGAATTCCCCAAATGGTAGTTCCATTAGATTAGTCAGAAACGCAACTCTTTATGACTCCAACGGTACATTCCTATATAGCCTATTATCTTGAACTGACTGACCCAGTGGACTGACCACAATAATCTCTCCAGAAGTGCTCTCAATAGAACTTTCCAAATTTACAGAAATAGAACTACCTACATAGGAATGTGCTGATATTATATCTATGAGAGCAAAATAAGGTACAATACGAATAAATAATGTATCAGGAATAATATTTGTGGTGTCTTTATCCTCACGATGTCTAGCAGCATATACCAATGCAGGCTACCTTGCCTCAGCCTAGTTAGCACCTGTGCCCGATGGTCTCTGACCTCTAGCCATACTATTACCACCCCTAGCGAAACCATGACCCCTAAACGACTACTGAACTGCCCACTGAGACTGAAGAAATCCTAGAGTTGGGGCTTGCATCTAATCAGAATGCTATGGACAATCCCTGATGTGGTGATCCATTGACCCACATCGCAGACACGCTTCCAATCTCTTCCAACATTTGCCCGGATAGCGTCTAGCACAATCCCTACATGGCTAAGCCACGGTAGGTGCAACTAAAACCTTAATTGTGGAAGGCCTATCAGATCTAGCCCGTTTCTTAAGCCTCTGAGCAAAACTAGATAGCTCTATATCCCTTTTATTTTTACCCCTCTCACACTCTCTATTTTCGTGCTCAACCCACGTAACCTCTTCAACAATTCTCGTATTGTTCGCCAAGACAGTACATACCCGCTCCCTCTATGGAGCTATCAAAACCTTTAGATTATCCCTCAATTCATCCTCAAAATGAATACACTTCTCATATTTAGTTTATACCAACCCGCGAGCATATCAACTTAATCTAAAAAATTCGGCCTCAGATTAGGCCATAGTCTTATCTCCCTAGGTAAGGCTCACTCACGTCTACGAGAATCCACATAACTCGACCCCACATGTTTACCCTAGAAGGCGCTCTTAAACTGATACTAAGGACTCTATTCCAGCTGAGTACCCTCCTCAACCGTTTACCACTATTGATATGCCTCATCGCAAAGTAGAGATATTGCACCCTTCTATTTTTGCTCAGGGGTACAGTCGATGTCATTCATAGTCCTCTTTGTGGCCTCCAACCAATATTTGGCCACAATGAGGGAGACTCCAGTTACGCCTCTAAATAACTCAACGCCATTGGACCAGAGTCGCTCAGTTACTGACCCACAGCTCTCAGAAGAAGAATGGGGCCCAACGATCCTCTTCAGAACTCTTAACCTTTCTTGGGACAATACGTCATCCCCAGTCAAGCGACTTTGAGACCCGATCTCAACAGTGGGTGTAGCCAGTGTCTCACTCATGTTTAGATTCGGCATACTACCCATCGAGGATAACTCAGCTCGAGCTCCTCTACAGCGCCCCTCGTGCCAACGAGTACCATGACCATGAGATCTACGAATGCTCATTGTATATAATGTCTGCATTAAAAATTTTATGTATCATTTCCAACATTTATTAGCAGATAATTTATGCTCAAAAGTTACCAAAAGAAGTTTTAGAAATATTTCAATCTCTAATTATCACAGTACAATTCCAATCATTTCAGAGTTTCCTAAACTAAAGTATTTCTAAGTCAGAAGTACTTACAGGATCAGCGCTGGAGACTCGGTATTTCACAAAATTATTATATTTTTTCAAATTCAGGTAGAAATAAACTATACTCGAACAAACAATTTTCACAAAAATAATTTTGAACCCAAAATTTCACAGCCCGAGTTTTGTAACCTAACTCTGATACCATTAAATGTAACACCCCAAACTCGGCCTGGACGTTATGGCTAGATCTGGAGATGCTACGTAAAGCAATTGTAAATCTGGTTTTCGTATATTTTGAAATACCTCATAAACTTTTGTTACTAAAATTTTTTTTATTAGAAAACGCATTTGACATAATTATTTATTTGAAAACATTGTTTGTTTACTTTTTTTAAATAAAACAAATACTTTGCCGCAGAAATTCTTTGATCGTTATAAATTGGAAAACTAAGTTTGTTTTCTCAAAATCGTTGTTTGCAGAAAAATAGTCATATTCGGTAAATCGTTTTAACAATATCATGTGAAAATAAAAAATAAAATCCAAAATCAAGACAATCCCAAAACTATCCAAATTCTACAAAACACTTAATTAAATATAGTTAAAAAGAACGAAATGCTAATATATCCAAGCTCTCATCGCACTGACCCGCTTAAGTCTGAGGATTACCTGAAAATATTAGTCAAACAAAGAGTGAGTTTTTGAAACTCAGTGTACATCGAATAACTAAAAGCAGTTAGATGCATATAAGATAGATTTATAACAAAACAGAACAAATATGACATATAATCCTACCCCCAACCGCTACACACCATTTTCAACCATCCCAACACATTATATGGGTATAAAACACCTATTCATCCTTATACACCACTTAGTGTCAATATGATACTATACAGAACAGTTGCAACTGAGTTGCCGGATCAATATGTGATTTATCACCTTTTTACAGAATCACTTCCTCCATGCAACCTTTACAACCCAACCTAGATGTAGATACAAAATACAATAAATATCATATAAATTGAGAGCATAAATTATACATGTCACAGTTTTACATGCACAACGTATCAGATATATATCACATGCTTATCATAAATGTTTAGATTTATTAATCATTCAACATCTTAATTACTCTTACAGATAATAGAAACTATACTAACAGATGTCCAGCTGTCATGTTTTACAATACATAACTCACATATCGCCTCTATGAAAGACCCACGGTCGATCATGGTTCGTGTATGGCCCTAGAGGAAATTTCAAAATTTTGGGCCTACACGCTCATGTGACCCACATGGCCCAAGAAGTGCAACCTGTGTGGCCCACACGCCCGTGTGGTCCACATGGCCCAAATAGCCCAGACCATGTGTCACACACAATCCAGCACACCGTCTATCACACGGCCCATGGCCGTGTGGGGTCGATAGTAAACTTTTTTGACTTTTGTCGATTACTATTTTTTTCATGTTTTTGATACACAATTTCTTGTTTTCCAATGTACATCCTAAAAATGAATAATCCTACAGCTAAACCAGCAGTTAATCACAACCCAAATCAGTAACGGTTCACGAATTTAAACGAAAGTTTCTCAAATGAACTAATTAAAACCCTCCCAAAACACATTCAAACTCTTACCACTAACAAACAACAATCACATGAAATTTAGGATGCTGGAGGATCCCCAATTGTCTCATGAACTTCCCTAAAACGAATCAAATTAATTAGGTAACCCAAAATACGAATCTTTACACCACAATCTCGATATTTCAACAAAGCCAAATGCCGAAAGAACAATTATAACAAAGGAATTAAGAAAATAATAAAAATAAAACCTTACCTCTGTTAATTGAACCCAACTAAACGAAGACAAGAAAAAAAACTAACTGAAAGTGATGGCAACAGGAGAAAGAACACAAAACAAAATAACCAAAAAGAAACGAACAGGAGAAAAACGTAGGAAGGGAGAAAGAAAACTAAAAGAAAAAGAAAAGTAACTAATGAAACATGAGAAATAGGGAAAGAAAATGAATAACAATAAAAAAAATGGACTTGAAACAGAGGAAAACGTGGGATATTTTGGAAAAAGAAATTTAATTAATTTATTAACAACCAATTTATCTTCAAAAGAAATCAAATCCTATCCCACTAACTAATCAATATTTTTTCCTAGAGTCTAAATTTCATCCAAACTCCTCCATTAGCTTGCTAGAGAATGAAAAAGATAAAATATTTCTTATGCATATAAAGACTCGAATACAAAACCTTAAGCAGATACGCTAAGCACTTAACAACTCAATTAGACCAAATCACACAACAACCTACAACAAATCAAAACTTAAATTTTTGGGGCCTTTACATTAATTGTAGCTTGTCAAGGAGTGGATAGCTTTGTGGCTAAGGTAAATCCATCATATGATTTAACTGTTGTTTGTTAAGCATGATTTTGAATGTTTAAATTATGAATACATATTGTTTATTTGTTGTAATTAGATTAATTAAAATTGTATTTATATGATTAAATTAATAGAACATAGCTAATATAACTTTAATTAGTAAATGAATTCAGGAAAATGGTTAATTACAATGAATTTTAGGTGTTTCCCAAAATTTATTAAAATGAAGTTAGTAATCATTTAGAATTAAAATCGAGATCGTTTAGTTTTAAGTGATAAAATGACTGAAATACCCTTAGGGTTAAATCCTTAAAAATAGTTTTTAAAATGGTTCACAAATCATTCCCACAATACGATTAGATAGATATTAGTTAGAATTGAGGTGTTATAAATTTGGGGTGTGTTTTGGGGTGGTTTGTGCTAAATAGTCACTATGATGGCTAATGTGTCGCTTCAGATTCGGGTCGATCTGTTTCGGTTGGATTTGGGGTGTCACGTACTCAATTGAAATCAATATATATGTAGAGATTAGAGTCACAACAATCGGAGAAAGGAAAATAATACAATAATTTATTCAAATTGGAGAAAGTGAATGAATGGTAATGAAAAAAAGTAGAAAGAAGACCCAACAAAAACCTAAAATACGATGAGACAAAAAGTAGGTCCATTGATAGTTCTATTTTTGCATCAAACATGTGGTTTGAATGAACTATGAAAACCCACCACACAACTCAATAATAAAACAAATAACAAACCAAAACCTTCCACATTCAGAGAGACATATACACTCAACAACTAGTCATGTTTTTTTTTTTTTTGCCATGTTGAAATATGTAAGAAATGGACAAAATAACCTAAGCTCTTTATCTTCAATATGTGAACTTTCTTATTCATTAGTTTTTTTTCTTTAGTCTTAATCAAGAAACTTAGGGTTATGATTTTTCTAAATATTGTGAATAAAATTTAAGAACAACTTATTATTCATGAGACAAATATGCATGAGAGAAAATGTGTTCAAAACCCATGAGTTGTTTAAAATTTTTAGTCTCAAATGATGGATTTAATTCCACTGATGCTTTAGAGCTCACAATGCTGCTTGGAAAACTACAATATTTGACATTCACAAGGTCGTATATTTGCTCCTTTGTCATGAAATTATCACAATTCATGCACAATCCATTTGGATTACATTAGAGAATAGACAAACTATTACTGCATTACTTGCAACAAACAAAAAATCTTAGTCTTTGAATATTTGATTGTTGTGACTCTGGTGGATCGGTCACTTTGTGTTGTCTTTGGCCTTTTATAATTTAAATTCATAAAACTTGACTCACAGTGCTAAATTATATTTAATTCGATCCATTTATTTCTCTTAGTAATTAACTAATGTTCATTTTAAAACTTTGTCAGTGTTGCTTCCTCTCCTTACATTCAATCTTGATGCGAATAAAGATACAAATTATTAGAAATAGTTACAAGAGAAGTCTCTTTATTTTTCACAAAGTATAACTATACTTACAAAGTTACAAGAGAAATCCCCATATTTTTCGAATTTAATGTTTATGCATTTTCCAACTATGCTTCATGATTAATTTAATAATCTTTTTATTTTAAATTTAAAAGCAACATATTTACTATCTTTTGTAATTATCTATATTACTCAAAGCCTTAAATTTATTCAAAATCATTTTGAATGAATTACCTTTTAAGCTCACAATCTATTATATGAATTAAAACTTAGTTCTTTTTTTTACATTTAAAAAAATTCAATATTTTTAAAAACCCTCCAAAAACACATTCGAAACTCTTACCACTAACCGATAACAATCTTTACACTACAATCTCGAAATTTTAGCAAGGACAAATGCCGAACGAACAACTGTAACAAGAGAATTGAGAAAAAACAAAAAAAAAACTTTACCTCTACGAATTGAACCCGACTAAACAAAGACAAAAGAACCAAAACTAATTGAAAGTGATGGCAACAGGAGAAAGAACACAAAACAAAAGAACAAAAAGGAAACGAATAGGAGAAAAACGTGGGAAGGGAGCAAGAAAATTAAAAGAAAAAGAAAAGCAATTAATGAAACATGTGAAATAGGAAAAGAAAATGAATAAAAATAAAATAAAAACAAAATGGACTTGAAACAGGGAAAACATGGGATATTTTGGAAAAAGAAATTTAATTAATTTATTAACAAACAATTTATCTTCAAAAAGAAATCAAATCCTATCCCACTAACTAATTGTATTTTTTTTTCCTATAGTTTAAATCTAATCCAAACTCCTCCACCATCTTGCTAATGAATGAAAAAAATAAAATATTTCTTATGCATATAGAGACTCAAGCGCAAAACCTTAAGCAAATACGTTAAACACTTAATCGCTCAATCAAACCAAATCACACGACAACAACTAGTAAATTAAAACATAAATTTTTGGGGTGTTACATTAATTGTAGCTTGTCAAGGAGTGGATAACTTTGTGACTAAGGTAAGTCTATTGTATGATTTAATTGTTCTTTGTTAAACATGATTTTGAATGTTTAAATTATGAATACATGTTGTTTATTAGTTGTAATTAGATTAATTAAAATTGTATATATATGATTAAAGTAATAAAACTTAGCTAATATAGCCTTAATTAGTAAACGAATTAGGGAAAAATGGTTAATTAAAATGAATTTTAGGGGTTTCCCAAAATTGATTAAAAGGAAGCTCGTAATCATTTAGAATTAAAATTGGGATAGTTTAGTTTTAAGTGGTAAAATGACTAAAAGACCCTTAGGGTTAAATCTTTAAAAATAGTTTCAAAATGGTTTACAAATGATAAGCTATAAAAGTAACATATTTTAATCCTATTCTTAATGCATTTTTAGATGAGTATTTATGCAAATTAGTGAATTTGATGCTCCTAACCCTTTAAATTCATGTTTCTATACTTAAGAGAGCATTTGGGAGTGAAAGCAGCAAAAAATGAGCCAAAATCGAACAAATAAAGCTGTTTTCAAGAGCCACACGGCCTGGGCATTTCCACACGGGCTGGACACACGCCTATGTGCAAGTCTATGTCGATTTCGCACCTTGCTTCCCAAATACGCGAAAAAACACAAATTTTAGGTCTTTTGAGCATTCTAAAGTCTATAAATACCACTTAGAAGAAGACATAAGGGAGCCATAAGAGAAGATCAAACAAAATACTTGAAGAACACCATCAGAATCAACTCGGAAGTAGATCTCCATCAAGATCAAAGACCTCCTTTTAATTTCTTCTGAAGTTTTTATGAGTTTCTTTGTTTCTTGTGATTTTTCTGATTTTGAGATGTTTCTATTTACGATTATGAACTAATTCCCTAGATACCTAGGAATGATGTAACCTATGATAAATCTTATTTTTTGATTTTTGATTTACATGATAAATACTTGATTCTTGTTCTCAATTATGTATGTTAATTTGTTATTTTAATATTTCAAGGATATTAAGTCATATTTAATGTGCTTAATTCAGTGGAACAAAAGTCTCTATTATTCAAATCGGAGAAAGGTACATGAGTGAGTGGTAATGAAAAAAAGTAGAAAAAAGACCCAACAAAAACCTAGAATACGATAAGGCAAAATGTAGGTCCCATTGATAGTTCTATTTCTGCATCAAACATGTGATTTGAAAAAAACCATGAAAACCCTCCACACAACTCAATAATGAAACAAAAAACAAACCAAAACTTTCCACATTCACACACACATATACACTCAACAACCAGTGATGGTGTTTTTTTTTTTTAGCCATGTTGAAATATGTATGAAATGTACAACTAAAGAACCTAAGCTCTTTGACTTCAATATGTGAACTTTCTTATTCATTAGTTCTTTTGTTTAGTTTTAATCAAGAAACTTAGGGTTATGATTTTCTAAATGTTGTGAATAAAATTTAAGAACAACTTATTATTCGTAAGACAAATATGCATGAGAGAAAATGTGTTCAAAGCCAATGAGTTCTTTAGAATTTTAGTCTCAAATGATGGATTTAATTCCACTGATGCTTCAGAGCTCACGATGGTCCTTGGAAAACTACAATATTTGACATTCACAAGGTCATATATTTGTTACTTTGTCAATAAATTATCACAATTCATACACAATCCATTTGGATTACGGTAGAGAATAGACAAACGATTATTGCGTTACTTGCAACAAACAAAAAAATCTTAGTCTTTGAATATTTGATTGTTTTGACTCTAATTTCTACATATATAATGATGGCGATTATGTTGGTATTTTATAGTTTCACTCCAATTAGTTGGACATAAAAAAAAATTACTATTGCACAATCTTCAACTGAAGCTGAGTATCGTGCTCTTGTAGCTACTTTTGAAACTCTCTGAGTCAAACATCCACTCAAATAGCTTTAGATGCCTTTTTAATCCTCGTAAAATATTCTGTGACAATTTTAGTGACACTCTACCTTGTCATCATCATTTTCTGCATAGCAAGATTAAGCATTTTGAAATTGATGGTCACTTTTTTAGTTTTATATATTAATAGTAAGGAACTTGATGTTCATCATATCTATGCCACTGCCTAGTTGCCAATATACTCACCAAGGCTCCAAAAACAACCTTTCATTGTAGCTATTGACTAAGTCTTTTAATTACAGGATAAATCTTATTTTGAATTAATTTTTAAGCTTTATTTTTCACCAAGTATAACTATATTTACAAAGTTACAACAGAAATCCCCATAGTTTTCGAATTTAATGTTCATGCATTTTCCAACTATGCTTCATGACTAATTTAATAATCTTTTTATTTTTAATTTAAAAGCAACCTATTTATTTATTTTTTCAATTATCTATATTACTAAAAGTCTTAAATTTATTCACATTTTGAATAAATTACCTTTTAAGCTCATAATCAATTATACGAATTACAAGTTAATTTTTTACATTTTTAAAATTCCTTTTCAATATTTTTCAAAGGAAACGTTGTTTTTCGGTATTAATGTAATGCATAAATAATTGTATTAACCAATCTATTCTTAAAAATTACATCTTCCTTCATGAAAAGTCAATTACTATTAAATAGTAATCAAGTCATTCATCACAAAGACAAACGACCCGTTGCCACATTTACTTTTCATCAACAATGTAATGCTAATGAGAGGATGTTATTTACCCATGTCTTGGGCTATGAAATCCACTATTATGAATGATGCTACATACTACAAAAGTTGTATACCCAAGGCAATAGCTTTCGATTCCTTATCTATTTGAACTCAAGATTTTACTTACATTAAACTATACGAGTCACGCATACATAGTTTGTCATCCACTCAGGATTTAGGTATGTCACACTATGAATGTCACAAGTGAATAAATCAATAAACGGATTTAGGATCTATTCTTTTTGGGTCCAGTTCGATGTACTGTCAGTCTAGTCAATCACATCTATGTCCTATCTTTTGGGAGTCATCTGCTCCGATGCCCAAGACAAAGCATCTCCCCAATTGGACTTGATAGATGACGTATTAGTCTTTTAATCAGTTTGCTCATTTCCAATTAGACTAAGGACATGTTTAGGTTCATCTACTAATATAAGATGTCTTTTTTGTATTACAATCTAAGCACGCAATACCTCTTAGCATTAGTTTAAGCATTAGACAACCAGTGAGACACATGCTTCTAATTTTCTTTGCATGCAAAAACTATATAAGGACAATTGTAAAAAGTATTAATGTAATTCATAAATAATTTTATTAGCCAATCTATTTTTAAAAAAATTACAAGTGTACTTTGACGAAAATACTACACTTAGGGCACCGGAGCTAACAAACACTACAACTTCCATTAAGGATTTCAAAGGATCATACTCAATCAGATTTCTTCCACATGAACCTTCATCATCGATCCCCACATTGATGGACTCAATTACTTTTTGGGTCCTCCTATTGTAGACTCTATAGGCTCTATTATTTGTTGCATACCCCAGAAACACACCTTCATCAGACTTGGAATCAAACTTCTCTTGATGGTCTCGATCCTTCAAGATAAAATAGGTACTTCCAAAGACATGAAAGTATTTCACAGTTGGTTTTCTACCCTTCCACAACTCGTAGAAGGTGAATTAAGTCTTTGGCCTTAAGTCTACCTTGTTCTTTCTTTCTACAATTCCATTTTGTTAAGGAGTATTTGGAGTAGAAAACTTGTCCTGCCACAAATTATAGTGGCAGTTTATGTACTTTTCGACACTTAACAAGTTTGTTTCTAGCTATTTTAGTATCTTTTATTGCATTTTAAGTTTTCTTAGCTTAGAGTTAAATTATTGCAAAATAAGGGTTTTTCCGCAATATTTTGTGTTAGTTGACCCATTAGTCCAATATCGGCCTTAAGATAGTTAATTGAGTGTACATGACACCTATTTTTAAGCCAAAAAGCATCACGAGTGATAGTCGAGTCGCAACAAAGCTTCCACGATCGCAACACAACCAAACCAATTCAAGAATTTTACATTCGAAGTCGTGTGTTGCGATACAAGTCCGATGTGGGAAAAAGATTCATAAAGGGTGTTTCTATCTACACAACCTATATTTGGCTTCATTAAGGCTTGTAATTGACCTTATGAAGCAACTAACTTTGCCTATAAATAGCAAGCTTATGCTAGTATTTTAATATTTTCTTTTCAAAATAATTTATTTTTTTTGTTCTTCAACTTCTATTTGATTTGATTCCAAGACTTTGTCTTAAAGTATTTTTATAATTTTCTTTCCCTTCTTGATTGTCAACGGTGATATCTCGCTAGTTGTTAAAGGATTTCGTGAAACTGAGCACATCCAGTTTATCAAACGGAGCAATTTCTATCTCACTCTCATTTTAATTTATTTGTGTGTTGTGCGTGATTGAATTGATTCTAGGGAATATGGAAATGGGATTCATGAGTAGCTAAGTCCTTTAGAGAGATTAAAGGGCTTCCCAGACGAATTAGCTGGTATAAATTTATGTGTGCTTAAACCCTAGGATTGACGATCGTAAGAAGTATCTAGGTTAAACAAGGTTGAGACATAAGTTTGCCAAGTAAATCGTGAGTTTATCTCAATCAGGAAAGTGAGGTCGAGAGATAGGTGAGTACTAGTTAGTTAATTAATTAGTAGAGGTCGAGAGGTAAAACTACTTAGTTAATAACTAATTCACTAATAAAGCCTAAATTCTGAAGTTAATTGCAACCACTGAAACAAGTTAATATTCTTCTTGTTCTTCAAGAGTTATTCATTTTTCAAGTTTGTTTTAGTAATTTAGTTTTTACTTTATGACCTTAATTGTTAGTATTAATCATTGTAATATAATTTTTAGTGATTATTATTTAGACCTGCTATTATAGACGATATTTTTAGATTTAATCCAGCCTCTCTTAGGTCTAATCCTTGAAATACTTACTGGTGTTTCGTTGTAACAGAAAACTATATTACAATTTGACCTATTCACTTGGAGATATCGCACTGTAATTATATATATTTTATTTGTAGAATTTTTACTCTAAATGCTCGCACATTTGGAAGCGGTCAAAACTCATGCTTGATCCCTTCATCCTCATAGTAAACATCAAAATCTTTATTTTTTAATTCCCTTTCATGATCACTTCTTATTCTTCTAGTCATTCCAATGACACGACCCTTTTCATTCATCAAGGTCTTGCACAACTTCTGACGGCTTCAAGGGTGTCTGATTTGTCTCTAAGAAATTTCACCCATGTGAACCTTGAATAGTCATCCACACAGACTAGCACATATCTTTTGCCACTGATTTTCTGTATCTACATAGGACTAATAAAATCCATATAAAACAGCTCTAGTGGCTCGAATGTTTGGTCTTGAGTGACTCTTTGATGTTTCTCCCTATGTTGCTTACCCTTCAAGCAACTTCTAAAAACTTTATAGACATCACCAATTAATATAGGAATACCCCTGGCAACCTCGGACTAGATCAACATTTGAAGTCCTTTGTAATGCATGCGACCAAGTTTCTCATGCCACAATCCTAACTCAGAGACAATTGCCTTATTTCACTTCACATACTGTAGAACTTTATAACAATTATCAAAGGTCCTCTACCTTTTCATAATTTTATCTTTTATCTCGAAAGAGACTTCACAACTATCTTTTATGAAATTGATTAACATTCTTTGGTCACAAAACTTATTTATACTAGTTAATCACAATATTTTTTTATAAAAGATATTTTCTAAAATTATATGATATAAAATGTCAAATTAATTCCGATGTACAATAGGTGGAATTATTTTATTAAGTCGTATATATAATTTGTTGAAAAATTGTACTTATAATTTGTTAAAATAACATTAGGATAAAAATTATAAAGGTCCATATGAAAAATTATGAAGAGAGAATTCTTCCTCTAGCTTAGGGTACAATGATTAATATACAATTGTTATTATTTCATAAAAAAGATTATAAAGGTAATAATTATATCGGTGTAAGTTATCTCTTGTATATTTTACTTCACTTAAATTCGTCGAAGCCTCCATATGAAAAATTGGATATATGTATATGTGTATATATATATTGCCAGGGAAATCTAATATGAGTATCTTCCTTGGTCTTCATTTTCAAATTGCCATGGAAATCTACTACTCTATGTTCATCGCTCCTTTTACAACAATGCTAAGCTTCTCCACCTTACTTGCTTTCATCACTTTTGCTTTGAGTCACCTCTTTAAGCTTCAATGGCAGCGCAATGCCCAAAAGCCTAAACAGCCCTCTCTTCCGCCAGGCCCTAAACCTTGGCCTATTGTGGGAAACCTCCCTGAATTAATCATAAATAAGAAGAAAACTTCGGTGTCTTATTGGATACACAGTTTCATGAAAGAAATGAACACCGAAATTGCTTGTATTCGTCTAGGAAATGTTCATGTGATTCCCGTTACTTGTCCTGAAATCAGTCTCCAATTCATGAGAAAACAGGATGCTATTTTTGCTTCAAGACCACTTACCATGGCCACTGATGTCCTCTCAAAAGGGCACTTAACCACTATTTTTTCACCCTTAGGAGATCAGTGGAGAAAAATGAAGAGAGTTATGGTCAGCGAGATGCTTTCACATGAAAGACATCGATGGCTTCACGAGAAAAGAGTTGAAGAAGCTGATAACCTCGTGCGTTACGTACTTAACCAATGCAAAAATGGTGATGAAGGCGGCCTAGTGGACTTAAGACTGGTTGCCCGACACTATTGTTGCAATGTGATAAAAAAGTTGATCTTTAATCGAGGGTACTTTGGAGAAGGGAAAGCAGATGGTAGACCTGGTTTTGAGGAAGAAGAATACGTCGACGCCATTCTCGCTTTAGTCATTCATCTTTATTCCTTTTGTATATCCGATTACTGGCCATTTTTGAGAGGCCTCGACCTGGAGGGGCATGAGAAAATCGTGGAGGACGCCACTAGGGTTCTAGAGAAATATAACAATCCCATTATTGAAGACAGGATTCAACAATGGAGAGATGGCAAGAAACATGAACCTCAAGACTTGCTTGATGTTTTGGTTTCTTTAACGGATGACAATGGTACCCCACTACTGTCCGCGGACGAGATCAAAGCTCAAGTAAATGTACGTCTTTCCTTCTCTTTAATTGTTTTTGAACAAAATATAAGCCACCAACATGTTAATGTTTATTAAAAATGGATTACTAAGACATGACAATAACATAAATATGATATAATATACACGTGTCATCATAGAAAATCAGCCCTGTATATTGATAGTCTCTTTTTCAACTTAATTTTCAGGAAATTATGATTGCTGCAGTGGATAATCCATCAAATAACTTAGAATGGGCACTTGCGGAGATGTTGAATAAACCAGAGACGCTACAAAAGGCCAGAGACGAATTAGATAATGTGGTTGGAAAATATAGGTTAATACAAGAATCTGATGTCCCACAACTTAACTTTACTAAGGCATGCGCCAGAGAAGCCTTTAGACTCCATCCTGTTGCAGCATTTAGCCCTCCTCACGTGTCCGTGACTGATACAACAGTGGGCGACTACTTCATTCCTAAGGGTAGCCATGTGATAGTTAGTCGGGTTGGGCTTGGTCGAAACCCTAAAGTTTGGGACGAGCCATGCGAGTTCAAGCCAGAACGTCACCTCCAGAATTGTAATAAAGGCGAAGAAGTGGTGCTTGAAGAGCCAGATTTGCGGTTGTTTACATTCGGTAGAGGAAGGAGAGGGTGCCCTGGAGTGGTGCTTGGAAGCTTGATGACTACCATGCTGTTTGCGAGGCTATTGCAAGGATTCGATTGGAGCATCCCGACTAACCAGGGAACCATTGATCTTTGTCCAGGAAGGGGAGTTCCCTTTCTGGCTAAACCACTGCTTGCTGTTGCAAAGCCACGATTGCCACCGCATGTCTACTCTTTCTTAACTGAAAGTGAAATACAGTGATTAACTCCTTGACGAAGATGGGGGTTGACAAGGGAGACCTGTTTGTGGCTTGGTTCTAATGAAATTGTTTTTATCCCTAGTATGTATTTCCTGTTGTAGCTTATTTCGCTGTTTGTATGGGGGTGTACTCACTTCAGCAACTTCTTATGTATTGTTTTCTCATTAATAAAAATGGGTAAGCAGTTAGTAGCTGATGTATTGCTTTCCATGTAACTTCATCAATGCACAAGATAAAGTTTTTCATTCGAGCTTTCCAATAGGCATGGTTCGAAGAGCCAACGAGAAGAGATGCTCGCATAATAGAACTTCCTTCTTTCATAACTTCCACGGTAGAAAACTGTAGTAGGATCATATTCAACCAACTCTTGAAGCTTGCTTTGGTACCATTTGGAAAAAAAAAAAAAAAAAGTCAGTTTGTTGTAATTTTAACCAGACTACTCAAGTATGTGTTTTGTCACAGGATTCAACAGACAACGAAACAAAAACCAGAATAGAGAAAGTAATAAGAGATTTTGCATGCAATAATTTGTTAACGCAGTTCGGAAATAATTCTATTTTGCCAAGACTTGTTTAGTGAATGATTCTTATTCAACAATCTTTCATATTACCTATTGGTTTAAACCCAATCTATCCTTACACAAAAAAGTAATTGCAACCCCAACACCAATTATTACAAATCACTCACCCCAACTAACCTCGCTTACATCAAGTATAAACTCGAATAAAAGCCTAACACAAGAGTGCAAAAATACCAAATAATCTATTTATAGGCTAAAATCGACATCTTTTCCAAATAGTCTTGATAAA
This sequence comes from Gossypium raimondii, assembly GCF_025698545.1. NCBI lineage: Eukaryota > Viridiplantae > Streptophyta > Magnoliopsida > Malvales > Malvaceae > Gossypium > Gossypium raimondii. The sequence continues at coordinate 6,672,109 of NC_068571.1, read as the reverse complement.
GTAAATCCATCAATTTTAATTTGAATATATCTTCTGGAATTATCTCAAATAATTATCCCAAATTTTAGTACAATTAATCTCCTTAAAATCAACCCATAAATCTGTCAAGATAAGTACAAAGGATAAGCACAAGTCTTATCCACAAAATTAAGTAAATCTTAACTTCTTTAAATTTCCAAATTGAACCATGACTTTGATTTACAATAAATCTCATCCATAAATTAGGTTCTAGAAGTTCATTTTCTTGTGGAAACATCACATAAAAAGGCTCAAGTCATATAAATCAATAAAACATTCAGGTTATCCCAACGTCTTGATCAAATCTTAACTGATCAAGTGACTGGTCTCAACCATCAAATTCTCAATGCTTGGACAACCTTGGTCTTAATATTTTTGGTAAAACCATTTCTTCCTATTGCAAGGCCACGATTGCCACCTTTAAGTCTACTTTTTTAGGGAGTAAATGAAAGAGAAAGAAAGAGAAACACAGTGATGTTACAAGGAATAAAATAAAGTATTAATTTTATTACCCACATTTGTTAATAAAAAATAAAATCTCAGCTCGTAAGGTTGGGTTGATCATTTGTACACTATTTTTTATTGCCACAAAATATTATGTTAATTAAATGTATTTTAAATATTTTTCAAAAAAAAAAAAGGATATTAATTATTGTATTGTACCAATCGACTATTTGCATTGGCCCCTATGTATATCCATTTTGGAGAGTGTTTTCAATCATAAGGAATTGTTGTGGAAGCAAAAGGCTTGTTGTGGCTAGCTTCATTTTGGTGATCATAATACTAAAATTTTCATATTCATACGATTCAGAGGAGAAAGTTAAATCGTATTACTGCTCTAAAGGTTGGTAACGATGAATAGCCCTTTGATTAGGATACTTTTCAAGTTGAGGCTTTTGGTTTCTTTCAGAAACTTCATGGAGAAGCCCTGGAACGCATGAATAGGCCTCTATTAGCATTTTTCCTCGCCTTAACTCTTTGGACATTGTTTTTTCAATTAAGGCTATCACAAATGAAGAAATTAAGTTGACACTATTTGGCATGGCGTCTTTGAAGGCCCTGGGAAATGATGCCTTCTATGTTTTATTCTTTCAAAATCAATGGGATGTTGTTGGTAATGATGTTTGTGAGTGGGTCAAAATGGTGTTTGTAGGTAAAGCCATTGATCTGGACTTGAATAATACTTTGATAGTTCTGATCTCTAAGTTAACGAATCCTGAAAACTTTTCTCAATTTCGACTGATTAGTCTATGCTCTATTCTCTACAAATTGGTCATGAAAGTTATTGCTAATCTTTTCAAGGTAGCCTTTCCTAATTTTATTGCACAAGAGTAGGTAGGGTGTAACACCGTCTACTTGACCTGGATCACCAGATCCGGATACCGGATGTTACAACACTTAAACACTTCATCAAATTTTATACAACATATGTAAACTATTTCTAAACTTACATCATAATACTTATGTACTGTTCTTTGATGTAAAAGACAATATCCAGTAATTACATTAACTTATTACTCAGTGTACAACCTACAACATAAGATTTTATTAAAAATAAACTCTTTAAGGCATGTTATACTATACGCCATACTCTTATGATGTCCTTTGTATGCATATTCGCCCAACTCGTTATTATCATGGCGTACTCCTGGCTTGATCCCCTCCTGGTGAACTCACTCTTATAGCAAGACCTGAAACATGAACAAACAATTGTAGGTTGATGTGAACTTAGTGAGTTTTTATCACTGAATAACTTGAAGCTTTTCTAGTTAAACTCCACATCTTGAAGAATTTGGATCACACCTCTATCTTTGGTAGGTACTTTCATAATATAAAATATATTCTTATACGCCAACTTTCATTGTTAATGTAACGATTCTCAATTTTTTTCTTGGCTAACCACAAATCTTATCAGATGATATATATATGTCACATCTCAACCAGGCTGATTTGAATAGAAGGCGTGCAAAAATGAAGTTTTTTGTTCTAACGCACTCTAATAGTTAGTTCACCAACTTTTAACATCTGGTGAATTAATGTTTTGGCAAGTAGAGTATTCGCCCATATAAATACTTCAAATTTAGTTCTCATAGTATTATTTAATTAAAGAAAGAATTTGACAAACTGAGGGTAAGCCTTCTACAGGTTACCACAAAAAGTATAGTACACATGGTTTCCCTGAGCACTGTGCTAACTAGGTTGGTAATGTGATATGGTTAGGAGTTAATTGAATTGTTAGGTCACATAAAAATTCTATAGGACTCTCATTTATGTTTCAGTTGGATCTTGTAGGTAATTTATTACGACAAATTCTGGATATAATTAACACTAGTCAAGTTTCACTAAACTGGACTTGATATATATATGGTGAGAAGGGTTTGTCTAGAAGATTTTTCTTCTTTTAACACTAATCTCTGGTTCTTCTTCTTAAACTTATATGTTTCTTCTCCTTTATTAAGTTGGAAGCAATGGTTTTTGAATTAATGATTAGATGTTCCACCTCCTAGTAAATCTGATAGCTCTACATATTAAGTTTTTGAAAGAATAAGAATATTAAAAAGCATATGAACAGTGAATTATGAATAAGAAACCCTACATGAGGGTCATATATAATTAAGATGTTAACCATTTATTTTTCAATAGGTTTTAATAGTAGTTTTATGTTCTTTAAGCAGTTGTTGTTGTTGTTCATAGGGATGTTCAAGTTTAGAACTGCAAGCTATAGTCTATGTGAGTATCAGGTGAGTCTCTATCTTATCTTATGTATGTGAATTGTTCAATTAGTAACATGTAAGTTTATCTCATCTTAGATGATTGGTAAGCATGCTTATGAGATCTTATATGAAAAAGTAAGAACCATTTAACTATGCAAATAAATCTAGGCAAGTAACTACTGAGTAAAACATTCATTTTTTATGCCTCAGGTGGGGCAGCACACGATGTGGAGATGCGTAAGTCCATGTGGTAGAGGCACATGGCATCTTATAACAATGAATACATTCATTGTTTTGACTCTAGTAAGATGAAGATTAGACTGGTAGATCATGACATGAAGATATGTATAAGTCTATGAAGGAGAAACCTATGACGTTTTCTGTGAAAGTCCACTGGGACAATAAACATCTGATTCTATTTTTTTCTGAGTGGCGTGATATGCTAAGCCTTAGTGGTGTATCTTGTGTTGTTTTTGTGGCAAATTATGAAACACCTATGTGGCATATCTGGGAATACCTTTGTGGCAGAATTTGATTATCTACCTTTGTCGTAAGTACTGAGGTTTCTTCGATAAATGAATCAAGGGTAAATATCTGATGGAAATGATTAGTCTTGTGATGAAACTGAATTTTTCTAAAAGGGATGACTACTGAATGAAAGTATGTTTCTGTATTTCTAAAAAAAGGAATCCACCATAGTAGTCTGTCAGTATAGGTTATAGGCATGTTCATGTTGTGAAAGGTATAGGTTCTCATTAGCTTGAATTTGTTTACGCTATATAAGACTAAAATCTAATTCATCTAGTATATGTCATATTTGAGTAGTATCATGTCTCTTTCTAAGGATATTTGGAATCTAGGTCATTGCCAATCTGGGCATTCTTACGTTATGTAACATAGACATTTGGAATTCATTTCTATGATCTAAAACGTTTCCTTATCAGTATGAGCATGTGTTAGGTTTGAGTCAGAATCTGATCTAGTTTATAGTATAGTAATTATCAAACTTAGTATAAGAATCTGCCAAATGTAAGATCTGTAAGTGTTATCTGCCAAGAGAGAGAGTATCTGTGAACAACCATTCTAATATAAAGGATATATGTTGTCGAAGGGTAAAATCGTAGAAAGTGGGCTTTGTATAGATATCTTTTTGAGAAGTATCTGCATTGTTTTAGGAGAAGAGAAGATGTAGTTATCGTCTGGTAAGATCTGGAATTAACTAAGTAGTAAAATGAGAGTTGATACGATAAGTATGGTTGATGGTATATATGTGTATATAAATCAAACATTATGAGGGTGTTCACCAAACACAGATGATAATCTAAATATTCATGATGAAGATTTGGTCTAAAAAAGGCTTCAAGGTATTTTGTATTCAGGCTTACTATGTTCATGTAAACTTATAGGCATTTTGTTCATGTTTCAGGTAAATCACTAGATAAGTGTTTGAGATGTACCTCGCTCGTTGCATTTACTCGCCCAGCTTCCCAGTTTCCATCACCACTTTTCCCTAAAAGTTTGATGGACAACCCACCTCTCTCATAGGTGGTAGCCTCATTGTTGACTCAATAGGCTTCATATCGGTTTGTCGCACCTCTAGCCTTTCCAATGAGGTCTCTGTAACACTCCAATCTACCGATTCAATGTTCTTCCTACAATAAACATCTTCGACTAGCTGGATTGACGATAGTACCTTGATTCCTCCCCTCTTGTCTTAACTCATCGACACAACAAATTGTTGTGGTCGAGCATTCAAGATAAAACTGCAATTGGCAAAAGGAATCAACAAATCATTAATTTTTTAAAGAAATTCAAGCTAAGCATGAAGTTGTAATCATCTAAGTGAATTACCTCAAAGTTTTCTTTTTCTTTCCATTGACCGATTTACAGCTCAACTCCTTATGCTACTCCCACAATTAGGACCTCTTTGGAATTAACAGTCTTGATCTTTTTGGTTGATTTGCTAATTGAGAAACCAAGTTTACCCATAATTTTTTGGATATGAATAAGTTAGATGCCCCCGCATCAACAAGACCATTCTTCCTTTGACCTGCGATGTTAATGTCAACATACATCAACCTTTTCTACTTTTGATCCCTTTACGTCTTCACAGAATTGAGTATCATTAACCCAAGCTTTAAAGCCTCACTCTCAACAGGCTTCGCTTTATTCTTTTTATTGATCACGAACATCTTGGATTGCTTTGGACATTTTGCATCCTATGTGGACCATAGTACAAGAAGCATTTCACTGGCTTCTTTTCATTCTCTTTGAACCTCTTGCCTTTGTTAGAACACACAAGTAAACTAAGTCTCACCAATGCTCTATTTGGTTCATCGTCCCCTTTGACGGCAAAAAGCACAAATTTCTTTAGATAGTTTGTCACCATATGTAGACTATCACAAAAGAAGCATTTCACTAGCCCCTTCGGTTTGTAGTTGGGCTACCACTTCCCATTAAGTGGCTTCCCATTGCCACCATTCTTACCATTTCCATTTTTAACTTGTCCCTCTTCCTCATGGTCTCCTCTACCATTTCCCATCTTTTTAGGCTTGAAAGACTCAAACTTGTTTTTCTTCAAACCAAGCTCGACAAAGAATTTTGCCTCAACTATGGCTACAATAAGCTCAGTGATACCTTGTCGATGATCCTCTTACTTCGCCCAATGCTTCAACCTATATTTAAACTAGTAGAATGTTTTTTTTCTCACTTAGGTCAAAGATTTGAAGCATCAATTCACTAAAGTCTCTAACATACTTTCGAACATTGCCTTGTTGTGTAAGTTGGCGCAACTTAGCCCGAACCTCCTTTTCAACATACTACGGGTAAAACTATTTCTTCAGTTCTTTCTGGAACTCCTCCCAAGTACCAATTGCAGTACCACATTATCTCTCGTCTGTAGACCTATGGCGCCACTACAAAATAAGGACATCAGTAAAATAAACTGCAACGGTGTTTACCTTAGTGCCATCATCCTCAATGCCCATTACACAGAAGTGTTGTTCAATTCCCTAGAGAAAATTGTTCATATCTCTTCCGAACATCATCCCCTTAAACTCTTTCTGCTTGGGGACATACATTTTGAGCTGCTTAGGAACTGAAGCCAACATCCAATTTCCCATAACAACTCTACACACAGTGAGCTCTCTCTCAAGCTTCTGAATTTTTTACATCGTGGCCTAAGTTTCCTCCTTCAGGCCACAATCGAAGCTTCAAGAACATCATTACTCTTGTCAGCTTCTCGATCTGATCACCCATGGCAACATTGAGGGCCTTGTTAATCACATCCGTATTGGCACTAAGATTCTCTGCCACAAAGTCCTTAAGCTGAACTCTGATTGAGTCTAACTCATCGATGTGTCCCTAAATTACCTTAAGTGTTTCCTTCACACTACCCATAGACTTCTTAAGATTGTCACCGGACCTTCCAAAGCCGACAGCATATCCCTTGATCTGTTTTTTTCTTGGACCTCTCACGAGTCTCCATCAGGACATTCTACTCGTCCCTTCATTTCATCATCCTAATCGATGCCTCCAAACACTAGTTCTAATACCAACTGTCATAGGGCTAGAACTTTAGTTTGGCAAACCGCGTGGGTTCAAATCCTACCTAATTTTAGCCTACTCTCGAAAAATGAAAATTCTAATAGAAATTCTGTAAGGAACCGAAGCAAAGCGAAAGCAAACTTGAAAGACAAAAGAAGCTACAAACGAACAAAAAGCCACAGAAAAATAACGTACACCAAGTGTTTGAGTAAATGTTCTCAAAAGTATTCTATTACTTTGAAGGTTTACAACTGAGTGATTACAAATGAGGGGGAATATCTCTGTTTATAGTTGAGCTCTCCCAAATTCAACATTACAAATTAAGTTACATAGATGGTCAAGATTTGTGCCTATCTACAAGATGAGAGTCCCAAAGGATTTAAGCTCTATACGTCTTTATCCCTTATGATTTGTATTAATTATCTTGGTAACTCTAGTTTTACTAATGCTTTTCACTGGACCATCAAAACTTTAAGTAAATAGGCTTCTCCATATGTTTCACTGTGTGCAATAGTTACGGGTTTGATCCACGACCCATAAGACTTACACCTTTTAAATTTTAGAAAAAAAATGTACTAACCTCTAAAATTTATTTATTAAATGAGTTTGAAATAAAAGAATAACATTACCTTTATCAATTAACTATTATTCTATTTTATTATTATCCTCAATTTTTAATTAATATAATAAAAATTAATTAGTTATAAAAATATTTTGATTATTATTAAATTAAATTGTAAATATAATATTATTCTAATATGATCACATGTTAAATATAATATATTATTCTATTAATATATGTAACAAAATTTTAAAATTACAAGCATAATCACAATTAAAAATATTAAAATACATCGGAATAACTATAACTTAAATATATCATCTTAAAACGTAATCTAAAATATTTTAAAAGAATTTATTACTATTTAATAAATTTATTACCAGAATAAACCATTTGAAAGCAATGTCTCTAAACATAAAACTTCTTTAAACATAAATAATCACCATTGCACTGAAAATCTGACAAAGCTGAAAATACAGTATGGTATCTAATGAAATTGAGAATTTCCAGTATTTCATCTTATGCGTTGAAAATATAGTTAATATATTAATACACTTTATTTAATTTAATACTCAGTTCAAACACTCCAATAAATGTTTGGTACATATATTTTAGTAAAAAATATGTAGTTAACTGCGATAAAAAATAAAATTTAAGTAAATTGAATATTAAAATTAAATTTGAATATTTAAATGAGACAAAGAAATATATTTGCCCAAAAAAAAAAATCATACCAATATCTCATTCCTCCCGTGCCAGCGGCCCCTTTAACAGATTAGCCTCAACATCACGTTCCTCAAGTAGAATGAGTGCATCAATAACGAATTTTTTAGCAGAATTAACTCTAAAACCGATAACTTGCCTAGTTCCCACATCAAAGAAACCTCCATACTCAAAGTTCTTCGGCCAAACGAGTTGAGATCCATCATTGCTTCATTTCTTTTGAATTTCCATCACTATGTTTTAGTACATGCCAAGAGCCCATGTCTTCAACAAGCGTCACTTTCTATATTTGGCCTGGATAATTTTATTTCTATTGGGAAAAGAGAATCTCATGTTACATTGTACCATGCAATATTGTCTTCAAGCTCAAAGACTTTTGGGTCTGCAAACTAAGCTAATTAGGCCCAACGTCTAAATTGCACCTCAAATCCCCAACCATAATCTGAACATGGCCTACTTCATCAAATTGGCTCTACAAACAAAGTTCATTAGGCCCAACATCTGGATTGCACCTCAAATCCCTGAACCATAATCTGAACATGGCCAACTTCACCAATATTTATATTAGGCTCATATCAGCATCATGCTCATTCAAACCCATCACAGTTTCTGCCCATTCCAAATTTCCATCCCTCCTATTGTTACCTACCTCATCATCCCTCATAGAATCTAGCCGAACTTATTTTGAGACCTATAGCAGTATAGTTCATTCCATTAAAAAATATATAGAGCCTTTTTTTGAAAAAAATTTCACTTAATGAAAAAACCTTTATTTTCTTAAATTGTGCACTTGTTAAGTTTTCCTTTTTAAGATTATTCGTGAAAATGATTTCATTTTTCCCTTTAATTCGTGCTGTATCATCAACTCATAATTAAAAAGTTTAAACACCACCCAATTTGAGAAGAAGAAAGAGCTTGAGGTTGTTGCAACCAATGTTGTTCAATTAATTATTAGAAATTATATAATTTAGAGGTGATTTTTGGTTTTCTTTTTTAATATTGTGATTCTAAAACTCAAACCGAAAATTTATAATTAAATTGCTATGATAAGCTCAATCATAGAGAAAGTGGGCATCTTTTATACGGGGAATTTCTCTAGGATTAGAATCTCCTGAGTGTAATGAGACAAATATACGGTAAGTATAAGAGTTACAGAATTGTCGAGTAGTTTGGTTGTTGTTTATAAAATCCTACACTATTATTATATGTAAAATGAGACAAATATATGGTAAGTATAAGAGTTTAATAATTGTCAAGTTGTTTATCAAGTCCTACACTCTTGATACGAGTAAAATGAGACAAATATACGGTAAGTATAAGAGTTCAATAATTGTCAAGTTTTTTTCAAATAATAATTGTAAGAATTTTCAAGGTTTAATTATTTTAAAATGTGTTAAATAATGATATTACGCTTTTAATTAATACAAAATTTCACAGAAAATATTGAAAAGAATAAGTGGATAGTTACGCATTCCTTAATGTTGAAATCCTTAAAAAATCATATTTGAAATAAATGATCTCTATTTTAAGTAAAAAAAAAACTTATATTCAGTTTTTACCCAAAACCATCCTAATAATATAAAATATTATATTTTTAGATTAAAATTAAAAAAAAATCAACTTTTACTTTTAACAAGAAATGACGTTTAATATGGGACAATGGACATCGGAGTTGCACCTGGTAGTATTTCAATCCCAAACTCAACCTCCCTATCTTGAGGTAATCCCGATAACTCCTCAGGAAAGCCATCAAGGAAGTCCCTAACAATATGAATTCCTTCCATAGCTGAATCCACCTTACTCATATCATGCACATATGCCAAATATGCATCACACCTCTTTCGAATTAGCTTTTCAACTGCCAGAGCGAAAATCACATTAGATAAATAATCTCGAAGCTTACCAACCATCACAGCCTCCACATCATCCCCAACTTTGAAGGTCACTCTCTTAGACTCACAGTCCAGTCTAACTCGATGCTCCACTGTTATTATATGTAAAATGAAAATGGATTGATTTTTTCCCTTTAATTCGTAATGTATTATCAACTCATAATTAAAAAGTCTAAACACCACCCAGATTGAGAAGAAGAAAGAGCTTAAGGTTGTTGCATTTAATTATTAGTTTCCAATGTTGTTCAATTAATTATTAGAAATTATATAATTTAGAGGTGATTTTTGGTTTCTTTTTTAATATTGTGATTCTAAAATTCAAACCGAAAATTTATAATTAAATTGCTATGATAAGCTCAATCATAGAGAAAGTGGGCATCTTTTATACGGGGAATTTCTCTAGGATTAGAATCTCCTGAGTGTAATGAGACAAATATACGGTAAGTATAAGAGTTACAGAATTGTCGAGTAGTTTGGTTGTTGTTTATAAAATCTTACACTATTATTATATGTAAAATGAGACAAATATATGGTAAGTATAAGAGTTTAATAATTGTCAAGTTGTTTATCAAGTCCTACACTCTTGATCTGAGTAAAATGAGAGCAGATATACTGTAAGTATAAGAGTTCAATAATTATCAAGTTTTTTTTCAAATAATAATTGTAAGAATTTTCAAGGTTTAATTATTTTAAAATGTGTTAAATAATGATATTATAGTTTTTAATTAATGAAAAAAATTCACGAAAATATTGAAAAGAATAAGTGGATAGTTACGCATTCCTTAATGTTGAAATCCTTAAAAAATCATATTTGAAATAAATGATCTCTATTTTAAGTAAAAAAAAAAACTTATATTTAGTTTTTACCCAAAACCATCCTAATAATATAAAATATTATATTTTTAGATTAAAATTAAAAAAATCAACATTTACTTTTAACAAGAAATGACATTTAATATGAGACAATGGACATCAGAGTTGCACCTGGTAGTATTTCAATCCCAAACTCAACTTCCCTATCTCGAGGTAATCCCGATAACTCCTCAAGAAAGCCATCAAGGAAGTCCGGAACAATATGAATTCCTTCCATAGCTGAATCCACCTTACTCATATCATGCACATATGCCAAATATGCATCACACCTCTTTCGAATTAGCTTTTCGACTGCCAAAGCGAAAATCACATTAGATAAATAATCTCGACGCTTACCAACCATCACGGCCTCCACATCATCCCCAACTTTGAAGGTCACTCTCTTAGACTCACAGTCCAGTCTAACCCGATGCTCCACTGTTATTATATGTAAAATGAAAATGGATTGATTTTTTCCGTTTAATTCATAATGTATCATCAACTCATAATTAAAAAGTCTAAACACCACCCAGATTGAGAAGAAGAAAGAGCTTAAGGTTGTTGCATTTAATTATTAGTTTCCAAAGTTGTTCAATTAATTATTGGAAATTATATAATTTAGAGGTGATTTTTGGTTTTCTTTTTTAATATTGTGATTCTAAAACTCAAACCGAATATTTATAATCAAATTGTTGTGATAAGCTCAATCATAGAGAAAGTGGGCATCTTTTATACAGGGAATTTCTGTAGGATTAGAATCTCTTGAGTGTAATGAGACAAATATACGGTAAGTATAAGAGTTACAGAATTGTCGAGTAGTTTGGTTGTTGTTTATAAAATCCTACACTGTTATTATATGTAAAATGAGACAAATATATGGTAAGTATAAGAGTTTAATAATTGTCAAGTTGTTTATCAAGTCCTACACTCTTGATACGAGTAAAATGAGACAAATATACGGTAAGTATAAGAGTTTAATAGTTGTCAAGTTTTTTATCAAAAATAATTGTAAGAACTTTCGAGGTTTAATTTTTAAAATGTGTTAAATAATGATATTACAGCTTTTAATTAATACAAAAATTTCATAGAAAATATTGAAAAGAATAAGGGAGAGTTATGGATCCTTAATGTTGAAATCCTTAAAAATCATATTTGAAATAAATGATCTCTATTTTAAGTAAAAGAACAAAAAACTTATATGTAGTTTTTACCCAAAACCATCCTAATAATATAAATATTATATTTTTAGATTAAAATTAAAACATCAACATTTAGTTTTAGCAAGAAATGGCATTTAATATGGGGCAATGGACACCGGAGTTGCAGCTGGTAGTATTTCAATCCCAAACTCAACCTCCCTATTTGGAGGTAATCCCGATAACTCCTCAAGAAAGACATCAAGGAAGTCCCTAACAATATGAATTCCTTCCATAGCCGAATCGACCTTACTTATATCATGTACATATGCCAAATATGCATCACACCCCTTTCGAGTTAGCTTTTAGCTGCTAGAGCGAAAATCGCATTAGATAAATAATCTCGACGCTTACCAACGATCACAGCCTCCACATGATCCCTAACTTTGAAGGTCACTCTCTTAGACTCACAGACCAGTCTAACCCGATGCTTCACTAACCAATCCATACCCAAGGTTAGGTCGAACCCCTTGAATGGCAACTCTATCAAATCAGCTGGAAATACTTACCCCTAAACCTCAAGCGAACACATCCTATAAACTTTACTAAATCGAATAGATTGAACCAAAGGACTAATCATTGAAAGTTCAGAACTAGTGTCCACAGCCAGAATCCCCAAATTACTCATTATACTACTAGATACATAAAAGTGCGTAGATCCACAATCAATAAGTGCAAAACATGATAAAGAATGTATAGCAAACATATCAACAATCACATCAATCGTATCTTTGTCATCACGGCGCCACGTCACGTAAACCGAAGTTGACTGCCTGGCCTCAGCCTGTCCTGCAACTCTGTCTGGTGTTGTCTAACCACATCCACCGCCATTAACCTTCTAATCTAACCATGGCCCCTAACAGATTGCTAACCTACCATCTGGGACGAAATCTGACCCTGAACTGGAGCCCGCCCTAGCTCAATAATAAGGGGGCACTCACCAATGTTATGCCCCACAGTCCCATACCTAACGCAAGCCCTAGTCCTCCTCCAACAGTCACCCGGATGGCGTCTATTACAATAACCAGAAATTATAACCTGCTCAGCTCTAGCAACCAGTACAACTCTGGCAGCTGACTCTGTCTGCAAATTTTTATCATACCTAGCCCGTTTCATGGGCCTTTGAGAAGAACTAGAAGGACCCGAATCCCTCTTGTTCTTGTTCTGACTTTTCTCTTGCTCTCTCTTTTCACGCTCAGTGTGCTTAACCTATTCAACTATCTTTGTCTTGTCCACCAAGGCTATAAAAACCCGTTCCCTCTTAGGAGCTATCAAAACCTTGAGATCATACCTCAAGCCCTCCTCGAAACGTATGTTCTTTTCTTAATCATTAGCAACCAACCTTCGAGCATAACCATTAAAACGTAAAAACTCGGCCTCATACTTGGCTACCGATTTATCCCCCTGATTTAACCTCATAAAATCGCATTTATGGGTATCAACATAGCTTGCCCCCACATATTTACTCTGTAAGGCATTTCAAAAATAATCCCACTTCAGCTATTCAGGCTGACTACCTCCTGCACAATCAAACACCACTGGTATGCCTTATCACAAAGCAAGGTTACCACACCCTTCAATATCTACTCAGGGGTGCAATCTAAATCATTCATTATCCTTTCTGTGGCTTCAACCATACCACACCACAATTTTGCAACCTGCTTCCCAAACACGCAAAAAAGCACAATTTTTAGGCTTTCTAAGCATTCTAAAGTAAATATAAGAAGGGAGATGGGAGCCATTAAAGAAAATTGAAGAAAATAATTGAGGAACACCATTAGGAGCCAACTCAGAAGTGAATCTCCATCAAGATCGAAGATCTCCTTTTCATTTCTTTCAAAGTTTTTATGAGTTTCTTTATGTTTTGTGGTTATTCTGAGTTGGAGATGTTTTCATTCAGGATTATGAACTAATTCCCTAGATATTTAGAGAGGATGAAACTGATGATGAATTTTATTATTTAATTTCTATTTTACGTGGTAAATACCTGATTCTTGTTCTCAATTATCTGTGCTTATTTCTTATTTTAATATTTTTGGGATATTAATTAATGTTTAATGTGTTTAATTCAGTGGAGGAAAAGTCTTAATTTAAGAGTAGTTCTAGCACAATTGATTGGAGTTGTATGCAATCCTTGAAGTAAGACGACATAAATTTACCGGATTAAAGTCAAATATAATAAGGGAATCCATAGATCGAATTAATAAGATGATAGGGGCTTTATTTAAAAAGAGATTTCAATTAATCAACCTAAAGTCAGTTGCTATTACTCTCAAAAGAGATATTAGCATAATTTAGGGATTTCTACGGATCAAGTCACGAAGTGAATAAATTTTTGAATTAAAATTAATAATAATAGATGAAGTCTAGGTGGATTCTTTCCTTGGTGTTGTCTTTCTCATTGGTTATTATCCTGTTGCTTCATTGATTTATTATTCTGTTGTTTTTAGTCATTTTGGATACGATATCTCTACTCACCGTAGCTATACTATAATTTGATAAATGCGCTTGCTTTTGTCATAAAGTTTAGTTAGTACGGAAAACACACATCAATGTTTTGGCACCGTTGCTAGGCATTAAAATATTAGGAACACTTGAATTTTTTAAATTTAGCCAATTTTATTTTATTTATTTTATTTTTATATTTTATTTTAGTTTAATTTTTACGTTCTAATTTTTCTTGTTTGCTTTTGGCAAGTTCTTTTGGTTTATGACTAGAAGAAACCCGTCAGAACCATTGTTATTTGACAGTGACATTGAAAGTACTGCTTGCAGAAATAGTAGAGAAGCAAGGTAGAATCAACAGAATTTAGTAGACGAACAAGAGGACATCCTTATTACTGAGGAGATAGGAGATAATCAGAATATTCAACTACCTTCTATAGTTACTGCAGCTCTTGTTCCTCGTACTATGTACGATTATGCTAAGCCCATTTTGACTGGAGCTGAATCGAGTTGTGCAACCCACCATTGCTGTAAATAACTTTGAACTAAGGCTGAACACAATTCTAACTGAATTAGGGAAAAATGGTTAATTCAAATGAATTTGAGGGGTTTCCTAAAATTGATTAAAAGGAAGTTGGTAATCATTTAGAATTAAAATTGGGATAGTTTAGTTTTAAGTGGTAAAATGACTAAAATACCCTTAGGGTTAAATCCTTAAAAATAGTTTTAAAATGGTTCACAAATGATAAGATATAAAAGTAAAATATTTTAATCCTATTCTTAATGCATTTTTGGATGAATATTTATGTAAATTAGTGAATTTGATGCTCCTAATCCTTTAAATTCATGTTTCTATACTTAGGAGAGCATTTGGGAGCGAAAGGAGCTTAAAATGAGCCAAAATCGGACAAATATAGTTGTTTTCAAGAGCCACACGGCCTAGGCATTTCCACACGGGCTAGACACACACTCATGTGCAAGTTCATGTCGATTTCCCACCTTGCTTCCCAAATACGCGGAAAAACACAATTTTTAGGCTTTCTGACCATTCTAAAGTCTATAAATATCACTTAGAAGAAGACATAAGGGAGCCATAAGAGATAATCATAGAAAACACTTGAAGAACACCATCGGATTCAACTTAGAAGCGGATCTCCATCAAGATCGAAGACCTTCTTTTAATTTATTCTAAAGTTTTATGAGTTTCTTTGTTTCTTGTGGTTTTTTTAACTTTGAGATGTTTCTATTTACGATTATGAACTGATTCCCTAGATACCTAGAAAAGAGGAAACCTATGATGAATCTTATTTTTTGATTTATGATTTACATTATAAATACTTGATTCTTATTCTCAATTATGTATGCTAATTTCTTGTTTTAATATTTCCAGGATATTAATTCATGTTTAATGTGCTTAATTTAGTGGAACAAAAGTCTCCGTTTAAGAGTAGATCTAGCATAATTGAGTGAAACTGCATGTAATCTTAGAAATAAAATGATAGAAATCTATTCGATTAGAGCCAAATCAAATAGGAGAATCCATAGATCGAATTAATGCGACAATAAGGGTTTTAATTAGGAAGATATTTCAATTAATCAACCTAGAGTCAATTGTTCTTACTCTCGAAAGAGATATTAACATAATTTAGGGATTTCTACAGATCAAGACACCAATTGAATAAATCGTTTAATTTAGATTCATAATAATAGGTGAAGTCTAGGTGGATTCTTTCTTGGGTATTGTCACTCTCATTGGTTAATATTTGATTATTTTCTTAATTTATTCTCTGTTGGGTTCTTAGTTAAATTAGTTTAGTAATTTTAGATTAAAACTCATCACTCTAATTTGTTGGCTAAATAATAAGAAAACAGTAATTACTAATACTTTTAGTCCTCGTGGATACGATATCTTTATTCATCGTGGCTATACTATTGTTTGATAAGTGCGTTTGCCTTTGTCGTATTTATAGTTAGTTAAGTGATCATCAAGAAATCATTTCGAGAGTAAGGTTAGACAACTATTAGTTAGAATAGAGGTGTTATAAGCTTGGGGTGTGTTTTGAGGTGGTTTTGTGCTGGAAAGTCACTTCGATGGCTAATGTGTCTCTTCAGGTTTGGATCGTTCTGTTTCGGTCAGGTTTGGGGTGTCACATACATAATTGACATCAATATATATGTAGAGATTAGAGTCACAACAATCGAACAAAGGTAAATAATACAATAATTTATTCATATCGGAGAAAGGTACATGAATGAGTGGTAATGAAAAAAAGTAAAAAGAAGACCAAAAAAAAACCTAGAATACGATAAAGCAAAAGGTAGGTCGATTGATAGTTCTATTTTTGCATCAAATATGTTATTTGAATGAACCATGAAAACCCTTCATACAACTCAATAATGAAACAAACAACAAACTAAAACCTTCCACATTCATACACACATATACACTCAACAACTAGTGATGGTTTTTTTTTTAGCCATGTTGAACTATGTTTGAAATGTACAACAAAACAACCTAAGCTCTTTGTCTTAAATAAGTGAACTTTCTTCTTCTTTAGTTTTTTTTTTTTTTAGTTTTAATCAAGAAACTTGGGGCTATGATTTTCTAAATACTGTGAATAAAATTTAAGAACAACTTATTATTCATGAGACAAATATGCATGAGAGAAAATGTGTTCAAAACCAATGAGTTCTTTAGAAGTTTTAGTCTCAAATGATAGATTTAATTCCGTTGATGTTTTAGAGTTCACAATGGTGCTAGGAAAACTACAAGATTTGACATTCACAAGGTTATATATTTGTTACTTTGTCAATAAATTATCACAATTCATACACAATCCATTTGGATTACACTAGAGAATAGACAAACGATTATTGTGTTACTTGCAACAAACAAAAAAATCTTAGTCTTTGAATATTTGATTGTTTTGACTGTAATTTCTAAATATATAATGATGGCGATTGTGCTAATCTCGATGATTGTGTATCCACATTAGACTATATTCTATTTTATAGTTTCACTCCAATTAGTTGGACATAAAAAGAAAAGTTACTATTGTACAATCGTCAACCGAAGCTGAGTATCGTGCTCTTGTGGCTACTTTTGAAACTCTTCGAGTCAAACATCTACTCAAATAGCTTTAGATACCTCTTGAATCCACCTAAAATATTCTGTGATAATTTGAGTGACACTCTACCTTGTCATCATCATTTGTTGCATAGCAAGATTAAGCATTTCAAAATTGATGTTAACTTTTTTAGTTTCTACGTTGATCGTAAGGAACTTGATGTTCATCATATGTATGCCATGGCCTAGGTTCCAATATACTCACCAAGTCTCCTAAAACAACCTTTCATTGTATCTATTGACTAAGTCTTTTAATTACGAGATAAATCTTATTTTGAATTAATTTTTAAGCTTTGTTTTGAATTAACCTTTTATCTTTTAGAATTTTCTTGTTTAGATTCTTTAAATTTCATTAGTTAAGATTTATTATCTTTTATTGTATATAAATATTGAAGCTGATCAATAAATACCACTTAGAAGAAGACATAAGGGAGCCATAAGAGAATATCAAAGAAAACACTTGAAGAATACCATCAGAATTAACTCGGAAGTGGATCTCCATCAAGATCAAAGACCTCCTTCTAATTTCTTCTGAAGGTTTTATGAGTTTCTTTGTTTCTTGTGGTTTTTTTGATTTTGAGATGTTTCTATTTACGATTGTGAAATAATTCCCTAGATACCTAGGAAAGATGAAACCTATAATAAATCTTATTTTTTGATTTCTGATTTACATAATAAATACTTGATTCTTTTTCTTAATTATGTATGCTAATTTTTTATTTTAATATTTCTAAGATATTAATTCATGTTTAATGTGCTTAATTCAGTTGAACAAAAGTCCCTGTTTTTCAAATCGGAGAAAGGTACATGAATGAGTGGTAATGAAAAAAAGTAGAAAAAAGACCCAACAAAAACCTAAAATATGATGAGGCAAAAGGTAGGTCCACTGATAAATCTATTTTTGCATCAAACATGTGATTTTGAATGATGGCGATTGTTGTGACTCTAACCACTACATATATAATGGTGGTGATTGTGCTGGTGATGTCGATGATTGTGTATCGACATTAGACTATATTTTATTTTAAAGTTTCACTCCAATCAGTTGGACATAAAAAAAAGTTACTGATGCACAATCTTCAGCCGAAGCTGAGTATCGTGCTCTTGTGGCTACTTTTGAAACTCTCTGGGTCAAACATCTACTCAAATAGCTTTAGATACTTTTTGGATCCACCTAAAATATTCTGTGACAATTTGAGTGACCCTCTACCTTGTCATCATCATTTATTGCATAGCAAGATTAAGCATTTCGAAATTGATGTTCACTTTTTTTAGTTTTATATGTTGATCGTAAGCAACTTTGATGTTCATCATATTTTCTTTTCATATGCTAAGTATTTTATATTTTAGTTTTAATTAGATTTTAAACATTTTCTTTTCAAAATAATTTATTTTTTTGTTCTTCAACTTCTATATGATTTGATTCCAAGACTTTGTTTTAAAGTATTTTTATAATTTTCTTTCCCTTCTTGATTGTCAACGGTGATATCTCGCTAGTTGTTAAAGGATTTAGCGAAACTGAGCACATCCAGTTTATCAAACAGAGCAATTTCTATCTCACTCTCATTTTAATTTATTTATGTGTTGTGCGTGATTGAATTGATTCTAGGGAATATGGAAATGGGATTCATGAGTAGCTAAGTCCTTTAGAGAGATTAAAGGGCTTCCCATAGGAATTAGCTAGTATAAATTTATGTGTGCTTAAACCCTAGGATTGACGATCGTAGGAAGTATCTAGGTTAAACGAAGTCGAGACATAAGTTTACCGAGTAAATCGTGAGTTTATCTCAATCAGGAAAGTGAGGTCGAGAGATAGGTGAGTACTAGTTAGTTAATTAATTAGTAGAGGTCGAGAGGTAATACTGGTTAGTTAATAACTAATTCACTAATAAAACCTACATTTTGAAGTTAATTGCAACCACTGAAACAAGTTAATATTCTTCTTGTTCTTCGAGAGTTATTCATTTTTCAAGTTTGTTTTAGTAATTTAATTTTACTTTATGACCTTAATTGTTAGTATTAATCATTGTAATATAATTTTGAGTGATTACTGTTTAGACCTGCTATTATAGACGATATTTTTAGATTTAATCCAGTCTCTCTTAGGTCTTAATCCTCGAAATACTTACTGGTGTTTCGTTGTAATAGAAAACTATATTACAATTTGACCTATTCACTTGGATATATCGCACTGTAATTATATATATTTTATTTGTAAAATTTTTACTTTAAATGCTCGCACGTTTGGAGGTGGTCAAAACTCATGCTTGATCCCTTCATCCTCATAGTAAACATCAAATCTTTATTTTTGAATTCCCTTTCATGATCACTTCTTATTCTTCTAGTCATTCCAATGACACGACCCTTTTCATTCATCAAGGTCTTGCATAGTTTCCTGAAAGCTTCAAGGGTGTCTGATTTGTCTCTAAGAAATTTCACCCATGTGAACCTTGAATATTCATCCACACAGACTAGCACATATCTTTTGCCACTGATTTTCTGTATCTATATAGGACCAATCAAATCCATATAAAACAGCTCTAGTGGCTCGAATGTTTGGTCTTGAGTGACTCTTTGATGTTTCTCCCTATGTTACTTACCCTTTAAGCAACAGCTAAAAACTTTATGGACATCACCAATTAATATAGGAATACCCCTGACAACCTCGGACTAGATCAACATTTGAAGTCCTTTTTAATGCATGCGACCAAGTGTCTCATGCCACAATCCTAACTCAGAGACAATTGCCTTATTTCACTTCACATACTGTAGAACTTTATAACAATTATCAAAGGTCCTCTACCTTTTCATAATTTTATCTTTTATCTCGAAAGAGACTTCACAACTATCTTTTATGAAATTGATTAACATTCTTTGGTCACAAAACTTATTTATACTAGTTAATCACAGTAATTTTTATAAAAGATATTTTCTAAAATTATATGATATAAAATATCAAATTAATTCGATGTACAACAGGTGGAATTATTTTATTAAGTCGTATATATAATTTGTTGAAAAATTGTACTTAAAATTTGTTAAAATAACATTAGGATAAAATTATGAAGGTCCACATGAAAAATTATGAAGAGAGAATTTTCCTCTAGCTTAGGGTACTATGATTAATATACAATTGTTATTATTTCATAAAAAAGATTATAAAGGTAATAATTATATCGGTGTAAGTTGTCTCTTGTATATTTTACTTCACTTAAATTCGTCGAAGCCTCCGAATGAAAAATTGGACATATGTATATGTGTATATATATATTACCAGGGAAATCTAATATGAGTATCTTCCTTGGTCTTCATTTTCAAATTGCCATGGAAATCTACTACTCTATGTTCATCGCTCCTTTTACAACAATGCTAAGCTTCTCCACCTTACTTGCTTTCATCACTTTTGCTTTGAGTCACCTCTTTAAGCTTCAATGGCAGCGCAATGCCCAAAAGCCTAAACAGCCCTCTCTTCCGCCAGGCCCTAAACCTTGGCCTATTGTGGGAAACCTCCCGGAATTAATCATCAATAAGAAGAAAACTTCGGTGTCTTATTGGATACACAGTTTCATGAAAGAAATGAACACCGAAATTGCTTGTATTCGTCTAGGAAATGTTCATGTGATTCCCGTTACTTGTCCTGAAATCAGTCTCCAATTCATGAGAAAACAGGATGCTATTTTTGCTTCAAGACCCCTTAACATGGCCACTGATGTCCTCTCAAAAGGGCACTTAACCACTATTTTTTCACCCTTAGGAGATCAGTGGAGAAAAATGAAGAGAGTTATGGTCAGCGAGATGCTTTCACATGAAAGACATCGATGGCTTCACGAGAAAAGAGTTGAAGAAGCTGATAACCTCGTGCGTTGCGTACTTAACCAATGCAAAAATGGTGATGAAGGCGGCCTAGTGGACTTAAGACTGGTTGCCCGACAATATTGTTGCAATGTGATAAAAAAGTTGATCTTTAATCGAGGGTACTTTGGAGAAGGGAAAGCAGATGGTGGACCTGGTTTTGAGGAAGAAGAATACGTCGACGCCATTCTCGCTTTAGTCATTCATCTTTATTCCTTTTGTATATCCGATTACTGGCCATTTTTGAGAGGCCTCGACCTGGAGGGGCATGAGAAAATCGTGGAGGACGCCACTAGGGTTCTAGAGAAATATAACAATCCCATTATTGAAGACAGGATTCAACAATGGAGAGATGGCAAGAAACATGAACCTCAAGACTTGCTTGATGTTTTGGTTTCTTTAACGGATGACAATGGTACCCCACTACTGTCCGCGGACGAGATCAAAGCTCAAGTAAATGTACGTCTTTCCTTCTCTTTAATTGTTTTTGAACAAAATATAAGCCACCAACATGTTAATGTTTATTAAAAATGGATTACTAAGACATGACAATAACATAAATATGATATAATATACACGTGTCATCATAGAAAATCAGCCCTGTATATTGATAGTCTCTTTTTCAACTTAATTTTCAGGAAATTATGATTGCTGCAGTGGATAATCCATCAAATAACTTAGAATGGGCACTTGCGGAGATGTTGAATAAACCAGAGACGAATTAGATAATGTGGTTGGAAAATATAGGTTAATACAAGAATCTGATGTCCCACAACTTAACTTTACTAAGGCATGCGCCAGAGAAGCCTTTAGACTCCATCCTGTTGCAGCATTTAGCCCTCCTCACGTGTCCGTGACTGATACAACAGTGGGCGACTACTTCATTCCTAAGGGTAGCCATGTGATAGTTAGTCGGGTTGGGCTTGGTCGAAACCCTAAAGTTTGGGACGAGCCATGCGAGTTCAAGCCAGAACGTCACCTCCAGAATTGTAATAAAGGCGAAGAAGTGGTGCTTGAAGAGCCAGATTTGCGGTTGTTTACATTCGGTAGAGGAAGGAGAGGGTGCCCTGGAGTGGTGCTTGGAAGCTTGATGACTACCATGCTGTTAGCGAGGCTATTGCAAGGATTCGATTGGAGCATCCCGACTAACCAGGGAACCATTGATCTTTGTCCAGGAAGGGGAGTTCCCTTTCTGGCTAAACCACTGCTTGCTGTTGCAAAGCCACGATTGCTACCGCATGTCTACTGTTTCTCAACTGAAAGTGAAATACAGTGATTAACTCCTTGACGAAGATGGGGGTTGACAAGGGAGACCTGTTTGTGGCTTGGTTCTAATGAAATTGTTTTTATCCCTAGTATGTATTTCCTGTTGTAGCTTATTTCGGTGTTTGTATGGGGTGTACTCACTTCAGCAACTTCTTATGTATTGTTTTCTCATTAATAAAAATGGATAAGCAGTTAGTAGCTGATGTATTGCTTTCCATGTAACTTCATCAATGCACATGATAAAGTTTTTCAATCGAGCTTTCCAATAGGCATGGTTCGAAGAGCCAACGAGAAGAGATGCTCGCATAATAGAACTTCCTTCTTTCATAACTTCCACGGTAGAAAACTGTAGTAGGATCATATTCAACCAACTCTTGAAGCTTGCTTTGGTATCATTTGGAAGAAAAAAAAAAATCAGTTTGTTGTAATTTTAACCAGACTACTCAAGTATGTGTTTTGTCACAGGATTCAACAGACAACGAAACAAAAACCAAAATAGAGAAAGTAATAAGAGATTTTGCATGCGATAATTTGTTAATGCAGTTCGGAAATAATTCTACTTTGCCAAGATTTGTTTAGTGAATGATTCTTATTCAACAATCTTTTATATTACCTATTGGTTTAAACCCAATCTACCCTTACACAAAGAAGTAATTGCAACCCCAACACTAACCCCAATTATTACAAATCACTCACCCCAACTAACCTCGCTTACATCAAGTATAAACTCGAATAAAAGCCTAACACGAGTGCAAAAATACCAAGTAGTCTATTTATAGGCTAAAATCGACATCTTTTTCAAATAGTCTTGATAAAGTAAATCCATCAATTTTAATTTGAATATATCTTCTTGAATTACCTCTAATAATTATCCCAAAATAAAGTACAATTAATCTCCTTAAAATCAACCCATAAATCTGCCAAGATACGTACAAAGGATAAGCACAAGTCTCATCCACAAACTTAAGTAAATCTCAACTTCCTTAAAATTCCAAATTGAACCATGACTTTGATTTACAATAAATCTCATCCATAAATTAGGTTCTAGAAGTTCATTTTTTTTATGGAAACATCACATAAAAAGGCTAAAGTCATATAAATCGATAAAACATTCAGGTTATCCCAACGTCTTGATCAGATCTTAACTGATCAAGTGACTGGTCTCAACCATCAATTCTCAATGCTTGGACAACGTTGGTCTTAATATTTTTGGCTAAACCATTTCTTCCCATTGCAAGGCCACGGTTGCCACCTTTAAGTCTACTTATTTAGGGAGTAAATGAAAGAGAAAGAAAGAGAAACACAGTGATCTTACAAGGAATAAAGTAAAGTATTAATTTTATTATCCACATTTGTTAATCAAAAATAAAATCTCAGCTCGTAAGGTTGGTTTGATCATTTGTACACTATTTTTTATTGCCACAAAATATTATGTTATTTAAAATGTATTTTAAATATTTTTCAAAAAAAAAAGGATATTAATTATTGTATTGTACCAGTCGACTATTTGCATTGGCCCCTATGTATATCAATTTTGGAGAGTGTTTTCAATCATAAGGAATTGTTATGGAAGCAAAAGGCTTGTTGTGGCTAGCTTTATTTTGGTGATCATAATATTAAAATTTTCATATTCATACGATTGAGAGGAGAACGTTAAATTGTATTACTGCTCTAGAGGTTGGTAACGATGAATAGCCCTTTGATTAGGATACTCTTCAAGTTGAGGCTGTTGGTTTCTTTCAGAAACTCCATGGAGAAGCCCTGGAGCGCATGAATAGGCCTTTATCTGGTATTTTTCTTCGTCTTAACTCTTCGGACATTGTTTTTACAATTAAGGCTATCACGAATGAAGAAATTAAGTTGACACTATTTGACATGGCGTCTTTGAAGGCCCCGGGCAATGATGACTTCTATGTTTTATTCTTTCAAAATCAATGGGATGTTGTTGGTAATGATGTTTGTGAGTGGGTCAAAATGGTGTTTGTAGGTAAAGCCATTGATCCGGACTTGAATAATACTCTGATAGTTCTCATCCCTAAGTTACGAATCCTGAAAACTTTTCTCAATTTCGACTGATCAGTCTGTGCTCTATTCTCTACAAATTGGTCAAGAAGGTTATTGCTAATCGTTTCAAGGTAGCTTTTCCTAATTTTATTACACAAGAGTAGGTAGGGTGTAACACCCTCTACTCGACCCGAATCACCGAATCCGGAGACCGGGTGTTACAACACTTAAACACTTCATCAAATTTTATGCAACAAACATAAACTATTTCTTAACTTACATCATAATACTTATGTACCATTCTTTGATGTAAAAGAGAATATCCAGTAATTACATTAACTTATTAGTCACTGTACAACCTACAACATAATATTTTATTAAAAATAGACTCTTTAAGGCGTGTTATACAATACGCCATACTCCTAAGATGTCCTTTGTATGCATATTCGCCCAACTCGCTGTTATCTTGGCGTACTCCTAGCTTGATCCCCTCCTGGTGAACTCACTCTTATAGCAAGACTTGAAACATGAACAAACACTTGTAAGTTCATGTGAACTTAATGAGTTTTTATCACTGAATACCTTGAAGCTTTTCTAGTTAAACTCCACATCTTGAAGAATTTGGATCACACCTCTATCTTTGGTAGGTACTTTCATAATATAAAATATATTCTTGTACGCCAGCTTTCATTGTTAATGTAACAATTCTCAATTCTTTTCTTGGCTGACCACAAATCTTATCAGATGATATATATATATATATGTCACATCTCAACCAGGCTAATTTGAATAGAAGGCATGCAGAAATGAAGTTTTTTGTTCTAACGCACTCTAATAGTTAGTTCACCAACTTTTAACATCTGGTGAATTAATGTTTTGGAAAGTAGAGTATTCGCCCATATAAGTACTTCAGATTTAGTTCTCATAGTATTATTCAATTAAAGAAAGAATTTGACAAACTGAAAGTAAACCTTCTGTAGTTTACCATAAAAAGTATAGTACACCTAGTTTCCCTAAGCACTGTGCTAACTAGGTTGGTAATGTGATATGGTTAGGAGTTAATTGAATTGTTAAGTCAAATAAAAATTTTACAGGACTCTCATTTATGTTTCAGCTGGATTTTGTAGGTCATTTATTACGACAAATTCTAGATACAATCAACACTTGTCAAGTTTCACTAAACTGAACTTGATATATATATGGTGAGAAGGGTTTGTCTAGAAGACTTTTCTTCCTTTAACACTAATCTTTGGTTCTTCTTCTTAAACTTATATGTTTCTTCTCCTTTATTAAGTTGGAAGCTATGGGTTTTTAATTAATGGGTGGATGTTCCACCAATAAGTTTTTGAAAGAATAAGAATATTAATAAGCATATGAACAGTGAGTTATGAATAAGAAACCCTGCATGAGGCTCATCTATAATTAAGATGTTAACCATTTATTTTTAAACGGGTGTTAATGGTGGTTTTATGTTCTTTAAGCAGTTGTTGTTGCTGGTCCGATAGGGATTTTTAAGTTTAGAACTCCAAGTTGCAGTCTATGTGAGTATCAGGTGAGTCTCCATCTTATCTTCTGTATGTGAATTGTTCAATTAGTAACATGTAAGTTGATCTCATCTTAGATGATTGGTAATTATGCTTATGAGATCTTATATGAAAAAGTAAGAACCATTCAGCTATTCAAATAAATATAGGCAAGTAACTACTGAGTAAAACATTCATTTGTGATGCCTCCGGTAGGGCAGCTATGTTGCGAACCAGATTAGCAGAGCACAATGTGAAGATGCGTAAGTTCATGTGGTAGAAAGCCATGGCATTCTATAATAATGAATACATTCATGGTTTTGAATCTAGTAAGATGAAGATTAGACTGATAGATCATGACATGAAGATATGTATAAGTCCATGAAGGAGAAACCTATGACGCTTTCTATGAAATTCCACTGTGACAATAAACATCTAATTCTATTTGTTTCCTGAATGGCGTGTTATACTAAGCCTTAGTGGAGTATCTTGTGTTGCTTTTGTGGTAAATTATGAAACGCTTATGTAATGTATCAGGGAATACCTTCGTGGCAGAATCTGGTTATCTGCCTCTGTGGTAAATACTTAGGTTTCTTCGATAAATGAATCTAGGGTAAATATTTGATATGTCTGAAATTAACTGGATATGATTAGTCTTGTGATGAAACTGATTTTTTCTAAAAGAGATGATTCTTAAATGAAAGTATGTTTCTGTATTTCCAAAAAAGGGAATCCGTTAGAGTCTATCAGTATAGGATATAGGCGTGTTCATGTTATGAAAGGTATAGGTTCTCATTAGCTTGAATTTGTTTACGCTATATAAGACTAAAATCTGATTCATCTGGTATCTATCATATTTGAGTAGTATCATGTCTTTTCCTAAGGATATTTTGAATTTAGGTTATTGTCAATCTGGGCATTCTTATGTTATGTAACATAGACATTTGGAATTCATTTGGAATTCATTTGTATAATATGGAACATTCCTTTATCAGTATGAGCATGTGTTGGGTTTGAGTCAGAATATGGTCTATTTTATAGTCTAGTAAGTATCAAACTCAATGTAGGAATCCGCCAAATGTAAGATCTATAAGTGGTATCCGCCAAGAGAGAGAGTATCTGTGAACAACCATTCTAATATAAGGATATATTTTGTTGAAGGGTAAAATCGTAGAAAGTGGGCTTTATATAAATATCCTTTTGAGAAGTATCTCCATTGTTTTAGGAGAAGAGAAGATGTAGTTATTGTCTGGTAAGATCTAGAGTTAACTAAGTAGTAAAATGAGAGTCGATATAATAAATATGGTTGATGGCGTATATGTGTATATATATCCAACATTATGATGGTGTTCACCAAACGCAGATCGATAATCTAAATATTCATGATGAATATTTCATTTAAAAAAGGCTTCAAGGTATTTTGTATTCAGGCTCACTAAGTTCGTGTAAACTTATAGGCATTTTGTTCATGTTTCAAGTATTGTAAGAATTAGTACACCCAGAGGGACACCACCAAGAATACGCTAGAGAAGAAGCAGCAAGTAGGGTTATTATGCTTACAGAGGACAATTGAGGAATATGGCGTATAGTAGGATTATGCCTTA
The DNA here is from genome assembly GCF_025698545.1 of Gossypium raimondii. Lineage (NCBI taxonomy): Eukaryota > Viridiplantae > Streptophyta > Magnoliopsida > Malvales > Malvaceae > Gossypium > Gossypium raimondii. The sequence goes on along the minus strand of NC_068571.1, from coordinate 6,644,785 downwards.
AAGAGTTTGTCTTTAGCAAAATTTTATGATGTAATAAGTTGTAACTGATGTAACCTTACGTGCTTTTCTTATATCTTTAATATTGAGAGATTTAATAAAATATAAAAAATATGTTTTAAAACGGGGTATACGTCGGTGGTTTTTTTTATTTTGCTAAGTGATTTTTTATAGTAACACGAGATATCCAGATTCAAAAATTTGGATCAGGATGAGGGAGTTACAATATATATATTCTTATTCTAACAAATGTTGAATATCTTTCCCCATGATGGGTATTCACAGATACCATTCTTTAGTATATCATTTAACTAACTGATCTTATATGATGAACTTCTTACTAATCTTACATTTGGCGGAATCTCATACTAGTTTGATAACCATTAGACTACCAATTAGATCATATCTTGAATTAATTCCGGATGCCTATTTTACATAACATGAGAACCCCCAATTTAACAAATGACTTAGATTCCTTATGACTACTAAACGAAACAGAAAACCATTTAGGTATGTCAGATACTAGGTAGCTCAGATTTTATCATTACATAATCGTAGATACGAATACGCCAATATCTTGTACTAACAGACTACTCTGGCAGATTCCCTCTTTAGTAGTATAGAAGCATATTAATTTCTCGAAACACCATTTAAAGCTCATTCCATTTATCTCAAAACTAAACAAGCCAAGTTATCTTTAGACTCATCAGATCCCTACCATAGAATTAACTATTGAAGAAGTATTAGAACTTACCCAAATCTTACCACAAAGGTGATTATCCAGATTATGCTACATAAACATCACTGATTATGCCACATAGATGTTACAGGATTCTCTACACTGATAAATACAGAATACACCGCAAAGGCTTAGTAGATCACTCCACATAGGTAACACAAAATATACCACACAAGTTGTGATGAGATTAAAAGGTTTCTAAAATTATTCTGATGTTTCGTTAAAAATTCCTTGGGTTTTAATGAATTTTTGTAAAAATAGTCATAACTTGTAGAAAATTTTTGATACCATGAATTGGGTAGTTTTGTATTGTTTAAAGGTTGAGAATCTATCATAGGTGAATAATTAGATCAATGGAATCAATTTTAAGAAAAATGATTGAGTATAGAGTGAGATAATTGAATTTCAAGTTTGTTATGTCGAAAGCTTCAGTTACATGAGAATTTAGCTTAGGCTTATTTTTTTATTGTTTAAGGTGAATCCTTAGCTAATTTTTGATTATGCTATTGTGTAAATTATTGGGTTGAAGCTTCGGATTCATTAGGACCTTCTACGAGCTAAGAAAATGCTAGTTTGAGCTTTTGGCATTTCAACGAAAGCGTATTCGTGAGTGTTTAGAATAGCTGCTTGTGGACATGATTCAATGCATTAATTGAGAATTTAGTAGTAGCCTAAACCCCTACTCTAAATTTTGAGTGTAAGCTTTCTCATACCCATGAATTTATATGTGAAAATGTGTTGTGAATTTGTGGATTATAATGTGACCTTGTGATATGTGTAATAAGCTTATGATGGCTATTGTGAAAGAGTGAATTATAGGCATGATATACGTGCCATATGACAGTGAATATGTTGCTCTTATAATGTGATTATGCAAAGATAAAGTGCAGTGAATGGAAAGTAAATATGTGTGCTAATAACAGATATTTGGGCTTGTGAACCTTAAGACTATTGGATATAATTGGCATCCCATAGGATTGTGAGTACTTACCTATATATGTCATGTGATTTGGATATTGAGGCCCTGGGACATATTGGAGAGATAAAGGAATGTGAGCTAATATCTATTTAATAGAACATGTTTGGTGTGATGGAGAGCATTAGCTATATGCTTCACTTTTTGGGATATGTTCGACTCTATGAGCCTTTTGGTGTGTTGGAGACCCGTGTATCTGATGAGTGGTGATAGAGCCTACTTTTACGTTTCATAGCTCAAGTGTTAAATTATCAATGAATATGTTTATGAGTATTGTGGTGTATGCTTAAATGATATATGATTGTTATGAAAATGAATCATTAAAAGATGCATGAACAAGTAATATGAAAATAAAGTTGAGATGTTGTAATTATGTTAAATGGATGTTTCGCTAATGCTTGATGAAATGTTTTCATAGTAGTTGTGGTAGGCATTCACTGATCTTGTAAATCTTACTCATTCCTTTTAATCCATTACAGATTAGTAGAGTTATGGTGCGAGCGGTGAGGTTCTGAGAGGTGATCCAAGCAAGTTTTTTACGTTAATTAGTAGGTGTTTATTATGTGTTTAAGATTTGGGAAATAAAGGTAATGTGGTAGACTTTTTGCTGGTATTTGCCATGATATTTTGGATGTTTCTATAGCTTATTTGTTCTCAGGATTTAAAGATTTGAATTGTGATATGTTGATTATTGCTCGAATTTATTTTCGATGTTTAAAACTTTTATTATAGTTTTTTTTGGCTTTTCTTTGATATAGTATAAGATGCATGTTGAATAGACTTGTGTTGGAATGTCTTCTATGCTTAAATATGCTGAATTTTTACTGTCTAGAGCAGAGGTACCAATATTCGAGTTTTAAAAACGATACCTCTGTTATATTTCATTGTGCAGGAAGTTAGTATTGACATTTGGTATCGATACCCTGACACGAGCACCGATACTCGGGGTAAATTAATCAATACTTAAACAAATATACCAATATTTTCTAGGATTTGATTTTTATATGAGAAACAGAATGTTGTTTTGGTATCGATTATTCAATTGGTATCGATACCATCTAAAGGAAATATCGATACCTTTGTTTTAGTATCAATACCTGCGTGACTTTCTTTGGAATTTGGCTAAATGGTCTCTATGTATGTTTAATTATTGTTATAAGGCTATTTGTTGTATGTCTATCATGTATTAATGATGGTTAGAGTAAGTTTGACTTAAAATTTTTATAAATGCTAAAATGGAAGATGTTTCTTTAATAATGAGCTCATTTGTACTATGTATGATGTGAGATCATGGTGTGGCATCCTGGTGTTCGAGCTTGACGACCGAGACAGGTATAGGATGTTACATGTAGGGTCTTCAAAACCCTTTGGTTGTGCCACATATACCTCCTACTTCAAGTAACCATTTAGGAAGGCACTTTTAACATCCATTTGATACATTCCTTCCTCTTGAGTGTATCTCTATGCAACCAGCCTTGCTTTGTTTGTAGTTATGTTCCCCTACTCATCAATCTTGTTCTTGAAGATCCACTTTGTGCCAATGATGTTGCAATCACTAGGTCTAGGAACAAGTTTCCAAACTTCATTCCTCTCAAATTTTTAAAGCTAATCCTACATGGATTGGATCCATTTTTGATCCTTCAATGTTTCTTCGATATGTTTAGGATCAAACTGTGATGCATAACATGTAAACCTTACCGTATCTCTATAGTTTTATTTATGCTTCCTTCTTGTTCGAACACCATCATGAATGTCACCAATGATATCACTTGCAAAGTGATTCTTTTTTACTTTAAAAGAGGGTTCATATTGGTCAAATCCATCATGTTAATCTTCTTTCTCAGTTTCACCTTTATCTTTGTTACCCTCATTAATATGTCTAACATTCATCTATGAGTGGTCACTAAAAGTTGGCACTACAACCTCCATTGAAGATTTAAAAGAATCATCCTCAATCTGATTTCTTCTACATGAACCTTCATCATCGATCACAATATTGATGGACTCCATTACTTTTTGTGTCCTATTGTTGTAGACTTTATAGGCTCTACTGTTTGTGGCATACCCTAAAAACACACCTTTATCAAATTTCCCTTGATGCTCGTGATCCTTCAAGATAAAATAGGTATTTCCAAAGGCATGAAAGTATTTCACACTTAATTTCCTACCCTTCCACAACTCTCTAGGGTTGACTTGAGTGTTTGGCCTTAGGTGCACCCTATTATTTCTTTCTATGATTCCATTCTACTTAGGAGTCTTTGGAGTAAAAAACTTATGCTTGATTCCTTCATCCTCACAATAAACATTGAAATCTTCATTTCCAAACTCCATTCCATGATCACTTCTTATTCTTTTGATTATTCCAATGACACGACCCTTTTCATTTATCAAGGTCTTGCACAGCTTCCTAAAGTTTTCAAAGGTGGTTGATTTGTCTCTCAAAAATTTCAACCATGTGAACTCGAATAGTCGTCCACATAGACTAGCACATATCTTTTGCCACTGATTCTTTTTGTAAGCTTAATTCAAATAAAAACCATATGAAGTAGATCTAGTTTCTTGGATGTTTGGCCTTGAGTGACTCTTTGATGTTTCTCCCTATGTTGCTTACCCTTCAAACAACTGTTGCAAACTTTAGGAACATACCATTCAATTTAAGAATACCCCTGATAGCCTCGAACTTGATCAATCTTTGAAGTACTTTATAATGCACATGACCAAGTTTCTCATGCCGCAATTCTAACTCAAAGACACTTGCTTTGTTACATTTAACAAACTGTAAAACCTTATAACAATTATCAAAGATCCTGACCCCTTCTATAATCTTCTCTTTTGTTTTGGAAGAGACTTGACAATCACCTTTGATGAAGTTTATTAACATCCCTTAGTCACACAACTGACTGGCTAATGACAATAATTATTTATAAAAGATGTATTCTAAATGATATGATATAAAATATCAAATTAATTCTGATGTACAACATGTAGAATTATTTTATCAAATAGTACATTAATTTGTTGAAAAAAATCGTACTTATAATTTGTTAAAATATCATTAGGATAAAAGATTATATAGATATTAATTATATCGGTGTAAGTTTACGTCTCTTGTATATTTTACTTCACTTGAATCCATGCAAGCCTCCATATGAAAAATTGGATATATGTATCTGTATACGTGTATGTATATATATTGTCAAGGAAATCTAATATGGGTATCTTGCTTGGTCTTAATTTTCAATTTGCCATGGAAATATGTTGCTCTATGTTCATCGCTCCATTTACAACAATGCTAAGCTACTCTACCTTACTTGTTTTCTTCACTTTTGCTATGTTTTACCTCTTTAAGATTCAATGGCAGCGTGCCCAAAAGCCTGAGTAGCCCTCTCTTCTGCCAGGCCCTAAACCATGGCCTATTGTAGGAAACCTCCCTGAATTAATCATAAACAAGAAGAAAACTTCGGTCTCATTGGATACACAGTGTCATGAAAGAAATGAACACCGAGATTGCTTGTATTCGTCTGGGAAACGTTCTGTAGAAGATTGATAATATTTGGAGAAATAAAACAAAGAAAATGATAAAGAATATAATGGAGAAGAGAAATAAATTTTGTATGGAAGAAATAAAATTCTTTCTAATAAAATTTTTATTTCAATCACACAAAATAATAATAATTCTTCATCACATACAACTCTTTATATAGGAGTTGTATGTGACTATTCATCTATATCACTAAATGCTAGGAGTTGCGACTATTCATGCATATGTGTAACTTTTCATATTCAAGTCTCTTCACTCTTCATAATGTGTGTAACTTTTCTTCTTCAAGTCTATTCACTCTTCATATTCAAGTCTCTTCACTCTTCTAACTTTTCATAATTTATTTGTGTAAGATTAATTTAATTATGTGCCAACAATGCCTCCCTTAAATTAAACTTGCTTTGAACTCCCAACCTTTCAACATTTTTCTTGAAGACTTGTCCACTTAGCAGCTTTGTGAAGATATCAGCCATCTGATCCTCCGTCTTGCAATATTCGACTTGAACATCACCACTATTCACTAGTTCCCTCAAGAAGTGATATCGAATGCGAATGTGTTTTGTCCTTCTATGAATAACTGGATCTTTTGTGACCGAAATAGTAGAACTATTGTCACAAAACAAAATTGTTAACTTGCTCTGCTTCTGCTTAAGACTCTCCAAAATTCCACGTAACCAAATCAATTGACATCCTGCATAAGATGCAGCGATATATTCAGCTTCTGTAGTCGAAAGTGCCACAACTGATTGTTTCTTTGAGCTTCATAAAACTGTACCACTACCAAGGTGAAAAACATAACCAGAAGTGCTTCTGCTATCATCAATGCTTCCTACTAAATCACTATCCGTATAATCAATGAGATCAACTAATGTATTAGCTTTATAGAAAATTCCATAATCAATGGTTCCCTTCACATATCTCAATATTCTCTTAGCAGCCTCCCAGTTATTGGAGTAAGGTTTCTCCATGAATCTACTCACCAAGCTAATAGCATACACGATATCAGGCCTTGTCGAAGTCAGATACATCAACTTTCCAACCAAACTTCTGAATATGGTGGAATTGACTAGCTTTCCTTCACCCTCTTTAGATAACTTCAGACCTGTAATGCATGGAGTAGAGACTGGATTTGCATTTTCCATCTTGAACCTTTTTAGAACTTCCTTTGCGTAGCTCTCTTGTGAAATAAAAATTCCTTTCTCGGATTGATGAACTTTAATGCCAAGAAAATGATGAAGTTGTCCCAAATCTATCATCTTAAATTCTGCCATCATTGAGTGCTGAAATTTTTTCAACATCTTCACATCATTTCCTGTGAAAATAAGATCATCAACGTAGAGACTTACAACCATGAATCTTCCTTGAGAATTGTCTTTGATGTAGAGAGTATGCTCATATGGAAATTTCTAGAATCCACACTTCTGAAAATAAGAATCGATGCGGCTGTACCAAGCTCGGGGTGATTGCTTCAACCCATACAAAGCTTTCTTCAACTTGTAAACTTTTTCTTCTCCTCCTTTTTTGACAAACCCTAGTGGTTGATCAATGTAGACTTCTTCTTTGAGAACACCATTCAAAAATGCAAATTTTACGTCCATTTGGAACATTTTCCAATTTTTTTTAGGCAGCAAGAGAAACAAGTAACCGAATTGTCTTAAGTCTTGAAACTGGAGCAAATACCTCTGTAAAATCTTCTCCTTCCTTTTGCTTGTATCCTTTTGCAACCAGTCTTGCCTTGTACTTGTTGATAGAGCCATTTGGATTCATCTTTGTCTTGTACACCCATTTGACTCCAATTGAATTCTTGTGCGGCGGCAAATCTGTAAGCTCCCATGTATCATTGTTTTCAATTGAGCAAATTTCTTCTTTCATGGCTTTCCTCCATATTTCTTCTTGATATGCATCATCAAAAGAAATTGGATCTTCTCCTGTAAAGAAGGCAAAGAATATAGCATCATTTTGCACAACTTCATCAGTTACATCATATAACTCTTGGATGCTTCTCGTTTTTTGGATCGGGCTGGGTGAAGAAGAATTTGATGAAGAACTTGGGGAAACAGGAGGATTTCTTGCTTGAGCATCATCTTCAACATTCTCAATTATTGCCTCTTCTTCTTCTTCTTCAAGTTCAAAAGGAAAAATTGGCAAATTTTCCTTTTCAACTTCCATATCTTCAAACATGGAATTTTCATCAAACCAAACATCTCGGCTTATCACAATCTTCTTTGTCACCGGATTGTACAACTTGTATGCCTTACTTCTTTCACTATAGCCAATGAAAATGTATTTCTCTGACTTGTCATCCAACTTGCTTCTCATTGCATCTGGAATATGAGAGTAAGCAACACTCCCAAATACTCTAAGATGACGAACACTAGGCTTTGTACCATACCACGCCTCATGTGGTGTGCAATTCTCCAAGCTTCTTGTCGGCGATCTGTTGATAAGATAAACTGCACATGAAATAGCTTCAGCCCAAAATCTTCTTGATAACCTCTTCTTCTTAAGAAGATATCTAGCCATTTCCATAATTGTTCTATTCTTTCTTTCACACATACCATTTTGCTGAGGTGTATGGCGGACTGTCGTTTCATGCTGGATGCCACTATCTTGGCAATATTTCTCAAATTCTTTTGAAAAATATTCACCTCCACGATCTGTCCGTAAGGTGTTAATTTTCAACTCAGTAAAATTCTCCACTTCTGCCTTGAAATCTTTGAATCTCTGAAAAGCCTCTGATTTTTCTTTTACACAATACACCCATAACTTTCTTGAGTAATCATCAATGAAAGAGATAAAGTAACGATTACCTCCCAAAGATGAAACTGTCATTGGACCACAAAGATCCGAGTGAATAATTTGTAATGGTCTTCTTGCTTTCCACAAGGATTGAGAAGGAAAATATTCAAGTCTCTTCACTCTTCATAATGTGTGTAACTTTTCATCTTCAAGTCTATTCTCTCTTCATATTCAAGTCTCTTCACTCTTCATATTCAAGTTTCTTCACTCTTCTAACTTTTCATAATTTATTTGTGCAAGATTAATTTAATTATGTGCCAACACGTTCATGTGATTCCCGTCACTTGTACTGAAATCAGTCTCCAATTCTTGAGAAAACAGGATACTATTTTTGCTTCAATATCCCTTACCATGGCCACTAATGTCCTCTCAAAAGGGACTTATCAGTGGAGAAAAATGAAGAGAGTTATGGTTAGTGTGATGCTTTCACAGGAAAGACATCGATGGCTTCACGAGAAAAGAGTTGAAGAAGCTGATAGCCTCGTTCTTTACGTACTTAACCGATGGAAAAATGGTGATGAAGGCGGCCTTGAAGACTTAAGACTGGTTGCCCAACACTATTGTTGCAATGTGACGAGGAAGTTGATCTTTAATAGAAGATACTTGGGAGAAGGGAAAGCAGATGGTGGACCTGGTTTTGAGGAAGAAGAATACATCGGCGCCATTTTCGCTTTTGTCATTCATCTTTATTCCTTTTGTATATCCGATTACTTGCCATTTTTGAGAGGCCTTGGCCTGGAGGGGCATGAGAAAATCGTGGAGGACGCAACTAGGGTTCTAGAGAAATATAACAATCCCATTATTGAAGACAGGATTCAACAATAGAGAGATGGCAAGAAACATGAATCTCAAGACTTGCTTGATGTTTTTGTTTCTTTGACTGATGACAGTGGTACCCCACTACTGTCCGCGGACGAGATCAAATCTGAAGTTAATGTACGTCTTTCCTTCACTCTAATTGTTTTGAACAAAATATAAGCCTCCAACATGTTACACTTTATTAAAAATTGAATACTAAGACATGAAAATAACATAAATATGATATAATATACACGTGGTATCATAGAAAATCAACCCTAGATATTGATGATCTTTTTATTTCAACTTAATTTTCAGGAAATTATGATTACAGCAGTGGATAATCCATCAAATAACTTAGAATGGGCACTTGCGGAGATGTTAAATAACCCAGAGACGCTACAAAAGGCCAGAGACGAATTAGATACTGTGGTTGGAAAAGATAGGTTAGTACAAGAATTAATATTTCCCATTATTTAACTATATTAAGGCACGCGCCAGAGAAGCCTTTAGACTCCATCCCATTGCACAATTTAACCCTCCTCACGTCCGTGACTGATGCAACAGTGGGCGACTACTTCATCCCTAAGGGTAGCCATGTGATAATTAATCGGGTTGGGATTGGTCGAAACCCTAAAGTTTGGGACGAGCCATGCGAGTTCAAGCCAGAACGTCACCTCTAGGATTGTAATATAGGCGAAGTGGTGCTTGCAGAGCCAGATTTGCGGTTGTTTACATTCAGTAGAGGAAGGACAGGGTGCCCCGGAGTGGTGCTTGGAAGCTCGATGACTACCATGATGTTTGCGAGGCCATTGCAAGGATTTGATTGGAGCATCCCGACTAACCAGGGAACCGTTGATCTTTGTCCAGGAAGGGGAGTTCCCTTTCTGGCTAAACCACTGCTTGCTGTTGCAAAGCCACGATTGCCACCCCATGTCTACTCTTTTTCAACTGAAAGTGAAATACAGTGACTAACTCCTTGACGAAGATGGGGCTTGACAAGGGGACCTGTTTGTGGCTTGGTTCTAATGAAATTGTTTTTATCCATAATATGTATTTCCTGTTGTAGCTTATTTCGGTGTTTGTATGGGGTGTACTCACTTGCGCACTTCTTATGTATTGTTTTCTTAAACTATATTAAGATATTAGTAGGTGACACTTGGCACTTCTTCCTTTCCATACTGCCATGGAAATCGTTCTTTAGCAATTATGCTCGCTTTCATCCATTTTGTTTCGTGCACTACTATATGTTTCGGTATTTTAATTTTAAATCGTTATAAAATTATTGTTTAATCTAATTTTTTAAAATTATTATTGTATAATTTTTTTATCGGTTTGTACCAATTGAAAGCTCTTAGCTTTAATGTCACAAATTTGTAAAGTAAGATATAAATAACTTTCTTCTCCCATCTCTAAAATTGACTATCAAATCGAGATAGATCCAAGGTATATTCTTTTACTCATCGATGGGTATAGATTGAAACTTGCTAGTTTGACTTTTTCTTTTTAAAAAAACCAAACAACCCAGTAACTTAATTAAAACCTTTCAAATAGTTTAGTGATAATTTTGTAACTTTTTAAAGTTGAGTGACTAAAAATAAACTTACTAATAGTTTTAGTGACATTTGTATAGTTTACCTTAATAAAATTTATGTTTTTTTATTAATAAGTGGTAGAAAGAAGAAGTGGTCGTGGAATTTCTCCCGAACCATTTAAATCAAATTTAAATTTTGGAGTTATTATTGTTAGAAATGTTTTACTTAATATTAACATAATTCGAACAAGATTTACTTCAAAATAAATGACGAAACAAATCATCATTTATGCAATATTTATAAGGTAAGTTATAAAATTTAAAAATAAAATAAAAATATTTAATAAGTTAAAAATTTGGAAAAAAATCAATTTTCTACAAATAATTAAAATAAAATTATATTACGACAAACTAAAACATCCAATTTCTTCAAAACAATAAAATAAATACTAATAGTAATAATACAAAAAAAATTTCTTAATATTGATCTTCTACTCCAATCTATCATCATTGTTACAGGAAATTTTATTCGTCAATTTTTGAATTTTAATGCAATTAAGGTTCAGTTTGTTTGCTAGTAAAATATTTTCTAGACAATGGTTTCGGAAAATGATTTACTTTTTAGAAATGATTTATTTTTCGGTGTTTAGATGAATCTGTAAAATATTTTTTGTTTTTGATATTTTCGATTTTTAGTGATTTCTTGAAAATATTTTTGGAAAAGTGTTTTTACATATATTAATAAATTTTATATTTTTAATAAATTTATATTTTAAATATTTTACATATATTACAATGATTTATTTATAAATAAATCAAATTAAATATATAATAATATTCAGTTATTAAGCTATAATATTAACCGTCATAAATTGAAAAAATCAAAGTCAAATAAATTATTTATAATTGTGTTATAAAAAATAAAAACAAGGATTGAATAATTATAAATTAGATTCCAAACCACAATTAATACTAGAAATTAATAAAATTATCCAAATGCATAATTAGTAGTACACCACATAATAATAACAATATTGTGCAAGTGCATAACTAATATTACACCACATTAAAAGTATCAATATCTTCAACCTTGAGAAAATTTTTGAAGCCAAATTATTTCATGCGTCTTACTTTTAACTAAAAAAGCTTTGGCCTCGGATTCATGACTCACTAGATAATCAAACACAGAACACAGGAAGTCATCATCAAATCCTTCTTCCTCCATCGACATCACTTCTTCGTAAAGATGTGGTGTCTTATCCGTAGTAAATTGTTCCAAAGCATTAGCAATTTTGCCAAGTTGTTCATCCACAAATTTAATTTTTTCATCAACGACACTTTCTTGAACATTTTTTCTTTCACGTTTGGATGTTCTAGATGAAGATACTTTTGTTCTTACCTCTTCAGTCTCTTCATTGTCGCAATCTATAGGTACTAAATCTTGGTTACCATCATCCAAATCTATGTCAGCAAATGTTCTGGCAAAACTCCTTGTTGCCATATCTTTGCCAACAACCAAAGCCATTTCATCATAACGATCAATGCTTTTATTCATACTTCTTGTGTGCTTGTTGGATATTATACACAATTAGAATAACAAGTAAAAAATAATTGAAATATACTTAACATATATACACATATATTACCATCACTGATGCATCATATGTCGCTCTACCACATGTGATCATTTTCATGTTATCATCCCATCCAAAACCATTTTTACCCCAAATTGTGCATATAATCTGCCACTGGTTTTTTACAGTCCTCAAATGATTTTTCACATACTTCACATCGCATTGGACTTGAAATCTTTCAGAAATAGCTTCGGCAACTTGATTAATAGAAACTGCTTAGAAAGTATTAGAAGGCTTATTTCCTCTCTAGGCCTCTTTTGCTAGAATTTCAAGAAAAAGATGTTCTATCGGTTATGTCCACCTGAATTGCTTGGAGGTTCCTTCTTTGTTATCCTTACCCATTCTACATTAATAATTGTCATTGTCCACCATTTCAATAACCAACAAGCTTAAAACATTATAAATTCAATATCTAACAAGCTTAAAACATAATCAATATCTAACAAATTCAAGACATAATAATTTCAAAATCAACAAACTAAAATTTCAATATCATTATCCAACCAACATTAACACAAAAAACAAAACAATTTTAATATTAAAACATACATAACATAGAAACAATAACCCTAAGCCCTAAACCTACCTAAGATTTCTAACCATATAATTAGTCCACATAGTTTGTGCAATTTCGTCTCTCTTAGTAGACCATTCTCTTACTTCTTCTCTTTCTTCTCACTCCGTAAGAGTTAGTATTATCAAATCAAACTCAGGCTCCTCGTATAATCCTTGATTAAGTAAATCACTAGGATCAACTCCCATTATATGATTATGAATGATAAAACAAGCCAAAACTATATCTACTTGAGTTTGAAAATTCCAAAATGGTTTAGCATCTAATACACAAAACTGTTTCTTCAAAATCCCAAAAACACGTTCAACAGTGATTCGTAATGATGAATGATGAAGATTAAAGAGTTCCTTTGCATTTTCAGGGCCCTGAGCACTAAACTCTTTTAAATGATATCGGAAACCACAATATGGGGGAATATATCCATTTTAAATGCCATAACCAGCATCAGTAAGATAATATTTACCTACAATTTTACAAAACATAATTAATATAATAAATTATGAGCTTAATAGAACTATTTGGTATTTAATGATAATTATTACCTTCCGGAATTCTTAATCCTCTTGGGCGTGAAAGTGTATCACTTAAAATACGAGAATCATGTGCACTACCTTCCCAACCAGCTAGAACATAGGAAAATTTCAAATCAAATGTAATGGCAGCCAATACATTTTGTGTCGTCCCCCCTTTACGGCTACGAAATCTTCCTTGAATGCTAAGTGGAACAAATGCACAAACATGAGTTCCATCTAATGCCCCAATACAATTTTTAAAATAAGGATAAAACCTTGGATTGTTTCTGATTTCACTAGGAGTTGACTCACAGGTAATCTAATAACTAGTTTATACAATTTCAAAATAGCTTTCAATACAACCCTAAAGTAACGGTGAATTGTCTCAGTTGATCTATAATATCTAGATCCAATCACTTGAAGCCTTACATTATGACCAATTATATGTAAAAATATAACTATTTACTCCCTAATATTCACATATTTAGTTGATTGTAACAAATTATTCCTACTAAGAATATCACACAAATTAAAAAAGGCAATCGATCTCATCCTTATCACATCAATACAATGCTAGTCACCACTATATAAAATACTATTAATATAATTTTATCTTTTATAATCTCGATTCACACAAGGTGAGAAGCAATTTCCTTCCTAGTTTTTTTATTTTTTAATCCAAAGAACCCCAAAAGCTAAAACTGAAGGCACGACTCTGACAATTGCATTTTGATCTTGATTACGATCCATCTACACAAAACAATGCCACACAAATAATTGATCACTACAAAAAAGATGCAAGATTTTCATAAGATCACATATAGGAAACTTTAATTTAATCGAGCTAAGATCTAAGTTAAGCATGCACCTTTCAATTATTCCGTCCATTAATCATCATCTGGCTAGGATTGATCAACTAATTCTAATGCATTCAATAACACCTTCATGAATGAACTACTTGCATGGTTTTAATTGAAAGCATGAACGATTGAGACATAGAACATCATGAACATAAATCAAATGAAATTTATCAAATTGATGTAATCATTCTAGCTAAAAAAATTAAGCATTAATCGTTAATGAAAAAATACAAAGAAAATTGCAAACATGATGAACAATAATAAAAATTAAGGAAGAAGAAACGTGAGTCACTTGACAATGTCCACCACGTCCTTGCACACCGCGACCATAGATACCGCGTAATTTACTTCTCTTAAGTTCAAAAGTCTAAAGTTTATCTTAGGTTATTAAAAATCCTAAATCTAATGTTTAGCAGAAGTGGTTAGCTATCTTAAATCAAAGAATGTTTTATTCAATAATCTCTAAAGTTCATCAGTCTAACTAAAGTATAAATAACCAGAGTACAACTAAGTTACTAGGATTGGCGTCAGAGTCTCAAATTCACATTTTCATAACTTTCGTAAATTTTTGCACAAATTCACCATCATCAGATTTCTAAAAAATTTCTTAAAAATTAGAAATTTCAAAACACATTATGCATAAAAATTGTAATCCCAAAAACCACAGCTCGAGTTTTACAACCTGACTTTGATACCACTAAATGTAACACCCCAAACTTGGCCTAGTCATTACGGCTGAATCTGGAGAAGTTACATCAACTCGTTTGAAAAACTAAAATCTAACTTAGAAATTGTGTGATCTGAAAACTTAATTTAGCTAAGATCATACAAGTTTCACGAAATTCTCAAGTTTGAAAACACATATTTCACAGCATGATCTCTTAAACATTTACTTAAAAAAACAAAGAAAATATTTAAAAATTGCATTCTAACTTTAGTAATCATGTGATTTGAAAATATTAATTTTTGGCAAAACTCTTACATTGTTATTTAGAAAAACTCATGCGCAGAACTTACTCATTTTACGGAAAAACATTTAGTTTAATACTTAATTTTCCAGTGAATATTTCCAGAGTTTTTTTAGTTTTGAAAATCGAATTTTAATTTGTCAAATTCATATGATTTTGCAGTTTTACGTTTAAGATCACCCAAAAACTAGCGAACATATAAAAAACCCAAAAACAAAACCAAATTCGAAAACTTAGTACAAAAATTCAAAAGTCTAGAAATCTTAATTAAAATAATTCGAACCATATTATGTGGAAAACCAATCTGAGCTCCTGCATAACATCCAATCCTAAACTTGTTGGTTACTTGAGAGGATAACAAACAAAGAGTGAGTATAGATTTTTTTATAGTTGTTTATGGCACCTTTTTACATAAAAATTATGTTAATCCTGTATATTTGACAGTTAATTAGGTGAATTTTGTTCATATTGAGATAATGGACATGAGTTAGTAAAATATGAAATTTTATGCTTTTATGTATTAAATTTGTGCATAATTTAATTATTTCATGCTACATAACAATTTCTTGTACTTAATTGTTGTAGTGGAACCATGGAGTTAATAATTTGTGAAGCTTATTTTAATTATACATGGACATGAGCTTTATTCTACCTTAGTTGGACAACAATAGCAAGCAAATTGGGTCAAAAGGAAGTCACTTTGATCCAGTTAAAATTGATTTAATTGAAGAACAAGTCTGAAAAGTAATTGGGTCACAAAAACCGTCCAAGTGAGGGGGAAAGAAGCCCAATTCGGAAAGGGCATATGAGCAACCCAAAATAAGCTTTTGGAAGATTTATTTAGAGATCCTTACACTTGTAAAATAATTAAAAATTAGCTCCTAACAATCGGCTAAGAAATCGTCCAACCCTTGCTTGATTCATACATGAAATCAAGTATGAATCAAGCAACCAACAACCTCCCCTCTCCATAATTCGTAGGCGGCCAAACAAAGGAGAACCTTAAGGAATATTAAAGTTATTCTTAGAAAACTTCTCAGCCATCCCTCTACTATAAATACCACCCTTTACTTCCTATTCATTCATCCCTCATCCCACATCATTCAATAATCTCTCACTCATATCTTTCCTTTCCTTCTCACGCATAACCCATCTATTTTCCCCCATTTAGCTAGCAATTCCTTAAGAAAATCCTCTCTTGGCTGGCCACCTTGAGGAGCATCTTGCAAAGGAGCAATTACGAGGATCAGAAGAAGCCATCGTGATCAATTTCTGGAGGATTGCCAAAATTATTTTAGAGTTTTTTTTCTTCCTTAATCTTTATTTTTGTTCATCATGTTTGCAATTTGCTTTGTTGGTTTTTGATTAACGATGATAGCTTAATTTTATTTAGCTAAAATGATTATGTCAATTTGAAAATTTTCATTTGATTTATGTTCATGATGTTTTGTGTCTCAATTGTTCATGCTTTCAGTTAAAAACATGCATGCATTTCATTCGTAAATATGTGATTGAATGCATTAGAATTAGTTGATCAATCCTAGCCAGATGATGATTAATGGACGCAATAATTGAAAGGTACATTCTTAACTTATATCCTAGCCCGATTAAATTAAAGATTTGTAATAAATCAAGAGAGCTCTATTACTTTGGATAACTTTTAGATTTGTGTGATTAAATTGTTTCAAACCTAATCTATCCCTGTTACTGCACAAAAAATCTAAGAAACCCTTAGTTAAATATGATCATTGTAGTACGCATGTTTTAAGTAAAAGATTCTAAAATGACTTAATCCTAGTTTCAAATTTAATGAAAAATCGAGTTGCCATGGAATATTTTCTGAAACATTGTGAGCATGACGAAAATGAACCAAGTCAATTGTTATAACTATTCTAGCATATTAAAGTTATTATTGTTAAAGGTTGCAAATCTGCTGCTAAACCATATCATTGCATTATTCATTTCATTTGCATTTAGGTTAACTTGCATCTAGATAATTAATTTACTTAACACCAACCAAGTGAAATTATTGTATTTTTCTCACCAAATTGTTAAATGTTAATTTTGAAAAATATTGATTAACATATACAATCCCTGTGGAGACGATAACTCTTATACTTATTCTGTGATAATGACTATGTATACTTGCACAAAACCCAACGTTACAAGTTTTTGGCGCCTTTGTCGGGGATTGTTGCCTTAATCTTTTTTTTTTGTAAAAGTATTTCTTTCAATTTGGTTATTTATTTTTAATTAATTTTTAATTAATATTTTTATTCTTTATTCTTTATTTTATTGTGATTTTCTTTTTAGGTCTTCGTGAGCATAGTTTGAATCATCGATTTACTCCCTATAGACCCAAAAATTGAGCTGGCATTTAGATAAACAAGATGAGAAATATTAGCCCAAAGACAAGCCGCAGAAATGGACCTTTAGAATCAAAATGATGTTCAATGGAATAAAGCCGTTAATGTTCATAATCCAATCCTTCTTATTGATGATAGGGATATTGCTATAAGGCAATATCTTGTGCCACTTTTTAATGAGTTATATCTGAGAATTAGGAGACTAGAGATTGAGGCACCGCAGTTTGAAGTGAAACCTGCGATGTTTCATATGCTTCAAGCAATAGGTCAATTCAGTGGAATGCCTACAGAAGATCCACATCTTTACCTTCGATTATTTATAGAGGTAAGTGATTCCTTCAAGATAGTCAGTGTAACTGAAGACACACAGAGGTTGAAGTTGTTTCCATACTCATTGCGAGATCGAGCACAAGCATGACTAAATTTGTTGCCACCCAACTCAATTTCTACTTGGTAAGAATTAGTTGAACACTTTCTAGTAAAGTATTTTTCACATAGCAAAAATGCTACATTGCAGAATAAGATCACCACTTTTCAGCAGATGGATGATGAGTCCGTATACGAGGCATGGGAAAGATTCAAAGAGCTACTACATAAATGCCTTCACCATAGGATTCTGTATTACATCCAGTTGGAAACATTTTATAATGGTTTCAACGCACACACAAGGTTAGTGGTAGAGGCTTCTGCAAATGGCGTTATCTTATCAAAGTCTTATGATAAGGCTTACGAAATAATCAAGAGAATAGTCTGTAACAACGACCAATGGCTGACAAATCGAGCAACTTCAGGAATATGAGTAACAGGATTGCATGGAGTAGGTGCCCTTACTTCACTCTCAGCTCAGGTATCTTCTATCTTTTCAATGTTGAACTAGTTTACTACTAATGGTTTAAATCATGTTGCAGCTTAGCCACCAAGTCACTTTGATGTTATTTGCTATGTATATTGTAGGGACGATCATTTTTTCGAGAATTGTCCATCAAATCCCAAGTCTATTTACTACATAGGGAATTAACACAAAAATAGAAGTGGACAAGGACTATAGTCCAACTTCTATAATACTTTGTAGTGAAACCATCCAAACTTCTCTTGCTATAACCAAGGAGTTGGACCGACCAATAATTACATGCAGCATTGATCAAATCAACCTTTTGGTTTCAATCAACAACTTCAAAAACCATCGCAAGTTGAACGTTTCAATAATTTGGAGAATTTGTTAAAACATACATTGCTAAAATGTTGCCTTGATTCAAGGCCAAGCAACAACATTGGAGAATTTGGAAAACCCCAAGGTGTTGTACCAAGAAAAATAGAAAATACTTTACCAGTTGAGTCTCCTAATAATCTTGAGAACTTATTCAAAGTATACATGGCAAAACATGATTCAACTTTGAGAAATTTGGAGAACCAGATGGGGTAGTTAGCCAACAGACTTCAAAGTAGACCATAAGGAGCTTTGCCTAGTGACACGGAGAATCTAAGAAAACCTGGCAAGGATAATTGCAAAGTGGTCACTTTATAAAGCAAAAGGACTTTGGAACCCAAGGAAGTTGAGGTTGAAGATGAACCTTCAAAGAAAAAGAAAAATCAACCAATAGTTGAAATTCTTACACCAGAGAAGCCAGATTCTACAAATTCTAAAGAGGTAGAATCTAAACTAGTGAATTTTAATAAGCTAACCACTTCGCTAGATGCAGATATATTACCTCGGAAGAGTTGTCTAGTCCAAGCCAAAGTTTCACAACCTCCATATCCTCAAAGACTCCAATAACATAAGCAACAATAAGATGCTAAATTTAATAGAATGTTGGGTGTGTTGAAATAGCTACGTATCAACATTCTGTTGGTGGAAGCTTTGGAGCAAATGTTGAACTATGCGAAAGCTATGAAGGAATTTCTGTCTAAGAAGAAAAGGTTTGGGGAATTTGAAATTGTAACTCTAACTACAAAATGTAGCTTACTTTTCTGAACAGGTTGCATCCTAAATTGAAGGATCTAGGAAGTTTCATCATACCCTGCAATATTGGAGAATCTTATTGTGGTAAGGCTTTGTGTGATTTGGGTTCAAGTATCAACTTGATATGTACGTCTGTGTTCAGAATATTAGGTATTGGTAAGGCCAAACCGACTATTGTTCCACTCCAACTAGCAGAGAGATCCTTAGCATATCCGAAAGGAAAAATTAAGGATAATCGATGTACAGAAAGGTGAACTCACCGTGCGACTTCAAGATGAATAGGTGACCTTTATTGTACCCAATGCCCTAAGATCTCCTGATGAGGTTAAAGATTGTTCTACTGCCTCCGAGACAGATCTTTTGGTTGAAACAAAATATTGAACTCTTCAAATAATTTGTTGGAAGGTATTTCATCTGATTCTCCACATCAAGATGAGGACAACACATGTTTGGCCTTGTTGGAAATTATCTCAAAAGGATTCAGTTCAAAAGTTCAGTTCGAATCAGTAGAGTTATAATCATATCCACCCAAGTTAGACTTAATTGTTTTGAAAAGAAACGAGAAAGATATTAAGTGGACTATTGCAAATATTGAATAGGGATCTATCAAGGGAAAGAAGAGTTCGATTCAATCTCGAGTATTTGATCCTGGGAAACTCGAGTCTCAATGGTTAAAAGCAAGGATCATGTAACCCGTCTATGACATTCTAATACGAATCCGGCCAAGAACGCCCATGGTTCAGCTCACATTGCGAGGCTCACCATCCTTGCAAGCTTGATCCAGTTCAATCAAGCTCAATTTAGCTCAATTCTAGCTCAATGAGCTCGTTCCTAGCTCATAAGCTTGTTTATAGCTTACTTTAGTTTGCAATTTATTCTGCTGGAATGAAATTAGTTGATTAATTAAATTAGTTTAATTAGTTATTTCAGCTCACTCGAGCTCAATTCAGCTCATTCAGCTCGTTATTAGCTCTTTTAGCTCACTAAATCTACTTGCTGGAATAAACTAATTATCTAAAATAATTTAGAAATTATTATTACAGCTCATTAATATTTTCTTAGCTATTACAAGTTTTTATTATGTCTTAGTCATTGCCAAATTTAATTTTTCTTTTAAGATAATATTAAATTTGTCATAAGTTAATTATTATGTTAATTAGTGTGTCTAAATTATATTAATGCATGTTCAGCTAAATTTTGTGTGATTTAATGTTGCTCATATGTTTATGTAGGTGAGCCGAATGTGAAGATGTGTTTAATGCAAGGTTCATGAACGGCTTAGTGCAACGCATAGGAGTACGCATGCAAAATTGAGGTTCAATGGAAGGCATTTAAGGAAGCACAAGTACTTGGGACATTCATGCAAGAGGGGGATGTTGAATGTTCTTGCATTTACACATTCATGGACCGAATTTATAGAAGAACATACCTTGGGACGTTTCAGGCATGTTCTATGTATTTTCAAGATGGCCATTCAACTTTTCAAGGCACTTTAAAGCTCCATTCAACCAAGGAAGATGTTGGAACAATTAAGGGGCTGCACATCCATGGAATTAAGCTTTCTTCAAGGTTAAGGATGTATGAATGCATCCAGTGAAGAAACATGATGATTCGGCCAATCCATGCATTATCTCCAAGCATGAATAAACTTTTTAATGCTTTATTCATGCCTATTCAGCCGAATTTAGCTACAGCAAATTAATGATTTCTCATGGCTGAATTCTTAGCCATTAAGTTGCCCATTCGGCTAGCCATGCATGGTTCTATAAATAGTTGTTTATTTTCATTGTAAGGGACTTTTTGACTTTTTGGCCATTTTTTAAATGAAACTTTGTTTTTGTGAGGTTAACTTCCTCTCCAATTTCGTACGAGTCTCAAGTGACTTATCTCGCGGACTAGTGGCGTCATCCAGAACATGTTTCTGAACTTATCACCAATCCCTGTTGTGACATTCACCCATCTCAATATACTTTTGGTTCTTACTTTGCTAAGTAACGGGTCGAGGTTCATCAACCTATTCCCAACTGTCACCTTAAACCAGATAAGATTTGGGGTGATACTCATTATAGTATCGAATCTTTCTTAACGTTTAAGTTCTATTTTCCATCTTCACCACTTATCCCAAAGTTATCTATCCTTTATTTCTTTTATTAAAATTTAACCTACATGTTTCTAAACTTTCCATCCATTTAATTACCTTGTAAGCTTTTCATTCATTAATCAAATATACACCTTTTGGACTACTAGAACTTCTCCTCGTTGACGATCGGGCAACTTCGTGAAACGACTCGATTAACTCGAGCTGGTTTGCATTATTTGGTATTAGAGCTACCAAAATAAGGAGCGCCGACATTCGTATCAAGCTCGAAAGTAGGTTCGTAACGTAAAAAAAGTAAAAGAAAATCAAGTTGTAATTTATTTTTCTTTTGTATTTAGTTTATTATTGTATTGAAGTATAAAAAATTTTGAAATTACACAAAAAATTGAAAAAAAATTCGAAAAAAAAGAAATTTGAAAAAAAGAAGTGAAGTTTAGAAAGTCTTGCAAGTTCTTAATTATTATTATTTTTTTCATTCTCTTCTAATAATCCTGATCATCCATTCATTCTACCATCTCTTCTACCACCCCAAAATACCACATATATCTTGATTTTAATTTTTCTTTGTCCAGCCTTCCCTGCCCCTTCATTTTATCCCTTGTTAACCATTTTTGAAGCCAACCCTCTCAGCCACAAAAAGTTTACTTGAGATGAAATACGAAATCACGAGAGTGAGAAGAGTGGTAAAAGGCAAGAGTGAGTGAGATCATTCGAGAGAAGAAAAAGGCAAAACGAGTGAAAACATGAGTGGAGTGAACTTTTCTTTCCGAGTGACTCGCGAGATTTTGTGGTGAGGTATCTAATTTTCTATTATTATTCTTTTAACCTTTCTTCTTTCAGTGAATAATCATGTCTCGAGAAGAATTCTCTGCCGATGAATTTCAATACTTGGTGAACGAGATGGGCTGAATGTTGAAGGAAAAACTAAGTCCATTATAAAGATGGTTGGACCGAGTGGTGGAAATGGCCCAAAGGAAACAAAATCCACCAAGTCAAGAATCGAAGTCATGAACATCATGAAAACATATTTTCGATGACCATTTGAGAAGAGATTCTTATCGGGATTCCTACTCGTCAAGAAATTCGAGACATAGAGGAGAAAGCTTTGAGTTTGAAATCTTTCGAGGTAACAAACAAGAATGTGGAATATTTCCTTCAATTGCATCAAAGTATTCATCCACAAAGGATCAAACATGAACAGATGAACAAGTTACATATGCATCAAGATATTTGCCCACGGAGGGTTATTCTCAAAGAGTTGATTGTGACTTGCATGGAGATTCTGCCACTTCTTTCCAACGAGAAGCTTGTCGTTACGATTCTTATAAGTTATCATCTTCTTGTTATGAAAAAACAAGACAAAAGTAAATAAAAAGAATAGAGCGACAAGAAATGATAATGATGGAAAATGAGCGAATACGGAATGAAAATAAGAAAAATAAAAAAGAAATGAGAGAAAAAGAAAAAAAAGTAAAAAAGAAATTACAAAAGAAAAAGAATTCAAAAAAGTAAGAGAAAAAGAAAAGAAAGAAAAGAAAATTGAAAAAGAAATTGAGATTGAGAAAAAAATTGAAAGAGAAAAAGATGTTGAAAAAGAAACGAAAGAAAATGAAGATAGTGAGCGAAAACTAGAAAAAAAAAGTGAAATTTTAACTAACCCCCATGATGTTTGCTTTTGTTCTGTTCCTTCGTTTCAGGTTTCTAAAATACCGAAAGAAAATTTTTGACTTCAATACTTTCCTGACAAGCGATGTTTTCACATGACCGAAAAAGGTAAGGTTGTCGAACCACACGAACCCGAAAGTAAGAAAGGTAAGGAACACCTAGCACTTGAATTTCCACTATCTTCTTTGAATGTGAGTAAACATAATGTTGATGACTTCATTCTTGTAACAGCTCCGTGCCACAAAATGGTTGATTTTCCTTCATCTATTATTTTTGAAATCTCAAACGGTGGTGAGGCGAGCTTTTCCAAAACAAATCTTTGCAATTACAAGTTTAAAGGTGAATTCGTGTTTAATCGGAAAATGCAAAACTCAATTCTGCGTAACAACGAATTTTCATATAAACATTTCAATTTAATTAATTGTGGTGATTATGTGAACCATTTACTACCTTGTGTGAAATCCTCGATGTTTTTGCAAATCTAGTTTGAAGGAAGTAAAGAGTTTTGAATGTTTGTTTCTGAGGACGCAAGAATCCTATTGGTTTAGCGTTTTTTACTTAATGAAACCTTTGCTACATTTCGGCATAAGTAATCAAACTCACATGTTTAAACCGGAAATTTGTTTGGGTTCGATTTGTGAAAAAATCAAGCATCTCAAATTTCGTGCGAATAATTTCTATTGTTTTGCTACTTGGTTTTAAGATAAGGTAATGAAATTTACAAAATTTGTTTTCAATTTATATTCGTGCCTTAAACAATTTTTGTGGTTGTACATAAAGTTTGTGTTCCATTTGACAAAGGTTAACTCAACCACGAAGCTTCGACTACACTATACTCCCAAGGAGTGAAGGTTTATGTTGACCGAACAAGGTAAAATCAATCTTTGTTTTCCTACTTTAAAAGGTAAGACCCCTGAACTTTTTGAAACATCCTTGTTCTCTTTGGGTGGTGACAAAAATCATGTTGTTGCTTTGGTTCTTGTAAATCACTTAGATCACGACTTCCTTGACTGTTCTATCCTATTCATTGGTGAACTATCTACTTTGGTTGTTGATAAAAAGATTCTTGTTTCTGATCATTTTTATGATGCATGTGTGAGTGAATCTATAGTTAATTGTCTAATGCACGGTATGATTGTGCAACTCCATCAACCGTGTGAATCCTTTCAAATACCTGCTTGTGATGATTACGTCTACCATTTGATTTATAACTCGCAATTTCATCATGACTTGTGGAAACAATTTGAGACTTTTGAATGCCTTAAAATATGTCCATTTTTGTTTCGAATATTTGATAAGGAATTGGCGAGTAAATTAATTTGTTTGCCTAATTGTCAACATGTCATTTTGAACCTGTCCATTCGCATGCGTTATGCTTGTTTTGTTATGCTTATGATTGGACTACGAGTTTTTTTGCAATGCGATTTGCTAACTCAAGACTATTCTTTTCAGTTGACTCAATTGCCATTCTTTTTTTTTTTTGAAGGAAAGACCTGAACGTCGAAAGCTCAATTAATAGAATCTCTCAAAATTACATCATGGATCTCAATCGGATAGTCTATGTCAAAAGCCTTAGTACAATTATTTTTAAAGGCCCACTTACAGAGCTGGTCCACGCTTTATTACAACAACACGGGTCCAAACAAAATTAAAAACAAAACATGGGTCAAAAGAATTTAGAAGTCACGGACACGGAAACCAAAGGTAGAAAAGTCAACGGACACTCTTTTTAGCCGATTCACCAAATTTGCTAATCCGATTCCAGCTCCACTTGAGCCACCTTTTCTCCGCGCCACTCCATGCTTTCACCAACGCGCAACTCGGCCCATTCAGCTCCAGTGTTAATCTCCAAAACACTGACGCCTCAAAGACAAAACGATCGTGATCCCTAGCCACTAGCCCAAGCTCATCATTCTCCCAAGAATAAAGAAGATCAAAATTTATTTTAACCACCCCACTCCGTGTTTTCGCCACCTCTCTCTTCGACCGGCTTGGGAATCATTTGTTTTCCACAAGATTAAAGATACGAAAGTCCCTATTCAACAAAGCGGCTCCATCCTAGATAACCTTCGCTTTTCCTCCTTGTTACTAAACGGTTTATTATTCATACTGCTCCAAATATTCCATAGCACCGTAACAAAGTCCGAAGAGCCTTCTTGTCCAATGAACGCGCGCATCTTCTATCCGATCCACGCATCTACTAGAGTTGCCTTCCACCAAAACGTTATCAAGGCCCCGTAAATCGGGACCGCCCTAGCTCTCGGATAATCTTTAAGCGCATGTATAAGGGTTTCCTTCTCAATCCCACAACGCTGGCACATGCGCTTAAAATCCTCCCGATTTTAGAAATATTCTCGACGTTGGCGTAATGTCATGGCCAATACGCCACAGAAAACCTTGATTTTTGGTAAGGTATGAAGTTTCCGATAAGCCTCCAAAAGACCGATGGGGACCGAAACCCACATGCTTGAGAGTCATCCAGAATAAGCGATTTTGTAGAGTAGGACCCCAAGGATTATGAAACCAAATACGGTGATCGTCGGGGCCATTATGGAGAATGGGAATTTTGCGATTTGGTCCCCATGTATTCACCATAGATCTCCGAACCATCTCCTCCTTCCGGTCAACACTCAACTCATCAATAAGCTCACAAACCCGGTTTCGTTCACCTCCCTCTATTCACCGAATAGACTCACCCGAGAGCCCTTCAACACCCCGTTCTCCCGCCAAAATCAATCTTTCTGCCATTTCCCACATTCCACCCAAACCCCTCATGCAAAATACAGGCAGCTCTAGCGATACTCTTCCACGTAAATGAAGGCTTGTCAACTTTCTTTGGCCGAAAAACATCACCCACTTTGAAACATAACGTGTCTCTACAACTAACCAATCTCCACACTTGTCTCCCAAGCAACGCCACATTGAACCGCCGAAGGTCCCTAAAACCTATACCCCCCATGCCTTTCGGGAAGCAAACCCGATCCCACACCAAACTATTCCAACCTCTAGACTTATCCTTGCCACTCCACCACATACGGCTTATCATTGATTGGATCTTCTCAAGAATACCCTCCGGAGCAAAGAACACTGACAACGCATAAGTGGGGATCGACTGGAGGACCGATTTGATAAAAACCTCTTTGCCACCATACGACAATAACCTCTTCGACCAGCTATTAATTCTAATGGCCATACGATCAAGAATGCTTTGAAAAGCCGCAGACTTCTTCTTGCTGACTGGAATGGGCAGCCCCAAATAAGCATCGAGGTTGTTGACCACCCTCATCTTAAGCATACTGCTTAATCTGGCATGCTGAGGACCGGGAGTGCTGGGGCTGAAATAAATCATCGACTTTTCCAGATTAATATTTTGGCCAGACATCTTTTCAAAAGACTCCAAAATCTTTGTGAAAGCCTCCACCTCGCTCTGTTTGTTCCTGACAAACAATAAAGCATCGTCAGCAAAAAATAGGTGGTTGATTCTCGGGCCATCCCTGCTGACCCTAATGCCCTTAATCTTATTCGTTTCCTGGGCATGGATCAACATACGAGATAAAGCTTCCATACAGAAGAGAAACAAATATGGGGAAAGAGGGTCCCCTTGCCAGAGCCCTCTTTCTGGGATGATGATATCGGAAGTAATGGACTTGCATTTAACTCTATACCGAACAGAGCACACACACTCCATGATTTTATTAACCCACACCCTAGAGAACACACACTCCATGATTTTATTAACCCACACCCTAGAGAACCCCAATTTTAACAACACGCTTTTCAAGAAGCCCCATTCCACGCGGTCGTAGGCTTTGCTCATGTCGAGCTTGACTACACAACCCTTGTTCGGAACATTTTTAGAGCTGCTAAGATAGTGCATGAGCTCATGGACTCAATTGCTATTTACCCTATTCGATTGAGGTAATTCGAGTAAGAAGAGCTACGTTCGAGTGAACCAACAGCTCGACTTGAGGACAAGTCATGGGGAACGATACGAACCCGGCCAGGAATGCCCGTGATTCACCTCACATTATGAGGCTCGCCATCCTTGCAAGCTTGATCCAGTTCAATCGAGCTCAATTCTAGCTCAATGAGCTCGTTCCTAGCTCACAAGCTCATTTTTAGCTTACTTTAGTTTGCATTTTATTTTGTTGGAATAAAATTAGTTGATTAATTAAATTAGTGTAATTAGTTATTTCTGCTTACTCGAGCTCAATTCAGCTCATTGAGCTCGTTATTAGCTCTTTTAGCTCACTAAATCTACTTGTTGGAATAAACTAATTATCTAAAATAATTTAGAAATTATTATTACAACTCATTAATATTTTCTTAGCTATTACAAGTTTTTATTATGTCTTGGTCAATGTCGAATTTAATTTGTCTTTTAAGATAATATTAAATTTGTCATAAGTTAATTATTATGTTAATTAGTGTGTATAAATTATATTAATGCATGTTCAGCTAAATTTTGTGTGATTTAATGTTGCTCATGTGTTTATGTAGGTGAGCCGAATGTGTAGATGTGTTTAATGCAAGGTTCATGAACGGCTTGGTGCAACATATGGGAGTGTGCATGCACAATTGAGGTTCAATGGAAGGCATTTAAGGAAGCACAAGTACTTGGGTCATTCATGCAAGAGGGGGCTGCTGAATGTTCATGCATTTGCACATTCATGGACCGAATTTATGGAAGAACATACCTTGGGACGTTTCAGGCATGTTCCATGTATTTTCAAGATGGCCATTCAACTTTTCAAGGCACTTTAAAGCTCCATTCAACCAAGGAAGATGTTGGAACAATTAAGGGGCTGCACATCCATGGAATTAAGCTTTCTTCAAGGATGAGGATGCATGAATGCATCAAGTGAAGCAACATGATGATTCAGCCAATCCATGCATCATCTCCAAGCATGAATCAAATTTTTAATGCTTCATTCATGCCCATTCATCCGAATTTAGCTACAGCAAATTAATGATTTCTCATGGCTAAATTCTTAGCCATTAAGTTGCCCATTCGGCTAGCCATGCATGGTTCTATAAATAGTTGTCTATTTTCATTGTAAAGGACTTTTTGACTTTTTTGTCAATTTTTTAAATGAAGCTTTGTTTCTGTGAGGTTAACTTCCTCTCCAATTTCGTACGAGTCTCGAGTGACTTATCTAGCGAGTTAGTGGTGTCATCCATGAACTTGTTTCCGAACTTATCACCAATCCCTGGTGTGGCGTTCACCCATCTCAATATACTTTCTGTTCTTAATTTGCTAAGTAACGGGTCGAGGTTCATCAACCTATTCCCGACTATCACCTTAAACCATATAAGATTCGGGGCGATACTCATTATAGTATCGAATCTTTCTTAACGTTTAAGTTCTATTTTATATCTTCACCACTTATCCTAAAGGTATCTATCCTTTATTTCTTTTATTAAAATCGAACCTACATTTTTCTAAACTTTCCATCCATTTAATTACCTTGTAAGCTTCCGCATTCATTAATCAAATATACACCTTTAGGACTGCTAGAACTTCTCCACGTCGACGATCGGGCAACTTCATGAAACGACTCGATTAACCCGAGCCAGTTCGTATCACATTCGGTGGGTGAGACATGTATCAAAGAAAGAAGATATCACTAATACTGAGCTAACTCCATTAAGGACAATCACGGGTAGGCAGATTTGTATGAATGACAGAAAGTCGAGCAAAACAAATCAGAAAGACCATTTCCTACTGCTATTCCATAATCAAATATTGAACATAATTGCTGGGCAAGATTATTTTTTTTCTAGATGGGTATGATTGGTATAATAAATTGCCTTTTGACATCGCATCAATCAGTGATATCCCTAATAACATTGAGGAGGGTTCTCTTCACTTTCTCTACCATTATTTTTAAATTTCAATTTTTTCCCTTCATTATAATAAATGACATAATTAGAAAAATTTTCTTGAATTATTACATTAAATTAATCTTGTATAAGGAGATTAGAACTTAAGTGGGGCCATTTGTGACTCCTCTAACCTTTCCTAGGAACTTAATTTAATGTAATTTTTTGGGAAAAATTTTCTAAGTAGCCTAAAAGGAGTTTTAATTTTTATTTTCAATTTTAAGTTTATTTTCATTTTTATATTTATGTTCAATAAGAGGGTCAAGTTGGCCCAAGGTTTAATTAGTTTATTTCTGTCAAGTTTTATTTCAGTGCAGGTAATAAAATTTCTGCAATTTTGGGCTCGAGGCCCAGAACAGTGATGAGGAGAAAAATATCCAACACTCGCTACCCCTTCCCTTCGCCTCAGCACTACTTCCCCACGCTGCAACAATCTCAGAATAAAAGGCGATGACACAAATTAATAAAAAGGGGAGGAATTTCTTTTATTTCTTTTTCTTAGTATTATTTTTAGGATATTTTTTATTTACTTAGGAATATTTTGTTTTATGCATAAAATAAATTTAATAAATTGCAATACATGAATAAATTAAGCCCAAATGTTGTTCTCTAATAAAAAAAAGCAAAGTAATATGGTAATGTGAATGTACATGTCTAGGGTTGGATTTGCAAGAAAAGACCTGGGAGTTAAGCAATCTTCATGACTCACGTCTCTTTTCTTGCTTTCCTACCTGATGTTTAGTTCTCATTTATTACTTTATTTACACAATGAGGACATTGCTTCTTTTTAAGGAGGGGGTAGGGCAATATTTGCATGAATATTAAATTTTTCTTAATTATGATTCAATGTTTACACGTAAGTATGATGAAATAAAATAATGTTCAGGAAAAAATTTGTTCATAAGTTAGCTCAAATGCAAGTATGATTTATGATTTTATCTGAGTTTTTTGTGTTATCTTAGGTCATGGAATGCTTGTATGTTCTTAGGTCTTATGTAGTTTTTGCCATGAAAATTTAATTTCCTTGGAAATAGACATGCATGAAGGTTTAAGTCTTTAGAATTGAGTAATTTTCTTAAGGCGAAATTGTAGGAGGCATAGGAATCTGAACATGATATAGACACATTTTGTTTAGATCGTTTGAGCCTCTCAAGCTTACCATATGAATTTAACCCTTGAAACATTGGTTTGGGCCTTCAAGCCTATTTTATTGATATACACCAACATCATAAGTCATATTACCATTTATTTAAGTTTTATCCTATTTTTGCACCAATCTTAACTATTTGAAGAAAAATTCAGAAAGATGTACATGTTCTCCATTTGATTTATGTTCAAACAAAAAAGAAAAAAAGAGAAAAATCTCTATTCAAATGTCAAGCAAAAAGAGTAAAATCAATACTCAAATATTGAGAAGTATTGTTGGGCATGAGCTTTAAATTAAGTTTGGAGGTGGTAAAACCCATTAGAAGGATGTATCTCAAAAAGATCCAAGACAAAGTCAGGGTTAAGATTATTGAACCTAAAAATTCACTTCTCCTTATCCTTACCTTGAGCCCAGCTCCATTACAACCCTATAAAAGACTTATAGATTTTGATAACTGTGGCAAATATATTAGTGGAGAGAAATTGCTAAGTTTAATATATGAAGACCATTAATTAAACATTGTGATTGTTTTGTCTAATTGATAAGGAAAATTTGATTGAATGGTGAATGTTATATATGACCTTGAAAAGCATGCACTCTATGACTTATGTTAGCATATTTTCGTACTTAGTATAAAATTTTGACATAATGTTTGCATATGAGTGACTTATCAACAAAAAGAGTTTGTGAGCATGACTTTAATGATGTATGTGTATGTGCAAAAGTTGATTCTACTTAAACTTATTGCAAGATTTCCTTATCTAAAATTTTGCTTTGCATTACTCGTGACGAGAAAATATAGATTTTTATAGTTGTTTATGGAATATTTTACTTAAAATTATGCTAATCCTAACTATTTGATAGTTAATTGGATGAATTTTGATCATATTGAAATAACGGGCATGGTTTAGTAAAATATGCAATTTTATGATTTTATGTATTAAATTTGTGCGCAATTTAATTATTTCATGCTACATAATAATTTCTTGTATTTAATTGTTGTAGTGGAAGCATGGAGTTAATAATTTGTGAAGTTTATTTTAATTATATATGGACATGAGCTTTATTCTACCTTAGTTGGACGACAAAGGCAAGCAAATTGGTTCAAGAGGAAGTCACTTTGATCCAATTAAAATTGATTTAATTGAAGAACAAGTCTAACAAGTAATTAGGTCACAAAAATCGTCCAAGTGAAGGGGAAAGAAGCCCAATTCGACAAGGGCATATGGGCAGCCAAAAATCAGCTTTTGGAAGATTTATTCAAGGGTCTTTACACTTGTAAAACAATTAAAAATCAACTCCTAACAATCACCCAAGAAACCGTCCAACCTTTGCTTGATTCATAAATGAAATCTAGCATGAATCAAGCAACCAACAACTTTCCTCTCCACAATTCATGGCCGGCCGAGAAAAAGAGAACCTTAAGGGATATTCAAGCCATTTCTAGTAAACTTTTTAGCCACCTTGTACTATAAATACCACCCTTTACTTCCCATTCATTGCTCCCTCATCCGTCATCATTCAAAAATCTCTCACTCACATGTTTCATTTCCCTCTCACGCATAACCCATCCATTTTCCCCCATTTAGCTAACAATTCCTTGAGAAAATCCTCTATTGGTTGGCCACCTTAAAGAGCATCTTGCGAATGAGCAATAATGAAGATCAGAAGAAGCCACTGCGATCAATTACTGGAGGCCTAATTTAGAATTTAGCTAATACGTAGAGACGCTCATTTTTTAGGGTGGGAATCAAGAAACTAGGGACGATGTTGTGTCTCAAGAGCTGCTAAGAGATTTGCAAAGGGCCACTGGGGCCCAATCTGAATTTGTGAGTTGAGCGTCTGTGACTGAGCTACTTCGGCCAAATGGGACTAAATGAGACTAAGTTAGTGGAAAAGATTAGTTGCTTAGAGAGCGAGGAAAGGGAAAGGAATAAAGTGTGGAAGAAGAGGAGTTTTTGCTCCGCTGATTTGAATTTGCGACCTACAAAATGAGTCAGAATAGTCAGGCCTCAGCGAGTTGAGGCAGTTGTGAAGGTGGATCAAGTTCTGATTTGTGTTTACTATGGTAGACGCCATTACTCCATTCGGACCAGTGTTGGAGGGAAACGAGAGTCTATTTTATATGTGGATCAGTTGAGCATCGTGTTAGGGATGGTGCATAACATTTTCTTAGTCGGATGCAAGCTTTGACTTAAAAATGGAATCGGAGTCTGCTTTGTGCAATTAGGCATCGAGAGGATCGAGATGCATTTGGAAACAATACAAGTACTTTTATGATCAATTCCAGTTGCATTTTGCTTTGATTAGGAATTGTTTGTACCATCAGCTTCACCGTAAATGGTGTTTTTAAGAGTCTAGGGTAGAGGAATCATTAGTGATATTTTTGTAAAAAGTTTCTTGAGACAACCCAAGTTAGTGATTGGGAAGTTCGTTAGAAAGTGTCTAGTTTGGGAATGAGATAGTGTCTGAATTTGTATTGAAATCAGAGTTGCACAACAATAGCGTGGTGATGAGTATGAATGAGAATTTTTCAGATTCTGTGGTTAAGTAAATGGTGTGATAGTGGAAATTTCGAGGACAAAATTCTTTTAAAGAGGGGAGAGTTGCCACATCCCAAAAACTGGGTTAGAAGAAATTAGGTTAGTGAAACCAAAAGTGGTCATGTCCTGATTTTGAGTTACGATTGTGAAAATTTTGTCAAGTAAATTAATCTGTTTTAATGGATAACTGCTCTGGATATGTGTTTGAGGTACTGTGTTCAAATGTCGCTTTGAATTTTTTGCTAATTTTGTCCATATCTCTATCTCTGCCTATTTGGCTTAAATTTAATTCTTGTGAAAGTATGGACAAGAATGAGCCTGCTGATTTAGTGGTAAGGTGCCAGTTGACCCTTTGGTCCTGTGTTCGAATCCCCATGTGTGCAAAATAGAATTATTTTTGTTTTGAATGCTGAGGAAATCTGATAAGGATAACTAATTAAATTTAGTGGGAGTTAGTGGGGATATGGGTAGTTTTTCTAAATTCTATTTTTGAAAATTCCCCCAAAATATTCCTATAATTCCTCCATTTTTCAACTGTCCCACTCTCTTCCTTTCTTGTTTGTTGTTCCAACAATACTTCGATTCCACTCTCTAGTGAAATAACGGTTTGTGTTTTAACTAGTTTTATGAAACTATTGGAAGAAGTGTGAAGTATTGTTGGATTGGAATCGAGTTATTTTAGATTAATTGGTTGTGCGGTATGATTCCATTTAGGTGAAGATTAGGTATCGATTAATCTGTTGGCGAATTAAGGAATAGTTTGGTTGTTGTTCTTAGTAAGGAATTGAATTTCTGAAGTTGATTTCCATTTTGTTGGATATTATTGTTAGTGGTTATGGCTAAATTGGTGTTTAATCTTGATGATCCATTGCTAAAATTGTCAATTTAATTGTCATTTTAGGTTCTGGAATCGTTGTTGTTGTGTGGTCAATCAGAAATAACATTAGACGTGTGATTTTAACCAAAAAAATTTGTTTAGAACTCGAAAAATCTGCAAAAATAGAGGTTGTTTTTGGGACTATTGTTCATCGCACAGCCATGTGTGAAGGCGTGTGTGATTACACGGTTAATTCGGGTAGGCCGTGTGGGGCACACGAGCGTGTGTGATCACATGGGCAGACCAAGAAGGCCATGTGGGCTCATTTTTTGGAAAATTTCACCTACGCTTGGTTGACTCTGAAATTCTAATTAGAAATAAGACTTGAGATGTGACATTTGTTGATATGTGTCTGTATGTGATACAGGTAAGGTATGTGAAAAACATATGTATGATTTGTGTTTCGATAACTCTGAAAGAATTATTACGTATGAAAAGTATGCATGACATATTTTTATGGAATATATGTATTTTGGTAGTATTACTGCAATTTTGGCGGTTGAATCGCAATATCTGTCTGCCATCTCAGCTGCACCTTTATGAGTGGCATGCCACTACGACCCAATGTAATTGAATGGACAGAGTCTTATAGTTCTAATTGGTGTGATTGGTTGGACGGAGTTGGTGTGTAGCGGATTGGGGTAGGATCTGTGACTGCACCTGTATCTGAATATGTGTCTGCATTTATATCTAAATCTGAATATGTATCTGTATCTGAATTTGAAAATACATCTGATTTTGCATATAGGAATATGTTTGAATTTGGATCTGAAAGTGTATCTGTTATTTTTCTATATCTGATTTAGTGCTTAGGTTGTGTTACACATTGAGCTCGTAAAGCTCACCCTTTGTTTGTTATAGTCTCTGATAACCAACAAGTTTAGCACCAAAAGGTATGTGAGAGCTGGGATTTGTTTTCCACATAAGATGGTTCGAATTATATTAATTAAGATTTTTGGACTTTTGAATATTTTTTATTAAGTTTTTGAATTTGGTTTTGTTTTTGGGTTTTTGAGCTGTTCGTCAGTTTTTGGTTGATTTTTGAACATAAAATTGCAAAATCATATGAATTTGACAAATTGGAATTCGATTTTCGAAACTGAGAAAAATCTAAAAACTCTGAAAATATCCACTACAAAATTAAGTATCAAACAAAATGATTTTTCATAAAATGAGTAAGTTCTGCCCATGATTTTTCTAAATAATAATGTAAGAGTTTTGCCAAAAATTAATATTTTCAAATCACATGAATACTAAAGTTAGAATGTGATTTTCGAAAAATTTCGCTGTTTTTATAAGGAAACGTTTAAGAGATCATGCTTTGAAATAGGTATTTTCAAACTTGAGAATTTCTTGAAACTCATATAAGTAACTCAATTAAGTTTTCAAATCACTCAATTTCTAAGCTAGATTTTAGTTTTTCGAACGAGTTAATGTAACTTCTCCAGATTTAGCCATAACGGCTAGGTCGGGTTTGGGGTGTTACAATCATCATAATAATATAACTTACTTTATAAACATAATAGCCTTCTAATCATTTTTTGACTAAGTTGTTCAATTGACTCAAGACTCTAATTCAATTAGGAGATTAAATAATTATATATATAGTCAAGAGATAAAAGAGAAGACCTCTATTTATAGTTTAGTTCCCCCAAATTCAACAATTGAGTTACATAGACAGTCATGATTTGTGCCTATAGACAATATGAGAGTCCTAAGGGATTTCAACTTTATACAACTTTATCCCATCGGATTTGCATCAATTAGCCTAGTAACTTTAGTTTTATTAGAGTGTTTCACTGGGCCACCAAGGCTTCAAATAAATGAGCTTCTCCATACGTTCCTCTAGTCGGCCAGTTCAAATAAGTCAATTGAGCCTCATTTAATCAGTTGACCTCCACACAACATTCTATGCGCAATGGTCATGGGATTTGATTTGCGACCTGTGAAATTCTCCCTCACCCATCTCGTGACGCCTTCACCGTGTCCTTAGAATAATGCTGGTTTGACTCATCTTGGAACGGTCTCAATGCCTCGAATAATTCCCAACTACTCTCTCTATTAGGTAGTTCTGTCGTCGCCTAACTCACATCATATTTCTCTTTTGTACATCTCGATCGTAAAAGGCCACTGCTCTTACTTGTCCCTATTGTGACTTGCCTCGATCAGGATCCTCCTGATCTGAACAAATAGGATTAGGCATACCTGTATTGAGCACTAGGTTCACCTTGAGTCTTGTCATTAACTCTCTCTTTGCCAAGCCAATGGTAAGTCAAAATGAAAATCACTAGATAAGTGTTTCAGATGTACCTCGCTCGTTGCATTTACTCACTCCAGCTTCCCAGTTTCCATCACCACTTTTCCCCTAAAGTTTGATGCACAAACCACCTCTCTCATAGGTGGTAGCCCCATTGATGACTCAACAGGCTTCATATCGGATTGTCGCATCTCTAGCCTTTCCAATGGGGTCTCTGTCACACTCCAATCTATCGAGTTAATGTTCTTCCTACAATGAACATCTTCGACTAGCTGGATTGATGATTGTACCTTGGTTCCTCCCCTCATGTCTCAACTTATCGATACAACAAATTGTTATGGTCGAACATTCAAGATAAAACTGCAATCGTCAAAAGGAATCAACAAAGCATTAATCTTTTTAAAGAAATTCAAGCCAAGAATGAAGTTGTAATCATCTAAGTGAATTTCCTCAAAGTTTTCTTTTTCTTTCCATTGACTAATCTGCAGCTCAACTCCTTATGCTACTCCTACAATTGGGACCTCCTTGGAATTAATAGTCTTGATCTTCTGGGTTGATTTGCTAATTGAGAAACCAATTTTACCCATACTTTTTCAAATATGAATGAGTCAGATGCCCCCGCATCAACAAGAGCACTCTTCCTTTGACCTGCGATGTTAATGTCAACATACATCAACCCTTTCTGCTTGTGATCCCTCTACGTCTTCACAGAATTGAGTATCATCAACCTAATCTTTAAAGCCTCACTCTTAATAGGCTCCACTTCATTCTTTTTATTGATAACGAACATCTTGGATTGCTTTGGACATTACCACATCCTATGCTGACCATAACACAAGAAGCACTTCACTGGCTTCTTCTTATTCTCTTTGAACCTCTTGGCTTTGTTAGAACACACAATTGAACTAAGTCTCACCAATGCTCTATTTGGTTCATCATCCCCTTTGATGGCCAAAAGCAAAAATTTCTTTGGACAGTTCATCACCATATGCAGACCATCACAAAAGAAGCATTTCACTAGCCCCTTTTGTCTATAGTTGGGCTACCACTTCCCATTAAGTGGTTTCTCATTGCCACTATTCTTACCATTGCCATTTTTAACTTGTCCCTCTTCCTCATAGTCTTCCCCACCATTGCCCATCTTTTTAGGCTTGAAAGACTCAAACTTGTCTTTCTTTAAACCAACCTCGACAAAGGATTTTGCCTTGACTATGGCTACAATAAGCTCAGTGATACCTTATCGATGATCCTCTTACTTTACCCAACGCTTCAACCCATATTTATACTAGTAGAATGTTTTTTTTCTCACTTAGGTCAAAGATTTGAAGCATCAATTCACTAAAGTCTCTAACATACTCTCAAACATTGCCTTGTTGTGTAAGCCAGAGCAGCTTAGCCCGGGCCTCCTCTTCAACATACTACAGGTAAAACTATTTATTCAGTTCTTTTTGGAACTCCTCCCGAGTCCTAATCGTAGTACCACTCTATCTCTCATCTGTAGACCTATGACGCCACTACAAAAGAGCGACATCAGTAAAACAAACTACAATAGTGTTTACCTTAGTGACATCATCCTCGATGCCCATTACACAGAAGTGTTATTCAATCCCCTAGAAAAAATTGTTCATATCTCTTCTGAGCCTCATCCCTTTAAAATCCTTCAGCTTGGGGACATACATTTTGTGCTGCTTAGGAACTGAAGCCAACATCCATTTTCCCATAACAACTCTACACACAGTGAGCTCTCCCTCAAGCTTCTCAATTTTTTCCATCATGGCCTAAGTTTCCTCCTTCAGGCCACAATCGAAGCTTCAAGAATATTATTACTCTTGTCAGCTTCTCGATCTGATCACCCATGGTAGCATTGAGGGCCTCGTTCATCACATCCCTATTGGCACTAAGATTCTCTGCCACAAAGTCCTTAAGCTACACTCTGATTGAGTCTAACTCCTCGGTAAGTCCCTCAAACTACCTTAAGTGTTTTCGTCACACTACCCATAGACTCCTCAAGATTGTCATCGGACCTTCCAAAGCCGACAGCATATCGCTTGATTTGTTATTTTTCTTGGACCTCTCATGAGTCTCCATAGGGACATTCTACTCGTCTCATCATTCCATCATCTTAATCGACGTCTTTATAGGGCTAGAACTTCAGTCTAGCAAACCTGTGGATTCAAATCCTACCTAATTTTAGCCCTACTATCGAAAAATGAAAATTCTCATAGAAATTCTGTAAGGCACCGAAGCAAAGCGAAAGCAAACTTGAAAGACAAAAGAAGCTACAAACGAAAAAAAAAGCCACAGAAAAATAGCGCACACCAAGTGTTTGAGTAAATGTTCTCAAAAGTAGTCTATTACTTTGAAGGTTTACAACTGAGTGATTACAAATGAGGGAGAAGATCTCTGTTTATAGTTGAGCTCTCCCAAATTCAACGGTAAAAATTAAGTTATATAGACGGTCAAGATTTGTTCCTATCTACAAGATGAGAGTCCCAAAGGATTTAAGCTCTATATGTCTTTATCCCTTATGATTTATATTAATTATCTTGGTAACTCTAGTTTTACTAATTTTTTCACTGGACCATCAAAACTTTAAGTAAATAGGCTTCTCCAAATGTTTCACTGTGCACAATAGTTACGGGTTTGATCCGCGGCCCATAAGACTTACACCTTTTAAATTTTAGAAAAAAAATGTACTAACCTCTAAAATTTATTTATTAAATGAGTTTGAAATAAAAGAATAACATTACCTTTATCAGTTAAATATCATTCTATTTTATTATTATCCTCAATTTTTAATTAATATAATAAAATTAATTAGTTATAAAAATATTTTGATTATTATTGAATTAAGTTATAAATATTATTTTATTCTAATATGATCACATGTTAAATATAATATATTATTCTATTAATAAATATAACAAAATTTTTAAAGTTACAAGCATAATTACAATTAAAAATACTAAAAATACATTCGAATAACTGTAACTTAAATATATCATCTTAGAACGTAATCTAAAATATTTTAAAAGAATTTATTACTATTTAATAAATTTTATTACTAGAATAAACCATTTGAAAGCAATGTCTCTAAACAAAAAACTTCTTTAAACATAAATACACGGAATCCCATCACCATATCACCATTGCACTGAAAATCTGACAGAGCTGAAAATACAGTATGGTATCCAATGATGGTATCCAATGAAATTGAGAATTTCCATTATTTCATCGTATGCGTTGAAAAAATAGTTAATATATTAATACACTTTATTTAATTTAATACCCAGATAAAACACTCCAATAAATGTTTAGTACATATATTTTAGTAAAAAAATGTACTAAACTGCGATAGAAAATAAAATTTAAATTAATTGAATATTAAAATTAAATTCGAGTATTTAAATGAGAAAAAAACTTAAATTTTAAATTTTAAAACTGAAGTGCCAAAACCAAACAAAAGCATTAAATTGAGAACAAATAACTCATATATTAAATTCAATATCAAAACTAAATTTAAATATCAAATAATATATTAACTCAAAAAAAAAAATCATACCAATATCTCATTCCTCCCATGCCAGCCGCCCCTTTAACAGATTAGCCTCAACAATAGTTCCTCAAGTAGAATGAGTGCATCAATAACAGAATCTTTAGCAGAATTAACTCTAAAACTGATCAACTTGCCTAGTTCCCACATCAAAGAAACCTCCATTCTCAAAGTTCTTCGGCCAAACGTGTTGAGATTCATCATTGCTTCATTTCTTTTGAATTTTCATCACTAAGTTTTAGTACCTGCGAAGGGCCAATGTCTTCAACCAGCGTCACTTTCTATATTTTGCCCTGTATAATTTTATTTCTGTTCGGAAAAGAGAATCACATGTTACATTGTACCATGCAATATAGTCTTCAAGGTCAAAGACTTTTGGGTCTGCAAACTAAGTTAATTAGGCCCAACATATGGATTGCACCTCAAATCCCCGAACCATAATCTGAACATGGCCTACTTCATCAAATTGGGTCTGCAAACTAAGTTAACTAGGCCCAATGTCTGGATTGCACCTCAGATCCCTGAAATATAATCTGAACATGGCCAACTTCATCAATATTTATATTAGGCTCATATCGGCATCATGCTCGTTCAAACCCGTCTCAGTTTCTGCCCATTCCACATTTCCATCCTCCCTATTGTTACGTACCTCATCATCCCTCATAGAATCTAGCCAAACTTATTTTGAGGCCTATAGCAATATAGTTCATTTCATTAAAAAATACAGAGAGCTTTTTTTAAAAAAAAATTCTCTTAATGAAAAAAACTTTTCTTTTCTTAAATTGTGCGCTTGTTAAGTTTTCCTTTTTAAGATTATTGGTGAATATAGCTTCATTTTTTCCCTTTAATTCATGTTGTGTCACCAACTCATAATTAAAAAGTCTAAACACCACCCAGTTTGAGAAGAAGGAAGAGCTTAAGGTTGTTGCATTTAATTATTAGTTTCCAGTGTTGTTCAATTAATTATTGGAAATTATATAATTTAGAGGTGATTTTTGGTTTTCATTTTTAGTATTGTGATTCTAAAACTCAAACCGAATATTTATAATCAAATTACTGTGATAAGCTCAATCATAGAGAAAGTAGGCATCTTTTATATAGGGAATTTCTCTAGGATTAGAATCTCTTGAGCAAAATGAGACAAATATATGGTAAGTATAAGAGTTAAAGAATTGCCAAGTAGTTCGGTTGTTGTTTATAAAGTCCTACATTGTTATTATATGTAAAATGAGACAAATATATGGTGAGTATAAGAGTTTAATAATTGTCAAGTTGCTTATAAACTCCTACACTCTTGATACGACTAAAATGAGACAAATATATGGTAAGTATAAGAGTTCAATAATTGTCAAGTTTTTTTATCAAATAATAATTGTAAGAATTTTCAAGGTTTAAATTTTTAAAATGTGTTAAGTAATGATATTACGCTTTTAATTAATACAAAATTTCACAGAAAACACTGAAAAAGAATAAGTGGATAGTTACGCATCCCTTAATGTTGAAATCCTTAAAAAAACATATTTGAAATAAATGATCTCTATTTTAAGTAAATAAAAATAAAAAAT
The DNA here is from genome assembly GCF_025698545.1 of Gossypium raimondii. Classification (NCBI taxonomy): domain Eukaryota; kingdom Viridiplantae; phylum Streptophyta; class Magnoliopsida; order Malvales; family Malvaceae; genus Gossypium; species Gossypium raimondii. The sequence goes on along the minus strand of NC_068571.1, from coordinate 6,603,939 downwards.
TATATTTAGTTTTTACCCAAAACCATCCTAACAATATAAAATATTATATTTTTAGATTAAAATTAAAAAACCCTCATTTTCAAAAAATCAAGATTTACTTTTAACAAGAAATGACATTCAATATGGGGCAATGGACATCAAAGCTGCACCTGGCAGTATTTCAATCCCAAACTTAACCTCCCTATCCGGAGGTAATCCTGATAACTCCTCAGGAAAGACATCAAGGAAGTCCCTAACAGTATGAATTCCTTCCATAGCCGAATCCACCTTACTCATATCATGCACATATGCCAAATATGCATCACACCCCTTTCGAATTAGCTATTCAGCTGCCAGAGCGGAACCACATTAGATAAATAATCTCGACGCTCACCAACCATCACAGCCTCCACATCATCCCCAACTTTGAAGGTCACTCTCTTAGACTCACAGTCCAGTCTAACCCGATGTTCCACCAACCAATCCATACCGAAGGTTAGGTCGAACCCCCTGAATGCCAACTCTATCAAATCAGCAGGAAATAAATACCCCTAAACCTCAAGCAAACACCTCCTATAAACTTTACTAACTCAAACAGATTGACCCAAAGGACTAATCACAGAAAGTTCACAACTAGTGTCCTTAGCCAGAATCCCTAAATTACTCGTTATACTACTAAATACATAAAAATACGTAGATCCACAATCAATAAGTGCAAAACAAGGAAAAAATGTATAGCAAACATATCGACAATCACATCAATCGCATCTTTGTCATCACAACACTTTGCCACGTAAACCAAAGTTGGCTGCCTGGCCTCAGCCTATCCCGTAACTCTGTCCGGTGCCCTCTGACCACGTCCACCACCATTACCCCTCTAATCTAGCCGTGGCTCCTAGCAGACTACTAACCTGCCTTCTAAGGCAGAATCTGACCCTGAACTGGAGCCTGCCCTGGCTCAACCATAAGGGGGCACTCACTAATCTTATGCCCCACAATCCCACACCTAAAGCAAGCCCTAGTCCTCCTTCAACACTCGCCCGGATGGCGCCTATTACAGTAACCAAAAATCTGAACTTGCTTAGCTTTAGCAACCAGTACAACTTTGGTAGCTGACTCTGTCTGCAGAGGTCTATCATACCTAGCCCGTTTCATAGGCCTCTGAGAAGAACTAGAAGGACCTGAATCCCTCTTGTTCTTGTTCTGACTTTTCTCTCGCTCTCTTTTTTCGGGCTCAGTGTGTTTAACCTCTTCAGCTATCTTTGTCTTGTCCACCAAGGCTATAAAAACCCGTTCCATCTGAGGAGTTATCAAAACCTTGAGATATTACCTCAAGCCCTCCTCAAAACGTATGCTCTTTTCATAATCATTACCAACCAACCTTTGAGCATACCTATTCAAACGTAAAAGCTCGGCCTTACACTCAGCTATCAATCTATCCCCCTGAGTTAACCTCATAAAATTACGTTTATGGGCCTCAACATAGCTTGCCCCCACATATTTACTCTAGAAGGCATTTCGAAAATAATCCCACATCAGCTGTTCAAGCTGACTACCTCTTGCACAATCAATCACCATTGGTTGCTTTATCACGAAGCAATACCACACCCTTCAATATCTGCTCAGGGGTTCAATCTAATTCATTCATTACCCTTTCTGTGGCTTCTAACTAGTACTCAGCTACAGCCGGGGCGACTTAAGTGACTATTCAAATGTAGCCATCTTCTTTGCCTCAAGTTCAAATCTTTCTGGGTCATCAAGTATTTCAAACTTTTATGGTCAGTGAATATTCGGTACTTCTCACTGTACAAGTGATGTCTCCAGATCTTCAATGCAAATACAATGGTAGCTAGCTCTAAATCGTGCATCGGGTAGTTTTTCTCATATGGCTTTAACTGTTTGAAAGCATATGCTATTACTTTACCTTCCTACATAAGTAAACAACCCAATCCATTCAAGGATGCATCACTGTAAATCACAAATTCTTTACTCGATTTTGGCTATACTAAAACAAGAGCTTCAGCCAAAAATGCCTTTAACTTGTCAAAACTCTGCTGACACTTCTCAGTCCATTCAAACTTGACATCTTTCTGCAACAACCTTGTCAACGGAGTAGCTATAATGGAAAATCCATTTACAAATCGTTTGTAATAACCAGCTAATCCAAGAAAACTTCTAACCTCTGACACATTTTTGGGTGATTTCCACTCAACAATTGCTAAATTTTACTCGGATCAACTTTAATACCATTACCTGAGACAATGTGTCTAAGAAATCTGACTTCTTGACGCCAGAACTCACTTTTGCTAAACTTGTCATACAAATGATTATCTTTCAAAATCTGTAAAACTGTTCTCAAATGTTCGGCATGTTCAATCGCATCAAAAGAATAAATTAGAATATCATCATTAAACACAACTAAAAACTTGTCCAAGTACGGTCAAAAGATTCGGTTCATTAAATCCATGAATCTGGCAGAAGCATTAGTCAAGCCAAATGGCATCACAAGAAATTCATAGTGACCATACCTAGTTCAGAAAACAGTCTTCGAAACATCTGAATCTTTAACCCGCAACTGATACTAACTAGATCTCAAATCTATCTTGGAGAACATAGTGGCTTCCTTCAATTGGTCAAACAGATCATCAATTCTAGGCATTGGATATTTATTCTTTATTGTTACTTTGTTAAGCTGCTAATAATCTACACACAACCTTATCGAACCATATTTTTTTCACAAAAAGCTTTGGTGCACCCCACGGAGAACAACTAGGCCTTGCAAAACCTTTATCAGTTAATTCCTGCAACTGAACTTTCAATTTTTTGAATTCCAACGGGGCCATTCTATAAGGAGCAATAGAAATAGGAGTGGTACCTGGAACCAACTCAATACCAAACTCAACTTCTCTAATAGGAGGCAAACCTGGCAATTTTTTCAGAAACACATCGAAAAACTCACAAGCTACTGGCACTGATTCAATTTTCAACTCTGGATCTTTAGTATTCAATACAAAAGCAATATAAGCTTCATACATTTCTCTCAAACATTTCTGAGCAGACATAACAGAAATCATGGCAAGAGAACTATCTGACTCATCTGAATTAACCCGGATAATATCATCATTTTTGCATTTCAACTCAATGTATTTCTTTCCACAATTCACTATCACATCATGGGCAGTCAACCAATCCATGCTAAGAATCACATCAAATGGCAATAGCATAAGATCGGCCGAAAAATAGTGACCTCTAATCATCAAAAGGCCATTTTTACATACTTTGTCTACTAATACATACTGGCCTAATGGATTCGATACTTTAATGACAAATTTGGTAGATTCTATGGGCATGTTCATACTAGGCATCAATCTCATGGAAACATAGGATTGGGTCAAACCCAGATCAATTAAAGCAATAAAACTAGTATCATAGAGAGAAAATGTACCTGTAATCACATCAGGGGAGGATGCCTCTTCGCGAGCGCGGATAGCATAAGTCCTTGTGGGTGCTCTAGCATCTGGTCTAGCTACTAAGACTCTGGACGTACCCTTGTTCCTTGCTCCAACTCCCAGATTCCTCTGTACTCTGCCTCTAGTGAGAGCATTTCCCGATCTCTGTATTACTTCTCTTTTAACTATTTCGGGACAATCCCGAATAAAATAATCTAGTGCACCACATCTGAAACAAGCATTTTCAGTTTTTCGGCACTCACCGAGATGAAGTCTACCATATTGAGCACACTCTGGTCTAGGTGGTCGAGTACTACCCACACTTGCGAATGTAGTAGTCTGAGCTCTTGAACCCACAAATCTTTTACCTCTATTTCGGCTAGGATACCCAGCAAAAATTTGATCTAATAGAGAACTCTCTAGGCCTCTTAAATGTAGACTAAAATGATCTGCTCATCTGCCTTTTCTTCGTGTCTTGACCCTCAATTTCAGCTTTGTGCTTTTCTTTTTCTTTTAACAACTCCTCTGCCTTACAGGCTCTTTCAACTAGAACAACAAACTCTTTTATCTCTAGAACGCCAACTAACAGTCGGATATCATCATTGAGCCCATCCACAAATCTTTTGTACATGATAGCCTCTGTAGACACACACTCTTGAGCATACTTGCTAATTCTAACAAATTCATGTTCATACTCAGTTACAGTCATCTTACCCTACTTTAACTCAAGGAACTCTTTTCTTTTCTGGTCAATAAATCTCTGACTGATATACTTTTTGCGGAACTCCTCCTAAAAGAAATCTCAAGTAACTCTCTCGCTCGGTATAACTGACACAAGATTCTTCCACCAATGATAGGCCAAATCTCTAAGGAGTGAGACAACACACTTCATGCATTCCTCAGGTGTACAGGGTAACTCATCAAATACTCTGATAGTATTCTTGAGCCAAAATTCTGCTCTCTCTACATCATCATCTTTAGTAGCCCAAAACTCTTATAACTGTACCTATTAACGGGGGAGTTACATGGGGGATCGAAAAATCATGAGGGGGTGGAGGTCTAACAGCTGGATTCGTACGAACGAACTAAGCAAACCATTCATTAATAGCTTGAAAGAAGGCTTCTTGAGCCCCTCCTCCGTGACTAACTGTAGCGGGCCTTTCACTACTATCTGGTGGCATCGTCCCCTCTATGGGAGCAGGTGCATTACTCTCTACATCATCTGCACCAACTCGTTCGGGATCTATAACTATAAAAGAAAAACATTTTAAAATCGTCAGAAGTCGTTGTAACACCCCGACCTGTGTCTGTCGCCGGATTAGAGTTACGAGGCATTACCGATCAAAACCCGACTTAGAAATTTTTTTTAAATCAACCATGAAATTTCATATATATATTATCACATAACCAATTAAAATCAAACATGCATCTTTAATCAAATTTCATATACTAGCCATGTTTTAACAATTCATCCATATCATTATCATTTACCTAATCAAAATTTAATATCATAAATCAAACATTTATCCAAGCATCTATTTCATTTCAATTTACTAACTATACTACATATTACAAACATAAGTAATCTACCCTGTTTGGACAGCTCTTATACATCATAAATTGAGCAGCATATATATATATATATATATACAAAATTGGACAACATTTATACACCAAATTGGGCAGCATATATATATACCAATTTGGACAACACTTATACACAAAATTTGACAGCATGTATATACAAAATTGGACAGCATTTATTCACCAAAATTGGGCAGCATATATATACCAATTTGGATAGCTCTTGTACACAAAATTTGACAGCATGTATATACAAAAATTAGACAACATTTATTCACCAAAATTGGGCAGCATATATATACCAATTTGGACAACACTTATACACAAAATTTGATAGCATGTATATACAAAATTGAACAGCATTTATTCACCAAAATTGGGCAGCATATATATACCAATTTGGACAGCACTTATACACAAAATTTGACAGCATGTATATACAAAATTGGACAGCATTTAAGCATAAAAATTACATGAACATATACCACATTTTAGACCATTAAAGCATATGCATTAATACCGAATTCAAACCAAAAGAGATAAGCCATTTCGCATGGCTTTTAAATGCATATACACATTGGTTCCAAAATTAATATTTTAACTATGCTATACATGTCATATATTTGAGAACGATTTAGCAAAATACCAAAAGAAAATATCGATAGTGTGACGAGCTTAGCTGGCGATCCCCAAACACGTAGCGATCACCAAAATTGTACATCAAAACAATTATCCAACACATTGTAAGCTAATTTAGCTTAGTAAGCTATAAGCAAATAAACTCTACTATTTAAACCGATATCTCAAATAATATTCAACCAATTCATACTACTAAATCATCTTACCTTTAGCTTACCATATCATAAGATAATTATTCACTTATTACTATGATTTAACTAAAATCAATATAATTACACAACCATAAACATTTCTTCAAATTTAAACACAAGACCAAATACAATATGCATTTCCTCATCATGTAATATAAAGAATCATATTATATATATATATATATATATGATTCCAAATATAATAACCACATAGGTTTAATACCTACAAAGCTTAACCTTAAAATACAACCATAATGGTTGTTACTCAAGAATTCCAAGTATTTACTCATTTTAATAATCATGATTTCTCAATAAGACAATTACTCAATACTAATAGTTATTCGAAAATATTTAATAAGTTCGCACACTTAGTGCTCAATAATCTAACTCGCACACTTAGTGCTTTACCATTAAACTCGCACACTTAGTGCTTCACAATTAAACTCGCACGCTTAGTGCTTTACAATTAAATTCGCACACTTAGTGTCGAAAGTCAACAACTCAATACATCTTATTTCAATAATTTTATCAGTACATGTATATATATATACCATTCAATTCAACATAATTACTCAGATACTAAGTTGATTTTAAAACGATACAATTATTTATATGCTTAATAACTTACCTCGGATGTCGTCGACTAATAGATCGGCTACTCAACTACTTTCGATTTCCCCCAATCTAAATCTGATTTCTTGGTTTCTTGATCTAAACATATTCAAATAAATCTCATTTAAACATATTTTCATTTAATTTAGTCTAAGAACGCATAAATGAGAAAATTACATTTTTGCCCCTGACATTTCACATTTTTCACAATTTAGTCCCTATTTCACAAAATACAAAATAAATAAATTTTCAGTGTACAATAGCTTGGCCGAATATGTACTAAGCTCATATAAGTCTATGCATGTCATTTATTTCGCATTTTAGTCCCTCAAAAATTTATTTTCTCAATTTAGCTCTAATTACTCAATTTCATCAAAAATTCAAAAACAAAACATGTCAATCTAATACATATATTTCATATTTCACATACAAACATCACAAAACTCATGAATTCATCAATGGCATATTTCACAATCATCACCAATTCACAAAATTGAAGCATGGGCTTTAAAGAACACAAATCAACAATCTTAGAAATGTAAAAATTATCAAAAATTGAAACCTAAACATACCTTAATTGAGCAACACCAAAGGCCGAATGTTCAAAGTCTTAAAATCTTATTCTTTTTCATGTATTCGGTTATCCCAAAGATGAACATGCATGGCTTTGTTTATTTTATGTTTTCTATTATTTACATTTTATTATACTATTATTATTTTACTTTTATATTTAATATCTATATAAAAACTATATATATAATAGCCATCATGCCGTCCACTACCATTACTATTGGCTAAATTTCAACATAAAACCTCCAAATTATAAAGACAACAACAATTAGACACTTTCATATTTAACCATCAAATTTTCATTTTATGCGATTAAGCCATTTTCTTAAATTAAGCACACAAACAATAAAATTAATTCATGAAAATTACACACATCTTAAACACACAAAATAATATTAAAATATTTTTCAGACTTGGATTTGTGGTACCGAAACCACTATTCCGATTAGGGTCAAAACCGGGTTGTTACAGTCGTCACACTATCAAAATACAAGTATGGCATGGATAGTTAGACTCTTATTCATACTGAATATTTCGAGAACTGACTAACCTCTCACTCTGATACCAATAAGTGTATCAGCCCTTACCTGAGACTGTTGACGTAGTTGAGCACGAGGCATTATTTGACTTAACTTACTAATTCAGAGCATAAAAATTTGCTTTTAAAATTAATTCGCTTACGTTCATTCAATATATCACTAAAAAGAGCTCTCGAAACCCTAAAACATACAATGAAAATAGTTTGGGTCCAAACCGGGAGCATTAAAAATTTTTCGAATACTTAAACAAATCAAAATAATTTATTTTACTGTTCACAATAAAACTGTCCACTGTTTAATTATAACTCAAGTTACAAAACTCAAAAATTTAGATCTGTAAATTTTCCCTGAAACTAGACTCATATATCTTCTTACCATAAAATTTTCAGAATTTTTGGTTCAGCAAAATAGTTTAGTTTATTTGTTAAATTCTCCCCTATTTCACTACTCGACAGTTCTGACCCCTCTTCACTAAAAATCAATTATCTTATTATATAGAATTTGGATAATGTTCTCGTTTGTTTTTATTAAAAATAGACTCACTAATGAATCTAGACATATAAATTATGACTCATAATTCTTTCTCTACAATTTTTAATGATTTTGTAAAATTAGAACAGGGGACTTCAAAAAACCATTCTGACCCTGTCTCACTAAAATTCAAATATCTCATAATATATAATTCCTTTGCCTACACCGTTTCTTTTATATAAAAATACACTCGATAATATTTAATTCTATATCTCATTCACTCTCTAATTTCATTTCTACTATCCTTGGTGATTTTTCAAAATCACATCAATACTGTTGTCCAAAAACTGTTCCATTGCAAATTTTTACTCTTTTATAGTTTCTTTGTATTAACTATCATTTCGGCATACATAACACCAAAACATGTTCTTAAATAGCCATTTCATCAGCTAATCATTATTTAATATTTACATGCTATTCATTAGCCATATCATAAGGACACACACAAAATGACTAAGTCCTTATACATGCCATAACTTAAAACGTTTCGAATCACAAAATAGCGAGATGGTCTGTTGATAGTGTGAAACGATCTCTGACGTCTTTACGATCCCCAAATTAGCTTGGCTATACTATAATAAAGAAGGAAAATAAAAGGAGTAAGCGTACAGCTTAGCAAGTTTACAAGGAAATAAATAACAACATTTATCATAAATAATCTTACTCATAAATTATCATCAAGAATCATGGTCTTTACTTCTTCTTTACTTACTCTCTTACTTATTTACTTACTTGCTTACTTAAATAACTCATGATTATAGCTTACTCCTCCATTGCTGAAATTTCTTTCTCAACTGATAACTGAGATGTTTTCAACCCTTATAACTCACCTGAATCTATTTATTATGCTTTTACCTGAACTTTCATATAACATAGTCTGTTTACTAGCCCATTGAACCACTTGGAATACTAAGGATACTCGGGTCTCCTATCTGAAAATAACATGGGAAAGCCATGTCCCAGACATGGTCTTACTTGGGAGTTCTCATATCGGTGCCCATGCCATGTCCCAAACATGGTCTTACGAGGGACCTCTTATCTCGGTGCCAACGCCATGTCCAAGACATGGTCTTACAAGGGACCTCTCATAACCGCAATAATGCCAATGCCATTTCCCAGACATGGTCTTACATGGGATCTCATTCCCTTAATGTCATGACATTTATATCCGATACATTCCTAATGTTTCAATGGGACTTTTTAACACTGATTCTCTGTCATCTCATACTTGAGTCAACATTAAATAATTTCATAAAATAAGTACATAATTGCTGGAAAATAACAACATTAATAATAATTATTGAAATATTGCATTTATTTACCATAAACTTACCTCAGTACATAATACGATCAAATATAGCAACTTAGTCCTCAACCTTTTTCTTTCCCCGGTCTAACTCTAAATTTTTTTCCTCTTGATTTATAAAGAAAATTTAGCTTATTTAATACTCACATTCATCAAAACAGTTATTGACTCAAACTTTGGCAAAATTACAATTTTTCCCCTAAACTTTTGCATATTTACACTTTTTCCCCAAAGCTCAGAAATTAAACTTCACCCCTTATTCTTATGTTTTATGACATGCCGAACATCTTTCCCTTCTATGGCAACACCAAATTCCCACTCTAACATTTACTTATGAACATTAGGTATTTTTACCGATTATGTCGTTTAACTCGTTTTTACTTAAAATCACCTAGCAAAAGTTGTTTAACATAATTTCAAGCTTCATATTCTACCATAAAACACCAAAATAAACACATTTCACCAATGGGTATTTTTCCCAGTATGAACCCTAACATGAATTAATGGTAGAATAAGCTAAACCGAGCTACAAGGACTCCAAAAACGTAAAAAAAATTAAAAACGGGGCTTGGATGCACTTACTATGAGCTTGAGAAAGTGAAGAAACCCGTTTTATGGAGTCTCTTGAAATTTGGCCCTATGGAAGAAGATGAGCACATTTTGCCATCTTTTTCCCTTTTAATTCTTTTTATTACCAAATGACTAAAATGCGCTTAATTAAAACTTTAGTTATTTTTATCTATGCATGCCCATTTTTGTCCATGAAAATATAATGGTCTAATTACCATTTAAGGACCCCTACTTCAATTATGCACTTCAATTAAATCCTTTACCATCTAAAATTCATATTTACCCACTTTTGCAATTAAACCCTAATATGCAATTCAGACATGCAATCACTAAAATTTCTTATCGGTATTCTAACACATGCATCCAATCAATCAATAAATCATAAAAATTAACCACAATAAACTTTTCTATCTCAAATCCGTGGTTTCGTAACCACTGTTCCATTTCCTAGGATATTGCATCATCCCCGACAGTATAAGCCCTAGACTCATTCTCAGCAGTTAAGTTCCTATAGTCTTACTCGTATCTCACTGAGGTATACTACCCATCAAAGAAAGCTTAGCTCGAGCCCCCCAACGACGACTGATAAATGATAAAACTAACATATTTTACTCTCATTCTTAATGCACTTTTGGATGATTATTTATGCAAATTGGTGAATTTGATGCTCCTGATCCTTTTAATTCATGTTCTTATACTTAGGTCAAAAGAAGAAAAAATCAGAGAAAAAGAGCAAATTTTAGGAACCACACAGGCTGGACATATGCCCATTTGAGCCACACAGGCTGGACACATGCCCGTGTGTTAGCTTGTGTATATTTTCCAACCTGCTTCCCAAACACGTGAAAAAAACATAATTTTTAGGCTTTCAGAGCATTCTAAAGTCTATCCATTCTAAATATAAGAGAGATGAGAGCCATCAGAGAAGATCGAAGAAACATTTGAAGAACACCATTAAGAGCCAACTCGGAAGTGAATCTCCATCACGATTGAAGATCTCTTTTTGATTTCTTTCAAAGTTTTTATGAGTTTCTTTATGTCTTCTGGTTATTCTGACTTGGAGATGTTTTCATTCAGGATTATGAACTAACTCCCTAGATACTTAGGAAGGACGAAACCTATGATGAATTCTATTATTTAATTTCTATTTTACGCGATAAATACTTGATTCTTGTTCTTAATTATGTGTGCTTATTTCTTGTTTTAATATCTTTGGGATATTATTTAATGTTTAATATGCTTAATTCAATGGAGGAAAAGTCTCTGTTTAAGAGTAGATCTAGCATAATTGAGTGGAGTTGCATGCAATCCTAGAAGTAAGACGACATAAATCTACCAGATTAGAGTCAAATCTAATAAGGGAATCCATATATATAATTAATGCGATGATAGGGGATTTAATTAAAAAGAGATTTCAATTAATCAACCTAGAGTTAGTTGCTATTACTCTCAAAAGAGATATTAGCATTATTTAGGGATTTCTACGGATCAAGTCACCAAGTGAATAAATCGTTTAATTCAAATTAATAATAATAGATGAAGTCTAGGTGGATTCTTTCCTAGGTATTATCTCTCTCATTGATTATTATTCTGCTGCTTCTTTGATTTATTTTCTGTTTCAATCTTTAGTTAAATTAGTTTAGTAATTTTAATTTAAAATCTATCACTCCAATTTTTGACTAGATAATAGGAAAACAATAATTACTAATACTTTTAGTCATTATGGATACGATATCTCTACTTACCGTAGTTATACTATTATTTAATAGGTGCGCTTGCTTTTGTCATAAATTTTAGTTAGTATGAAAAACACACATCAAGGTTTTGACACCGTTGCCAGGGACTAAATATTTGGAACACTTTATTTTTATTAATTTAGCCTATTTTATTTTATTTTATTTTTATATTTTTGTTTTAGTTTAGTTTAATTTTTACATTCTAATTTTTCTTGTTTGCTTATAGCAAGTTCTTTTGATTTATGACTAGAAGAAACCCATCGGGACCATTGTTATTTGAAAGTGACATTGAAAGTACTGCTTGTAGAAATAGCAGAAGAGCAAGGTAGAATCAACTACCTCCTACAGTTGTTGCAGCTCTTGTTCCTCGTATTATGTACAATTATGCCAAACCCACTTTGATTGGGGAATCAAGTTGTGCAACCCACCATTGCTGCAAATAACTTTGAACTGAAGCTAGACACAATTCAGATGGTACAACAGTATGTTCAATTCGACGGTTTGCAAGATGAAGATCCCAATACTCATTTGGCAAATTTCATGGAAATCTGTAACACTTTCAAGATAAATGATGCCACTGATGACGCCATTAACTTATGGTTGTTCCCATTATCATTGAGGAATAGAGCTAAACAGTGGTTAAACTCTTTACCACGAGGTTCTATCACTAAATGGGCTCAGATAACTGATAAATTTCTGCTAAAGTACTTACCACTGACTAAAATAGCCAAGATGAGGAATGACATGTCTTCCTTTGTTCAGTAGATTTAGAGACTTTATATGATGCATGGGAAAGATACAAGGACTTATTGAGATGGTGCTCTCACCATGGGTTACCCTTATGGTTACAACTTCAAACCTTCTACAATGGTTTGAATCCTTCAACAAGGTAGTTAATTAATGCAGCAGTCGATGGAACACTTGACAATAAAACACCTGAAGTGGCTTATGAGTTTATTAAGGAGATGACACTCAATAATTATTAGTGGCGATTCATGAGGATAAAGTCGATGAAAGTAGATGGTGTCTTTAATTTAGATGCAGTCACCATGTTACCAAGTCAGGTAAAGCTATTAAATAAGAAAATTGATAGTTTATATCTTTCTACATAGGTACATTAGGTGGTGTAATGCAAAACAAATAGATGTGGAATGAATAATCTAGAATGTTTGCCCTTTGGTCCTAGCACAAAGAACGAGCAAGTCAATTATATGGGTAACAATTTTAGGCCTCAAAATAACCCTTATAGTAACAACTATAATACAGGTTGGAGGAACCATCCCAATTTCTTTTAGGCTGCTCAAGGAAATCAAAGAGCACAACACCCTCTAGGCTTCCAACAACTACCTTCTCAGCAAGAGAAGAAGCTGAACCTTGAGGAGATGTTCACAAAGTTTATCTCGGTGCTGGAAATCCATTCTCAAAACACTAAGGTACCACTAAAAAATAACAAGCATTGGTTCAAGGACTTGAGAACCAAATAGGTCAGCTTGCTGAACTAATCTCGAAACGACCACAAGGTAGCTTGCCTAGCAATACCGAAACAAACCCAATAGAGCAACTTCATACAATTACTGTTAGAGATGAAGAAGGGTTAGTTGAATCTTAACAAGAACCGAGGCAAGAAATTGTAGTGAATAATGATGAGGCTGTGGAAGAAAGGAAAGAGCAAAAACTGGTGGTTCAAGAATATAAAACTCGGGTACCATACCCTAACGCGTCAAAAAGAGACCACACGAATGAACAATTTGGTACATTTCTTAAGCTCTTAAAAAAATTACACATTAACTTATCGTTTTTTGAAACTCTTTCGCAGATGCTAAATTATGTTAAATTTCTAAAGGAGCTGTTGGCAAACAAACGGAAGTTAAACGATTCGTAGACTCTAGAGCTCAATTTAGTTTGTTTGGCCATCTTACAAAGTAAACTACCCAACAAACTCAAAGATTTAGGGAATTTTACTATTCCTTGTCTAATTGGTAAATTAAATATTGATAATGCTTTGACTATTATTAATGTCATGCCCTATAAAATGTTTAATCAACTAGGTCTTGGGAGACCCAAACAAACTAGGATGAGTATTCAATTAATGTATAGAACCATTAGATATCCTAGGGGTGTTATTGGGGACGTGCTTGTTAAAATTGATAATTTCATATTCCCCGTTGACTTTATTGTGTTGAACATGGATGAGGGTAGTGAGGTACCTTTAATTTAGGATGACTCTTTTTAGCCACTACTAGGACTATTATTGATGTTGATACAAGTGAGCTTGTACTTTGTGTAGGTGACGAGAAAAGTATTCTCCAAGCACGTCATTCTGTGAGAGTCTCTTGTGATGAGATGATATTAAAAGTTCTGTTAATGTGAGTAACCATGTGGCTCAACCTTCTTTGTAGGAAATTCCTCAAAAAAACATGATGGAGACAGTCTACAATCAAAGTGCTAGAAACTGAACAACATACGAAGAATGAATGTTACAACTCAATGAACTACAGAATGGCAAACACATGACAAAGAGAAACGAAAAAGCACGATAAAGAGCTGATGCTACGCCATGATGAGCACGTGATGAGAATAAACCAATTTAAGGTTGGGGACAAAGTACCGTTGGACAAAACAGATCCACAAATCTCTCCTTTAGAGCTTGAGTCAAACGGATTAAACCCATCTACGGTACTAAATGTATTTCCATACAGTACAGTCGAGGGAACTTATTCTAAGTTCAGCACATTTAAGGTAAACAATACTCAAATCAAAAATTATTTTGGTAAAAAAATTGATGACGAGAAAGAGGAGCTTCGACTTGGTGAACCACTGTGACCGCAAAAATACAAGGTAAGTAGAGCTTAGACTCTAAATAAGTGCTTTTTGGGAGGCAACCCGAGTGTTTAACTTTTGCTAATTCTTTTAATTTTCTTGCATGCTAATTTAAATTTAAATTTTAAAAAAATGTGTTTTTGACCTACATAGCCTGGATACACGGGTGTGTCCTAGGCCGTGTGCACAATAGGGGAATCAACAATGAGTCACACGGCCTGACGATATGGCTTGTGTCCCAGGCCTTATGCTTAAGGAAGCAAATGACATAAAGTTACACGGTGTAAAAACGTGGCCATGTGAGTCACACGGGAATGTCATTGGTCTTATGAGTCTTGGAACTTAATTTTTTCAAATTTCAAAGGATTTACAGCCTAAGGTGGTCCACACAGGCGTGTCCTAGGCCGTGTGAGTACTGGAGCTAATTTTTAAATTTTAATTTCAAGTCAATGAGTTACATGAGCAAGAGACACTGTCGTATGGGAGGCAAGGCTAGGACACACGGGCATCTCTGAGGTCGTGTGAAGACTGGACTCACTTCTTAAAATGCACACGGCCTGAGGGATGTGCACATAGGCATGTAGCACGACCATATGGCCCAACACAAGATTTTACATGACCGTGTCACCCTTTTTTAACCCAAACCCTAATCCTCTTTTCTTTTTACTTTGTCTTTTTCCCACCCCCAACACCATAGCTGCCGTCAAACCCCTCTTGCAACTCTGGCCACCTCCAACTATCCCTCTTCCTCATAAGACCAGCCACCTCTTTGTCGCCTCGACACCTTCACACCCATACCCACACCCTCTCCCTTATTTCTCTTTTCTCCGTCTTCTCCTCACCGTTCGAGCCACCACCCCTACCGAACCCCCTTCTCCCCTTGTTGAACCACCACAACCCCTTTCTTTCCTCTTTCTTCCCCTAACTAAACCCCCTCAAGCCTTCCTTCCCTCGTCGTGCCAAACCCCATGCCTTTCTCCCTCTCTTGCTTTTCCCCCTTTTTCCCCGTTTCTTTTTTCCTTCACCGTCGACCAACGCCACCCCCATTCTTCCCCTTTCTTTTTTCTTCCCTCTACAACCCCACCCCGCCGCCCGCCCCTCTCCCAAATTCTCCTCCCTTCCATGATGACCCGACCTCATCCTCATCCTTTCCTCACATTGGCTAGCCGTGTCTATCGCATGCACCACCAACCCTACTGTTTGCCCCTTCCCTTACTTTTATTTATTTATTTATTATTTGTTATTTTATTTTTCTTATATTGGTAGTTTTTTATCATTAGTTTTTTATTATTTGTTTTAATACTTTGATGATTATTATTGTCATTGTTCTTATTTTCTTAGTCATAGTGGAATCTGTTTGCGATAACCTGTTTACTCGTATTATTTTTAGTTCATATTATTATTGGTATTATTTTTATTTATTATTTTCGCACTTTATTATTACTACTATTTATTATTCTTGTTTCTTTTGGTATTACATTTATTATTATTATTTTTACTATGTTCAATATTGATTTATTTAATTCGTCAAGCTGTTGATGTTGACTTCGATTATTGCATGGGTTATTAAATTGCCTCTATTATGATTGGTTCGTCTATTTTCTTCATTTGGTTTTCCTATTTGATTGTTTTATTTTATTGGAAATTCTTCATGACGAACACAATAGGCAAGTTCAAGGTGGTTGTCCTCGCTTCAAACAAGTGAAAGACTCCGAGCGCAACCTAATCGTCGAGTCCTTCCGTCGATACACGCCATCCGTGCCTCTGATTTTCTTGGGGTCCTCGAGAGGACCTATATTAGCATATTTGATAGAGATTTTCAGATTAGGCTATTGCATTGATTGAGCGGCTTTAGAGCAGGTCCAGCTAGCTGATCGAGTCTGCGCACTGATTACTATAGCTCCTTGGGACCAATTTTTCTTCAACGTTGAGCCCAGCGATTAGAGCTTACTCTCGATTTTTGTACAAAATTCCTCTTACAGCAAGTGATGTTGACACACGATGAGCCGAATACTATTAATTTTAGACTCGGTGACACAACGCGTGATATAAGCGTCCTAGAGTTCAGAGCTATATTATGACTCTACACTGAAGAGTTCATGAGTGCCGAGGGCTTTCTTACTTTATACTGGCACATCCACTGCTTGCCTTCTTTATGCTGGGTTGACTTTACTATGAGTACGACATCCTATGATGTGAGTCAATCAAAGGGGACTTCCCTACCTCTAGCCTTGCGTTATATTCATTCCATATTGGCTCATAGTTTGACTGGTTGGAGGGAGAGCACTGGCGTAATTGGTACAACTGACGCTTATTTTTTATGGAGGATGGCCACGGCGCGCACCTTTAATCTTGCTTATTTCATCGCCCTAGCTGTCCGCCATCAGACAGAACTTAGTAGGAAGAATCCTATCTGTTTAGGCCCTTACGTGACTCACCTTGCATGCCATTTCGGTCTCCTTGACACTCCAGAGTAGTCCTCCTCCTTTACATTAGTTGGACAAATGACCCCACAAGGGTTATCCAGTATGGGTCAATTGAGGATGATCGAGCAACTTCGTGGAGTGGATCCTCTTTAATACCGATTATCTTATTTTGACCCTCAAGATGAAAATGAAGACTTCACTGATGATGTCCCCTTCCACCACGAGGATCCACCTTATCCTCCATCTCAAAGTCACTGTCCTTCTACTTTTGTTGCCACTTTAGCATACCTCTCCGAGCGATTCACTCGTTTGGAGTAAAACTATTTTGAGTGGTTTGACAATATTGATGTGACTTTCCACATCTCCTCTTCAGTGCTGGTGTCTCACGATCACTATGCCTTCAATGATGAATACCACTGATTTTATTTTTTTATTTTAGTTGTTTTGTTTTTGTTTTTAGTTGTTTTATTTTTATTGTCTTAGACTTCTTTCGTGTATTATCTTTTGAACTATGTTTTTATTTTTATGGTTGCTTCTAATAGAGTTTGTAACCTCTTAATATTCTTCATTATTATTTTTATTTTCTTATTAGTTTACTCAGAATCATGCACTACATTTAGATTTGCCTACAATTCCAGTTTTCATCATTCTGGCTATTTCATCCAATATCCAGGGCAGTTTCAATTTTCTCTCTCTCTTATGATATTCTGCTTATACTAAGCTTATATATGTTTGTACATTGAGGGCAATGTACATATTAAGTGTGGGGAGATTATTCATATATTTATTAGAAAATCCATAAATTATTTCTTGTGTTCAAGTAATTTTCTCATATTTCCATTAGAGTGAATTAATTTCGATTTGGAATTTTTGTTGATGTGTTTTGGATTAATTTGTAGAAATTTGTGCATTTTTTTAATTTAAACTTTAAGACATGAGAGAACCAAACATGATAAGTTATTTTTCAGAATTAAAAATTTTAGGTTGTTTCCCTGAATTGAGGTGTTATCTTGAAGTTTTAAATTTACAAGTTTGACATAAAAAACCATGATTTTTTTGTGAGATTTTGAGCCTTTAAAGCATACATTTTTCATGCTCAGTCTATTGTAAAGCATACATTTTTCATGCTTCGATTATGCATGTCGAGACCACACATTTGATTTGATATACTGAGATGATAAAGGCACTTAGCTTTTAACCCACTTATCCCATAAAAAGTCTATCTTTGTAATTAACCCTTAGTAAACCCCATTGAGCCTAACACACCCTTTCTTGATTTACCCATTAATGTTAACCCATAACCCATTTTTTCGTTCGTTGTGACTTTTTTCCGTTTTATTGTCTCCTTTTTTGTCGAGATTTGATTTGGTTAGTTGCGTAGCTATGCTCTTCTATTTGATTTGCTGAATTATTTCTTATTGTTCTTGAAAAAAAAAAGTATCAGAAAAAATATATTGATTATTAATTAGTTATTTGTTAATTGAGCTTGAACAGTTAAATTCATTTTTTGAGAAGAAGCTCATTTTTTTCTTCTTGAATAGTTCTTGATTGATGCACTTGTTTTTAATTCAACATTTGTTTGTTTTCTAGTTTGGTAATTTAACAACTCAATCTTGATAATAACAATCTTTGCTGACTTTTCTCCACACCCTTAACCTAAGCGTTATTACAACCTCTTAAATTCCTTTTGATTAGTGTGTCATATCACTTTACAGTGATGGTGATTTGATTTTCAAGCAAGCTTATGGTATTAACATTTCTTGTTCGACTGTTGAGTTCTTATTCTTGAACCTTAAACACTTTGAATGATTTGAGTGAATCTTATTGAGGATGTCAATTCTTGTCGATTTTGAATTAAAGGTAATTACTTAGATAAGGGGAGATACCTATGTTTTCGTGCTTTAAAAATTTCAACTTGGATTGTTTGAATCTTTAGTGCCCTTTTAGTTGAATTGCCAATGCATTATTATTTGTGAATTATTTTGAAACATTATTGATGAGAATTATAAGTTAAGAAAGATTAATTTTAATGTGATTTGAGGATTTTTCTTGAGGACAAGTGTGGGGATATTCGATAAATGATAAAACTAACATATTTTAATCCCATTCTTAATGCATTTTTGGATGATTATTTATGAAAATTGGTGAATTTGATGCTCCTAATCCTTTTAATTCATGTTCTTATACATAGGTGAGAATGTGGGGGTAAAAGGACTGAAATTCAAAGAAAAAGAGCATATTTTAGGAGCCACACGGGTTGGACACACGCCCATGTGCCAGCCCGTGTCGATTTTGCAACTTGTTTCCCAAACACACGAAAAAACAAATTTTTAGGCTTTCTGAGCATTCTAAAGTCTATAAATACAAAATAGAAGAAGAGATATGGGAGCCATTAGAGAAGATCGAAGAAAACACTCGAAGAGCACCATTAAGAGCCAACTCGGAAACGAATCTCCATCAAGATCAAAGATCCCCTTTTCATTTCTTTTGAAGTTTTTATGAGTTTCTTTATGTCTTGTGGTTATTCTGACTTTGAGATGTTTTCATTTAGGATTATGAACTAATTTCCTAGATACCTAGGGAGGATGAAACCGATGATGAATTCTGTTATTTGATTTATGTTTTACGTGATAAATAATTGATTCTTGTTCTCAATTATGCGTGTTTATTTATTGTTTTAATTTTTTCAAGATATTAATTCATGTTTAATGTGCTTAATTCAGTGGAGGAAAAGTCTCAGTTTAAGAGTAAGTCTAGCATAATTGAGTGGACTTGCATGCAATCCTAGAAGTAGGAAGACATAAATCTACCAAATTAGACTCAAATCTAATAAGAGAATCCATAGATCGAGTTAATGCAACGATAGGGGTTTTAGTTAGACAAAGATTTCAATTAATCAACCTAGAGTCAGTTGCACTTACTCTCAAAAGAGATATTAGCATAATTTAGGGATTTCTACGAATTAAGTAACCAAGTGAATAAATCATTTAATTTAGATTAATAATAATAAATGAAGTCTTGATGGGTTGTTTTCTGGGTATTGTATCTCTCTCATTGGTTATTATTTAGTTGCTTACTTGATTTATTTTTTGTTGCGTTCTTTAGTTGAATTAGTTTAGTAATTTTAATTTAAAACCTATCACTCCAATTTGTCACCTAGATAATATTAAAGTAATTACCAATACTTTTAGTCCTCGTGGATACGATATCTCCACTCACCATAGCTATATTATTGTTTGATAAGTGCGCTTGCCTTTGTCGTAAATTTTAGTTAGTATGGAAAAAACACATCAGCGGCCAGCTCGCCCACAGACACCACGTCCACGAGAACCACGAGTGCTCATTGTCTTATCTACAATTTTCAAAATTTTATGATATCAGTTTAAATTTTAAACCTTAATCTTAAAGTTTTATCAGAATGCTTATTAGTGTACAGAGAGTGTTATGCTACACTATAGTCTCTAAAGGTCATTTCTTATACTAAAGTATCACATACAAGTATATCTAAAGTATAACTAAGGTTTAAGGCTCTTACTTGGATTGGCGACGAAGTCTCGATTTCACTAATTCAAAAATCTAAAGATCATTTCAAAAAATTTAGCTTAAAACAAAAGTTTCTTAAAACATTTTGGACCCAAAATACACAACCTGAGTTTTGAAACCTGACTCTGATACTGCCAAATGTAACACCTCATACTCGGCCTAGATGTTGTGGTTGAATCAAGGAGATTACATCATACAAGAAAGAGAAAAAAATGTTCAGCTTAGAAGAAAAACCAACTTCAATGAACGGTAAATTTAATTGAACCACTTTTTGAAAACACAACGATTTTCTGAAATCACAACTTAATCTTATTGTTAAAACCAAAACCAATTTACTTGAAAACATTTGTGTGCTAAAACATCTTGGGAGAATCTCAATTACTCTTGTAGCAGAAAACCTTATAACTTTTTGTATTTAAAATCGTGGTTCATTTTTATTTATCATAAGTTAAAACACTCATAGACGTTTAAAACCTTTGCGTAGTATATATCAAAATAATGTTAACGAACTAACCAAGAATTAAAAAGTCCATAATAAAAATAAAAAACCCAAAACAGTAAAAATGTCCATAATAAATAAAAAAATTTCTATAGTGCACAATCTAAAACCATGGAACCCGAGCTTCGGAGTCACCGTCCATTCCTAGGTCAAAGGATTACCTAAAACAAAGCAGACGAATCGTGAGCTTTAAGCCCAGTGTACGAAATGGCCCATATTTTCAGTACAATTCTAAATGTATAACAGAACATTTCATAGCATATCTTTCCAAGTATTTCATAACATATCAAAATATATATGGATCACATCTAGTCATATCATAGCATTTCGTGTTGTATCAAATCGTAGTATAACATATCAGATCAGACCATAGCATAGAATATCATATCGAATCAAATCATAGCATAACATATCATATCCTTCCCTCATCCACTGCACACTATCTCCATCCAACCAATCACACCATATAGGTCTACAAGAGTCCATCCATCCAATCACACCAATATGTGGCGGTATGCCACTCATATATTTGCAACTAAGCTGCCACACATAAATTTACGATTTGGCCACCATAATTGCAGCATAAACTGCCATATAACACTTCCTCTATTATATAATATCCCACCCTAAAACATAAACAAGTCATAATCATATATCATACTTATATGTATTATAAATCATATAGCATGCATACTTACATATTTTCATACCAATCATAACATATCACATGATTAAATGGTACATTTCCTACTTAACATACCTCCAAAGCTTAACCATATACGTACCGAACTTAGGCTTTTCGACCCCATACGA
The DNA here is from genome assembly GCF_025698545.1 of Gossypium raimondii. NCBI lineage: Eukaryota > Viridiplantae > Streptophyta > Magnoliopsida > Malvales > Malvaceae > Gossypium > Gossypium raimondii. Next base: position 6,582,132 of record NC_068571.1, on the reverse strand, counting down.
TGCCTATGAACCCACAATTGGGAAAAAATAACCACACGGCCCAAAAAGCCAGCCCATGTGGTCCACATGGCCTACCACACGGTCTGCAATGTTTCACATGGTCATGTGCTCTACACGGCCAAGCCACACGGGCTGCAAGATTTCACACGGTCTTGTGCTTTACACGACCAACCAACACGACCTGCAAAAATAGCATAACACACAACTATATGGCGTGGGGCAGATTCAAAAAATAGCCTCTGATCCATGATTTTATCAAATTTCAAATGAAATTTTGGGTCGTTTTCACACACTTGATAGCAAAATTGCTCCACTACACAACTAAACACTTAGCACCCTACCAATGGCACCAATACTAAACATTTACAACTTCAATTTAACACAAAAATTTCCATTTAGATTCACTTTTGCTTTCATGAAAATAGTCCTTAATAGTTAACGACCACTTACCACAACTTACAAACCACAATACCAAATCAATCAAAAGAAATCATTAACCAAGAGATATACGCTTAGAAACAAAAAACCCCAACTTAGAAAAAGGTCACCCTTCTTATAACTTACTAACATGATCAAGACCACCACGACAAATAGAAAGAATGAGCAAAAATTAGGATCACAACAAGCCTTAACAGTGTACTTACGCAACAAAAGAAGGATTTGCAAAGGTTCAATAAACAAAGAAAAGGGGCAGGATTGGCAAAACAAATGAAGCAAATAAAATAAATAAAATAAAATATGAAACAAAATTGGAACAAAGAAAGAACATACAGACTACAAGGGAGGGTAGTGTGAGGTTCCCAAAGAGAAAATTTAGGGATTTTCTCTTAATAAAATAAAATATTTAAAAGATTAGTTTGATCCAAAAGCACCCATCAGACATTTAATTTACAATAAACTCAATAACTAGCAAAGCCTAAGCCAAAAATATTCCTCACTTGCACATAATAAGACTCAAACTCAAGACCAAGAAATAACAAAATGCTTAACCACTGTACCACCAAGCTTATCGTTGTCACAACCCAACTAGTAAAATAATCTAAGCCCTAAAGCTTAAGCTCAACATAAATCCAAAATTAAATAAAAGGTCCAACACAAGGAAATCAAACTTAGGACCTAAAGCAAACTCTCAAGGTACTTAACCAACACATCATATCAAATAATTTTTCAACTATACACATTTAAAAATAAAACATTTTAGGGCATTACAACTCTCCCCTTCTAAAAGAAGTTTTGCCTCAAAATTTACCTAACTCGAAAAGGTAAGGATACTGTTGACACATAAAGCTTCAAGCTCCCAAGTGACTTTCTTAGAACCATGATTCTGCCAAAGTATTTGAACAAAAGGAATGATCTTTCTCAAAACCTTAACCCCATACGTTATCTAAAGACCCAAATCTCGATTCCTTCAAATAGCCCCTAATCGAGCACCAAAATTTGGCAAAAAGGCCCACATAACCCAAAAAGCCAACCTGTGTGGTCCATACAGTTTGCAAAGTTTCACATGGCTGTGTTGTCCACATGGCCAAGCTACATAGGCTGTAAGCTTTCACACCACCGTGTGCTCCACACGGCCAAGCCACACAACTTGCAAAAACATACACAGCCATGTGGCGTACACAGCCTACCACACGACCTAACACACGACCATGTGGCACTCGGTAGTTTCAAAAAACAACATCTGATTCACGATTTTATCAAATTTTGAATGGATTTTTGGGTCATTTTAAAATACCTAATAGCAAAATTGCTCCACCACACAACCCAACACTTAGCACCCTACCAACAGCACCAAAACCAAACACTTACAACTTCAATTTAGCACAAATATTTCCACTTAAATTCACTTTTCCTCTTAAGAAAATAGTCCCTAATCAATAACAAACACTTAACACAACTTATATCAACTCCTCTAAGAACTTAATTTGTTGGAGGATCATCTATCACCACACGCTCTTCCCCTAACCATGATTATAAACCACAACACAAAAGAAATCAAAAGAAATCATTAACCAACATATTTACTCTTAGAAACACAAACCCCAACTTAGAAAAAAGTCACCCTTCCTACAACTTACCAACACGGTGAAGACCGCCATGAGAAAAAGAAAGAATGAGTGAAAACTAGGATCACAACAGGCCCTAACGATGTACTTACGCAACAAAAGAAAGATTTGCAAAGGTTAAATAAACAAAGAAAAGGGGCAGTGTTGGCACAACAAATGATGCAAATAAAAGAAAAGAAATAAAATATGAAACAAAATTAGAACAAAGAAATGAACATGCAGACTACAAGGGAGGGTAGTTTGACAGTAGCCAAAAAGTAAATATAAGGATTTTCTTTTAATAAAATAAAATATTTAAAAGATTAGTTTGATCCAAAATCACCCACCAGATTTAGAATTTACATCAAACTTAATAACTAACAAAAGCCTAAGCCAAAAATATTCCGTAGTTGCACATAACGAGACTTGGACTCAAGACCAATAAATAACCAAATGCTTAACCACTACACCACCAAACTCATTGTTGTCACAACCTAAAAAACAAAATAATCTAAGCCCTAAAGCTCAAGCTAAACATAAAGCCAAAATTAAATAAAAGGTCCACCACAAGAAAATCAAACTTAAGACCTAAAGCAAACCCTTAAGGCACTTATCCAATGCACTATATCAAATTAGTTGTGAAATATACACAGCTAAAAATCCAAAATTTTAGGGCATTACACACCAAATAGTTTTATAATATAAATTTAACATTTATAAAATTCAGCACTAAAAATTCAACATTTAATTTTTTGAACATTTAAATTTTCAGTTTAGCAAATAATATATTAATTTCAAGCTCTTTGAAAATTTATTACTATCAACTTATTTGCTAATTAATAATTCTAATCAAGGTGAGTTAAAATTGACTTAACGATGAAATTGAATCAATTCTATTAAACTGGGTTAAAAAGCTTGGAATTATTGTATAAAATTTAAAAATTAATAAATTAACAAAATTATTAGAAACATCTTTTAACAAAATTTTTAAAAGAAAATCATTTTGAAATATTATATTTCAATTTATTTATATATTATTAAAAAATTTATAAAATTTATAATATATTTAATATTTTTATTAATGCATACCATTAACTTGTGCATCACACTAGTAAAAAAACTAATAAGATACATCAACATTTTAGGCAACAATCCAATGTGTCATCATTAGGGGTGTTCAAACTTTAACCAAATTAACTGACCGAACCGATCTAATTCGGTTAATCGGTCGATTAACTGATCTAGTTCGGTTGGAGATTGGTTAAAAGTTTTTTGAAATTTCGGTTAACAGTTAATTCAGTTCGAAATCGGGTAATTAACCAAATTAACTTAACTTAATAAATAATATTATATATAATATGTTTTAGGCTATTACTAGTTTGGTTAATTTGGTTAATTCAGTTGCAGTCAAATAAACATTATAAATTTAATTTTTATATGTTTTAACAAAAAAACGAAACATATAAATTTTGTTTAATTCGATTAACTGACTGAACTAATCGAAATATTCGATTCGGTTAACCGATCAATTAACCGTTTGAACACCCCTAGTCATCATAATATTATGACAAGTGACCCATGTAACACCCTATATTTTGGGTTAAAAGGTTTGAGGTTTCAAGTAAGGGTCTGCGAGTAGGTTGAACAGTTGGGTTAGTTTCCACGTTTTAGTATTAGAATGGGTCTGCCGGTCTGGTGGTGGGTTGAGTGTTAGTGTATCTTTAGGTCTTAGGTTGGAGTCATTGTGAGTGTTTTAGAGGAGTCAATTTTATTTTTATTTCAATACTTATTTTTTATTTTTTTATTTTATTTTATTTTATTTTATTTTGTTGATATCTGAAACAGGGAGTTATCCTAAAAATCTTTTCACGTTCCTCCTCCCTTCCTCTTTCACACGTTTTGTTTTTCTCTTCTTTCTCTCTCAATTCTTTTTGGCACGATCAATTTCCTTTTGTTTCTTTCTTGGATTTTTCTTGCTACTTCTGTTTTTGGCATTCTTGTTTTTCGTCTATCAAGGGAAGTTGTATTCGTGTGCTTTGATTAATCACATTCTGAATCGGGTTTCTAAATTGATTTAGAGGAGCGAATCAAATGGTTCTTGTGTTTTTTATCGTGTCTAAGATGTGGGTTCGGAAACTCTTCAATTTCGTTATCGAATTTTTGACTTGATTCCGTAAAATTTGGCATATTTTGTGTGCTTTTGAAATTGACAAATCGAAGTGTCGATTATTATGGAATTGCTTGAAATCATGTGTGTTTTGGTGTATTTCTGGGTTATTGAGGGTTGGGGATTGTTTAACAATAATTGCATGATCTGTAGCTTGTTCCGGTGTGGTTTTGTGACCACACAGGTGGCCACACGGGTGTGTGAAATTGAGAATTAAGGTTATTGGGAAATATTTGGTGCCACACGGCTGTGTGGCTACGATTTGGGTATTTTTTCGATTTTCACACGAGTTGTGCCTTGGTCACACGGCCATGTCCCTTAGCCACACAAGTGTGTGTGATTTTCACACGGTCATGTATGCTCTGTACTTAATTTTGGCACTTTTGGACAATGAGTTACTCGGGCTACATGCACAGGCGCGTGTCCCCTCCACATGGTCGTGTAGACCCCCACATGGCCTGGGCTTTTCCACACAACCGTGTGGCCCTATTTTACAAATTTTTGTTCTAAGTCACTTTTTTGTCTTGTTTGAGTTTATATGTGTTTCGACCCTACTTTGGCTCGGACTTATGCATTATTCGTATTCATAGAATTAATTTAATGGTTTCTTTAAGTGTTAAGTGACGTTACCTGGTAATTAAGTACCGTTATAACTATTTTTGAATCTTATCGACTGAATAAGTGCACCTCTGATTCTATTTGACTGATGCATGTCAGTTTGTAAGTTGTGTACATTGTTTCTATAAGTCTATTAGTGATGTATTCGCATACATACATTTGCATAGAATTCTGGATTTGTTTGCGAAGAGAAAAAAGTCTAATCTGATTTGGCAGTTTCAACTGCAATACATCTATATAGCAGTTTACCGCACTATACTACACATATGTCAGCTCAGCCGCATATTGTGATTTGAGTGGCTTAGTTCCACGTATGTGGTGTGTAGGGTGGATGGGCCTTTCGAGGTCCTATATGGTGTGCATGGTTGGTTGGGCTTGATTAGCTCATATGTGGTGTGTAGGGTGATCGGAGAGATGTTCGGTTGGTGGGGTGGGTTTCTGACTTGTTGCATTCATACGCATCTAATTATATGTATTATTTTATGTGACTAATTGTGCAAGTATTGATGTTAGTGATATGGTACTTTGGCATGAGGTGTTTGTGATGATAAGTGTTTTGGTGTGTTTCGGTATCGACTTGTTGATGGGTTTGTCGGTTAAGTTTTGGTGTATGAATTGTGCTCATATTCTATTTTTGAACTATTTGTCTTGTCTTTCCGCTTTTCGTCATTTTTTGTGTTTTGGACTCACACTGAGCTCGTGTAGCTTACCCCTTAGTTTTCCCCTTTAGGTACTCTCGTATTCTGACGCTGGACTCGGCACATCAGAGGTTTCAGAGTGATGCGTTATAAATCAGGCTAATAAAATGTTTCTTCAAATACTTTATTTTGTGAATTGTTTTGGACTGTAAGAATCTATAGGGACTGTGGTACCTTTCTAATTTGGGTTTTCGTAAATTGTTTTCTTTGGACTGAAATCTAAAAATTGCGAAACTTTATTTCTGAATGCTTTTGACATAATTAAAAATTTTCTGTTTTGAATCCTAAAGGGTTAAACGGTTTAGTTCGAATCAAGCAAACAACATTTGAAATGAGGATTCGATAATTCGTTTTGTAAGCTGCTTTTAGATCACTTCGGTGATCAATGTAACCTCTGTGATCCAGTCTAAACCTCTAGGTCAGGTTTTGGGGTGGTACAACCCATCTAATCTACTGACAAGTCATTCAATTTTCTTATCTTGCACGTATATAGTAACAATTAATTGATAAATTTTAACTTAAAAAAAACTAGGTTTAAAAGTAATTTTCAAACAACAATATTTTTAAAAAAGAACTATCTTTTTAAAGAAAATAAGTATTATACTGATTGATTTTATTTTTTTGAAATCATATTTTTGAGGCAAAATGAGCTGAGAGTTAATTAGTGGCACTTAGTAGTGCCAACTACAGACTGCCACTGAGGTAGTTGAAAAATTCCCGTCTTTGATTTGACAATTTAATGAAAAAATCTTTAGACGTGGTTATGTGATGTTATTTTGAATATACTTTTTGGCTCATCTATGGAAACTTATCCCTGGATTTTTAAAATTAAATTGGATTTAAGTGAGCCAATTAAGTCTTTGGAATGTGAAGATTTGATCGAGATAGTGCTACCGACTTTGGAGAGCAAATCTTCGATTGATTTTTTTATTACTGTTGATGTAATAACTATTTTCAAGGAGTTACTTTATGTCACCTAGTATCTATGTTAGCAAGCTGAAATGATATATGCTTTGATGCTTTTCTCGGCTATGTAATGAGAGCTTATTGAGTGCATTCTAATTTGTTTATTGAGGAATTGTTTTTGTGAGGGAGTGCAAATTGTTATTGTAAACATTGTTGAACTGTTTATTGCCCAAGTTCTTAGAGGGAAGATTTGGAGGTGAGTGTTTTGATTTTAAGGTATAAAAGTGAGATCTCTATACTTGGGGAGTAATAGAGTGTGAATCAGTTATTGTATTATGGATTAAAGATAGTGAATTTAATCAATGAGCTAGGCTCCACAAACATAAAGAAACTAAATTACTTAAACAAAACCTTGTGTTCTTTGATTTTTTGTTTGCATAGTTTCTGTAGTTCCAAGTCTTAGTGGCCACAATAATCTAGCACTTTCATTGCAAATTTCAGTTTAAGCAAAGACGCAACTTAAGTTAGCAACAATTGGTATAATAGAAAACACTTAATGTATCTAGTGGTGAGTCCTGGTGTTGTTTTTTGGTGACAATGGAAGCTATGTTGATTACTCATCCCTCTATGCTTGAGAATGGTAACTATCCATACAAGAAAATAAGAATGAAAGCCTACATTCAATTTGTCGTTGAGAAGTCTTAGAGATCTATTCTCAGTAGTTGGAAAGCTTCTACTATTGATATCGATGTTGGAAAGGTTCCTAAGCCTGAGGTGCAATGGACTACAGAAGAAGAGAGAGTTGCAAATGTAAACTCTAAGGCCTTGTATGACATGATATTAATAAGAAAGAGTTCAATCATACTTCAAAGTGCACAATTGCAAAGGAAGCATGGAAAATACTTCAAACTGCTGACCAAGGAAGCATGGAAAATACTTCAAACTGCTCACCAAGGAACTAATATGGTCAAGCAATCCAAGATGCAAATGCAAACCACCAAATTTGAGACCTTGAGAATGCAAGATTCTAAGAAAATTGGTGAGTTTTATGCCAATTTGTGTGACTTGCCAAATCAGGCTTTTACTCTTAAAGAAGGGTACTCGAACTCAAGATTAGTGAAGAAGGTTTTAAGGTCACTGCTTGAAAGATTCACTATCAAAGTGACTACCATTGAATATGCCAAAATTTTGGAGAGTTTGAAGATTGATGAGTTGATAGGATCCCTACAAACATTTGAGCTAAATCTAGATGAGTCCAAAAAGGTTAATTCTAATGGAGAAAGGAGCATTGCATTCCAAGTTGCTAATGAAGTGTCAATTCCTATTGCCTCTTCTTTAGAAGAACTTCAAGAACAGATTGCTCTACTTCCTTAGAACATCAACAAGACTTTTAAGAAGAAAACTAAGAGGTTTAAGAAGTTTGAGTCATCCAAGAACACGTTTAAGAATAAGAGCAAAAGTTTTGTTGTGAAGAAGGAGAATGAAAAGGCAAGAAGAAGGGCATCCAGTGTGATGAATATCTTGGCTATTAACATATACAAGTAGAGACTACTAACACTCTTAAGAAGAAAAAAAAGGTGTTGTGTGCATCATCAAGTGATGAGTGGAAAAAATTCTGTTCAGAAACGATTTTCTTGCATAGAAGAAAATTAAAATTTTGAAAATCGAGTCAGTTTATGATATTTATAGCAATAAACCCTTTATAGAAATCGCAACTATGTTTTCGGCTATAAGGATCCTTATCATTCTTGGTTTTATCGATAGAATTGTTATTCTAGAAAATAAAATTTATACTTGGAAAATAAATTCTCACTATCTTTGGGTAGAGTAACAATATCTCAAAGTTTTGTAAAACTTACTTGCCTTATTTAGCCCTACTGGTGTCATTTATCTATAGGGAGAGGAAGTGAAACCCTAGTTGAATTAGTAGAAGTCTATTTCAATAGAAAAACAAAATCATAGTCTAACTAGGATATAAAAGGTTTTGCCATCTCATGTATAAACATGAGGGGCTTTTGGGTCTCTCTCATACCGGGTCCAATTACAAGTACTTCCTAGACCTTTAACCTAGTACTTTATAATTCAATTCAACCCCATACATGTTTTACTATTTTCCAATATTAGTTTAAACTTAGACAACTAGTGAGTTAATATTTGCTTCTATTTTGCTTTACATTGAAAAAACCATATGAGGACATTATACAAAGTATATTAATGTAATCCATGAATAATTTTATTAATCAATCTGTTCAAAAAAATTACAAGTGTACATAGACGAAAATATTAAACCTAGGGCACTAGATCCAACAATGAGGACACTTCAAGCAATTTTGGATCTGATGAGGAACAAGTGAACAACTTTGTGCCTTTCACTTTGAGCGTGATTTCTGGTTTTGAGGCTAAGCCAGATGATGATTCTGATGGAGGTTCTGGTAAGAAGCTCCTAAATACATACAAGACCATGTAGAGTAAATAAGAAGAAGCATGTGAATTGAACACCCAGTTGTCACATAAGAATGCTCAATTGAAGGAGAAAAATAAGAAGTTGATTAAGCAGGTTCAGGCTAAAGAGTCTTTGCTAATTGAGGGGTTGAATAATCTAGCCAGAACCCAACAACTTTCATATATCAACTTCTACACCTCATTATCTATACTTTACCCCCTTTTTTGTTCAACAAACTTGCAAGTCAAAATACTAAAGATTCTTACTCTCTTGACTAGACCAAGGAAAAATGAAAGGTGAATAATATGAGGATTAAAATAATATAATCATGTAAGAGTAAGATAGTTCATTTAACCGGGAATACAAGATCACTAGATTGAGTGAACAATTGTCTAAGGATTACTTCTTAGTAGATCCTTCCTTAGTGCAACCTTCTTTGTCACTAATCTGCTGAATGATCCTTATATCAGCCCTCGTCCTGGCTATCACTCTATTATGAGATTTTATGGAGGATTTCATATGATCAATCATCCTTCTACTGAATTGTTCATCGTTGCTCAAAAGATTAGTGGGAGTGGGCAATTCAACTTCCCTTGTAGTAAATGTTGCTTCATGGCCTACTTATTCTGTCTGTAACACCCCAACCTAACCTCTCCACCAGATCTGGGTATGGAATGTCACAAATGGACCAAATTAACTTAACCTAAAATTATCGACTAACTATTTTAAAATAGATTTTATTAAAACTAATAATAGTTCTTACAGCAAAATTCTTAAGCTTAACAAAAAGTTCAACCTTTCAAGATCCTATTTCTAGCCGACTAATTGTTTACACAGAAATCCTTAAAGTTTGTCTTAAATATGACTTCCCCATAGTCCAAGTTCTAAAGATGTTATCTGGATTTAACATACCAATCCCTAAGGTGAAGCCTCTAAAGGTACCTCTTCCTAGATGTATGAGTCTAACTTCTTGTGATCCCTGACCTCATCACTATCTAGCTAGGTCCTTTCGCTTAGTCCTTGATCAACCTTGAAATTCCTACGAACATAAGCCAACCACTTGTAAGCTCGAATGAACTTAGTCAGTTCCTTCACTAAGTCACTTAGAAACACACCTTATCGCATGAGGGTAACAAATGTAAAATAAATTAAGTTTAGTTTAACTCCCTACTCATTCAAGGTGAGCATTCTTTATTAAGGTGGTGGACTCCACCCTATCCTCGGAGCTACTCAGCTCATCATGAGACTTCCCTTTGGTCGAACTCTTTTCTTGCAATAATCCAACAGCCTCGCCTTACCAGCAAGTCCTACCCTTACTTCTTGTGTTTCCTCCCTTTCATACACCCCACCTATCAGATGTTTGATGATCCGTATGATAACTTTCTTGACTCTCCACCCAAGGATCCTTGGTCATACCTTTCTTGGTGGACTTTTCTAGGAAGAACAACCCTTGGTAGACTCTCCTATTTATATTGCATAGTCCTTAAGGACTCATTGACATTTCCAAGGTGTGCTGTCCCTCAGTAGGCCTCACCATTCTGGCGAACACTTCTTGTTCCACCTTATTGTTCACAGTGGTAGGATTAATTTCAGGAACTTACTAGTGAACTAGACCTTTTTTGGGAACTCATGCATCCTATACGTGAAGGCCATTCTAACTTGTCAAACCAACATGTTATTTTCCCTGCGTCTATATGAGCTTGTTCTCCCACTTCTTCGTTTCCTCCCTATAATAGTTCGTTTTTAGTTATGTCAAAAATAGTGGTTTTGGGACCACAATTCTGACAAGTGAGTTGTTATTTTATTTTTATTTTAATTTCTACGAAATTATATTAAAGCCGTATTAAAATTTCGTTAAGAAATTTTGATGTTTAAATGGTTAATTATGTGAAAAGGACTAAATCCTAAAAATGTGAAAAAGTTGAGTTCTATTAGTTAAAGGAGTCAAATGGCTATAGAAAGGAATCTTAATGGACTAAGATGGTAAATATACCAGTTAAAGGGTTAGTGGATATGCATGGACATGGTTTAAATGAAATTTTGATAGTTTTTAAAGGTTAAAGTAGTAATTTGGTAAATAAAAGAAAAAACTAAATAGTAAAACATAAAACAAAGATGGTATCGTTTTCATTTTTTATTTTCAAACCCTAAAATAGCCATTGAAGAGGATGAGGTATTCAGTCAAACTTCATTGATGCATATCAAGATAAACCATATTCAGACTTAGATCGAGGAAAAGCTAAATCTTTAGATTAGTTCGATCTAACTACTTCGCATATCAAGATAAACCCTAAATTGAATGCTTATTATTTTGTTTTGATGTGAATGAATCAACAAATGTATGAATGCTATGATAAATTGACAAATATCGAGTCTCGGTTGAACCTTAGGAATTCTTAGGGTACAAATAACATGTCATTAAGGATATCATATTTTGGGTGCTGATCTTGAATGTCCTATTGATGGTTGATGTCCTACATTTTTTGCGGATTCTCCACAGCACGTGTGAGCAGTATCGTGTAGCTTCCATTCTGACCCACAGCTCGTGTGAGCAGGCTTATTTCATAGCTCATGTGAGCATTGATGAAAATGAAAGGTTACGGTTATATGTAAAGGGACACTTCGTGTGAGCATTCCCGAGTATCCGATGTAATTCTAGATGGTTCAACAGGAAAGAAAAGGGAGCAAAATGGTAAGTATGCAAATGGATCAAATCATGACTTAATGAAAGGATCGATGAACTAAATGATGTTGTACAAATGGAAACTCACATATCTTATAGTTGATTTCATTTATGTTATGGATAAACATACTAACTTGTGAGTTGGTTAAGTTGATTAGGCTTTGCTAAGCTTATGACATTTGTGTTGAATTATGTTTAATCTATGTGTTGTATTATTGAAATGGTAAGTGATGTTTAAGTTTATACGAGCTTACTAAGCACCCGTTGCTTACGTAGTTTCTTTCCTTTATTTTATAGATTATCAGAAACTTGATTGGTTTGGAAACTCACCGGAGATCAATCAAACTATCCATAAGTCAATTCGATAGTTTTTGAACATATTTAGCCAAGGTTTATAATGGCATGTATAGGATGTTTTATAATGGTGCTTTGATATGTTTATGACTTGAAGATTCTGTTTGGTTGGTGCACTTTTGTGTTTACTAAACTTTGTTATTTTTGGTCACTTGCTAAGGCTTGTAATAAAGATCTTTATGGTATGTTTAGAATGGTTTGATAATAGTCAATTTCTGGTATGTTTTGTTAAGTAATTGAACTAGGTTATGATGCTTGGAATGAGGTAATGTTGACTTGTTTTGGCATGTTATGTTTTGGTATATTTGTGGTGCCTTTGAATGGTATATTGTTTAGGTAATTTAGGTTGTTTGAAATGACTTATTTATGCATGTTTGAATGGTGTTTGAAACCCATGAATGCGTGCTTATATGGTTGGAATAGTTATGCATGAATTAGGTATGAAATGGCTTGAATTTAGGCAAAATTTTGGGTCCACATGGCTTGAGACACGGGCTGTCACATAGCAGTGTGTCATTTGTGAGTTTCTTAATGTACAAGTCAATGAGTTACGTGACCTAGCACATAGGCGTGTGAGGAAACTCGGAGAGTTACATGGCCTAGCAAACGGACGTGTGACACGGCCGTGTGACCCTACTCAGTGAGTTACACGGGTAAAGAAACAGGCTGGGACACGACTTTGTGTCCCTTGTTCGAAAGTTACATGGCATGGGGTAATTCCACACGGGCTATAGCCAGTATGACCCCTATTTTTAATTTTTGCAAATTTTCCTAAACTTTCCAATTTGTTTCAGACTGGTCCCGAATTGCTTATAATTTATTTTTAGGGCCTCGAGTGCTCGATTTGGGGACAAAATGTATAAGAACGAATGATTTATGATATATTTAAAGTATTGAGTGTTATGATGTTTAAATGTCTTTGATTTTATGGTAATGCTCCTTAACCCTAATCCAGTGACGGAGACGAGATAGGGGTGTTACACTCCCTACGAGCTATCATGGCTGTGGTATACCTACAATAGACTTTTCGCAAAGTGGAACAATCTTGACAAACATTCTATCTCCTCTTGCTTTCCCATGCTTAGGCCAACACCTGCACGACCTATCTATCTCTAATTCTTGTTGAGTTTTTACCTTTGTAACACCCCAAACCCAACATATATGTTATGGAAAAATCTCGAAAGTTACATTAATACGTTGAAAATTTACTTTCTGGAATGTGTCTCATTACAAAATTGAAAAATTAAAGTTTAATAAAACCTTGCCACAATTCCTTGATAGGAAAATATGTCATTCTTAAAAAGTTTATGTGAATTTATTAATTGTTAATTTAAAAGCCCAATTTTATGAAATCATAACACTTAAGTCACTTGCTTCGTAAAACTTGTAATTTCGAATAAAACTTTGCAGGAGAAATTATTAGTTTGTTTAATTTTGAAATCCAAGCATTTATTGTTAGTTAACAGAAATCATGTCTAGTCTTTAATTGAATAAAAAACAAAATAAAATCTGAAACTTAAGCCTAAAAACCAGAAGTCTAGAAAATTTAGTTATGAACAAAACAAACCATTTTCCGTGAGAAAACTAATCCGAGTTCCCAAATGCCGCCCAATCCTAATTTTGTTGGTTACCTGAAATAGAGAAATGAAAAGGGTGAGCTATAAAGCTCAGTGTGTAACATAACTCAAACAGAAACACAAATAACACAATAAACAGATCAAAACATCACAGAGAATTTCATCAAACTCGAATGGGCAAAATTGTGCATGCATGGTTATGTCAATGTAATATTTTCGGGAAAAAATGCAGTTTTTAAAAAAAAACTTCCCACCCAACTCTACTGCACAGAAAATTAGAGCCCTCCCAAAACTCATCCATCCAAAAATACAACAATTAAGTCATCTTGGGTTATCCGGTAACAATGACCCACCGCCCCAGGTTGCCTGGCAACAATGGCTTATCAATATGCAGTTATACTGCCATATCAAATATATGTGGTCAAGCCACTATATTGCAGTCAAGTTGCCAGAACAACTATGTGATTAAACCATTAGATAATGTATATCATTAAACTGACAGAACTTCCCCCTTACAATATTAACCAACCCCATGCAGTGTGACATGGCATGCAAATACAGAATCAAAATAGTAAACATGTTGAACATACATTTGTATTTTTAACAGAAACCAGTAAGCAAGCAATTTCATGCTTTGTAGAATAAATATGTCATATTTCAGTAATTACAAATCACTTTAATTAGAAAACCCACAATGTCACATGCTACGGGAAGTGAACAAAACATAACTTATTAATAGTCGTATATACTTAATTTGTAATGGCCCAAATTTAAGGTTTCGGGACCAAAAACTCGATGAGGAAAATTTTATTTTTATTATATTTTTATTGCCTACAATTTTACAGAAAGATTTCGTGCAAATTTCGTTTAAAAATTTTGACGTTGGGCACTCAATTTAGTCAAAAGGACTAAATTGTAAAAAGTGTAAATTTTGAGTTCTATATGTTAGAGGTGTCCAATTGTTATGCAACTTTTAATTGGAGGTCTTTATATGGTAATTAGACCATTGGTTAAGTTGGTTGACAAAAATGGACCTGAGTAGGCATGTTTCTAAAGTTTTTTTTATTAAGGGCATTTTAGTCATTTTGTTATTAAAATGAATTGAAAACAAAATTAAAAGCCAATTTTTTATCATCTTCTTAATTAGGCCAAATTTAGCAAGGGGAGAAGCCATAGTTAGGTTTCCAAGCTTCCAAGCTTCATAGTAAGTGATCCCAAGCCCCGTTTTTAATGTTCTTTATGTTTTTGGAATCCCGGTAGCTTAATTTAGCTTATTCTAGCAATAATTTAACATAGGGTTTATATTTGGAAAAATACCCATAGATGAAAAGTGTTTACTTTGATGTTTTATGGTAGAATATGAAGCTATAAATTATGTTAAACAACTTTTGCTAAGCAATTTTAAGCGAAAACGAGTAAAACTCCATAATCGGTAAAATACCTAATGTTCACAAGTACATGTTCAAATGAGAATTTGATGTAGTCATCGAAGATAAAAATGTTCAGCATGTTATAAAACATAAGAATAAGAGATGAAGTTTAATTTCCGACCCTTGGGGAAAAATGTAATTATGTAAAAGTTTAGGGGCAAAATCATAATTTTGACAAAGTTAGGGTCGAGGGTTGTTTTGATAAATGTGAATACTAAATGAGTTAAATTTTCTATTTTAGGTCAAGAAGAACAAAACTCAAGGTTAGACAAAGGAAAGGATAAAGTCGAAGACTAAATTGGTGAATTGGGTTATATTTGGTACCTGGTAGCTGTCGTTACGACTACCGAATTAAAGCCACTATTCAACCAACATTAACTGGTAATATAGGGTAAATAGGGAATCGTTCCACGAAGAAGCTTGTGTTAAATCAATTTGACGGGAATGGTAATTAAGGCAAATGAAAAATGTATGCAAGAAAGAAATAATGGGGGGTTTGTGCTTCTGCGTTTTCTAGAATTAATCTAAAGTAACGAATAAATTTTAGCTAAAATTGTGAATGCTGAAAAATTATCAAATTAAAGAGAAAGAATGCTTAGTTATCAACACCTTAATCCACCTAGCACAAGTCCTTCGTGACCTTAAATTATTTTAGTAGACTAACTCAGCAGCAAGGCTCAAAAAATCACTTACGAGGCGACTTCCTATCCTTAGTAATTTTATTCAATTAGAGAACATTCATAATTGAAAATCTACCTTCAATTATTTCTTCGTTAACTAATTAAAGGTGCATTTAGTATTTTAGAGACTTCACCTTGCATTAATCAAAGAAAAATCCTCCAGCGGCTTCTAAAATTAAATCCGTAGTTGCTTTAATTAGCCGCAGACCAATTAATCATCACCAACTCTAAGTCCAATTAAGAAATTTGATTACTCAATTTGCACTTAGATGATTATAAGAAAATTCCTAAATTAACCAGGTGATCAATCTAGTTGATTTAGAAAAATTCGTTGAATGATAAAACGAGCAACTCAAGAATGCCAAATTTGATTTTAAAACAAAATAAGTCTTCAAATTTCTTGTGCTAGGTTTCATAAGTGTCTAACGAAGCTTAAGTAAACCAGCCACTCATAGCAAGTAAAAAAAATAAGAATCAATTGTAAACAACATGAATTACGAACTGAATCTTTGAAAGGAAAATTCCTCAAATCGTCGAGCTTCCCTCCTCTCGATTAGCTTAAATTTCGGGCTACTGCTCCAGCTACTTGATCTGCTTTTGCTGGTTCAATTATAGATTTTTTTTCCTTGCTTGAGTGCCAAGTACCTCTGCTCCTCTCCTTCTGTTTTTCAACTTCCCCCTTTTTAAGCTGTTGAACGCCCCCTTTTTTAATGGAATAGTAATTCAAAATCTGATCTGCGCCTTCTTCTTATCCTTTCGCATAAAAATAGCTCCAGGTAGCAAGAGTTTCAATTCAATTTTACTTCCCAAGGCTGAACCGGGGTCCTTTTGTTTTAATTAGAGTCGGTTAGCACTCCAAAAGGGAAATCAAATTCCCTTGCCGACTTGTTGTACATTCAGCCTGCTGCTCTTCTATTGGACCGAATCTTCTTCTTTTGTCCCAATGCCGATTTAATTTCTTCAAAACCAGCATATGATCATCTTCATCTAGCAGCTTTATTCATGCAAATTAAATTCTAAATTGAGCTCATACGGGCATCCAAATGTCCCTGACCTGCGCATGGCTTAAAATTTAACATTAAATTATTAAATTGGAGCAAAAATACATTATTACGGTGTGGAATGTACTTGATGTAATTTAGGCTAATTTAAAATTGAATTGTTCAAAGATTAATCAATAATTTAAATAATTTAGTTGAATAGATCAAGCTCAAAATTGAACTTAACAGTACCGAGGTAAGTTTACAGTAAATAAATACAATATTTCACTAATTATTATTAATGCTGCTATTTTCCAGCAACTATGAATTTATTTCATGAATTTATTTGATGATGATCCAAGCATGAAATGATAGAGAATTAAAATTAAAAAGTCTCATTGATACATAAGAGTGGTAATGGATACAAATGTCATGACATTTGGGTAAAGAGGTCCCATGTAAGACCTTGTCTGGGACATGGCATTAGCACCGAGATGAGAGGTCCCATATAAGACCATGTCTGGGACATGGCATTGGCACCGAGATGACAGGTCCCATGTAAGACCATGTCTGGGATATGGCATTGGCACCTAGATAAGAGGTCCTATGTAAGATCATGTCTGGGACATGGCGTTGGCACCGAGATGAGAGGTCCCATGTAAGACCATGTCTGGGACATGGCGTTGCCACCGAGATGGGAGGTCCCCCGAAAGACCATGTCTGGGATATGGCATGGGCACCGACATGAGTACATCCCACGTAAGATCATGTCTGGGACATGGCTTTGGCATGTTATTATCAGAAGAGACCCGAGTATCCTTATTATTCCAATGTAGCTCAACAGGCTAGTAAACAAATCATGTGCATGAAAGTTCAGTTAAAAGTAAAAATGGCAAGATCAGGTGAGGTATAAGATTTAAGAATTTATTATATTAACAATTGATATTTAATGATGCAGCAAGAGAAGAGTAAGTTATAAACACAAGTATACTAAGTAAACAAGTAGAAGAACTAGAATGAGACTAACTAAAGAGTAAACTAGAGATAAAATCACTTTAGTTTAATTAATTGTGTTAAATGTTGTTATTTATTTGCTAGTAAACTTACAAAGCTTAATGCTTACTTCTTTTATTTTTCTTTCTCTTATAGTATTGCAAAGCCGCTTTAAGGATCCTAAAGACGTCGGAGATCGTCCACACTATCAAGAACAACTACTCGGTATTTTATGATGAAACAAGTTTGAGTTATGGCATGTATAGGGATAAAGTTATTTTGCATGTTTGTAATTATGATTTTGCTAAAGAATGATGTGTAAGTATTTGACGATGAATGGTTATTAAAAATGGTTAAGTATGAAGGTGTTTGTTGTTATAAAAGTCTAGTTGACAAATTATGCATGGAAATTATGAAAGGGTAAAAATTTTGCAAAGAAACAGAATTTAGGCAGCACAGTGATGTGACTTTCAAAAATCACCTAGGATGGTATAAAATGAATTACAGGGTGAAGGGAATCAAATATTTTTGAGTCTATTTTCATATAAAAATAACGGTGTAGCAAAAGGAAATTTATATTTTAAGATATGTGAACTTTAGTGAGACAGGGTCAGAACTATTTTTGAAGTCCCCTGTTTTGAATTTAGAAAATCATTAAAAATTGTAAAAAAATATTTTTGAACTGTATTTTACATGATTAGATTTCTTAGTGAGTTTATTTTCTGTAGAAACAACTGAGAACATCATAAGAAAATCCTATAATCAGAAAACTTATTTTTAGTGGCAAGAGGTTAGGACAGTCGAATGGTGAAATAGGGTAGAATTTAACTAATAAACTGTACTAATTGGGTGAACCAAAAATTCTAAAAATTTTACGGTTAGTAGATATATGAGTCTAGTCTCAGGAAAAATTTATAGAATTCAATTTTGAGTCCCGTAGCTCGAGTTATAATTAATTTAGTAGCTGCTGCGCGATTGAACAGATTTGCTATAAATAGTGAAATTAATTTTCAAAACAAGTTTTTATGCTCTGAATTAGTAAGATAAGCTAAGTAATGCCTCGTGCTCGACTCCGAAAATGGTCTCGGGTAAGGGGTGTTACATTTTGTTGGTATGAGAGCTAGGTTTAGTCGGTTCTTAGAAATACGCAATATGAATAAGAGTCTACCTATACATGCCATACTTATTTATTTTGATATTGTGACAACTCCTGACGATTTTAAAATGTTTTCTTTTATATTTATGGATCCTAAACAAGCTGGTACAGATGAAGTAGAGAGTAATGTGCCTACTCTCACAGAAGGGATGGCGCCACTAAATGTTAATGTTAGTGAAAGGCCTGCATCAATTAGACAGGGAGGAGAAGCTAGAGAAGCCTTCTTCCAAGCCATGGACGATTGGTTTACCGAGTTTGTTCGTACGAATCCGGCTGTAAGAACTCCTCCCCCTCAAGATTCACAGGTTCCCCATGTAGCTTCCCCTACTGTAGAAATTGTTATCAGGGAGAGACCACCTGTTGATAAGATTAGGAAGCAAGGGGCTGAAGAATTTCAGGCTACCAAAGATGATGATGCAGAAAAAGCAGAATTCTGGCTTAAGGATACCATCAGGGTTTTTGAAGAATAATCTTGTACACCGGAAGAATGTATGAAGTGTGTTGTTTCACTTCTTCAAGATTCAGCCTACCATTGGTGAAAGACCCTTGTTTCAATAGTACCGAGTGAGAGGGTTACGTGGGATTTCTTTCAAGAGGAGTTCCGAAAGAAGTATATCAACCAGGGATTTATAGATCAGAAAAGGAAGGAGTTTCTTGAGCTAAAACAAGGTAAGATATCCGTGACTGAATATGAATGTGAATTTTTCAGACTCAGCAAGTATGCTCGAGAGTGTGTATTTACAGAAGCTATTATGTGCAAAAGATTTGAGGATGGACTTAATGATGATATCCGATTGTCAATTGGTGTTCTAGAGATAAAAGAGTTAGTTGTTCTAGTTGAAAGAGCTTGTAAATCAGAGGAGTTGTTAAAAAAAAAGGGGCAAAGTTGAGATTGAGGTTCCAGACATGAAGAAAAGGTAGATGAACAGATCATTTCAGTCTACATCCAAGAGGCCTAGAGAATTTTTCTACTAGAATGAATTTTTCAGCCGAGTATCCTAGCCGAAACAGAGGTAGAGGATTTGTGGGTTCAAGAGCTCAGACTACTACGGTTGCAAGTGTGGGTAGTACTTGACCATTTAGACCAGAGTGTGCTCAGTGTGGGAGATGCCACCCCGGATAGTGTAGAGCAGGCGAAAATGTTTGTTTTAGATGTGGAGCACAAGATCACTTTGTTCGGGATTGTCTTGAAACAACTAAAAGTGATGAGATAATGAGTGCAAGATCAGGAAATGCTCCTACCAGAGGTAGACCACAGAGAAACCCAGGAGTGGGAGCGAGTAACAGGGGTGCATCCAAAGATTCAGTAGCTAGATCCGATGTTAGAGCACCCGCAAGAACATATGCTATTCGAGCTCATAAAAAGGCGTCCTCTCCTGATGTAATTGCGGGTACATTTCCTCTCTATGACACTAATGTTATTACATTAATTGATCCTGGCTCTACACATTCATACATATGCACAAAATTAGTATTTGTTAAAAATTTATCTGTTGAACCTACTGAATTTGTGGTTAAAGTCTCAAACCCCCTGGGCCTGTTTGTAATGGTGGATAAAGTTTGTAAAAATTGTCCACTGATGGTAAAAGGTATTTGTTTTTCGGTTGACTTGATGTTATTGCCTTTTGATGAGTTTGATGTGATATTGGGCATGGATTGGTTAACTCTGCATGATGCAGTAGTAAACTCTAAACAGAAATATGTTGTGTTGAAGTGCCAGAATGAAGAATTACTTCGGGTTAAATCTGATCAGACAGAGGAATTATCTGATCTGATTTCAGTGATGATAGCTCAGAGGTGTGTCAGAAAAGGGTGCGATGTTTATTTGGCATATGTGTTGGATACTAAGGTATTTGAGTCAAAGATACAGGCAGTGCCAGTGGTATGTGAATTTTTTGATGTGTTTCCAGAGGAGTTACCGGGGTTGCCACTAGAAAGAGAAGTGGAATTTTCTATAGATCTGATTTCGGGAACTACCTCAATTTCCATAGCTCCATATCGTATGGCTCCTACCGAATTAAAAGAGTTAAAGACACAGTTACAGGAACTTCTTGACAGAGGTTTTGTTCATCCGAGTCATTCACCTTGGGGTGCTCCAGTTCTGTTTGTGAAACAGAAATATGGGTCTTTGAGATTGTGTATCGACTATCGGCAGCTTAATAAGGTAACTATAAAGAATAATTACCCGTTGTCTCGAATTGATGGCTTATTTGATCAGCTGAAAGGTACCACAGTATTTTCGAAGATTGATCTCCGATCGGGTTATTACCAGGAACGGGTAAGAGAGTCAGATGTGCCAAAGACAGCTTTCAGAACCAGGTATGGGCATTATGAGTTTCTGGTTATGCCGTTTGGGCTGACTAATGCACCTACAGTATTTATGTATTTGATGAACTGATATTCAGACCGTATCAAGACAGGTTTGTAGTAGTTTTCATTGGTGATATTTTAGTCTATTCTCGAGATGAAAATGAGCATGCAGAACATTTGAGAATAGTGTTGTAAACTCAGCATGAAAAGAAGCTTTATGCTAAATTCAGTAAATGTGAATTTTGGCTTCGAGAGGTGGGTTTTCTTGGACATATTGTATCTGCAGAAGGCATCAGGGTAGATCCGAGTAAAATCTCAGCTATTGTCAATTGGAGTCCACCGAAGAATGTATCTGAAGTCAGAAGTTTCTTAGGTTTAGCTGGCTATTATCGGAGATTTTTATAGGGGTTTTCTATGATAGCTTCTCCGATGACCCGTTTATTACAGAAAGATGTTAAATTTGAATAGACAGATAAATGTTAGCAAAGTTTTAATCGATTGAAGAAATTGTTGACAGAAGCACCTGTATTGGTACAGCCTGAATCGGATAAGGAATTTATTATTTATAGTGATGCATCATTAAATGGTTTGGGTTGTGCTTTGATGCAAGAGAATAAACTAATAGCCTATGCTTCAAGACAACTTCAGCCACATGAAAGAAACTACCCGATACATGATCTTGAATTAGCTACTATTGTATTTGCATTGAAAATATGGCGGCATTATTTTTATGGTGAGAAATGTCATATTTATACTGATCACAAAAGCTTGAAATATTTGATGACACAAAAAGATTTGAATTTGAGACAACGCAGATGGCTTGAATTGATAAAGGATTATGATTTGGTTATTGATTACCATCCGGGTAAGGTTAATGTAGTAGCTGATGCTTTGAGCTGAAAATATTTGTTTGCTTTACGAGCTATGAATACCCGGTTGTCACTGGCTGATGATGGTTCAATCATAGCTTAAATGAAGGCTAAATCAATGTTTTGTCAACAAATATGTGAAGCTCAGAAAAATGATGAGAAGTTACAATCTAAACAAGTACATTGTGAGTCTGGTAATGATTCAGAATTTCAAATTGGGACTGATGGTTGTTTATTATTCAGAGGCAGAGTATGTGTACCGAAGAATTCTGAGCTTATACAGAAGATTTTACACGAGGCACATAGCGGTACTATGTCTGTACATCCGGGGAGTAATAAAATGTATAATGACTTAAAAAAGATGTATTTGTGGCCAGGTATGAAACATGATATCTCTGAGTTTATATCAAAGTGTTTGGTATGTCAACAGGTTAAAGCTAAACATTAGGTACCTTCGGGGTTACTTCAGCCAATCACTATATCGGAATGGAAATGGGAAAGAATAACTATGGATTTTGTATCTGGGTTACCGATGTCTCTAAAGAAGAAAGATGCCATTTGGGTAATTGTTGATCGATTGAAAAAGTCCGCACACTTTATTCCGGTATGTATGGATTATTCTTTAGATAAATTGTCTGAATTGTATATATCTTAGATTGTCAGACTACATGGAGTGCCTGAATCCATTATATCAGATAGAGACCCTCGATTTACGTCTCGTTTTTGGGACAAATTGCAAAAAGCTTTGGGTACTCAGCTGCATTTCAGTACTGCATTTCATCCTCAGACAGATGGCCAATCTGAGCGTGTAATTCAGGTATTGAAAGATATGCTCCGATGTTGTGTATTAGAGTTTCAAGGTAACATGGAAAGGCATCTACCTTTGATTGAATTTGCTTACAATAACAGTTATCAGTCTAGTATTAAAATGGCTCCATATGAAGCTTTGTATGGTAGAAAATGTAGAACACTGTTATATTGGACAAAGCTTAGTGAAAAGAAGATACATGGGGTTGACGGGAAACAGAAGAAAAAGTAAGGCTAATTCGGGATAGTCTAAAAGCAGCTTCCGATCGTCAGAAGTCATATGCTGATCTTAAACGGAACGAGATTGAATTTTAGGTGGGTGATAAAGTATTCTTAAAAGTGTCTCCTTGGAAAAAATTTCTCCAGTTCGGTCGAAAAGGTAAATTGAGTCCAAGATTTATCAGACCATATAAAATCATAGAAAGAATTAGACCAGTTGCTTATCAATTGGCATTACCACTGGAACTTGATAGAATTCATAATGTTTTTCATGTATCTATGCTACGACGGTATCGATCAGATCGCGCACATGTTATTACTCCGAAAGAAGTGGAGATTCAACCGGATATGACTTATAGTGAAGAACCGGTTAAGATATTAGCACGGGAAAAAAATGAGCTTAGAAGCAAAAAGATAAAATTGGTGAAAGTATTATGGGAAAAGCACGGGATTGAAGAAGCGACATGGTAACCGGAAGAGGCAATGAGGAAATAATACCCGAATCTCTTTACTGGTAAGATTTTCGAGGACGAAAATCCTTAAAGGGGGAGAGTTGTAATGGCCCAAATTTAAGGTTATCAGAACAACGGTTTTGGGAACACAAACTCGATGAGGAAAATTTTATTTTTATTATATTTTTATGGCCTACAATTTCATGAAAACAATTCGTGAAAATTTCGTTTAAAAATTTTGACGTTTGGGCACTCAATTTAGTCAAAAGGACTAAATTTTAAAAAGTGCAAAATTTAAGTTGGAACTTTAAATTGGAGGTCTTTATATGGTAATTAGACCATTGGTTAAGTTGGTCGACAAAAATGGACATGATTAGGCATGTTTCCAAAGTTTTTCATTAAGGGCATTTTAGTCATTTAATTATTAAAATGAATTGAAAACAAAATTAAAAGCCAATTTCTGATCATCTTCTTCATTAGGCCGAATTTAGCAAGGGGAGAAGCCATAGTTAGGGTTTCCAAGCTTCCAAGCTTCATAGTAAGTGATCCCAAGCCCCATTTTTAATGTTTTTTATGTTTTTGGAATCCTGGTAGCTTAATTTAGCTTATTCTAGCAATAATTTAACCTAGGGTTTATATTTGGAAAAATAACCATAGGTGAAAAGTGTTTATTTTGATGTTTTATAGTATAATATGAAGCTAGAAATTATGTTAAACAACTTTTGCTAAGCGATTTTAAGCGAAAACGAGTAAAACTCCATAATCGGTAAAATACCAATTGTTCACAAGTACATGTTAGAGTTAGAATTTGATGTTGTCATAGAAGATAAAAATGTTCAGCATGTTATAAAACATAAGGATAAGAGATAAAGTTTAATTTTCGAGCCTTGGGGAAAAATGTAATTATGTAAAACTTTAGGGGCAAAATCGTAATTTTGACAAAGTTAGGGTCGAGGGCTGTTTTGATAAATGTGAATACTTAATGAGTTAAATTTTCTATTTTAGATCAAGAAGAAGGAAATTCGAGGTTAGACAAAGGAAAGGATACAGTCGAAGACTAAATTGGTGAATTCGGCTATATTTGGTACCGAGGTAAGTTTACAGTAAATAAATGCAATATTTCACTAATTATTATTAATGCTGCTATTTTCCAGCAACTATGAATTTATTTATTTCATGAATTTTTTGATGATGATCCAAGCATGAAATGATAGAGAATTAAAATTAAAAAGTCCCGTTGATACATAAGGATGGTACTAGATACGAATGTCATGACATTTGGGTAAGGAGGTCCCATGTAAGACCATGTCTGGGACATGGCATTGGCAACGAGATTAGAGCTCCCATGTAAGACCATATCTGGGACATGACGTTGGCACCGAGATGAGAGGTCCCATGTAAGACCATGTCTGGGACATGGCGTTGGCACCGAGATGGGAGGTCCCATGTAAGACCATGTCTAGGGCATGGCATTGGCACCGAGATGAGAGGTCCCCCGTAAGACCATGTCTGGGACATGGCATGGACACCGACATGAGTACATCTTATGTAAGACCATGTCTAGGACATGGCTTTGGCATGTTATTATCAAAAGAGACCCGAGTATCCTTATTATTCCAATGTAACTCAACGAGCTAGTAAACGAATCATATGCATGAGTTTAATTAATTGTGTTAAATGTTGTTATTTATTTGCTAGTAAACTTACTAAGCTTAATGCTTACTTATTTTATTTTTCTTTCTCTTATAGTATTACAAAGCCGCTTCAAGGATCCTAGAGACGTCGGAGATCGTCCACACTATCAAGAACAACTACTCGGTATTTTATGATGAAACAAGTTTGAGTTATGGCATGTATAGGGATAAAGTTATTTTGCATGTTTGTAATTATGATTTTGCTAAAAAATGTTGTGTAAGTATTTGATGATGAATGGTTCTTAAAAATGGTTATGTATGAAGGTGTTTGTTGTTATAAAAGTCTAGTTGACAAATTATGCATGGAAATTATGAAAGGGTGAAAATTTTGCAAAGAAACAGAATTTAGGCAGCACAGTGATGTGACTTTCAAAAATCACCTAGGATGGTATAAAATGAATTACAGGGTGAATGATATATGCAATTAAATCTTGTTGAGTCTATTGTGATATAAAAATAACGGTGTAGCAAAAGGAAATTTATATTTTAAGATATGTGAACTTTAGTGAGACAGGGTCAGAACTATTTTTGGAGTCCCCTATTCTGAGTTTAGAAAATCATTAAAAATTGTAAAAAAATATTTTTGAACTGTATTTTACATGATTAGATTTCTTAGTGAGTCTATTTTCTGTAGAAACAACTAAGAACATCATAAGAAAATCCTATAATCATAAAACTTATTTTTAGTTGCAAGAGGTCAGGACAATCGAATGGTAAAATAAGGTAGAATATAACTAATAAACTGTACTAATTAGGTGAACCAAAAATTCTAAAAATTTTCAGGTAAGTAGATATATGAGTCTAGTTTCAGGAAAAATTTACTGAATTTGATTTTGAGTCCCATAGCTCGAGTTATAATTAATTTAGTAACTACTGCGTGATTGGACAGATTTGCTATAAATAGTGAAATTAATTTTCAAAACAAGTTTTTATGCTTCGAATTTGTAAGATAAGCTAAGTAATGCCTCGTGCTCGACTCCGGAAATGGGCTCGGGTAAGGGGTGTTACATAACTAAGTAGAAACATACCAATGATTCTTACTAATTTACATATTAGAACCACATTGTATTAGGCTACATACATGCAGAATTTATGCAATCATATTAGAATAACAATTTTCTTTTAATAGACATCATACATATCACTTATCAAACATACAAAATCACTGACCTCAAATCGCACTTCAAAACACAACACTAACTAAAATTTATAGAAAATGGGCCCTCATGCCCGTGTGGCCCACACGGCCTAACTGACCCAGCTAGTGTTGCCCTCATGACCTAGCACACACCAGCGTGGTCCACACTACGCAATTAACCCAGCTCGTATGTCCTATACGGCCTAATTAACCCAGCCCATGCGGCTTGCACGACCTATCACATAGCCGTGTCACTCACACGGCTTGGCATACGACCGTGTGGCATCAACAATCCACTTTTTTGGTTAGCACCGTTCATTTTTTTACGAGATTGAGTCACACACCTTACTATTTTTCAATGCAAACACACAACTACAATTCCAACACCTAAAACCAGCATTTAAAACATACTAATTAGCATTGATACACCAAAATCCAATCAATTTACTTGGCTATAGGCGATAAGTATTCGACCTTAACACCGAAAATCAACCTCTACAATGACATTTAAATCACTTGCCCAACCGAACAGCAATCCAACAAATCCCTTAATTCACCGGGAGTGTAACATGAGTCTCACGATCTTCTTCTGAAGGGAAAACAAAGATTTTATAGCATGAATAGATGGACAATCATAAAAAAATAGAAGAGAATATAGGAGTGACGGCAATAGGGATAAAAATGGCTTGTAAAAATGTGAAAAAAAAATATCAAAAGAAAACAATAAGGAACATAGTAGAGAAGGACGTCAAGAATTACATCAGCAAAAAGAACATAATACAAAAAATGTAGAACGTGCCAAGAATGGAAGAAAGTGGACGGCAGAATAGGGGAGATTTTTGGGGAAAATTTTTTATATATATTTTAAAAAAACAAATAACATAAAATCCTATCTAAATTACTAAGTAACCACCTATCAAATTATTCAACAGTTAAATTTGATTGAAACTCTTACGTGTATGGACAACAAAGTATATTAAAAAAATTTATTTCACTCGCACACACAAGATTAGAACATAGGACTTCTGGGTAAGTTAAAGCCTTACCGTTAAACCAATATACTCATTCTTGCCAACAATTGAGCAAAAATAGTAGATAAGCTAGATGTTCAAAGATAGGGGTTGGAACAAAATTAATAAAAATTAAATGGAAGGGATTTGAACATGGAACTTCTCACACACAAACACAACATTTAACCACTAAACCAGACCAATTCACTTGACATAATTCTTACAACATTCATTCAAAGATAGAACGTGATCACTCTTGGTTCACTAACCCAATTTCTACTAACCTGGTTTTTGGGATGTGACAACCCATGCTTTTCTCCTTACTACTTTCAACATTTTAGTAGAATCTTCCAAATCTACTTACCACTACATACACCTTTTTTCAACTATTTTTCCACCTCCGTGAATTTTCATACTCGTCGCACAGGCCAATACCCTATGCTTGAGGTCCTGGTAGTCTTTTCGAAACTATTTCCTGGAAAAATCTATGGCTTGTCATAGCTGAGCTATGGTCTTATACCCTTCTTACCTCATTTCTCACGTCTCAACGGGCTTACCCGTTTTTACTATCCCGGTAGATTGTATGTTTTGTGTTTACTGTCCCAGCGAACTGTCTCTGTTTTATGTTTATTGTCCCAACAGGCTATCTGAGTTCTATGTTACTGTCTCAACAAACTTTTTTTATGGATACCATGGAGTCTTTCATCCACGGTCTTACACTGATTTTCCACCCTAACACTCTAACATATAATGCCTTGAAATCTTTCACCTATGGTTTTACTCACCATACATGGCTGGCATAACATCTTTCATATATGGTTTTACACCGTATACCTTATACCTTATACCGTACCACCATGGCATCTTTCATCCATGATCTTATTTTATATACAATTTACCATGTACCATGCTACCATGGTATCTTTCATCCATAGTCTTACACTATGTACCTCAGATTAGACTATCATAGCATCTTTCATCTATGGTCTTATGTCATATATCGTCGTCACTATTTCGCCCTAAAAAACCAGTCGGTATTGTCGTCACTTTAAATAAATTTCCATAATTCACATTACCTCCTTTATACCACCTAACATTAGTGCTCAAACTCTGCCATGTTCCCACTGCAAGGCCTGGAGCTTCACCCCGAGACGGTATATAGGGTCACTCTCCATTTCTTTTTCTAACTTCATGTAACCCTTTGAGGTTTTCCCATGGTCATGCAATGCATGCATGTATAATTATAAACATGGCATACTTAGACAGTATAAATCATAATGTCCATGGAGTTTTAGGAACTCATTTCAAGCTTCATCGTTCAACAGCTTAGCTTTCTCGAATGCTAGAGCTTTTATTCTCCTGACACCTAAAGATTAAAACAAAAAATCATGGATCAAACTTGATATTCTCAGCTTAACTCCATTTTTCCAAAAATATGCAAAACTTTTAAAATGGTTCTGAAATCCATAACTTCATTTCCTTAACTTTTACGTATGCACAAGGGCTACGAATCTTACCAACTTGTTGGTTTCCTTACTTTTTCATCTCCGTCCTCATGAAGTCTACTCCATGTAGAAACTTCCATGGCTATTCCTTCTTTGAGCTATCGAATACGATAAAGAATAGGAGAAAATGAAACGGATTTAGAAAGAAAATCATCCCTGGGAAGCCATTTTCCAACTATTTATAACACTTCCCGTGCTAAATCCAATCCTATGATAACTATCCATGGCTAATTATTATGTCTCCCACTAAGGAATCAACTGGTTCTATTTTAACTGAACTAGGTTTGATTCTCAACCATGTCCAATCAAATTTTTAGCTTTCTCGTTTATCCCAATATAGGCCGCCAACTTGCAGTCTCTTTTAATTTAGTCCTCCAACTATTTCAAGTTTTTGGATTAATTAGAAATTAGGTGTTACACTGTCTGCCCAGCACCTTCTTCACCTGTCGGCTCTACTAGCTCTGCACAAACACGCTTACCCTCCAACTACTTAAGAGAGAATTTTAATTCAAGAACTATCATCTTACATCTTTCAGTGATTTCCGCAATATTTGGCTTTTGCAATGTTAGTACTATGAAAATCAAAGATGAAAATGGTAAGAGGTTTCTAACATGTACCTTATCAACATGACTTACCACCTAATCAAATAACAACTGAGCCAAGTCAAACTCAATCATCTCCACTACTTCACTGATCAGCATTGTTACCTTAGGAATCACCAAATCCAACTGTGTTTTTTGAACCCAATTTCTTATAGTAATAACAAAAAAGGAAACATATTGAGTGGACCATGAAGTAGCTCTAACGTTTCCTTTTTCAAGCCAAGACTGATAGGTGTTGTTGGTAATGGCAGCAACAACGACATCTAAGGATTCATCTAATTCAACCAAGTTTCTATTAAAACATTTAAGCACCCTCTAGATCAATTCTCGATTTAACTCATACCAATGGCCTTTTATATACACCTTTTGGAACAATTTTCTTCTTAAATTAGTAATACAGGACAAAAAATTGGCATAGAATTCCAACACCAACTCCCTCACATATGGCTTACAAATGCCACGATACCCATTAGACCATTGTTGGTTAAGATGGTGTTAATTCCTTACTCAACACTAGCATCCTCGATGTTTTGCTCCTTAATAAAGCCCTTCGTCCTCAAGGCCATGTTTTTTATTAAGACAATATGATGTCAGAAATACCAAATCCTTTTTAGCTAAAAGCACTTCCTCCTTTACTACTTTTTCCTTTTCTACTATCCAAAAAATTCTATTCCCTTAATAAAGGTTCTACGGCATAATCATAGCACTAAGGAGGCCACGTGCAAGCCTTAGGATGTGATGCGTCAGCAATATTGTCATCTGTTCTGATCAGGTAAAATTTCAAGGATGAAATTTTCTTTGAGGGGGTAGAGTTATAACGCCCCAAAATTTCTAATTTCGTTATTGTGAACATATGACACAAATATCTGTCAGCTTTAGTGGTTATGTGTTCTGGAAGTGTTTGGGAGGTCGTAAGTTCAAGCCTTCGCTTGGGCAAATTTTGGTATTTTGAATGAATTAGGCCTTACACTTGTTTAGTAGGATTTTATTTGATTGTTGGGTAAATTACATCAGAATGGGCTTGCTGGTCTAGTGGTTAAATGGTGTGTTATTATGGTGGAAGTTTTGTGTTCGAATCCCTATGTAGGTAAGCGTATTATTTTTTTTGCTCAGATTTCAGGATAAAGTTGTGTAATAGGAGTATTCTGAATAGTGTATGTGTAGTGGGAATTAAGGGAGAAAATTAAGGGATTTTGGGGGTTATCGAGATTTTATTTTATTTTTTTTCCCATAACTGAATTTTGACTCTCATTTCTAAAAAAAAATCTGCCATTTATTCTTCTCCCTCCCTTCTTGTCAAAATTCTCTGAGTTTTTACATATTTTTCCCTTTTTTTTCTTATTCTTGATTTTTTCGTAATCCATTTATTTTCCTTCGTTTTCGCACATAGTTAGTACTCGCTTAGTTTCGGTAAGTGTTTCTCTTCGTTTGTGTCATGAATCTCTTAACGACTGAAGTTGTAATGTTTTTCTCTGTGATTTGGGCATAAGGAGAGGCTCGGACTGGTGAATTCAGTGTTCTCGTCTTAACAATAGTTAAACGGAGGCTTATCATTGGTGGTAAGTTAGGTTTCTGTTCATTCTTGGTTGTCAATTCACTTGAAAATCCATTAAATTGATGTTGCGTATCTTGATTATAGGCTTTGGAGTGCTCCGGGACTGTTTTAGGATCAAACAAAACTAGCTGTGTACCAGAAATGCCAAAAAAAATGGGATTCGGCGAAAAGCCAAAATTGCTTGCTGTTTGGACAGCAGTAGTGGCCAACTTTGAAAAATCTCCATAAATTGTAGAAATTGAATTAGAGGACGAAAAAATATAGAATTAAAGCTTATTGAATCTAGTTTCTCATAGAAGAAACGATGGAAGTATTTGAATTGTAAATCGTGAGGTATAATAAACTTTGTGAGACAAGGTCAGATTGAATTCAGGTTCCCCTGTTCTCACTTTGGAAAATCATCAAAGATTGGAGAAAAATAACTAGGGGTTAAAATTTACATGTTTAAATTATTAATGAGTCCATTTTCAATAGAAATAGATGGAAATATCATCCAAATTTTTTACTAAGAGATAATTAATTTTTAGCAACGAAGGGACAAAGCTATCAGATAGTAGAACAGGGGTAAGTTTGAAGATTTTACTGTACTTACTGGCTAAACCAAAAATTCTAAAAATTTTATGGTAGAAAGGTATTTGAGTCTAGTTTTAAAGACATCAACCAGATCTTAATTTTTAATTCTGTAGTTCAAGATATAAATAATTAGTAACAGTGACTCAAGTAGACAAATTTGAAGGAACATATAAATAAATAGTGAAAACATACTTGAATAATTAACTAGCACGGGTTACATTAAAAATGGATCACGTGGCCAAGGCCAATTTGGGCCGAGTTGGCTACATGGGCGTGTGAGCCCATTTTTTTGAAAAGTTCTGTAAGGTTTCACGGGTTGCCCAAGTCGACTGTAGATCTACTGTAGGGTCGGTAAGCTTTACTTAGACCCCTATATGTGTGATTTGTCTGCCTGATTTCTATACCGAGTATGACTTATGATATCTGAATGTATGTACTTTTAGTTGCATAATGGCATGAGTTATTTTGTATGTTGCATTGCATTGGGGTGGGTTGATGATATTTGAAGGAAGTGTCTGAAAGGCTATTAAGCCTGTTATCTGGCAACTCAGCTGTAACCGTCTGATTATAAGCCAAATTTTGGTACAACATAGTGTGTAGGGATGGGTGGGTTGATTTAATCCCGACATGGTGTGTAAGGTTGGACGGTGATGGTGTGTAGCGGCTAGAGGGTAGGATTCTGATTTACTGTATCTGCATTCTGTATTTGATATGGGCTAAGGGCCTAATGTATTTCTGAGACTGTATCTGAATAGGCTAAGGCCCAAACTAATTTTGTGATTAGTACAGGCCTTATTCTATATCTCACTGAATTCTGTTGATTATATGTATGCATGTTTTCTGTAGGGATTACACACTAAGTTTGCAAAAACTCACCCTTTCTCTGTTTAATTTGTACAGGTAATCCCCAGACTTGAAGGCTCAGAGCAACGAAGGACTCAATGGTGGCCACACATGAATTTTAGACTATTTTCCGTTAATGACTAGAATTTATTACTTATTTGGGATTTTTGATAAATCTTCTAGACTATGGATTGGTTGGCTTTAAATTTGGGACTTTATACTATTTTTTATGGTTTTTTTTAAAACTACAACTCCATAAAACACGATTTTTTTCTAAAAACTAAGGTTTTTCATAAATAGAAACGATTTACCCTAAATTAATTGGTTACAAAAGCTTCTGCTAAGAGATAAGTTTTAAAGCAAATCAACTAGTTTTTTTTCGAATTAGATAAAAGCTAACTTACTGTAACAATTTTTAAACTCGACAAACTTGTCTTCAAATCCCTTTCCATGTGACATCGTCAGATTCAACCATAACATCTAGGCCAGGATTGAGGTGTTACATTTAGTGGTATTAGACCTAGGTTACAAAACTCGGTTATGCATTATAGGTTTTATAAAAATTGGGCTTTCAAAAAATTGATTGATTTCCAAATGATTTGAAATATTTTTACTGAATAAGTGGTACACCGAGTCTCCAGCACCAATCCTATTAGTATTCTGAACTATGATTTGTTTTAAAGTAAAACTATTATGAATAGTATATTCTGAAACTACTACAGGTAGTAAACTGTACTGAAAACACTTTAGTTAGTGTATACTGAAAATTGTGGAGAAACTGGAAATTGTAGTGAGACTACCATTTACGAAAACAAACTCTGAATAACCGATACTGTTTTACATAAAACATTTGTTAATAAACACTAAAACTGTAATTGATTCATAAAACTTATAATACCAGATAAATCTGATTAGATATGATCACATGAGGTATCCGCGTACGGGGTACTGGAGGCCAAGGTAAAGGCCGTAGAAGGGCTCGAGCTGAGTCCCCGTCATTGAGCAGCCTGCCAAATTTCGATATGACTGAGATGCCAGTGTAGCTCGCTACTGAGACTGGGTCTCAAGATCGCATGGCTGGGGATGATGCATTGTCCTAGGCTATGCTAAAGATTTCGAAGAGGGTCGCTGGGCCCAATACTGGATTTAGGGGCTGAGGGTCAGTTACGGAATGACTCAGGTCTAATAGAGCTGAGCTCTTCAAGGGTGTCACTAGGGTCACCCCTAATGTGGCTGAGTACTGGATTGAGGCCACGGAGAGGATCATGGATGATCTAGATTGCACCCCTAAAAAGAATTTAAAGGGTTCAGTATCGCTATTGCGAGACGAGGCTTACTAGTGGTGGCTAACTGTTAAGGAGGGCACTCAGCCCGAATACTTGACCTGGGAGTTTTTTAAGATCGCCTTCCAGGGGAAAAATGTCGGAGCTAGTTATGTGAATGCACGTAGGATGAAGTTTCTAAATCTTACATAGGGGGATCGATCAGTGGCCGAGTATGAGGCCGAGTTTCTCAGACTGAGCCGCTGTGCGCTAGGTATGGTGGCATTTGAGTATAAGTGATGTGTCAGCTTTGAGGATGGCCTCAGAAATAATTTCAGAGTTCTGATAGCCCCGCAGAGGGAGTGGATCTTTCTACCCTGGTCGAGAAGGCGAAAATCACCGAGGAGGATATAGAGGTAGTCGTGATTGGAGAATGGCGAAACTACTTATGTAATGTGATCTCTGCACTAGTGGCGGAGAAGTTTTTTTGTAAGGGATATGAGCATTCTTGGCCTATGTAAGTGTTTCTGATTCTAAGGACTCTACAGTTAAGGATATCAGAACAGTAAAGGATGTTCTGGACGTCTTTCCTAATGAGCTACCGGGTTTACCTCTGAATCGAGAAGTGGAGTTTGGGATAGAGCTCCTTCCTGGTACAGCACTAGTGTCTATCACCCCCTACCAAATGGTACCAAAGGAGCTTACAGAGCTTACAACTCAGATTTAAGAGTTATTAGATCGTGGGTTCATCTGCCCTAGTATGTCTCTGTGGGGAGCACCAATTCTATTTGTAATGAAAAAAGATGGATCCATGCGGATGTGCATCGACTACCCACAATTGAATAAGATGACCATTAAGAACAAGTATCCCTACCGAGGATAGATGATCTGTTTGACTAGTTTCAAGGAGCTTCAATTTTCTCCAAGATTGACCTTCGATTTAGATATCATCAATTAAGGGTTAAGGAGGCTGATGTTCATAAGACGGCGTTTAAGACTCGTTATGGTCACTACAAGTTCCTAGTGATGCCATTCGAACTGACTAATGCATCGGCAACTTTCATGGATTTAATGAATTGAGTGTTCCAGCCTTATCTGGATCGGTTTGTGGTGGTATTCATCGATGATATACTGGTTTACTCGAGGACTGAGGATGAGCATAATAAGCACCTCCGAGTCGTTCTTCAGACTTTGAGGGAAAAATAGCTCTATGCTAAGTTTAGTAAGTGCAAGTTCTGGCTGCATGAGGAGACATTTCTTGGTCATATAGTTTCGGTTGAGGGGATTTAAGTTGATCCTTGAAGATTGAGGCTGTGTTGGAGTGGAAGCAGCCTAGGAACGTGTCTGAGATCTATAGTTTTTTGGGACTGGCAGGATATTATCAACGATTTGTAGAGGGTTTTTCATTAATTGTAGCACCCTTTACTAAGTTGCTACGTAAGGTTGTGCCATTTAACTAGACTGATTCGCAGTAAGAGAGCTTTGAGAAGCTCAAGATTGTATTAACTGATGCCCCTGTTCTGATACAGTCAGAGCCTAGAAAGGAGTTCACTATTTATAATGATGCATCACATGTCGGTTAGGGATGTGTGTTGATGTAGGATGGTAAGGTGGAAGCCTATGTGTCTCATCAGCTTAAAACCCATGAGGCGAATTATCTGACGTATGACTTGGAGTTGGTCGCTATGGTATTCGCACTAAAAATCTGGAGGTATTATTTGTATGGTGAGAAGTGTATCATCTACACTGATCATAAGAGCCTCAAGTATCTCCTCACTCAGACGGAACTTAACCTTAGGCAGCGGATTGAGCTACTTAAAGACTATGACTGCACCATTGAGTACCACCCTAGTAAGGCCAATGTAGTGGCCGATGCACTGAGTCGTAGGGCTATGATTGATTTGAGGGCGATATTTGCTCGCCTTAGTTTATTTGATGATGGTAATTTATAGCTGAGCTTCAGGTTAAGCCGTCATGGATTGGGCAGATTAAAGGTAACCAGTTGGAGGATGAGTCGTTGGGTCTTCGATTCTGGCAGATTGAGGGTGGTAGTACTACTGATTTTGGGATAAACAGTGATGGGGTACTTTATTTCCGCAGTCAGATTTGTGTACCGAATGATGAGGATTTAAGGCAGTCGATTCTGAAAGAGGCGCATGGTAGTCCCTATACTATGCATCCCAGCAGAAACAAAATGTACCGAGATCTTCAAGTATTGTACTAGTGGCCAGGGTTGAAGTGTAAGGTTACCGACTTCGTTGCTCGCTGTTTGACTTGTCAACAGGTTAAGGTTGAGCATCAGTTACCTTCGGGTTTGCTGCAGCCAGTTAAGACACCGTTATGGAATGGGAGCAAGTAACGATAGACTTTGTTAGTGGGTTGCCTCTAACACCCACTAAGAAGGATTCTGTCTGGGTCATCATGGATCGATTGACCAAGTCTACTCACTTCATCCCGGTAAGGATAGACTTTTCTGTTCAGAAATTAGCTAAGCTCTATATATCAGAAATAGTGAGACTGTATGGGGTACCTGCCTTGATCATTTTTTATCGGGATCCTTGTTTCACGTCTGGGTTTTGGAAAAAGCTTCATTAAGCTCTAGGTTTAAGATTAGACTTCAGTATTGCTTTCCTTCCTCAGACAGATGGTCAGTCGGAGAGGGTGATTCAGATACTGGAGGACATGTTGAGGAGCTGTGTCATTGATTTCCGAGACAGTTGGGAAGAGTACTTACCATTAACAGAGTTTGCCTACAATAATAGCTTCCAGTTTAGCATCCAGATGGCAGCTTACGAGGCACTGTACGGTCCTAAATGTCACACTCCTTTATGTTGGACTGAGTTGGGTGAGCGACATGTTCTGGGTCCTGAGTTGGTCTCTGAGATAAAGGATAAAGTTAGATTGATTCGGGATCATTTGAAAGCAGCTTTTGATAGGCAGAAATTGTATACGGATTCGAAGAGGCATGAGATCGAGTATTTTGTGGGGGACTTAGTTTTTCTTAGGGTCTTGCCACGGAGAATGGTTCTGAGGTTTAATCGCAAAGGTAAGCTGAGCCCTTGGTTTATTGGACCTTACCGCATTCTGAAACGTGTGGGACCTGTCGCTTATCAGTTTGAGTTACCTTCAGAGTTAGACCGCATTCATGATGTTTTTCACATCTCGATGTTGAGGCGCTACCGCTTTGATCCAATGCATGTTGTTTCAATTGAGGAGATTGAGGTTAGGCCAGACTTGACCTTCGAGGAAGAGTCGTTTCAAATTCTAGAGCGTCATGTAAAGATCCTTCGAAAGAAGTCTATTCCCTTAGTAAAGGTTTTGTGGCATAATCATATCACTAAGGAGGCCATGTGGGAGCCTGAGGATGCGATGCGTCAGCAATATCCTCATCTGTTCTGATCAGGTAAAATTTAGAGGACGAAATTTTCTTTTAAGGGGTAGAGTTATAACGCCCCAAAATTTCTAATTTCGTTATTGTGAAAATATGACACAAATATCTGTCAGCTTTAGTGGTTATGTGTTCTGGAAGCGTTTGGGAGGTCCTAAGTTCAGGCCTTCGCTTGGGCAAATTTTGGTATTTTGAATGAATTAGGCCTTACACTTGTTTAGTAGGCTTTTATTTGATTGTTGGGTAAATTACATTAGAATGGGTTTGCTGGTCTAGTAGTTAAATAGTGTGTTATTATGGTGGAGGTCTTGTGTTTGTATCCCTATGCTGGCAAGGGTATTTTTTTTTTTTTTCTCAGATTTCGGGATAGAGTTTTGTAATAGGAGGATTCTGAATAGTGGATGTGTAGTAAGAATTAGGAGAGAAGGTTAAAGGATTTTGAGGGTTATCAAGATTTTATTTTATTTTTTCCCATAACCGAATTTTGACTCTCTTTTCTTAAAAAAATTCTGTCGTCTATTCTTCTCCCTCCCCTCTTGCCAAAATTCTCTGAGTTTTTACATCTTCTCTTTTTTTTTTCTTCTTCTTGATTTTTTCCCTAATCCATTTATTTTCCTTCGTTTTCGCACACGGTTAGTAATCGCTTAGTTTCAGTAAGTGTCTCTCTTCATTTCTATGATGAATCTCTTAACGATTGAAGTGGTAATGTTTTTTCTCTGTGATTTGGGCGTAGTGGGAGGCTCAGACTGGCGAATTCAGTGTTCTCGTCTTAACAATAGTTAAATGGAGGCTTATCGTTGTTGCTAAGTTAGGTTTCTGTTCGTTCTTGGTTCTCAATTCACTTGTAAATCCATCCATTAAATTGATGTTTAGTATCTTGATTATAGGCTTTTGAGTGCTCGGGGACAATTTAAGCATCAAGCAACACCAGCTGTATACCCGAAAAGCAAAAAAAAAATTGGTTCGGCGAAAAGCTGAAATTGCTTGCTATTTGGACAGTAGTAGTGGCTAACTT
Source organism: Gossypium raimondii (assembly GCF_025698545.1). NCBI lineage: Eukaryota > Viridiplantae > Streptophyta > Magnoliopsida > Malvales > Malvaceae > Gossypium > Gossypium raimondii. Next base: position 6,544,159 of record NC_068571.1, on the reverse strand, counting down.
GGAAAAATCTCCATAAATTGTGGAAATTGAATTAGAGGACAAAAAAAATATAGAATTAAAGCTTATTGAATCTAGTTTCTCATAGAAGAAACGATGTAAGTATTGGAATTGTAAATCGTGAGGTATAATAAACTTTGTTAGACAAGGCCAGATTGAATTCAGGTTCCCCTGTTCCAACTTTGGAAAATCATCAAAAATTGGATAAAAATGATTAGGGGTTAAAATTTACATGCTTAAATTGTTAGTGAGCCTATTTTCAATAGAAACAAATGGAAACATCATCCAAATTTTTTACTAAGAGATAATTAATATTTAGCAAAGAATGGACGAAGCTGTCAGATAGCAAAACAGGGGTAGGTTTGAATATTTTACTGTACTTATTGGTTAAACCAAAATTTCTGAAAATTTTATAGTAGAAAGGAATTTGAGTCTAGTTTCAAAGACGTCAAGTGGATCTTAATTTTTAATTCTTTAGCTCAAGATATAAATAATTTAGTAACAGTGAATCAAGTAGACAGCTTTGAAGGAACATATAAATAAATAGTGAAAACATATGTGAATAATTAACTAGCACGGGTTACATTAAAAATGGATCACGTGGCCAAGGCCAATTTGGGCCAAGTGGGCCACATGGCGTGTGAGCCCATTTTTTTGAAAAGTTCTGTAAGGTTGCACGGGTCGCCCAAGTTGACTGTGGACCTACTGTAGGGTCAGTAAGCTTTACTTAGACCTCTATATGTGTGATCTGTCTGCCTGATTTCTATACCAAGCATGACTTATGATATCTGAATGTATGTACTATTAATTGCATAATGGCATGACATATTTTGTATGTTGCATTGCATCGAAGTGGGTTGATGATATTTGGAGGAAGTGTCTAAAAGGCTATTAAGTCTGTTATCTGGCAGCTTAACTGCAACCTTCTGATTATGTGCCGCATTTTGTTACAACACAGTGTGTAGGGATTGGTGGGTTGATTTAATCCCCACATGGTGTGTACGGTTGGACAGAGATGGTCTGTAGAGGCTGGAGGGTAGGATTCTGATTTACTATATCTGCATTCTATATCTGATATGGGTCAGGGCCCTAATGTATTTTTGAGACTGTATCTGAATGGGCTAAAGCCCAAACTGATTCTATGATGAGCACGGCCCCAGTCTGTACCTAACTAAATTTTGTTGATTATCTGTATGCATGTTTACCGTGGGGATTACACACTGAGTTTGAGAAAACTCACCATTTCTCCATTTAATCTATACAGGTAATCCCCAGACTTGATGGGTCGGTACAGCGGAGGAATCGGCGGTGGCCACACGTAAATTTTAGGCTGTTTTCCGTTAATGCCTAGAATTTATTACTCATTTGGGGTTTTTGATGTATCTTCTGGACTATGGACTGGTTGGCTTTAAATTTGGGACTTTATACTGTTTTTTATGGATTTTTTTTAAAACTGCAACTCCGCAAAATACGGATTTTTTTTAAAAAACTAAAGTTTTTCGTAAATAGAAACGAATTCCCCTAAATTAATTGGTTACAAAAGCTTCCGGTAATAGACAAGTTTGAAAGCAAATCAACTGGTTTTTTTTTCGAATTAAATAAAAGCTAACTTATTATAACGGTTTTTAAATTCGACAATCTTGTCTTAAAGTCCCTTTCCATATGACATCGCCAGATTCGGCCATAATGTCTAGGCCGGATTTGGGGTGTTACAGTAATTATACTAATTTACCAACTAATTAACGCAATGACTAAATTTTAAAATATGCAAAGTTACTAAACTAACCAATGAATAAAAGACGGTAGTTGATTAACTTTGTTGTGGTTCACTAATCTTCAAATTAGGGATCTAAGTTGCTTAAACTCCTAAAGTGGTTCTATTTTACCTCTCGGTCTCAACTTTATCAAATTAGACAAATTAGTCTGGTTTATCTCTCTATCTCACCGGCTAACCCAGGACTAACGAATTGATGCTCAACAAGATTACCTCTCAATCTCATTTTCCTAGATATTCCCTTAGGGCGTCTCCTAATTTATTAGGTTTATTCAATTTAGTCCAATTTATAACAACTTGGTCCCTCTTCCAAAAATCAGCTTACCCACATCTCCATCAACCAACCTTCTTAGAGTTTAGTTACTCATGCAATACAAAAAACTAAGCTAATAAATATGAAAGAAAAGGAAATGGCAGTCAAGAACATTAAGTTTAAGAGAAATGTGAAAGTTTGTATTTTTAATCTAGAAAACTTAAAAGCAAAATAAAAAAAAAGATAAGCATTCAATAGTAAATCAAGAAAAAAACATAAAAAGGTAAAGCTTTTAACAACCGAAACTAAAAGAAACTGAAATACATTAAACTAAAAGTTGAAATGTCATTACAAGCAAAGAAAGTGGACTAAAAGTGCAAATAAATCCTAGCTACAATGATAACTAACTTAAAAAGCAACAAGAACAATAAGGAAATTTGTAGAAAAATGAACTCTACAGATCAGGAAGATGAAAAATAAGAAACCCTAGCAATGAAGAAGAAAACCTAAAAGAAACTAAGTTAAACTAAACATACAAGTGTGTATCCTTTCTCCTCAACCAAAATTGGTTGTTTTTAACGGCAAAATCTAACCCCATTTTGTGACTAAAATGCTCTTGAACAACATTTATTTGATTGGTGCTTTGGTTGGACAAAGACAACCCTTGGCATCATTTTTTGTCCTCTTCACGATATGGATATCACAATATCTAGGGTAGGATATCGCGATACTATAATCAGCATTGAAATGGGGTGCCCCCTGGAAGGTGGATATTGTGATACCCAAAGTGGATATCGCAATACCATTGTAGGTGGTCTTCGTCCCAGTCCTATTGGAGGTGTCGTGATTCCCATGCTTCGTTGTAGTGATACTCATTTCTTCGGTGATGTTTCCACACAATTTCATGCCATTGTCGAGTACCTACAACACTCAATCATACGTTAGGGCCCCTAATGACATAATTGGCCAATTTGGGTATCAAAATAAGTAAAAAGAAGCATTTACACTTATTAAATTGGAAATCCAAAATCTACACTAAACTACAGAAAAAACGCTAATTTGCCCGAAAACAAGCTCTTTAGATGAAACAAGGAAACCTAATTTGACCTATCAAATTACGATAGATCACATATATGTACAAACACACATACATATATATACACATCACAATTCAAGCATTCATCATCTCAAAGTTTTGTGGAAAGGTATGGTTACCTTGACATTTATTCTGTAGTCATTTATAATGACTTACTAGACTAAGAACGTATTATTGAAATTGAATTATAGAAGCACAAACCACAAAAGCTATATGACATCCATCTTTTCCTTTCCTTTCACCTTTGCATTCCAACGTCGCTTTGGCTTGGCAATTTATTATCGATTGTGGGAGATACCAGAACTCTACTTTTTTTCTTTGTTTCGGTTATAAAGGAGAGATGAAAAAATGAATTTTCTTTTTCTCTCTCCCACTCACGGCAATATATATATCATTAGTAGCTTAATTAGATTATTTCTTTATTATTCATATGTATATATTTCTTTATTAATGATAGTTATAGATAATGATGAAGAAAACCATTAAGTCCCACTATCATACTATTGTTATGGAATAATTAATTCCAATGGTGTGTTTAATTATTGAGCAAGGACATTCGTAAAGCTTAAATCAAAATCTTTTCATTTTTCACACTTTAGCAATTTAATCCCAGTATTATTTAAATAATCGATTTAATTCAATCTCACTCACTAATTTGACCCTCAATTCTTTACTTTAGATATAATTATTTTATTATAAATTATTTAATAATTTGATTCATTAAATTTGGTTAAAATCAATTTTCAACACCGTTGAAAATCAAGTCGTTATATACCGTTAAAATTATTTTGTTAAATTCGAGTTTATTACAACATCATTTATTTAGTTACATTACTAACAAGTGAATTTTTTTATTTCAAAATATCACACCAACAAATTTAACAATATTAACAATTGGGCCTAAATTTTGAAATCTCTAAAGTAAAAGGGACTAAATTCTGTAAAATAGTATAAAACTAAATTCCAAATTTATGAAAATACAAGGACCTAAGACATATTCTAACCTAATAAAATCTCTTGAAATTTGTTTGCTACCTTTTCAAAGAATTAAATACATTTTAAAATCATTTTGAATCTTTTTCTAGATGTTTTGGAATGGCAATACTTAAAATTGATTCTTGGTGGCCCATATGACTTAAAGTGCACACTTTTAAAAAGAATTAGGAGAATAAAGGTATTACTTAACATCAATGTCACTTACACATTTAATATTTATAAAATCTTTTTAGAGGTCTCGAAAATCATTTTAGACCATTCCTAAAGTTCCATTACGAAATAAGAATGTGCAGACATCATCCGAAATCATTACCGAGCATGAAAACTTAAATTTCATGGTGTATGGCAACATATATTAGTACATGGTCCCCATGTATTGATATTGTAGCAATTCAACTACTGAATTGCCAAGTATTGGTGCTAAACCTCAAAGTAACGATAACTAGGTATAAGGGACTTGAAAATTTGCTTAAAAACATTTCAAATCAACTCCAAACATCATCATCGTCATCATCATGTCATACCAAAGAAATCCCCATCCATTTAAACCATTAAAAAGATTTATATGACCTCAATTTCATCTTATGAACATACACCACTCAATTCAACACTAAAACTTAAATTAAGACCATGAAACATCATTCAAGCACTATCTTGCTTACAAGCTTAGTATCAAACTTAACCTATGTACATGTCATACTAAGTCCTTCCAATATAAAACAAATGAAATTACACTTGTTACTCCCTTTAGGTGTGATTTGATCTGTTGATGTAGCAAAAGCGAGCACTTTCTTCTTCATGGAACTCAACCTATTTGTTTAAGCAACTAACGTGTTAAGCTAAATAAGCTTAGTAAGTACACAAGGTGTTAGAGTTGTGTGACCCGAATCCCGTCACTTTTTAAAGAAATAAAATAGTGAGGAAAAATAGAAGGATCTATCAGGCGAAGGATCGAGGGCCGCACAAATTGAATCTGTATAGGACTATACTTCTTCTATTAGACATTGATTATAACAGGGTTGTTTACCCCTTAAAATAGGGGTAGTCAAACTCTTCTTGTATTATTGGTTTTGTTAGAGTTATGTGGCCCAAATTCTAAGAGATTGCTTACAAGTCAAGTTAAACAAAATATATTTTCTTTTTAGAAGATTTAGTATTTATTAGTGTAATATATTTAGAATTTATTAGCATACTTTATTTGACCTACGAATTTAGCCTATAAATAGGCTCTTTTATAACCTTAGAAAACACACCCATTAGAGATTAGAACTCATAACACTTTAGGAGAATTTTGTATTTACGTTTTGAGGGTTTTTTATTTTACGGGTTTCGGGGTTTAGTTTTTATCTCCATCTTTGTACTCTTTCTCCTTTTGCCATTATAGTAAAATTATATTTGCCCGTGGTTTTTTTTCCTCTTTAGAGGGGCTTTTCCACGTTAAATTTGTATGTTCAATTTCTTAATTTCTTCCACTATTTTTACTTTTTCGTTGCTTAATCGAGTCGATCCCTAACAAGTAGTATCAGAGATAGTTCAATTTCTACAGATCAGCCTGTTTAGAGATGGCAACAACAAGGTTTGACATTGAGAAATTCGATGGTGTCACAAATTTCAATTTGTGGGAAGTTCGGATGATGAAAATTCTAGTTCAGATCAGTTTGAAAAAGGTCGTTACCCGGAAAAAGCCTGAGAATCTAGATCAATCAGAATGGGAAGAGCTTGATGGAAATGCCCTGTCTACAATCCAGTTGTGCCTCGTTAATAGGGTATTACAGGAGGTATTGATGGAGAATACCTCATTCACCTTGTGGAAAAAGATAGAAACTCTTTATACAACTAAGCCTTTGGCTAACTGTTTAGTGCTAGAAACAACGTCTATTTACGTTTTGCGTGAACAAAGGTGAGCTTCTTAGAGATCACACCAGTCAATTCATTACCCTTTTAAATGATTTAAATAACATTGAGGTTCGGATTGACAATGAAGATTAGGTTATGCTTTTATTGTGTTTTTTACCCCTTTCATACAAGTTTTTCAACGAGACCCTGATTTATGGCAGAGACAAACTCTCATTCAAGGATGTGAAGGGTCATTTGTTAAGTAAATACAAAAACTCGACAATGAATTTGGTTCGGATGGCAAGGTAGATAGGCAAGCTTCCATTTTGGTAGCATCAAAGAAGCGAGACAAAAGTTGTCGCTATTGTAAGAAGTTGGGTCACATCAAAGCAAATTGTTATAAATTGTGAAATAAAAAGGTTGCTGAGAGTAATGAGGAAGATGTAGCTAGTGTTAATTTGGTTGACGAAAGTAGTGATGATTTCTTGTTAGTGTCAACGAGCGATAGCTCTGAGCTTAAGCTTGAGTGGATCCTAGATTCAGGATGTTCTTTCCACATGTGTCCCAACAGAGAATGGGTCTCTGTTTACAGTTCAGTTGAAGGTGGAGTTATGCACATGAGAAATGATTTATCTAGTAAGGTAATCGGTATTGGTACTGTTAAAATTAGGATGCACGATAGGACGATTAGGACACTGTTAGATGTCAGGTATGTACCTGATTTATGAAAGAATCTCATCTCCTTGAGTATTTTAGACTCTAAAGGTTGCAGAATCAACACTGAGTCGAGTGGCATTAAGGTGTCTCGTGAGGATCTCATTTTGTTAAAAGGTAAAATGACCGATAGTCTTTATATTCTGAAAGGTTCTACAGTGTCTGGTGAAACCGAACGTCCCTCGTCCACTACAGATTCAAAGTCAACTCGTTTGGAGTAGAGGAAACTTGGTCATAGGAGGGAAAAAGGTATGACAGTTTCATTGAAGAGAGGTTCTCTTTTGGATGCAGGTTTTGAAAAGTTAGGGCACTGTGTTTGTGAAAATCAGACCAGGGTTAGTTTTGATTTAGTAGTGCACAAGTTGAATGCAAGAATTCTTCAAGCTTCTAAGCACAGATTCAACTCGGTTAATTCCCTACATAGTTCAAGATAGGTCCGTGGTGGGCTTTGGCAAAGATGGCGTTTTGAGAATTCATGTCAAGGTGGAGATTGTTAAAGTTATGTGACCTAAATTCTAAGAGATTGCTTGCAAGTCAAGTTAAACAAAATATATTTTCTTTCTAGAAGATTTAGTATTTATTAGTATAATATATTTAGAATTTATAAGCATAATTTATTTGACCTACGAATTTAGCCTCTAAATAGGCTCTTTTACAACCTTAGAAAACACACCCATTATAGATTAGAACTCATAACACTTTTGGAGAATTTTGTGTTTACTTTTTAAGGAGGTTTTTTCGAGTTTTGGGGTTTAGTTTTTATCTACATTTTTGACATATTCATTCTTTTGCCATTACAGTAAAATTATCTTTGCATGTAGTTTTTTTTATCCTCTTTGAAGGGGTTTTTCCACGTTAAAATTTGTGTGTTGAATTTCTCAATTTCTTCTGCTATTTTTACTTGTTAGTTACTTAATTAGGCTGATCCCTAATAGGTTTTTCAACATTAGTGAACTTCTTCTTCTTTGCCCGTGGTTTTTCTCGATAAGGGTTTTCCACGTAAAATCAGTGTGTTCTTATTTTCTTTTTTATTGCTTTGCAATCATTCTTATTACCTTGCAAACATTAAGTATAACACAAGGAAATCACTACCTTACAAATATATTAATTAAGAGGTATACCATTTATGAATTAAGGGATATAATTCTTATTTATGCTACGAACATACAAATAAGGATTTAGCTTCTTTCCACTTATTATTTACCTTATAAGAATCACGACTTGTGAACTTAATTTATTACAATCATTCATTTGTTCCATCTCATTTCACTTATAATTAAAACTCATTAACCTTTTCTCATAGATGGAGTATCCAATTCAAGCTAACTTACCTTTTAGTTTCCATTATCTCAAATAATGCTTATTCTTTCACCCAACAATATTCTCATTATAATTGACTCATTCCTTTAAAGTCACACTTTCACATTATGATTATTGTTCCACATTACCTTATTCTCGATCACTTTAATACATGAACTTCTCTACTTTATACTCATATTCAAGTTCAAATATTTATTAACGATTTCTAAAGTTTACTTGTTGTTAAGAAAGTAGGAGATCTTTAAGTACTTTTACCTCACTTAGATGGAAAAAATGACCAAAGTTTTCTTCACTCCTCTAACCCATAATTTTCTACTTTTTCTTTATCCCTTGGAGACTTCTACTCTACCATTTTCTCTTACTCATCACTAAAATATAAATAAAACATTATTACAAAGTTCTCATGCACTAAAATCACAAATAAATACCTTGAAGGTGATGAGATTCAAGTCTCTTACCTTCATTCTTCATTTTTTTCTCTCTAGCTCCAACTTTTCATTTTACTCATTTGAAACTCTAAGTTGAAAGGTGAAATTAATGGCGAAAATAAACTTAGAAATGGATTTTCTACTTTATTTTAGTGAGAGAAGTAAGGTGGATGGTGAACTTTAGCTTGGATTGAGAGAGAGATTAAAAAAAAACAAGAAGATAAATTTTCTCTTCTTCCATTATAGCAGGCAGCACATTGAGGAGAAAGGAGAAGAAGATGACAAAAAAATCCTATTTTTTTTAATTTCATTTATAAAGAAATTAGTCAAAAGCCAAAGTCAAATTTAAATTGTGGGGTAAACTACCAAAATAGTCACTTTTGTTTACTTCAGGTTATATTTTAGTCACTTATGTTCGAAATGTTAAGTTTTAGTCGCTTATGTTAATGTGTTGTAACATTTTAGTCATTGAGTCGTTAATTGTCATTAACAGTGTAACAGTAAGCTGAAGTGCCATGTTAAATCATCATTTTGAACAAAAATTTTAGGTTAAATTATACAATTGGTCCCCATTTTTTTCATTTTGAGAAATTTAATATTTTTCTTTTATGTTCTTTTAACGTTTTTTTTCTTTATTTTCCATTCTCTTCTACTTCTCCCTCTATTTTTCTCCATTCTCCATCTCTTTTAACATAGTTTTTCTATGTTTTCCATTTGTTAAAACTTTTTTATGTTTGTGAAAAAAGAATAGGCAAAAGCTAAAACCAAAATAAAATTTGCTTTGCATATTCTCACCACCATTACAAACCCTCCTCGTCCATCATCACTTTAACGAACCAATTTGGATCTCTTAATGGCCACCTTATCTATCTTACCTAAAACATTCTCACCCTCTCAGAATTACGTTGTTTCACAGCTTCTTCAAACGAGGTCTACACTCTTAATGACTAAAACGACCACCATAAGAAACCTACCCTCAACTTTACCCAAACCAATTTGGTTCCATACTCCCTTTCTCTCTTCTGTTCATCCATGCTCGACTTCCAATCAAGCTTGCTTGGAAATATCCAAGAAGGTTTAGGTCAGTTTTATCGTTTGTTTAATTTTACTCGTCAGAAAATAAAATAAAAGAAAAGGAAAGTAATAATCTAAACAATTCTATAAAATTTTGGAAACGGAAAAAAATTGTTTTGAATATAAAGAATTCAATTTATGTTTAGATTTGATTAAGGATATGATTTTTATATTGATTAGTTAGATCCAATTTTAGTTTCAAAATTAGGTTATATTCAAATTGATATTTGATTAAGAATTATTGACATTTGGTTTTGAGTGAAATTGATTTAGGAATCATGTGAAAGAAACAAGGACTTGGTTTTTTTGTGGGCAAAGATTGTGTTTCGTAGTAAAAAATATGAGAAGGGAGAAAATAAAGGTGAAGAAGAAAAGGAAAATAAAGAAATGAAAAGAAAAATTAAATTGTTCAAAAAGTATAGTGACTAGTTTTAACAAATGAAAAAAATAGAAAAACAACGTTAAAAGAAATGGAGAAATGAGCAAAACAGAGGAAGAAGGAGAAGAGAATGGAAAATAAAGAAAAAAGAAAGAAAGTTCAAAGAACATAAAAGAAATAAATTAATTTGCTCAAAATGAAAAAAATATAGGACTAATTGTATAATTTAACCTAAATTTTTATTTGAAATGATGATTTAACATGCCATATCACTTACTTTTACACCGTTAACGATAATTAACGCTCAATGACTAAAATGTTACAATACGATAATGTAAGTGACTAAAACATAACATTTCAAACATAAACAACTAAAATATAACCTGAAACAAATAAAATGACTATTTTAATAATTTACCCTTAAATTATGTGGTACACATTAATCCCATGTTTTAACGCATATCTTCATTTAAAAAAATCAAAATATAATATCCCATGTGAAAGGTCTCAAATATCCATTTACGGAAAATTACACTTTCCTTATTTTCTTTCTTATCATCACACATAACACTTAGCATACCTAAGTTCCATCAATTATAGTTATACACTATAATATTATTCACTCATACTAAAATTATATTTATATCTTTTTTTCGAAAAAATAATTTAATCTCTATATTATTCACTTTTATTCAAATTAATCTGAATGTGACTTTCCTCGTACTACATTATTCATGTCATCTTCACTCATTATTAATTCACCTTTTTCTCTATTTGGTCAATTTATCTTTAGTTCTCACACGTTTTTTTTATTTTCAATTTAGTCCATTGGCCAATTTTTCAAATTCACGCTGGTTCTCACTAATTTCTTCTAAATGTCTGATTAACTCCATAAGAAGATCTACTTAATGAACACAGTTTCACTTTTGTTAGAATTTTGCTGCATTTATTCTAAAAAATAGTGCCAATTATTATATCAAAAATTTTGAGCGTCAGAGGAGAGCCTTAGCTTATGTTGGGATTGAAGGTACTAGGGGTGAGCATTCGATCGAATCGAATCGAATCAAAAATTTTCGAGTTAATCGAGTTTTCGAATCTCATTTTATCATCCTAACTTTGTTTGAAGTTTTCTCGAATCGAATCGAGTGAGATGGAATTCGAATCACATCGAATCGAATATATTTGTTCGAGTTAAATTTTAAAAAATAATTTTGGGCCCTTATAACCACTGTCACCCATCGTAATAAAATTTGTCCACCTTAATCAAATTTTTTATTAACTTTCATCGCCTCATAATTTATTTATTAATTTTTTATATATTGGTTATCTTCTTTGTTTGCTTAGTTGTTTCAATTATCTTTAAATTATTGTCACTATGTATTTTGTAATTAAAAATATATTAAATGTAAAAATATAATTTTTAATAAAAGTTATTTTAAAAATAAAATGTGAAATTGATACCGATATAAAATTTTAACACGAATATTTTATGGCATAATTAATACTTCAATTTTAATATAAATATTCAATATGACTAAACAATTCAATAATATAAATAATATAAAATGTGAAATTTAATTTAATAATATAAATAGTAGATATAAATAAAATTATTACTATTTATGTTTAGTGATGTTTTTGGATAATTTTGATTTTTATTTGATAGTAAAGGGTGAGAAGTAAAAGTTTAGGGGGAAAATAAAAAGTTTTGGGGAAAAAAGTTTGAGGGAAAATAAATAGGTGGAGTAAAATTTTGGAGGGAAAATATTAAAAAAAATTGGAGAGGGGAGGGTTTGGGGTAGATGGGAGATGGGATGGGAAGAGAATAAAAGTTTTAGGGGAAAAGTGGGAGGGAGAAAAAATTTTGGGGGAAAATAAAATGTTTTGAAGGTTTTTGGGAGTAAAATTTTGAGAAAAAGTAAATGGGAGAGTAAAATTTTGGTGGGAAATGGATTTTGGGTAGATTGGGGGGTTGGGAGGGGAGGGGAGTAAAAGTTTTGGGGGGAAGTGGGAAGGAGTAAAAGTTTTGAGGGAAAAGTAAAAAGGTTTGGGAGTTTGGGGTAAAAATGTAAAATATTATAGTTTGATATTTGAATTATTAGAATTATTCGAGTTATTTGAATTCGAAAACTCAAAATTTGAAAAAAAATTCAAGTTGATTCGAATAACTCGATTAACTCGAATAACTCGATTCGTTTAACTCGAAATTCGAATTTTTTTGATTTTTTCGAGTCGAATCGAGTTTTGCTCACCCCTAGAAGGTACTAGGGGAAAGCTAAGGATAGTAAGGGATGTTGAGTATCCCTTACTTTTTTTCTTGAAGTTAAAATTTTTATTTACTTTAATGTAAGGGGAAAGTTAAGGAAAGCAAACCAAAACAAATTTTAAGTTATAAAATTCTTTTTGTCTTAAAATTATTTAGAAAATATTGAAAAAATATATTGGTTTAATACATTTAGCTCTTAATATTTTTAATTTTTATCAATTTGGTCCTCATTCTTTTTCGAGCTAAATTTGATCTTCGACTTTTTAAAAGAGTTGAATATGATTATCAACTTTTCAAAAAGAGTCGAATTGATGTTTTAAATGGAAATACTAATTAAAACATGATAGCTTGCATGACAGTCCACGTTTACTTCATGATATATATATTATAAACTTTTTATAATTTTTTTTTTTACTTTTGAATTTTTTATTTCTTGAAAATTTTTATATTTTTAAAATTATTTATTGACATATATAAGGTAAATAATGTCATGCTAACATGAAATACATGTGGACTACCACGTGGTTTGTCATGCCAACATTGTAAAAAAAAATGCTTTAGCCAACATTTTCATTAAAGAAAAGCGATTTGACTCTTGTTGAAAAGCTAATGATCAAACTTAGTTAAAAAAAAAAGAATAAGAACAAAATTTATAATAAAATATAAATATTGAGGGCTAAATTTATCATTATGCCAAAAATATTTATTATAAAAAAATGAAATTCTTATTTATCTTTATTTTAGTAACTTTTAATATCATTTTGTTGTAATCCCTAACGTTTGCACTAAGAATGAATACAATCATTGAGCACCCCAAAAAGGGAAAAAGAAAGACAAAAAAAGGAATTTGAGTCTAAAGCCTGTCGTAATTAAATAAGTACAAAACAAGTGGTGGTTAAAGGACAGATACGATACAATTGGTGCTTGCAGTGCAAAAGAATGAACAAAGTACCATCGGAAAGCAAAGAGTTGGGGTAATAGAGGGTTTTAATTAGACTCTGGATGTTCCAAGTTTTCGTTCAAACATGCGTTTCAGAAGGAAAACTTGAAGGATGCTTGCCGCTATAAGTGCAACTGATTCGAACATTGCCTTGTGAAGTGCTCGTCGCCCCAAGCTATCATTCACTGTCCACAAATTACACCACATGTTATGTACTTTTTGCTTTGTCATGCAAATGAAAAGGAAAAACAAAAAACAGAAGCAAAGGGGCGTCAAACTTTTTAATGTATACTCAATCTTTTTCATGTATTTGGAATATCGTATTTCATTTTAAATATATTTTGGAAAAATATGTAAAGAAAACGTAGCAGTGCAAGAAATATGAGGTGATGAAAGCTACTACCTATTGCCTGTCGATCAGTCTGAGCCTCAATCCAATGCTGTTCGAATTGGATGTTGTAAAGAGCTTCCTCCAACTTTGTTATCTGCTCCATCAAAGGACCAAAATGCTCTGCACACATCATTGAGAAATAATCATCATTTTTCTCCCTTTTTGAAGGCAAACAAATAAAAGAAGCAACATTTAAACTCACCTTCTTTTGCATGCTGATGTCTGTACGTAAAATGCCCAACTTGTAAATCAAAATCAATGGTTTCATGATATGGAGATTTGTTAACAAAGCAGAAGCGGTATACCCCTTTCTTGTGGACAACAAAATCGAATTTTTCGCTTATTTTGTTACGAAAATCATGAATCAGGTCCCCTTCTGGTCCCTTTACCTGATCATCTCACCATAATATTCACACGAAAGTCAATGTTTTGGATTTAACAAGCTTAACAACAATCATTATGATGGGATTCACACAAATCTTATACACATATTTAGATCTCCATTTTAATTGGATATTTTCAATAAAATCAAAACCAACAATTCAATCAATAAAAGAAAGGGGGAGGGGGTTACCACAAGATCGACGCCTTCGTCGCTAAAATGCCAAGGTGCCTCGGCCTTAATTACAACGAAAGAGCCATAAACAGTGTCTCCTTCGTACTTGACATCATGGGATAGACATTCTTCTTTGTCTATCACGAATCTAACCCCTTCCGCTAGTTTTAAGCTCCATAGAAACAAACCCACTGCTGCCCATGCTATTTCGCTTCTCTTCCATTTTCTTCCCGGCATCTCTACGAAACCAAAAAAAAAAAAAGCAAAAACAGAATCCTACAGTTTAGATCGTTGGTTGTTTTTTAACAAGATCAGATCAAGGATAATTTGTTAAAGAAAATTTTAATAATAATTCAATGTTACCTAAGAGATTTGCTTTCGATAAAAAATGTGATTTACTTTTTTACTATTTTCAACCAAAAGGAATATTGATTAAATTGAAGTGTTCCCTGTTTCAGGAAGGGGACACCAGAAACTCATAACTATTGTTACGATAAGGCAATTATAAAGAAAAATAAAGTAAATTATGTAACACACAAGTAGGTCAAAAGGGTTTTATGTAATAAATTTATAATATTATATTAGTTGAAATCATTAAATTGTGATAGTAACAATTATTATTTTTAGTTCAAATTTATGATTCTTATGTGTATATTTTTTTAGATTTATCAAAATATATAAATATCTTTACAATAATGTCTTTATAAAATAAATAAGTTTTATTAAATTTACAACTAAATTAATTACATCAATTCAATTAAGCATATTATAATAATAATACATGAGAAAATTATTTTCCCACCAATATTCAAAGTAATCACATCCTCACGGTTGAAAGAAGGTAATTTTCCTAAAGAAAAGTTACATTGCTCGGAAAATTTGTAACACCGCTGACTCGTTTCGACAGTTGGTAGGAATGGGAGATGTTACTGAAGCGTGTACAAGTAAAAAAATCTTGAACTTTATTTAAGAGTTGAAAGTTTAAAACATTTTTTGGTATTATAATTAAAATATGTTTTAGACAAACTAAAATTTTTAAAAATAATTTGAAACAATTTAGAATTGGTGTAGAGTGGATCGGAGGTAATCAAAACTTAAAATGGGCCCCAAAAGGTAAAAACGACTTAAATTAGTCCAATGTTGAAATAGGCGCAAAGCCATAATCTGAGACTTATGATGTCACAATGTGACTGACTAAGTAAGGATGTCGCGACGAGAGGAATGTGAAGTTGCAACGTTGAGCACCTAGGTCGCGATGTCACTCACTGAGTGTCCCCAAAACACTTAAAAATACTCTAAAACATCCTTTATACCATCAAATCATATCTCATGGCACCAAAGCATTTAAAAGCATTTCTAAATCATATTTAAACTTAATTCCAAGTCATAAACATAGTCGAACCAATTTATAATTCAAAAACTTGTCTTAACCTTTCATGGAGGTTACAAACAACACTTGCTTTTACAAATCCAAATACTTATAAACACTTATAATAGTCTAAGTCTCCATTTACATGCCAATAACTTATACAAATAACATTTATTAATTAAAGGACAACCTTAAAAACTTTATGGGATGCTCCCGAACAAAGCTTCAAGCTTCTCGAACAATGTCATTTGCGTACCTGTTTAAAACAACTAACCTGTGAGATTTAAAAACTTAGTAGCCAAGGATAAACCTAGTTATTCTATTCCTTATTAATGTTGAGTCTCTTATAAACATCTCATATAAGATTCACTTAAGCCGCATTCTAGTGTCACTAATCAATTCATTTAAATTAATCGAATTATGAGACTCAACTAACATTTTAATGATTAATTCATTAGGCAATAGCTTATAAAAAGTTCGTATAGGATTACTCTCCCTCGTAATTTTGTTTTCATTTCCTTAATTAGGACAAATACTTTTAGGGTACTTATCAATTTAAATTCTCATCTGCTTATATGTTCATTTACCTTATTTTCATCCATTTTAGTTATAGAAAATTTAGTTCATGACCCTTAATCTTGCTTTTAACCACCTATAGTCACATTTAAAGTTGATTATTCACATTTAATCCATTTTCGCCCATAATAAACTCTAGTAAAACTAACTTAGATACACGAGACACCTCCACCACATCAATGAGCACAAATTGTAAAATAGCATAAAATATCCCTCTACAACACCAAAGATCTCATGAGAGCATAAACTACACCACACCAAGACGCCCATAACTGCAAGGCTCGAAGGCGATATAAAGCACACATAAGTGCAAAACCTCTAACAATACTGCAACACGCTATAGCCCCTAATTGACATTCCAATCGTATCTTAACATTTCACTATGTCATTTACACATATGTATGCACATATCATATAAGGACACTTTAAGTGCTTTCACATACTTATGATCAAATCCATATTAATAAAGGCTTTATGAGTATGATCATTTTTCACATGTAGGCACCATAGGTGCTTTGCATTTACAAACACATTTCCGCATTTCTTTAGGTCTTATATACATGTCCATTCCAATTAATAATTCCAAATTGTATATAGTCATTTTTATTATTCTTTATCTTTCAAAACAAAATTGTCTACTTGAGTAGCAATTGCTAAATTATTTATTTCTCAATCCAAAAATTTTGAAATCAAGATCCGTTTAATTTTTAAAAAACTAGACTCTTGAAACTTTCAACCACAAATTTTCCAAAATTTATTCTCTTATGCACACATGCTAGCAAATTTTTAAAGTTAGGATAGAGCTACTGCCAAACAACTCTGACTTCTCTTTGCTAAAAAATATATTAATCCAAAAATATAATTTGGATGAATTCACTGTTTATTTTATTAGAAAATAGACTTAATAAGACTTTTATAAATATAAGGCTCTTCCTGTAATTTATCTTATACAAGTTTTAATAATTTTTCGAAGTCAGAACAGGGATGCTGCCAACATTTTCAGCCTTAGATTCTTAAACTATTTTCATCTTGTAATTCATCTTATACAATTCTTAACAATTTAAGTAATTAAATTATTCAAAAGTTTTTATTTAAGTCACTGGGTTGTTAAATTTTATTTTTTAAAGTTTCATCAACAAGCTATAAGCAACAATTCGATGATCGGTACAGTGGATTAGTACCCATCTACGAGTAGAACATACCTTAGATTCAAGTTGATATGACAGTTAAAAAGCTATTTGATTTTTGGTTCGTAGGTTCGTGACATTCAAAGTTGTTTCATGAAAAAAAATTGAATTGTAGAAGAGAAGGGGGAAAAGAGCTTTTGATTGGTGCATATAGTGAAAACAGAAAAAACCATATGACATTGATTTTAACAATATAGTAATTTAAATGAAAACTTTTGAATAATTCAATAACCAAATTATAACTTTTTTTTAGTTAACTGGCTAAAATGAAAATTCACTTATAATATAGTGACTAATGGTCTAATTTACCTTTGTTTTCTAGTTAAATTCTTAAGTAGATATTTTGGAGGAAACACGTAACTTTTAGTTTGACCGCAAATTTGCGTCAGTTCCGTCACTGGCTGAGGTTACTATGTCCCTTAAACTTGCGTGTCCAAATATCCTCATTCCATTCCCTTTCTAAATAAAATTCTTATAATCTGGTTATTTAATTTTTACGATATTTTCATTTTAATCACCTAATGTTAAATTTTTAACAATAGTTAATCGTACACATTACATTATATTTATATTTTAATTTTAATTTTTTATATTTTCATATTATTCTTAATAAAATCAACTCACATATCTCATATTTAATAATTGTCAACGAAATTTAGATATTTTTAATTATATAATCCTGAATCTTCCATGTTAAGTTAAAAGTAAAACAAAAATACTTACAATTAATTAAATTAATTGTTTGTCTTTCGCTTGGATAAAGAAGTGTTTAAAAAAAGAGTTGAATCTTAATATTTAAAATTTATATTTTAAAATCCAAATTTAGAATTTTCGGTAATAGGATAAATAAATAAAATTTAACAATTTTGTGTATTATTTTATTTTACCTCTTTTCACTTAAATCTTTAATTTTTTACCTTGATTAATACTTAAAAAGATTTTTTTGGTGACCAAAATGAAAGTGACCTAAAAGTTAGGTGACAAAAATGAAAGTACAAACATGATGTGGCATGTATAGTTAACTGTTGTTAGATATTTAATGCTTGGGTCACTAAAATGGAAATACTCTAAAAGTTTGGTGACTAAATTGCAAGGATTTCATTTTGAGTGACCAAAATGAAAGCACCCTAAAAGTAGGGTGACCAACTAGGTATTTTACCCTATTTTTTATCCGTAGTCTAGTTTTATAGGGCGATGCGGTCTTATATTCCATTTCCTTCAGATTCCTTCTATCCAAACAAACACATAGTCTAGCTCTCATGCGCAACGTTTTGGATGCACTTTGTCTTTTTCCAAACCGCATCTAGCAGCTAGCCGAAGTTAGTTCCCATCTCCGTATGCTTTATCATGGGTTTTCAAATATCTAAGCTCACATTTTAAGGCTTGTAAGAAAGTCATCGTTTTTCAGTTTTATGTGAATCAATCCTTTATAAAAAAGGGGAAAAAAATCTGTTTCTCACAATGTCAGCAAGCATCAACCTCATCTGTTGCAGCTTCTCTTACGTACCTCAAAACTCTTCCAAGTTCAAAACTTTAATCCGAGCTAGAAACCTTAGCCAACAAAGTCCTGTACTTTCCAAAAGAACCTCAAATTCCTCAGTCTTCCTTAAACCCAACAATCGTATTGCTTTAGTTTCCCCATTTCAGCAAAAGGGTGTTCTTAAAATATGTCAAAGTTCCTTAAACACCCAGAATTCTGAAGAAGAAGCTGGTCAGGATAAAGGGCTCTCGGTTGATAATGGTAAAGAAGGAAGGGATTGGACAACCTCGATTTTGCTTTTTGTGTTGTGGGGTGCCCTCATGTACTATGTTTTCAATCTCTCACCGAACCAAACGCCGGTATTTTCCGAAGCCAACTTTTTTTTTTTTAATGGTAAACGCCTTTGTTGGGTTCCTTGATTTGAAATTGGGATGGAAATTCCTAAAGTGACTTTCATTGCCCAAAATAACTTGAGTTTCTTGGATGTTTTAGCATTCTGATTTATATGCCGCTTTTCCTTTCCTTGCTGTGATTATTGTTGATCATTTTCTGTACTGAAATAGTAATGCAAAAAGCTTGGGTTTTAGATTTTATGGTCATTGGTTACTCATTGTTCTCCATGGAGTTTCTTCATAGGCCTTTTGGCAGTTTAAATATTCCATTTCCCTTTGCTGTATTTGTGTTTGCATTCACTTGTGGCCTTTTTGTTTGGTTTTTTGGTGCTACTTTTAAGTGCGTTTATATGAAATGTTAATAGGACTGAACCGGTGCTGCCCGCATGTGATAGGTCTACCCAGCATAATAATAGTCTTCAATGACAAGTTTTTCAAAAAAAATACTTAGTCCTTTTTGAGATAAGCTTTTTGATAGCTCTTAAACAACCTCCATTCATGTATTTCATGAAGGTAAATTATAAATTTTAAGTTTAAGAAGGTAATGTAGCATATAAATATGATGATATGATATCACATTCTCCTGATTATGCTGAAGGCTGACTGGCTGAGAGTGTACATATTAAGAAATTCTTGAAGTATCAGTCTAACATCTGCATTATGACCTCTTTGCAGTCAAGGGATATGTATTTTTTGAAAAAGCTCCTAAATTTGAAGGGGGATGATGGTTTTAGGATGAATGAAGTACTTGTGTCCCAATGGTACATAATGGGACTGTGGCCATTGGTGTACAGCATGCTGCTGCTTCCAACAGGCAGAAGGTACCACCAACTTCTCTTACTGCGTACCTTATCTGAACCTCTTATCTTCATCATGTTATTTTAATTTCTTCTTTCTTTCTGCTTGAGAAGGTAAAGATTATTGAAATGGATGATAACTGTTTATATTTTCTTAGAAACAGAGCATGCAAATGGACTGAGGGACTTTGTAGGGTAATTAGAATGAAAGATGATTTAGTTTTGTTGCTATTTCTGAAGCAAACGTATTAGGATTGGGTGGTACTGGTCAAAGTAGCACACTATCTTGTAGGTCTAAACTTTTATGATACTAGTTGGAGCCTAATGCAAGAGGGCACCCCCCCCCCCCTTTTTTTTCGTTCTTTGAAAGAGGCTATTACTGAGACTTGAATCTATGATATCTTATTGTTGTGCAAAGATCCACACTTTGTTTAGTTAGCATTAATTAGCTTAAATGATCTATTTGCAGCTCAAAAAACAACATTCCTGCCTGGCCGTTTCTAGTACTTTCATTCTTTGGTGGGGTATATGCTCTTTTACCATATTTTGTTCTTTGGAGTCCACCACCACCACCTGTTGATGAAAATGAGCTTGAAAAATGGCCTTTGAATTTTCTGGAATCAAAATTAACTGCTGGGGTAAGTACTTCTGTTTCTTCCTCATATACAATTTTCTTGTATTTGATAGTTGAAACTATAACCAAGTTGTTCATTTCCATAAAATCTTCGGCCAAAACCTTACATTTCCGGCACATGAGAACTGCTGTTCCTCTAATCAGTGTTTAGTTCTAAGTTCTAACCTTATACTTTATGTACTGCATCAACCATATAGCAGTTTGTTGGTACTATTTCATGAAAATCTTTGTAATTTATATATCCTAGCATCTTATTATTTCTTTGGATGAAAGCACTGCCACATGTCATTCAGTATGCATGGGATTTCATTAAAGGCCCAAGTAGAGAAAGATTCTGCTTATAGCTTGATTTCTACTGATTTTTTTCATCTCATATCAAGTTGCTTAGTTGGTTGTCAATTGAAGACTGCTTTGAGGAAGTGTAAAAAATAATTTGAGATTAAAATAATAAAAAAAGAAGAAGCATTATTTCATACCCACAGGCCCTGACTTCGTGTTTCTTTTCTCTCTAAACTTGCTTTATTCGTGAATGAGAAAAGTAATACACTATCCAAACTCATTCTAGTTTGTCTCAGGTACTTTAGTTTTTAAGTTTTCTCTGATCTTATATTCAAGTTGAGTCCTTCAAGTATTGCAAATTGATTATAGGTTAGATGCTTAACATAAATTCCATCATGTGTACCTCAAAAACTGCCTAAATGTGGACAACCCCATGGGAGGTCGTCAACCTTGCATGGGGTTAGGCAGGAAGAACATAACAATGTTAAGCATTCAACCTAAAATTAATTGGTAATAGGTGGGAGGTCTAACCTGAATATAAGACCACAAAAAATCCAATACTAAAGATGTGGGATAACACCACTTATCAACTTCCTTTTCACTGATAGAAGTGGAAAACTGGTTGTGTGCTTGAACTTTTTGTTATGTGCAAAAAATGCAAACTAACTTCATTGCACATCAGATGGCGCTTGCTGCAGGAATAGGATTGATAATTTATGCAGGTCTAGCAAATGCTGATATTTGGAGAGAGTTTTTCCAATACTTCAGGGAAAGCAAATTTGTAAGATTGTCAATCTTTTGCTAGACCGTGATTCTTCATGATTGTCTTGTCAGTTTGTATATATAAATCTCATGGAACTTAATATATTCATGCTGGGAACTGAATCTCCATTTTGCAGATTCACATCATGAGCCTTGATTTTACTCTACTATCTGCCTTTGCTCCTTTTTGGGTTTATAATGATATGACTGCTCGTAAATGGTAAGCCAATATTGAGACTACTAAGCTCTTGCTTTGAATTTAAGGTTCAAAACCTCTATAAGAAGAGTTTATATGGCATGACATAAGTTATGAGAATGGTTTTCCTATTTGCAGGTATGACAAAGGTTTTTGGCTTCTGCCCCTATCATTGGTGCCAATCTTAGGTCCTGCTCTATATCTTGTCTTACGGCCATCGCTATCAGATTTACCTGTTACAGTTAGCAAAACTACATCCGAGTAAAATTAGAATTTAAGCTCCTTTATTTTTTCTGATGAACATATACCAACCATGGAAAGGGAAAAGCTCATAGTCCGAACAAGATGATAGAATTAGATAACAATTAGAGGCATCCCACTGCAAAATGCAGCTGGTGCCACATGATGAAGAGTTACAATCAGAAAATCATCACACAAAGTTTCCCACCCATATATGCATACATGCGTATATATATTTCCTTACAGCGATATTTTGCTGATGTATGGTGTACTTTTGTATTGACTATTGATAAGAAAGGTTGCATGTTTATTTCTTGCTTTGCTCCATGCAGTATGTAGGAACTTGTTTCATTTGCTTTGAGTGAAAGGTTATTTTCAATTCCAAACCTGTACACACTTCTAACTAATATTTGACATTTCTCACATTCTTGCCTCGTGATATCTTAATATTATATGTATATGAACAATGTTAATGAATATTTACAAGAGAATAAACAATGGAGAGAAATCTGAACTCGATCTTTACTAAGAGCAATAAGATAGACATGGGATATCATTCATTGTTATTATAGCTTTAGAAAAAATTGAATCCCTGTAGATGCATGAAACCATAACCGAATATCCACATATTACAGTTTTCTTCTGGTATTGGATGATGCTATTACATTGTAGATTTGAAATTTTGAGAATAAAGCTGGCAGAACATTAATCTCTACCATCTTTAAATGTCTAAACCCAAGCTAAACAAGCCAAATGGCCGGCCTCGGACTCTCCAAAGTGACAGTTGTTTTCTTCTTCCGCTGTTGAAAATCCCCCATTTGACTTGCAAGTCGACAAAATTAAAATGGACGTGTAAAAAATCTGGAAAAGTCATATTTTTCTTGTAATCATCGCTGTTTCAAAGATTAAAAACCAGTTTGTAAGTGATTCTATACAAAGCCATATTTGTCACAAATTCGCATTAATTGTAAAACAGGCTGCTGGTATGCTTAACAAGTTCCTGAATGTTCGAAAACTTGCCCCTTTCTATAGCCATGGTCGGCCTAAACCAGTGGCTCAACTTCAGCAAGAGCCAAGGGAGAATCAGGGGACCTCAGCTCTAAAGATTGTTCATCCTGGTGGGGTTGTCGAGTGCTATTACATGGCAATCCCTGCAGTTAATATAATGAAGAACTACCCATCTTCCGTATTAGCTAGACCAGAAGTTTTTAGGAGACCATGGGATTCATTGGTCCGGTCACATGAGATCCTCACTCCTGGTCAAAAATTCTATGTCGTCCCTCGTCATACTGTAAGAAAGCTTTGTCGAAGGATCAGAAAAACCAGTGGAGAAGTTTCGGTATCACAATCCTCCATTGATGTCTCCAAGTATGGTTCATCAAGCAAACAATTTGAAGTTAGTGATTCAAGTGGGGTAAGTGGCTCATTTACTAGTAAAAGCAGGAAAAAAAATGGAACAAAGAAACATGTAAGATTTGCAGGCGTTGACGTCATTAAAATCAGCAAGGATGAAGGCATTGCCATTGCCGAAAGCTCCAAGAAGAAATCTAATGTTGAGTTCCAGCAGCAGGGAGGGAAAGGGAAGTCGAGAAATGTCGTTTTATGGCAGCCACGGCTTCCGGCCATTAGTGAACGTCATGGCCCTGGTGAATGATATGATTATCATATCTTTATCTTTAATCCAATTCAAATTTTCAAGATTATTCTGATGAACTAACAACCTTAATAAAAATAATAATGATATCCCACGAAGGTTTTTTAATGAAAATTCCTTAGTATTGGAGACATTAAATCTTGTTTTGGGAGTAATCAAATTTGCTGTTTTAAAATGGAACCTCTTGTTCCTATGTCATTGGCAGCTTATACTAATTTTAATTCTTGTATTGGAAACATTATAAGTTTAGTAGTATTATATTTAACATTTTAACATGATATATTTGGAGTTTTTCTTTTGTTTTTGGCGGATTTTAGAGCAAAGATTAAAAAAGGGCAGAAAAGCAAGACAGCAATACCTGTCTATACAGAACAGCAGATTCACAGCCTTGAGAAAGAACCCTGAAAATAGAAATGGGCATGTCCAAGAGGAGGCACCACCAGCAACTCCAATGACTGTCGTCAGCAGTGCCATCACAGACCAAGAAGAAGAGACTTGGATTGGAACCAACAAAATCTTATAGGAGAGCTTTCTGAGAAGCTGATAGCTGGAGACCTTGTGGCCAAATTGAAGCTACTAGAGATATAAGAAAAGTTGTGAGAAAATCATACGGAAGGACACGTACAAAGTTTGCAGCTGCGCTGCTGGATTGATTTTCATTATGCTTTCCAAATGAATATTTTGGGTGAGAATCTGTAGGAAAAGGTGGTTTCTCGATGCTTTCAATATCTCCATACAGATGCTTAAATTCATGCTCTAGCTGTTGTGTTGTGCAACCGCTCGCACACTTGGCGGACAATATTGGTGCGAGTTATCTGGCAAACAAACTAAATGGCGGACTATCAGTTGGCGAACTATCAAGCAGAAAGCCATTGGTAAAACTATTTGGCGCACTGTTCAAATGTGAATAAGACTTGTGGATATACAAAACATAAACTGTTTTGCGGATTGACATGCGAGCTGTGATGCTGCGAATTATCTCGAAATTTTTAATATAACTTAACAAGTTGTCAACTTATTAAGAAAAATTATTAGATTACTTTATTTATTTTTATTTTAATAGGATAATTTGAGAGGTGCTGATTAGATAAAAATCAGCCATGAGTAAATCTCATTTACCTAGACTTGCCGACTTATCAAATTGTAGTTGGTAAAATTTTGTTATTTAAGATTATACTCTGGATGTAAATACTGTACGAAAATAAAAAATATAGCAAGTAATATTGCTAAATTTTGATCTGTTTTTCCTTTCTTCCTTACAAAAGAAAACCAATATGTTGACTGTGCTCCTGAACAGTATATTCCTAGTAAAACTGGAATACATGCAGGATAGACGTTTTAGTTTCAGCAATGCCATTTCTTTTCTTTCCCCATGTTAATGGTTCTGTCCAGTCTAGGAATATCATTCCTTAGGATACTGATTTCTGGAGTATTTCGCTTGAATCAGTTTCTTTTTATGTTGTTAGCAAGGTAGTTCTTAACTTTTTGTTCTTGCCACCATCCCCTTCTTTCATCTGTTAACTGAGGTATTAATGCATGATTCTGATATGTTGTCGATTTATCTCTTGTCATTTTTGTTTCGTAATGGCAGGAATTAGCCACGACAGCGAGATTAACACTCAGCTTTGCTTTCTAGACTGTTGAAGTGTGTTGAACTTTGGCCTGCAATGCAACAGCAGAGAAGTTTTGAAGCTCAACCAGTGCAGCAGCTATGTTTTGTTTAATATGTAACTAGCTTAGTTCTCCTGTAATTTGTCTATTTGAATCACTAAGATTAGTTTGCTGATTTGAATGATGTTCAAGTGATGTTTTGGCTGATAAGTCAGCTTTACTTTGTGTGCAAGATAAGTTATGTAATTTTCAATGTAATTAGTGGGAGTAGTTATACATTAGGTAACTGCTTTGTAACTCGTATTTTTGGCTTAATGAAATCAGTTACATGATGAGTTTTTGATCTTTTTTTGTATTTGATTCTCTTTGTTTCTTTTCTCCTTTGTTTTGGCTGAAAACCCCAACAAATGGTATCTAGAGCCTATTATCTTTAAGGGCCTCTATTGTTGGTTGTTGTTTTTTGTTGAGAGTCTTTGAAGAGAAAGAAACTGAATCTGTTGTTTTTTGTTGTTGCTGCAACGTGAGTTTTTCACCATCACCATCACATGTCTTTGATGGTGAAAACTACCACATATGGGTAGTGAAAATGAAGACTTATTTGCAAGCACATGACTGGAGTGTGGTGGAGGCTGACAAAGTGAGGACTGTGCTAAGAAGCACAAAGCAATGTCATGCTTGTAGAATGGAGTTTCTGATGTGATTTTCACTCAGATAATGGCCTGTAACACTCCAAAACAGGCCTAGGAGAGGTTGAAGGAAGAGTTTCTGAGGTTTGATAAAACTAGACAGCAGGGTCTGAAACTATTAAGTAGTACTCTAACAGAATAATGGATACAGTCAAAAACATCAGGCTCTTTGGAGATGATTTTAGTGATAGAAGAATTGTTAAGAAGGTCATTATAACCCTTCCTTAAAAAATATGAGTCAAAGATCTCCTCATTAAAGGACTCGAGAGATTTATCAACCATTTCACTATTAGAGTTGATAAATGCTCTGTATGCACAAGAGAAAAGAAGGGCCAATAGGCTAGAGGAGCAACCTAAAGGAGCTTTCCAAGCAAAAACCAAAGAAAGCTCAGGTTCGAGATACAAAGGAAAGAAACCATGGCTTGACAAAAGGGAGAAACCAATGGGGGATGTTAAGAAGAAAAGGTTCCCACCATGCATTCACTGCAAGAAGTCTACACACTTGGAGAGGTACCGCTGGTACAGACTTGACAATCAATGTAGGAGCTGCAAGCAGTTTGGTCAAATTGAAAAGGTCTGCAAAAATAAAGGAAGGGCACAAACTTAGCAACATAACCAAGCTCAAGCTACTGAGGACATTTAAGCTCATGAGGAGCATGTTTTCACTGCATCTTGTTTTGCAACCTCAAGTAAGGTCAGAAGGGAATGGTTGATAAATAGTTGCTGCACTCATCATACGACATCTAATGAAGGATCTTTCAAAGACCTTGACAGCAGTTTTGTCTCAAAAGTCAAAATAGGGAATGGAAACTTCATTGAGGCTAGAGGCAGAGGCAATGTTGTAATCAGTACACATTCAGGCAACAAAACCATTTCTGATGTCTTTTTTGCACTTGACATAGATCAAAATTTACTTAATTTTGGTCAATTAATAGAGAAGGGATACTATCTTACTTTTAAGAATAAGTCATGTGTTATTAAGGACTCACTTGGTTAAGAACTAGTGACAGTAGCTATGACTAAGAGATATTTTATGTTACATGTGAATTAGAGGGAAATGAAGGCTTACGCTAGTTTGGCTGATTAGGCTTGTTTATGGCACAAAATGTTAGGCCATGTTAACCATAGGTCACTTGGTTTGCTGTACAAATTGGATCTAATTAAAGACATGTCCAGGGTTGAAGTTAAAGATAGAGTTTGTGAGGTCTGCTAACTTAAGAAATAAGTGAGACTGCCATTTCCAATTAACAAGGCATGGAGAGCTCGAGACAAGCTTCAATTGGTCCATATTGACATTTGTGTACCAATAAAAACCCCATATCTAAGTAACAGTAGGTATTTTATGTTGTTTATAGATGATTACACAAGGTTCTGTTGGGTGAATTTTCTGAAACAAAAATCAAAATTACCTGAAGTATTTAGCAAGTTCAAAGCCTTAGCTGAGAATCAAGCAAGTTGCAAGCTAAAGGCCTTGAGATCAGACAATGGCACTGAGTATTTTTCAGAAAGGTTTCAGAAGCTATGTGAGCAGGCTAGAATTCAACATTAGTTGACAACTATCTACACACCTCAACAGAATGATGCCTGTGAAAGGAATAATCGAACTGTGCTTGACATGGCTTGATGTCTACTTAGTGTACTTGCTTAACAGATTACCAACCAATGCAGTCAAAGATAAGACTCCTTTTGAAGCTTGGTTTGGACACAAGCCAACAGTTTCTCACCTAAAGGTGTTTGGTTGTGTCTGCTATACACTTGTTCCAACTGAAAAGAGAACCAAACTGGAAAGAAGGTCTATGCCAGAGATCTTTGTTGGTTATAGCAGCACAAAGAAGGGTTACAGATTCTTTGATCCCTCCACCAAAAGGATTCTGGTGAGTAGGGATGTGAAGTTTGATGAAGGAAATGTATGAAACTGGAATGGTGCAGATGCAAGCTTGTGTGACACAAAACAACAAGATAGTGACCTGTAGCCTATTGAAAAAGAAGCATTGATTGAGGATGGATTCGATGATGTACCTGTAAGAGGCACAAGAATCATCACTGACATTTACCAAAGATGTGATGTGGAAATATTGGAGCCTACAAACTTTGATGAGGCTGCTAAAGAAGAATGTTGGAAAAAGGGCAATGGAAGCTGAAATGGAGATGATACACAAGAACAACACATGGGAACTGGTTGATAGGCTAGTCCAGAAAAGAATCATTGGAGTGAAGTGGGTGTTCAGGGTCAAGTACAATGTTGATGGGTCTTTGAACAAGTACAAGGAAAGACTTGCAGTGAAAGGATACAACCAACAGTATGGCATTGACTTCTCAGATACCTTTACACCTGTTGCATGGTTAGATATTATAAGGCTTTTGTTTGCCTTTGCTGCTCAAAAGCAATGGAGAGTGCACCAATTTGATGTCAAGTCTGCTTTTCTGAATGGTTTCTTCAAGGAAGAAACCTTCATTGAACAACCAGATGGGTTCAAGGTTTCTGGTGAAGAGCATAAGGTTTACAGGCTCAAAAATGCTTTGTATGGTCTGAAACAGGCACCAAGGATTTGGTATGACAGAATCAATGCATATCTGTCAAGGCTTGGGTTCGAGAAGAGCATCATCAGTGAGCCTACACTCTATGTTAAAAAATTAAAAAATAAAACCCTGCTAATTGTGTCATTATATGCTGATTGAAGAGTACAAAAGGCAAATGTAAGATGTGTTCGAAATGACTGACTTAGGTGAGATAACTTACTTCCTTGGCATGGAAGTAAAACAGTCTAATCATGCTACCTTCATAAGTCAGCAAGCCTTTGCTTTGAAGATTTTAAATAAATTTTGCTTGACAAATTGCAAAATTGTTAGCACACCAATGACTCAAGGTGAGAAGCAATGGTAACTATTAAAAAGTTGATAAGAAAGGGTATAGAAGCCTTGTAGGTTGCCTGCTCTATTTGACAGGTACAATGTAACACCCCTAACCCATATCCGTCGCCGGAATAGGGGTTCGAAGCATTACCGAAGTTTATCGATCAAACATGCGGAATTCTCAAACATTTCATATCATCAAAACAAGTCATCAAAGCATCATTTTATCCAAATTATAAACATAACAAATCCAAATCAATTTGCCTAGTTCATGAGCACTTAAACATAGAATTAATTCACATACACCTATCTAGATTTAGTTCAATTTACCATGCCATAATATGGCTTCAAAAACAAATACATATTTATATGTATAAAACTAACCAATATTAAACTTATAATCTCATTTACATTCAATCCACAAAATAATTATTATTTAGACACCCTAGGTACATGCTGACACAAAAGATAGACATCACCACATTTGAGTTCGGGATCATTGTTGGATGCTGAATTGGCAATCAAAAGGTGAAGTATCTATCCTGCGCACGGAAAATAAAACTGTACGTTGAGTAAAACTTAGTGGTATTTCTATAATCCGAATGTTTAAAGACAAAATAATATAATAGGCACAAATAAATATTAAGCACAATTGAATATTTAAAATACACATTTATTTATATAATAGCAATAATCATTCAATACTCAAATCATAATTACATCATTTTATACCATACTCGATTCTCATCACTTGCTATATAATAGCTTTTCACAATTTGATCCACAAATCATTTGATACAATAATAGTATCCAATTCATAAATACATAATTCATGTGTCTCATTTTCATGTTTCAATTCACTGTTCCATTTTCAATCCACAAACAATATCATCCAATATCAATCATAGTACCATTTTATTTAATTACCCCTATTAACACGACTAGGACTTGGATGGATACACGGATCCAACCAACACACCAGTTTGGCACCCAGTGCCTCATCAGACAAATCCGAAGTAATAACTGTGTCCAACGCTATATAAATTTGACACCCAATGTCTCATCAGTTAAACCGAAGAAAATTGGCACCTAGTGCCTCATCGACTTGAAGCCGAAGAAATCCCTGAACTCTTCCAATCCTATGGCATGCCATCTATATCCGACTCAACCCGATACAGTTAATAGGGTTTAATTTCACTTTCCAAATACAACCAATATTCAATATCCAAATTTCACATTAACACATATATTAATTTCAATTCAATTCAATTCAATTCAATTCAATCAATTTTAAATCAATTCAATAATCAAAGTGCCGTATACTCACCTTAACCACTTACCATATACATTAATTTAAAATACAACAATTAACAACTAGGTTCGGATTATAGAAATACAAACCAGAAATTCCAAGCTACTTGATGTCGACTTTATCTTTCTCCTTTTTAGTCAAGGATTTCGGTACGATGTTAGCTACGAAATTAAAACAATTAAAATTCATCAATACAACATAATTCAATTTCATATTGAATATTTCAATTTTGACTCAATATTTGCCTAATTTCCATTTTAGTCCCTAAACCGAGACTAATTTTTATCTTTCCCAATTAATTGTATATTTCCATACAATGTCCACTTTAAACTAAATTTAACTCCCTATTTTCACTTAAATCCCTAAATTTCAAAATTTTCACAATTTAATCCTTTTTCATTTTTAACTTAAAATCTATCAATTTAATCCCTAATACTAAAATTATTCAATATTAACAACACTTCAAAATTCAATAATTACTAAAATTTCGACATGGGTCGGGTAGTACTTAACACCGGAATTTCAAAAACATAAAAATTACAAGAAAAAGGACTAAATTAACTAACCAATTAAACTTTAAACCCTAAAAATCCCTAAGCCTTGCGTCTTTCTTACTCTTTTTCTTTTTCCTTAATTCCTTTCTGTTTTTCGTTTCGCTTTGGCTTTCTATTCTCTGTTTTTTTTTCATTCACTTAATTTATTTTATTATACATTAGTTTATTATAATATTAAAGAACAATGGCATAATTGCTTCTTTAGTCACTTTAATTTTTCTTTAATCTATAATTCAACTTTTATCCTATATGCAATTTAGTCCTTATACCTAATTACTCTTAATTCATGCAATTTCACTTAATCAAAACCTGATTAACTACACAACTAGCTTCGTAAATATTTTTAATAAATATTTACGAGTTTGATTTACGGGAACGGAGTCTCGAGAATGCACTTTCCAACACCTCTGACTATCGGGTCATTACATACAAGGCTTGGTATCATGTTTGCTGTTAGCCTTCTATCAAGGTTGATGCATTGCTACAATGTTGTTCACTTTAAGGGAGCCATTTGGCTATGAAAGCTCTTATGTGATTTAAATGAAAGCCAAGATGAAGCTACTAAAATTAAAGTTGACAATCAGTCAGCTATTGCCATAACAAAAAACCTTGTGTTTCATGGCAAAACAAAGCACTTTAAGATTAAATATCATTTTACTGTAGAGGTTGAACAATCAAAGGAAGTTAATTTGATTCATTGCAGCTCAGAAGATCAACTTGCTGATATTTTAACTAAGTCTATTGGTGCTACAAGATTTGACAACTTAAGAAGAAGTATTAGTGTTTGTTGCATGCAGTTCAAGGAAGAGTATTGAACTTTGGCCTGCAATGCAACTATGTTTTGTTTAATATGTAACTAGCTTAGTTGTTTTGTAATTTGTCTATTTGAATCACTAAGATTAGTTTGTTGATTTGAATGATGTTCAAGTGATATTTTGGCTGATAAGTCAACTTTATTTTGTGTGCAAGATAAATTATGTAATTTTTAATGTAATTAGTGGGAGTAGTTATATATTAGGTATCTGCTTTGTAACTCATATATTTGGTTTAATGAAATCAGTTACACGATGAGTTTTGATATATATATATATATATATATATATATATATTTGCATCGTTTCTCTTTGTTTCTTTTCTCCTTTGTTTTGGCTGAAAACCCCATCAAAGTGGCTCTCATGTCAGCACTAAGTACGCCGTTGGAGCTTGACTTCCTTTGTGCCAAAGCTACCGAGAAAAGTACAGGGAACACATCCTTAACTCTGTATGATATTGCCGTTTGAGTAGGCAGAGCCGATAAAGCTGTTGAAACTGCCAGGAGGTTCCCGGAAGAAATGGTTCAAAAAAGCATTGAACTTTGCATGAACTGCATCCAACATAGGGCTGCGTCTCGTGCACCTGCCGAAGTTCCATCTACATGAACCAAGTGAAGCAGTTAAAAATTGTGTCCATTCTATATATAACCATCCAAGAGAGTGAAATCAATACAGTAAAATGAGATGAATAAGGTTTCATTAGGCTTTGTTGTACATCTTGACCCTTCCTTGTTTATATATAAGACACCCTTTCTGTTACCATACATGTATATTTAATATTTCCACTCATCAAAATCATAGGAGAGGCAGAGAGCACTGCAAGTAACACTTTTTATTAGGGTCAAACTAAAGTTTTACTTTATTAAATTAAGAAAATTATTTTTAATTGGATTTTCATTAATTTAAAGGAGCAGGGCCCATGCAAAGCCCTAAATTCATCCCTGCAAGTAGCCATAAGAAACAATGCATGTATTGCGCATCACCTTACACATTATCACACTGCTTTGCTTGGTAAACTTGATTAAACAAAAAATAGGATTAATGTTTTTTTCATGATTCTGGCCAAAAAGAAAAACAATTGTGATCATAAATTTTAATCATTAACAAATTTCCCAATTTCTTTTTTTTTTTTCATCTTAACAAATCCATCCATCTAGAAAGCCTGAGCTTCATCTTGAAAGAGGTAAGTCGAATTCTTAAATTACTTTCCAACATTCTTTTCAATTTTAAGATCAATGAACCCAGATCTGTAATGTCTTAATTTTTTTAGACGAGATTCTTGGATTTTAGTGCATTTAGTTCGTTGTAAAGGTTTTTAGTTCATTAAAGAAAAATGTTGGGTCGTCCTGTGTCCTATAGAACTCGAAGCTCTAGGCCAGAGAACCTGGGAAAAAATTCTTTACATATGATTGCCAATATTTGTTTAACTATATTCGTAATAGGAGCTCTAGTGGTCACTATTATAGCCGCTACTTATGAACCGGATGACCCATTATTCCAGTCTTCTACCAAGATCACAACTTTCCTCACTTCCATGTCAAATTCTACGTTTCAATCGAATAATACTGTCAGTAGAACCGGGGAGGATTTAATGGCTGCCAAACAGACTGCATTAGCCACTTTTGGCAGTGGTACTGATGCAGCAGAAACCAAGGAGACGAATTCGTATGAAACTAGTTCATCAGAATGTAAGGTTGATCCCAAAGAGCCACTTGATTGTAAGGATCCAGAAGTGTTTCAATTGATGATGCAAAAGGCAATTGAGCGTTTCAAGGATATACACTTTAACAGGTTCGGGAAGCCAACTCCTGGACCCGAGGGGAATACTTGTGATATGGCCTGGAGGTTTAGGCCTAAGCAAGGGAAGGCAACTGGTTTTAATAAGGACTATAGGCGGTTTGTGATCAATAGAGATAATTGTACGGTTAGTGTGGTGAGCATTGGGGAATATCATTCGGGTGTGAATGCAAGGAAGAAGAAGAAGAAGAATAAGAATAAAATACCTGGATATGAGCCAGCGTCAGGTTTGCAGGACCAAGGTGGTTTCTCTTTGCCTGCTGCTGGGGAAATGGTGAACGATTCTCTTCCGGTTGTCGAGTCCGAAAGGGCATTTATTCATAGGAAGTACTTAATTTATGTCGGTGGTGCAGATAGGTGCAAGAGCATGAAGCATTATTTATGGAGTTTCTTGTGCGCATTGGGGGAAGCACAGTATTTGAAGCGAACTCTGGTTATGGATATGACCCTTTGTTTGTCTTCGGTATACACTTCATCGAACCAAGACGAGGAAGGGAAAGACTTCAGATTCTACTTTGATTTTGAGCATCTGAAACAAGCAGCGTCAGTGTTGGATCAAGATCAATTTTGGCAACTTTGGGATAAATGGCAAAGGAAAGATAAATTGAGTCTTTACGTTGTTGAGGATTTCAGGGTGTCGCCAAAGAAACTTACTGAGGTGAAGCATTCTTTGATTATGAGAAAGTTTGGATTCGTAGAACCGGATAATTTCTGGTACAGAGTTTGCGAAGGAGAGACCGGATCTGTTGTTCAAAGGCCATGGGATCTGATAAGGAAATCAAGAAGGTTGATGGATTTAGTTGCAGCAATTGGATCAAAGTTGAACTGGGATTATGACTCTGTTCACATCGTGAGAGGCGAGAAGGCGAGGAACCGGCACCTATGGCCTAATCTCGCCCAAGACACCTCGCCTGGTGCCCTTCTCTCGACCTTACAGAATAAAATTAAAGACGGGAGGGATGTTTATATAGCAACAAATGAAGCTGAAACATCCTTCTTTGAACCTTTGAAACACAAATATACCACTCATTTTCTTAACGACTATAAGGAACTTTGGGATCAAAGCAGTGAGTGGTATTCAGACACAGCAAAGCTTAACAATGGAGCTCCTGTCGAATTCGACGATTACATGAGGGCCTCTGTTGATGGAGAACTTTTCTTGAGAGGGAAGAAACAAATCGAAACATTCAACGATCTGACTAACGATTGTAAAGATGGTGTGAACACCTGCAATACTGCAGCCATTTAATCCTTATATCGATGTCGAAAACTTCATTGCAACATTTGGGTATGTTCTAGTTGTAGTTGTAACTAGTTTCTTCGTTACCTTTTAATAAACTGCATCACTTACCTGGTAGTTTTGTCATTCAGTGGCATTTCTTGAATCTTGTACTTGCAGATTATTGACCATCAATGTTACATGACATGGCATGATAACCAATTTCAACATTGCTTTGTCAACTGCTTTTTGATCAACTGCGTCACGTAGTCGTGGGGTGGAATTTGCCCTCTGCATCTTCAACAAGTAAATATCCCAGTATCTGTAACAAAATATAATTCTAATTGTGTGAGTGAAAAATATATTTCTAAATAAATAATTATTTTAAAAATAAATTAAATTATAAAATAATTATTTTAATTGTTAAAAATTAAAAAAAATCTTAGATACCGCCTAATGATATTTTATTTTGTAAATTCAATTTATTTTAATATCGCATGACATATAAAAATATACCACATTAAAATTTTAAAAATAGATTAAATTATGAAAAAAATTTAAAATTATAATTATTTGTCATGTTGTTATTAATTATCTTTAGTTGATGTCGAGTTAACTTGTGATAACAACTCAATCAATAACACTATCAATATTGTAAATTCTATAACACACGTATGCGTGTAGAAATAACGTATTTAAAACACAATTGTGTGTTTAAAAATAATATAAAATAAATAAAAATGTATAACTTGAAACTAATTAATAATAACACATGAAATATTTACGATATTAAAATAAAAATTATATTAAATTTTAAGTAAAATCAAATTTATACACATAAATACATCATATTAAAAGTACTAAATGAATATAATTGTTTATCATGGTATTGTTATTGTAGACACCTATTTTTGTCCGAACCCAATTGGAATCCCATTGTATATTTGTTCTCTCTTGGGCCAGTTCGAAGCCCACCTGATTTTGGTCAAACGGAGGCATTTGTTTTTTTTTTTTTTCCTTTTTGGGTCTGTCAAGGGCCAAGATTATTATTGTAATAGGCCAATTAACAACTCAAAAATTAAACCATCTTCAGCAGCAAAAAGAGAGAGAGAGAGAGAGAGAGAAGAAAACCCTAGCCGCACCTAGGCTTGCTCTTCAACCGCCACTCCTCCCATGCGCGCCACCATCACCACGTCAACCTCCGTACCTCCACGTCAACACCTCTGTACACAGCTGACTTCCGCACCTGCGAGAAAGACAAAAAAGAAGGATAGACAAAGAGGCAAAAAGAAACAATAGCAAAAATATTGTATTTTTTTTGCTATAAAAGCCACAAACAGATCAATGTATATTTTTTACATAGTAACTGAAACAGGTAAAAAAGAAAAATTTCAAAAGGTGATCTTTTATTCATTTTCTCTCTTCGTTTTTATTTTTTTATTTTATTTTTTAAAGAAACAAGCATAAAATAAAAAAAGAAGTTCAAGACTTACCTTTTTTCGCATTTGAGCTGACGTGGGAGGCTGAGGTTTGTCGTTTCCGATAAAAACGACGTTTTGTAGGCTCAAGGAGTCGAAAAGCCAATAAATGGCCTTTTTTCTATTTTTTGGCCACTGTGGACGGCAATGCCGTCGCCGGCAACTGACGACCGCTATGGTGGCCGACGGCAGGACCCTTGGCCGGAAGAGGAAAGAGAGGAGAGAGTTTAAAAGGTTTTTAAAGTTTTTTTTTTAAAATGAGGGGTTAAATGAAATTTTTGGTAAAAAAATGGGGTTTATATAGCTTATTGAAATGACGCCATTTTGAATTAACCCTCCAGACGCTAAACGGCGTCATTTTGACGCCAACCCACGCATGACTCGACCCGCAAGGCAAGGAGTCGGTAGCAACTCCCGTTTTAATTTTCATTTTCAAACAAAAGTCGATGCCTTTTTA
This sequence comes from Gossypium raimondii, assembly GCF_025698545.1. Taxonomy (NCBI): domain Eukaryota; kingdom Viridiplantae; phylum Streptophyta; class Magnoliopsida; order Malvales; family Malvaceae; genus Gossypium; species Gossypium raimondii. The sequence goes on along the minus strand of NC_068571.1, from coordinate 6,507,794 downwards.
AAAAAAGTGGTTTCAACAGCTTGGTAACTCCGCTGAGGACTTAAATAAGAAACTCAAGCCACAAGTTGATTAGTTCTTGTCTTTTTGTCGAAAATTGATGATTTGGGTTAAATTACGATCTTTTTATTGCATTTCATTTTTACGGTCTGCATCATTTTGATATGTTTGCTTTATTGGCTCGAGTTTTTTAATCTTCGCATATTGCATCGCATAATCGGTCGATTTTTACCCTTGTAAGTGGGAGTGAGAAACTATTCCTTCGTGAGGTTTTCACCTCCGTATAGGATAGTGGATCGCTTTCGGAATACATCCGTACCTATGTCTTCGTGAGATTTTTATCTCCGTATAGCCATAGGGAAATGTATTCCCCTTAACTGAACTCGGTCGGTATGAGCCTATAATGGGTGAGGATCGAGGAATCTACTGGTTCAGGTACCCTTACTTTAGAACCGAACCACATATAGTGAGTCATAAGAGCCTACCCTAGGTAAAACCGCACCGAACCCCTAGTGGTCATCCAAATAAGTACTATTTTTGTTATTTATGTTTTTGTACTGACGTGTTTTCTTTTGTTATGGTTATGATTGCATTGCATTTTCATCATAGAAAAGAAGTGTTGATTCACGTTCAGTTGCTAAATAGAGAGCTTGTCATGGAAAATGGATTTCTTGATAAAGTGGAAGACAATGTAGTCGTCCGAATACGGTCTGAGAAAACGTAACGAGGGATATGCAAAAGGATATTCAAAGAAATGGATCAAAGATTAGAAATATTAGAACAAATGCAAAAGGATATGCAAGATCAATTGCAAGCGCAGCTGCAAGAGCAATTAGCCAAAGTTCAACAAGACGTGAGGGATCAGATGCTAGAATCCCAAAGAAATATGATGAGCCAATTAATGTAGTTACTGGCTGGAAGGCTTGAAAAAGGGAAAAGCCCAGTGGTCAACTCTAGGGATGATAATGAAGACCCTACTATCCCCCAGGTTTTACCCCGATAAGTGTCCATGCCCAACCAGACGCGCGTCCAAAAGGGGCACAAGTTACTATCAGACCACAACAATATCAGACCGGTACCTCGGCACCAATGAATTACCCGACAAGCTCAGGTTCCAATCCAGGGGAAAATCCAATCAATCTTGTAGTTCCTGATCTAGACGAAATGGTAGAAATAGAAAAAAGCAATGGTGGAATTGCCAAAACAACTCGAAAATCAGTATAGGTGGTTGGAGGAAAAACTCAGAGCAATGGAAAATGCTGATTACCATTGCGGGGTTGAAGCCAAGGATCTGAGTTTGGTCCCAGATCTAGTACTCCCGCAAAATTCAAGACTCTAGAATTTGAAAAGTATAATGAGACTAGTTGTCTTGAAACTCATATCACGATGTTCTATTGGAGAATGATAGGATACGTTAATAACGATCAATTGTTAATTCATTGCTTCCAAGATAGTCTGATTGGGTCAGTTGCCAAATGGTACAACCAGTTGAGCTGTGCCAAAATCCACTTATGAAAGGACTTGGCACAGGCTTTCATGAAACAATACAGCTATGTAACATACATGACACCTGACATAATTACACTACAGAATATGGAAAAGAAGAAAAGTGAGAGCTTTAAGCAATATGCCCAAAGATGGAGAGAGGTAGCGACACAAGTTCAGCCACCTCTTCTGGAGAAAGAAACCACAATGCTTTTCATCAACACTCTGAAAGCCCCATTCACTAACCATATGTTGGGAAGCACTACCATAAGCTTCTTAGATATAATAATGTCAGGTGAGATAATTGAAAATGCGGTAAGGAGTGGGAAGATAGATGCTGGAGAAAGTGCCAAAAGATCAACCCTGAAGAAAAATGAAAATGAAAGGAATAATGTGAGCAAAGAGTATTCCAAATCGATCACTGTAGGCCAGTCGAGGGTCGTAACCACTAGCTATCAAGGCCCTTCAAGGCAAAAATCCAACTCAAAGCCAAACACAGAAAGACTTCAATTCACACACATCCCGATGACATATAGAGAGCTATACCAATTTGTTTGATGCGCATGTGGTATCTCTGTTCTACTCGAAACTCGTGCAACCTTCGTTCCCGAAATAGTATAATGCGAATGCCCAATACGAATACCACGCGGGAATAACAAGACACTCAATTGAAAACTACACTACATTTAAAAAGTTAGTTGAAAGGTTCATCAAGATGGGCATCGTGAAGTTTACAGATCCATCAGGACCTAATGTGGCAGAAAATCCGTTACCCAGTCATCCAGACCTATGGGTAAACGCGATAATTGAGAGTGGAAGAAATAGAACCAAAACCAATGTTGCAGAAGTAAAAACCCTCCTAAAATGGGTTTTGAAACAAATGATAGACATGGGATTAATCATTCAAAATTCGGAGAGGAGACCAAAATGGATGAGGAGCTACTGTGAGTTCCACGCTAAAGAATGTCATAAAATCCAAGAGTGACCTGAATTCAAAGCTTTGGTGTAGAGCCTAATGGATAATAAATAGTTGGAATTCCTTGAAGAAGTCAAAGGCCTGGGAGGAATGTTGGGGAATTTAAACGTTAACGCCGTATCCGAAGCCTGGGAGAAAATTTATCAAGCATTCGCTCTTATGTACCTAGAAGTGTTTTGAACAATTGGACCGTGGAAGAGATTCTTGTAGTTTTTAGAGCTAATTCAGAGTAATTTTCAAAGCACACTTGTTACTCTAAGCCTAGGAGCAATAAGAATCCTTTTATGAGATAGGCTTATGTCCAACGTCTTTATTTCAATAAAATGCATCTTTGTTTCTCACTTCGAGCAAATATTCTTTTATTGTTTCTATTTCATTCATAATTATACTATACAGATAAATATTTTTTGATTCTTTTGTTCTTTGAATCTTCCTTCACCGCTATGACAGGTCTCCAAATATCAATGATATGAGCGACACTGCTATTGACTCAGAACCTCCTTTTGAGCAAGATATGTGTCTAGAGGAACCACATGACTTTGAAGATAACCGAGACTGTAACTTATCTTCTGATTTGTTAAGGATGGTAGAACAAGATGAGAAACAGATCCTACTTTACAAAAAATCAATGGAATCCATAGCCTTTCTCTATGTGGGGCATAGATGTCATTGGGCCGATCTCGCCAAAAGCTTCTGGCAGTCATCGATTTATCTTTGTGGTCATCGATTACTTTACTAAGTGGGTGGAAGTTGCTTCATATTCCAATGACACAAAGTCGACATTCAGCAAATTCTTGAAAACAATCATATGTCGGTATGGAACGCCAAAAAAAAAAGAAGATCATATTTGACAGTGCACTAACAACAACAGGATATCAAAAGTTTGCAGTCTGTTCAAGATTAACACCATATCGCCCCAAAAAAACGGTGCAAAAAAAACTTCTATCGGGGCAACGTATTTCTCTTTGGCTTATCGCGGTTTTGCCCATTGAAGTCGAGATTTCTTCTTTCTAAGTTTCTTAGGATTCAATCCCGATTAAAGAGAAAAGTTCAAAGTTATCCGTCATGGTCAAATATACCAAAAAAATGCTGCAAGCTCACCAAAAAGGTTCACTCCAGAGAATTCCATAAGGGGGACCTGTTATTGAAGAAGATCCTTCCCATAGAAAAGGACTTTAGAAGAAAGTGGATGCCAAACCGGAAAAGACTTTATGTGGAAGGCATTATTTGGAAAAGCGTTAATTTTGACCAAGAGGGATAACAAAGGCTTTCCTAATCCTATGATCTCAGATTCAATCAAAGAATATTTCAAAAAAAAAAAGAAAAATAAGAGGCCAAGGTGAAAACCCACAAAGGGCGCCTTAAGACATAAAAGCCAAGGTAAAAACCTTTGAGTTGAAAACCCAAGAATAGACAATTCAAATTTTTTATCAAAGGTAGGGCATGTGGATGTCTTCTCCTCTCGAATTTAACGAGAAGGAGGGATGTTACATCTTGGGGGATCAACAAAGTCTTCTAGGACTTCTAAACACGTATCAAGTTCAAAGGGTCCTCGAGAAGTTTTGTACAGAGAAGCTCATGCTATGATATATGGGGCACCTATTTTCATTTTATTCATTTTGAATCTTAGAAAAATTTGCGATCTTGATTAATTTATTCATTTCGAGCTTTGCTCTTAATAAAATTCCATCTTGTCCATTTTTCAAGCTTTTTTTTTATTGAAATAACAATTAATGAACTAATACTATTCAAGCAAAAAGAGTTCTGCATATTACTCTGAAAACTTCTAAATAGTACGATGACTTGAAACAAGACTATTATTTAGAACTAACCAAACCTAAGGGTTGGCAACATTTGAGAAAGAATAGTCTAAATTATAGCTATTTCTTTGGGTTTTCTGTCAAAGATACCAGCTGAACAAGAAGGCAGGGTAATGCGTCAGTGATAGAACCTCGATGAACAACAAGTAATGTCAACCCAAGTATTAAAAGGGGGTCATTCTAAAAAAAATGACATTCTATATTCATGCAAATATCATTCAGTTAGGAGCATTTGATTCATTCTAATCATGACATTCTAATCACTTGGCATAAATAAGCCCATGAAATGGATTCTATAGATCATGTTACCCAGAGAATGGTGTAACAGGTCAATGAAGGCACTAATCCTATACCCTTGAAGTTGTAGTAGGATGGATTGAAGATCATAGCAAACCTTATCTCCCTGAAGTTGCAGTGGAGTAGGTTGAAGTTACTAGTCTTATCTCCTTGAAGTTGCAGTGGAGCAGAGAATGAAGATAGCGAATCTTATTTTCCTGAAGTTGTAGTGGAACAGATTGAAGCTATAAATTGCAGATCTTATCTCTCTGAAGTTGCAGTAGAGCAGATCATAGCAAACCTTATCTCTCTGAAGTTGCAGTAGAGCAGGTTGAAGATACAAGTCTTATCTCTTTGAAGTTGCAGTGGAGCAGACTGAAGATAGCGAATCTTAATTCCCTGAAGTTGTAGTGGAACTGATTGAAGCTATAAATTGTAGATCTTATCTCTCTGAAGTTGCAGCAGAACAGATCATATCAAATCTTATCTCTCTGAAGTTGCAGTAGAGTAGATCATATCAAACCTTATCTCTCTAAAGTTGTAGTGGAACAGGTTAAAAATAAACCAATCTTATCTCCCTGAAGGTGCAGTGGAGCAGATTGAAGACAGGATACAAATCTTATCTCTCTGAAGTTGTAGTGGAGCAGATTAAAGACACAAACCTTATCTTCCTGAAGTTGTAGTAGAGCAAATTAAAGCTATTAATCTTATCTCCCTGAAATTACAATGGAGCGGATTAAAAGAATAAATTATATACCTCCGAGGTTGCAATAAGTCGGATTAAATCTACCATAGTAAGTTTTATCTCCCTGAAATTGTAGTGGAGCAGATTAAAACCACAAATCTTATCTCCTTAAAATTGCAATGGAGCAGATTGCAAACCATTAATCTTATCTCTTTGAAGTTACAGTAGAGCAGATTAAAGCTACAAGTTTTCTTTCCCTGAAGTTGCAGTGGAGTGGATCAAAGCACCAATTCCTGTACCCCTGAAGATGCAGTGGGATGGAATGAGGCTACTTGAAGAAGCACCAAAAAGTCAAGATTCGGCTAGACCAGGAAAAATTGGCCCTTCTTTCTTTGCTTCATTCTCGTTACACGACAATGAATAAAGAGGAGCAGTTGTAATAGACCAAATTTGGCATGGGCCCAGATAAAAATTAAAACACAAAATAGACCAAAATAAATATAAAGTCCAATTTTTTTTTAACAGTCCATTTACATATCAAGCCCAAAAACATTACCCAATTAAAGCTCAAATACAACAAAAAACCCTAGTGGCCTAACAGCCCAAAATTTAAACCATTTTCAGCTGCAAAAAAAGGGGGGGAGAAAACCCTAACCGCACCTAGGCTTGCCCTTCAGCCGCCGCTCCTCCCACGCGCGCCACCACCGCCACGTCAACCTCCATACCTCCACGTCAGCACCTCCGTACACAGCTGGCTTCTGCACCTACGAGTAAGACAAAAAAGAAGGATAGACACAGAGGCAAAAAGAAACAATAGCAAAAATATTGTATTTTTTCGGCTATAAAAACCACAAACAGATCAATGTATTTTTTTTACACAGCAATCGAAACAGGGGAAAAAGAAAATTTTCAAAAGGTGGTCTTTTATTCATTTTCTCTTTTCGTTTTTATTTTTTATTTTATTTTTTAAAGAAACAAGCATGAAATAAAAAAAGAAGTTCAAGACTTACCTTTTTTTCGCATTTGCGCCAACGTGGGAGGCTGAGGTTTGTCGTTTCTGATGAAAAATGACGTTTTTTAGGCTCGGGGATTCGAAAAGCCAAAAAATGGCTTTCTTTCAATTTTTCAGCCACCGTGAACTACGGTGCCGTTGCTGGCGATCGACGGCCGCCATAGTAGCTGATGGTAAGACCCTTGGCCGAAAGAGGAAAGAGGGGAGAAAGTTTAAAAGGTTTTAAAGTTTTTTTTTTAAATGAGGGTTAAATGAATTTTTTGATAGAAAATGGAGTTTATATAGCTTATCGAAATGACGCCGTTTTGAATTAACCCCCCAGACGCTAAACGACGTCGTTTTGACACCAACAAGTGTGCGACCCGACCCGCAACGCTAGGATCCGCATGTTTTCTAGCGCATGGGCTATTTTCACGAATAGCCCTTCCGCTTTTACAGCGAGCTTCAAATTGGTCCTATTCACTTTTTATTCTCTTTTAATTTCTCTACGCATTTTATTTTTGCTTCAATTTGGTCCTTTTGGAACGATGCATTTTGGAGGGCAGGGAATATTTCCCATTTGGTCCCCCATATCATTCGCGTGTTATATTTTGATCTTTGCTTTATTTTATTCCGTTTTCCCCCTTAAATCTTGCCTTGATTTCAATTTAATTCATGTTTGATTAATTTGATTATTTATATTTGATTTATCAATTCATTTATTTATTTATCATTCTCTTACTTTTAAAATATTCAAATTTAATATTAGGTATTATTTTATCTATCTATTTATTTTTTACTCTTAAAATATTTAAACTTAACATTATGTATACATATTTTATCTATTTCGTTTTTATCTTCTATTATTTTATTATTATCTATTATGTATTTATTTACAAATTGCTCCTTTAACTTTTTCTTTCTTTCTTTCTTTTTTCCCAAGAACTGTTTCATTTATTTTATTTTTTATTTATTTAGTTTCAAATTTTTAATCAAATTTCTTATTGATGTTCACTTATTTATTTATTTACTTAACATTTCTTTTATTCTATTTTATAATCGGCTTTTATTTATTTAATTTATTTTATTGTGCCTTTTATTTATTATTTTATTTTTTTGCTACTTTCAATATTTCAAAATTTAGATATTATTATTATTAGTATTATTATTATCACAATTTATTATTTTCATTGTTATTATTGTCCTATTATACATATTGGTATCATGATCTATTGTTATTATTATTATTTTTATGTTTTATTTGTATTACTACAAATTACTTCGCATTATCGTCATTCATTAAACATGACATTTTTTTTACGTTTTAGCCGCTTTTTTTTTTTTACCATAATCAAATAAACTAAACTTATATCATTTAAAATATTGTATTAAATTTTTGTTATCTAAAATTGTAAAAAAAAGGGAAATTTTAAAAAAATAAATGCAATATGTCGTACTTGGAACTTCGAGAAATCGTGTCCTAACTTATGGGGATTCGATTTTCTTGTCGAACCTAAATGGCCAAATATTCTTTTAAATTTCAAAATACATGGAATTTCAATAAAAATTAAAGGCAAGCTTATTCTCAAGGGTTCAAATGTTGCATCCTAACTTACGGGATACGACAATTTGTTATCGCGGGACAAGAGGGCCTTTAATGCTCGTTTCAATTTATTCAAGCGTTTTTTTAAAAAAATTAACATTAATAAAAAAGGGATCGTATTTTAAAATCTTTTCAAAATTTCAACATTCGACATTAAGACATTAATTCATCAAAATTTCAAAATTCTGTTTTTTTTCTTTCCTCTTTCTAAAATAAAAGTTTTCTTTAAAAAAATGCTTAATCTTCGGAAAAATTTTAATTTTTTAAAAGAGAAAATTTAGATTTTAAAAATGAAAATATGTTTTTAGTCATTTTAAAGGAAAAACTATTTCAAATAAAAGTTTTGATCTTTTAGAAAAGTAGTGATTTTTTAAAAGAAAAAAAAAGAAGGAAGTTTAGATTTTTAAAATAAAAATATTTTTTATTCATTTTAAAGGAAAAACTATTTTGAAATAAAAGTTTTGATCTTTAAGAAAAGTTGTGATTTTTTAAAAGAAAAAGAAAAATTTTGATTTTTATAAATAAAAATAATTTTTTATTCATTTTAAAGGAAGGTTTAAAATTTTAAAACAAAGTTTTAATCTTTTAAAACTATTTCAAATAAAGCTTTGATTTTTAATAAATGTAGTGATTTTTAAAAGAAAAGAAAAGGAGAAAGTTTAAATTTTAAAAATAAAAATATGTTTTTAGTCATTTTAAAGGAAAGTTAGTCATTTTAAAGGAAAGTTTAAAATTTTAAAATAAAGTTCTGATCTTTTTAAACTATTTTGAAATAAAATTTTATTTTTAAGAAAAGTAATGATTTTTAAAAGAAAAAAAAGAGAAAATTTAGATTTTAAAAATCAAAATATGTTTTTTAGTCATTTTAAATGAAATTTTAAAATTTTAAAATAAAGTTATGATCTTTTTAATTATTTCAAAATAAAGCTTTGATTTTTAAGAGAATTAGTGATTTTTTTAAAAGAAAACTTTGATTTTGCAAAAAAAAAAAAGAATTTCAGGTCACCGTATGCGGTGGCTACACCAGTGAAGGCCGGAGAGCCATGGCCAACTTAGAAGGAGGAATAGTTTTTTTTTTTTAAATGAGGTTAAAAATGAAAGAATGAATAGATTTTTCTCATTTATAGGTGTCAAAAAATGAGTATTTTATTCCCACCACCTTACTTTTTAAATTTTCAAAAAATATTCTCTTTTTTGTAGCACTAACCTCACTTTCTGGCCTATTTACACTCGCAAACTCTTTTTTATTCAAACCTTCAATTTAATTTTAAAATTAAAAGCAAATTAATTGCTACATTAGTCATCTGTCTTCCACATTTTTTATTTTTAGTCCCAAAATCAAGCTATGTTATTTTTTCCATCTTTAATAAGTTATTTACACTTATATCTTCCCTTTCATTTGCATTTATACCTTACATATTTAATGTCAATTATGCACTTTATTTTTAATAATTTATATTTATTTACAATTGTATAATTTTTGTTTATTCTTATTTCGTCTTTATTTATTTTCATGTCTATTTATATTTATGTTTTTCTTTACCTATTCTCCTTACATACATTTTAATATTATTTGTTTATATTACTTTGATTCTTTTATTGTATTATGAATAAGGTGTATTATTGTTATTATTATCATCTCACGTTAAGGTCTTATTTATTTCATTTATTTATATTTTCTTTTTATTATTGCTCGTTTTGAAAGAGTTTTAACTTTTCATCAACTTTAGCCAATTTAATTAATTTTCTTATTTTATTACTATTCATTTTAAAAGAGGGAACTCTAGGTCATTTTTCCATCCTATAAATGTTGTCATGAAATATTTTAATGAAACCATAAGATTTTTACATTTGAATTTAGGTTAGTCTTTAATATCTTATCTACCATTTACCTTAGAAAAGTTATAAATAATATGTATGATTTTTTAGGGTTTTAAACTAATTTTATATATCGTATAGGATTCCTCTTTAGAATATTAAATTAATGTGTAAATATTCTTTAGGACTTTGCTCAAGATTAAAACTGAAAATTTTTGCGGTGAATT